>NC_090443.1:453671124-454944008 GCF_031143425.1 Pleurodeles waltl
CGTTAATCATTGATAGAGTGGCCTTTCCCCGAGCCATTACCAAATAAGGGATATAGCGGCTTGGGTGCTGAGTCCATATCCGTAACTTGACAGCAGAAGGCCTCGAAGTTCGAGCCGGGGATCGATTGAATGAGCAGTGAAGAGCCTTTGCCAAGCAAGCCTAGGTTCGGGTCTGGATCGGGTACCTGGATTCTTGGTTCCCCCGCTGCAAAGTCAGAACTCGGGCTGAGGCCTGCCATGTTAATCATGGAAGAAGGTGAGTTATGAGGCAGGGGCGGAGTAGAGCTGAGAGATAAATTTGTAGCTGATGGTGGGGCAGAGTCTAAAGGCAAACCCTTGTTGATGTGCTTATCCCAAGGAGCAGGGCGCTTTACTTTGATGGATAACTTGCTGTTCCGTGTGCCCTGGCAGAGGAGCATCCTGTGCCCAGAGATTGATGTGGAGATCGCCGCATCATCCGAAGTCAAGGTATGGCGGTGTCCTGACAGAAGACAGCCATCTTATTCCCCTTCCCAGTGCGCCTGAGTCTAAGTTTTTTTTTTAGGCTAAGCACTAGCAAGAGTCAGCAAGTCACACAAAAGGCAGAGTCAAGGGCCAGTGATTTTTAGCAAGTGATTTCGGTACTAAATAGCGCCTTTGCACACTGAAAAGTCAGCTCCCGTCTTTACACCTCCAAGTGCGACAGAATCCGAGTTTAGCTGAACGCGTACAAAAACCAGCAAATCCACCAGAGAGCAGAGTCAAAAGCCAGTGTCTTTTAGTGGGTGGTTTCCTTACTGAGTAGCACCCTTTCTCACGAACAAACTTGAAGAGTACTGAAAAGTGCTGTAACAGGTCCCCCAGCATATTAGGAGCTAACTGGCACACCCCAGGCTGAAAGCAGCATAACTTTTAAAGAACCACTGCAGATGGAAGCTACCCTCCGTCTTAAGCTTGTTGTTTTTTTTTTTTAAATGGCTCCTGCCTCACCTCCGTGTATTGGCCCGGTATCTCTCTTTGCAGAGTCCAGCGGGAGTCTCTAGAGCAAATCCGACTGCTACCGAGCTATCATGAAAAACCAGGAGGTTGTTGTCTCGATATCCGGATAATAAAGTGCTGTATCCCTGGAGCGTCTCCACAACGCATCTCGCTCCGACGCGTGCCCTCTCCCTGTATCTGTGGCTAGCCGCGGAGCATGATGGGAGCTCCTACGCAGCCGCAATGTTCACTGGAAAGAGATTTCACTCTCCCTCAGTGCCTGACGTATCAAATGTTTTCCCTCATTCTATTTCTATGGGCTGATTGCTTGATACATGAGGGCGAAGTCTTAACTCTGCTCCTATTGGAACTAAGCTTCACTTAATACATTCACTGACTTTCAAAGTGCAACTTGTAAATCAAATGCAATCTAAGTTTCTAAACTTCTGCTTTATTCACAAAATATTGACATATTTAAACTAATGTCAAGAAGCACAAAAACATGCAAAGATCCTTCAAAGTATAATTTGTTTGTCAGTTCTCAGTAAATTCGCAAAACATGCGATTTTATATTAATCTGCAAGTTTCATGAGGAAAACGTGGTGTTATGCACCTTTAGGGTTTACGCTTCCTGAAAGTGAAAAACTCCTAAATTTGTTTTGCCCTACTATGAGCCCTACCCTTCCCACAGGATAACATTTGGGATTCCTTATTACATTCCATAAGCTGCAAACTCTACTTGTGGGAAGGTAGAAATGTCATATTTGGTACCTATTAAATTTTAATGATAACTCCTCTTTAATGGTAAAGTTGGATTTTTCATTACAATTTTGAGAATGTGACTTTTGGAAACTTGGCATTTTCCTGCCCTTTGTGCCTACAGCCTGTCTTGGGTCACATGACTGGGTTTAGCTGAAAGTTAGTCTTTGTTAATTCCTCTCAGACAGTCACACAATAGAGAGATTAGATGTGCTTGAATGAGCCATTTGCTGGCAGGTTGGGGCGGTCAGGCGGAGCTCAGCACAGATTAAACCTAAATAGCCTCTGCTCTGCCTTCACACAAAGGGACTAACAATCCTTTATTGTCACTGAAGCCTGCTGAGAGCCAGGGCAGGGGAATAAGGAAATTCCATGTACTTTCTTGGAGCTTCTCCCACTTTACAGAAGAAGGGCACCAAGGTATAATAATTGAATCTTCAGACCGAATCTTCTGTTTACTACTGGACTTGTGGAAGGATTTTCACATGACTGACTCCTGCTGTGACCCGCTATGCACTCTGCTAGATGACTGCTGTAACTGGAAGGACTGCTTTGCTGTCTGGAGCTTGCTTTGAACCCTCTGAGGCCAGCCCTGTTCTTGAGCCCCTCGTTTACACCAGCACCCAGGACTACGAGAAGTTACTTCAAAGGCTAGTTTGCTGGCCTCCTGCTCAGAGCCACAGGAACAGAACAGACTTACACCATTTTGAACTTGCACCTGGACCCAGTCTGAGTAAGAACTGAACCCCCAGGAGGTGTCCTTACAGTCCTGGACCCTTGAATGTGGTGATAAATGTGCCCCAATGTTCAATTTCCGAAACTGAGAACTTAGACACAATGTGGCCAAAAGGTTCCCTGGGAACCAGGAGGAGACCAGGACCAACCTATTCACCTATATGCCATGCCAGAGGTGCATCGCCAGATGAATTGACTTTACAGCTTCCCTTGCTACATTGTTTTCTGCAGTAGTAAATCCATTTCAGATGACTTCCCTAAAGAGGTATCTGACCTTGTGGAACTGTGTTCGGCTACAGCCCTCTGCTGCGTCCCGCTGGAGTTTTTTTTACTTCTATTACAGCAACATTGAATTTTTCACTGCAGCTTTGATTCTGGGCCATTCGACGACCATGCTTTCTCCTCGGACACCTCCTGCAGCTTTGCTCTTCTGAACTTTTCTTTCTTAGACAGTTTTCTTCAGGAATTTTACTAAGTCTGAAGGTAAGCACTGACCAGGCTCAATCTACTTATTGTATCCGAACTGTGCTCCATCACGGTCGCTCCTAACTTTTGACTTTGACCCAATCTTGCACGGCTTGATGTCCGTGTTTGACACTTTGATTGTTTAGACTCAATTTTTAACCTTAAACTTTTGCAATTCATAAGTTCGGTTCTACTGATTGGATCTTTGTTGTTTTGGTGTCAAATAATTTATTACAATTTACTGGGAGTGTGCTGCATAAATACTTTACACATAGCCTCTAAGTTAGGTATGACTGCTGTTTGTGCCAGGCTATCCAGGGTTAAGCACAGGTTAATGTAATGACTTTCTGTGGTGCACTTGGAATGGGACTGTGGCTGCTGTTTGTCCAGGGCTCACACCACAGTCAACAATCAACCCACTTTCTCACAATTACCACTAGGCTTCTTGGGCAATACTTCTGGCATTTCCATGTTGAAATCATGTTGAACCTACACAATCTCTCTAACTCACTCTTTACCACATCAAACACACTCACAGGCAGTCTCCTCATATTCAACTCTACCAGATTCAATCCTTTCTTCAAAGTTATTTTATGAATGTAATACTTGAGACAACCAAGTTCATCTTAAAGAATTATGAAACATTGTACTGCATCAACGCAACTGTGGTACTTTCAAATATACTTTTATTTAGATTTTTTCTCCACAATACCCATCTGTGTTGATGTCCATTTTGTGCCATTGCTTGCTTCCTCTAAATAAGACTTTGAATGTATTTTCTGGAATAAGTATAAGCTTAGAAAATTAGTGAAACATCATATCCACTTTCTTTCAATCAAACATCACACAATCAATTGGATTACCTCCATTTGTACTACACAACTGTGACGCTATCTCTTCACGCACATCCTTCGCTTTGTCCTTCTTCTTGCTCTGATTAGACCATCTAGAGCTTTCGGATTTCATGAAATTACCCTTTGTGCCACACTTATTGCACATGGCTTTTATGACTGAATTGTCTTTCAGCTCACGTATGCTATTATAAATCGCATTGGTAATGCAACCTTCTAAAATTTCTTTAATGTACCCTCATATTACCTATTCAATTATCATTCACCGCACTCACTACAGTTTTCTTCTCACTAACTTTTTCCTGTTTTCTTTAGACATACCATCATATGTTCGACCTGTTTTCCCATAGATAACACTTTGCTCTTTGAGGGCATAGCCATCATTCATAAGTCTTTTCCTAACTTATTGTCACAATTTAATACAAATTGATCACAGATCCACTCGTCTGTTATGGCACCTAACTTGTATTAGGAATCATGTTTTCTAAGCGTGTGACACACTACTCCACTAATTCTCTTTTGTCTTGAACCCTTTCCCAAGCTGATAGTGGTCCAGGATAGTGCTGACCTTTCGTCAATAGTGCAGGCTAAGCGTCTTTATACGTACACTCAGACTTGTTTGAACCTGCACAGCTTTTTTCAATCAATCAATCAATCAATCACTCAAGTCTGGTAAAGCACTGCTTCTCACCCGGGGGGTCTCCAGGCGCTGTAGGGGTCATGCGCAAAGTGGCCGACTGGGGATGTTGGTTGAAAAGCCAGGTTTTGAGCTGCTTCCTGAACTCCTGTAGTGAAGGGCAGATTTGCAGGTGGGGTGAGGGTTTTCCAGGCTTTGGTGTGATGGTAAAGTAAGATCGACTCATGGCGCTGTTGGGTTGGATGTGTGGACCACGGGCTAGGGCACAGGAGGAGGAGCAAAGTTCTCTCATTGGTGGGTGGAAGTGGAGGTAGTTTTGAGGTAGGTGGGACCTGCATTGTGGTGGGCCTTGTAGGAGAGAGTGGGAAGCTTGAAGAGGCATCTGTGCTGGACAGGGAGGCAGTGGAGCATCCTGAGGTGGGGGGTGACACTGGGTCTTCTTGAGAGGTTGAGGGTAAGTCTGACAGCTGCGTTCTGGATAATCTGGAGGGGGGTTGGGAGTTGTTTCATGGCTCTATTGTAGAGAAAGTTGCTGTAGTTGAGTTGGCTGGGAATGAGTGCTTGAGTGATTGTTTTTCTGGCTGATGGCAGGATCCAGCGGAATATCTTCCAGAGCATGCGCAGGATGTTGAAGCAACCTGCTGAGACAGTGTTGCTTCATGGTGAGTTGGGTGTCTAGTATGATTCCTAGGTTTCGTGCGTGGTTGGTGGCAGTGGGTGGGGGGGCAGGGGGCTGGTGACCACCATGAGTCATCCCAAGAGGGGGCCTGTTTCCAAAGATGAGGACCTCAGTCTTGTCAGAGTTCAACTTGAGGCAGTTGGTCTTCATCCATGTAGCAATGTCAGTCACGGTGTAATGGAAGTTGGTCTTTGTGGTCGGGTCATCTTTTGTGAGGAAGAGGACTAGCTGTGTGTCGTCAGTGTAGGAGATGATGGTAAGTCCGTGGGTGTGTGCGATGTGTGTGAGATGTATCAAGTAGGTGGTGAAGAGGGTGGGGCTGAGGGAGGAGCTCTGTGGGACACAGCAGATTATGTCTTTGGGCTCAGAGACAAAGGGTGGTAGGAGGATCCTTTGTTTACAACTGGAACAGAAGGAAGATATCCAGTTGAGTGCTTTGAATACCTAAGCGGTGAATTCTGGTGATGAGGGTGGGGTGAGAGACGGGGTTGAAAGCTGCAGAGAGGTCTAGGAGGATGAGAGTGGCAGATCCTCCTTGGTCGATGAGGCGTCTGATGTCATCAGTGGCTGCAATGAGGGTGATTTCCATGCTGCTGTTGGGTCTAAAACCGGGTACTTTAATTCTGGCATGTTATCCAGAACTGGCTTTCCCTCTGCTTGCAGGCAGTATACTCGCAATGATAATTGTTGCTCCTTTCTCATGTTCGCTCATAGACTCACACAGAATTCTGAATCAATTTCTTCCATTTAGTCCACCTCTATGGTGGCTCATTTGCTTAACTGAGGTAGAGAGGTGAAAGTGTAATCATCTGCATTGTGCCATCAAAGGTATCCCTTAGAATTTTTGAACATAGCAGTTTACTATTGTGAACCACACACCTGCATACCCTCAACACACAATGTAAGTCACAACAATATGAGTCATCAAAATAGTATTTGATATAAATTAAAAAATATATATAATACAACATATAACTACTTATGGTGGCTCATTTGCTTAACTGAGGTGGAGTGGTGAAAGTTTAATCATCTGCATTGTACCTTCAAAGGTATCCCCTAGAATTTTTGAACATACCAGTTTACTATTGTGAACCACACACCTGCATACCCTCAACACACAATGTAAGTCACAACAATATGAGTCATCAAAATAGCATTTGATATAAATTAAAAAATATATATGAAACAACATATAAATACTTATGTGTAGGTTTATACCAGTCAGTAATGAATTCTTCTTGAAGTCAGGTGCATGAAGCCTTGAGAAAACACCTCTTTAGTGTTAACATTGGCACGTCTAGGAGTATACATCACAGTGTTCAATTGAAAAATGTGAAGAATATCACCCAAAATTAATTAATCTGTGCCTATCACAGTATAATCTCTCTGCAGGAAAAATATACACTTGTGGATTACATCACAACTTATGTTTACAGTAGTGTAGGAGGTCCTTTCACTGCTAACAGTAGGAGTCAGCAACCCCTTTTTCCTTACCTGTAATCCTACCTTTTTGACACACAGATGTATGACTGCTGCTGCAGCACTCTAACGGCCTGCAATATTCAATTTTTTTAAAAATCTTAAATAGATATGTTGATGTAACTGCTCCTACCATGTCATCAAGCCTTGAGTCCACTGATATCTCCAGTGGCTGTTGCCATTTGCCCCATGTAATCACCAGTTCCTTCTCATAGCCATACTGGGGAAGTAACAATGCTCATTCTTGAGATTCTACTACCACACATTGCTTCATGCTCCATGAAGGCCTTTAACATCATGTACCACTGCCCTTCAGGATTACATGCCCCAGGCATAAATTTATGACTTTTACTACATTTCAAGCTAGAAATGGTGCTATTACACCTGACCACCATTACCAAGTAAATATTTCAGCTGTCACAACTAACGCATGGCCTCTAAATAGTAGATCTCACAACCAGTGTGAAACTTTGTGAATTACCAATATGACCATGTAGTCTTTTATGTCCCCTGAAAACTCTGCAAGCCCCACCTTCCCCAACATACCCACATCAGTACCAAAAAGCCCCGTGATGTTCTTTGAGTTAGGGGTCATAAGGCCCCCAGCCGTAGTTATTTACACATATACACAAAGCACAATTTCATCTTTTTATGCACAGTAACCCACAATTTTACATCTTGTTTACAGAATTGAGACCTAGCCTTAACAGAGATGCTAGTACACTGGACTTCTCTACCCATAACTAAGTTGTTCCTGTGCATCCAGGAAAAAACATAGGGCCAGATTTACAAGGCCCTTGTGCCACCTTGCGCCACGCTAGTGACATTTTTTAATGTGGCTTTAAGGAGGCCTTCACCCCACACCATATTTACAAAGTGGCGCAATGCTTGCATTGCACCACTTTGTAACCCCTTACGCCATATTATGACTGCGCCAGGCATTATGTATTCAAGGGGACATTCCGACGCAGGCAGGCTGCAAAATATGGTACAGTGATACCTACAAGATTTCACTGCAACATTTTTTCCATTATTTTTAATGCCTGCTTGAGGCAGGTGTTGAAGTGACTGGCCCATAGTATCCTAAGGGCATCCCTAGTGCTTTGCTGCACTAGTGCCATAATTTAGGGATGTAATCCAGCAAAGCACCACAATAGCATCTTGAATTATGATGCCATTGTGGAAACGACCGCCATGGTGCGCTGTATTGTAAATACGGTACAGATATCATGTCATTAGGTGGGGCAGTGGTGACGCAAGAAAAGTGGCATATCAGTACCAATGCGCCACTTTCTCGTAATTCTGGCCCATAACCTTTCGGAGTGAGATCATGACTGGTTTTGGGACCCCTCCTCTTAAAAAACCCTCATCCATAAAAGGAGATAAATGGGTCCCTCCTTATGGGAGGACCCCACCAACTGCCCTCCCATACCAGGAGTTCCTGTGCAGGTGGCCCTGTTGCCCCTAGGATACTTACCTCGGTCACCGCTACATCCACATTCCTCATCCCCCAAGGGCTTGTGATAGCTTGTGCCAACTGTGCCTGCACGGGTGGTTGCCAGGTAAGGACTGTGTGTCAGCGACTGCACCCTCCATTTGGCTTGCTGTCAGCCCCCTTTGGAGGGTTCAGTGATGCTGCTGTTACTTTGGCACAAAAGGATACTGTACATGGATCCGAAATGTCCTCACCAATCATGACCTCACCCGCCACAGACCAGCATAGTTCACCTACTATCTGGCCCCCCACCATATTGTTGACAATGAACTAACTATGCCAACAAATTCTCAAGAAGCATTTTGTTATCTTCCCTAGACAAGTGGACCCATTCCTGCAAGAAAAAAACATTTGCTATTGATGTAACCATGAGGTATAGATGACAACAAAGCCATCATAAATAAATTACAAAGGTTTCTGTTCAACCACTTAACAGAGTCATTGACGGCTCGGACCGACTTACCACATATCCAATTCAACCTCGGAACACTATTTCAGCATGCGATCACAGTCTCGGGAAACCTCTTTACAAGCAAACTAATCTCAAATAAGTCCTTCCTTCAAAGCTCTGTCAAGTTATTGCCTCTAGGATGCACAATTATAATCCCTAGGTGCAGAAACCCCTGGGGCAATATTCTGTCTGATACACTCCTCAAATGGGTCATGTGCCACCCTCCTTGACTACTAAAAGTCAACCGATCTCCCACTTCCTTTGGCCTGGCTCATAATCACCTGTGGAACCGGAAGCCTTTGCAGGTCTCACATAAGAGTGGCCCAACACCAGCACCTCTTTCACACTCCCTCAAAGACAGGAGGCAAGCAGCAGCTTCAACTCCTCAAGTCTTCCACCTGCATCAACAGGAGTAAAAAAAAAAGGAATGGAAAATTAGTGACAGAACTCTACAGTAGGTTCAATGTGACATAGCACTTGTAGCAGTCCGATTTCTACCTGCCAATTCTTTGCAATGCCAGCTCCACCAGCCCAATCACCACAGCAGCAATGGCAGCCCCAATCCTGAATTAATGTACAATCCATATTTAGTAGGGTACAACCCATCTGCCCCGGGTAAACTGCTAAGCACTCTACAAAACTTAAACCTTGTGAATGGGGTCCTCATGAATCAAAAGGAGGCTAAAAGTCACTTGTGGTTGTGGGCAAAAAGGGCTTCCAAATTCCCTAGGGAATAGCACTCATTCTCCAGGACCCTATGTAGCAGAATGTGGTTGCCACTACCCATCTGGTCGATCTTAGGATGAGTAATAGCAATTACCAAGGAGCCATTTGGCCACTAAGGTGGTCATTCTGACCTTGGCGGACGGTGGAGGCCGTCCGCCAAGGTACCGCCGTCAGAACACCGCACCGCGGTCGAAAGACCGCGGCGGTGATTCTGACATTTGCCCTGGGCTGGCGGGCGGCCGCCAAAAGACCGCCCGCCAGCCCAGGGCAAATCAACCTTCCCACTAGGATGCCGGCTCAGAATTGAGCCGGCGGAGTGGGAAGGTGCGACGGGTGCAGTTGCACCCGTCGCGTATTTCAGTGTCTGCTGGGCAGACACTGAAATACTTTTTGGGGCCCTCTTACGGGGGCCCCTGCCGTGCCCATTCCATTGGCATGGGCACGGCAGGGGCCCCGCGGTACCCCCTACCGCCATCCTGTTCGTGGCGGGAGAGCCGCCATGAACAGGATGGCGGTAGGGGGTGTCAGAATCCCCATGGCGGCGGAACGCGCTCTGCCGCCATGGAGGATTCAGACGGGCAGCGGAAAGTCGGCGGTAGCCCGCCGGCTTTCCGCTTCTGGCCGCGGCTGAACCGCCGCGGTCAGAATGCCCAGCGGTGCACCGCCAACCTGTTGGCGGTGCTACCGCCGACCTCCGCCATGGCGGTAATTACCGCCAGGGTCAGAATGACCCCCTAAATATCTGATCAGTGCATACCACCACTCCTGTCTCCTTTATTTTTGGCCACCAGTTCCCCTGCCACAATTCCCTATAAAATGCAAGTGAGAGTACTGGATAACGTGACATGATGGCTCCTAGCTTTATTGCATCTATGGGATGCCTAGAGGCTGATTTTCCTCCCTCTAACCACTGCCAACCCTTCAGTGCTCTCTAAACAAGGAAGGTTTTTGTCTCATCTGTGTACCCAGGATCTTTGCAAAGAAGGATATTGCTGCAATATGTAGGTGGGGCGAGCTTGTGGAGTTCCACTACGTAGCATTCCTCAAAATAGTTTAAAAACTCTGTGAGCTCTGGGGAATTCCGCCAGCGGATGGAATTGCTTGGCACACCTGTTCAGGCTACGTTTTTCACGTTCAGAAGAGCGATGTGCATTCTTATGTTGAAAATATCGCACAAAAAGCACCACAAGGTTTGCATGGGTGCAGTCATTTTGTTTTCTCTGTCTCTCTGTGCATGGTGCTGGGCCTAACTTTAATGCACCCTTAATCTTTTTAATTAAACACTTTTCTTAATTTTCTACTCCCTATTTTCTTTTATTCCATCAGTGTGTGTCTTTTTGGTTGTGTATTTTATGTTTTTGTCATTTTTTGTGTGTTTTTCGTGACTTTTATGAATACTTTATTTTTTGTTGTTTACATTTGCTTCTTTATTTTTTCTTTCTTCTTTCTATTTCTTCTCCTTTCTTTTTTCCACCCAGCACCATGGCAGAGCAAGGCGGCAGAGGGAGTGGCAGCGCCGGTGCGGCTGCTAGCCGGTTACCTTACAGACGTGTCTGGGCACAGTCTCCGCTTGCGCTGTGTGGCCCATAACTGGGCTGCACTTTACACTTGCCTCAAAATGAAGACATTTGCCCTAGGAGAGGCAAGAAGACCCCTTGCTAAGGATTTGCTTTCTGCCAGTCGATGGTGTGGAGCTGCTGCAAGCTGCTGCTGATGGGTTGCACCGGCGCCAGCTCCGGATCCAGGCCTCCCTCATTTCACTATCCTCAGCAGCCCAGTAGCAGGGGGCAGAGAGCCAGGCCACTGGCAACGGGGACCCTGGACCCAGCAGGTAAGACCCTAATTTGGCTTTCTCTTCTATATACATATGGGGTCAGGCACTGGGCATGGGAAGTATTTGCATATGAGAGGGGTCTGTGCTTGGGGAAAAAAGGAAACTTGCAGTCAGAGCTCTGCTTGAAAAGAACCTGTCTCACCAGAGTCCCTGGGAAAGAAAGTGGTGTTATGGGGTACAGTGCTATGGCCAGCAGGGAGAGCCGGAGGCCGGGGGAGCATCAGCTGCTGAGTGGTGGCCGGGCTGCCCCGCCAGATAGAGGTGTGTGTGGCCTGAGAGAGTGCCTTCGAGCCAAGTGGCAAGCAAGGCTAGGTACTTTGTGAAAATACCAGGCTGCTAGCTGTGAGTGGTTTGCTGCTGCTAGTGCTGAACCCTAAAGCAACGGCAGTCTGGGGCTGCGTGTAAGTGCAAAGGAAGTGATTACAAAGCTGGTACAGGACAGGAAGTGTGCTTGGCCACTGTAGCAAGTTTGTGAAGGAGGGCAGTTGGTAAAGGGAAGTGTGCAGGCGTGGATGAGAGCAGCAAGCTCCATGCATGTGGGCTGTGTCTTCAAAAGAGACATGAAACAGCAGCTTTTGCAGCTATTTTCGCATACCCAGGTATTACCCTGGTTAGTGCTTCCGACATCGGGCACATTCAGGCCAGGCTGATAGGGCAGGCAGCATTCAGCAGCATATGAAAATCCATGGAATTTCACAGAGTTTATAACCTAACTCTGGGGAATCCTGCAGAGTAGAACTTTGTGAGTTCTGCCCACCCCTAATATTATTATTATTTCCCTAACTTTCACCTCTCTTCAGTTCAAAGAATGTTACTTTTATTTTTACTGTGCCTGTTTTTTCTGGTACTAATTTTTGTTCTATCTAAGCTTGTTAAATTTCTGTTATCCCTGCATTTTTCCATTTTTCATGTTTCTGTACCTGACTCCCTCCTGTTTTTACTAGTATGTAGCTTTTTTCTGATTTGTTACTAAGCTCAGCTTTCCCTTCTCCCCTTATATATTTTGCAGACTGGTACTGTGATACTAAGTGGACAGAGTCTTAGTACAGTACCTTTACCGACAAGACTGCATGCCCAAGTCAGCTTTTCTATGCATGTTTGTGAAGGGTTTCTTTTCCTTCCTCACGCCCATTGCATTTGCCAACCAAAACCTCACCATTGGTCCTCCTTGATTGACCAAATCCAAATCCACCCCTTAATTGTGCTTCAGTGACTTAGCTCTGCCCCTTCATTATGAAACGCTTGATTTGACCACTTGGCTTTTCTAACATAGTTAACTAACAAAATTCCTAAAGTCAATGATAGAAGAATATAGAACCGTGGTCATCTATTGCAGTTGTATTTTGTTTAATTAGTTCTTTCAAAAAGAACAAGGGGAGGTGTAGGAAAGTACCATCTTGCCTGGCATGTTACCCCCATTTTTCACTGTATATATGTTGTTTTAGTTGTATGTGTCACTGGGACCCTGGTAACCCAGGGCCCCAGTGCTCATAAGTGTGCCTGAATGTGTTACCTGTGTAGTGACTAACTGTCTCACTGAGGCTCTGCTAATCAGAACCTCAGTGGTTATGCTCTCTCATTTCTTTCCAAATTGTCACTAACAGGCTAGTGACCATTTTTACCAATTTACATTGGCTTACTGGAACACCCTTATAATTCCCTAGTATATGGTACTGAGGTACCCAGGGTATTGGGGTTCCAGGAGATCCCTATGGGCCGCAGCATTTCTTTTGCCACCCATAGGGAGCTCTGACAATTCTTACACAGGCCTGCCACTGCAGCCTGAGTGAAATAACGTCCACGTTATTTCACAGCCATTTTACACTGCACGTAAGTAACTTATAAGTCACCTATATGTCTAACCTTTACCTGGTAAAGGTTAGGTGCAAAGTTACTTAGTGTGAGGGCACCCTGGCACTAGCCAAGGTGCCCCCACATTGTTCAGAGCCAATTCCCTGAACTTTGTGAGTGCGGGGACACCATTACACGCGTGCACTACATATAGGTCACTACCTATATGTAGCTTCACAATGGTAACTCCGAATATGGCCATGTAACATGTCTATGATCATGGAATTGCCCCCTCTATGCCATCCTGGCATAGTTGGCACAATCCCATGATCCCAGTGGTCTGTAGCACAGACCCTGGTACTGCCAAACTGCCCTTCCTGGGGTTTCACTGCAGCTGCTGCTGCTGCCAACCCCTCAGACAGGCATCTGCCCTCCTGGGGCCCAGCCAGGCCTGGCCCAGGATGGCAAAACAAAGAACTTCCTCTGAGAGAGGATGTGACACCCTCTCCCTTTGGAAAATGGTGTGAAGGCAGGGGAGGAGTAGCCTCCCCCAGCCTCTGGAAATGCTTTGTTGGGCACAGATGTGCCCAATTCTGCATAAGCCAGTCTACACCGGTTCAGGGACCCCTTAGCCCCTGCTCTGGCGCGAAACTGGACAAAGGAAAGGGGAGTGACCACTCCCCTGACCTGCACCTCCCCTGGGAGGAGTCCAGAGCTCCTCCAGTGTGCTCCAGACCTCTGCCATCTTGGAAACAGAGGTGCTGCTGGCACACTGGACTGCTCTGAGTGGCCAGTGCCACCAGGTGACGTCAGAGACTCCTGCTGATAGGCTCCTTCAGGTGTTAGTAGCCTATCCTCTCTCCTAGGTAGCCAAACCCTCTTTTCTGGCTATTTAGGGTCTCTGTCTCTGGGGAAACTTTAGATAACGAATGCAAGAGCTCATCCGAGTTCCTCTGCATCTCTCTCTTCACCTTCTGATAAGGAATCGACTGCTGACCGCGCTGGAAGCCTGCAAACCTGCAACATAGTAGCAAAGACGACTACTGCAACTCTGTAACGCTGATCCTGCCGCCTTCTCGACTGTTTTCCTGCTTGTGCATGCTGTGGGGATAGTCTGCCTCCTCTCTGCACCAGAAGCTCCGAAGAAATCTCCCGTGGGTCGACGGAATCTTCCCCCTGCAACCGCAGGCACCAAAAAGCTGCATTACCGGTCCCTTGGGTCTCCTCTCAGCACGACGAGCGAGGTCCCTCGAATACAGTGACTCTGTCCAAGTGACCCCCACAGTCCAGTGACTCTTCAGTCCAAGTTTGGTGGAGGTAAGTCCCTGCCTCACCTCGCTGGGCTGCATTGCTGGGAACCGCGACTTTGCAGCTACTCTGGCCCCTGTGCACTTCCGGCGGAAATCCTTTGTGAACAGCCAAGCCTGGGTCCACAGCACTCTAACCTGCATTGCACGACTTTCTAAGTTGGTCTCCGGCGACGTGGGACTCCTTTGTGCAACTTCGGCGAGCACCGTTTCACGCATCCTTGCAGTGCCGGTTTCTGGCATTTTTCTGGTTGCTTCCTGCTTCAGTGAGGGATCTTTGTCTTGCTCGACGTCCCCTCTCTATTCAGGTCCAATTTGCGACCTCCTGGTCCATCCTGGGCCCCAGCAGCGTCCAAAAACGCCAAACGCACAATTTGCAGCTAGCAAGGCTTGTTGGCGTTCTTTTGGCGGGAAAACACTTTTGCACGACTCTCCACGGCGAGAGGGATCCGTTCACCAAAGCGAAAGTCTCTACCCCTTTTCGTTCCTGCAGAAACCTCAGCTTCTTCTGTCCAGTAGAAGCTTCTTTGCACCCGCAGCTGGCATTTCCTGGGCATCTGCCCATCTCCGACTTGCTTGTGACTTTTGGACTTGGTCCCCTTGTTCCACAGGCACCCTAGATTGGAAATCCACAGTTGTTGCATTGCTGGTTTGTGTCTTTCCTGCATTATTCCTCTAACACGACTACTTTGTCCTTAGGGGAACTTTAGTGCACTTTGCACTCACTTTTCAGGGTCTTGGGGAGGGTTATTTTTCTAACTCTCACTATTTTCTAATAGTCCCAGCGACCCTCTACAAGGTCACATAGGTTTGGGGTCCATTCGTGGTTCGCATTCCACTTTTGGAGTATATGGTTTGTGTTGCCCCTATCCCTATGTTTCCCCATTGCATCCTATTGTAACTATACATTGTTTGCACTGTTTTCGAAGACTATACTGCATATTTTTGCTATTGTGTATATATATCTTGTGTATATTTCCTATCCTCTCACTGAGGGTACACTCTAAGATACTTTGGCATATTGTCATAAAAATAAAGTACCTTTATTTTTAGTATAACTGTGTATTGTGTTTTCTTATGATATTGTGCATATGACACTAAGTGGTACTGTAGTAGCTTCACACGTCTCCTAGTTCAGCCTAAGCTGCTCTGCTAAGCTACCATTATCTATCAGCCTAAGCTGCTAGACACCCTATACACTAATAAGGGATAACTGGGCCTGGTGCAAGGTGCAAGTACCCCTTGGTACTCACTACAAGCCAGTCCAGCCTCCTACATTGGTTGTGCAGTGGTGGGATAAGTGCTTGAGACTACTTACCACTCTTGTCATTGTACTTTTCATAAGAGAAAAATATACAAAACAAGGTCAGTGTATATACACATAGCCAAAAAGTTTTGCATTTCCTCTTTTCACTCTTTTCTAAGTGCTGAAAAGTACTTTCTAACTTTCTAAAAAGTTCTTAAAAGTTTAAAAAGTTTTTTTCTGTCTTTCCAAAAAGTTCTGAAAACTTTTTCTCTTTTTCTATCACTTTAACTCTCTCTAAAAAATGTCTGGCACAGGTCAAAATGTTGATCTGTCCAAACTTGCATATGACAACCTTAGCTGGAAAAGAGCAAGGAGTCTCTGTATAGAGAGAGGTTTGAGTGTAGGGAAGAATCCTTCCTTGGAACTGTTACTTAACATGCTTAGAGAACAGGATAAGGCCATAGGTGCCTCATCTGTTGAAAAAGTACCTAATAGTTCTCAATCTGATTCAGGGACTCCCCCAGGAAAAGATTCAGGAAAGAAACTTCCTAGCCTGCCCATTACTAGACAATCTAGCATAGATGGTAATGATGATGAGCCACACCATATAAATAGTGTTGTCTCACATCATAGCAAAAGCATTTATCCTCACCATACTGGTAGTAATGTTTCTGTTAACCAAGCTGTTAGGGTGGCTTCTGTAAGGGACAGGTCTCCTTCTGTTCATTCCCATCATAGCTCTGTTTCTAGGAATGTCCCTCCCACCAACCCTGATGACAGAATGTTAGAGAGGGAACTCAATAAGTTGAGGGTGGAACAAACCAGACTGAAGCTTAAAAAGCAACAGCTGGATTTGGATAGACAGTCTTTTGAATTAGAGAAGGAAAGACAGAAGTTGGGTTTAGATACCCATGGTGGCAGCAGCAGTATTCCCCATAGTCATCCTGCAAAAGAGCATGATTCCAGGAATCTGCACAAGATAGTTCCCCCTTATAAGGAGGGGGATGACATTAACAAGTGGTTTGCTGCACTTGAGAGGGCCTGTGTTGTACAGGATGTCCCTCAAAGGCAGTGGGCTGCTATCCTATGGCTATCATTTAGTGGAAAAGGTAGGGATAGGCTCCTTACTGTGAAAGAAAATGATGCTAATAATTTCCAAGTTCTTAAGAATGCACTCCTGGATGGTTATGGCTTAACCACTGAACAGTACAGGATAAAGTTCAGAGAGACCAAAAAGGAGTCTTCACAAGACTGGGTTGATTTCATTGACCATTCAGTGAAGGCCTTGGAGGGGTGGTTACATGGCAGTAAAGTCACTGATTATGACAGCCTGTATAACTTGATCCTGAGAGAGCATATTCTTAATAATTGTGTGTCTGATTTGTTGCACCAGTACTTGGTGGACTCTGATCTGACCTCTCCCCAAGAATTGGGAAAGAAGGCAGACAAATGGGTCAGAACAAGGGTGAACAGAAAAGTTCATACAGGGGGTGACAAAGATGGCAACAAAAAGAAGGATGGTAAGTCTTCTGACAAGGGTGGGGACAAATCTAAAAATGAGTCTTCATCAGGCCCACAAAAACACTCTGGTGGGGGTGGTGGGCCCAAATCCTCTTTTAATCAGAACAAGGAAAAGAAACCATGGTGCTATTTATGTAAAATAAAAGGCCATTGGACAACAGATCCCAGTTGTCCAAAGAAAGGCACCACAGCTCCTACCACTACAACCCCTACTGCTACACCTAGTGTCCCTACTAATAGCAGTGGTGGTGGGAGCAAACCTACTAATAGCCAATCCAAGGGAGTAGCTGGGCTCACTTTTGGTAACTTAGTTGGGGTTGGTCTGATTAGGGAGACCACAGAGGCTACTTTAGTCTCTGAAGGGGCTATTGATTTAGCCACTTTGGTTGCTTGCCCCCATAACTTGGAGAAGTACAAGCAACTAACCCTAATAAATGGTGTTGAGGTCCAGGCCTACAGGGACACAGGTGCCAGTGTCACAATGGTGATTGAGAAACTGGTGCACCCTGAACAACACATACTTGGACACCAGTACCAAGTAACCGATGCTCACAACATAACACAAAGCCACCCCATGGCTGTTGTAAATCTCAACTGGGGGGGGGGGTAACTGGTCCAAAGAAAGTTGTGGTAGCTTCAGATTTACCTGTAGACTGTCTATTAGGGAATGATTTGGAGACATCAGCTTGGTCAGATGTGGAGTTGGAGGCCCATGCAGCAATGCTGGGCATCCCAGGGTATATTTTTGCTTTGACAAGGGCTCAGGCCAAAAAGCAAAAAGTACAGGGAAGCTTGGATCCTGGAACAATGGACCAAGTGCTCCCTAAAGCTAGGGCTAGTAGAAGCAAACCACTTCCTACTATCCCTCCCTCTACAGTGGATTCAACTTCTGAGGAAGAAGAATTCCCTCCCTGTGCAGAACCTACACCAGAGGAGCTGGAAGCAGACACTGCTGAGCTTTTGGGTGAAGGGGGGCCTGCCAGAGAGGAGCTGAGTGTGGCACAGCAAACCTGTCCCACATTAGAGGGTCTCAGACAGCAAGCTGTCAAACAGGCTAATGGGGATGTCAGTGACTCTCACAGAGTTTACTGGGAGGACAACCTCTTGTACACTGAGCATAGGGATCCTAAACCTGGAGCTGCCAGGAGATTAGTGATTCCTCAGGAGTACAGAAAGTTCCTCCTAACACTGGCACATGACATTCCCTTAGCTGGGCATCTAGGACAAATGAAAACTTGGGACAGGCTTGTTCTCCTGTTTCATTGGCCTAGGATGTCTGAGGACACAAAGGAATTTTGTAAGTCCTGTGAAACCTGTCAAGCCAGTGGCAAAACAGGTGGCACCCCAAAGGCACCCCTTATCCCACTGCCTGTGGTTGGGGTTCCCTTTGAAAGGGTAGGGGTTGACATAGTTGGCCCCCTTGACCCTCCTACTGCTTCAGGCAATAGGTTTATCTTGGTGGTAGTGGACCATGCCACAAGATATCCTGAAGCTATTCCTTTAAGGACCACTACAGCTCCTGCAGTGGCAAAGGCCCTCCTGGGAATATTTTCCAGGGTGGGCTTCCCAAAGGAAGTAGTATCAGACAGAGGAAGCAATTTCATGTCTGCATACTTAAAGGCCATGTGGAAGGAGTGTGGTGTAACGTACAAGTTCACAACACCCTATCATCCACAAACAAATGGACTGGTGGGGAGATTTAATAAAACTCTCAAAGGCATGATTATGGGTCTCCCTGAAAAACTCCGCAGGAGATGGGATATCCTTCTACCATGCCTCCTTTTTGCCTACAGGGAGGTACCCCAGAAAGGAGTGGGCTTCAGCCCCTTTGAACTTCTTTTTGGACACCCTGTTAGGGGTCCACTCACACTTGTAAAGGAGGGTTGGGAACAACCTTTAAAAGCTCCTAAGCAGGATATTGTGGACTATGTACTTGGCCTCAGATCAAGGATGGCTGAGTACATGAAAAAGGCCAGTAAAAACCTTCAGGCCAGCCAAGAGCTCCAGAAGCAATGGCATGATCAGAAGGCTGTTTTGGTACAGTACCAACCAGGGCAGAAAGTGTGGGTCTTGGAGCCTGTGGCCCCAAGAGCACTCCAAGATAAATGGAGTGGACCCCACACAATTGTTGAAAAGAAGGGTGAAGTCACCTACTTGGTTGACTTAGGCACTGCCAGGAGTCCCCTTAGGGTGCTCCATGTCAACCGCCTGAAACCCTACTATGACATGGCTGATCTCAGCCTGCTCATGGCAACTGATGAGGGACAGGAAGAAGACAGTGATCCTCTACCTGATCTCTTCTCTTCCACAGAACAAGATGCTCTTGTGGAAGGTGTAGTTTTGGCAGATTGTCTTACTGCTGAGCAGAAAGACCATTGCATAAATGTCCTAGGACAATTTTCAGAACTCTTCTCTACTGTGCCAGGCACCACTTCTTGGTGTGAGCACACAATAGATACTGGAGACAGTTTACCTGTCAAAAGTAAGATCTATAGGCAGCCTGACCATGTCAGGGACTGCATAAAGCAAGAAGTTCCAAAAATGTTGGAACTAGGAGTGGTTGAGCACTCTGACAGTCCATGGGCTTCTCCTGTGGTATTGGTACCAAAACCCAATTCTCAGACTCAGGTGAGAGCCTTCCTAGGCCTCACTGGGTATTACAGGAGGTTCATTAAGAACTATGGCTCCATTGCAGCCCCTCTTAATGACCTCACATCCAAGAAAATGCCTAAAAAGGTATTATGGACAGCAAACTGTCAGAAAGCTTTTGAGGAGCTGAAGCAGGCCATGTGCTCTGCACCTGTCCTGAAAAGCCCTTGTTACTCTAAAAAATTCTATGTCCAAACTGATGCATCTGAATTAGGAGTAGGGGCAGTCCTATCACAACTTAATTCTGAGGGCCAGGATCAACCTGTTGCTTTTATTAGTAGGAGGTTGACCCCTAGAGAAAAGCGTTGGTCTGCCATTGAGAGGGAGGCCTTTGCTGTGGTCTGGGCTCTGAAGAAGTTGAGGCCATACCTGTTTGGCACTCACTTCATTGTTCAGACAGACCACAAACCTCTACTTTGGCTAAAACAAATGAAAGGTGAAAATCCTAAATTGTTGAGGTGGTCCATATCCCTACAGGGAATGGACTATACAGTGGAACATAGACCTGGGAGTAGCCACTCCAATGCAGATGGACTCTCCAGATATTTCCACTTAGACAATGAAGACTCATCAGGTCATGGCTAGTCTTATTGTCCTTCGTTTGGGGGGGGTTGTGTAGGAAAGTACCATCTTGCCTGGCATGTTACCCCCATTTTTCACTGTATATATGTTGTTTTAGTTGTATGTGTCACTGGGACCCTGGTAACCCAGGGCCCCAGTGCTCATAAGTGTGCCTGAATGTGTTACCTGTGTAGTGACTAACTGTCTCACTGAGGCTCTGCTAATCAGAACCTCAGTGGTTATGCTCTCTCATTTCTTTCCAAATTGTCACTAACAGGCTAGTGACCATTTTTACCAATTTACATTGGCTTACTGGAACACCCTTATAATTCCCTAGTATATGGTACTGAGGTACCCAGGGTATTGGGGTTCCAGGAGATCCCTATGGGCCGCAGCATTTCTTTTGCCACTCATAGGGAGCTCTGACAATTCTTACACAGGCCTGCCACTGCAGCCTGAGTGAAATAACGTCCACGTTATTTCACAGCCATTTTACACTGCACGTAAGTAACTTATAAGTCACCTATATGTCTAACCTTTACCTGGTAAAGGTTAGGTGCAAAGTTACTTAGTGTGAGGGCACCCTGGCACTAGCCAAGGTGCCCCCACATTGTTCAGAGCCAATTCCCTGAACTTTGTGAGTGCGGGGACACCATTACACGCGTGCACTACATATAGGTCACTACCTATATGTAGCTTCACAATGGTAACTCCGAATATGGCCATGTAACATGTCTATGATCATGGAATTGCCCCCTCTATGCCATCCTGGCATAGTTGGCACAATCCCATGATCCCAGTGGTCTGTAGCACAGACCCTGGTACTGCCAAACTGCCCTTCCTGGGGTTTCACTGCAGCTGCTGCTGCTGCCAACCCCTCAGACAGGCATCTGCCCTCCTGGGGCCCAGCCAGGCCTGGCCCAGGATGGCAAAACAAAGAACTTCCTCTGAGAGAGGATGTGACACCCTCTCCCTTTGGAAAATGGTGTGAAGGCAGGGGAGGAGTAGCCTCCCCCAGCCTCTGGAAATGCTTTGTTGGGCACAGATGTGCCCAATTCTGCATAAGCCAGTCTACACCGGTTCAGGGACCCCTTAGCCCCTGCTCTGGCGCGAAACTGGACAAAGGAAAGGGGAGTGACCACTCCCCTGACCTGCACCTCCCCTGGGAGGAGTCCAGAGCTCCTCCAGTGTGCTCCAGACCTCTGCCATCTTGGAAACAGAGGTGCTGCTGGCACACTGGACTGCTCTGAGTGGCCAGTGCCACCAGGTGACGTCAGAGACTCCTGCTGATAGGCTCCTTCAGGTGTTAGTAGCCTATCCTCTCTCCTAGGTAGCCAAACCCTCTTTTCTGGCTATTTAGGGTCTCTGTCTCTGGGGAAACTTTAGATAACGAATGCAAGAGCTCATCCGAGTTCCTCTGCATCTCTCTCTTCACCTTCTGATAAGGAATCGACTGCTGACCGCGCTGGAAGCCTGCAAACCTGCAACATAGTAGCAAAGACGACTACTGCAACTCTGTAACGCTGATCCTGCCGCCTTCTCGACTGTTTTCCTGCTTGTGCATGTTGTGGGGGTAGTCTGCCTCCTCTCTGCACCAGAAGCTCTGAAGAAATCTCCTGTGGGTCGACGGAATCTTCCCCCTGCAACCGCAGGCACCAAAAAGCTGCATTACCGGTCCCTTGGGTCTCCTCTCAGCACGACGAGCGAGGTCCCTCGAATCCAGCGACTCTGTCCAAGTGACCCCCACAGTCCAGTGACTCTTCAGTCCAAGTTTGGTGGAGGTAAGTCCTTGCCTCACCTCGCTGGGCTGTATTGCTGGGAACCGCGACTTTGCAGCTACTCCGGACCCTGTGCACTTCCAGCGGAAATCCTTTGTGCACAGCCAAGCCTGGGTCCACGGCACTCTAATCTGCATTGCACGACTTTCTAAGTTGGTCTCCGGCGACGTGGGACTCCTTTGTGCAACTTCGGTGAGCACCGTTTCACGCATCCTTGCAGTGCTGGTTTCTGGCACTTCTCCAGAAGCTACCTGCTTCAATGAGGGCTCTTTGTCTTGCGCAATGTCCCCTCTCTCTTCAGGTCCAATTTGCGACCTCCTGGTCCCTCCTGGGCCCCAGCAGCGTCCAAAAATGCCAAATGCACGATTTGCAGCTAGCAAGGCTTGTTGGCGTTCTTTCGGCGGGAAAACACTTCTGCACGACTCTCCACGGCGAGTGGGATTTGTCCACCAAAGGGGAAGTCTCTACCCCTTTTTGTTCCTGCAGAAACCTCAGCTTCTTCTGTCCAGTAGAAGCTTCTTTGCACCCGCAGCTGGCATTTCTTGGGCATCTGCCCATCTCCGACTTGCTTGTGACTTTTGGACTTGGTCCCCTTGTTCCACAGGTACCCTAGATTGGAAATCCACAGTTGTTGCATTGCTGGTTTGTGTCTTTCCTGCATTATTCCTCTAACACGACTACTTTGTCCTTAGGGGAACTTTAGTGCACTTTGCACTCACTTTTCAGGGTCTTGGGGAGGGTTATTTTTCTAACTCTCACTATTTTCTAATAGTCCCAGCGACCCTCTACAAGGTCACATAGGTTTGGGGTCCATTCGTGGTTCGCATTCCACTTTTGGAGTATATGGTTTGTGTTGCCCCCATCCCTATGTTTCCCCATTGCATCCTATTGTAACTATACATTGTTTGCACTGTTTTCTAAGACTATACTACATATTTTTGCTATTGTGTATATATATCTTGTGTATATTTCCTATCCTCTCACTGAGGGTACACTCTAAGATACTTTGGCATATTGTCATAAAAATAAAGTACCTTTATTTTTAGTATAACTGTGTATTGTGTTTTCTTATGATATTGTGCATATGACACTAAGTGGTACTGTAGTAGCTTCACACGTCTCCTAGTTCAGCCTAAGCTGCTCTGCTAAGCTACCATTATCTATCAGCCTAAGCTGCTAGACACCCTATACACTAATAAGGGATAACTGGGCCTGGTGCAAGGTGCAAGTACCCCTTGGTACTCACTACAAGCCAGTCCAGCCTCCTACATTGGTTGTGCAGTGGTGGGATAAGTGCTTGAGACTACTTACCACTCTTGTCATTGTACTTTTCATAAGAGAAAAATATACAAAACAAGGTCAGTGTATATACACATAGCCAAAAAGTTTTGCATTTCCTCTTTTCACTCTTTTCTAAGTGCTGAAAAGTACTTTCTAACTTTCTAAAAAGTTCTTAAAAGTTTAAAAAGTTTTTTTCTGTCTTTCCAAAAAGTTCTGAAAACTTTTTCTCTTTTTCTATCACTTTAACTCTCTCTAAAAAATGTCTGGCACAGGTCAAAATGTTGATCTGTCCAAACTTGCATATGACAACCTTAGCTGGAAAAGAGCAAGGAGTCTCTGTATAGAGAGAGGTTTGAGTGTAGGGAAGAATCCTTCCTTGGAACTGTTACTTAACATGCTTAGAGAACAGGATAAGGCCATAGGTGCCTCATCTGTTGAAAAAGTACCTAATAGTTCTCAATCTGATTCAGGGACTCCCCCAGGAAAAGATTCAGGAAAGAAACTTCCTAGCCTGCCCATTACTAGACAATCTAGCATAGATGGTAATGATGATGAGCCACACCATATAAATAGTGTTGTCTCACATCATAGCAAAAGCATTTATCCTCACCATACTGGTAGTAATGTTTCTGTTAACCAAGCTGTTAGGGTGGCTTCTGTAAGGGACAGGTCTCCTTCTGTTCATTCCCATCATAGCTCTGTTTCTAGGAATGTCCCTCCCACCAACCCTGATGACAGAATGTTAGAGAGGGAACTCAATAAGTTGAGGGTGGAACAAACCAGACTGAAGCTTAAAAAGCAACAGCTGGATTTGGATAGACAGTCTTTTGAATTAGAGAAGGAAAGACAGAAGTTGGGTTTAGATACCCATGGTGGCAGCAGCAGTATTCCCCATAGTCATCCTGCAAAAGAGCATGATTCCAGGAATCTGCACAAGATAGTTCCCCCTTATAAGGAGGGGGATGACATTAACAAGTGGTTTGCTGCACTTGAGAGGGCCTGTGTTGTACAGGATGTCCCTCAAAGGCAGTGGGCTGCTATCCTATGGCTATCATTTAGTGGAAAAGGTAGGGATAGGCTCCTTACTGTGAAAGAAAATGATGCTAATAATTTCCAAGTTCTTAAGAATGCACTCCTGGATGGTTATGGCTTAACCACTGAACAGTACAGGATAAAGTTCAGAGAGACCAAAAAGGAGTCTTCACAAGACTGGGTTGATTTCATTGACCATTCAGTGAAGGCCTTGGAGGGGTGGTTACATGGCAGTAAAGTCACTGATTATGACAGCCTGTATAACTTGATCCTGAGAGAGCATATTCTTAATAATTGTGTGTCTGATTTGTTGCACCAGTACTTGGTGGACTCTGATCTGACCTCTCCCCAAGAATTGGGAAAGAAGGCAGACAAATGGGTCAGAACAAGGGTGAACAGAAAAGTTCATACAGGGGGTGACAAAGATGGCAACAAAAAGAAGGATGGTAAGTCTTCTGACAAGGGTGGGGACAAATCTAAAAATGAGTCTTCATCAGGCCCACAAAAACACTCTGGTGGGGGTGGTGGGCCCAAATCCTCTTTTAATCAGAACAAGGAAAAGAAACCATGGTGCTATTTATGTAAAATAAAAGGCCATTGGACAACAGATCCCAGTTGTCCAAAGAAAGGCACCACAGCTCCTACCACTACAACCCCTACTGCTACACCTAGTGTCCCTACTAATAGCAGTGGTGGTGGGAGCAAACCTACTAATAGCCAATCCAAGGGAGTAGCTGGGCTCACTTTTGGTAACTTAGTTGGGGTTGGTCTGATTAGGGAGACCACAGAGGCTACTTTAGTCTCTGAAGGGGCTATTGATTTAGCCACTTTGGTTGCTTGCCCCCATAACTTGGAGAAGTACAAGCAACTAACCCTAATAAATGGTGTTGAGGTCCAGGCCTACAGGGACACAGGTGCCAGTGTCACAATGGTGATTGAGAAACTGGTGCACCCTGAACAACACATACTTGGACACCAGTACCAAGTAACCGATGCTCACAACATAACACAAAGCCACCCCATGGCTGTTGTAAATCTCAACTGGGGGGGGGGTAACTGGTCCAAAGAAAGTTGTGGTAGCTTCAGATTTACCTGTAGACTGTCTATTAGGGAATGATTTGGAGACATCAGCTTGGTCAGATGTGGAGTTGGAGGCCCATGCAGCAATGCTGGGCATCCCAGGGTATATTTTTGCTTTGACAAGGGCTCAGGCCAAAAAGCAAAAAGTACAGGGAAGCTTGGATCCTGGAACAATGGACCAAGTGCTCCCTAAAGCTAGGGCTAGTAGAAGCAAACCACTTCCTACTATCCCTCCCTCTACAGTGGATTCAACTTCTGAGGAAGAAGAATTCCCTCCCTGTGCAGAACCTACACCAGAGGAGCTGGAAGCAGACACTGCTGAGCTTTTGGGTGAAGGGGGGCCTGCCAGAGAGGAGCTGAGTGTGGCACAGCAAACCTGTCCCACATTAGAGGGTCTCAGACAGCAAGCTGTCAAACAGGCTAATGGGGATGTCAGTGACTCTCACAGAGTTTACTGGGAGGACAACCTCTTGTACACTGAGCATAGGGATCCTAAACCTGGAGCTGCCAGGAGATTAGTGATTCCTCAGGAGTACAGAAAGTTCCTCCTAACACTGGCACATGACATTCCCTTAGCTGGGCATCTAGGACAAATGAAAACTTGGGACAGGCTTGTTCTCCTGTTTCATTGGCCTAGGATGTCTGAGGACACAAAGGAATTTTGTAAGTCCTGTGAAACCTGTCAAGCCAGTGGCAAAACAGGTGGCACCCCAAAGGCACCCCTTATCCCACTGCCTGTGGTTGGGGTTCCCTTTGAAAGGGTAGGGGTTGACATAGTTGGCCCCCTTGACCCTCCTACTGCTTCAGGCAATAGGTTTATCTTGGTGGTAGTGGACCATGCCACAAGATATCCTGAAGCTATTCCTTTAAGGACCACTACAGCTCCTGCAGTGGCAAAGGCCCTCCTGGGAATATTTTCCAGGGTGGGCTTCCCAAAGGAAGTAGTATCAGACAGAGGAAGCAATTTCATGTCTGCATACTTAAAGGCCATGTGGAAGGAGTGTGGTGTAACGTACAAGTTCACAACACCCTATCATCCACAAACAAATGGACTGGTGGAGAGATTTAATAAAACTCTCAAAGGCATGATTATGGGTCTCCCTGAAAAACTCCGCAGGAGATGGGATATCCTTCTACCATGCCTCCTTTTTGCCTACAGGGAGGTACCCCAGAAAGGAGTGGGCTTCAGCCCCTTTGAACTTCTTTTTGGACACCCTGTTAGGGGTCCACTCACA
The DNA here is from genome assembly GCF_031143425.1 of Pleurodeles waltl. NCBI lineage: Eukaryota > Metazoa > Chordata > Amphibia > Caudata > Salamandridae > Pleurodeles > Pleurodeles waltl. Next base: position 453,697,674 of record NC_090443.1, read on the forward strand.
CTTGTAAAGGAGGGTTGGGAACAACCTTTAAAAGCTCCTAAGCAGGATATTGTGGACTATGTACTTGGCCTCAGATCAAGGATGGCTGAGTACATGAAAAAGGCCAGTAAAAACCTTCAGGCCAGCCAAGAGCTCCAGAAGCAATGGCATGATCAGAAGGCTGTTTTGGTACAGTACCAACCAGGGCAGAAAGTGTGGGTCTTGGAGCCTGTGGCCCCAAGAGCACTCCAAGATAAATGGAGTGGACCCCACACAATTGTTGAAAAGAAGGGTGAAGTCACCTACTTGGTTGACTTAGGCACTGCCAGGAGTCCCCTTAGGGTGCTCCATGTCAACCGCCTGAAACCCTACTATGACATGGCTGATCTCAGCCTGCTCATGGCAACTGATGAGGGACAGGAAGAAGACAGTGATCCTCTACCTGATCTCTTCTCTTCCACAGAACAAGATGCTCTTGTGGAAGGTGTAGTTTTGGCAGATTGTCTTACTGCTGAGCAGAAAGACCATTGCATAAATGTCCTAGGACAATTTTCAGAACTCTTCTCTACTGTGCCAGGCACCACTTCTTGGTGTGAGCACACAATAGATACTGGAGACAGTTTACCTGTCAAAAGTAAGATCTATAGGCAGCCTGACCATGTCAGGGACTGCATAAAGCAAGAAGTTCCAAAAATGTTGGAACTAGGAGTGGTTGAGCACTCTGACAGTCCATGGGCTTCTCCTGTGGTATTGGTACCAAAACCCAATTCTAAAGATGGAAAGAAGGAAATGCGGTTTTGTGTAGACTATAGAGGTCTCAACTTGGTAACCAAAACTGATGCTCACCCTATACCCAGGGCAGATGAGCTTATAGATACACTGGCATCTGCCAAGTATCTAAGCACTTTTGATTTGACTGCAGGGTATTGGCAGATCAAATTGTCAGAAGATGCTAAACCTAAGACTGCATTTTCTACCATTGGAGGACATTACCAGTTTACTGTAATGCCTTTTGGTTTGAAAAATGCACCTGCCACTTTTCAGAGGTTGGTGAACACAGTCCTGCAAGGGCTGGAAGCTTTCAGTGCAGCATATTTGGACGATATAGCTGTCTTTAGCTCCAGCTGGGATGATCACCTGGTCCACCTATGGAAAGTTTTGGAGGCCCTGCAAAAGGCAGGCCTCACTATCAAGGCTTCAAAGTGCCAGATAGGGCAGGGTAAGGTGGTTTATCTGGGACACCTTGTTGGTGGGGAACAGATTGCACCACTTCAGGGGAAAATCCAAACAATTATTGATTGGGTTCCCCCTACCACTCAGACTCAGGTGAGAGCCTTCCTAGGCCTCACTGGGTATTACAGGAGGTTCATTAAGAACTATGGCTCCATTGCAGCCCCTCTTAATGACCTCACATCCAAGAAAATGCCTAAAAAGGTATTATGGACAGCAAACTGTCAGAAAGCTTTTGAGGAGCTGAAGCAGGCCATGTGCTCTGCACCTGTCCTGAAAAGCCCTTGTTACTCTAAAAAATTCTATGTCCAAACTGATGCATCTGAATTAGGAGTAGGGGCAGTCCTATCACAACTTAATTCTGAGGGCCAGGATCAACCTGTTGCTTTTATTAGTAGGAGGTTGACCCCTAGAGAAAAGCGTTGGTCTGCCATTGAGAGGGAGGCCTTTGCTGTGGTCTGGGCTCTGAAGAAGTTGAGGCCATACCTGTTTGGCACTCACTTCATTGTTCAGACAGACCACAAACCTCTACTTTGGCTAAAACAAATGAAAGGTGAAAATCCTAAATTGTTGAGGTGGTCCATATCCCTACAGGGAATGGACTATACAGTGGAACATAGACCTGGGAGTAGCCACTCCAATGCAGATGGACTCTCCAGATATTTCCACTTAGACAATGAAGACTCATCAGGTCATGGCTAGTCTTATTGTCCTTCGTTTGGGGGGGTTGTGTAGGAAAGTACCATCTTGCCTGGCATGTTACCCCCATTTTTCACTGTATATATGTTGTTTTAGTTGTATGTGTCACTGGGACCCTGGTAACCCAGGGCCCCAGTGCTCATAAGTGTGCCTGAATGTGTTACCTGTGTAGTGACTAACTGTCTCACTGAGGCTCTGCTAATCAGAACCTCAGTGGTTATGCTCTCTCATTTCTTTCCAAATTGTCACTAACAGGCTAGTGACCATTTTTACCAATTTACATTGGCTTACTGGAACACCCTTATCATTCCCTAGTATATGGTACTGAGGTACCCAGGGTATTGGGGTTCCAGGAGATCCCTATGGGCTGCAGCATTTCTTTTGCCACCCATAGGGAGCTCTGACAATTCTTACACAGGCCTGCCACTGCAGCCTGAGTGAAATAACGTCCACGTTATTTCACAGCCATTTTACACTGCACTTAAGTAACTTATAAGTCACCTATATGTCTAACCTTTACCTGGTAAAGGTTAGGTGCAAAGTTACTTAGTGTGAGGGCACCCTGGCACTAGCCAAGGTGCCCCCACATTGTTCAGAGCCAATTCCCTGAACTTTGTGAGTGCGGGGACACCATTACACGCGTGCACTACATATAGGTCAATACCTATATGTAGCTTCACAATGGTAACTCCGAATATGGCCATGTAACATGTCTATGATCATGGAATTGCCCCCTCTATGCCATCCTGGCATAGTTGGCACAATCCCATGATCTCAGTGGTCTGTAGCACAGACCCTGGTACTGCCAAACTGCCCTTCCTGGGGTTTCACTGCAGCTGCTGCTGCTGCCAACCCCTCAGACAGGCATCTGCCCTCCTGGGGCCCAGCCAGGCCTGGCCCAGGATGGCAGAACAAAGAACTTCCTCTGAGAGAGGATGTGACACCCTCTCCCTTTGGAAAATGGTGTGAAGGCAGGGGAGGAGTAGCCTCCCCCAGCCTCTGGAAATGCTTTGTTGGGCACAGATGTGCCCAATTCTGCATAAGCCAGTCTACACCGGTTCAGGGACCCCTTAGCCCCTGCTCTGGTGTGAAACTGGACAAAGGAAAGGGGAGTGACCACTCCCCTGACCTGCACCTCCCCTGGGAGGTGTCCAGAGCTCCTCCAGTGTGCTCCATACCTCTGCCATCTTGGAAACAGAGGTGCTGCTGGCACACTGGACTGCTCTGAGTGGCCAGTGCCACCAGGTGACGTCAGAGACTCCTGCTGATAGGCTCCTTCAGGTGTTAGTAGCCTATCCTCTCTCCTAGGTAGCCAAACCCTCTTTTCTGGCTATTTAGGGTCTCTGTCTCTGGGGAAACTTTAGATAACGAATGCAAGAGCTCATCCGAGTTCCTCTGCATCTCTCTCTTCACCTTCTGATAAGGAATCGACTGCTGACCGCGCTGGAAGCCTGCAAACCTGCAACATAGTAGCAAAGACGACTACTGCAACTCTGTAACGCTGATCCTGCCGCCTTCTCGACTGTTTTCCTGCTTGTGCATGTTGTGGGGGTAGTCTGCCTCCTCTCTGCACCAGAAGCTCTGAAGAAATCTCCTGTGGGTCGACGGAATCTTCCCCCTGCAACCGCAGGCACCAAAAAGCTGCATTACCGGTCCCTTGGGTCTCCTCTCAGCACGACAAGCGAGGTCCCTCGAATCCAGCGACTCTGTCCAAGTGACCCCCACAGTCCAGTGACTCTTCAGTCCAAGTTTGGTGGAGGTAAGTCCTTGCCTCACCTCGCTGGGCTGTATTGCTGGGAACCGCGACTTTGCAGCTACTCCGGACCCTGTGCACTTCCAGCGGAAATCCTTTGTGCACAGCCAAGCCTGGGTCCACGGCACTCTAATCTGCATTGCACGACTTTCTAAGTTGGTCTCCGGCGACGTGGGACTCCTTTGTGCAACTTCGGCGAGCACCGTTTCACGCATCCTTGCAGTGCCGGTTTCTGGCACTTCTCCAGAAGCTACCTGCTTCAATGAGGGCTCTTTGTCTTGCGCGATGTCCCCTCTCTCTTCAGGTCCAATTTGCGACCTCCTGGTCCCTCCTGGGCCCCAGCAGCGTCCAAAAACGCCAAATGCACGATTTGCAGCTAGCAAGGCTTGTTGGCGTTCTTTCGGCGGGAAAACACTTCTGCACGACTCTCCACGGCGAGTGGAATTTGTCCACCAAAGGGGAAGTCTCTACCCCTTTTTGTTCCTGCAGAAACCTCAGCTTCTTCTGTCCAGTAGAAGCTTCTTTGCACCCGCAGCTGGCATTTCTTGGGCATCTGCCCATCTCCGACTTGCTTGTGACTTTTGGACTTGGTCCCCTTGTTCCACAGGTACCCTAGATTGGAAATCCACAGTTGTTGCATTGCTGGTTTGTGTCTTTCCTGCATTATTCCTCTAACACGACTACTTTGTCCTTAGGGGAACTTTAGTGCACTTTGCACTCACTTTTCAGGGTCTTGGGGAGGGTTATTTTTCTAACTCTCACTATTTTCTAATAGTCCCAGCGACCCTCTACAAGGTCACATAGGTTTGGGGTCCATTCGTGGTTCGCGTTCCACTTTTGGAGTATATGGTTTGTGTTGCCCCCATCCCTATGTTTCCCCATTGCATCCTATTGTAACTATACATTGTTTGCACTGTTTTCTAAGACTATACTACATATTTTTGCTATTGTGTATATATATCTTGTGTATATTTCCTATCCTCTCACTGAGGGTACACTCTAAGATACTTTGGCATATTGTCATAAAAATAAAGTACCTTTATTTTTAATATAACTGTGTATTGTGTTTTCTTATGATATTGTGCATATGACACTAAGTGGTACTGTAGTAGCTTCACACGTCTCCTAGTTCAGCCTAAGCTGCTCTGCTAAGCTACCATTATCTATCAGCCTAAGCTGCTAGACACCCTATACACTAATAAGGGATAACTGGGCCTGGTGCAAGGTGCAAGTACCCCTTGGTACTCACTACAAGCCAGTCCAGCCTCCTACAGGAGGCATATCTGGCATCTAAAATGTGTAACGTTTTTCCCAGCTTCACCGACCACCAGTGTAGGGGCAAAGGGCAGCACCAGTGAGCCAGACGTTTCAGAGGTTAGAGGGGAGAACCCATGGCAGCAGGGAAGGGTGTTGGTAAGTAATATTATTCTTGCATGTTGACAATTACTAGTGTACTCACTGTAAGGTGTTGCTTGTGAACCCCCTGCTTCAGCAGCTACAGCTGGGGTTGAGTTCTTAATGGCTACTTCTATCTGCAGGTTAGCAGACAAAAGCTCATAATGAACGAACGCTATAAATGATGGGATAATGAAAAAGAGAACAAAGCATGGGCAGCTAAAAGAAAGAATGGATGAAATGGTATATGAGTAAAAGGGTGTGTGGGTGGATGAAAAGATGCGCAGGTGAGTGGTAGGAGATGCATGGGTGGGAGAAATAATTGGTGAAAGGGTATATGGGTGAAAGGATGCCTCAGTGGGTGAAGGATGGATGGGTAAAAGGATGCTCAGGCGGGTTAAAGGATGGGTGAATGGTAACAAACGATGCATTGGTAAATGGATGGATAGGTGAAAGGGTGGTTGAAAGCGTGGATACTGGATACGTGAGTGTATGGATGGACGGGGAGAATTTATGGATTGCTAGAATGGAATGGTGAGAGAGTAGACGAGAGAGAATGTAAAGCTTCAATGGTGGGTATCAAAGGGTGAATATATGAACATAAATATGAATGTGTAATTGGAGAGGGACATGTCTGTTCACCTATTTCGCTTGGTTTGCATGGTTATCAAAACATTGGTTCAAGATGGGAGATATTTCAATTTTCTGTCTACTCCCTTAACTCACTGTAGTTGTTAAGCAAGGCAGATACGTATCCTCCTACCCATCATCATACCTCCCTCCCCATTAATCACCCATAGTACTATAACGTAAATACAGCCTGATTCAATTCAGCAGTATAATAGTGTTGCCTGTGCAATGTGCTTCTGCTTGAGTTAATGCAGCATTTACAAAGTTGTCAATGCATTACAAACTTAAAACAAGGTCAGATTCCTTTCCCTCCCAGTACCCACTCTGTCATCTCCTAGTACTTCACTCCTTTATTCTTTCCAAAGTTCTGTCTCAGCCACACAAAGTGAATTGCAAAATCCCTTTTGGCATGCGCCACATTTATGTACAATTGATTAATATTTCATGGCTTTCATGATGTATTCATGTCAGTTCGAATTTTACCCTCTTGGCAGTCGTCAACTACAATGAGGCAGTGTGGGTAAAGAATAGTTCTGTGACTCGTTATTAGCCACATCAAATTCCAGTGGCCCTGAGGAACCAGAAATGTACTGCTACTGTGCCACTCTACTTTTCAAAAAAGTGAACAAAGCACTGTTTATAATTTGCCATTTTCATTTCCTTTCTTGCTATAGCTACTCCTGGTGGATATCCTCGTACTCACCAAGAGATAGCAGCCAGGTGTGGTAGCAGAGGCTGGAAGCCATCCCCATCAAATATCAGTGGCTTGTGGCTCTTCAGGAGGAGGAAGAGGAAAAGGCCAGACAGCTGCCAAACGCCAGCTGGTCTGAGGTCCTCAGACTCACTGCCAGTGTATCCAACCTTCCAGTGGCACCATCACCACTGCTGCCTGCCCACGCTCAGACTGCAATTTCCAATGCTGCATCCTGCAACACTTTGCACGCCTGAACCTCAGGGTGGCACACATAGAGGCAAACTTCGATGATCTCCGTACCCATGTGGAGAATGCCCTATTTTTACCTTTTTAAAAAAAAAACTTTGGTTGGGAACATGCCGATTTGTTTGGGGAGAGGGCTGAACCTGTTGTGTGTGAAAAGAATGGGCTTTCTATTTGTAAATAATAAAAGAGAAATAATTTATTTTACTTAATTTATGCCTCAAATCTTTATTTTGGTTTTTAGTTGCACTACGTTCTTTTAGTGTAGCCTGTTTTTTAAATCTACTAAAAATGTATTTGTCAGTTAGTTATACCCTTGCACTCCTGCCCTCTGTAACTATATTGACCATGAGGAGGTGATTGTCATTGCTTATTTTGCCTACAAAATCCTAGATACACACAAACAACTTCTTCTTCAGTAGAAGTTAATTACTTACTAAACAAGTTCACTTCAATCCATAGTTCTCTTACCTGAATAGATGAAGCGAGGACTGCTACCACAGTCTTCTTTCTGCAGGGATTTTCCAAGGTGGCATCTTATCTTAGGGAGGTGGTAGTAGTAGTAGAGGCAAACCCGCTAACAGGGAAGATTCAAGATGCCACTCCAAGTGTAGGATTAGTCATAGGGTTATCCATCACTGCCAACTAGATTGAATGAAAACAGAATGCTAGTGAGTTGTATTATATCATAACTTCAGAAAGACTCAGACCTCACCACCATGATGAGAGTATGACACACAACAAAGAAGACCTGATATGATAATAAAAACTAACAATATGAACTTATCCTCAGCAACGGGGAGCCAGTATTTAATAAAACCTTAACTTAGGAAATTAAATCCTCCAGTCAGGAGAAGTAGTCAGGAGTGGTATGGACAAGGTTAAGCATGCATGCAACACATAACACAAGGCCTGAATGATGATGTTGACGAATAATGCATGGGTGGGTAAATGGGGCCAGTGTGGGATATTGCTCAGGTAATAGAAGATCATGCAGCGAGTTGGTGTTTCTTGCATCACATGCATGCCGGCAAGCATTTGATCCATTTACGTTGTAATATTAAGTCAAACCTCAATATAAAACACAGCCCTGGAGAAGAGGGTTAGGGGTTCCATGAATTGATGGTAAAGGGGATTTGGGGAAAGGTGTGGCAAAGACAAACCCCGCACAAAAACACAACAACAATATTCATTAGGCACTGAGCAGCACGCCATCATCAATCTGTTGTGAAAGGAAATGAAGGAATGAGTATGATTTGTTCAGTTAAATGCATAGCAAACAGTCCTTCAGATCCAGAGAGACCCAAAATAGTATATCTCTAAATGCTCTGTCTTCTAGGTTTGAAAAATACAAATTATGGAGGAGTGAAATTAACCCACCCAGTTCTAAAAATTATGATTGTTAAATGGGAAATAGTACTGGTTGCCAAATTGGGCAATGCATCTCCATTCTTCTCGGAATGTTCATCACTCTTGGGTGTCTGGCTGAATCTGTCTGCTAGGTAAGCTGGAGTGTTGAGTTTGTACGCGCAGGAGGGGACTAGGAAAAGGCCTGCATATTGAAAAACAGTAACTGTATTATAGAGTAAAAGAGAAGGACAGAAGGAAGTGAGGTAAGCTTCACGAAGAGTGAGGGGTGTAACGAGAAGACTCACAGGCAGAGCAAGAACTTAAAGAGTAGTTTCACATTTGAGTAAGCAATACAGCAAACACACACTCAGCAACAATTCCAAAATCAACACACCTCTCTCCAGTACACAGAGCTGAGTGAATACTAGGCTTCGTCATCATCATGGTTTCTCCTTTCTCCTTTTAGCTGTTGAGGTAGACCCACCCTGAATGCTTCCATCCTGTTCCTCCTAGTCATTTTGTCACAGTCCCAAACCGAGCGAGGTAAACCTGTGTAGTGCACTGCTGTTGAAGAACAAATAGAGAAACAAAATTAGATTATTTTTTGTAGATTTCTGTTTGGTAACTAAATTAACTGGTCCAGTGTCTGAAGAACCAGAAAAAAGGGGTGGACCCTGCAAGTAAATTTTGCTAAGTTTGAAAGGTTAATCACTTTCAGGAAAAAATGATCACCCATTCACACCTAAACATTGCAATTCATTGAAATCAAAGTTGTTGAATTCCCTCCCCCACTGTCTGCTACAACATACATCATCAATCATCACTCACAGTCATTCAATATATCATCACTCATTGGTGCAATAGTCAGTTGTTACCTCTTCCTATCCAAGTATGGTAGTCAATACAAAATTGCATCTCCTTTTTGATGCTAGCAACACATTGGAATTTGGCATTGACACTGGCAGTCTTTTAATCAATGATCTTCTGGGGTAGCCCTGCTAGGTAATTCAAAAAAGGATAGGCAATTGCATGCAAGGGAGGCGGGCATTGTCTCCAATGTCCTGAAGGAAATGTGGAGGCTTTTTCACTACACATTTGTCCAACTTCAATCCAGCCATATATGTGACTAGAAAATTGTGGAGCAGCATAAACCAGACACATAAATAATGTTCTATTAGCTATTTTTCTTCAAAGAAAGACAGAAGTTCCGAAAGAAATAGTTCAAATGTTCTATGGTGGCACTGGAATACTCAGACCGGGAAGTAGAGTTTAACCTCAAACTCAGGTGGTTCACCCAGAAGTTAGTCAGCTAACACACTTGATTCTGACCACTCATTCTTCTCGTCCTCCTGTGGCTATTCGGGACGGTGTAATCAGGTGGTATGAAATGTTGGTTCATTTTTATCATGGTCAATCTCTCCATGTTTAAGGTGAGAGACTGGCTCTTCTCACTGTAACAACTGCACCAGTAAGAGAGCCAGATACTTTATTGCCATCCTGCTGAGCTTGGGCCATTGGTGCATCTTCTCAATCAATCAATTAATCAATCAGTCTATTTGTAGAGCGTACTACCACCCAAGAGGGTCTCAAGGCGCTGAGGGGGGAAATGGGGTGCTGCTACTGCTCAAATAGCCAGGTTTTGAGCCGCTTCCTGAAAGTCAGCAGGTCTTCGGTCTGTCGCAGGGGCAAGGGAAGGGTGTTCCAGGTCTTGACAGCGAGGTGGGAGAAGGATCTGCCTCCGGTGTGCTTGGGTGGGTCTTGGGGCTGCTCCCAGAACGGTCAGCCACCAGGAGTCGTCCCAGGCTGAGGGGTTGCGCTGAGGATGATGACCTCTGTCTTGTCTGAGTTCAACTTCAGTTTGCTGTTTCTCATCCATTCGGTGACGGCCTTCATTCCTTCATGGAGGTTGGATTTGGCGGTGAGGTGGTCCTTGGAGAGCGAGAGCATCAGTTAAGTGTCGTCGGCATAGGAGATGATGTTGAGGTTGTGTAGCCGGGTGACGTGGGCGAGCGGGGCCATGTAGACGGTGAATAGTGTAGGGCTGAGGGATGATCCTTGGGGAACACCGCAGATGATCTTGGTGGCTTCGGTGAGGAAAGGGGGGAGGCGGATGCTCTGGGTTCTGCCGGAGAGGAAGGAGGTGGTCCCCTCTAGAGCTTTGTCCTGGATCCCTACTTTGTGAAGGCGTGTGGGTAGGATGTGGTGGCAGACGGTGTCAAAGGCGGCCGAGAGGTCCAGGAGGATGAGGGCCACGGTTTTGTCCTTGTTGAGCAAGGCCGTGATGTCGTCGGTGGCGGCGATGAGGGCGGTTTCGGTACTGTGGTTGCTGCGGGCATGGGTCTGACGGAGATCCAGAGTGGATAGTGCTCATGGTTTTGATTGTGTCGTCTTTGTTCACGTTGGCCCAGACGAGCAGGGGGTCGTAGTTGAAGGTGGGTGGAGAGTCTTAGGAGTCGGTGATTGGCGAGATGGTCTGGCTGTTGAGGCTGTCATGGATGTCTGTGATCTTGTGGTGGAAGAAGGCGGTGAGGGAGTTGCACAGGTCTTGTGAAGGTGAGATGTCATTTGTGCTGGAGCTGGGGTTGGAAAGTTCATTCACGATGTTGAAGAGCTCCTTGCTGTTGTGTGTGTTGTTGTCCAGGTGGTCTTTGAAGGCGGTTTTCTTGGCAGTTCTGATGAGGTGATGGTGATTGCGGATGGCGTTCTTGAAGGCAGTATGGTTGTCCAGTGTCTGTTCGAGGAGCCATTTTCTCTCTCAGTTTCCAGCAGGTTTGCTTGGAGGCTGGAAGGTCCGAGGTGAGCCAGCTGGCTTTCTTGTTGGCACTTCTGTTGGAAGGTTTATTGAACGGGATGAGTGTGTTGGCGCAGTCGTCGATCCAGCACCAGAGGTTGCAGGCAGCGAGCTCGGAATTGGTGGGTTCGGTGGGTGGTTTTCGGGCGAGGCTGGTGTTCAGCTGGTCTTGGCTGATTTGGCTCCAGTTGCGGCAGGGGATCTATTGGGTGCGGTGGTGCATGGGGTGTTTCTGGAAGGTAAAGTGGATGCAGCGGTGGTCGGTTCATGGGAGTTCGGTGGTGTGGCTGAAGGTGACGTGGGGGCTAGCGGAGAAGATGGGGTCCAGCGTGTGGCCAGCGGAGTGTGTTGGGGTAGTGACGAGTTGTCTGAGTCCGAGGGTGGCGAGGTTGTCGATTAGGGTGGTGGAGTTGGGGTCGTTTTTATTCTCCAGGTGAAAGTTCAGATCGCCGAGGAGGACGTAGTCGGCGGAGGCTAGGGCGGGCCTGCTAACGAGGTCGGCGATGGAGAACTGAGGCCGTGGTCCGGGGGGTCTGTAGATGAGGGTTCCTCTGAGGGTGGGGTTGGGGTTGGTGTGGATCTGGAAGGGCAGGTGTTCGGCGGTGCTGAGGGTGTCGTCGGTACGGGTTGTGACCCTGATGGTGTTCTTGTGGACGATGGCGCTTCCGCCTCCGACTCCATTGGTGTAAACCCCTGCGGGTGATCTTGTAGCCATCTGAAACGGCTATGGCGATTTCTGGGGCTGAGGAGGCATTCATCTAGGTCTCAGTCAGGAAGGCGATGTCCGGGTGGAGGTGTTGAGCAGGTCCCAGAGGTCGACGGCGTGTTTGCGTTCGGAGCGAGTGTTTAGTAGTATGCATCGGAGGTAGTTGCGGTCAGGTTCAGCAGGAGGTTTAGCGATTTTGAGGCTGGTGAGGCTGCAGTTCTGGCAGGAGAAGGGCCCTTGGGTGTGCTCTGGGGAGGCCAGGAAGGAGGCGTGTGCTCGTCCGGTGTTGAGTGCGTGGAGGGTTGTAGTGGTGTAATGGCGTTGCTGGCAGTGGTAGTCTTGGGGACCAGGGGTCCTGGTGCTGGGCGCGGTCCAGGCGTGTACGGGCACAGACGGGCTTGCCTCTGGTGCGCCTCTGGCGCACCAGCGGCGAGGCTGCCATTAAGAAGGGGAGATAGGAGGGACGAGCAGCTGGGAGGTGGGAGGGGGTGGACCAATGTGAGAGCGAGGGGGCGGTGCCGCAGGGGACGCAGTGGCAGGGACAGGGAACCGACAAGAGCCGGAGGGGGAAACAAAGACAGCAAGAACAGCGGAGAAAATGAAGCGGGCACAACAAATGTGCAATTACAATAGAATCACAGGTCAGAACGAATTTCGATATGCAGCAAATGAAATACAGAGCAAGTACAGAAAATAATAGAAGCTCCTACCACAAACGACAGCAGCAGCGAGGCAGCGAGGCAGCGAGGCAGCGAGGCAGCAAGGACGGGGTCAGGGACGCGAGGGCAGAATAGAGGCTCCACCCGATGCAAGGAGTCATTCCTGGCCTTAAGGCAGGTCAGGGGTCACTCATCGCGCCTCGCAGCGGGCGCCATTAAGAAGGGGAGGGGGGAGCAGCTGGGAGGAGGGAGGGGGTGGACCAATGGGAGTGCGAGGGGGGCGGGCCGCAGGGGACGCAGCAGCAGGGACGGGGAACCGGCAAGAGCCGGAGGGGAAAACAAAGGCAGCAAGAACAGCGGAGAAAACAAAGCGGGGCACAAAAAAGGGCACAATTACAATAGAATCACAGGTCAGAACAAATTTTGATATCCAGCAAACGAAATACAGAGCAAGCACAGAAAATGATAGAAGCTCCTACCACAAACGGCAGCAGCAGTGAGGCAGCGAGTCAGCAAGGATGGGGTCATTGACGCGAGAGCAGAATGGAGGCTCCGATCGACGCAAGGAGTCGTTGCTGGCCTAAAGGTCTTCTCATACCAATACACCAATAGGTTTTGATCCACAAACACCTCTTTTGGGTTATCCAGGTATGCTTGCAATGTCCTCTCAATGGTCATTGGTGCTGCCACTTACTTGACCTTTTTTGCCTCCACCTTTGCACTGGACTTAAGACCTGCCATTTGAAAGTAAGCCACTGCAAAGGTTGGGTACAATTCTTCTATTGCTGTTGTTGCCGGTGTTCTCATTGTTGGTATTGCCTGCTTTGAGACAAGACAGTCCTCTTTGGAAGTCGAAGACAACAACCCAGAAACTGTGAAGTGGGACTCTAGGTTCCAGCCGTTCACCTAGATCTCAGGCTTTCGCAACAATCCACGTCTTGTATTTTCCCCTTTAGGAAAAGGAACAAAAGTGAAAAGAATGTTTTGTAGTGTGGATGAAGTAGGATGGCCCAGATATACTCTTTGTATGAGATAATGTAATTTTGCAGCCTTGGATTACAAGTCAAGCAATAACTTAAGCTCTCAACCAAAGCATGTGCTTCTGTGTTTTCATTCACACCTCAGAGTGCAAACCTTTCAGATACCTTATTTAGCTGGTCCTATAGCAGGCACAACAACGGGCTAGCTTGGTCAACATACTGTCCTCCTTGCTATCTTCCTATGTTAAAACCTCAAAAGGAAGCGGTATCTGTGTGAGGCATTTGGCTAGGCCCCATTTTGTCCGCATCCCTGGTCATAGCTTTCCCAATTGCATCACCTCCTCTTTGAATGACATAGGCGGTCATTGCCACGCGGTTACCGCCATATGGCCGCTCCGCGGTCAAAAGACCGCGGCGGCCATTCTGGTTTTCCCGCTGGGCCGGCGGGCGACCGCCAAAAGAGCGCCCGCCGGCCCAGCGGGAAAGGCCCTGCAACAAGGAAGCCGGCTCCGAATGAAGCCGGCGGAGTTGCAGGGGTGCGACGGGTGCAGTTGCACCCGTCGCGATTTTCACTGTCCGCTAAGCAGACAGTGAAAATCTTTATGGGGCCCCCAGGGGCCCCACGACACCCGTTCCCACCATCCTGTTCCTGGCGGTAAAAACCGTCAGAAACAGGATGCCGGGAAGGGGGTCGGAATCTCCATGGCGGCGCTGCTTGCTTGCATGGAGATTCAGCCCATGCAGGTGAAATCCGGCGGGAAACCGCCGGATCCCCTTTTCTGACCGCGGCTTTACCGCCGCGGTCAGAATGGGCTGGGAAGCACCGCCAGCCTGTTGGCGGTGCTTCCATGGTCCCCGGGTCGGAATGACCCCCATAGTCATTGATCTGTCTGTACTGCTCAAACAGATGTTGCAGCATATAGTAGGTCAAATTTCAACTTGTTACCTCCTGTATTAAGGCTTTAACTGCTACTCTATTAGCACACTGAATAATCCACAACATCTTCCAGGCTTTAAAAGAATGGCTGGTAGGTGGTCAATATGTTGCTGACTATGGTGGTCATTACAACCCTGGCGGTCGGTGTTAAAGCGGCGGTAAAACCACCAACAGGCCGGCGGTAAAAAACATGGAATCACGACCGTGGTGGAAACCGCCAACATAGACAGCCACTTTAACACTCCGACCGCCAAGGCAGTACAAACAAACACCACCGTGGTAACCGCCAACGGACAGGCGGAAGACAATGTACCGCCCACAGAATTACAACAGTCCAATCCACCACCTTTTCCGGGGCAGATTCACCGCGAACAAAAACACGGCGTAAACATGACTTGGAAGGGAAAACGCTCACCTCTACACACCCCACGAGGAACCAGGACGCCATGGAACCCGAGCTCCAGATTCTTCCAGCCTTTATCTTCCTGCTCCCCTACCAGGAGCGGCGAAGACCACAGTAAGTACTACACCTACGACACAGGGGAGGGGGAAGGGAAAAGAGAGTGACACACACACACGCAACACGCAAAACCCCCACCCTCACCCATGACAACACACAAACCAATACATCATGATACATTACAGTTACACCCCCAACCCCCCCGGAAGAATGCAAGGACAAAAGGAAATGAGTCGAATGATTGATATTCAAAGACATGAATCAAAAATATATACATATATCAAGATATTCACACTATAAACAAATATATACACCAAGAATATAAGTCCAAGGGATTCCACCATCATAGTCTGCGGACCACTGGGCCCAAAATGCATGGGCAAGGCCCACACTCAATACCCGATCAAAACGGGGAGAACACTGCTGGGGCATCAGATAGAAATAAAACAGGCACCTTAGGAGGAAGGAAAGGGGTGGCACCTCAGTCGGATGAGTGCACAACGCCAGATCCACGAGGGGGTTCCATGCCCACTGCTTTATCCTGGGGCGTGCAAAGCCACAGTCTCTCAAGTTTCTCCAGTGGGTGGGTTGCCCACTGTTTAATCCTGGGGAGTGCAAAGCCACAGTCTCTCCAGTGGGTGGTTTGCCCACTGTGAAATCCTGGGAAGTGCAAAGCCACAATCTCTCAAGTCTCTCCAGTGGGAAAACGCTAAGGGGCTGCTGGGAGGGCGGTGCTGGTAGGGGGGTTGGCGGCTGTACCTGTAGATGCGGGGGGCACAGATTGGCACGCCACCGCAAGGGAGCTCCCATCAGAGGAGGAGTCCGTAGCGCTGGTCTCAGCTCCTGTCCCTGCCGTGGAGCTCCCCTCGCCCTCCGTCCCACTGGTGAATTCAGACTCCGTTGTGTCGCCCTCCAGGGCCATGTGGGATGCAGCTCCCTCCTGCTCCGGTGCCACTGCTCCTCCGCCTGATGATGCTAATGCACACAAGAACAGGGAGACCACAAAAAGTGGGGGGGAGACAGAAGAGAGACATGTTAAGTGCATGCAATACCGCTACCGTTGGAGGACACTACAGACACAGAAGACCCCTGCACTACGCCGTGCACTTGGAATTCACTATTCAATCACAGGGACATGGGTTACAAGGCTATGCCCGATTGCTGCACACATGGATGTCACAGGAGCCTGGCTAGGTGTAGTTGGCTCTGTACACAGGTGGGGTGGGGTGCCACAGGGCCTGCCTTAAGAAGGGACCTTGCCTACTAAACTCACCCTGGCCTAGGGGAACCCACAGCCCACCTCCCCCACCCAGACACCTCGCAATGCATGCTGAATCAGCTGAATGAGAGTGGACTCACCCCCTTGTGGCTGCTGTGATGCCCTCAAGCGCCCATCCAACTCCGGGTAAGCCACCGCCAGGATCCTGAACATCAGGGGGTCATGGTGTGACGGGCACCCCTCCCACGTTGGGAGGCCATCCCCAGCTGGGCCTCCTCAGTCTTCTTGCTCGAGCGGCGAATGTCCTCCCATCTTTTCCAGCAGTCGGTGCTCCGTCTGTGGTAGACCCCCAGGGTCAGGACTTCCTTGGCGATGGCACGCCAAATATCCTTCTTGTGGTGGGCGCTGACCTACAGGAATAGTACAGGGGAAAAGTAGAAGATATAACCGTCTGCACCGTCACAGTCATTGGCCAGCATCCCTACCCTTGCCATGACGCACATGCACTCACCGTCTTTTCATGCACGGCTCATTCTCCCCCCCCTATCTTTCATCCACACCACTCCGAACAGGCATTTCCCATACATCATGCTCACAGTGTACTTACCTGTTTGTCTGGAGGACCGTAGAGTAGCGTGTACTGGGGGAGGACCCCATCCACTAGTTTCTCCAACTCCTCTGTGCTGAAGGCAGGGGCCCTTTCCCCAGACACACGAGCCATTGTCTCTTCCAGACTAAGGTCACTGCAGCACTTGCAGTGTAGTTCCTCTCCTGTCGAAGATCAGGTATCAATTGAGTGAACAGAGAGAAAATGGCGGTCACATCCACGGTGGTGCGTACCATCACCGCCAGCGTACATCGTCATTGGCTCCTGTGACCCATAGGGTCCAATGTTAACCAATGTTGGATTGCGCCGCGGTCTTCGAACGCATACCTCAACGGTGTACAACGCCAGCACAGTTACCTCATATCCCCTTGTCTCACTTTACAGGTCAGGCAGCCGCCATTTCAGGGGCCCACATGGCATTATTTTGGACTGCGTCACACATATCTAGGCCTTGCTTAAACACTAATACAGCCATAAGTCGATTTGCTAACATTTTCCGATTAAGTTGTGTTTATGTACCTCAGAGTTGGTTGACTCTCTGCTCGCTGTTCTCCTCCATAGGCAACGTCCGCTGGGGCAGGTGAGGAGATGGCGGCATCCACCGGTGTACAGACCGCTGGTGGACCTGTCGACAATGGAGGAGCGACATGTGATCATCACCTACAGACTTGATCGTACCACAATCCTGGAACTGTGTGCCCAGTTGGAGCCAGACCTGATGTTAGCTATCCGCCATCCCACAGGAATCCCCCCTCAAGTGCAGGTGCTGTCAGTACTCCATTTCCTAGCAAGTGGGTCTTTTCAAACAACAGTGGCCATAACATCAGGGATGTCCCAGCCTATGTTTTCCAACATTTTGTCCAGAGTGTTGTCTGCCCTGCTGAAACACATGCGGAGCTACATCTTTTTCTCTCAGGTGGAGGATTTGCCTACAGTGAAAGGTGACTTCTATGCCCTGGGACATATACCCAACATCATTGGTGCCATTGATGGTACACATGTGGCCTTGCCCCCCCGCAGGAGTGAACAGGTGTACAGAAACCGGAAGAGTTACCATTCTATCAATGTCCAGATGGTGTGTTTGGCCGACCAGTACATCTCCCATGTGAATGCCAAATTTCCTGGCTCAGTGCATGACGCTTATATTCTGCAGAATAGCAGCACCCCTTATGTGATGGGGCAACTTCAGAGGCACCGTGTGTGGCTATTAGGTGAGGACATGGACCCTATACATTGTGACTAGGTGTCTGGGTCTGGGGATGTCCCTATGAGTTAGTGTGTGTCTAACAGTTGTCCCTCGCCATTTGCAGGTGACTTTGGTTACCCCAACCTGTCATGGCTACTGACCCCTGTGAGGAATCCCAGGATAAGGGCAGAGGAATGCTGCAATGAGACCAATGGGCGAACTAGGAGGATTATAGAGCGAATCTTCGGCCTCCTGAAGGCCAGGTTCCGGTGCCTCCATATGACAGGTGGTTCCCTATTCTACTCACCAAAGAAGGTGTGCCAGATCATCGTGGCCTGCTGTATGCTTCACAACTTGGCTTTGCGACGACAGGTGCATTGTCCAAAGGGGCATAGGAAGTGGAGCTGGGGCAGTTTAAGGATGGACAGGGTAACAAAGTGGGACAGAAGGATGACAATCAGGGTGGTCTCATTTTTTGGTGGGGGTCTTGGCATTGTTCTCTGTCTTTGTCCTGGACCTCAGGGACTGCTTGCGGGGTGGTTCTCCATCGGCAGGGGTTGGGGTGCTGGTGTCGTGGTCCTGTGGCGGTGCCTCCTGTCCACTAGCGCCGGCGGAGGTGGTGGGCAGTTCATCGTCCAGGCTAGTGTCAGGGGCCCCTTGTTGTGCCACTATGTCCCTCCTGGTGTTGACGAGTTCCTTCAGCACCTCTACAATGATGCCCAGGGTGGAATTGATGGATTTGAGTTCCTCCCTGAACCCCAAATACTGTTCCTCCTGCAGCCGCTCGGTCTCCTGAAACTTGGCCAGTACCGTTGCCATCGTCTCCTGGGAATGGTGGTAGGCTCCCATGATGTTGGAGAGGGCCTCGTGGAGAGTGGGTTCCCTGGGCCTGTCCTCCCCCTGTCGCAGAGCAGCCCTCCCAGTTCCCCTGTGTTCCTGTGCCTCTGTCCCCTGAACCGTGTGCCCACTGCCACTGCCCCCAGGTCCATGGTGTTGTTGGGGTGGTGGGTTAGCCTGGGTTCCCTGTAGTGGTGGACACACTGCTGATTGATGTGTCCTGGGGACAGAGGTATGGGCCCGCTGGGTGGGTGCTGTGCTGGTGTTTCTAGAGGGGGGAAGCTCTGTAGTGGCTTGTGCCAGTATGAGGTGAACCGACTGTCCCAAGGTCCCAGATGGTCCGGGCTGGTCATCTAGATCCAGTTGGACAGAGCTGCTGTCATCACTGTGGGCCTTTTCTGTGGGTGGAGTGGACATGTCTGGACCCTCCTGTCCGGTGAGGTTGGGTAGGGGTCCTGCAGCCGTGTAAAGGCATGATTATTGCATCTGTGTGTGCCATGTTATGAAATGGGTGGGTGACCCTGTACCCCAGTGCTTGCATTCCTGTGTAGGACCTTGTGTGATAATGGTCTAGGGGGGTGTATGGATATGTGCAGTGGACGTGCTTTGGTGATAGGTGTCCATGCTTTGGTGTTACATGCAGGGCTTGGGTTTGGGATGTGTGGTTTGTGATATTGGGACATACGTGAGGAGTTGGAGTGATGGGGGTGAGGGTGGGGTTATGTGATAGCATGCAGGTGGGTGGGGGATGAAGTAGCTAAGATTTGACTTACTAGAGTCCATTTCTCCAGCTACTCCTGCGAGGCCCTCAGGATGCAGTATAGCCCAGACCTGCTCCTCCCATGTTGTTAGTTGTGGGGGAGGAGGTGGGAGTCCGCCGCCAGTCCTCTGAACCGCGATCTGGTGTCTTGAGACCACGGAACGCACCTTCCCCCGTAGGTCGTTCCACCTCTTCCTGATGTCATCCCTAGTTCTTGGGTGCTGTCCCACTGCGTTGACCCTGTCCACTATTCTCCGCCATAGCTCCATCTTCCTAGCTATGGTGGTGTGCTGCACCTGTGATCCAAATAGCTGTGGCTCTACCCGGATGATTTGCTCCACCATGACCCTGAGCTCCTTCTCAGAGAACCTGGGGTGTCTTTGCGGTTCCATTGGGTGGTGTGGGTGATGTGTGGGGTGGTGTGGGTTGTGATGTGTGGGGTGATATTTAGAGGTGTGTTGAGTGAGGTGCTTGGATGTTGTGTGAGTGATGGTGTAGGGTGCCTGTGAATGCTATTGTTCTTTCTGGTGGTGCCTCTCTCTGGCCTTCTGTCGCAATTGTTGACATAAGGGTTTGTGGGTGATGTGGGTGTGTGTTTTATAGTGTATTGGTTGTATGGGAGTGGTGTGTGTATGTGTATCAGGTGTGTGTCCAATGTGGTTGTGTTTTGTAAATGTGTGTGTATTTTGAGCGCAGCAGTGTGTACCGCCAATGGAATACCGCAGTTGAAAGACGACCGCATGGATTCGTGGGTCGTGATAGTGTGGGCGTATTCCTGTTGGCGTGACGGTGTCGGTTTTGTTATCGCCAGTTTCTCACTGACCTTTGGTGTGGCGGACTTGTGTGGGTTTCTGGATTTTGGTGGATTCCGAGCTGTGGGTCATAATGACCATGGCGGAATACCGTGGCCGCGGCAGTGTGTTGGCGGTCTTCTGCACAGCGGGAAGCGGATTTTACTGCCTATGTTGTAATGACCCCCCACGTCTTCCTTTTCGAGAAAGTCTTGCACAACAAAGTTTATGCAGTGCGCCAAACACAGGACCCTGAAATAGCTACCATCTGCCATGGCCTTGACTATGTTACTGCCATTGTCCGTGGCAACAATTCCAGTTTGCAGTCATTCAGACACCTTGCTGCTATGTATGATTCATACATGGTAAATATGGCTTTTGTTGCATGCCTTCAAACACTTAAAACTTTCTTCAGGGCCAGTACCTGTAGATAACTTTTGCATTAGCCATGGAAAGAGATCCAATGTGCAGTGATGCACATGTAATCAGTCACCTGACAACTGGTCCATATGTCTTGCATTATGTGGATAGTGTGGACAAAACTTTGTTGCAAAGTTTGTCCAATCAATTGCAGCACATCATGATGCAGCACTGGAACAGCAACTCTGGCAAAATAGGCCAAACTTAGAACCTTCCACTTCAGGCAAATGGCTGCCACAAATTCTACGAATCCCACGACTTTCGCAAAAGAAAAAGGGAGGAAGTCCAGCACTAACATTTTTGCCAGCTTCCCATTGTACAAATGTGCCGTTGGGTGGCTGTGGTCCTAGGGCCCCACCTACCTAAACATGCCTGTAATAGTAGCTTAGATTTTCTTCCTTTCTGTGGCCACTGGCGCAGGCTACTTTTGAGGGGTAGGCGGTGGTAGACTCAATGGGCCCTATTCATAAAGGTAAACTTTTGAATTTGGTCTAAATTTAGACCAAACATCTAAGGTCACAAATTTGAGAATTCACAAAGGGCATTTACAAGTACTATCTTTAGATCCGCACTCAGTGCTTAGATCTGGGCATAGCTCTCTCCCAAGTGTGGACCTAAACATAGTACTCATAAATGCTCTTTGTGAATTCCCAAAGTTGTAAACGTAGACTTTTGGTCTTCTTGTGCCATTGAGGTCGTTGAGGCGGGTTAATCTGGTGCACTGCTGGGGACAGGACTGCTTTTCATGAGAATGTTACCCTCTTCTTCCTCACCTTCCACCATGATTTGACTAGTTGTAGCTGATGTTCCCCGGCTCTCCTCACCTTCAGCACCACACATTCAGTAATTTTTTAAGGTGCTCCTCCCACCAGATTGTGTGATATTTTTTTGTCTGACCTCTAGTACCAAAATGTGAACCAGACTTACCTCGACAAACACTTGTGTGTCAAATGGAGCATATTGGTATGTTCTCCTCCTGTTTGCTAATCATAAAAAGTCCCAAACTAGGGGAGAAGTACTTTCTTACTGGGCCACTGCCAATGCCTAAAGAAGAATTGGAGGCAGGTGGGTCTGTCATCAATTGCCTCCCTGCAGTGCATACATCTACTGAGGTAGGTGTTTGGGTAGGTCTCAACTGAATCCTTACAAATATGGGATCTGGTGGTGCTACCTGTACCACATTCTGCAGAGCAGGTTGAATAGTAATGCTGGAGTTCTCTGTGCCAGCTTCCACAATGACTGGCTCGTCGTTGTCATCCTCCTCATCAGCTCCTTCCATGATTCTAAGGCTTTGAGGAACTTTTTTTTTCTCTTGCATCTCCTGGCATCTCCCAGACACTCCATGTCCCTATCATCATCATCAGAAGTGGTGCTTGGGGAAGATGGTGGAGTAGTGGCTTTCCTTTTCCCTGCTGAAGACCTGGAAGCCATTGGTTACAAAAGAAGGGGTTCTTGCTCAACAGGAAGCTTAACTTCCTGTTCTGTTCCAACTATGGGAAGATCTACTATTGCTAGCTGTGGCTACTGTCCACTTTTGTCTGTTTCCTGAAACGATTGGGTACTACTTTGCGAAAGGGACAAATCAAATTTAGTTTCACTGATCCTCGGCGTCGCCATGATTGCAGTGGCTGCCTCACTGACAGACATGGTCTTGGGCTTAGGTTGGGGTGGTGCTGTCTGTGCAGGAATGTTGCTCCCAGATTCCTCCCCAGAGGCCAATGTAGCAGGCACACGACTCACAAAAAAGGTTGCGGTCGGCACCCTACTGGTGGAAAGCTGCCTTTTCTCACTGACTACTTTCTTGGGAGCAACATTCTATGGGGCCATCTTAAAGCTCACAGTTGGCAGTGGCACTAAGCTGCACAAGTGGAAAGGATTGGAGTACTGAAATCACTGTACAGGCTTTATCTTTGGCAGTACTGTAAGTGATGTCTCTTCTTCTCCTGTGCACCTAAAAGCAAACAAGCAAGAAAAACATGTAGTTATAGAAACATGGCATTGTTGCAGGTTAGAATAGTACGGACATATGTAACATTAGTGTGGCTGGTTACTTATGTTATAAATAACAATTTATACAAACATTGGAAGGTCAAACCAAACCACAGCCATACCATAAAATGTAATTACAAATCAAGCAACACAACACACAGATATAGCTTTTTGCTTTATCTCCATCTATTGTTAAAGGAGACACCTGGGGTAGTCGGAGAGGTACATGTGTAAATGGGGCTGTGAACCTATAGTAGATGGATGGATGGATGGATGAAGGCAAAATGGCAATAATTGAAATAAATACATTAAAAAATATCTAAAATAAAAAGTAAAAACATAAAAATAAGAAAATAAAATTATACCAAATGAAAATGAAAAACTAAAATAGAAAATAAAATTAAAAATAATATTAAAATTAAAAATTACATTAACAAATTGTTTATTAATTGCGGACATTTGTATGGGAGGGTGAGAAGAAAGAAATCTATTGTGCAAAAAGGAGGTGCAAATAGAAAATGCAAAAAAGCATGTAATAATACAAGCACTGTTTAGCAAAATCATAGTCCTAGTGTACACAATCTACAATGTGCCCCAAGCATGTATTAAACTGGTATTAAATCCATCCATGCAAGCCTATTGGAAAGGCATACTGGCTGGATGCACAAAATGGCCACTAACCACATGGTCAAACAACAGCAGTGAGCAAGGAGACATGGAGAACAAAGAACAAATTCAAAACTATGGCTAACCACACTGACTGGATGCACAAAATCCACAGCCAACCACATGGTCAAACAACAGCAGAGAGAAAGGAGGCATGGGAAATAAAGAAAACATGCAAGCCTATGGCAAAAGCACACTGGCTGGACACACAAAATGGCTACCAGCCACATGGTCAAACAACAATTGGGAGCAAGGAGAACACATTTAGTCTTATGGACATATCCTACATAAAATGGTCCCTGACCACATAGCATGGAGAACAAAGGCAAATGATGCCTGATGTCAAACACACACATGCATACACTCACACATACATATAAACACATACACAAACACACTGGGCAGAAAAAAGAGGCATAGTGGTAAAACTGAAGAAAACACTAACATTAATTCAGCAATGTAAAAACACATAAAATAACTGAGCTATAAAAATTTACATTGACACACATCCTCCTATGCAATCAATTATTACCCCACATATACACTTTTTTCAGAAGAAAATTAAATGCAAACAATAGCCAAAGTTTTACATTAAATCCAATGCCATCCCTACCCAAAATAAAGTTTTATAACCACATACCACAGAAACATTTCTTTCATTCACTGATGACTAGTACTGGGCCTACTTGGTAGATGGCCCATTTGAAGTCTAGGCCATAGTAAAATAAATGAATATTGCAAATGTAACAAACATGGAGAAAAGGTACTGAGCTGTGCAACAATGTATTTTTACAAAAGGTGAAAAATCAATGAAATGCAAAAACAATAACTAGGTCACTACTTAAATTTGAGCCCTCCCACCACAACAAAATTTAAAAATCAAACAAAATTACAGAGAAATACTGGTGCATGCCTTATCATACAAACAACACACGTATATAATATTTTTTAACTTACTTGTGTGATGTCTCAGAAACAAAAC
Organism: Pleurodeles waltl; assembly: GCF_031143425.1. Taxonomy (NCBI): domain Eukaryota; kingdom Metazoa; phylum Chordata; class Amphibia; order Caudata; family Salamandridae; genus Pleurodeles; species Pleurodeles waltl. The sequence goes on from NC_090443.1 coordinate 453,721,637, forward strand.
CCTTAAATCCAAATGTGTCTATCCCGGATACAGAGAGAGTGATCCTTCCACCTTGAAATCCAAGTGAAAAGAGACCAGGAGATGGACAAAGCACTGGGAAGAGTCTGCCGGACAGGAACAGGACATTGGAGTCTCTAGGGCACTTTGTTCCTATTGGAAAAAAAAATTAATAAAGGCTTCCCACACTAAAAAACAACTGCAACGTTCTCTTGGAGAAGAAAATCCACTCAAATAACTATTTTTGAGCACATTTTGAGGTTAAAATCTACTCAAGGTGCATTCACACTCGTGAGCGACACTATATCAGCGCTGTTATGGCCGGAAGCCACACAAGCAAGGGCAAACTGTCACGGACGCTCACTAGCGTAGAATATCATGGCACTTGTGAGTGAGCGCCAAAAACAAATTTCGCGCTTGAAAACGGAAAAAAAAAAAACTCCAATTCGGGTCGGATGGGAAGATTTGGGAACTCTATGCAGTGCGAAGTGCCGAAATTCAGAAAACTTTGCAAGCGGAGCGCCATATTCTGCCCTGGCCTAGCAACATGGCACCTGGCGTACGATATAGTTCACCCCTCCTCTCTCAAGGACCCCAGAAACGCTATTGCTGACTTGGGGAAGAACCAGGTTCCAATCCCAGTGCACTCTATAAACTTGTGTCATGTGCATTATGCCCCCTCAAAGGCACGCCTCATCCTGGGTGCTAAACTGGCAGCCACAGGGTCTGGTAAACTGGGGTACCAAGCTGCCACAGTTGCTATAAGAACGGTGTAGGAAACCCTGCTGCTTCCACCTGGTGGTATCCTAATGCCATTGTTCTTAAAATTATATAAATCATCGGCTGCATTGTTGAATACACCAGACACGTTTGGATTTAAAAATAACATTCAACTTTAAACACAGAAGGACAAGCTCTCTCAGCAGCCTCAGGATCATCTTGCACTTGGCTGCTTCTTGATTAATTCACTCCACCACAGTCATGTTGTCCGAACAGAATATTGCGGAACTGCCCTGGTCAAGTTGTGAGGGCCACCAAGATCGGAAATAGTTCAAGGAAACCAATGTTTACCACCAATCCAGTTTCAATCTACTCTTTTGGCCACTGTTGAGTTCACCATGAGGTACCCAGAATGGCACGGATACCCTCACTGCCCGCAGAATCTGTAAACAAACATATTTTCTTCTTCGGTCCTGGCTGGGCTTGCCCACACTGTTGCACCAAGGAAACCCTCAAGAATGCCTCCCGGATTCTGATTTCCTGTCAGACCTCACTTGACAGCCTAGTATGGTGGTGCTTCAAATTCAGACCAGATAAGGCTTGGTCAAACGATTCGGAAAATGGACGGCCCATGGGAGTGAGGCATAGAGTGAAATTTAACTGCTCCACCACCACCAGTAACTGATGACGAGCACCTTCTGAGCCACAAGACATTCTTCCAGTGCCTTAGAAAAAGCAACTCTGGGTGCGAAGACAGGCCACAGAAGGAACAACAATGTTTAAACTTGCATGTACCTGTGCAGGATTGTCTATTGAAATCCTAACAGGACCCCTTTTTTGCCTCCACCACTGGACTACTGCTCACCCCTGTGTCTGCTCAAAAGGGAAGAGTAGGTGCAGCATCAAGCCGCTGCAGTTTCATAAAGTGTAGCCAGGTGTTCACATCAATCTGGCCCCTCGCCAGTGTGGGCCCACTGGTCTTAATTCTCCTAAACGCCTTGTCATAGTCCTTCCAGGCTTTGCCCCCAAATGCATCATGAGCATCTATTATCCTCTTCTAGTAGCATGCTACTTGAGCCCCCAAGGTCAGGAGACAATCTTCTATGATTGCTTGGAAAATCATGAAGCTTTTGACCCAATTCAATAATATCTCCTTAGCCCTCTTTTTCTAAGCCCAGTGACCGAAATCCCTAGAATGGGTGCCTTCCTTCTACTTCTTGGTCTCCTCCCGCTTGGGTCCATCTGCAATCAACTCGCACATATCAACATAACTGCTGTTCCAAATTGTTTCTTTTATTTCCATCAGTACGTGCCTGCCCAGTTGATTATGTTCAGAACACACATCCCTAAACCAATGCTTGGCAATGACGCCACTGTACATGTTATTGTTGACTCCTGAGGAGGGGGTATGGCCCCGCTGATGCTGACACCTCTTGTGGTGCGCTGCTTGCATTAGAGATACCAGCAATTGTAGACACCTGCACCATGGGCTTAGTTATTAGCGTCCCACTGGCCTCCACCAGGGAAGCGACACCAGTGTGTGTCTTCATCCCTTGCACCCTTTGCCCCCTACATCATCAAGGTGGGCCACCAACCACCTGGCCATTTCAATGTTTTCTGTCTTTACCACGCCAGCTAAAACACCCCACAATAAAGGTGAGGACAACATCCCGACCTTTGAAAGTCAAGACAAAACAGTAGCTAGATTTGTGAACAAATGGGGCTGCACAGCGATCCCAGCCGGGGTAATCCCAATCGCCATGCAACTATTGTCATTCTGCACAATGCTACTATTTGCCGCCTGCACCATCACAGCAGAAACAACACCCTGGGATACCACTTAACTTGTGCTGCTGGCTGATGGGACCTCAGGGGTGGACACCAGCGCTTGTACTCCCTTCCTTCCTTAGCCCCTGACCTGTACCTCGCTTCTTAACCACGGGAATGCCGCTCTGGGTGCACCCTCTGGCCTCCTCTGCCTCTCTGCCAGCATCACCAGCTTGCTAGGCTACCCCCCTGTGGGGTCTGCAGGTGCAAAAGGGCCAAAATCTCATCCATCGCATCCATCCTGTGCATCAATTCATTCATATCAACCTCGACACGTGGACACTTGGAGCACCTCTTTTTTACTGTGTTTAAATATTTGTCGCCTTGTTTATTTTGTTTCAGTATTTACCACTGCACTGGTCAGCCACTTTCTCTTGTATTTTACCTACAGCATTTGTGGCTTGTGACTGCTTTCATGTTAAATTCAGTGCCCAAGGTCTCTAGCCATCAATACATTTTCAAAGAAGTCTTTCAAATTCTGCACCATTGTGATAATTTTCCTAGTCGATTCCTTGCTGATTTTCTAGGCCATTGACATTCAATCCCTTCCCTTCAGTGTTTGAATTTTCCCTGAATGATACTGTGCTAAAGATGCAATTTGATCTGAATGTTACACTTTGAACAGCCTGCACAGGGAGAGAGGGAATCATGCAGTGTGTCCTATTAGGTTAGGATTAGCCATCTCTTCGCTCAAGGAAAATATTGAAGACTTTGAACATGCTCTATTCATGTACAATTGCTGTTACATTCTTTGGAAGGCTGGAAACATTTTTAGGCATTAAAAACAGGAATAGCTTAAATACTATATAATCAAACTTCAGGTTGAAACTGACAGCGAGAATGAAGCCAGTGACACACTGCCAGCATGTGCCCATTCTTGGCAATACTTATTATATTGTTTCAATTGCATTGTATTTTAGTGGGTAGCGCACCACTCCATAACCTTTAACTATTGGTTAATCCAGCGGTAAATATTTATTGTTGTATATTTGTTGGCTACTGGGTTAGTCTTGTGCTCCAAGAAAACTGAAGTATCTCCTCCAGTTTCTCGCGGTGTATTACATTAATAGGAGGTAGGTGTAATTATTAGAATGAACTCATGCTAGTGCAAAACATAGGAAAAGTATCTATGATGGTGGAGGTTATATATAGTGAGATTGCAAGGAGATGTTACACAAAAGGGGAAACATGATTTAAGGGAGTGGGATAAGTTGATAGGTTAGAAAATGTTAGGTATTTCAGGAATGGTTACTCCTAAGGAGAGTTTATAGTTTGTAACAAGATGTATGCTTTGTTTACTGAAGTTTAGTAAGGAGTAAGGTGGCCAGCATGTGAGACAGTGGGAAGCACTCAGTGATACCATGGGAAGCAGAGGATGGTGTGTAAGGAAAGTATAATTCAAATAGAAATGTAGGCGAACAAGAATCCATGACAGGCTATACCTCAGGTTATTTTTCATGAATGTTCATTTTGGAAGAGATAGGGTGCAATCTGGGGAAGTATAAAGCATAGAAAAGCAAGGCTGAAAGTTGATTACCTGTGGCCAGGAGATACAGGGTGTGCATCGGAGGGTGTTCAGTTTGGTTGCTGATGGATAGTATTGATGCAGTTACTTAGATGTTGAACATTATTGAAGTTGTTGGACCATGTACTTGTTTTTTTAAATATAGGGTATTGAGTTATGCAGTGTGTCCAGGTGGCAGGGCGTTTCATTTAAGGAGGTGACATTTTGAGGATTCTACTATCCCTGGGGGGTGCATTGATCATTCCATTACATGTTTGTTTGATATAGATGTATGGGTGGTAAGTGCCTACGGATGTGGTTCTCACTAATATTAGCAATAGTTTGTAAAGAGTTTCTGCTGATTAAGCACATCTTTGATCTTAGAGGACCTAGGAGGGTATCTGTCTGTAGGCAGAAAATGTGAATCTGAAGACCCTCCTCTTGAAAAACACTTTGTCCACAAGGAACACATTCAGTTGCTTACTCCACATGGAGAGCAATGAAGAGAATCACTCATTTGTAACAAAGCCTTACATCGTACCTCTTTGTAGCCCATTCTACTGCGCTGTTCAGCATTGCTTCATCCTTTGGCCAAATCAGTACTATGAACTCAGCTACTCTACTGACTAACTCTCAAATAAAAGCAGTATTATTACCAACAATAGTTCACCTTTACCTTCACTTTCAAACTATCAAAAGAAATATAAAGGACTTACAAGTACAAAATAACTATCACTTGTGCACATGATTAAACAATTCATCTAGAGTGACAATAAGATGCTATTGATAGGAATAACAGTACCCCTGCTTGAACCCATTTGCTTCCAAAACAGAGATTATTATTTATTATACACATAAGCTTTATTCGGCCAACAGACCATCAAAGCAATACAATACAATACAATATAATAAACATCATAATATCATAACAAAATTTAAAAGGGAATAAAATTCATGTTTGCCCGACTTAGAACAATTTCAGATCATTGTAAATAAAAGACGCGTATGCGCCATGCCGTTACTAAAAACTTACTTTCTGCATAAATTATCACATTTGAATTATGGCTTTTTAAAATCCTCAAAGCTAAAACATATTTCCTTAACTTCAATTCCCGACAGATTTTGCGAATCCATTTAAACCTTGGGGTTGAGTAAGCGGGACAAAAAAACATAAAATGTTCTACTGTTTCAGAGGAAGTGCTGCATGCAGGACAAATATCAGAGCTTAGCTTGGGTCCCCATCTGCTCATCAAGGCCTTCAAAGGTAATGTTTCGAATCGAAATCTGGCATACAAACTTTTGCCTAGTAAATCAGGTATTATATCTAGATATAGTTCGAACTCTGGGTACCATTTGAAATAAATAAACAAATTAGTTAAATTACCATTCGATTTTTGGGAAATGTAATTATTACGTATGTGGGACCAGTAAGCTCCCTTCAGTGCTTTTACATGGGACTTCACAAGTTGCTGGGGATTCTCCCAAAAGTTCCTCAATCCCAGCGTACAAAACCAACTGGATACGTGTTTGATCCATGGGATGGACATAGAGTTAGGGCTTTTTAACAATTCTAATAAAGAAGACTTATATACGGCCAGTTCAGGGACTATCCATAGCCTCACCCAATATAATAGAGGCCGCAAGATAATTAGGTCAGCCATTCGTTTAAACCCTAGGTCTAGAAATAGGGGGGGTTAATGGGGTGCTAGTAGGGCAAGCACATAAAGCCCGTGCAAAGCTATTCTCAATTTTGGTTATCCTGCTGCTATCTGACAATATGGATGCTGCCCGATGTTGCAAAAGCCCAGCACTCTTGCCAACTTGTTCCTCCCAAAGGAGTGAATCTGTAAGTCTCACACCCAAGTAGTCAATGGAGCTAACCTGGTCCAAAATAGCTCCATCTAACCTAATAGTACATTTCTTACGAGGGCCAGAGCGAATCACCATCAATTTTGTTTTCTTCGAGTTCAGCTCTAGACCAAAATTTCAGCAGAATGATTTAAATCTGTCCACGAGAATTTGCAAAAACATAGGGGTTTTTGAAATCAATAGAGAGTCATCCGCAAAAAGAAGAATAGGGATTTTCTGATTGACTAGGGTGGAAGCATCATTCTGGCATGTCATTAGTTCTTGGACCACCTCGTTGATGAATAGAGAAAACAGAAGTGGTGCAAGCACACATCCCTGACGGACACCTCTTTTAATGGGGAATTTGTTAGTCAATTCACCTTGATTGCCCCATCTTACTTGCGCGTATGTGCCTTCATGCATGCGTATCAATAGATGGATAATATCGGGTGGTGTCCCTATTTTGTTTAACACTCCCCAAACCTTATCTCTTGGGACCAAATCAAAAGCAGAGCGCAGATCAACAAAAGCAACATATAAAGTTTGCTTTGCCAAGACTACGTATTTCCAGTGTAGCACGGTCAACCTAAAGGCCTGGTCAACCGTACTAACTCTAGAGCGGAACCCTGCCTGAAGCGGTGAAAGGATCTGCTTCTCCGTCACCCAGCTCAAAAATCGAACTAGCAGCTGTTTGGCAAAGATTTTTTGTAAGTTGTCGATTAAACTGACCGGTCAGTAATTGATTGGAAGATTTACATTACCCTTTTTATAGATTGGGATAATTTCTGCACCCTTCCACGTCTCAGGGATCTGTCCTCCTTTTGTGATTTTATTTGACAGTAGGTTAATATACCAGGTCCATATAGATAACTCTGATTTATAAAGGTCGCCTGGAATTTTATCGGGACCTGGGGCTTTACCTGACTTCAAAGAGTTAATAGCATCTGCAGTTTCTTCTAAGGAGAAACAAATATAACTCTCAGAGTTATATAGATTCCCATCAGGTGGGGAAATGGCAAGGTTAGCATTTGATAAAATAGGGGGGCCTAATCCCACTTTATCACAATCAACAGCCCCAGTGGAGATAGTTCCTTCATAAAGGAGAGTAAAGTGCTCCACCCAGCTTCCGGGTTGGATATGGTTCCTTAGATTAGACCTACCCCCTCTCTCGTGCTTAGTCAACAGTTCCCAGAAAAGCGTATTGTTGTTTGCTTTTGTAGCATCTAACAAATCCTGCCAAATAGAATCTTCCCAAGTTTTCTTTGATTGTAAAATTGTCTTTTTATACATACATCTTGCTTGTTTAATCACCCCCGGGGTCCCGGCCTTTATAGCCTTTTTTAGCTCGGTCTTAGCCCTCATACATGCATCATTAAACCATCTACTGTTAGACGAAACCCCGCGTTGCTGGCTTACCATGGCTGCCTTTTGATAAAAAACACTTTGAAATTTGACCATCATATCTTCGTGAATATCAAGAAGTGGGATGGCTTCAGGCTCAAGGTCTTCGTAAGCTGACAAATTATCTAAAAACACTTGGTAAATCTCAAGTAGCAAATAGGGGTTTGACATAACTTTGGGCCACCTCACCTTTGTATAAGCATTGTTTAAAATAGGGGGAGGGACCATTGATGGTTGCGTATTTGAGGTTCTACCAAAGATGTTCCCAGAAAGGGTAAGCAGCAGTGGGAAGTGATCACTCTCGCACCTTGAATCTACCCTCATGTCTAGCAGCAACGGCCAAAGACGCACATCCACCAAAAAATAATCAATTACACTTGCCACAGAACCTCGTAGGAATGTCGGTGCAAGGTTTAAATCAGAAGGAGTTCGACCATTGCAAGCCCTTAGGCCAAACTTTAAGCATAATGTAGCAAGCTGTGCTGCAACACGAGAGCGTGGACGATGACTATCACCATCCAATTGTGTAATCCCCCATAATTCGTCCTCTTCCACAGTTAACTCACTAAGAAACGCATAGGGTTCGAAAGTGCAATTTACATCCCCGGCAATAATTAAATAGGAATTAGTTTTTATGGTGTCTAAAAAGTCAGAAAGTAGAGTTAAAATATGTGATTCTGAACCACGTGCAACAGAACGGGCATAAACATTGATAAGAGTTATGTTAAAATTTTGTTGAAAAGAAATTTGTAAGCCCATCAAGTCGGGACAATCAAATTCTAAAACCTTATAATCACATTGGAGCTTTAAATAAAAAAAAATTAAAAGTCTCCCTTTTGCACGACCGGTTGCTTTCTCTGATGGCTGTGCAGGGATATTAAAAGAGAGAAACCCATCCATACTGGATTGGCCCTCAACCCAGGTTTCTTGGAAAAGACACACATCTTGAGACTTTATGTAGGCAACCCAGTCCACATCATCCAGTTTCCTAGCAAGGCCAGCAAGATTCCAAGTCATAATGGATAACCCATTAGTTCCCGTTGCAGTCCCATGGTTTGAGGGTAGAGCATCCTTATAATTCGGCTCATTGACAAAGGTCTTATCTGATTTATCTATTGTAGATACCACTAAATTATCCTGATAGAGGGCTTTCTGGGCGGAAGACAGTCATACAGGACCATCATGCAAAAATACGCCTTCCTCCCTACAGCCTCTCTCATTAACATGGGCAATGGAACCAGACACAGGAACCTGTTTTGAATCAGTTAGATTAGAAACTAACCTAATGCCTCCTCCTTTTAGCCCCTTGTGCTGTCCCTTGCGTGCAACAGAGTCAATAAGTTGGTCTGCCAAAAATTTGTCCAAAAACACAATCGTAATTACATCAAGATTTGACCCAGAGGGGCTCCATCTTTCAGTTTTTAGAATGTCCGAACGTATAACTGAAAGGCATCCCTGACGATTGCGTAGCCAGTGAATAACCTTATTAAGTCTAGACTCTTGGTCCTCAACAGAGATAATATGAAGAGCTATAGAAGGCATGGGTTTTGCTTAAAATGCTTTGGAATCCAGCCTTAAAGGGTCTTAACTGATTTGGTGAAACTCAAACTACCTGATTATGAATTGTGACTGCAAGGGAGTAGCTAGAAAACTAAACTAACACCCCTAACCCTAACCAAACATCTTTTGGCACCAAGCAAGCGAAGCAAATCATTACTGCCCTCCCCTGAAGAGCTCTCTTGTCCTTTCTAAGCATCAACCATTCATCCTTTTTTCCTTCTATCCACCTGCTGATATCCATATTTTCATCTTTACATTCTGTCATCCATTTGTTCTTTCATCTATCAATCAGTCTTTGGCCATTCCTTCCATCCACCTATCCATAGCCAAACATTCATCCATCTCCAAAACTTTCCATCAAATCAATCTATCTATCTATCTATCTATCTATCTATCTATCTATCTATCTATCTATCTATCTATCTATCTATCTATCTATCTGTCTACCCTTTCACTCTTTTATCTCTCCATCCACACTTTGACTCATCTATCCCCCCACCCATTAATTCATGTAACCATCCATCTTTCACGCCATCCTCCCTTTAACTTATTTATCCATCCATCTTTTCACTCATCCATCCATGCATACTTCTACTCATCCATCCATTCTTACACCCATCTACTCATCCATTCATCAATTTATCCTTTCATTCATCCATTCTCTCATCATCCATTCTTTTACTCATCTATCTATCCTTTTGCTCATCAACCCAACCAAATTTTCACTCCATCCTTCCATCCATTCAATAATCTATCCATCCTTTCACATCATCCATTGGACAAATCCTCCCTTTCACTCTTCACATCGATCCTTCCTGTGAGAAAGTAGCCTCTTTCTAGCCTTGTTACCCCAACTTTTGGCCTGTTTGTGAGTATATGTCAGGGTGTTTTCACTGTATCACTGGGATCCTGCTAGCCAGGGCCCACTGCTCATAGTGAAGACCCTATGTTGTCAGTATGTTTGTTATGTGTCACTGGGACCCTGCTAGTCAGGACCCCAGTGCTCATAAGTATGTGCCCTGTATGTGTTCCCTCTGTGATGCCTAACTGTCTCACTGAGGCTCTGCTAATCAGAACCTCAGTGGTTATGCTCTCTCTTTACTTTAAAATTTGTCACTAAAAGGCTAGTGGCTAAATTTACCAATTCACATTGGCATACTGGTACACCCATATAATTCCCTAGTATATGGTACTGAGGTACCCAGGGTATTGGGGTTCCAGGAGATCCCAATGGGATGCAGGAATTCTTTTGCCACCCATAGTGAGCTCTGACAATTCTTACACAGGACTGCCAGTGCAGCCTGCATGAAATAACGCCCACGTTATTTCACAGCCATTTACCAATGCACTTAAGTAACTTATAAGTCATCTATGTGTCTAACCTTCACCTGGTGAAGGTTAGGTGTAAAGTTACTTAGTGTGTGGGCACCCTGGCACTAGCCAAGGTGCCCCCACATCGTTCAGGGCAAATTCCCCGGACTTTGTGAGTGCGGGGACACCATTACACGTGTGCACAATGCATAGGTCACCACCTATGTATAGCGTCACAATGGTAACTCCAAACATGGCCATGTAACAAGTCTAAGATCATGGAATTGCCCCCCTCAATACCATTCTTGTGCAGGCAGGACAATTACATGATCCCCCGGGTCTCTAGCACAGTACCCGGGTACTGACAAACTGCCTTTCCGGGGTCTCTACTGTAGCTGCTGCTGCTGCCAACCCCTCAGACAGGTTTCTGCCCTCCTGGGGTCCAGGCAGCCCTGGCCCAGGAAGGCAGAACAAAGGACTTTCTCTGAGAGAGGGTGTAACACCCTCTCCCTTTGGAAATAGGTGTGAGGGCTGGAGAGGAGTAGCCTCCCCCAGCCTCTGGAAATGCTTTGATGGGCACAGATGGTGCCCATCTCTGCATAAGCCAGTCTACACTGGTTCAGGGATCCCCCAGCCCTGCTCTGGTGCGAAACTGGACAAAGGAAAGGGGAGTGACCACTCCGCTGAACTGCACCTCCCAGGAGAGGTGCCCAGAGCTCCTCCAGTGTGTCCGAGACCTCTGCCATCTTGGAAACAGAGGTGTTGGGGGCACACTGGACTGCTCTGAGTGGCCAGTGCCAGCAGGTGACGTCAGAGGTGCCTTCTGATAGGCTCTTACCTCTCTTGGTAGCCAATCCTCCTTCCTTGGTAGCCAAACCTCCTTTTCTGGCTATTTAGGGTCTCTGCTTTGGGGAATTCTTTAGATAACGAATGCAAGAGCTCATCAGAGTTCCTCTGCATCTCCCTCTTCACCTTCTACCAAAAGATCGACCGCTGACTGCTCAGGACGCCTGTTCAACTGCAACAAAGTAGCAAGAGGACTACTAGCAACCTCGTATCGCCTCATCCTGCCGGCTTTCTCAACTGTTTCCAGGTGGTACATCCTCTGGGGGTAGCCTGCCTTCACCCTGCACCAGAAGATCTGAAGAAATCTCCTGTGGGTCGACGGAATCTTCCCCCTGCTAATGCAGGCACCAAAAGACTGCAACACTGGTCCTCTGGGTCCCCTCTCACACTGACAAGCTTAGTCCCTGGAACTCAGCAACTCTGTCCAAGTGACTCCCGCAGTCCAGTGACTCTTCAGTCCAAGTTTGGTGGAGGTAAGTCCTTGCCTCCCCACGCTTGACTGCATTGCTGAGTACTGCGTGATTCACCGCTGCTCCGGCTCCTGTGCACTCTTCAAGGATTTCCTTTGTGCACAGCCAAGCCTGGGTCCCCAACACTCTATCCTGCAGTGCACAACCTTCTGAGTTGTCCTCCGGCATCGTGGGACTCCCTTTTGTGCCTCGTGTGGACTCTGGTTCACTCTTCTTCCAAGTGCCTTTTCAGGTACTTCTTCGGGTGCTGCCTGCATCTGTGAGGGCTCCCTGACTTGCAGGGCGCACTATCTGTCTCCTCCTCCGAGTTGCGATATCCTGGTCCCTCCTGGGCCACAGCAGCATCCAAAAACCTCTACCGTGACCCTTGCAGCTAGCAAGGCTTCTTTGCGGTCTTTCTGCGTGGGAACACATCTGCAAGCTTCATCACGGTGTGGGACATCCTTCTTCCAAAGGAGAAGTCCCTAGCTCTCCTCTTTCTTGCAGAACTCCAAGCTTCTTCCATCCAGTCGCAGCTTCCTTGCACCCACAGCTGGCATTTCCGGGCTCCTCCCCACTCTCAACACTTTTGCGACTATTGGACTTGGTCCCCTTGTCTTACAGGTACTCAGTTCCGGAAATCCACTGTTGTTGCATTGGTGGTGTTTTGTTCTTCCTGCAGAATCCCCCTATCACAACTTCTGTGCTCTCTGGGGGTAGTAGGTGCACTCTACACCTACTTTTCACGGTCTTGGGTTGGGCTATTTTTCTACCCCTCACTGTTTTCTTACAGTCCCAGCGACCCTCTACAAGCTCACATAGGTTTAGGGTCTATTCGTGGTTCGCATTCCACTTTTGGAGTATATGGTTTGTGTTGCCCCTATACCTATGTGCTCCTATTGCAATCTATTGTAATTCTACACTGTTTGCAAGTTTGGTTTGTGTACATATATCTTGTGTATATATCTTACACTCATACTGAGGGTACTCACTGAGATACTTTTGGCATATTGTCATAAAAATAAAGTACCTTTATTTTTAGTACTTCTGTGTATTGTGTTTTCTCATGATATTGTGCATATGACGCCAGTGGTATAGTAGGAGCTTTACATGTCTCCTAGTTCAGCCTAAGCTGCTTTGCCATAGCTACCTTCTATCAGCCTAAGCTGCTAGAAACATCTCTTCTACACTAATAAGGAATAACTGGACCTGGCACAAGGTGTAAGTACCTCTGGTACCCACTACAAGCCAGCCTCCTACACTTCCACCCTTCCTTTCACTCTGCAATCCATCCTTTCCCTCTCTCACCCATTCAACTATCTCTCCATCCTTTCTCTCATCATCCATCCACCCTTTCACTTATCCACTCTTCTTTTCATACATCCATCCTCCCTTTCACTGGTTCTTCCTTTCTTTCACTGATCCATCCATTTATCCTTTCATCAATCCACCCTTCCTTTCATTCATCCATCCATTCTTTCACTTAGCCATCCATTCACCCATTCACCCGTCAAATGATCTAACCTCCCTTTTACTCATCCATCCTTACATCCATCATTTTACTCATTCATCCATCCAGCCATCCATTCACTCACCCATCTTACCCATGCTCACTTTTACTCACACACCCATCCATCCTTTCACTCACTACAATCTAGCCACTTTTGTATGTGATTTATGATCCTTGGTCTGCTGAGTTGCAGACAGAAGAGGCCCATCAAGAACTCCACCCCTGCTATAGCTGCTAAAGCAGGGGGTTCCTGACGCCATTGCATGCCTTAGATATCATCGCCTATCCTCTTAGGTTATGATAATTACTTCTTTTGAAAATATATGTAAAACAGCCAATCATTTGCTTACAAAAACAATGAAGGCCAGTCATCCCCTTCCAAGAGGATGGTTTGATAAAATGTGGAGGCAGGCTCAAGATCATCTATACAGCTCCATAAAGTCTACTCTAAAACAACAAGGCTAAATACTCGAGGCAAAATCAATTTATAAAAAAAGTCCTAAAAGAAAGAAAAGTGGCTTTGAGGCAAGAAACCTGGGATCACCTTGTACAAGCTATTCCAACTAATGATGACATTTGATTTTGGAAGGTTATCAATTCTCCGTTTATGAAGGATACCATTAACTCAACTCTCAGTTCAAAGGCGATGGAAGCACAATGGATTACACATTTTCCTGCAATATTTAAAAGGGAAAATCCCCAAGACACCACATTGCAAGGGGCCCAGCAGATGAGCCAGTTTGTCTGTAGCCAAAATAATATAGTGGCATATTACTAGTACAGCGTGCAACAGCAAATGTCAATTTAAACGCATAATTTGGAATCGGGAATGGCAAGTCAATTCATCAAATCATTTGTTATACACATGATCTTGAAGAATGTCATCAAAGTCACCAACCAAGGACCTAAAAAATGACAACGACAAGCTCCAGTTCCACCAGCAAAGGTGCACTGAAGATCTGAACCATGCGCTCACGGCACAGTGGAGTTGGTGGGAGCGGCTCCATTGCTCTGCGTTGCTGGAAAGAAACAACCACTGCGAATCAGAAGAAATAGCAGTAGTAGTCCGCCAATCAAAGCCAAAATAATCGGAAAGCCAACAAACACACTTGAAAAGAGAGAATGGATGGCTGATGGGATGACTCCGAAGACAGTCTGGAAGATGGATACGAAACCAGACCCGACAGCCTTAAAGAAATGAACAATCCCAGTGGTGCTAGAAGCATTGAAAATTCTGGATACCAGTTCTCCAAAGTGTTTGGGGAAATTTGTATTTAAAAGGGATTGTATCTCGGCTGATGATCTCGCAATCTGGAGAGCATCTGTCTCTTTTGCGGATGTCAAGGCGACCTGTTTCTGAAACAATAGCGCCTTTAGCCTACTCAGCTTGTCATAGTTCACATTCACATGGTTCACATTAATAGTATCTATGTGGGGCCACATGTCAGATACTTTTATCTCTCGTGTGGGGGGTAACAAAACATGTCCACAACACGTAACGACCTTCGAGACCGAGATTGCGTAGGCAATTCCGGGTCGCATGACGCATGCCGCAACAACTTTGATCATTCAGTACCACATAACTTCCATTGGAAAGTACATGAAATACCGGACGAATCAAGGGGACGGGAGTACCCTTCAGAAAACAGGCCAACTTCACGACCCCCGCATTGCAAAGACCGTGAAGAGACACCTGCTTGCATATCATAGAATGACGAACAGCAGTCTCACATTCGCTTCCGCTAAGAAAGACCTCCTTCTCGCCATTCAGACATCTATAGTCAAAGGGCAACTCCCACTCTTCCTTAATTGAACTATCTCCTAGTTGGTCATATCTTCCCACTGCAAGATGTTTCAGGCAGCTCGAGAAACGAAAGGTCGAAATCGGTAAATTAATAATGCCATGTATGAGCCAGATAGTTGAGGGACTCTCTGCTACCGTGAAGGGCAACTTATCTAACTTCTCTACTTGAAGCAGGGTGAAATTAGCCTCCCTTTTAGCCATTGTAGCTTGTTCCCTGGAAAAATTAAAAGCAGTGAAGAATTCACTCCCATTAAAATACTTCCATGGAATGTGGCCACTTTTCAGTGTCTGTAATGACCAACCTAGCTGCATGATGGAACGTAGCTGTGTTTGCCCATCATATAACCGGGACAAATCTGTCTGAGTGATATCAATAGCAGACAACACTATATTTGATAGTGAATAAATCCTGTTGGACAGTGTATTCATGCCATTGTCGACAACAGCTAATGTTTTTTCTAAATTCTCTTTATCTAGTTGCCTTAAATCTGGGAAAGTTTCCAAATTTCATTGTACATAGCATATAAAATCCTTTTTGAGCGCTGTTTCCTAGGACCCAGCAGAATATCCTGGAAGTCTATATTTTCAGAAAGAGTGTTCAGGTGTTTCTTAACTGCGGCTAACGTGTTCGTTTGTACCCATTGCTGGCACAGCTTACCCACACTGTATGTTGTAACTATACCTGTATGTTGATCCGATATGAAGCGAGGGTCTGGCCTGTTAATCGAAAAAAAACCTGAAGAGTTCAAAAAACGCGCTTGACACTCATTAGTGTTAGTAGGCCATATTAACCACCCGCCGGGACTGGAAAGTGAAGAATTATAGGTACCAGCCTTAACAATTGCGTCTAGCCTTTCCTCTGTGATATTAAGGAAGTGTTGCCAATCTTTAAACCTTGCCGGAGTAGGGATACTAGGCGTGTTCAGATCATTAATTTTTGCTAACCCCAGACAGGATGTCTGCTGAATAGTGTCATTTAAAAAAGTCATTTGTACAGGAATCAGGCATGCTCGAAATAAAGCCTCCCCACCCTGTATTTGCCAATCTTGTGTTCCCCATACATTTTTTAAGTCAATAGTGTTCTTCCAGTATTCGTAACCCTCAATTGCGAGCCAGGAAACAAAGGGATCTGAATAAATCAGTTTTGTATCAGTTATCAAAATTTTCCTAATTTGTGCCGGAGGTAATTTAAAATAATACGTCTCCGCTTTTCTTGTATCATGCACAGAAAAGTATGTAAATTTATCACTATAATACTTTGTACTCCCCACCAGTGGTGTAGAACAATGTTCCCACTGTGTGTACTTCAATGCTGGCCTGTATCTAGTGGTACGGTGTAGGTAGTGATGTCCCCAATTGTTGTAGCAGAACATTTCCCCATAATCCATTGTATAATCATATACATCATCACTTTCAAAGGCGGAATAGTCCTTCATTTCAGTTAGCATGGAATCAACTGTTTGGACATCCCAATCATCATAGACAACATCAGGTGTAATTACATCAGTCATTGAAATTTTGAACACGTACGGTATTTGAATAATTTCTGTAGGCCCGTATATATCGAACTGAACTTTGTCCCACACTATCCCATCAATAATCGGTATTGCTGTAATATTTACAGGGGACAAATCTCTTCGGACCTTATGTGAAGAATGATGTGGTGTTAAAACTTCAGCAACAGGCTCCACAGAGGAGCGATCAGGAATATAGTGACCATTTATAAGTAAAAAGAAAACAGTCACAAAACCAATCCATAAAAATAATGCAATAAATGTCAAACAGAACCACAAGTAGTTCCATGGATATATCAAATAGTTCTTTTTAAGCCATCGATACAGCTTACTACTTTTTGAAACATTGTCAATCACAGTAGAGGATGAATCCGAAGAAAAATCATCAATGTCAATGAAATAGCCAGAGGTAGTCTCTGCAAACACAGGAGTCGGTGTACTCTGATCCACTGCACGTGGAGGCTCTTGGTAGACAACGTCATTAGTCGTTGAAGTGTTCATGTAAAATACAGCTAAATCTTGAAGTGGGGTGGTCACTGAAAATGTGACTGGAACCAACAAGAGTTCATTTTCCGCCCTCCCCATGATCGAGGAGGTGTCTGGAACAGCAGTTGACATTGTTGCATAGTCTGTAGTAGTGATTTTCAGCCTACTATGTAGATGGATGTCCTGTTGGGTAGTGAGAGTGGATCGGGGACCACCCAAGGGACCTCCTGGTCTACTGTGAAGGGTCGGCCACATGCTTTAATTTGATGTCATCAATGGAGATAAATCTGTTCGTCTTAGAACCAGACAGCGGTGTAAGATGACAGTCATGGTGCCTTGTATTCCCAAGACTGGTACAGGTGCTCTGTATGATGGACCACACTCCTTCTTCACAGCGATTTTCTCAGGAACCAGATCCCCAACTTTAGGAATCCCGCCAGTTGAAGTTTTCACCAATTCCCTTATTCCTAAGGTGGCAGCACTTGCAGATGATTTATCACCTCGAAATTGTTGAAGCTCCTGTAAAACAATGAGATGTTCTTTTATGTCAAACGGTGTTTCTGCTGTCACCATACCAGGGGCATCAAGATCTGGGACATACATAGGTATCCCAAAGAGAACCTCATAAGGAGAGCGTCCCCCCAAGGACTGTCTTGGCAGATTATTCAGTGCTCTCTGGACCCCATATAGGTGATGTAACCAACTGCGGCCTGAACCTAACACTCGAGCTGTTAAGGACTGCTTTAGATCACGATTCCGCCTCTCCATGACCGAATTTCCCTCGGGATGGTATGGTGAGGAGTCATGGAGTTCAACACCCATCGTCCCCATGGTGTCCCTGAACGCCTTAGAGGCAAATGCAGGGCCCTGGTCCGAATGGAATGCAGCAACCGCATATGTACCGATAAAGATCAGCAAGTCTTTTATAACAGTCCGGGCATCAGCTGACCGCTGTGGCCATACCCACAGGAATCTAGAACAGGAATCTACAGCTACTAAAATGTATTTGTATGCACCATCAGGCTGTAAGGGACCAAGATCGGAGAAAGAAGGCAAGATGACATCTTCCCCATGTGGGAGCTTGCGGACGTGTTCAGGTGGCCAATCTCTTTCGGCCAATAGGATATCACTAGTAAGTTCATCTCAAAATATCACAGTAATAGTGCGCTCCAAGTCTCCCTCTATCTGAATTTTTAAATCATAAACCCTATCGGGGGGAATAACACAGCCATCCGCTGTTTCAACCGCGATGTAATCGCTAGTTGCTGTCGCATCCAGATGATCTTTCAGACTCTGGCGACATATCGTGACTTCTGCCGCACTGTCTAACAGAGTCACTGCCCACGTCTTGTTCCTCAGCAGTGTTCTCAATTTTACTGGCATTTTTAACTGTCAGTGCTGCCACCTTCTTCTTTTTAAACTGTTGCTTTTGCTGAGGAGTCTTTTCTTCTTTTTTAATGGTAGACTGTTGTGAGTCTGTCTTCTCTTTCACGTATTCCGGACGTCGATCTTGACGGCCCCCTCTCTCGCTACGTCTATCCGGTGTGTCCTGAAAGGGACGTGAATCAGTATATCTGTCTGGAGTTTTAATGTTCTCCCTATTTCTGAGATTACATCTCCTTTCTGAGTTCTCCGGGTGTGTAGAATCAGCTCTCTTATTCCTTCTTTCTTTTAAATCTTTTTGTTTGTGCCAGCGCTTCTTTGAGCCCTCTTGTTCCTGCTTTGTACCCTCCTTGTGGGCGGTACCTTGTATTTCCAATTTTTTAGGTTTGGCTCCCAAACTATCCCGTCCTATAATAGTATAGGTAACGGAAATTATTTTCGGTGGCTGTCTCTCTTGTTCCTGGTGTGGAGTTTCGCGGAGATGCTGGCAAATTGCCAGTGCTACCGCTTCCCCCTTAATATTACTGAGTATTATTGAGGATACAGCATCAAAGTTACGCATTAATTTCATCCCCAATCCAGGGCTGGTGCAGCCCCATGCCCATTTTGTATCTGTTTCAACACTTCCGGCAAGTGTCGGGGTACCATGTGTGGTAGTATATATGGCAGCGAAGACTGTACCCCATGTAGCACAGTCATCTACCGAGGGAACTACCCCAAAAGGCAAGCACATAATGTCATGACCACACAAACTTGCCAAGTCAAATCAAAGAAGTGCCTGAGAAAAGCAAAGAGATATCCTCAGTGGAGACAGCAAAGCCCAAACTGGAAGAAGGTTTGCAGAGTAATCTTGCGCTTATTTCAAAGAAAGAATCAAGAAGAGAAGATCCAAGATGGCCGCTGTGAGTCCTGAAGGTTAGTTACAGTTCTAGTCTTGCAATCGGTTGGATGCTAGGTTACGAGCTCTCCAGCTGGAAGCCTTGCACTTCAACTGAGGTCTGACAGGAATCAGCTGTGTGGAGAGAGAGCGCGCTTCAGAACAGAAACTCCTGTGAGGTAAAATTACATTTGAAGATTATATTACAGAAAACGGATAAGTATTGTCAAGGTTTATTCGAAGAGTTTGATAGTAGACCGTTCCCGTGGAAGTCGGCAAGGCTACAGAGTTAATGTATGAATTAACCTTATGTTTACAAGGTTCTTGTTTAAGATATTAAAGTCAAAGAAAAAACGAACTTTAAAAGAGCAAGTATCTACAAATGGCAAGGTTATAAACAAAGCCCAAGTTTAAAGGAGAAACGAACTGTTAACAAATAAGCATTTACAAATTCAATGGTAATAAACCAAAATAGAGTTTAAAAGAGAAACAAACTTAAATAAACAAGCATTTACAACTACAAGTTATCGACAGATGTCGAAGTAAGGAAGGAGAAACTAACTGTAATAAACAAGCATTTACAAATACAAGTTATGAACAAATGTCGAAGTAAGAAAGGAAAAACAAACTTTAATAAACAAGCATTTACAAATACAAGTATTGACAGAAGTCACAATAAGACAGGAGAAATTAAATAACATCAGCTGATTGGAAGAACGCATTATCACCAACTATATATATATATAGCAACATAAAACCAATCTCTAACAAAGGTTGAGAAGTTCTTCCAGAATCAGTAATAAGCATTTTTTTAAGAAGAGCTATCATTTATAGAGAGAAGCAAGGCTACAGAGAACTCAGGGTGACTGAAGAAATAAGAGAATTAAGTGTTGAGAGTAGAAAGTGAAAAACTGATGTTGTATGTCCCTAGTAATTGCGATTGTGACTCTTGCAGGTGCTGTATCCAATCTTAGATGTGAAGAGGCAGACTGAGTACTGGCGTTCATCATCTCTGTGGCAGTCTCTCTACCATCCCATTCCCCTTTCCCCCTCCGGGGTACTCAGCACGAAGGATTAATATGCGTTGTGAGTAGCTCGGGTCGGGACTGAGGAGTTATCTTCTGCTTCTGAGGATATTGAATTGAAGTATCCTGACAGATTGAAGTGCCATCACCCTAAACTTAGGGAAAAAACAGATTTCCTCCTGAGCAGAATGGCAGAAGGAATTGATATAAAAGCATTAGCCACCGTTTTGGAAGGGTTACAGAAACAATTAAATAACACCATAGAAGAAACAGTCCAAATAAAACAGCGAATAAATGAGTTAGGGAACACCGCTAAATCAAATGAATCTGTGTTTTCACAAATCCCTAGCCCTTCACAGTCTGCAGGTATATCCACTCAAGTAATTCATGCGGTTTCCCCTATTATTCCTTTGGCTCAACCCGAGCGCTTCGGTGGGGATCCAAATAAGGCGCAGATTTTTCTGACCCAATGCTCATTGCATTTTTTATGTAGACCAGTCATTTTTTCCGAAGACCAGTCCAAAGTGGCATTTATATTGTCTTATCTGACAGGAGATGCGGCCGCATGGTCCATGCCAATAATTTCCAGAAATGATCCTGTTTTATATAATTTCCAAAATGTCAAGGAAGAGTTCTTAAGAATATTTGATCGGCGAACTGCAGCTCAAGCCACTGACAATGAACTACTGGAAATCAGGCAAGGTAATAAAGATCTAGTAGCCTATCTGGCTCATTTCAATAAACTCATTGTAGAGACTGCCTGGCCGGAGTCAAAAAGAGCCGCCATATTTTATCGTGGACTGAGAGATGAATTGAAAGATGCCTTAGCACAAGTTCCAAATAGACCCACCAAAATTTCGGAGTTAATTGATCTTGTGTTACAGATTGACCACTGGTTAACTGAACGAAGAGCAGAAAAGAGAAGAGAGTATCGACCATTTCCCCTGAGAATTGATTGTGTAAGAAATGATCATACGAGAGCCGGAGAAGGGATAACGATAGAAGAACCAATGCAAATTGGTTCCATCCGAGGTCCTTTATCTAAGGAAGAAAAAGAGAAAAGAAGAGTGAATCAACTATGTTTATATTGCGGTGCATCTAGGCATTTTGTTAAAAACTGTCCCAAGAAACCCAAAGCTCTTCAGTCGGGAAAAGGCCAGCTTCATCAGTAGAGGGAGTTGCCCTGATGAAAGCAGAACCCAAGACAACTCCTTTAGATCAACGAGTGGCGAATACCTTACAAACCGCAGCGCCACATTTGGTACAAACAGTATCAGTTAAGACCCTTGAGAAGGAAATTCAAGGGATCTCAGTTATGATAGACTCTGGAGCTACGGGCAATTTCTGTGATATCAAATACGCTCGTAAAATGGGTATTCGATTTATCAAGAAATCTACTTTGGAAGTAGTAAGAGCTGTGGATGGAACCAATCTTTCTTCAGGACCCATTTCCCATGAGACCGAACCAATTCAGATGCAAGGTTTTGTGGACATCAGGAGCAGATAATCTTTAATTTGATAGATGCTCCACAATTTCAACTCATTTTGGGTCTGCCCTGGCTTACAGAACATAATCCACAAATTGATTGGAGCAAAAGAACGATCAAGATGAATTCCTCTTACTGTAAAGAGAATTGCTTTCATGATGGAGTGGAAGTGTCCACCAAGTCCCAAGCAGCCTGTTTATCATCACACTCTTCAATGATCTGTGCACTAAAGACAGCAGAAATCCCAAAAGAATATGAGGATTTAGTCGCCGTTTTTGATGAAAAGGAGGCTGAGAAATTGCCACCACATCGACCCTACGACTGCAAATATGAACTGGAGCCAGGTGCGATATTGCCATGTAGCAGAATATACGCATTGACCGAAGCAGAGAATCAACATTTAAAGGAGTATTTGGATCAATATCTTGTTAATGGTTTAATTCGACCTTCTGAATCTCCAGTGTCATTCCCACTGTTTTTCATACCAAAGAAGGATGGGAGTCTTCGAACTTGCTTTGATTATCGAGCCCTCAATCAGGTTACCATCAAGAATCGATACCCGCTGCCTTAAGTGTCAGTTTTATTAGATCAAGTAAAGAATGCTAGAATCTACACCAAATTGGACCTGCGAGGAGCATATCATTTGATTCGAGTGGCTTCAGGGGATGAATGGAAAACCGCTTTTCGGACTCAATACAGATTATTTGAATATCAAGTGATGCCTTATGGGTTATGCAATGCTCCCGCTGCCTTCCAGCATTTCGTTAATTATGTATTACGAGAATTCCTCGACCGGATTGCCGTGGTTTATATAGATGACATTTTAATCTTTTCCGACAATCTACAGGAGCACATTTCCCATGTTCGATCCATCCTCACAAGGTTGCAAGAAAACCATCTCTATGTAAAATTGGAGAAGTGTGCATTTCATGTGGAACGAGTTGAGTTCTTAGGATTCATTTTGTCACCAGAAGGAGTTAGTATGGATCCTGCCAAGATAAAGACAGTGCAACATTGGCCTTCTCCTTGCAATGTCAAGGAGATCCAGAGTTTCTTGGGGTTCACTAATTTTTATCGAAGATTCATATCCAATTTTTCTCAAACAGTTACACCCATTACTCGATTGTTGAAGAAAGGAGTGAAGTTTGAGTGGACAAAAGAAGCTGAAAATGCTTTTAATTTTTTGAAGAATTCCTTCGTCTCAACTCAAATCTTGCTCCACCCCAATCCAGATGAGCCATATTATGTGGAGGCAGATGCTTCAGATGTTGCCATAGGAGGTATCCTTTCCCAGCGTCATAAAGATACAGGTCAATTACATCCAGTGGCCTATTTCTCTCGAAAATTAACACCACGAGAGATAAATTATTCAATTGCGGATAAGGAGCTATTGGCAGTCAAAGAAACTTTTTGTGAGTGGAGGCATTACATTTTGGGAGCTAAGCATAAAGTGACCGTTTACACGGACCACCGAAATTTACAGTTTTTAAAATCAGCTCGAACTCTAACAGCTAGACAACTGCGTTGGTCCCTATATTTTGCAGACTTTGATTTTGTTATCACTTTCAGACCAGGAAAAGTAAATGGGAAGGCAGATGCTCTATCTCGAATTGATACCGGTGCAGTTAAAGAGCCTCCAGAAAAAGAATTGATTATTCCACAAGAGAAGTTCATATCTGCCATATTGTATGGAAATTTAACCAAAGAAATTCAAGAAAACTTAACATTCGAAGGAATGCTGAAGTGGTCCAAAGAAGGCCAAGGAAGAAAAATCAAAAAAGGTTTGCCATACTTTAAAGGTGCACTGTATGTTCCGACTGTGGAGCTGCAAGAAAAAATTCTTCAGGCTTATCATGACGATCAATTGGCTGGACACAAAGGAATTCAAAAGACTCAAAATCTAATACAACAAGAATTTTGGTGGCCAAAAATGAAAACTCAGATAAGACAATATGTGTCAACTTGTGACAAATGTCAAAGAGGGAAATCAAATAGAACAGCTTCACAAGGTCTGTTAAGACCTTTGCCCACTGCACCCCATGCCTGGCATACTGTTACTATGGATCTTATAGTGGACCTCCCTAGTAGCCAAGGTTTTAACACTATCCTAGTTTTTGTAGACACTTTCACTAAAATGGCGCATTTCATTCCTTTGAAAGAAATCCTTCGAGCCCCACAGGTTGCACAGTTGTTTACACAACACATAGTACGCGCCCATGGTATCCCAAAAATTCTAGTTTCAGACAGGGGGTCCCAATTTGTTTCTCGCTTTTGGAAGGCCTTTAGTAAAAGATTAGGAATTGATTCTCGTTACTCTACCAGTTACCATCCTGAAACCGATGGGCAAACAGAGAGAGTGAATCAAGAGTTAGAACAGTATTTAAGACTCAATTTATTCGATAAAGAGAAGGAATGGCCCGAGTTGATGTGGGCAGCTGAATTTGCTTACAATAATGCTGTTCATTCCACCACTGGGTTCACCCCCTTTTATCTGAACCATGGTAGACATCCTAATGTAATGTTGGGTAAAGAAGATGATTCAGTGCCTGCAGTAGAAGAGATGGTGAGGGATTTGCAGACCAAGTTAGTTAGGACTAGAAAAAACATCATTCAAGCAAAAGACTCATATAAGACTCAGGCTGATAGAAAAAGAAGAGAGAGACCCATTTATTCGAAAGGAGACAAATTTTGGTTATCCACTCGTCATTTACGTCTCAAAGGAAATCGCAAATTTCAGCCACGATTTGTAGGCCCATTCAAAGTTGACAAGATGATCAATCCAGTGGCAGTTAAATTGCAGTTGCCAGCTCATCTAAAGATACATCCTGTTTTTCATGTCTCCTTGTTAAAGAACAGTCCTCCAAATTTACGTCAAAACTCCCCTCCAATTCCTATCCAGATTAGCTCTGCAGAAGAGTATGAGGTCAATCAAATCTTAGATTCCAAAATCCGTAATGGCCAGCTTTATTATCTAATTGATTGGAAAGGTTATGGTCCAGAGGAACGATCCTGGGAGCCGCACGAGTATGTACATGCTTCAAGATTATTGAGAAACTTTCATAGAACCTACCCAAGCAAACCTAAATTGGAGAACTGTTCCTTGAGGGGGAGTGCTGTCGTGACCACACAAACTTGCCAAGTCAAATCAAAGAAGTGCATGAGAAAAGCAAAGAGATATCCTCAGTGGAGACAGCAAAGCCCAAACTGGAAGAAGGTTTGCAGAGTAATCTTGCGCTTATTTCAAAGAAAGAATCAAGAAGAGAAGATCCAAGATGGCCGCTGTGAGTCCTGAAGGTTAGTTACAGTTCTAGTCTTGCAATTGGTTGGTTGCTAGGTTACGAGCTCTCCAGCTGGAAGCCTTGCACTTCAACTGAGATCTGACAGGAATCAGCTGTGTGGAGAGAGAGCGCGCTTCAGAACAGAAACTCCTGTGAGGTAAAATTACATTTGAAGATTATATTACAGAAAACGGATAAATATTGTCAAGGTTTATTCGAAGAGTTTGATAGTAGACCGTTCCCGTGGAAGTCGGCAAAGCTACAGAGTTAATGTATGAATTAACCTTATGTTTACAAGGTTCTTGTTTAAGATATTAAAGTCAAAGAAAAAACGAACTTTAAAAGAGCAAGTATCTACAAATGTCAAGGTTATAAACAAAGGCCAAGTTTAAAGGAGAAACGAACTGTTAACAAATAAGCATTTACAAATTCAATGGTAATAAACCAAAATAGAGTTTAAAAGAGAAACAAACTTAAATAAACAAGCATTTACAACTACAAGTTATCGACAGATGTCGAAGTAAGGAAGGAGAAACTAACTGTAATAAACAAGCATTTACAAATACAAGTTATCAACAAATGTCGAAGTAAGAAAGGAGAAACGAACTTTAATAAACAAGCATTTACAAATACAAGTATTGACAGAAGTCACAATAAGACAGGAGAAATTAAATAACATCAGCTGATTGGAAGAACGCATTATCACCAACTATATATATATATATATAGCAACATAAAACCAATCTCTAACAAAGGTTGAGATGTTCTTCCAGAATCAGTAATAAGCATTTTTTTAAGAAGAGCTATCATTTATAGAGAGAAGCAAGGCTACAGAGAACTCAGGGTGAGTGAAGAAATAATAGAATTAAAGAGAATTAAGTGTTGAGAGTAGAAAGTGAAAAACTGATGTAGTATGTCCCTAGTAATTGCGACTGTGACTCTTGCAGGTGCTGTATCCAATCTTAGATGTGAAGAGGCAGACTGAGTACTGGCGTTCATCATCTCTGTGGCAGTCTCTCTACCATCCCATTCCCCTTTCCCCCTCCGGGGTACTCAGCACGAAGGATTAATATTCGTTGTGAGTAGCTCGGGTCGGGACTGAGGAGTTATCTTCTGCTTCTGAGGAAATCGAATTGAAGTATCCCGACACATAGTGAGCAATCTATGTTTTTCCTGTGGTCCCGTATGGGGAAACACAGCTTCCAGCTGATTCGTTTTCTGGACAATCCAGAACGGTATTTTTTCCCGTTCCCTGGGCACTTTACCCATAATAGTATTCACTGTTTGTGGATTAATCCCAGTAGCCAATTGATAACCACCAGTTACTGGCGGTGCTGGACGCGCTGGTGTTGTGTTTAATGTTCGCAGTACAAACTGGACTAATAGTCTATATAATGCCACTAATTCATTATATAAAACTCGTAAATCTGCTATAGGCATATTTTGGAAGCCTGGGTGAGGTGTGTATGTGGCAAACATAGGCCACGTAGGTCCATCATTACTTAAGGGACCTACCCTCACTCTTTGTAGTACATGTGGTAGGGCGCCTTTGAACCAGTTTTGATGCTCCTGGTATGTGAGCGATATTTCGTGATACTGGTATGCTTGGTACCGTAAAGGTACGTTTGCAACTTCATATGTGTGAAATGTGTGCTTTCTTTCGTTAACCTCAGGAAAGTTGACCCAACAGCAAAATGTTTCTGTTTGGTATGCTTCATTAGCTTCTATTATCAGAGTAATATTCCCGCCCTCGTCTGTAAGGCAATGCGTTAATAAATGTTGTGTTAGTGCATGTCTAGCATTTTCAGGAAGGTTTATGGCATCAGCCATATTTCTAAACAGAAGTGGAACACCAGAGAGGGGAAGTATTTTCCTTTTATGAGTTCGAGCTCAAACAACCTACAGCTTAATCAGATGTTACCCTTTCAGCTGAGGAGGATTCTCCCAAAGACCACGGACGTCTCCGTATAATGGTACTAAGGGTACCTGATGTCTGTGAGACAGTGATAGTCAGGGTATCCGTAAATTAGGGCCAGATGTAGGTAGCCGTTTGCATGGTGCAAACTGCGAAAATCGCAGTTTGCGCCATGCAAACAGCCTAACGCGATGCTCATTCACAAATTGCGAGTCGGTACCGACTCGCAATTTGTGAATGCGACTCGCAAATAGGAAGGGTGTTCCCTTCCTATATGCGACTCGCATCGCAATTCAGAATTGCTTTGTGACCGCGAATGCGGTCGCAAAGCAACTCGCAGTTACCACCAGTGTCACACTGGTGGTAACTCATTCACAAAAGGGAAGTGGTCCCCATGGGACCCCTTCCCCTTTGTGAATGTGAGCATAAAGGTTTTTTCAGAGCAGGCAGTGGTCCAATGGACCACTGCCTACACTTAAAAAATTAAACCAAATGGTTTCGTGATTTTTTTCATTTTGAAACTCGTTTTCCTTTAAGGGAAATGGGCTGCAAAATGAAAAAAAAAAATGCTTTATTGAAAAAGCAGACACAGACATGGAGGTCTGCTGACTTCAGCAGGCCACCATCCCTGTGAGTGCAGAGACTCGCTATGGGGTCGCAAAATTTGGCCCACCTCATTAATATTGATGAGGTGGGTCTTTGCGACCCCATAGCGAGTCGCAGACGGTGTCTGCACCGTTCTGCATCCGAATTTGCGATTCGGAAATTCCAAGTCGCACCGACTCGCAATTTCCGAATCGCAAATTCGGGCCTTCCTACATCTGGCCCTTATTGCCTAAACACCATTGTTGGTGACGCCATGCCGTAGTTTGGACTCTTGCTCTGAGCAAGACTGCTGGTTTAGGGATGACAGTACTTTTGTTTGTAAGCGACTACGTCTTTCCTACAACAAGTAGCAACTGTTGTCCCAACCTTACCGGCTCACTAGCAGCACCTCACCAGAAACACAATAGTAAAAGGTGATTTATGGCAGCCGTTGCACATGGACTCGAGAATAAGATGTCTCAGGGAGTGTCGTGGTTAAACGGAGATTACCCTTTTCTCACAGATATATCATGTCTCATACAAACACAGGCAATGACACAGATGCAGTAAAGTTACTATAGTTTTTATTTAACATAACTGCAATTTGCGATAAGTTGCATGGACTGCAATGATTAGGATAATAAAAAATGCAAGAAAAAGAATTGTGAAGACGAGAGCCATTATTACAAAGACCCCCACCATCTTGCAATACGTAAAAAAGATATATGAGATGTAATATGCCCTAATACCCTAATGTGAAAGGCCTAACCTCCTACCTAAAGGAGAGCTGGGTTTGTTAAACCTAATCTGCCAATGCCATGTCCATGAGAGGAGCCCCCAACCCTTGTTACCTTGGAATGAGGTCTCTATCTCAGACTCCGCAGGGACACGAAGACTGGGTCAGCGTCAAGACGACTGCAGCATCGGTATCAGCAATGGTGCCGATGCCCACTGGTCGGAATCCCTCTAATTATCTGTCTAAAGTGTGATGTATTGATACAGATCTACAAGGTCCCCTGACGTAGGTGTGTTCCTAAACAATAGATAACAGACATGCTTGGGACGGCAATTAATATCAACAATCCCTCGAAAGTATAGAGAGGGAAATCCCTAAGTGTGAACACCTACTGTTTGTTTGTCTTTGGTGCTTGATCTTGACGCCTTGGCGCGGTGACACTGATAATGTTACCCATAACAAGTGGCCTAACTATAAACAAGGCAGCCATCTTAGAAGAAATAAATAATTAAATGGGCTAAGACAGAGCAAGCTAAGTAGGTTAAAAATCACTAGGTGACGGGGGCACGAGTCTTCAAGCCAGAGGCTAAGCTAACTCCTGTTATCCCATTAAAACGAACTAGGATTCACTACAAGGCCCTTCTAGAACTGGGTTGGGCAACCCTGTCTTAGCTTAGTTTCATGGTTTGTGTCTTATTTTACATTATACCACATTCTATCCGTATATTAACAGACCTGCTTTCAGCATTAGCTTTTACATATTTTATTATTGGTTTCTTCTAGGAAGACAAAGTTCACGCTGCATGTTTAAACAACCTTGTACCACACACAGGGGGTCATTCCGACCCCGGCGGGCGGCGTGCAGCGGTCGCTGCCCGTCTGGCGGGAACCGCCAATTGGCCGCTCCGCGGTCAAAAGACCGCGGAGGCCATTCTGACTTTCCCGCTGGGCCTGCGGGCGCCCGCCAAGGGAGCGCCTGCCGGCCCAGCGGGAAAGGGCCTGCAACACAGAAGCCGGCTCCGAATGGAGCCGGCGGTGTTGCAGGTGTGCGACGGGTGCAGCAGACAGTGAAAAGCATACTGGGGCCCTGTTAGGGGGCCCCTGCACTGCCCATGCCAGTGGCATGGGCAGTGCAGGGGCCCCCAGGGGCCCTGGGACACCCGTTCCCGCCATCCTGTTTCTGGCGGTGAAAACCGCCAGAAACAGGCTGGCGGGAAGGGGGTCAGAATCCCCATGGTGGAGCTGCAAGCAGCGCCACCATGGAGGATTCTCCCAGCCGGGGCTAATCCGGCGGGAAACCGTCGGACCCGGTTTTCCGACCGCAGCTTTGCAGCCGCGGTCGGAATGGGCACTGAAGCACCGCCAGCCTGTTGGCGGTGCTTCCGTTGCCCGCGGCCCTGGCGGTCTTGGACCGCCAGGGTTGGAATGAGGGCCATAATCTGTATTTCTCGGCCAAGGCTGGTACACACAGTACATGAAATGCTAATATGTGTTTGTGAAGGGGTGGGGTGGATGGTCTGGGCTACAGAGTACACAGACGCGGATGTATCAACCCTTGATAGGGAGTTATGTGCTTTATTTAAGTTGTAGGGAAGGTGGAACAATTAGAGTCTCTTGGTAGTTTTTTTCTTCTCTTCCTTTGGTTTCCTGCTTTCTTTGGGCCGCTAAGGTCTTTAAATGGTCTCCTTTCTTTTTCTTCCCCAGGTGGTGTTTTCCCGGCGTCCTTCTCCTGGGACCGTGAATTCCTCGGGAGAATAAACAAAAGGATAGAGCAGGTAAGTGGGACGGTGTTTTTCTTCTTTCCTACTTGTGGGGTATTGGTGTGGGGAGGGGAGGAGATGTGAGGGAAATAGGAAGTGACTGGTAGTGGTTTAGGTTCAGTAAGGAGGTTAGGGGGTGGTTCTACGCTCTCTCGGGGTTAAGGGGTGAGTGCTAGGGTGCCCTGGGAGTTTCCCCAGTCCTTGCCCCTTCCTTTGTTACCCCTTCCTTCCCTCCCCTCTTTACCTCCCCTTCCCTCCTCCTGATTGCGCTTGCCCTGGAAGAGGGCACGTACCTTGTATAGCCACGACCCTCCTGGGCCGTGGCTGGCTCTCTCGTCCTCTCCCGTTTGGTTTGCTCCGGTCGTCTTCCTCTCCTCGGGGTCTGTTCTCGCTGGTTTCCCTTCTGGCTCTCGGGGTCTGGGTGGTTTCCGCGGCTCTGTCTCCTCCTGCTCCCTCTCGACGTCCTCGATCGCGGCGTCCTTGTTTTTAAAGTTATCGGCAACCCGGAAGTCTGG
This sequence comes from Pleurodeles waltl, assembly GCF_031143425.1. Lineage (NCBI taxonomy): Eukaryota > Metazoa > Chordata > Amphibia > Caudata > Salamandridae > Pleurodeles > Pleurodeles waltl. Next base: position 453,751,975 of record NC_090443.1, read on the forward strand.
GGCCGATTGCCGTCTCCGCCTCCACGCTTCTCCCTGACGACGTGGGCGGAAGTCGGGAATGGCGTTTGACGAACGCCAACGCGTTACTTCTGTAGGCGAGGCAAGCGACGCCCGCCTACAGTGTTACCAGTCCAGAAGCTAGCTTCTATCTCTGAGACACAGCATTTCATCAGAACTACTGACCAAATGATGTACGGGTCATTATATAAACTACACTTAGGCCCAATGGGGGAAACAGCATTATGGTCATTATCTAAGTACATGCTTTTTTATACTCAAATGTGATTAATTCAATAAATGCATTGAACTCAATTTAGCATTTTGTGTTTCCCCTTGGTGTTCATGAGTAACTGAGTGTAAATGGTACAATCTGTTTCCACGACTTCCCTGAAAAGTCGGAGTGCTATGTCGTGGTTGCCATAATCACCTTTTACTTTGACAGGCTTTGGAGGTCAGAGTGAGGCACTATGAGCTAGCCAGGAGTTGGGCCGACAGCTACCAAACAGCATTGGTTGTACTTAGTCTCTCATGCTTGGTGGTGCTACCATCCTAAACATGCAGTCCTATTATCAAAATGGGAACTGCATAAAAATAGAGTTAGCACGGAGGAAGAGTCTCCTAGCTAAAGTGTGAGGACCAGTCAGAGTCAGCTTAGATATATGCAAAGGCAATTTAGATCTATGGGCACCACTGTTAGCTGATGTTTTAAATTCATTAAGAATGGGGTTGTTTCCAAACCTGGTCAGAGTTTATCATTTTGCCAATTTTTAAGAAGAGGAATAAGGACAATCCTTACTGTTATCACCCAATCTCCATACTTGACTCATCACTTGAGATCATACTCGGGAAGGGTGACCAAAATGAAGCCCTTTCAGAGACCCAGTTTGGGTTTAGGAAAGGGTTAGGCACAGAGGAATAGTGCTTAAATCTAGCGATGTTATTTGGCAAATACATTAAGGCCAAGAAGGGTTTCCTCTATTTGGGTTTTATGGACCTGAGCAGTGCTTTTGACTGTGTATCCCACACTAAACTATGGAACATCATGTGATCTATGGGTGTGGATAATTCTATAACTGTCTTGTTAAGTCAATTATACCATCATGCTTTTGCTCAAGTTATTTTTGGCCCTAATAGAGAATGTTCAAAGCTACTTAGGATGAAAAGGGGAGGCCAGACAGTGCTTTGCTCTGGCACCTTTCTTATTTAATGTAGATATCAGTGGGATGGAAAGCGCCTTTCTTAAAACTTATATTGATATGCCCAGGCTAGGAATGCACAAAATACCAGCCCTACTGAATGCAGATGATGCAGATCTTCTGTCAAGAACTCCAAAGGGCCTTCAGAAGCTGCTAGATGTTTTTGTATATGTTAAGGAGGACCTCTATTTGAAAGTGAACACGTCTAAAACGTTCATCATGGTGTGTGGGAAGGTAATTCCCAAATCAATCAAATTTATAATTAATGATGCTACAATACCCAAAGTTGACACAATGTCCTACATGGGTGTGTTGTTTGATCACCTGTGAATTGGAAACAGCTCATTATTCGCAAAGAACAACAAATGAAAAAGAATGTTGAAGGTGTTTTTAGTTTTGCTGCAAGTTCTAAACCAATTAAAGAAATGTGTACAGTTATAAAAATAGATGTGTTGTGTCAGCAGTATATGGAGCTGGTATCAGGGGATACACAGATCCTCATATCCTTCAGATACAGAGAGCCTGCTTTGCAAAGAGGTTGATATCTGTTCCCAAAAGCAGCACTGCCACCATTGTCCATAAACAACTGGCTCTACCATACCTGGAAGATATCATCAGATTGTCTAGCCCTTGATAATGCCCTGAAGATTCCCTGGTTGGCATATATGAGAAAAATCGCTTGCATCACTAAATGTAATGACCCCTGAGGATTCACCAAAGATACACAAGGTTATTATGGAAAAATAATAAGATCAATTTTAGAATGGAAGAGAGTGAATATTAAGTACTGCAGAGTTAATGGGGTTTATCCTGATGTGCTGGTAATAATTCCAGATACTTAACCTTATCTTTTAGTTGTGACCAACTCATATGACCCCCTTCTTGCTGACTAAGGCCCTCATCATGACATTGGCGGTAAATCCCACTTACCGCCATGCTGACGGCTGCCAACTTACCGCAGCGGCGCAGGATATCCGTTCACCATATCATGACACACACACACACTAATCCAACAGAATTCAGCCACATACACAAATCCGCCAGACCAAAGGTCAGTGATAAAGTGGAGGTATCAAAATCCACACTGTTACACCAACAGAACAATCCCCACCACATTATGACCCACGAATCACCACTGCGGACATTTAATGGCGGTAAACCATTGGCGGTACATGCCGTCGTGCTCACAATGGACACCCACAGACAAAACAATACTATATTGGACAATTTAAACAACACACACCTGACACCCATGCACACACCACACCCACACCACTATAAAACGCACACCCACATTACCCACAACTCCTTACGAATACAAAGCATTGCCACCAGAGAGACACCAAGACCACTGAGACAACTAGAGCCACACACAACTCACAACTATACACCACTCACACACTCCACATCACACACCCCAACACATTACCCAACACACCCTCACCAACATACCTCACATAACACCCATGGCACCACAAAGAAACCCCTGTTTCACAGAGGAGGAGCTAAAGGTTATGGTGGAGGAAATTGTCAGTGTAGAGCCACAGCTATTTGGAGCACAGGTGCAGCAGATATCAGTAGCCAGGAAGATGGAGTTAAGGTGGAAAATCGTGGACAAGGTCAACACCATGGGACAGCACACCAGAACTAGGGATGACATCAGGAAGAGGTGGAACTACCTACAGGAGAAGGTACGTTCCATAGCAGCAAGACACCAGCGGACTGGAGGTGGACCCCCACTTCCTCCCCCACAAGTCACAGCATGGACAGAGCAAGTCTTGGCAATACTGCATCCTGTGGGCCTGGCTGGAGTCGGAGGAGGACTGGACACTGGTAAGTCAACTCTCTACTATTATCACCCCCCTCCCTGCATGCCATCACATACCCTCAAACTCACCCTCACTCCCATCACTCCACTATATCCCACACACTCCACCATCACATCTCATTTATCGTAATGCCAAGCCCTGCATGCTGTACCGATGCATGGACACCCCTCACAGACCTGCATGGACACCCATCACTAAAGCATGCACAGCATATAGAACTAACAATCCCACTATACACTAACATACACAAGTGAAAGCAGGCAGGGCAAATCCAACCATAGAGGGGAAGCCAAAGACGTACAATATGTCAGAGACATCACCCATAACACATCATTTACATCCCCACAGGTACCCCAGCCAATGTCAGCGAAGAGGAGGTGCCAGCACTATCCAGTCCCCCGAGTCCCACAGTGATGACAGTAAATCGGTCTTCAGGATCTGGACAATCTACCTGGCCCATCAGGGACCACTGGACAGCCGGTTACCGAAGCCCAGTCACACACCACCACCGAGCCTTCCCCATCGGGAAGCACCCACCCAGCGTACCCACACTTCTGTCCCCAGGACAGGTCAATCAGCAGTGTGTCCACCTCTACAGGGACCTCAGGTCACACCGCGCACACAAGACAATCAGGGACCTGGGGTCGGTGGCAGTAGGTCCACGGTTCACGGGACAGAGGCATAGGCCAACAGGGAAACTGGGAGGACTGCTGTTCGCCAGGGAGAGGACAGGCCCAGGAAACCGACTTTCCAGGAGGCACTCTGCGAGATCCTGGGAGCCTATCAACATTCCCAGGGCAAGATGGACCAGATCCTGGACAAAGTGCAGGAGAACAGGCGGCTGTAGGAGGGACAGTACCAGGGGATCAGGGAGGACTTGCAGGCCATCAACAACACACTGATCACCATAGCAGAGGTGCTGGCAGACATGGGCAACATTATGAGGGAGGCAGTCTCACACCAGCGGACCCCTGCCACTAGTCAGACATTCAGCCTTTCACTTCCGCTGCCACTAGTGGCCAGGAGGCCCCACCACAGGACTCACAGGCCACCAGCACCCCTCCCACTTCAGAAGGTGAACCACCCCGCAAGCGTTCCCTGCAATCAAGACAGAAGCCAGAGACACTTGCCGAGACCCCTGCCAGGAAATTAGACTCTCCTGATTGTCACCCTTGTGTCCCACTCATTCACCCTGTCCACCTTGAACTGCCATTGCTTCCCTTCCTAAGTGCCCTTGGACAATGCACCTGTGCTACAAATAGACTGGAACAATACCCTGGACTTTCCTCCATCATCACCCCATTCCACTGCACTCTCCCCCTATATGTTAGCACTTCAGTAAACACCCTTTGAAAGAAATCTATTTGGAGTATGCCATGCATATCAAAATTGTATTCATAGAAACAGGAACAAACATTGCCAATTACCTGTACATACGATGTGCATAGATTAATGACCTGTAGCTGGCTGTAGTTATCACACCAGGAGTACTTGTCACATCAGCAACATCTGCAAAATGAATTGCAAGAGGAAATAGTAAGTGGGCATAGAAGTGGGGAATATCAGCATGCCATTGCCACACAGATTACCACCAAAGTCATTGAATGTAAAGTTACACTGTCTTACCTGTGTGTCATTGGAAGTACTGTTGTATAGCTGATGTTCTGCTGTCCTCATTTTCATCCTCTGGCTCTTCATCCTCACTGTCCATAGGGTCTACTGCTGCCACAGGGGCATCTCCAGTCTCCTCCTCCTGCAGAAAAGGGACATGGCATCTAAAGGACAGGTTGTCCAACATGCAGCATGACACTACAATCTGGCAGACCTTCTTGGGTGAGTAGCACAGGGATCCACCTGTTAGATGGAGGCACCGGAACTTGGGCTTCAGGAGGCCAAAGGTCCTTTCAGTGATCTTTCTGGTTCACCCACGTGCCTCATTATAATGTTCTTCAGCCCTTGTCCTGGCATTCCTCACAGGGGTCTGCGGCCATGATAGGTTTGGGCAACCAAAGTCACCTGCAAATATTGAGAGACAACACTTAGCCACACACTATCCTATATGGCCCACACCATTCCCATACACCAACATCTACTGGGTGGGAACCAGGGCTCACCTATTAGCCACACCCTGTGCCTCTGTAGTTGGGCCATCACATTTGGGATGCTGCTATTCCTCAGGACAAAGGCATCACGCACGGACCCAGGATACTTAGCATTGATGTATGAAATGTACTGGTCCGCCAAGTACACTATCTGAATATTCATGGAGTGGAAACTCTTACGATCCTGAACACCTGTTCATTCTGCCGGGGGGTGGGGGGGTGGGACAACTGCAACATGTGTACCATCAATCGCCCCAATTGTGATGAGATATGTCCCATTGCAGAAAACTCGGCCTTCACAGTGGCCAAATCCTCAACCTGGGTGAAAACAATGTAGCTGCACATGAGTTTTATCAGGGCAGACAACACTGTTGTCAGCACTATTGAAAACATTGGCTGTGACATTCCTGCTGCAAAGCCCACTGTCACTTGGAAAGAACCAGTTGCCAGGAAATGGAGTATAGATAGCATTTGCACAAGAGGGGGGATCCCAGTGGGGTGACGGATAGCAGATATCAGGTTAGGCTTCAATTGGGCACACAGCTGTGTTATTGTGGCCCTGACATGTCTATAGGTGAGGATGATGTGCCTGTCCTCCAGTATAGCCAAGTCCACCAGGTGTCTGTACACGGGGGTATGTCTCCATCTCCCATTCATCCGCAGCAGTAGGTATTAAGGGACAAAAGAGTGAGGAAGCTGTTACAAACTAAACATTGAAGCCACAACAGGAGTTTGCAATCTGTAAACTTGTAATGGGTCAGTGTGATTTGTCCAGTTTGTGCCTATTTCTCATGTGACGCAGCATTATTCCATAGGGCTGCGCCTCCCCCTGAAATGGATGGGGAGGGGCAGCCCTATGGAATAATGACCTGTCCTGTGTGGAGGGACAGGTGGAAGTGAGGTAATTCTGATGACGTTATGCGCCGTGGCGGGAGACGGTCGGGAACCACAGTGAAACTCCTCATTGGTTGATATTGGGCCCTATGGGTTACAGTGGCCAATGATGATCTACGCCGGAGGTGACGGTATGCACAGCCGTGGACGTGACCGCCATTTTCTATCTGATTCCTCACTTGCTACCTGACCTTCCATAGGAGAAGAACTACACTGCATGTGCTGCTGTGACCTGTGTCTGGAACCTGCCATGGCCCATCTGACTGGGGAAAGGGCCCCAGCCTTCACTTTGGAGGAGTTGGAGAGACTGGTGGATGGGGTCCTATCCCAGTGCGGACTGCTGTATGGGCCTCCAGACCAACAGGTGACTACACTGTGGGCACGATGCATGAATGCATGGAGTTTTGTGTGTGAAGGCCTTGTATAATGAGGATGAGTGGATGTCCTCTTTGTGGTGTACACTCTGTGTGCTGGACTATGTGTGTGCCAATGGTGATGCAAACGGGTATGGTGGGCCATATGTGTAACAGGCTGGACTGTTTGTTTAATGGTGTTCTCCTGTCTGTATTGACTCTGCAGGTCAGTGCCCATCAAAAGAAGGATATATGGCATATATATGTCGAAGGAGGTGCGGACTCTGGGGGTCTATGCCAGGCGGAGCACCGACTGTCGCAAACAGTGGGCGGACCAGAGGTGCTGGGCACGGAAGACGGCAGAGGCCCAGCTGGGGATGGCTTCCCAACGAGGAACCGGGGCCCGTCGAACCCTGATCCCCCTGATGGCCCGCATACTGGCAGTGACCTATCCAGAGCTGGATGGGTGCTTGAGGGCATCACAGTGGCTATCATTACAACTTAAGGCTGGTGACGTGGTATTCGGGTGGTGCATGTGTGTCAGTGGGTGCCCCTAGGCCAGCCCTGACATAGTAGCATAGGTCCTCTGGTGGCTAGGGTTCTGAAGGGATAATCCTGCCTACCTAGCTTGTAAGCATCCACTTCTGGTCAGAGCTGCGTGGGTCCCAGGTGTGCTGCAGTTGGCGGTGTGTGCCCCGCCTCATGCCTTGATGTCTAGTGATATCAGTGATGGTGCAATGCATAGTGCGTAGGCCTGTTCTCTGTGTGTAAGGGTGCTGTGTACGCCAACGGTGGTGTTGGTGGAGCCATTGACTCAGTGTATCCTTTGTCTCTCTCCCCCCTTTTTTGTTTTGTCATCCTGTCCTTAAGTGCATAGCATCATTTGGTGGAGGAGCAGAGGAGCAGAGGCACCGGCTACGGAGGAAGCTGCATCCCACAGGATCCAAGAGGCAGAGTCCACTGACGCTGAGGGCACCAGTGGGACAGAAGGCGAGGGGAGCACCACGGCAGAGACTGAATGGGCCAATTCAGACACAGATACCTCCTCCGATGAAAGCTCCCTGGTGGTGGCGGATGCTTCTGTGACCACCCCAACTACAGGTACTGCCGCCACCCCTGTACTAGCACCTCCCTCCCAGCAGCCCCTCATCGAGTTGCCGGTGCCCGCTCACCCACAAGGGTGGGCATCTCCTTCGCCCCATGCACCTCAGCCATGCCCCAGTTATCCCTGCTGCCCTGAGTGAGGAGGCTATTGACCTCCTGAGATCCATCTCTGTAGGGCAGTCAGCCATTGGGAATGCCATCCAGGGGCTGGCAGCCCAGATGCAACAATCTAATGCTTTCCTGGAGGGCATTCACACTGGATTGGCAGCCCAACAGTGATCGATCCAGGCTCTGGCCTCCTCTCTGATGGCAGCCATTGTCCCTGTTTCTACCGTCCCCCCTCTAACTATCACTTACCAGTCCCATTCTCCTCTACCCCAACCCATCCCCAGCACACAGCCAGACAAGCTTGCACAAAGGACAACACCCAAGAGTGTCATAGGCAAACACAAGCACCAAACTTCATCCCACAAGCACTCATGCAAACACCATGCAGTTGCAGACACTACAACATCCACTGCCTCCACTGTCTCCCCCACATCCCCTTCCACCATCTCCCTCCCAGTCACGTCCAAACTCACACCTGCATGCACTACATCAGCATCCACTACGAGCATCACCACACCTAGCAGAACACACATCTCTGGCAGACACCTCCACAACATCCATGCACACGTCCCCTGTGTCCTCTCCCACTGTGTCTGTCCCCGCCTCTAATAGAACACAAACGCAAGCACTCAGTCACCCAACACCCATCCACCTCATACAACCCATGCACCTGCACCCAAAACCAGCAGACACCTCCAACAACCACTCCCTCATCCTCCACTCCAATCCTTCTCCCTCTTCCCACCCCAATGTCCCTAAGAAACGTTCCCTATCCACCATTGACCTCTTCCCCACCCCTCCCTCCCTGCACGTAAGGCCAGGCTATCACAAACCCAGCCAAGCACCTCAGCCACACAGTCCACGGGCCCAGTTCCATCTGCACCTACTCGTGGTGGAAAGGATTACAGGCCACATATACTGAAGGTCAAGGAGCCTGCACCAGCAGGCAAGAAGGGCAAGCAGCCTGCACTGCAGGCAAGAAGAGCAAGGAGCCTGCACCTGCCTCCCGAAAGGGGAAGGACCCTGCACCAGCAGGCAAGAAGGGCAAGGAGCCTGCACTAGCAGGCAAGAAGAGCAAGGAGCCTACACCTGCCTCCCGAAAGGGGAAGGAGCCTGCACCAGCAGGCAAGAAGCGCAAGGAGCCTGCACATGCCACCCAAAAGGGCAAGGAGCCTGCACCAGCAGGCAAGAAGTTCCAGGAGCCTGCACCAGCAGCTGTCACGGAGCCCCCACCACCAACGATGGTTGTTCATCCATCCGAGGGAGCAGGGGATGTGCAGGAGCCTACCACACCACCACCAGCACCACCACAGTGCAACCATCTGAGGGTGCAGGGGATGTGCAGGAGCCTTCCACCACCAGCACCACCAGCACCACCACAGTGCAGCCGTCACCGCCGGCGGACGCAATGTGATCCTGCCTCCATGGGCTTCTGTGTGGCCTGTCCACTCCAGAACCAGTGGGCAAGACACCCACTTGAGAGACTGTGGCCTTGCACTCCCCAGGACCAAGCACAGGGCATGTTGTCCCCTCAGAACCAGTGGGAAAGACACCCATTCGAGAGACTGTGGCCTTGCACTTCCCAGGAACAAGCCCAGGGCATGATGCCCCCTCCAGAACCAGTGGTCTTGTTTCTGCTCCCGGTAGGTGCCCCCCCCGTTCCCCTGAGGTGCCTGTCTATTTGCTAACTGATGCCCGTGAAGTGTTCTCTCCATATTGATGCAGGTGACAAGTGGAGCCTTGGAGTTTGCCCTGTGGCCTACGCGAACTGAGAACTGGGCAGTGTCCCTTTTTCGTGTACATTTGTAGATATCTGTAACATGGGCTAAGTTATTTTTATACTGTGATGATTTTATTACACTCACTTTAGTAAATTTGTTTTGTTGTTGCATTATTCCGCAATTTAGGTGGATTAACATGTTTTCTTGTGCATCTGGTTGTGTGTATGGGGTGTGTGTGGTGCGTGTGTGTGTCACTGTCATTTTCCTTCCTCCCTCCCTCCCTACCTTGTGTGTTAGGCGGCTGTACTCACTGTCGTCGTCTTCACCGGCGTTGGTGTTTGTGGTGGAGCAGAACGTAGAATATCATCGGAAATACATGCAGTTCTGGTTCAATGGTGGCGGGGTTTTTCCCTGTGTCTCCAATGTTGAGCCCTTTCACTTCTGAGCTCTGTTTCTGCCAGGCTTTTGATGTCGTTGGTACCACCCCGGAAAAGGTAGCGGTTTGCAGGGTCTTAATATGGTGGGCAGAAGTCAAATCTGCCTGGCTGTAGGCGGCTCCTGCCGTGGTGGCTGTTGTTTCCACTCTGGCGATCGGTGTGGTACATTGGCTGTCTTACGGAGATCTTTCTGCCATGGTCCTAATTTGGTGGTAATTACTGCCAGCCTGTTGGCGGTATTACTGCCACTTTATCACCGACTGCCAGGGTTGTAATGAGGGCCTAAGTTTCAGCTTAGTACAATACATCATTTAGTAGCTATTCATATAAAGAATCACTGGTCAAATAATCCTACAGTCTGTCCTTGCGATGGTATTTCTTTGCAAAGCATAGTGTACTTTATTTTCTTTATTAAACTATATAAAACCCATGGTCCATCTGCATAAAGCTCCTGATACATAATTGTAGACAATGTAGGCTGCCTTGAAACATTTACAAAAATTGGAATCGTTAACCATGTGTGGCCCTGACTGATTTCTTCAAGAAATTCCTTCAATTAAGGAAGTTGAAGAATGTTGATTCTTAAAGATGACTGACAGGAAGCTTTTATGAGTTTAAAATATTTTTTTAGAAATCAGTGTATATTTTAAAATTAATTCTAATATGATCTGAATTATCATTGAAAACAGATGATGATGTTAATGCTGGTCATCTTATGTGTTCTTGTGAGATTATTTTATATGTGCTTTTATGTCTTTCCCTTCTATCTGGAAACGGAATAAATATATAGTGGACTGTTTTGGAACATCTACCGCTTGTGTTCACCTTGTGGCAAATCAAAGTTACTTCAGCTAGCCATTTTACTCAAAATTACCTTTCAAGTATTAAGAATGTTCCAATTGTTATTGGTCTTACTTATATAGATACTAAAACTGTCAGTACTCCATCACTTCTCATAATCAATCAACACCTGTTGGACAAAGTAAACTTTTGCACCCAACATTCCAGGCTAATATTATCTTAAATACCTTCTATCCCAACTACTCAATGAATTCATAATAAAGTTACTGCCTCATCTTGCAAGATACTCTGGACCTGATTTAGATATTGGTGGATGGGTTACTCTACCACAACGGTGATGGATATCCCATCTGCAGCAATATAAATCCCATAGCAAATAGTGGGTTTTAAATTTCAGTGGACCGGATATTCATCACTGTTATGATGGAGTAACCCATCCGCCAATATCTAAATCAGGCCCCATGTTTTCAGATAAACAATGCAACACTTAACCCCAGACACTAATAGACTCACTAGAGTTACCCTGACCCTAGCCTATAAATATTACTAGAAGCCCTCTCTTTCCAATCTTAGGATTGTCTGGAAGGACTCATAGGTGTCAGGATGTATTGAATCTCTCATTACTGATTTACTTTCCTCTGCCCCTAGCCTGGCAGCATTGCTTGCTACAAGCTTTGTCTGTAGACTCAGAGTTTATGACATTGGTTTGAGGATCCAGTTTTAGAGCTATCTATTTCATCAGTCAAATACTCTGTCCAACTTTTTATTTCTCATAATTCATACCACTAGCTGTACACGTTTTTACCACTCCCTCCATGTGTTTGCAATCACACCCTAATTTAATTCCCATATTCTATGTGTAACTTCAAAGCACAAAATCTATCTGAAGTTACATAAATCCTCACATCCTCACTGACATTAATCTAATTTCACCCGTCAATTAAACCTCCTACAACTAACATCTACCTATCTTTCATGCTTTTAGATGCAAGTCAATGCTCATTGCAACAAAATATCCAAAGTCAATACAGGCCACAGCTTTCACACAAATTGAATTGTGGTTAGATGAGTACTCTAACTCAATTCTTGGCCTCCCGTTCCCTCAAACAAAAGCAAAACAATTGTATGGCTGGCAGGTAGCGTAAAATGGGAGGCTGGTTAGCAGTAAACTTCAACAAATCCATGAGTGCAAGATTATACCAAAGAAAGCATGTGACACCTTTGAGAGTCTTAAGCTGTCTGGAAGCATCTCACCATCAGTTATTCTGCACACAATTTATCATCCACTTAAAAGCAGTATTGAATTGGTTGACAGGTTATCTGAATCTATTGCTGAGAGTTGCATGCCTTCCACAAATAAAACCTTTTTTGGTGACTGTAACATGCATTGGAGAATCCAAAAAGCAAAGAATGTACAGATCAAAGGTAATCTTGTCAAGTTTTACCTCATTCAGCAAAGGGTCCAAGAGATCTAAAGACAGCAAAAATATAAGGTCCTGAAAAGGCACAAATCTGAGGTGGCCACACAGAAAGAGCAGATTTCCTCCAGAGATCAAACCTTCATCACTGACCAAAGGAGATGTGAAGTTCCATTAAGTTACATCCCAGGACCCACATTAGTTGATCTTTACATCCAACCTTTAAATCTGATTTTACGTTACTCAGTTATCGTCCTTGACCAATATACAGGTGACACCCAATTATACATAAAACCTCATTAATTTATATCATACAGTCCAAACAAATTATCTTGATTGCAGTCATGATTGCAAGAGAATACCCACCTTCTAAACCCGAAGAAAACTGAACTTCCACCCTGACCATATTAGTAAAATCCTATGGTTTACCCTTTATTCCGTCTTTAATCATGTGCCTCATATCAACAAGAGAGAAAAAGCTGTAAACTCCAATATCCAATCTCCACACACTTAAATGCTTCCTGCTTCTTCCCATTGACCTATTACAAACAACTGCCCATTCCCTTGTTACATATTGTTGGAAATGCATTATTGTCAGGAGTTAATCAAACATCATTAACCCTATATGGTACTACACTCACCTGTAAGGCTAGTCCACTTTGCAAGTAAATGTGCTACTATTACGACTATACTCCAAGATCTGCATTAGCTGTCCATTACAGCAAGACACAAATTCAAAATGTTCAGCCTATTCCACTAGGCAATCATTGATAATTATTTACCATATCTTGCTGATCTGCTTACCTTCCCTATTGTCCATTTTCTATTAGATCTGGATCTTTAGATCCCAAAATGTCCCTTTGTTTGATGAAGTCTGGTTGTTCTTCTGATTTCAGAATGTCCCACCCTTTGTTTGATCGTGTCTGGCGTGTGGTATTATTGCCTTGATGGCCCGTTAGCGATTGACTAACTAGAGATACATCACTGAACCTGCATTTTGCATGGTGAAATCCAGGCTAAATTCATATAAATGACAGCAAGGGCCAAACAGTGGAATAAACTCTTCCCTCTGTTATGCAAGATTCTGGCAAAATCTCATTTTAGAAAAAATTCAAAACCTGATTCCTTCTCAAAGCAGATATCCATTTTGTATAGCCACTTTTCCTTAATTTGCCTACTTAAACATCCGATCCATTGGTTGCATTGGGGACTATGGAATCAAAAGTCTGGTGGGGCATATTTCCAAAATAATGACGCAGCCTGGTGCGGCAAGCCATCTTGCAGGGATGCATCATATATACGGCAATATGAGGCATCCCTGTACATTCCTCAGAGCTGGCACAAAATTGTAAGCCTGCACCATGGTGCGAGGATGTCTGCATTGCAGGGATGATTGTTTATGTGTAATAAGGTATACCTTCCTGCAGATAAACAGTCATTAATGGTGTTTTCCTCCTTCTGTGTGTGCTGCAGAAAGCAATAAGGAGATAAATATATTTCTCCTCATTGCACCTCTTTTACGCCACCCCTGGGGTGGCATAGGAATCTGATGCATTCCCAGCATTGTAAATCTGGAAATGCAGCAGATTCCAGGGGTGTTGTGAGGGAACAGCAACACTGTAGTATTTGTGATATTTCTTTTATGTCCACTGTTTGGAATTTAGAATGTTTTGGTACTATTATTCTTTATTTGGAACTCAGGGTTGCGATGACTGAGAGAAAGGCAGTTGGGCTTTTGCCTTCTAACCTTTCAGTCATTGCATCACCGTGGATCATATATTTGGATGTAATATACATCTCTTTGTTTATCCGTAATTTGTGGTGTCTACGTTTTCTTCCGAATCACTCTTACCCATGTCACAAATTGGTACCAGGAATAGGGTTATGCATATTCATACCTGGTGCTTTGGAGAGGAAAGAAAAGCATTGGATTCCACGACTCAGTGGCTGAAATTTTATGTGTTTTACTCTCATTACAAAAGTAGTAGTATATTTCCGCTACCGATGTAGGTATGTTGCAACTGTTTGAAGTTACCGTCTTTCTCTTTGTCGTGAACTCTCTCCATTGTGAGCTCATGAGGCAGCTGTGTTGATCCTTGCACAAGCTTATTGTTGATGCCGCACACTCCACAGACGTGTGTATGTTTATTTGTTGCCTGATTTCATAATGTTGCAGTTCGGTCCGACCGCTACCATGGGTCTGGCGGTCTGAAGACCGCCAGAATAATAATGAGGCTCTATGGCCCTCATTACAACCCTGGCGGTCGGTGATAAAGCAGCGGTAATTCTGCCAACAGGCTGGCAGTAAAAAAAATTGAATTATGACCACGGCGGAAACCGCTCAGACAGACAGCCACTTTAACACTCTTACCGTCACAGCGGTATCAACAAGCACCACAGCGGTAACCGCCAACATCCAGGCAGAAGACAATATACCGCCCACAGTATTACAACAGGCGTTTCCGCCACCTTTTCCGGGGCGGTACCAATGACATCAAAAGCACAGTAGAAACAGAACACAGAAGTCAAATGACTCACCTCTGGACAGTCAGGGAACAGCCACAATGCCATGGAGCCAGAGTTGCACATTTTCCCCATGCTTGACTACCTCTTCCTGCATTACAAGCAGCAACGCCGGCGAAGACAAACATGGTGAGTACTGCCGCCTAGCACACAAGGGAGGGGGGAGGAAAAAGAGAGTGACACACACACGCAAAAACCTCACCCCCAAACACCATACACACAAACAGATGCAGTAACATTACATATTCACCCCCTACCCCTCAGGAATAATGCAAGGACAAAAAGATTGGAAGAAAGTGAGTGTAATACGAGAAAATAAATTAAATAAGTGCATCAAAATACAAATGGATATACATATTTACAAATGGAGGGACACTGCCCAGTCCTCAATGTCCGTGGGCCACAGGGCCACAACACATAGGCCAAGGCCCCACCTCACTTCTGCAACAACACAGGGAGAACAATGCAGGGGCATCAGGTCGAAAACACACAGGCATGTCAGGGGACGGGGAATAGGGGGTACCTCAGCCGGAAGATGGTACAACACCTCTGGTCCTGGAGGGAGCTACATGCCCTGTGCGATGTCCTGGGGAGTGCAAGGCCACAGTTTCTCAAATGGGTGGTTTGCCCACTGCTTGGTCCTGGGGAGTGCAAGGCCACAGTCTCTCTAGTGGGTGGTTTGCCCACTGCTTGGTCCTGGGGAGTGCAAGGCCACAGTCTCTCAAGTGGGTGGTTTGCCCACTGCTTGGTCCTGGGGAGTGAAGGCCACAGTCTCGCAAGTGGTTGAATTACCCACTGCTTGGCCCTGGGGAGTACAAGGCCACAGTCTCCCTAGTGGGTGGTTTGCCTACATGGTCTGGAGGGGGCAACATGCCCTGTGCTTGGTCCTGGGAGTGCAAGGCCACAGTCTCTCAAGTGGGTGGTTTGCACACCCCTTGGTCCTGGGGAGTGCAAGATCACAGTCTCACAAGTGGGTGGATTGCCCACTTCTTGGTCCGGGGGAGTGCAAGGCCACAGTCTCTCTAGTAAATGGCTTCTCCACTGGTGCTGGAGGGGGCCTTGTGCCCAGTGTGCTTCATCCTGGGAAGGATAGGGTGAGTGGATGGCTTCTTCCGCTGGTTCTGGAGGGGGTCTTGTGCCCAGTGTGCTTCATCCTGGTAAGGATGGGGTGAGTGGATGGCTTCTTCCACTGGTTCTGGAGGGGGCCTTGTGCCCAGTGTGCTTCATCCTGGGAAGGATGGGATGAGTTGATGGCTTCTTCCACTGGTACTGGAGGGGGCCTTTTGCCCAGTGTGCTTCATCCTGGGAAGGATGGGGTGAGTGGATGGCTTCTTCCACTAGTTCTGGAGGAGGCATTGTGCCCTGTGATGCAGATCTTAGGGAGTGCAAGGTCACAGTCTCTCACCTGGGTGTCACACCTACAGGATTTGAAGGGGCCAGGACGCACTACAGCCCATGGAGACAGGACTACACACTGCCCACCGGTGGTGATGGCTGCTCAGTGGTGGCAGTGACGGGCCTGGTGTCAGGGCTGGCAGTGGTGGAGGGAGGCTCAAGCCCATCCCGTGCAGCCTTGGACGGCTGCCCACTGGGGCTGCTGCTGCTGGCAGCGGTGTTGGTGGCGGTGCTGGCAGTGGTGGGGGGAGGCTCCAGCCCTTCCCTTGCAGCCTCTGACGGCTGTCCACTGGGACTGCTGCTGGTGGCAGTGGTGCTGGTGGCGCCACCAGCACCAATGGTGGGGGGAGGCTCCAGGCCTTTCCCTGCAGCCTGAGATGGGTGAACCGCCATGGTAGGTGGTGGGGACTCCGAATGAGTCCCAGCACCAGGCCTCCTGTCCTTCCTGCCTGCAGTCGCTGGCCCCTTGTTTCACTTTTGCAGCTGGTGGTGCCTCCTTGCCCTTCCCTTTGACAGCTGGTGGTGCCTCCTTGCCCTTCCCTTTGGCAGCTGGCACCTCCTTGCCCTTCACTTTTGCAGCTGGTGGTGCCTCCTTGCCCTTCCTTGATGCACCTGATGCATGCACAATTCCAGTACTGCTGGCTGGTTCCCGGCATCCTCTCCCACCTGCAGTAGCTGTCAACACTACTGTGGCTGTGGACTGGGTGGCGGAGGTGCTCGCCTGAGTTCTAACCACCCTGGCTTGACGTGAAGGACTGGGGGAGGGATAGGGAAGAGGTCAACGGTGGAGAGAAAAAGCTTCTTAAGGACATTGGGGTGGGAAGAGGGCGAAGGTTTAGAAGTGGTTGTAGGAGGTGTCTGCTGTGTTTGGGTGCAGGGGCTGGATGCTGTTGTGAGGTGGATGGCTGTTGGGTGTCTGAGTGCTTGCGTTTGTGTACTTGGGGAGGAGGGGGCACAGATACAGTGGAGAGGACACAGGGGACGTGTGCATGGATGTGGGGGGTGGCGACTGCCAGTGAGGGGTGTGTAGTGATAGGCGTGCTGGTGATGGAGGTAGTGGATGAATATGTAGTACATGCAGGTGTGTGTGTAGATGCTACTGGGAGGGAGGTGGACGAGGAGGAGGAGGGTGACACAGGGGAGGCAGTGGATGTTGGTATGTCTTCATCTGGATGGTGCTTGTGTGAGTTCCTGTGGGGTAATGTGTGGTGCTTGTGTTTGCCTAAACCACTCCTTTGTGTTGTCCTGGGTGCATGCTGGTCTGCCTGTGTGCTTGGGATAGGTTGGGGTTGATCGAAATGGGACTGAGTAGAGGAAGTTGGAGGGGGGAGGCTAGAAACAGGGACAATGGCTGCCTTCAGAGAGGAGGCCAGAGCCTGGATTTATCTCTGTTGGGCCACCATGCCAGAGTGAATGCCTTCCAGGAATGCATTTGTTAGTTGCAAATGGGCTGCCAGTCCCTGGATGGCATTCACAATGGTTGACTGCCCAACAGATATGGATTGCAGGAGGTCAAGAGCCTCCTCACTCAGGGCAGCAGGGTTAACTGGGGGAGGGCCTGAGGTTCCTGGGGCAAAAGAAATGTCCACCCTCCTGGTTGAGCGAGCACAGAAAACTCGCTGAGGGCTGCTGGGAGGGTGGTGCTGGTACGCGGTGGCGGTTGTACCTGTAGTTGGGATGGGCACAGAGGTGTCCGCCACCACCAGGGAGCTTCCATCGGAGGAGGTATCACTGTCCGAACTGTCCCCTCCTGTCTCCGCTGTGGTGCTCCCCTTGCCCTCCGTCCCATTGGTGCCCTACCTGTCGGTGGATTCGGCCTCCTGGGACCTGTGGGATGCAGCGCCCTCCGTTGCCGGTGCCTCAGCTCCTCCGCCAGATGATGCTAATGCACAGAAGGACAAAGTGACAAAACAAAAAGGGGGGGAAGAGACAAAGGATGCACTGGGTCAATAACTGCTCCAACACTACCGTTGGCGTAAACGACACACACACATACACACATACACACAGGGAAAAGCCCTACGCACTACCAGTCACAGTGCTAGTCACCAGACCATGGACAGAAATACCTAACACCACTAACAGCATACCAGAGACCCACAGACCCCTGCCCAGTAGTGGATGCCTACTAGCTTGGTTGGAGGTGGTTCACATCGTACCGTGCCCAACATGGGACCTACCCTGCAATGTCTGACCTGGCCTAGGGGCACCCACAGGCCCACATCCCCACCCGGATACCACCCCACCATGTGCAAGCAGTATATTTGGAAACTGTACTCACCCTCTCATGGCTGCTGTGATGCCCTCAAACACCCATCCAGCTCCGGATAGGCCACCAACAGTATGTGGGCCATCAAGGGGGGTCAGGTTTCAACGGGCACCCCTTCCTCATTGGGAGGCCATCCCCGGCTGGGCCTCTGCTGTCTTCCTTGCCCAGCGTCTTGGGTCCTCCCATGTTTCCGACAGTGGGTGCTCCGCCTGCCATATACCCCCAGGGTCCGCACGTCCTTAGTGATGGCACGCCATATACCCTTTTTCTGATGGGTGCTGACCTGCAGAAAAATACACATAGAAAAAAGGTATAAGTTAGACCATCCGGCCTGTTACACTCATGTCCCTCATTAGCCCTCCCATCCCTTTACGCACACACATTGCCCACCATCCATGCAGGACCCTTCCACCAACCCCCGCCCCTTACACGAGGCCCTCACACACAGCACTCCATGCATTCATGCCCCATCCATCATGCTCACAGTGTACTCACCTGTTATACAGCATTCGGTACTGGAGTAGGACCCCATCCACCAGTCTCTCCAACTCCGCAGCTGTGAAGGCCTTTCCTCAGTGGCACGAGCCATGATCGGTTCCAGACACAGGTCACAGCAGCACTTGCAGTGTAGATCCTCTCCTGATGAAGTTCAGGTAGCAAGTGGGTGAACAGATAGAAAATGGCGGTCACGTCTGCGGCAGTGTAGACCATCACCGCCCAGCGTACATTACCATTGGCCACTGTAACCCATAGGGTCCAATGGGATCCAATAAGGAGTTGCATGGTGGTTTTCGACCGCCTACTGCAACGGCGCACGTCAGCAGAATTACCTCATTTCCACAGGTCACTCAATACAGGACAGGCGGACAAAATTTTGGGGGGGGGGGCAGGTCATGGCACCTAACTTCATCACAGTACACATATGCATCATTTGGGCCTATACAACATTCATGTGTTACAGTCACAACATGCAATGCAGTGTAGTGTTTTGAAATATGGGATACTGACCAGCTACTCACCATTTGCCCTCTGGATTGCAACCGCTGCAGATGAATTGGAGATGGAGACATCTCCCGTGTACAGACCCCTGGTGGACTTGGCAACAATGGAGGACACGCACATTATCCTCACCTATAGACTGGACAGGGCCACAATCACATAGCTGTGTGCCCAATTGGAGCCTGACCTGATATATGCTGTCCGTCAGCCCACTGGGATCCCCCCTCTTGTGCAAGTCCTATCTGTGCTCCATTTCCTGGCAAATGGCTCCTTCCAAGTGACAGTGGGCTTGGCATCAGGAATGTCTCAGCCAATGTTCTCAATAGTGCTGACAAGAGTATTGTCTGCCCTGATTAAACACATGCACAGCTACATCGTTTTCCCCCAGGTGGAGGATTTGGCCACAGTGAAAGCAGATTTCTATGCAATGGGATATATCCCCAACATTATTGAGGCCATTGATGGTACACATATTGCATTTGTCCCCCCCCACGAGAAATGAACAGGTGTTCAGAAATCAAAGGAGCTTTCACTCTATGAATGTGCAGATAGTGTGCCTGGCGGACCACTACATCTCCCATGTCAATGCAAAGTATCCTGGGTCTGTACATGATGCCTTTATCGTGAGTAATAGCAGAATCCCATAAGTGATGGCTCAAATCCAGAAGCATAGGGTATGGCTAATAGGTGAGCCCTGGTTCACACCCAGTAGGTGTTGGTGTATTGTTATGATGTGGGCCCTAAGGGTTAGTGTGTGTCTAACAGTTGTCCCTCGATATTTGCAGGTGACTCTGGTTACCCCAACCTTTCATAGCTACAGACCACTGTGAAGAATCCCAGGACAAGGGCAGAGGAACATTACAATGAGGCACATGGGCAAACAAAAAGAATAATAGAAAGGACATTAGGCCTCCTGAAGACTAGGTTTTGTTGCCTCCATCTAGTAGATGGACCCCTGTACTACTCACCCAAGAAGGTGTGCCAGAACATCGTGGCTTGCTGTA
The DNA here is from genome assembly GCF_031143425.1 of Pleurodeles waltl. Taxonomy (NCBI): domain Eukaryota; kingdom Metazoa; phylum Chordata; class Amphibia; order Caudata; family Salamandridae; genus Pleurodeles; species Pleurodeles waltl. Next base: position 453,772,128 of record NC_090443.1, read on the forward strand.
TGTTGCACAACCTTGCCTTATGTCGCCAGGTGCCTTTTCTGCAGGAGGATGAGGCTGGAGATGGGCGTGTGGCAGCAGCCGACCCCTGGACAGTGAAGATGAGGAGGCAGAGGATGAGAATGAGGACAACAGAAGTGCTATTATAAGACAGCACTTCCAATGACACAGAGGTAAGACACTGTAATTACACTTTACATTGACAGTTTTGTATTTGACATTGTCACTGTCAGGCTAATTTTCAAAATTCTATGCCCACTTTCTGTACCCTTTGTCATCTCTATTTTCAGATATTTGTGTCCCACTTTTGCTCCTGGTGTGTTGACTGCAGCCAACTGCAGGTCATTCCTATGTATACAATACTGTACAATTATATTGCAGTGTTTAAAGCTTGTTAAATGAATACATGGTTAAGTGATTTGACAGACTCCATACATGTATTTTTTCAAATGGTGTTTATTTAAGTGCTAATGATTAGGGGGGGTTGGCAATGGGCTGGGGTGATGATGGAGGAAATTCCAGGTTGTAGTCCAGTCTATTTGTATCACAGGTGCATTGTCCAAGAGGGCATAGGAAGGGGAGCAATAGCAGTTCAAGGTGGACAGGGTGACAGAGTGGGACCCAAGGGTGACATTCAGGAGAGTCTTATTTCCTGGCGGGGGTCTTGGCAATGTTCTCTGGCTTCTGCCTGGATCGCAGGGACCATTTGCGGGGTGGTTCTCCTTCTGCAGGGGGTGGGGTGCTGGTGGCCTGTTGGTCCAGTGGCAGGGCATCAGGGTCCACTAGCGGCAGTGGAGGTGGAGGGCTGTTCATCAGTTTGGCTAGTGTCAGGTGCCCAGTGGTTTGCCACTACCTCCCTCCTGGTGTTGGCCATGTCAGTCAGCACCCCTGCAATGGTGACCAGGGTTTGTATATTCAGGGTGGTGTTTATGTCCTTCAAGTCCTCCCTGATCCCCAGGTACTGTCCCTCCTGCAGCTGCTGGGTCTCTTGCATTTTGTCCAGTATCTGGCCCATCGTCTCTTGGCAATGGTGGTATGCTCCCAGGATCTTGGTGAGTGCCTCCTGGAGAGTCGGTTCCCTGGGCCTGTCCTCCCCCTGTCGCACAGCAGTCCTCCCAGATTCCCTGTAGTCCTGTGCCTTTGTCCCCTGAACTGTGTGCCCACTGCCTCTGACCCCAGGTCCCTGATTGTCCTGTGTTTGTGGGGTGGCTTGGGGTCCCTGTAGTGGTGGACACACTGGTGATTGACGTGTCCTGGGGACAGAGGTATGGGCCTGCTGGGTGGGTACTGTGGTGGTGTTTCCTGAGGGGAGAGGCTCTGTGGTGGTATGGGACTGTGCCTGGGTAACCGACTGTCCGGAGATCCCTGATGGGCCAGGTTGATCATCCTGATCCAGGCATCCAGAGTTGCTGTCATCACTGTGGGCCTCCTCTGGGGGGGGACTGGATGTTGCTGGCACCTCCTCTCCGGTGACGTTGGGTGGGGGACCTGTGGGGATGTAAATGCAGTGTTATTGTTTTTGTGTCTGTCATCTTGTGCATGGGTGTGTTGCCCTGTATGGTTGTTATTGCCCTGGCAGCTTTGCCTTGTGTGAGTAGTGATTTTGTGGGCTAGTTGATTGTCTCTAGGGTGCATGTTTTAGTGATGGGTGTCTCTGCAGGTCTGTGAGGGGTGTTCAAGCCTTGGTGTTGAATGTAGGGCTTGGTATTGGGATGAGTGTGGTGTGATGTTGGAGTATGTGGTAGGTGGTAAAGTGATGGGAGTGAGGGTTGGGGTGGGGGTTTGTGATGGCATGCAGGTAAGGGGGTGATAGTAGTATAGAGTTGACTTACCAGAGTCCAGTCCTCCTCCTAATCTTGCCAGGCCCTCAGGATGCATGATCGCCAAGACTTGCTACTCCCATGTTTTTAGTTGTGGGGGTGGAGGTGGGGGTCCACCGCCAGTCTTCTGTACAGCTAGTTGGTGTCTTGCAGCTGTGGAACGCACCTTCCCCTGTAGGTCGTTCCACCTCTTTCTGATGTCATCCCTTGTTCTTGGGTGCTGTCCCACAGCGTTGACCCTGTCCACGATTCTCTGCCATAGCTCCATCTTCCTTGCAATGGACATCTGCTGCACCTGTGATCCGAATAGCTGTGGCTCTAACTAGATGATTAGCTCCACCATGACCCTTAGCTCCTCCTCAAAGAACCTGGGGTGTCATTGCAGTGTCATGGGTGTAGTGTGAGTGGTGTGGGTGGTGAGTGGTGTGGGTGAGGGTGTGTGGGGTGCTGTGTTGGGGTGTGTTATGTGGGGTGCATGGATGGTGAATAGGTGATGGTGGTGTGTGTCTGTGGTCTTGCTATCTCTCTTGTGGCACTTGTTTGTAATGGTAAAGGGTTGTGGGTAGTGTGAGTGGTGTGGGTATGTGGGTGTGGTGTGTGTTATTCAAATTGTCCAATGAGGTGTTGTTTTGTTAGTGTGTGTGTATTTTGAGAACGGCAGTATGTACCGCCAATGGTTTGGCGCCATTAAATATCCGCCACGGTGATCCGTCGGTCATAATGCTGTGGGCGTAGTACTGTTGGTGTAACGGTGTGGGTTTTGGTAGTGCCAGTTTATCACTGACCTTTGGGCTGGCGGACTTGTGTGTGTGGCTTTATAGTGACGGATTGCTCTGTGTGGGTCATAATATGGGTGGCGATAATCCACTGCGGCCATGGTATGTTGGTGGCAGTCAGCATGGTGGTAAGTGGGAGTTACCACCAAGGTTATGATGAGGGCCTATGTGTTTTGTAATTTATTTATTTTTTGGTCATCTTTGCAGGTCAATATTTTAGACGGCTGCTCCTAATTTCATTTTGTTTGTATCGATCTCTACTATTTGAGCTATATCCATGGCCAGCAGTAACAATGTTGTGTAACCACCACCATTCCTACAGAAGCCGTGTAAGCCTGATATAGAATGGAAATAATGGGAACTCATTTTGAGAACTATCTGATTGCCATCGATGCCCATGCCTATGCACCATCCAGGAAAGTAGCACCGTTATTTAATCATTTAGGAGTGGCTGGGCAAAATGTTTTTGACAATCTTCCTCTTGTCCCAGCTCCAAGAGGAGATGGAGTTTGGAATGCGTATGTTGAAGTGAAAGCAAGATTGAAGAAACAATTTGATGAGGAAGTTAGGGTACTTCTTGAAAGACACAGTTTCTTTAAACGGAAACTAAATAGCGATTAATCTGTAGAGGAATTTATTGCAACATTACGCATGTCAGCCTCTACATGTGAATTTCAAAATTCAGCTGATATCTACATAAGAGATCAATTTGTTTTTAACTGTTTTCCATGAAAATGCAATAAAGACTATTGACATTAAAAAATCCCACTTTGAGTGAAGTAATTGACATTACTAAGAGCATCAAAAGGTCTATTTGCTCTACTCAAGCATTAGCTACACAAGAAGGTCTTTAACCTATAGCTTTTATTACTAACTATAACACTATAGCTATTATTACTGCCAAAGATAGAAGAAAACAAATAGTACGTTACCAATGTGGTTCTAGCAATTATGTTGGTAACAGTTTCATGTCCTGCAATGGAAATGTCTTGCAAAATGCAAACATTTTGTAATTTTAAGCAGTCTGCAGAGGGCAAAACTTAGTAACAATAGTTTCAGAATTAGTAATTTAGTAATCACTGGATCAATTGACAATTCAAGAATAGATATTCAAGAAATCCAAGGCTGTTCTAAACAAAATTGAAATGTGCTTCTTACTATAGATGATGATTTTAGTGAAGTTTACATTAAAGGTCCCATATGTCAAGCAATTATTGATGGGAAGGTTTTAGAAGCTATGGCTGACTCTGGAGCACCTATCACTGTGTTAGTTGATAAAACATTTTTTTCACATTGGCCATCTAACTTTAAATTGCAGTCCTGATTTTAGTCCCAAAGCATTTGCTGATCAAGACATCACATTACTTGTTTATTTTTGTTCATTGCTGCAATGTCTATAGAGGAGTACTTCGACCTAGGTGTATGTGGCAGTCAATGGTAGACATAATTGGCTGTAAGGATTTGATGAAGTTAGGATTTCTCTTGAGACCTGAATACAAGAATCCCTTTCGATTAGGTGGAATACCTATTTTATCCATGGATTCAGATTCTCATATATTTCCCAATACAGTATCCAACTATCCCATGTTTTTCAGAAATGAAATGGGGGAGGTTTCTGGATCTGAACATGAGATAAAGTTGAAGAATAATACCATTCTCATAGTCCACAAGGTTAGACCTGTACCAATTAGTGGGTGTCAAGAACTTAAAGAATTACTTGATAAACTTTCTAAAGAAAAGATTATCGCTCCAAACCAGTTCTTCTGTATTGGTATCACTAATTGTTTTTGCCCAAAAGAAAACAGGAGATCTCTGCTTGTGTGTGGATTTGCGTTCACTCAATCAAAACATCTTAATTGACTGCCAACCCTTGCCTCATATACAAGAGATGGAATATTTGGGAAGCTAAGTATTTTTCTACCATTGATCTTTTTCTGTGTATCATCAGATTTCTTTAACTAAAGAATGTCAAGATCTTACTACGTTTGTGACACCGTTTGGGGCTTACAAATATCTCAGACTTCAATTTTGCCTTGCTTCTGCAGCAAGTGTTTTTCAGAAAACTATGGATACGTTATTTAGGGATGTCAAAATGTACAGGCCTTCCAGGATGATACTCTTATTTTCACCAACACTAGACATGAACACTTAGTGGTACTCGAAAAAGTATTAACAATCTTAGGGGATAGGGGTATGAAAGTTAAACCAGAAAATCTTTATTTTTTGGTTCAAGAAGTTGATTACCTGGGACATGCCATCTCTGCTGAGGGAATCAAACTGAAGTTTTATAATTTAGAAGCAATTGTCAGTGCACCTGCTCCTAAGGGAAAGGATAGTCTCAGATAATTTCTAGGTCTCTGCGATTAGTATGCAAGATTTGTTCCAGATTCGCTTCTTTAGTGCAATCTTTGAGATTTGTACTTTAAAAAGGTTCTAAATTTGAGTGGAATGCCTTGCTTAACTAAGTTTTTGTAAAACTTAAGGAAGTGGTTGTAAATGGTCCAGCTTTGAGTCCCAATGTAGCGGGTGCAAAATGTTATATCACAGTTGATACCAGTATGGTAGGCTTAGGTACTGTTTTTGGCCCAAAAATATATGGTAAAGAAATAACTATTGTTTTTGCTTCAAGAAACCTACAACAGGTCAAAACTAATTACAGCACAATCAAAAGAGAAGCTTTAGCTTGTGTACGGGCAGTTCCGATATTTAAGCCTTATTTGTGGGGATCTAATTTTGAATTGTACATTGATCATAAACTGCTTGTTCATCTCCTAAGTGGTAATGGCTTAGATAGAGCTTCTGCTCGCCTTGTACGCATACTCTCTACATTGCAAGAATATAATTTCTCCATCAAGTACATTAGGGAGGTAACAATTTCCATGCAGAGTGTCTCTCTCGGCTACCATTACCAACCAATGATATTATGGAAATTCTCATAATATTCACGAATGTGTAGTTGCAGTTATTGATGCAATTGCTGTGCCTCTTGTAAAAGGTTCCATTTCTGAATGTGAATCACTTGAAGCTACCATATGCAATAATGTGTTACAATAAGTATTCAAATATTTAAAGAAAGAATGGCCACCAATTTGTAATCTAACACATTCTTTAAATCATTTTGCCCAAGTTTCAGCTGAAATATCTTCTGAAAACAACAAATACCTTAGAGGTAATCATTTTGTCCCTCCCACAGCTTTAAGAGAAAGTATCATTAAAATTGGTCATGATGGACGTCTAGGCATTTCTGCCACTTGTAATATATTAAGAAAATATTATTTCTGACCCTCCATGAATGATCAGGTTTCTGCTGTACTTAACTAGTGTCCCCAATGTATTGTATTGGACAAACATTGGCCAAGTAGTTCAGCCACTTCAGCCAGTCTCTCTCTCCTAAAAGGACCTTGGCACAAGGTTGCTCTTGATTTTCTGGTCCTTTTCATTTACTACCTTCTTGCAACAATTTCTTGATTATTTGAATTGATTATTTCACCAAATGGATATACTTTACATTTGTAGAGTCTGCCTCCACATGTGTAGTTTTACAATTTCTTGAGAATGTTTTCTATCTAGAGGGAGTACCTAAAGAAATAGTAACGGATAATGGTGCTCATTTTGTCTCCAAAGAAATGAAAAATGTTCTGACACAGTGTAATATTAAACATTTACAAGTTGCTTTATATAGCCCTTCAGTCAATGTTCTTGTTGAAAGAGCTACTTGTTTTCCTAAAGAAGGAGTTCAGTCTGCATTGGCTGTAGGGTTAAATGTGAAACGATTTTTGAACTCCTTACCTTATTCCATAACAGGTGTACCCCCTTTGAATTATTAAGAGGGTGATAATGCATACCTAGAATAGTCCCTGACTGGCTGAGTAATTCTGTAACAAAGTTTTATGCTGCAAATAATTATGTGTATTATTCCAAACTTGTGGAAAGAGTCCAGGACAAACAAACCAAACAAAAACAATATTTTGACAACAGAAATGTGGTGAGAGAAAATGGTTCTGCTGAGGGACTCACTCCTCATTAAGGAACCCATAAAAGTATCAAACAGGGAATCTACATTTATGCCTCCTACCATTTTTGAGACAGTCCCTAAAAATTCAGTTCTCCTTAAGAACAAGGGTTAGTGGAACAAAAACAGGTTAATTCCTATTACCCACCTTCAGGCTCAAATTTACAATTCCACTCAACATAATATAAAGGATGAACGTGTATTTTATGAGAGTGATCAGCTAAAACAAAATTATTGTGTGCGTACATCTCATGATGAGCAAACCTGCATTGTTTCTAATGAATTGCAGAATACCACAGCAGTTAATGATCAAGTTGTACAATATGATGATGTTCAAAGCAATGTATCTTCTAGTAGAAATGATTCAAGTTATTTACAAAGTAATCTCAATAACAAAAGAGTCATCAAATTACCAGTGAAACTGTGAGACTATGAACTTAATTGATTGTTTGTATTCCTATCTTAGCCAGTTTGTAATTTGTTAATTTTTCCACTGTTTAGAACGTTTAATGTTTTGGTACTTTAGTTCATTATTTAGAACCCGGGGGTTGAGATGACTGAGAGAAAAGCAGTTGGACTTTCGCCTTCTAACCTTTCAGTCATTGCATCGCTGTGGGTCATATATTTGGATGTAATAAACTTCTCTTTGTTTATCTGTAATTTGCGGCGTCACGTTTTCTTCATACTGGCACTTACCCAGGCCACAAACATCCATGGAACATTCCTTTCACTCAGAGTAATGCGTTAAAGGGGGACCTTATTTACAAGGGTCATCAAAAGCCACGCATGGTGGCTTTGCGTGGCCTTGCAAATATTGGCTGGCACACTGCGCACCCGGAGCATCAAAAAAAGTGACGCTCCGGTGGTGCTAGGGGCTAGTAAATATGCCCCTAAAGGTCTTATTTAGAGTTTAGAGAACGGGATACTCCGCCACAAACATACCAGTTATCCCATCCTCCATGTTACAGCTGCCTCAGTCTATTTGCACAGGAATGCCCAATATGCCCAATTCTTGTGCGCATTGTAGTATTTTTAATGTGACTGGTGATACACACATTAACAATGGCACCCTAGGATACTTCAATCAACCATTTTCACATTTGTATTGCTTGGGAAGAGGGAGAGAGTTCAATCTCAAACATTGTTGCCGCTGTTTAAATTTTGTTCAAATTGGTTTTATTACATTTTCAATATTAAAATATGCAGAACAAATAAACTGAGATACAAATAAACATCCAGTTGCCAATACAACGGTGTCAATATTGTGGAACTTGAAGGGTATCTTAATTGAGTGATAATTGCCCAAAAATCAATAACTTTGTCAGAATAAGAAAATTGCATCCACTGTTTTTTTGTGTCGATGTTTTCAGTGACTCATGCCCACCCTACGTTGGCTAATGCTACATTACGCTCACAGAAAGCAACAACCCGACTTCTCCACCACAAATGACCTAACGAGGGTGTTAGTTTGTAACAAATGACTTCAAAATATTCTTGTTGCTAAGGAATAGAGAACACATAAATATCAAAATATTGATATTCTTGGGATTTTGACCAGGGCACACTAGGACACATCAATTAACCACATTCACCTTTGTATTGCTTGGGAAGAGGGAGAGAACTCAATCTCAAACATTGTTGCCCCTGTTTACATTTTGTTCAAATCAGTTTTATTACATTTTCAATATTAAAATATGCAGAAAATATAAACTAAGCTACAAATAAACATCCCGTTGTCACTAGAACAGTGGCCATATTGTGGAACTTGAAGGGTATCTTAATTGAGTGATAATTGCTAAAAAATCTATAACTTTGGCAGAATAAAAAAATCCCAACCACTGGTTTTCAGTGTCGATGTTTTCAGTGACTCATGCCTACCCTACTTTGGCTAATGCTACATTATGCTCATGGAAGGCAACAACCTGATTTCTCCACCACAAATGACCTAAAGAGGGTGTCAGCTTGTAACAAATGACTACCAAACACCCTTGTTGCTAAGGAATAGAGAACACATGAATATCAAAATACCGATAATCTTTGGATTTTGACCATCCTTGCCCAGGATCCCCCCCAGACGTAAGGAAATGTTGATTTTAGCATAGTTATTGTGGGGTACGTAACCACAATTCCTCCTTGTGACCTCACCAATTTCTGCAAATTTGCAAAGTATAAAGTTTCAAAGTAGAGTTGTGCAAGATCGACTTGCCAATATGCAATTTCATCGTGAATTTGATCCAGAGTCTGTATACCGTCATCTTGGACAGGCTTTAAAGAGAACTAAAACTGTGCTACCTTTGAATACACTCATACCCTATATAAATGCAGTTAGCACTTATTTTTTAGTAATATTTTGCACTCGCCAAAAGCAGGGCAAATTAAGAAAATAAAATAAAAGATGTGGCGCCGCCTAAAAAATGGAAACATCAGTTTACATCATTTCTGACCAGCACAATAGCCAAAAGGTCTCAATTTAGTGTACACAATATTCACAAATATTTCACGTCAATATAACACATGTCTGAAGTTGTGATTTTTCTTTTTGAAACCTTCATGTAGGACTATAAAAACTTTGCAGACTTCATATACTTTATCTACGGCATCATCTCAGGATATCCACATGATTATCTTTCCCTTTGATGCCATTTTTTCTGCATATTTTCTTATGTAATGGTAACATTTCTCAGCATAAACTACAACATGCTGAAAAAGTTATGGGGCAGATTTAAGAGCCCATATCGCCCTCTTGTGCCACATTAGCGTCATTTCTTTTTCACACAAAAATGTGGCCCAACACGGCCAAAATCGTAAGTGACGTGCTACATTATGCCTTCTCCAGGCAGAATGTATGCAAAGGGGGAGTTCCCCCATTGGGGGTGGGACGAAAAATGGTGCAAAGAAATCCAAGAGATTTTTGTGTGTTTTTTTTCAGCACTTTTAATGCCTGCTCAGTGCAGGCGTTAAAAGGAGGCACACCATTGTTTACAATGGGATCAATGGTGTTTGCATGATTAGCGTCAACATTTTTGACGCTAATCATGCAAAGCTCTGAACTATTATCAAAAAGTCTGATGCTAGCTCCCTGACTACCCCAATGGTGCACCGTACCTTAGATACGGCGCACACATGGTGGCGTTAGGGAGGCGCTAAGGGACACAAGAAAAGTGACACTTTTTTCTTAAATCTGGACCTATGGGTTTCGAAAAGTTCTAAAATGTGCTTTCTTGCAGGAGTTGAATTCTATGTAGATTATGTGGCATGTATTTATGACAGTAATATGCAAGAAGCAGGACTAGCACTCTACAGGGTTTGTATGACAGAATCACACATGCCTTAACAACGAGGTCAGAACCACGACTGCATCATTTTCACGCATGCCTTTACAACAAATTTCATTGTAAAAGCATGCCTAATAAAGGCATATGTGGAAACGGCATGTGTGGTTCTGTCATACAACACCCCACCCGCCCTGAGCCCCAAAACTACCCCACTCCTAATAGCTAAAGTACCCCAATCCCCCACCCACCCTGAGCCCTAAGAATAAAAACTATTGCAGCCCCCACCCTGCCCCTACAAACCAAAGTACACCGACTGCCTCACCCGCCCTGAAGCCTAAAAACAAACTACCCCAACCCATCACCATTGCCCCATAAAACTAAACTACCCTCACAACCCTATCAACCCTGAGCCCTAAAAAAAAATCTATCCTTAAATCCCCCACCCCACACCTAAACACTAAATAACCCCGACCGTCACCTTCCCTGAGCCCTAAAAAATGACCCCATCCCACACCCCCGTCCCTAAAAACTAAACTACCCCGACAACCCCCATCCACCCTAGGCCATAAAACCCTTATAAGAAAACTACTCCAGCCACCCCAAGCCCTAAAATAAACTTACAGAGAACCCCACCCCCACACCTAAAAACTAAATTACCCCAACCCCTTACCCACATTGAGCCCTAAAAAAACTACCCCAACCCCCACCACTGCCCCTAAAAACTACACTACCCCAACAGCCCACACTCACCCTAAGCTCTGAATCCACCCCCACTACCAACAATTACACACCAACCCTGCCCCAACCCCACTTACCTCACCTCGTCCTCTCTCAATCCTGCCTCCTTTTCTCTCATCCCTCATCCCGCCCTTCCTTAAACCTTCCCCCACCCTTTTAAAAATAAACTACCCCGCCCCCACTCTTAGACCTAAATAAAAAATACCCAAACACCCCCACTCCCGCACATAAAAAAAAAGAAAATTGCCCGGCCCCCACCTTAAGCCCTAAAAATAAAATAGCCAACCCCGTCTCTTAAACAAAAATTAGCCGGTCCCCACTGGACACAGCCCTTAATACACCCCTTACCCCTACCCCAACCCCACTTACCTTACGGTGTCTTCTCCAGATCCACTCTGGCTTTTTCTGTGCCTTAACCACGCATATGTGTAGTTTGGCACATGCGTGGTGAAGGCACAGAAAAAGCCATGCATTGTTCCGGCAAGCGTGGTTTTGCTTGAATGGGAAATGTCTGCATTGTTCACAACACATTGTTAAGGATGCTTCCCTCTGCAGGTCACTATGGGCATAGCTGTTTGCTGTTAGTTACCAAGGAAACTCACTAAAACGGTATGCGGACAAGAAAAAAAAGACCCAGAATTAAGATGGCCTAGTGCCTCGTCGCACCACATTAGTGTTATTTTTTTATTCTCATGTGGCCTGAGGAACCAGGAAAGATAGAATCCCCACCCGGGGTCTCCTTCCCAGCGGTGGAGGGACACTCTGGTCCTCAGGGTCAGTTTAGCAGAGAGTACACAAATCAAGTCACCAACTGGAGGAATAAAGAGAAGTTTATTACATGGATTATAGCTCGAGCTAATACAGAGACCCAGGACAGTCAAGGAACTATCCTACGGAGGCTGCCCCTTCACTCTGGGGCACCCAACCTTATATACACACAAAACTGCTTAGTCAGAGGACAACTCCACCCCTAGCGTATTCAAGGTCCTCTGCGGCCTTCAGAATATTTCAGGGATACACGTGTGGTGGGAGAAGGTACAGATGCAGCTGGCAGGAGGTGGCAACGACCTGTACGAACCTGTTCTGGCAGTTACTGATTAAGCACAAACATTCTCGGAACTACGGTTAGAACAAGTAAATTACAGCGATAAGCAGATTGCAGCCCAAGGCTGTGAACACAAGGACAATCATCAAAGTTCAGAAGGTTTGTCGAGCACATGGCAACATAATAAAGATAAACAGATGCCTAGCAGCTACGGTGTATAATTAAGTTTATGTACATTTTCTCAATCCCTCCTTTTGCCATTGTGAGGCAAGTTTGAACGTCATTCAGTGTCTATGTTAATGGACATAAGGTCTTTTATCTCCTGCTCAAGGGACAGCATAGCCGTGTGTTGAGGAGGGCAAACAGGCCAGGGGGCAAGGGATGCCATACAGCAACCGCACAAAGCAGGTAGGCACTGTACACAAAGAAAACAGGTGGGGAATACAGCAGCGAGCACAAAAAGGAATATTAGTATCTTCCAGCCCCATTGGGAAATCAAGCCCCAAAACCAGTCGGTTAAGGACCATGTTCCTTCGTCTTGGTGTATTGTGGAAGCTATCATATGCAACCTTTGAATAGCTTTATAAACTGAAGGGGCATTGTCTGGTATATAAACGCAGCAGCTCGATCCGATCAAAGTACAAACTCCACCACGGTCCGCCAAGATGATGTCAAGAACCATTCTGTTTTGAAGAGTAACAAGGCAGTCAGCAGCGAGCTCTGCAGTGATGTTACTCAGAGCTCATGCTGTTTCATTTATTGTTGCTTCCACGACTTGTGTGAGATGTCTGATATCCCTACTGTTCATCATAGGGCCCCAAAATGGAAGGACTCCTTTAAAGTAGTCCAATGCTTCTTGTGCTGAGGTATCTGCTGCAGATATTACCCCTCTCCGAGTCCTGTGGTGTTGAGGGCCAGCTGTGTAAGTTGGTGGTAGTAACCAAGCAATGTAACACGTGCCAGTCCAGGTGGGTACCAAGGAGGTGTAGGCATTATTACCACAAACAAAATACGAGTTTCATGATGGTATCATGGTAGGCCAGTTAGTTCCATTCAATATTACTGTAGCATTACAGTTACTGGCACCTACACTTCTATTACCACTTTTCTGAAAACAAAGTGGAGCCTTGACCTGTGTTACAAAAAATCTTCGGCCAATCCGGGGTGTGGTATTAAGGGATAAAAAATATATGTCCGTAGACCTATTTTGTCGGTCAGCATATTCTGACTTTTCTTCCTTTGTTCCATAAACTCTCGTTCCAGTGGGCCAGCATAACCGGTATAGGTGGGTGACCAATAGTCTGTAATCAGCAGCATCCATTGAGGTAGCCCAAATGGCTGATAGTTCATACCAGGCGCTGCAGGACTATCAAAAGAAAAAGGGAATGAAATATATGGCAACCTTCTTTGCACGGAACTCGGTAGCAAGCCACATATCCAACAATTTGTTCTATTTACAGCCAGATGATGTTGATGTAACATAGATATGAAGGTATTGTTTTCATATTCCTTACGTCTTCCTTCCTCATGGGGTGGTAAGGAAACATGGCTGTGTTCTGAAGGCGGTGGCGTAGTTGGTGAGACCTCTGAATCAGAATCATGTATTACCCACCCAATGCAGCACAGAAGTACCAAAAATAGTATTGTTATGGTGAGACAAGCGATACGTGGGCCTAATAGTCTTTTTAAATTACTAATTTTCTTCTTTTTCCTCTTGTCTTCTTGTATAACACCCATTTCTCTTTATTGTTTGTCCCACTAGCAGTTCAGTCCGACCTAAGTGCTGCCCGTGACTGGTGGTTGCTTCACTGTGGGGTGATGTAGGAGGCTGGACTGGCTTGTAGTGAGAACCAAGGGGTACTTGCACCTTGCACCAGGCACAGTTATCCCTTATTAGTGTATAGGGTGTCTAGCAGCTTAGGCTGATAGATAATGGTAGCTTAGCAGAGCAGCTCAGGCTGAACTAGGAGACGTGTGAAGCTACTACAGTACCACTTAGTGTCATATGCACAATATCATAAGAAAACACAATACACAGTTATACTAAAAATAAAGGTACTTTATTTTTATGACAATATGCCAAAGTATCTTAGAGTGTACCCTCAGTGAGAGGATAGGAAATATACACAAGATATATATACACAATAGCAAAAATATGCAGTATAGTCTTAGAAAACAGTGCAAACAATGTATAGTTACAATAGGATGCAATGGGGAAACATAGGGAGAGGGGCAACACAAACCATATACTCCAAAAGTGGAATGCGAACCACGAATGGACCCCAAACCTATGTGACCTTGTAGAGGGTCGCTGGGACTATTAGAAAATAGTGAGAGTTAGAAAAATAACCCTCCCAAGACCCTGAAAAGTGAGTGCAAAGTGCACTAAAGTTCCCCTAAGGACAAAGTAGTCGTGTTAGAGGAATAATGCAGGAAAGACACAAACCAGCAATGCAACAACTGTGGATTTCCAATCTAGGGTACCTGTGGAACAAGGGGACCAAGTCCAAAAGTGACAAGCAAGTCGTAGATGGGCAGATGCCCAGGAAATGCCAGCTGCGGGTGCAAAGAAGCTTCGACAGGACAGAAGAAGCTGAGGTTTCTGCAGGAACGAAAAGGGCTAGAGACTTCCTCTTTGGTGGACGGATCCCTCTCGCCTTGGAGAGTCGTGCAGAAGTGTTTTCCCGCCGGAAGGACGCCAAAAAGCCTTGCTACACGCAAATCGTGCGTTTGGCGTTTTTGGACGCTGCTGGGGCCCAGGAGGGACCAGGAGGTCGCAAATTGGACCTTCAGAGAGAGGGGACGTGGAGCAAGACAAAGAGCCCTCACTGAAGCAGGTAGCATCCGCAGAAGTGCCAGAAACAGGCACTACGAGGATGCGTGAAACGGTGCTCGCCGAAGTTGCACAAAGGAGTCCCACGTCGCCGGAGACCAACTTAGAAAGTCGTGCAATGCAGGTTAGAGTGCCGTGGACCCAGGCTTGGCTGTGCATGAAGGATTTCCGCCGGAAGTGCACAGGGGCCGGAGTAGCTGCAAAGTCGCGGTTCCCAGCAATGCAGCCCAGCGAGGTGAGGCAAGGACTTACCTCCACCAAACTTGGGCTGAAGAGTCACTGGACTGTGGGGGTCACTTGGACAGAGTCGCTGGATTCGAGGGACCTCGCTCGTCGTGCTGAGAGGAGACCCAAGGGACCGGTAATGCAGCTTTTTGGTGCCTGCGGTTGCAGGGGGAAGATTCCGTCGACCCACGGGAGATTTCTTCGGAGCTTCTGGTGCAGAGAGGAGGCAGGCTACCCCCACAGCATGCACAAGCAGGAAAACAGTCGAGAAGGCGGCAGGATCAGCGTTACAGAGTTGCAGTAGTCGTCTTTGCTACTATGTTGCAGGTTTGCAGGCTTCCAGCGCGGTCAGCGGTCGATTCCTTATCAGAAGGTGAAGAGGGAGATGCAGAGGAACTCGGCTGAGCTCATGCATTCGTTATCTAAAGTTTCCCCAGAGACAGAGACCCTAAATAGCCAGAAAAGAGGGTTTGGCTACCTAGGAGAGAGGAAAGGCTACTAACACCTGAAGGACCCTATCAGCAGGAGTCTCTGACGTCACCTGGTGGCACTGGCCACTCAGAGCAGTCCAGTGTGCCAGCAGCACCTCTGTTTCCAAGATGGCAGAGGTCTGGAGCACACTGGAGGAGCTCTGGACACCTCCCAGGGGAGGTGCAGGTCAGGGGAGTGGTCACTCCCCTTTCCTTTGTCCAGTTTCGCGCCAGAGCAGGGGCTAAGGGGTCCCTGAACCGGTGTAGACTGGCTTATGCAGAATTGGGCACCTCTGTGCCCAACAAAGCATTTCCAGAGGCTGGGGGAGGCTACTCCTCCCCTGCCTTCACACCATTTTCCAAAGGGAGAGGGTGTCACACCCTCTCTCAGAGGAAGTTCTTTGTTCTGCCATCCTGGGCCAGGCCTGGCTGGACCCCAGGAGGGCGGCTGCCTGTCTGAGGGGTTGGCAGCAGCTGCAGTGAAACCCCAGGAAGGGCAGTCTGGCAGTACCAGGGTCTGTGCTACAGACCACTGGGATCATGGAATTGTACCAACAATGCCAGGATGGCATAGAGGGGGCAATTCCATGATCATAGACATGTTACATGGCCATATTCGGAGTTACCATGGTGAAGCTACATATAGGTAGTGACCTATATGTAGTGCACGCGTGTAATGGTGTCCCCGCACTCACAAAGTTCAGGGAATTGGCTCTGAACAATGTGGGGGCACCTTGGCTAGTGCCAGGGTGCCCTCACACTAAGTAACTTTGCACCTAACCTTTACCAGGTAAAGGTTAGACATATAGGTGACTTATAAGTTACTTAAGTGCAGTGTAAAATGGCTGTGAAATAACGTGGACGTTATTTCACTCAGGCTGCAGTGGCAGGCCTGTGTAAGATTTGTCAGAGCTCCCTATGGGTGGCAAAAGAAATGCTGCAGCCCATAGGGATCTCCTGGAACCCCAATACCCTGGGTACCTCAGTACCATATACTAGGGAATTATAAGGGTGTTCCAGTAAGCCAATGTAAATTGGTAAAAATGGTCACTAGCCTGTCAGTGACAATTTGGAAAGAAATGAGAGAGCATAACCACTGAGGTTCTGATTAGCAGAGCCTCAGTGAGACAGTTAGTCACTACACAGGTAACACATTCAGGCACACTTATGAGCACTGGGGCCCTGGGTTACCAGGGTCCCAGTGACACATACAACTAAAACAACATATATACAGTGAAAAATGGGGGTAACATGCCAGGCAAGATGGTACTTTCCTACACAACCCCCCCCCAAACGAAGGACAATAAGACTAGCCATTACCTGATGAGTCTTCATTGTCTAAGTGGAAATATCTGGAGAGTCCATCTGCATTGGAGTGGCTACTCCCAGGTCTATGTTCCACTGTATAGTCCATTCCCTGTAGGGATATGGACCACCTCAACAATTTAGGATTTTCACCTTTCATTTGTTTTAGCCAAAGTAGAGGTTTGTGGTCTGTCTGAACAATGAAGTGAGTGCCAAACAGGTATGGCCTCAACTTCTTCAGAGCCCAGACCACAGCAAAGGCCTCCCTCTCAATGGCAGACCAACGTTTTTCTCTAGGGGTCAACCTTCTACTAATAAAAGCAACAGGTTGATCCTGGCCCTCAGAATTAAGTTGTGATAGGACTGCCCCTACTCCTAATTCAGATGCATCAGTTTGGACATAGAATTTTTTAGAGTAACAAGGGCTTTTCAGGACAGGTGCAGAGCACATGGCCTGCTTCAGCTCCTCAAAAGCTTTCTGACAGTTTGCTGTCCATAATACCTTTTTAGGCATTTTCTTGGATGTGAGGTCATTAAGAGGGGCTGCAATGGAGCCATAGTTCTTAATGAACCTCCTGTAATACCCAGTGAGGCCTAGGAAGGCTCTCACCTGAGTCTGAGTGGTAGGGGGAACCCAATCAATAATAGTTTGGATTTTCCCCTGAAGTGGTGCAATCTGTTCCCCACCAACAAGGTGTCCCAGATAAACCACCTTACCCTGCCCTATCTGGCACTTTGAAGCCTTGATAGTGAGGCCTGCCTTTTGCAGAGCCTCCAAAACTTTCCATAGGTGGACCAGGTGATCATCCCAGCTGGAGCTAAAGACAGCTATATCGTCCAAATATGCTGCACTGAAAGCTTCCAGCCCTTGCAGGACTGTGTTCACCAACCTCTGAAAAGTGGCAGGTGCATTTTTCAAACCAAAAGGCATTACAGTAAACTGGTAATGTCCTCCAATGGTAGAAAATGCAGTCTTAGGTTTAGCATCTTCTGACAATTTGATCTGCCAATACCCTGCAGTCAAATCAAAAGTGCTTAGATACTTGTCAGATGCCAGTGTATCTATGAGCTCATCTGCCCTGGGTATAGGGTGAGCATCAGTTTTGGTTACCAAGTTGAGACCTCTATAGTCTACACAAAACCTCATTTCCTTCTTTCCATCTTTAGAATTGGGTTTTGGTACCAGTACCACAGGAGAAGCCCATGGACTGTCAGAGTGCTCAACCACTCCTAGTTCCAACATTTTCTGAACTTCTTTCTTTATGCAGTCCCTGACATGGTCAGGCTGCCTATAGATCTTACTTTTGACAGGTAAACTGTCTCCAGTATCTATAGTGTGCTCACACCAAGAAGTGGTGCCTGGCACAGTGGAGAAGAGTTCTGAAAATTGTCCTAGGAGATTTATGCAATTGTCTTTCTGCTCAGCAGTAAGACAATCAGCCAAAACTACACCTTCCACAAGAGCATCTTGATCTGTGGAAGAGAAGAGATCAGGTAGAGGATCACTGTCTTCTTCCTGTCCCTCATCTGTTGCCATGAGCAGGGTGAAATCAGCCCTGTCATAGTAGGGTTTCAGGCGGTTGACATGGAGCACCCTAAGGGGACTCCTGGCAGTGCCTAAGTCAACCAAGTAGGTGACTTCACCCTTCTTTTCAACAATTGTGTGGGGTCCACTCCATTTATCTTGGAGTGCTCTTGGGGCCACAGGCTCCAAGACCCACACTTTCTGCCCTGGTTGGTACTGAACCAAAACAGCCTTCTGATCATGCCATTGCTTCTGGAGCTCTTGGCTGGCCTGAAGGTTTTTACTGGCCTTTTTCATGTACTCAGCCATCCTTGATCTGAGGCCAAGTACATAATCCACAATATCCTGCTTAGGAGCTTTTAAAGGTTGTTCCCAACCCTCCTTTACAAGTGTGAGTGGACCCCTAACAGGGTGTCCAAAAAGAAGTTCAAAGGGGCTGAAGCCCACTCCTTTCTGGGGTACCTCCCTGTAGGCAAAAAGGAGGCATGGTAGAAGGATATCCCATCTCCTGCGGAGTTTTTCAGGGAGTCCCATAATCATGCCTTTGAGAGTTTTATTAAATCTCTCCACCAGTCCATTTGTTTGTGGATGATAGGGTGTTGTGAACTTGTAAGTTACACCACACTCCTTCCACATGGCCTTTAAGTATGCAGACATGAAATTGCTTCCTCTGTCTGATACTACTTCCTTTGGGAAGCCCACCCTGGAAAATATTCCCAGGAGGGCCTTTGCCACTGCAGGAGCTGTAGTGGTCCTTAAAGGAATAGCTTCAGGATATCTTGTGGCATGGTCCACTACCACCAAGATAAACCTATTGCCTGAAGCAGTAGGAGGGTCAAGGGGGCCAACTATGTCAACCCCTACCCTTTCAAAGGGAACCCCAACCACAGGCAGTGGGATAAGGGGTGCCTTTGGAGTGCCACCTGTCTTGCCACTGGCTTGACAGGTTTCACAGGACTTACAAAATTCCTTTGTGTCCTCAGACATCCTAGGCCAATGAAACAATGGAACCAATCTGTCCCAAGTTTTCATTTGACCCAGGTGCCCAGCTAGGGGAATGTCATGTGCCAGTGTTAGGAGGAACTTTCTGTACTCCTGAGGAATCACTCATCTCCTGGCAGCTCCAGGTTTAGGATCCCTATGCTCAGTGTACAAGAGGTTGTCCTCCCAGCAAACTCTGTGAGAGTCACTGACATCCCCATTAGCCTGTTTGACAGCTTGCTGTCTGAGACCCTCTAATGTGGGACAGGTTTGCTGTGCCACACTCAGCTCCTCTCTGGCAGGCCCCCCTTCACCCAAAAGCTCAGCAGTGTCTGCTTCCAGCTCCTCTGGTGTAGGTTCTGCACAGGGAGGGAATTCTTCTTCCTCAGAAGTAGAATCCACTGTAGAGGGAGGGATAGTAGGAAGTGGTTTGCTTCTACTAGCCCTAGCTTTAGGGAGCACTTGGTCCATTGTTCCAGGATCCAAGCTTCCCTGTCATTTTTGCTTTTTGGCCTGAGCCCTTGTCAAAGCAAAAATATGCCCTGGGATGCCCAGCATTGCTGCATGGGCCTCCAACTCCACATCTGACCAAGCTGATGTCTCCAAATCATTCCCTAATAGACAGTCTACAGGTAAATCTGAAGCTACCACAACTTTCTTTGGACCAGTTACCCCCCCCCAGTTGAGATTTACAACAGCCATGGGGTGGCTTTGTGTTATGTTGTGAGCATCGGTTACTTGGTACTGGTGTCCAAGTATGTGTTGTTCAGGGTGCACCAGTTTCTCAATCACCATTGTGACACTGGCACCTGTGTCCCTGTAGGCCTGGACCTCAACACCATTTATTAGGGTTAGTTGCTTGTACTTCTCCAAGTTATGGGGGCAAGCAACCAAAGTGGCTAAATCAATAGCCCCTTCAGAGACTAAAGTAGCCTCTGTGGTCTCCCTAATCAGACCAACCCCAACTAAATTACCAAAAGTGAGCCCAGCTACTCCCTTGGATTGGCTATTAGTAGGTTTGCTCCCACCACCACTGCTATTAGTAGGGACACTAGGTGTAGCAGTAGGGGTTGTAGTGGTAGGAGCTGTGGTGCCTTTCTTTGGACAACTGGGATCTGTTGTCCAATGGCCTTTTATTTTACATAAATAGCACCATGGTTTCTTTTCCTTGTTCTGATTAAAGGAGGATTTGGACCCACCACCCCCACCAGAGTGTTTTTGTGGGCCTGATGAAGACTCATTTTTAGATTTGTCCCCACCCTTGTCAGAAGACTTACCATCCTTCTTTTTGTTGCCATCTTTGTCACCCCCTGTATGAACTTTTCTGTTCACTCTTGTTCTGACCCATTTGTCTGCCTTCTTTCCCAATTCTTGGGGAGAGGTCAGATCAGAGTCCACCAAGTACTGGTGCAACAAATCAGACACACAATTATTAAGAATATGCTCTCTCAGGATTAAGTTATACAGGCTGTCATAATCAGTAACTTTACTGCCATGTAACCACCCCTCCAAGGCCTTCACTGCCTGGTCAATGAAATCAACCCAGTCTTGTGAAGACTCCTTTTTGGTCTCTCTGAACTTTATCCTGTACTGTTCAGTGGTTAAGCCATAACCATCCAGGAGTGCATTCTTAAGAACTTGGAAATTATTAGCATCATTTTCTTTTACAGTAAGGAGCCTATCCCTACCTTTTCCAGTAAATGATAGCCATAGGATAGCAGCCCACTGCTTTTGAGGGACATCCTGTACAGCACAGGCCCTCTCAAGTGCAGCAAACCACTTGTTAATGTCATCCCCCTCCTTATAAGGGGGAACTATCTTGTGCAGATTCCTGGAATCATGCTCTTTGCAGGATGACTATGGGGAATACTGCTGCTGCCACCATGGGTATCTAAACCCAACTTCTGTCTTTCCTTCTCTATTTCTAAAGACTGTCTATCCAAATCCAGCTGTTGCTTCTTGAGCTTCAGTCTGGTTTGTTCCACTCTCAATCTATTGAGCTCCCTTTCTAACAATCTGTCATCAGGGTGGGTGGGAGGGACATTTCTAGATACAGAGGTATGATGGGAATGAACAGAAGGAGACCTGTCCCTTACAGAGGGCACCCTAACAGCTTGGCTACCAGCATAATGTGAGAGCACACCATCAGTATGGTGTGATTCAACCTCTGTACCAACTATGCTAGACTGTCTAGTAATGGGCAGGCTGAGAAGTTTCTTTCCTGAATCTTTTCCTGGGGGAGTCCCTGGATCAGATTGAGAACCATTAGCTACTTTTTCCACAGATTGGGCACTTATGGCCTTATCCTGTACTCTAAGCATGTTAATTAACAGTTCTAAGGAAGGATTCTTCCCTACACTCAAACATCTCTCTATGCAGAGACTCCTTGCTCCTTTCCAGCTAAGGTGATCATATGCAAGTTTGGACAGTTCAACATTTTTTCCTGTGCCAGACATTTTTAGAGAGAGTTAAAGTGATAGAAAAAAAAGAAAAAAGTTTTCAGAACTTTTTGGAAAGACAGAAAAAACTTTTTAAACTTTTAAGAACTTTTTGAAAGTTTTAGAAGTACTTTTCAGCACTTAGAAAAGAGTGAAAAGAGGAAATGCAAAACTTTTTGGCTATGTGTATATACACTGACCTTGTTTTGTATATTTTTCTCTTATGAAAAGTACAATGACAAGAGTGGTAAGTAGTCTCAAGCACTTTTCCCACCACTGCACAACCAATGTAGGAGGCTGGACTGGCTTGTAGTGAGTACCAAGGGGTACTTGCACCTTGCACCAGGCCCAGTTATCCCTTATTAGTGTATAGGGTGTCTAGCAGCTTAGGCTGATAGATAATGGTAGCTTAGCAGAGCAGCTCAGGCTGAACTAGGAGACGTGTGAAGCTACTACAGTACCACTTAGTGTCATATGCACAATATCATAAGAAAACACAATACACAGTTATACTAAAAATAAAGGTACTTTATTTTTATGACAATATGCCAAAGTATCTTAGAGTGTACCCTCAGTGAGAGGATAGGAAATATACACAAGATATATATACACAATAGCAAAAATATGCAGTATAGTCTTAGAAAACAGTGCAAACAATGTATAGTTACAATAGGATGCAATGGGGAAACATAGGGAGAGGGGCAACACAAACCATATACTCCAAAAGTGGAATGCGAACCACGAATGGACCCCAACCTATGTGACCTTGTAGAGGGTCGCTGGGACTATTAGAAAATAGTGAGAGTTAGAAAAATAACCCTCCCCAAGACCCTGAAAAGTGAGTGCAAAGTGCACTAAAGTTCCCCTAAGGACAAAGTAGTCGTGTTAGAGGAATAATGCAGGAAAGACACAAACCAGCAATGCAACAACTGTGGATTTCCAATCTAGGGTACCTGTGGAACAAGGGGACCAAGTCCAAAAGTCACAAGCAAGTCGGAGATGGGCAGATGCCCAGGAAATGCCAGCTGTGGGTGCAAAGAAGCTTCGACTGGACAGAAGAAGCTGAGGTTTCTGCAGGAACAAAAAGGGCTAGAGACTTCCCCTTTGGTGGACGGATCCCTCTCGCCTTGGAGAGTCGTGCAAAAGTGTTTTCCCGCCAGAACGACGCCAACAATCCTTGCTACACGCAAATTGTGCGTTTGGCGTTTTTGGATGCTGCTGGGGCCCAGGAGGGACCAGGAGGTCGCAAATTGGACCTGCAGAGAGAGGGGACGTCGAGCAAGACAAAGAGCCCTCACAGAAGCAGGTAGCACCCAGAGAAGTGCCAGAAACAGGCACTACAAGGATGCGTGAAATGGTGCTCGCCGAAGTTGCACAAAGGAGTCCCACGTCGCCGGAGACCAACTTAGAAAGTCGTGCAATGCAGGTTAGAGTGCCGTGGACCCAGGCTTGGCTGTGCACGAAGGATTTCCGCCGGAAGTGCACAGGGGCCGGAGTAGCTGCAAAGTCGCGGTTCCCAGCAATGCAGCCCAGCGAGGTGAGGCAAGGACTTACCTCCACCAAACTTGGGCTGAAGAGTCACTGGACTGTGGGGGTCACTTGGACAGCATCGCTGGATTCGAGGGACCTCGCTCGTCGTGCTGAGAGGAGACCCAAGGGACCGGTAATGCAGCTTTTTGGTGCCTGCGGTTGCAGGGGGAAGATTCCATCGACCCACGGGAGATTTCTTCGGAGCTTCTGGTGCAGAGAGGAGGCAGGCTACCCCCACAGCATGCACAAGCAGGAAAACAGTCGAGAAGGCGGCAGGATCAGCGTTACAGAGTTGCAGTAGTCGTCTTTGCTACTATGTTGCAGGTTTGCAGGCTTCCAGCGCGGTCAGCGGTCGATTCCTTATCAGAAGGTGAAGAGGGAGATGCAGAGGAACTCGGCTGAGCTCATGCATTCGTTATCTAAAGTTTCCCCAGAGACAGAGACCCTAAATAGCCAGAAAAGAGGGTTTGGCTACCTAGGAGAGAGGAAAGGCTACTAACACCTGAAGGAGCCTATCAGCAGGAGTCTCTGACGTCACCTGGTGGCACTGGCCACTCAGAGCAGTCCAGTGTGCCAGCAGCACCTCTGTTTCCAAGATGGCAGAGGTCTGGAGCACACTGGAGGAGCTCTGGACACCTCCCAGGGGAGGTGCAGGTCAGGGGAGTGGTCACTCCCCTTTCCTTTGTCCAGTTTCGCGCCAGAGCAGGGGCTAAGGGGTCCCTGAACCGGTGTAGACTGGCTTATGCAGAATTGGGCACCTCTGTGCCCAACAAAGCATTTCCAGAGGCTGGGGGAGGCTACTCCTCCCCTGCCTTCACACCATTTTCCAAAGGGAGAGGGTTTCACACCCTCTCTCAGAGGAAGTTCTTTGTTCTGCCATCCTGGGCCAGGCCTGGCTGGACCCCAGGAGGGCAGCTGCCTGTCTGAGGGGTTGGCAGCAGCAGCAGCTGCAGTGAAACCCCAGGAAGGGCAGTCTGGCAGTACCAGGGTCTGTGCTACAGACCACTGGGATCATGGAATTGTACCAACAATGCCAGGATGGCATAGAGGGGGCAATTCCATGATCATAGACATATTACATGGCCATATTCGGAGTTACCATGGTGAAGCTACATATAGGTAGTGACCTATATGTAGTGCACGCGTGTAATGGTGTCCCCGCACTCACAAAGTTCAGTGAATTGGCTCTGAACAATGTGGGGGCACCTTGGCTAGTGCCAGGGTGCCCTCACACTAAGTAACTTTGCACCTAACCTTTACCAGGTAAAGGTTAGACATATAGGTGACTTATAAGTTACTTAAGTGCAGTGTAAAATGGCTGTGAAATAACGTGGACGTTATTTCACTCAGGCTGCAGTGGCAGGCCTGTGTAAGATTTGTCAGAGCTCCCTATGGGTGGCAAAAGAAATGCTGCAGCCCATAGGGATCTCCTGGAACCCCAATACCCTGTGTACCTCAGTACCATATTCTAGGGAATTATAAGGGTGTTCCAGTAAGCCAATGTAAATTGGTAAAAATGGTCACTAGCCTGTCAGTGACAATTTGGAAAGAAATGAGAGAGCATAACCACTGAGGTTCTGATTAGCAGAGCCTCAGTGAGACAGTTAGTCACTACACAGGTAACACATTCAGGCACACTTATGAGCACTGGGGCCCTGGGTTACCAGGGTCCCAGTGACACATACAACTAAAACAACATATATACAGTGAAAAATGGGGGTAACATGCCAGGCAAGATGGTACTTTCCTACAGGTGATACCAGCAGTCCTATTGACACACTCTGGTCCGCCCCGACAGACAAAATCACGGCCCTGCAGCTATCGTCAGACTTAGTACAGGGGACAAGCAATCAGTTCATTGTTCATTTTCTTATTTTCGTGGGCGGAAATCGTATCTTGTGGACTGTGGTATGGTATGGTCAGGAAACAATTGTTCAGTGTGACCTAAATCTGAGGGAACCTCCTGCAGCACACTGTCGTTCTGTTTTTTATCACTCCGCGTAGTGTTGCTGAAATGGTCCTCAGTCGTCGAGTGGTCACTACTTTTTATTTCATCAGAGGGTACGAGTAGGGGTACTTTCTTACAGTGGGATGCATGTATCCAATTCTTAGCTCCCTCGACCTTAACTGCTTTTCAAGTAGCAAGAAGGACCTGTCGCGGACCTTTCCATCGAGGTTCAGGACTCTTTTTCCGCTGGAAATGTTTTGTGAGAACCCAGTCGCCAGGTAGTATCTTGTGACCTGGATCAGTGGATCCAGATGGGAGTGCTTCACGCACCTGTTGGTGAATAGAACGCAAAGAATTAGTGAGTTAATTTAAATAGTCCATCAAAACAGGATGTTCTAGTTCTGAGTACTTGTGAGGTCGAGGGACCCCCCAGACATTTGCTTGCCTTCCCATCACTATCTCATGGGATGACAACCCTGATCTAGAGTGAGGCGTCATCCTGACAGACATTAAAGCCAGGGGCAACGCGTCCGGCCACCGTATACCGCGTTCTGCGCATATCTTTGACATCTTCAATTTAAGTGTGCCATTATATTTTTCAACTAGTCCTGCTGACTGGGGGTGGTTAGCTGCATGAAACTTCTGGCGGAGGTCCAAACCTTCACACACCCTTTTCATCACCTGCCCTACAAAATGACTCCCATTATCTGACCAGACACACCTTGGGACCCCAAACCGTGGGAAGAACTCCTTCAGAAGTACCTTTGCGGAAGTAAGGGCAGTATTATCTTTAGTAGGGTAAGCTTCTACCCACTTACTAAACATACAGACCACAACTAGGACATATTTCAAGTTGTTACACCTTTCCATCTCAATATAATCCATTTGTAGTACTTCAAAGGGATACGTTGGTGGTGAAAAATGCCCAGCGGGGACTGAGGCACCCTTCCCTATGTTATGTTGTAAACAAATCATGCAGGATTGAACCAGTTGGTCAGCTACTCTTCTGATATTTTTTTTAGACCAAACCGGATCAAGCAAATTACAGATGCTTTTCGCACTAACGTGTGCAGGACCATGGGCCATAGTCACTACTGGCAGAATGAATGCATCGGGTAACATCCATCTTTCCTTCTGTGACAGATCTGTCCAGCACAGCGTATTTTCATCTAACTTGGCCTTCCCTTCTTCCCATTCCTTTTTCTCCTGTTCAGTTGCCTCATCCTGTATCTTCCTGACACTCTCGACCGTGTTCCCAAATATTTCATGGGGACGAACCTTCTCTGTACTATCTACCACATACATGTGTCCTGTCTTTGCATACACTGTATCTTTTGCTGTCTGATCGGCTAGGGCGTTGCCCCATCCAGTGTCATCTGTCACCTTTTTGTGTGCACTACACTTCATGATAGCCATTGTTTTTGGGTAATGCCAGGCAAGAAAGTAAGTTAGTTATAAGGGTCCCATGTTGAATATGTGTCCCATGTGAGGTGAGGAATCCTCGTTCTGCCCACAAGCGACCAAAATTGTGTGCTACGCCAAATGCATACTGACTGTCCGTGTAAACATTCACTTTAAGTCCTTTACTTAACTCACAGGCTTGTGTTAGAGCTATTAATTCTGCGGCCTGAGCAGAGTTATGTGGTATTCTAGCTGTTTCAACTACAGTGGTAGCTGTTGTAACTGCATAGGCTGCTGAGGTAGTGCCATCGGGTAGCTTGATGCATGAGCCATATACGTATAATATGCCATCAGGGTCTTTCAGTGGAGTGTCCTGTAAGTCCACTCTCCCTTTTGTTTCATCCTCCGTCCGGAGAATGCAGTCATGTATGTCATCATAAGAATCTTCAGTTTTTTCAGTAATTGGCAATAAAGTGGCAGGATTGAGCGTGTTGCACCTTTTTAATGTTATATGACTAGCTAAAAGTGTCAGTTCATAAGTAGTTAATCGTGCATTAGTTAGATGCTGTGTTTTTGTTTTGTTTAATAGTGCGTCAACAGTGTGTGGGACCAACAGGGTGAGGGGTGAATCCATGACTATCCCAGCCGACAGGTATCATTGTTAATAATGTCATAATGTCAGGAACAACAGGGAACTAGGGTATTACAATCTTATTGACCGCCCGTAAATTAATAACAGATCGGAGTCCTGGAAACGTGGTGCCATCAGATAATTTTTTATGAACAGGAAGGACAGGACTGTTACAATCATTACCACACGTTTCTTCAATGACACCCAAATCAATCAACTGGGTCACAATATTTTTGAGTTGTTGTTCAATGTGTTGGGATAATTTGTATTGGGGAAGACGAGGCAATTTGGCATTGGCTTTCAAGCGTATGACATACGGTGGTATGTCCAGACATCCAACATCGTCCTTATGTGTGGCCCATAAAATGTCTGGCAAATCTCGAAGTTCGGGTGGAAGTGGTTTTGACAAAAATTGTGACGGGGAAATATTTGGACCTAAAGTGCCATGAACTCCATCCGGAGAGCAATAAATGGTGGCGTAAATTCTCACTACAGGCCGAAGTAAGAATGAGAGGGGAGCTAATGGTGTAAGGACCTATAGCAACATGCAGCGGCTGGGAGACTGGGTTAGCCACCGGAACACCAGAAAACCCCATAGAGACGTTAATATTGCCAGACAGAGGGACCCCTTGGACCTCTTCCTGTTTAACAGAACTTTTGGTGGCCCCAGTATCTACCAAAAAATCATGTGAAGAACCGTCTAATTGTACCTCAACGTGAGGGCCATTCTGCCTAACAGGAATAGAAACTGGTCCCACCCCCCTCTGTCGAAGGCTGTCCTAGTCAAAGGAGGACCCCTGACCTTCATACGCATCATAGTTCGTCATTAAAATATTGACGCTGGGATGAAGCATCAAAATAAATCGTCCGGGGGGTACTGTGGGACCGTGAAGGGGCCTGCTGGCGGGGTCTGTCTGCAGGACCAGACCTACTGCGTGGTCTGTAGTCCTGTTGCGGTGGGGGCATGGGGCGGCCTGTGGAGTTGTCCTTATTGGGGCAGTCATTCTTCCAGTGGCCCTCCTGCTTGCAATAGGCGCACTGATTGTAGGAGAGGGAAGAATGGGGAGGGCGTTGGGACTGCCTTCTGTCATTGGGAGGTCCTTGTGACCTTGATCTGGACTGCTGTTGACGGGGCTGAGGGTAGGCCTGCTGAAATAACACCTTCATTTTCAACTCCTTCGTTTTTTTCTCGTTCTTTTCTTGTTCTTCTATCTCCCTGTTCTCATAATATTGGGCCATTGCCAGTATTCCAGTGGCAGTAGAGACTGCCCACGTACTTTCACACAATTTCAATTTTCCCTTTATGTCTGGTAATAAATTGTCCACAAATTTGTCAACAAAAAGTCTTATCCCCCCTTCAGTAGTCATGTCTTGGCTGCTGTAATCAGAAAAGACACCCTTAAACCTTGTATAAAAGTCTGAAACCCTCGTTCTTTTTCTGTTTACAGGCGGCCAATTTATCCCAATTTATCCTGTGTGGTGCAAGTATGGTCTTCATTAAATCCAAAATACGCAGTGGGAGGGCCAATATAAGTGGGTCTGGTTTTGCTCCCCCAACCCTGTCCCTTTCTGCTGCTTGCAATTGGTCCCACGTGCCCCCTAGTTCAGCATAGTCGCACCTCCGTACTTTTGACCATACTTCCTGAGGGACTACTGCTGCCATTAACATGTCAATATCATAGTACAGGATTCAAGAATTTGTTGCAGTTCTTTATAATATCCTGCAGGATTTTTACGGGGGTCAGGTAAGGCGGCTTTTAGGGTATATGTTTCAGATCTTTTCCATGGGGTGTATACCCACATTTGTTGAAAAAGCCCTGCGGTAATAACTTGGCCAGCGTTATCCATCACCGGCTCTCGCCAAACCGGCGGAACCTCTCTCATGGGAAACATGGATGCCCTTATAGAAGGGCTACATGTCCACAGGCGGTCCCTATATACGAGAAGAGTAACGACATAATCATGTAGACCAGAACCAAACGGCAGTCCAGTAGATGCGCATTTTGGGAGGTCCACCAGTCCTGCGGGAGCTGAGGAACCATCATCCTCATATTTTTGTATTATAATGTTGCACATAAGGGTAGCTGCATGTAACTGAACTGGACAATGTCCCTGACCCCATAGTCATTCTAATTAGTCATCCACCTCCGTGTCATTTCTTCATTGACATCTTCTTGTGAATTAGAGAACAAGTGTCCGCGGAGGGTGTGCTTTCGCGGGGTCATGGGATGGGGGGTATGTGTGGTGTCTAAACAGGAGTCAGGGGTGGGCCAAACGGGGGCCAGTCGAGGGGTGTGTACAGTCGGGCGGTGTGTATCCTCTATAGGTCTGGTGACAGGAGGGGTGGTGGTGGGAGGCGGAGCACTCGCCTGAGATCCAACCGGGGGTGGCACAATAGGGTCACCTAGTGCAGGTTGAGGATGTAGTGTAGGATATATTGGTGGAGTATATAATGGGGGTTTATCTAACATATCGTTTAAAAGGGGGTCTTCCTCTTGTGGCTTATCCACTACTGTCCTGGAAGGGTAACACTTATCAGTTTGTAAGGGAAGCCTTCGGTCATGTTCTAAACTTTTCTGTTGATGTTCAGCTACATCAGAGTCATATACCTTTTCAGTCACCGTCCTGGTCTTATGTCTCTGTAATTCTTTCTCTGCCTTCCTACGTCTTTGGTCTGCTTCTTTCTGCCAAGTCCGTAGTGAATCAAACATCCCTGGTCTACTTTTTGTCACAAACAAACGTTCCTGTAAATAGTCTAATTTATCTTTATCAAATGTCCCATGAATAGGCCATTGTAAATCAGAACTACCTTTGGTTCTTTTTCTCCATATATCAGACCAGATAATCGGACCTATGCCATATTTAACATATATATCATGATTCGGAGTCCCAGCCGGAGGAGTGGGGCATGTTTCCTCCAGGCGGGAGTCCGTACTGCAAAGACAACAACACAATTTCCTAAAACAACTGAACGCTGGCATTCTTCCAGTATTTTTTTAAAAAAAAATTCTTACACCAGTGGTTTGAATACACCAAATGACTGGCAAATATGCCCTTTGCTTCCTATATACTTAAATGACAACTGAGGTCAGTCTTACCACTGACGTCGATCTTTGCAAAGAGCGATAGAAACGGTACAATACTCACAGACCTATTTTTAGACAGGAATCTTTCAACTCCCGTCCTTACCTGACACTTCTGTTATAGTCTGAAAGTTGGGGACTCCAGTAGTTCACAGAAAACAGAGACCCGAATTCAGACAGTGCCAGGAGAAGTCGAGCCGGCTGGAAGACACACAGTGGAGATCTACAGGTCCACGACAGAGAACGAAGCTCAGAATCTGGTCTGGGGCGCCTCCCTTGGAAGTCTAATCGTGAGTCCTCCGTCACCTGGTCATTCCCCTGGATGCCTGACTCGGGTCCCTGTTCGGGCGCCAACTGAGGAACCAGGAAAGATAGAATCCCCGCCCGGGGTCTTCTTCCCAGCAGTGGAGGGACACCCTAGTCCTCAGGGTCAGTTTAGCAGAGAGTACACAAATCAAGCGGAGTCATCAACTGGAGGAATAAAGAGAAGTTTATTACATGGATTATAGCTCGAGCTAATACAGAGTCCCAGGACAGTCAAGTGACTATCCTACGGAGGCTGCCCCTTCACTCTGGGGCACCCAACCTTATATACACACAAAACTGCATAGTCAGACGACAACTCCACCCCTAGCGTATTCAAGGTCCTCTGCGGCCTTCAGAATATTTCAGGAATATACGTGTGGTGGGAGAAGGTTCAGATGCAGCTGGCAGGAGGTGGCAACGACCTGTACGAACCTGTTCTGGCAGTTACTGATTAAGCACAAACATTCTCGGAACTACGGTTAGAACAAGTAAATTACAGCGATAAGCAGATTGCAGCCCAAGGCTGTGAACACAAGGTCAAGCATCAAAGTTCAGGAGGTTTGTTGAGCACATGGCAACATAATAAAGATAAACAGATGCCTAGCAGCTATGGTGTATGATTAAGTTTATGTACATTTTCTCATGGCCCAATGAGGCCAAAATCACCACGCCAAATTTACAAAGCGGGGCAATACATGCATTGTGCCACTTTGTAATGCTGTGCACCAACCTTATGCCTGCCCCAGGCATAATGTTAGCAAGGAGGGCGTTCCCCCTGTTAGGTGGGCCAAAAAATGGCACAAAGATTAGATTTCTTTGCACCATTTTCTGCAGCATTTTTAACTCCCGCTCAGAGCAGGCATTAAAAGGGGGCACACCATTATTTATATTGGGCCCCATGGTACTATTCGGGGTTAGCATCAAAATTTTGGCACTAACCTTGAAGTACATCAATAGCAAAAAAAAAATTACGCTATTGCCCCCTACCTTGCACCACGGTGTGCTGTATTTTAAAAATGAAGCACACATGGTGGCAGTAGCGGGGCGCTAAGTGGTGCCAGGAAAGTGGCGCTGCACTGAGTGCAGCACCACTTTTCTTAAATCTGCCCCCAAATGCTTTGACAAAATCAAAAGTAAACTAGGAAAGATATGAATCCTCACAAGGGCATCTAAATGGGTAAAACTGTAAAGGTTTTCAGATAAAACTAATTGTTCTCACAGACTCCAGACATCATTGGGGTTTGGAGTTTGGGTCAAAAACTGGCTGATAGTTCATATAACTGTTTCTCATTTGCACAGGTTGCTTTGAGATGTTCTTATGCCAAAAGAAGTGCCGTTCTTTGGGGCACATTTATGTCATACATCTGCTTGTTTACGCACGGTAGATAACACTTTTTTATTGGAGTGTGCGAAATTTGCACATTTCAATGGTATCTGGGGTAACTTTTCCCATTGAGAATTAGGGCATTTTTTTTAACTCTAATTTGGTGCAAAACTAACTCCATATGTATACTTTGGTGCTAGACCCGCCTAGTGCCAAATTTATGGAGTAAAGTAATTTTTTGGAAATGGAAACCTACCTTGTCCTAATGAGATGCAAGGTAGGCGTTCCCGTGCAAAAAATGACTCTATGGTCTTAACCCCATGTTTATACTCCCGTGCAAAAATGATGCATGGGTGGGAGGAGGGGTCAAAAAATGGTGCAAAGTTTGCTTAGCCCCATTTTTTAACGTCTGGGTCAGGGCAGGCATTAGGGGACCTGTGGCGCATTTCCATGGTGGAACACCATGGAATAAGCCCACAGATGCCCTCCACAGGCCACAGGGACACCCACACCAGAGGGACAGCGGAGGATGGGGGACCCTATCCCAGGTAAGTACAGGTAAGTATTTTATTTTATTTTTTAAAGTTCCAAAGGGGGCCCTGAAATGGGCCCCCATACATGGCAGAGGGTGCAATGGCCAGGCCCAGGGGATCCTTGTTCCCTGTGCTGGCCATTGGGGTGGTGGGCATGACTTCTGCCTTTCATAAGGC
Source organism: Pleurodeles waltl (assembly GCF_031143425.1). Classification (NCBI taxonomy): domain Eukaryota; kingdom Metazoa; phylum Chordata; class Amphibia; order Caudata; family Salamandridae; genus Pleurodeles; species Pleurodeles waltl. The sequence goes on from NC_090443.1 coordinate 453,804,501, forward strand.
AGGAGTCATGTGGCACGGTAGGTTTAGTGCCATAAAATGCCGCTAATCTGGTTAGAGTATTTTTTTTTTACTCTAAACAGCCTTGCGTCATTTTTTGGTGCTTAATCCCCATCTTTCATACCGCCACCCCCACCCGGCTAGAGTAAATTTTTTTTACGCTAGCCTACCCTTTGTGCCGGCTAGCATCATTCTTTAAATATGACGCCCGGCATCTAAGAATGGCGCTAGCCGGCATTATATTTTTTGCCGCAAAGCTGCGCTAATGCAGGTTTGTGGCAAAAAGTATAAATCAGGGCCATTGTCTCGTGGGAAAACCTTTTTACTCGAACACGTCTCCTGTGAATAAAAAACACAAACAAGATTTTGCACTATACAAATGGCAAAATGTCACAAGTTTCCGGTAACAAGAAAAACTGGATTTTCAAGAGATTACAACTGCCTAAAGAAAATTCTACAGAGGACTATTTAAAAAAACGTATTTCTTTTCTTCCTATCATCGTTCTGGTCTCTTTCTTTGATCATCCTCAAGCATGGCTGCGGCCCCCGTGCATCTGGGGCCTAAAGGTGTGCCCTTTTGAGCACAGATATGTCCATCATTAATTATCACCATGGTTACTGTCACCCTAAATCAGAGATGTAGACATTGATTGCTTTATCTCTGGAGCCTGCACATGTCACACTCCATCAGAAACAGAAGTAGAAAAATGGCAGTTCTCGCTCCCTTAGTGTTTCTATGAGCTGTGTGTTCCTCAAAAGGACCGAACATGCTTTGTCCGCAAGTTTCCGTCCGTGGTCTTCTGGCTAATACGTATCGCACCAGATCAATCAATAAACCATGCGCATTCCCTTCTCCCCTCTATTCTGGTTCAAATGTGTCATACTGAATCACGCACTCGGAATACGTACCGTTTCTTCGGTGCCCTTCTGATCTGTGCTTGTCACATCCAATGAAAAAGCCGTTGGTCACAAACTGCCCACGTGCCTGCACTCTTGCAGAGTTTGCGAATGACATTTGTAAATTCCAAGCCCGTTTTATTTCCTTTGCTGGCGCAGTGCAATTTCTCCAAATTCCACAGTCGGAAAAAAAACCCTGTGAGGCGAAAAGCAAGATGGGGAAAGTAAAGGAAAGGCACACGTACCATTAATCGGGACAAACATACATTGACACTCATTTCTAGTGCAAAAGGTCATTTATTTAGGACAGGATTTTACATAAACAACAACAACTTAGAACTGTATGAAATCCCTCTCGCCCAACTTTCAACTTAAAAGCTTCCTCATGCCCATCCTTCTTTTCTAATAGCTTTCTTCCAATCCCCTCCCCTAGACACTCCCCTCTTCCTTCCATGCCCTCCTTGTTTGTAAACAAACCTCTCCCCATTCTGATCCTTCACCTCCTTTTTCCCCCTGGAAGGGGGGAACAAGCCCGCATCTGGCTCTCCCCCCTCCCCCATTTCCTGCCAACTCTTATGCACCGCACCTGTCCTAACTGACGTCAAACCTAAACCTACCTACCTAATCACGCCTTCCCTTGACAAACCCTCCCCTGCTGCCTACCTTCTATGCAGGGTGGGTGGGTGGTCCAAAACTTCCTCCCTGTAATGGTCGGCCTGGAAAGAGGCCGACCCCACCCCTCTACCCCCTTTTAACCCATCCCTAAAGCCCACCCCCACTTACCTGTCCACCAATCCAGACGCACCCGCGCCACTTCCTGTCGTCCCGAAAAGACCCGCGGAGAGACTAGAGCGAGTCTCTCTCTCCGCGGGCCCCCCCATCGGGACAAACATACATTGACACTCATTTCTAGTGCAAAAGGTCATTTATTTAGGACAGGATTTTACATAAACAACAACAACTTAGAACTGTATGAAATCCCTCTCGCCCAACTTTCAACTTAAAAGCTTCCTCATGCCCATCCTTCTTTTCTAATAGCTTTCTTCCAATCCCCTCCCCTAGACACTCCCCTCTTCCTTCCATGCCCTCCTTGTTTGTAAACAAACCTCTCCCCATTATGATCCTTCACCTCCTTTTTCCCCCTGGAAGGGGGGAACAAGCCCGCATCTGGCTCTCCCCCCTCCCCCATTTCCTGCCACCCAGAAAAACCCATGTGGCGTTTTTCTGCCCCACCCGGCAAATCTCCGTTTGCCCCTTGATTGCTACTCATTTCTTAAACCACAGGTTCTCCCCGCATAACTTCTCTAGCATCGGCCTCAAAACCCATCAAATAATACGCATTTCCCAATTGCGATAAATGTACTCCATCATCTCTGAACACTGTCCCCTCATGCTCCGTAATATCCTCGTGCCTCCGCACCTTAATCCCTTGGGCCCAGCAAAATACCCTCATTGCCCTATTCAACTTATTCCGAGCCCGCTCAATGGCTCCATGATTGAGTGCCCCTCTCCATACCCGCCTGGGTATAAACTCTGTCCATACCAGACATGTCCCGCACAGGTTTTGCTTCAATAGCACCAAATCTTTTTGCATAAATTGTATAAATATGAGCCCTGGTTGCCTCACCAAACCATTTTCACCCAAGTGTATCAGCAACAAATCCGGGCATCCCCACTGCGGCAAATTCCCTGTGATAAACTGGGAGTAAACTCCCCCACCTAATTCCGCTCTTTCCCCACCAACGCACTTCGTGGTGTCTGCTGGGCAGTCCCCATTGATCTGCCGTAGATCTGTTTTTCAGCGAATTTTGCTGCCCCCATGTACGAATGAATGGCCGACCAGCCAAGTCACTGTCTTATCGTTCCTCGGTCCGGCCACACACCCTGTAAAGAAAAAACACTATAACAACTGTGATGTACTTCTAAAACCCCCCCCCCAACCTGGGTTTCATTATGGCCTAACATAGCGCTCGCAGCATCTGGATTTCGTCTACTTATTGCTTCAATCTTAGCCCAATCTCATCCTAAATGAGCTGCTGCTGTTATTGCCCCGATCCTAAAGGAGTGCGTTCCAAAATCCCCTACTTGCCGACCAGTCCCTTAATGCATGCAGATCTCCCTCTCCTTCACGCTGCACTCTTTGCCTAATGCCGAACAATTCTGATACCCTAAATACCCCAAAAAACATCCAGACCATGCACAAACTGAAGAGTGCTACTTCGTGTTCGTCCGTGCAGCATACTGGCAAAACATGCAAAAATTCTTTCAGTATCCCAAAATAATGGGCTCTCTTGCCTTACTTCCCGCCCCGGCCCTAAACCTGCCCCATCCTTTCAACATCTTTCCCAATAATCATCCCGAGCCGGATCCGTACCCAACAAAAAAAAGGGGGGGGGGGGGGTGGGGTCCCATAAAATGAAAAACCTGCTAATTTCCTGCCTATCGTGGCCGGGGATAGCCCTTCCTTGATCAAAAACAGCGTGAACCGCAAGGCCCGTGCTTCCAAACCCTCAGGCCCCTGAGCCCAGAAATTACCCCTAAAACTCTGCAAAAGATTGAAAACCCCAACCATGCCAGCCTGTAACTTCGTCGCGTATAGACTGCTAGAGACATCACCACCAGACCCCGAGATCCTCAAACCCCCCACTCCCAAATGTCTGCCGGGACCGTAGTCTTGGTCTGCTCCGCTCCTGGCGCCAGGTCACGAAACGCCGCTACTATGAATGAAATAGTGAATCTGCAATCTCGTTGTATACCCCGGGTATGTGCAGCTTTAAAGATAACATTAAGAGATAAACCTTGCCGTATAAATTGATGCAACAAACGCAAAACTCATACATTTCTGTGACATGGACAGTCCGAGTCTTCTACAAAAAGTACGTCCTCCCCTCACTACTCTACACGCAAAATTGAGATAGCCTAGTAATTTCTGTGCCATCCGTAACTCCATTTTGTGCATAGTTCGCCCATCTGCTAGGCATTCTAGAATTTCCTTCCTTTTGATGCTGGCCATCCTGCCCCATTAATTCCGCATCTAGCTCTATGCCCAAGAAAGTCATGATTGACAGCAGTCCCTCAGTCTTTTCCGGTGGCCAGTCGAAGAATGTACCCGCTCTTCTCCCAAATGCTACCTCCTTGTCTATTTTGTCGCGTATTACATGCGGCTGTTCTTTTGCAGACCGCAAAATGTCTGCCCATCGCCTCTGCCGAGGACCTTGATAACCTACCCTGAAAACTTTCACGAAAAACCCATTCCAAATGTCTGGCCCTATTCTTGTCCGGGTACCTGTGCAGCCATGGCAACCAGACTTCTAATCTAACTGGCGTAGGCCCCTTTTGGCGCAGGAGCACCTTGTGATCCTCTTCCTCTTGTCGCCCTCCATTGCTCAGCTGGGCTGTTGAGGGAAAAACATTGTATGACTGGATGACGACCCCCGCACTTGGAGCAGTCATGTTTGAAACTGCACTGAGCCCTTGAACAGAAACCCTTGTTGAAATTCCAACAGGCCCCTGAGTTACCCGCCTGCGTTTTTGTAGTATTTTCCGCCCCTCCCAAGGCGGGGCGCGCCTGAAAGGGCTTATATGTTACCAGCAATCCGCTCGCCGTATGGGTGGATGCCGCTGCCTGTGCTGATGCCATCCATTGCATCCATAGCTCCGGATCTACGTCCCCCCATGGTTTCTCGGGGTTGATGCTCACTCGTGCCCTAAACTCCTCGTCATAACTTAGCCATGCAAAACCCCCAAAATGCATCTGAGCCTTTCTAATGATATCCATGTATTTGAAGAGCGCGATGGCCCGGTCTGGGTATTTTTCGCAGTATATACTGGCGAAAATCAAAAATGCGGACGTCCAATTGTCCATGGTAATGGGAACTCTAGGCCTGCGTGCTAACTCCCACTCCTCCTCCTTGGAGCCTTCCTTGGCCTGTATGTCCCCATGTAATGGTTTGAAAACATCCACATATTCGTGCTTCCATATTCTTGCCTTGGTTTTTCCCGCAACATGTGACCCTAAAGGCATGGCCAAACCCATGTACGGAAGGCGCTTCTTGTGCGCTCCCCCTTCTTTATCCTCTGCGTTCTTGCCCTCCCCTGTGGGCGGGCTAACCGCCGTTGTAGTACTGGTGGATGCAGTCTCTTTGTCCTTGTTTATGTCGCCCTTCTGTGCTACGACCTCCCCTGAGTTGTCTAATACTGACCCATCTCCCACGCCTATTGATTTGCTTGTGCGCGTCACCTTGTTAGTTGCTCCCCCGTCACCCCAGACTGACCACCATCTCCCCTTACCTCCAATTGTTTCGTCGACATAACGCGGTGTACGCCGTGTCATTCCGCTGCGTGACCTTGTTAACCTTGTACTTGGCGGCCCTACGTCCATGATGTCATCCTGAAACAGAAAAGCAGAGGCAGGGTTGCGCCGCACTTGCGCCCCCACCCCCCCCCTTTCTTAACCCCGCTCACATCCTCATCACGCCATTGTCCATCTTCCCCCTCTCCTTCCTCCTCGTCATAAACCAAATCCAACTCATCTTCCTCTTCCCCACCTCTTTTGTTTTCCATATATGCTTGAGATTTGTTTGCCGGTGGTTCTGTTGTGTTTTGACCCACATGGCGTCCGCCAACCTGCTGATGTCCCCGTTCCTGCGGTGTAGAGAAGGCCGCCGTAGACCCCTCTATTGCTTCGTTCCAACGCACTAGGGCCGTACTGCGCCCCGTTGGTGCCACCTTTCTCTTGTCAACCTCCAACGTTGACATTGTGCTGCCTCTCCCCTTGTGGCTGCCTGAACCACCGGGGCTTTCCAAGCCAACCTGCCCCTCGGCCGCACCAGCCTCCTGAAACCTACCCTCTCCTGCCTGTGGTATCCAAACCCAGGTACCCTCGCTAACCCCTGCTGTCTGAGCCCCCTTCTTGTCCGTGACCTCTCTGACCTTTTTGCTACCCTCGTGTCGCCTCCCTGGCTCCTCCCTGTCCTTGCATAATTGCGTCCATCTGGCCTCAGTTTCTGCCACGGCCCTGCGCTGTTCGCGGATCCTGGCATCTAAGTCCCCTGTTTCTAACTGGTCCCACTTTGCCTGGGGGGCAGGACCCTGTAGCCCCACCGCCGTAACCTCCTCCCTGGCCTGCTTAGATAACTTCGCCTGGCGTTTGGTTGGGTTGGCCCGACCCGCCCCAGCCCTGGGTCTCCCCAAGTATTTACCTCTTTTCTTGGCTGGTGGCCCGTGGCCCACGTGTACGGTATTCCCGCTCTTAGGGCGTGACAAGTCCAATGGGGACTGCATCCCACTGGGCCCTGGCGCTGGCTGTTCAGTCCCGTCCCCTTGTTGCCCCAGGTCTCGCCCTACCATGTCATCCCCTGCCCTGCCTGTGGGCCCCCCGTGTGCCGGGCCTGCTCCTGTGTCGCCTGCGCCCGGGCCCTGAGTGCACTGAGTCTCCCCCCCAAACATTAGCGGGCTCAACACTCTGGGGGTCTCCGGCCGTGCCTCCGTGGCCCGTTCTTGTCTCACTGGTACCGCCTCTGTGTCCCCTTCTGAGTCCTGGGAATCGCATGCTGCTATTGCCGCCGCTACCCCCGCTTGACGCAGCCCGAGCTGGGCGTGTCATACCCACCCAAGCCTGCTCCAATATCCCGGGCCTAAGCAAATCTGCCCTGCCCGCCTCTCCCAGTACCCGTAGCGCTGCCCTAACAGCCTCCGCATCAGGAACATTAGCCATGTCCCCTAATGCCCTGCCCTGTATACCTCCCTATTGGAACCGCAAAAGAATTTTTTTTTTTTTTATATATCCCAAGGCCCTTGTTGCTGTGGGCCCTACTGCCTACTAGTGGCCCCCACCCCTTTTGCCCCGTGTGCCTGCCCCCCCCCCACCTTAATACACCTCCTGATTCATGGAACTTCTGTGCAGGGCCCGCCCAGGCGCTGCTGCTGTGTCCCTCTTGTGTTGGAATTAGCGTGGTGCTGTTTAATTGCACCCGATTGATTGCCGCCTCGCGGCCTTTTGCCCAAATTCCGGCTCCGGCGTGACGCGCCGCGAACCGTGCAGCCCCCCGCAGGCCTCCGCGCACCTTCCCCTCGTGTCCTAAAAACCGGGGCCGGAAAGGCAGTCCCCGGGTTCCCGAAAACAGCCGGGGGCGCCCGAGGGGCGCGGCCGAGTCCGCGTGCGTCCCAGATGACAGCGTGACGCTGCCCACTACCTTGCCTGCCCGGCCCGCGCGCACAGCCTGAAACCTCCCCAGTGCGCGCCCTACGCCAGCCGGTTGCAATGCACCGGGCCCTACCTCGCGCTACCTGCACTAACCTACCTGGCTCCAACCTACTCCCGCTGCACTACGACCTGCCGCTCCAAAACTTCCTCCCTGTAATGGTCGGCCTGGAAAGAGGCCGACCCCACCCCTCTACCCCCTTTTAACCCATCCCTAAAGCCCACCCCCACTTACCTGTCCACCAATCCAGGCGCACCCGCGCCACTTCCTGTCGTCCCGAAAAGACCCGCGGAGAGACTAGAGCGAGTCTCTCTCTCCGCGGGCCCCCCCATATTCAGCTCTAACGTCAGAATCCTGTGCAACGTTCACGTTTCCCCTACAGCTATTGCCTACTTCAAAGCAATGTGGGTAGGAGAAGGTCTCAGAGGCTACTCCTATGAGTTATATTACATAAAAATACTTTATTTCGTCTAGAAACCCACAAAGTACATATTATAATACAACAGAATAAAATCACATGCATATTTTCAAGTCATATTATAATTGTTACAATAAACAATATCAAGTAACCGCGCTGGAATATCAAAATATGATCTGCACGTGCCATAAAATACCAATTCAGAGCCTTTTCGGTACACCAAATCAACTTAAACCCAGACAAAAATATGGCCTTTGGAGTACCATCTCTTAACATAACCCTGTATGCCCACTGCAAGTACTGAGAGAAAAAAATATATAGAAAAACAGTATTGAAACGCAAAAGAAAAACAATAACACTGTTGAAAAATATCTTAAACCCTTCGCTGCTAGGCCTTTCTGCCCTCCCCCGTGCTGTTTGGCAATTTGGGGTAGCTTGCGCTTAGTCCCCAATAACTTTTTGTCCACATAAGGTATTCACACCAAATGTGGGTCCTTTTTTCCCAACATCTTGGGTATTCTAAAGGTGTCCTGGGTTAATGGATTTCCTTGAAGAGGACTGAGAAATTCGCCAAATACAACTACATTTAGGATTTTCTGGGAAAAATTGGAAAAAAGTGCTGCAGAAGAAAGCATCTGTTTTTTCCCTTGCAAATGACATCAACGAAAGGTCTGCAGTGCTAAAATCACCATCTTTCCAGCTTTCAGGAACAGGTGGACTAGAATCAGAAAATCACATTTTTCAACACAGTTTTGGCATTTCACTGGGACATGCTCCATTTTTATTATTGTTTGTGCTTTCATCTTCTTTTCCAGTTAGTGACTGAAATGGGTGTGAAACCAATGGTGGATACCGGAAAGCTATACATTTCTGAAAAGTAGACAAATTCCTGAATTGAGCAATGGCTCATATGTCTCGATCTTTCAAGACTGTTCTATAGAATGTAACAGTTGAAATAAAAGATATTTAAATTGAGTTGAAAAAACTGCCATTTCTGTCAACATTTTTACCTGTAACTTTTTCGAACTATGGCAGATGTTTTAAAGCAATATACCGTTACATCTGCTGGACCCTTCTGGTTGCAGTGATATATAAGGCTTGTAGGTTCACCAAGTACCTGAGGTACCCAGAGCCAATAAATGAGCTGCACCTTGCAATTGGCTTTCATTGTGTACCTGGTACACAGCAATTCATTTGGTAAAATATAAAGAGTTAAAAATAGGTATCAAGAAAACCTATCTATTCCGAAATGGGAACAAGGTCTGGAGTTTAGAAGTAGTGATTATTAGCGCATCTCTGAATTTGGGGGTACGAATACTAGCATGTGAATTAGAGGGTATTTCTCAAATTGACTTCTTTCTTACACTCTGTCTTACGTTTGGAAGGAGTAAATGCAGAGAAAGACAAGTGGTAATAGCACTTGCTCCTGTGTACCCCCAAGTCTCCTGATAAAAATGGTACCTCACTTGTGTGGGGAGGTCTAATGCCCACAACAGGAAAAGCCCCAAAACGCAACATGGACAGATCACATTTTTCCACTGAAAATTGACTGCTTTTTTGTATTGTGCCTAGTTGTGGATTTTGGGCCCTAGCTCAGCCAGCACATAGGGAAACCTAGCAAACCTGTATATGTTCGAAAACTAGACAACTAGAGGAATTCAGGATGGGGATGACTTGTGTGAATCTTATCACATTTATCTACCCAGAATCCCTTGGAAACCTCAAAATGTGTTAAAAAACACACTTTCCTCACATTTCTGTGATGGAAAGTCCTAGAATCTGCTGGTAGTCACAAATGTCCTACCACTCAGTGTTTCCCTCGGTCTTTCAATAAAAATGATACCTCACTTGCATGGATGGGCCAATTGCCTGCGACACGGAAGGGCAAAAAACGTGTAGAGATTGAGGGGCACCAAAGCGTGTTCATAAGCGCAGTGTTTTTTTATTACATTTTTAGGCTGACTCTGCTTTGGGCACCCACACAGGTGAGGTATCATTGTTATCAGGAGACTGAGGGGTACGCTGGGTGGTAGGAGGTTGGAAATTTGTGATTACTTCTGTTTCTGGAAAAATATGGCACAGAAATGTAAGGAAATGTGTGACTTTAGTCACATTTTGATATTTGCGGGGCATTGTGGGTAAGAAAATGTGTTGACATCCATGAGAGGCACACTACCCTGTACTCCACTGGGTGTCTAGTTTTAGAACATATCTAGAGTTGGTAGATTAATCCTAGACAAGAAGTGGGCACACTACCAAGCCTTTTAGTTCTATGATGTCCCAAACACTCAAATTGTGAAAACAACGCCCTTAGGTATTGTTAAAAAGAAAAAGACCCCTCACCTACCAACCTAGTTGGTGGCATGCTTCATTACTGGGGTCCCACCCAAGACACCTGTCAGGGGTGTGCTTCTATGCCTGATTACAGCGGAGCGGGTTTTTTCATGAGTTGAATTCCCATCTGAGAAGAGAAGTGCGATAAATACATCTTGTGGGTACCCACCATTATTTTTACACACACATACTGGTTGGATTTGGCGTGAGGGTGAGAGATGGTGCAAATTATAACATTTTATTAACAAGAGATTTCACAAAAATGAAATCACTGTTAATAATAGAAAGATCAAAAAAGTGAACCAATGACACAGCTCTGGAGCTGCAAAGCAGTGACAAGGCACCAACCACTTAACAGGCCATTCACACTCCTTTCGTATGTGACACACATAAGACCATTCTCGCCGCCAGCTGTGAGTCCAGAACATTACAACATTCACAATAAGAGACAATGTACACTGTGACCTGAGAAAGACAGAAAAGACAATTATAACTGCACAAACATATATTTATCAGGCACACACAAATACTGGTTAATTTTGGCATGACAGCAAGTCATGGTTCAAAATAAGAAATTTTATTAAAAAGAGATTTCATAAAAATGAAATGCACTGTTAATAAAAGAAAAGTAAAAAAAACTGAACCAATAACTCAGAGCTTGTCAAGGCTCCAACCGCTTTACAGTCTACTCACATGCCTTTCATACGTAACACACACAGGACCATTCACACCACTAGTCACAGGCACAACAGATTACAACACTCATATCAACAGATAGCACCATTCAAGGCCAGGTTTCATACTCCCACATGCCTGACACAGCAGTGTGAGTAGTGACCAGCAGCAAGTCACTACTCACACATTGCCAGTCAAGTGCCAGCTCACACACACCTCCAGCCAAGCACCAGTCCACAAACACTGCCTGCCAAGCACCAGTCCACACACACCACCAGCCAAGCACTAGTCAAGGTCCAGTCCACACACCGCCAACCAAGCACAACTCCTCACACACCACCAGCCAAACTCCACTCCACGTACACCGCCAGCAAAGAAACACTCCATGCATACCCCCAGTCAAGTGCAACTCCATGCACACCACCAGCCAAGTGCCAGGCCATGCAAAATGCTATCACATTTTTTTAGCAAAAAAAAAGAAAACACAAACAAATTGCAAGTAAATACAAATCTACAAACACAAAAGCTCCAACTAAGTACATGACACTAATGACAACTGTGAAACTGAACAAAGAATACAAAACAATATAAAACAGGAAGTACACTTTTACACTTACAGTAGCTCCCAAACATTATTTTGGGTGTTGTTCATTCTGAAACAAGCAGGGGCACATGGCCCAGGTTTAGAAGGGCAGTTGGGGCAGTACATACGGCTCTCCTTCTGTGTACCTCTTTGCATACAGACTCTACAACTCTTACTGGGAAAGTGTTTTTTGGGCATGGGAGAAATGTGATCAGCAACTCCATCTCTAGGACTACTTCCCTGTTCCACTGTAACAAAGCTGCCAATCACAGACTCCTGAAACTGAACAAATGTAATCTTTAACTGTGGAGAACAATCCTTGAATACAACAAAAGCATTAAAGGTTGCTAAGTGAAATAAATGGATAGCCAATTGCTTATACCAAATGTAAGCCTTATGAACAGCAGTGTAAGGTTCCAACCTCTGATCACCTCTATCAACACCACCCATGTGCCTATTATAGTCCAAAATGCACACAGGTTTGTGCACTTCAGCAACTTGACCCCCAATAGTCAGAGATAAAATAGTCAGCAGGTAGTTTCCTGTCTTCAAATTTCACAGCTAGAAGTTCATATCTACGCAAAGCACCACACTGTCCACTCAAGTTTTTTTACATACAAGCTCTCTTGGGTAACCTTTACTGTTAGAGTGGATTATGCCACAAGCAACAGTGCCTACATGGATGATTCCCTGAACAATTGCACACCAGTGTAGAAGGTATCTGCATATGAATGGTGATCTTTGTTAAGAAGTCCTCTAACAAGTTCCCACCCAATCTTCGTACTAACTCCAAAAGTGGATGGACAACCAGGGGGGTAAATACTGGAATCTCTACCAGTGTACACCCTGTAATTATGGACATATCCAGTCTTACTCTCAGACAGCATATATGTCTTAATTCCCTAGCGTGTCCTCTTGCTAGGAATATACTGGCTGATAAAGCAAACTGTCCTTGAACAGGACCAAAGATCTGTTGACAGCTATTTCTTTCCCTGGAACACAGATCTCTGAAAAACATTCTACAAAGTGATCAAGGACAGGCCTAGCCTTAAAGAAACAGTCACAATCAGAGTGATCTTGCGGCAACGCTAAAGCATTATCAACAAAATGTAACATGCAAAGCAGAAGCAAAGACCGATCACAACTCATGGTTGTAGGAAATATAGCTGTTGCCATCAAGGGAATAGTAGACCAATATGAAGACAGAGACGGCTTCCTTATCAAGTCCTTCAAAAAAGTTAACTCCAAAAACTTCTTCATCTTATCCAGATTTGTCGGAATCCACCGGGTAGCTCTTGAGCGGGCCTAAGACTAGCAGTGTTGTCCCTCAAATACTGTTCAGCATACAAGTTAGTCTGTTGAACAATCTCATCCAAAAATGCATCATCCATAAACAATTGAAAGAAATTTATAGGCAAAAAGTTTTCAGTATTCACTGTACACCCTGGGACATCAGTAAAGGCAGGCAACACTGGCTGCACTATGGTTGGGGCAGCCCAGAGTTCAGCTCTTGATAAGCCTTTCAGCCCCAACTGCAACCCAGATGCCTCTTGATGCATTACCGACAGATCAGTGTCCTCCTCTAAAACAGGCACTTCATCAGCACTGAGAGTGGCTTTATCATCAGATGATTCCCCTTGGACAGAAAATTCACTACCAGAATCTTGATCTTCCTCCTCTGCCTCAGATGCAGAGTCAGTCTCATATTCATTAGTCGGAGGAATATTGAAAAAGCATACCAGAAACCTCCTGAGCAGTCATCTTGTGGCTAGCCAGAATCCTTACTAATAAAAGTAACTTGTCAAATAAGTCAACAACAACCAACACTGTGTAAAATAAGTAATAAAGAAAGTGTGACTTTATCACAAAGATCTATATACTCAAAAGCAATACCACTTACTTGCCAAAGACAGCTACACTCACCAACACTTACTATGCACAGACACAGCAAGCACCAACGATATCTCACTAGAAAGGAAAAACATAATACAACACAATAAACATTGAGCATAAACCCAAATATAACTTCACCCACAATCAAACAGAAGATAAATATGCTGCTATTGTTACAATATTTACAAAAAAATGCATTCATGCAAGACAATGAGGCTCATTCGGAGTAAATAGTACAAAAAACGTTTTCCTACCAAACACATGAAACTGCAGATCAATCAGTGCTGAAACCACAAGCAGGAATAGCAGTAAAGGAAAACAAAAGCTTTGCATTAGAAAAACAAGAGAAATAAAACATTACGATCACAAATGATAAGAAATAAAACAGTTACCAATTTAAAACAATATGAAGTCTGCCCATCAACATTCAAATGCCAGCCACACACATCGTCAGCCAAATATCAGTCCACTCTCAGTGCAAGTCCCAGCACACCGCAAATCAAACTCTGGCCCACACACGCAAACCATCAGCCAAACTCCAGTTCTCACAATAATGCAGAAGCTTTCCCTGGTCTAGTGGTTTTCTGCCCACTCAAACAAATGCCCAATCTGTCTCTAAAGGTAGCAGAAATGGCCAAAATACATGCCCCAAACAAGGGGAGAAACCATTGCAAAAGGTGCCACTCCCCAACATATAAATAAATAAAATCACTGGTGTCTAGAGGATTCTTCACCTCCTGGGGACAGATGGGCCTAAAAACATGGCCAATGTCCCCCGGGGGGACAGAAAATGTGCAAAATATTTTCCCAATGAATTGGAGTGACCCTTGCCCGAGGGCCCCTTACTCCCTGACATATAACAATAAAATCCCTGGTGTCTAGTGACTTTCTGCCGCCTTTGGGGCAGATGGGCCTAAAAATATGGCTGATCTGCCCCCAGGGGGCCAAAAACTGTCAAAGCATTTCTATGATAAAGGGGAGCGACCCTTGCCCAAGGTGCCACTCCCCAACATACAAAACTGAAATCCCTGGTGTCTAGTGGTTTTCTGTCCCCTGGGGCAGATGGGCCTAAAAACATGTCCAATCTGCCCGGTGGGGGACAGAAAATGGCCAAGCCATTTCCTAATTAAAAGGGAGTGACCCTTGCCCAAATGGCCACTCCCCAAAATACAAAATTTAAATCCCTGATGTTTAGTGGCCTTCCACCCCCTCCCGATGGCAGATTGGTCTAAAAAAGACCAATCTACCCTCTGGGAGGGGTGGAATACACACAAAAATGGCCCCCAAGGGGTCGCTCCCTGCAATCAATTATAATAATAATGTTTCCTGGCTTCTAGTGGGCTCCAGCCCCCTTGGGGACTGATTGTTCTAAAAGCAGCCAAATTAGCCCCCAGGGGGGCAAAATACAGGCACATTACGACCCCAGGGGAGCGACCGTTGCCTAAGGGGTCGCTTCCTCAACAACAACAAAAAAGAAATCCCTGGTTGTCCAGTGGGGTGGATTCCTGCTTTACGATCATGGCACCACCACCTGCGATCGTGGAGCAGGTATCCATAGTTTACAGGCACAGGGGGAAGTCCTTTCCCCTGAGTCTGTAAAACCACCCAAAAAACCTGGGAGAAGGACTTACCTTTGCATCCTCTCCATGGACACACTGGAAGAAACTGGCTTCCAGCTCATCTCCAGCTGCATCTAATGACATTGGCGTGCCACAAACATACTGATGTCATCAGAATGCCAAGGGGGGAATTAGGGATGGCAGTAGAAGCTCTTTTGCTGCCATCCCCTGTGGGGAAGTGAAAGTAGGCTAGCCACGTGGTGAGTGCCAGTGCTTCCCCTGCAGGTAGGTGTGAGGATGGAATGGTTCCGTCCTCTGCACATGCCCACTGTTGTGCATGACAGAACCGTTTCATCATGTGCACCAAATAGATTCTTTACTATAGGAAAACAAGAACACAGAAATACTAAATATTGTCACTAAATGCTACTTTATGGCTAGGTTTTGCATTGAAAGTTTTGGGGTGATCTGTCAAGTGAGGGCCAAGAAATATTTGGCATCCTAAGATGCAAAATTCCCATGCATTTTACATAGAATTCTTTAAGATGGGCTGCAGTAAAAACTGCTGAAAGGATTTACACCAACTTTGGCAGGAAGCTAGATCTTGGGCCACAGATTATGCTTTTTGTGATTTGGTGTAATTCTGTTCAGTGTTTTTTGAGAAATTAGGGTTGAATAACAATTGCATATATTATCTGGACTGTTGAGACTGCTAGAGTCTCCCGAGACTCTTGAAGGAGCACCAGTTCAAAAATAGAAAATTTTGATTTGCCCAGGGAGCTTTATTATCCTTGGCCCATCTTGCTCCTGTAGGACTAAGACTCCCACAGGATGGGCACTCTGATTGGCTGCCAGCAACATAGCAAAAGTGTTGCTGGCAGCCAATACAGGACTCTGGGAATGAGGGCCTGATTTAGAACTTGATGGACAAGTTACTTCATCACAACAGTGACGGATGTCCCATCCGCAGAAATCAAAATCCCATTATATTCAATGGATTTTAGATTTTTGCAGATGGAATATCCATTACTGTTGTGATGGAGTAAACCATCTGCCAGTTCTAAATAAGGCCCTTAGTCTCCTGTCATGAATATTAAAAACTAAATATAAAGTGGCAGGGTAGGGATATCCTGACCATTTAGGTCCGATAGGGATACCAAGAGTGACTCCCCCACGGGGCCAAAAAGAGAACAATAAATGGCAAATAATGCTGCAATCCTGTAAAATTGACTGCCAGGCCACATTAATTATGTTTATGCCCTGGGGGACCCACCCCAAGGCTGTATTTATAAGGGGGAGCGGGACTGCATGCCCCCCGCTCTGAGCCTCTATAGTCTCCAGAGATCCAACCCCCACAGCTGAAATTGCTTAATATGAGGAGGGGCCGCATGGCCCCAGCCCCCAGGCTTCTAAAGGCCACACGGCGCCCATCCCCAGGGCTGAAATTTTACAAAATGGGGAAACTTTGGATTCTGACAGCGGGACCTGCGTTAAAGGTTCCGTTGTCAAAACCTCTGTGGCTTGGCTGCAGCTATAAAACTGCAGCCAAGCCGCTGCAAACACTTATGTCACCCTGTGGGCACCCCATGACATCGCAGGAGCTGGTACTGGGGGTGGTGGACCCGAGGCCATCAGTGACTCCACAAAGGGGCCCTTTTCATTTTTTTTCATTTTCTGGGAGTCCCAAGATGGCTGCCAACACTTCCTTGCTGAAGTGTTGCCAGCCAATCAGCACGGGGACAGTTGGATCCACAGAGGATCCGCATCCCTATATTTTCTGGCCTTAAATTTCTCATCAGCTACTGAACAGATTTGCACCAAATCACAATAGGCAACATCTGCGGAACAGAGTCTAGCTTCATGTCAAATTTGGTGTAATTCCGTTCAGTGGTTCGGTCTGTAGGTGTGTCTAAAGGCCCTATCAAAAAATGAATGGGGAAAACTTGTTTTGGGACTCCCCCTTTTTCTCAGCCCCCATTTGACAGATCACCCTGAACCTTTCAAGACAGAAGCTGAACTTAGCAAAGTATAACTTGTGAAAATTTGTGAAGATTCATCAAACAGAACAAAAGTGTTTAGCAAAACACGAAACGCTCTTCCTCTAGAAACAAGGGGCCAGATGTACGACCCTGAGTTTTGGGCCTCTCAATTTGCAACTCATTTGGGAGTCGCAAATTGAGAGTCGCAACACCGTATGCACAACAGTGTACTTCACACTGTGTGCGATTCCCAATGGGGTCGCAAATGACCTACCTCATAAATATTCATTAATCGGGCCATTTGTGATGAGAAAAAAGGTACGTACATAGGCCCTAGATCCTAACTATAACTACCTAGTGGGGACCGGCACTACCCTACTGGCAGATCTGCAGTTCCACCTTGATAAGCTATCTGTTGAAGATGCTCGAGGAAGCAGCTGTAGTGTGGGAGATGCACTATAAATATACCTTTCAAGGTAGCACTCACTAATTACGCAGGGCAGGATTAATTCTGGCATAATGCTAATTGACAGATATTAAACCTCAAGGAAGCATCTACAGATATAAACAAAGCAGTTGCCCAGGTTCAAAGTACAGCTCTGTAAAGTACTAATTATCCTAACTTCTTCTGCTAGGTCAGACAAAGCAAGTGTTTTTTTCTTTACATTTTCACCTTGAAAAGTTATCTGTAAACTTTGACGGAGTTGTTTATATCCTTGCTTTTTTTGAGCGCAATATCTCAAGCAATGACTGTGACAAGTTGGTTCTTTCTTGTCAACTCTCAGGAATCTCCAAGGTGCCTCCTGCGTTAACTGTCAGCATTCCCAGGGATTATGGTTAAATCATATCTCTGTTCTTGGTTAAACCTTTATGTTTCTAAGTAAACATAATGTGGTGTGTTACACAATTGGTTTTATCAATGCTTGTTTTACCAATGCTTGTTTGCTAATGTGAGCAGGTGTAGACATGTGCTTCTAATTGGGTGTGGTGACTCATCCACATGTGGAAATTCAACTGCTTTCCTGATGGGCTATAAATAGCAGAGTGAAGCATGCCTCCCTGCTTGGCTTTGTTTTGCTTCCTGATCTCAGCATCTGACTTGGCAGTCCAGCCCCTGCTGTCATCCTCGTATTCAGGACTTTTGAGGCACTTCTTTTCTTTGTTCCTGTACCAGCTGACACCAGGCGTTCCCCAGCACTCTGGAAAAGACTGCAGCTGAGTGACTAGTATTCTTCAGGGAATGTGTTCTTTGAGCCCTGCGCTTTCCTTGAACAGCTGGTCTATTCAGACCTCTTATTATGGCAGAGTGCTTATCTTGAAGAGACAAATGCATTTCTGCATTTCTGAACTTTCTACATTATTATTGTAGTAGTTACTTGCCTACATGTGCTTCAGGAAATCTGCTTGAGCTCAAGTACTGCAAAAACTGACAGTGCAATTTTAAAAGAGCATTTACGTGACTTTTCTTTCTCTCATAGCATAACTCTTGGATTTTAAATTGTGTCATTCATGCCTGTGTTTCAGGTTTGAGGAAGGGTTTTTCACATACACAGCGAAACCAAACCAAACTGTGCCACCCTAACTGTTTGAACCCAGAGTGGACATTTGTATTTCTTGGATTGTTTTTGTTCCTTGTTGTATGTGATATAATGAATGCCCCTGTTTGTCTTTCTTCTGCATGATAAGTGCAGCCACAGTTCTAATTGTAGTGTGCAACAGTGAATCTCTGTGAGGCCAGCCCTAGTGTTGCAGTACTTATTGTTATGGTACTCAATTTGGGTTTTTGGTAATGCAGTGTTAGTAATTGTGTCAACAGTTATTATTATCTAAGAAAAGTGCTGGAACATCCTGTTGTTCTTCTACTGCTCCCGTGCCCATATCAGAAAGAGAGATTCAGTTTCAAAGATGTTGAGTGCACTAATTCTACTATCACTCTGTCAACAACGACCTGCACCCCCCTAAGATTCAGGGTGCATGGCTGGACCGGCAAGACGTGGCAGTGTTTTGTCTCTTTCTCTTCCACTCCCTCTTTCCTTTTGGGACACCTGCTGGGGTTTCTGTGTCCACCAGGAAGTGCCGAGAGGTGTTTAAGGAGGTCGGTGGGCATACCATCGCCCCTGCAGACATCCTGCTTTTCAGATGAGGAGCCTCGTCACAACATCAACTACTGCTGAAACACAACCCCAGCCAAGCACAGCTGTAGGCCATGCATGATGGAGGTTTAGGTGGCTGTAGGGGTTTAGCGGCAGTCCAGGCCCTGTGGCCAACCCCCACCATGCACGGCCAGAGGCCATGCCTGGTGCACATTGGGTGGTTATAGGGATTGGCAGCAAGGACCGGTCGCAGGCTAGGCCCTGCAGCCGACTTCTGCCATGCACTGCCAAAGGCCCTGCATGGTGTGAGGTTGGGTGGTTATAGGGGCACAGTTAAAGGCGTGCACTGCAGTGTTTGGCTTAACGTCACTCGCATGCACTGCTAATTATCACATATATTGCAACACTCATAACATCTTTGATAACATAATTGATGAAATCATTGTAAAATTTGCGGTAAAATTTCTGAGGAAAAGACTGTGCATGGCGGGGATGCAAATTATAGTTACCTTAAGGCACGAGCTGTAGTTACTTGAAATAACTCTAACTGCTGAAAAGATAGATAGATAGATAGATAGATAGATAGATAGATAGATAGATAGATAGATAGATAGATAGATTGTCACGACCCCCATGGATTTCATTAGTCGGCTGATTTTCATTATTGGCATGATAAGACACACAATGCATTGTTCATAATGTCACAGAAAATATAAGGGTTGCATTTTCCAAGACTGTTGTTTATAGTAGAGGCTGCATTTTCCAGGACTATTGTTTATAGTAGATGTTGCATTTGCCAAGAGTGTTGCGTCCAGTAAATCTGTTAACTTTATTCTTTTTTTATTTTCCAGTATGCAGACACTCACAAGGCCTTACGGAGCCTATAGAAGCGATTCAGCACAACCGGCACATGCAGATTATTTCAGCTGGAGGGTGGCGATCTGAGTTTTCTTGCACTACAAGGTTACAGAGCAAAAGTTACTTCGGAAAAGTCCCCTTGGATGACAACATTAGGCCGCTTCAATACCGATCACATTGAACAGGTAAGAATCTTGACTCCTTTAAAAAAGAAAGATATTTGGTGATTATTCTACACTACGAAAAACGAAACAGAAACTTCCTAGGTATTTCAAAGGCATGCTATAAAAAGACTTCTCAAGATTGTATTAGCTTAAGAAGTCAAAATCTCACAGACTCCTTGGAAAGTTTTCATTTGAGTTAAAGTGTTTGGGAACCATAGATGACTTTAAGGGAAGAAATGTTTGAGATCCACCATGAATAACAACAGAAGAGATGATCTGTGTAAGGGAGCACAACATGATTTATTGAGGTGGCTCAATGTAATGTGAAAAGAAAACAAGAAGAAAATATTAAACAGTTTAATACATATTTATAGGGAAAACATTAAACAGTTTAATACATGTTTAAAGAGCATTATGATTTAAAGCCATGTTTTCTTAGAAAATTATCAGAAGTTCCAAGAGCTTGTAAAATCAGATATCTGCAGTTTTATTCAATATGGAAAATCGTATGCACAGGAAGCACATGAAAGCTGATAATTCTCTTTCCTTCTTGCAGGTAATAATGATTATGAGTATTTTGAAAGCATGTTATGAGAGTAGAGTACAAACTCAACACAGTTTATCTTAACCTGTTTCCAGATCTCCCTCCCTGCAGTACCCTCCCTAATTTCCTTACCCCCGTCTGGCCATTCTGATCCTCTGAATTGAAGAAACATAGTCGGAACTGCAGGAAGGTGGGCTTCTTAGATGTATTGCTCCTGAGGAACAAACAAACGTAATTAATACATGACATATATTCATTGAAAAAACAATGGTTACAGTAACATTATAGTTAGGTGAGTTTCACTGACAACTTAATGTTTTAAACTTACAAACGCTCTGTAATTCACCATTTATAGTTATCTCAGGTAACTATAACTTGTGCCCTAATGTAACTATAATGTGTACCCCCGCCATGCACAGTTTTCTCATCAATAATTTAATTGCAAATGTTGTAGTGATATTTTCAATTATGTCATAGAAGATGACCTGAATGCTGTAATATGTGGGAGTAATTAGTGCATGGCAAAGCCACAAGTTATAGTTACCTTAGGGCTTGAGTTATAGTTACCAGAGATACCTATGGCTCATAAATTTCAGTGGCTTGTATGCTTAAAACGTTATGTTGTCATTGAAATTCGCTCTCAAAGGTTACTTTAACCTTCATTTTTGGGGAATTTCTACTTATTTCTTAATGTAAAGTAATATTTTGTAACCATACATAAAGCCAAACCCCCTCCTTCGGCCATACTAGAATGCGCACACCCCCCCAAATGTAGCCAACATCACACTGCACACAGCCTTTCCCACACTGCCTTTGGCAAGTGTTCTCCAGTAGGATTTGAGCATTTGTTCCATTAATGGTACACTTAGGTTAGAAGGATTTGTTCAAAACCAGAGTACAACATCCAACACTCGCAGACTGTTCCACGTCTTGGATGATATCCCTAAGTATAGCAGCTATGCAGCAGTAGTTTCCATTGAAAAGGGCTTTGATACTCTCAGTTGAGGCTACCACTTCCAAAAACGTAAGACTATGGGCCTTGGGATTTGGATTCAGTCTGTTTTACACAGATTTCACAACAGGAGGCAAGATGAGATGGGTGGTGTCCCTTCTCTATCATGTCAATTGAGGAATGAGAGATGGTTGTCAAAAACTCCCTGCTTCTATTTACATTAGCATTTTAACTCTTTACTCATGTAAGAGGGTTGTGGGAGACAAATGGGCTTGAACTACAGGATCATACAGATAAAGGTATGGCATCTATGTATGCTGATTATGTGCTGTTATATACTTGAAATGTTTTAAGGAGTCTAGCACTGAAGAACATTGTAAAGTCTCTAGACTCCACATTAGCACAGCAAATGCCAAACTTGTATGTTAAGTAGAATGTGCTAATCGTTCTATTGTTATATGTTTTTGACATAAATATATATATATATATATATATATATATATATATATATATATATATATATATATACACATATATATATATGTAAAGGCTCACATTTTAAATGTACCAAACCACAGAAATTCACCAGCTATAGTTATAGTTACCTCAAGTAACTATAACTCGTGCCCTAAGGTAACTATAACTCATGCTCTCACCATGTACTGCTAATTACCCCTCAAATTACAACACTCATGACTAGGTCTGGGCATAGATCTGGAGTTCCACTATGCGGAACTCTTTTAAATGACCGAAAATCTCAGCTGTGCTACGCAGAGTTCTGCAAGTAGCCAAGTGCATTAGCTCATGCTGTTCAAACAGATTTTTTAAAAACATCGGTGTGTACAGCACCATGCACAGCGCAAGCGGGCACTGCCTCTTTTCTGCCGCTGGAGTGGATTTTTTACTCGAGTGGCAACTTCCTCAATACTAACTGAAGATTTCTCAACGTGGGTGGTAGCGACCATCCGCGACCACCCACGTTGAGAAATCTCGCTGGGAGGTGAAAATCTTCATCACTCGCAAACGAGGAAACAACTCCGCTATGCAGAGTTTTTCAGAACTCTGCGGTCTAAGCTTAGCACGGAGTGAAAAAAACTCTGCAAACTCCACGAGCAGAATAGAGTTTATCACCCACCTCTTCTCATAACATCTTTCATAACATCATTGATAATATCAATGTAATATTTGCAGTAAAAATTTTGATGAAAAAGAGTGCATGGTGAGGGCGCGAAATATAGTTACCCTAAGGCATGAGTTATAGTTACTTCAGATAACTCTAACTATAACTGATGAATTTCTATGGTTTGGAACGTTTAAAATGTGAGCCTAACTATAACATCTTTGTAACCTTTGTTTACTTAAGTGAATTTATATGTTTTTTAAATGCATAGTAATTTTCATTACTATACTTTATCCAACCAACTTTGGTCAAATGCACCCAACCTTACATCATGCACAGCCTTAACCCGTGTGCAGCGGATGTTGCTCTCCAGACCTGGCCTGAAGCCAGACTCTGCGGCCAGCCCCCTAACCACCCAATCCGATGCTGTGGACGGCCCTTTGGCCGTGGGTGGGGGAAGTTGCCTACAGCCTCTCTGGGTGTCAGAATAGGTGTGAGAGGGTGTATCTGTGGGTGAGAGTGGCTGTGAAAGTGTCTGTACGGGTGTGAAAGTGCATACATCAGTGTTTTAGTGGGTGCATCTGTGTGTGCCAGTGGGTTTGTGAGTGGGTGTGTGATAGTCTGAATGGGTGCGTAACTGTCTGAGTGGTTCTGTGAGTGGGTGCTTGAGGGTCTGACTGGGGCTGAGAGTGAGTGCACAAGGCTCTGAGTAGGTCTGGGAGTCGGTACGTGAGTGTCTGAGTGTGTCTGTGAGTGGGTGCATAAGTGTCTGAGTGGGAAAAGTGATTGAAAAAGAGAGAGAAAGTGAGAAGGAGAGAGATAGCGAGTTTTTTGGGCTTTGATGTATGATATACTTAGAATGAGATATTTCTGCACAATTTGAAAAGAAAAATGTGTGTGTTACTTAAAAAGAGCAAGATCACCATTCAGTATGAGTCTTAAACATTTTCACTTAAAGAAAAAAGGGAAACAAGTCCAGTTGGACTCTTAGCCTGAATGCTCAGTGTGAAGGTCTGTGAGCTTCACACTTGAGCTATAGCTTTTTTTTTTTTTTAACTGTTTTTTATCCCTTTATGGGCTGTCTGGGCCCTCAAATGCTCCCCACGGTCCATGCATTTTTTTATTTTACAACAAGCCCTTTACGGGCTATCTGGGACAGCAGGGGAAGCCTAAAGGCCTCTCCCGTAGTCCATGACTAATATTTTGTTTTATTTCATTACAAGCCCTTTACGGGCTATCTAGGACCATGGGGGTGGGCATAAGGCCTCCCCTATGGCCCCTGACTGTTCTTTAGTTTTAAATTTTGTTACACCATGTTTTATTTTATTTTCAATTCTTTGGGAAATTCAAAACCAGGTGTAGTTCTGCAACATGTCAAAATTCACAATTCTTCTTATGTAACATTATGGTTTAAACACAATGCATTTCTTGCCGAGTGCTTCGTCATGGGTAACTGTAATGCAGGAAAAGTCGCATCAGCAACCATCAATAACCACATAACTGCAAACATCAGTAGTTAAACACTCCATTGTACTGATACAATGTGTATGACATGCTAAATAATAAATACTGTCACTGAAGAATGCCACCATTGGTTATACAGTGAAAAAACATAACCAAGAGACCCATGCTTGATATGGCACAAGAAGTACAATGTCATATGGAGGGAAATAGCACAATAGACTGCTTAACTAATGATGTTTGCAGTTATTGATGGTTGCTGATGCGACTTTTTCAACATTCCAGTTACCCCGGTTGCTAAATAAGGCCTTAGTCAAGACTTGCTGGAATTGCAGAATCCAATCAAGCCCTTTTCAGAGATCCTTCAGAAAAACAATTCCCGTGGGCACCACTTGTGTCCTGGGTTTTAGCTAGACAATTAACAACATCTGAAAGTACTGATGTTGGTAATAAGTGTAGACATATCAGTTCTGTGTGTTCTTTGGTGGTCTTGTTGGGTGGGGTTTCTTGCCTGCAGTTTGCCTTCGGAATATAATCTGCTGGCAATCCTGACAATTTATAAAACACAGCAATGTAGAAAATCACGAGGAGCAATAATACATTCAGATATAACACATGCAAAAAATGAAAATAATATAAATTACTATAAGGCCTACTACACAAACATAAAATAGCTAATACAGACTAGACTACCAAACAACATTATAAAAATAGCAATACTCTTACCTGAATTGGTAAACAAAAAAGGGAAATTACAAATGCAAAGACTGCAAATTGTTGAAAATGATGAAGAAAGACTACAAAAGTTAAGACATTGTAAAAAAACAAGACTGAAAATGGATATAAATCTAGGGCTCTTGGTTTTTTGGTATTTATTTTTTCTACATTTCCATCTGTATTTATACATATTCATTTTTTGCTTATTTGTTCTGTGTTCATCAACTGCTATTTTGTATTTACTGTATAGGTGAAGCTGAAGTGTTTTTTTCCATTATTTATTTAACTGTTGAATGTGTACTTGCATTTAATTGCTTGAAAGGTTTCAGCGGTATGCAGTGCAATGGCATTATCTGAAAGCACTTGCATTGTAAAATAGCATAAATAACTGTAGATTGGCACCTGATTAAGATTAATTAGGAAATCTGTTGTCTTTTTTTCATCTCCCCACCTCTCAACCCGTACCCTTACTGACCTGGCATTAATGATTGACAAGAGAAAATCATCCAAAGAAGGCCTATTTTCAGTATTTTCTGTATTTAAAAATAAATACAGACAGGAAGATAAATAGTTTTCTGTCTGTGTTTAGCTGTACAAATCAGTAAAAATGGAAAACCTGGAGCCCTAATTACATCCGATTGAAAATGGTGTAAGAAATAAAGTCTATTTTCTAGTAATATTTGTAAATTAATAAACATGTGGTAAAAATGTTACACTGCTAAAAATATATATTAAATCGTAGTGAAAATCAAATACAAATAATTTTCTAGCACTTTTTTAATATTTTAAAACATACAAAAGATAACAGGAAAAAATATGTTTATGTTAAAAAATTACTATAAAACATGTTTAAATAATTGCATGATTACATTAAAGAATGAATGTATGCTGAAAGTCTATCATATAATTTTTTTAATGTTTTTAGACTAAAAACAATTATTGTGTGTTAACAATAGATATAGTACAATAAAGTGATTATATAAAAATATGTTTATTAACAAATTATATATACTAAGGGCATGTTTAGAAAATGTGTATAACTAAATAATGTACAGACCAACGGAAGCACTCAAGCCCATGTAAACGTGTTGATAAAAGCCACAATCAAAGTCCACAGTTCCACTTGATATCTTCACCATCTTCTTTAATATTTCATTTAGCAGCTACAGCCAAGCCAACACGTGTTTCGTCTGGGTAAACATCTCCCCTCAGACTTCATCAGGGCTTTCCACAACTAGTACGTTGAACCTTGTGCTTATCCTTAACTGTAAAACTAAATCCAGTATATCCTATTTCGTGTATAATGATCGATAATTAGCTTTTAGTAAGTTGTTTTCATCTCTCTCTTGTAACAGAGTCCCATCAAATGTTGTAAAGGACCGTCTCGTCGCACAATGTATGTGTCTTTTAGCACACTCTCCTTATAGGTAACCTCGAGGTACGTGCTTGTCCTCTTGCTATATTCTCCTTCAGGAATCCTTGGAGCTTTGTCTACTAACACAGGAAATACAAAAAATATGTGTACAAAAGCTGTTATATAACCTGAATAGTCAACTTTAGATATGTTTTAGTGAGGAGTGGTGGAGTCATTAGTATGGAATTTAACTTAGCAGAAAAGTGTCTTTCCTAGATATTGGTGATTTGCCTTCAAGGTCTGCTTCTGCTGATATCTGCCCAGTTGAGGATCGAGGAGTCACGGATAACATGGACAACATCCACAGTCTAACATATGAACCAGAGTCATCACCTCTGTTAATGCTGTATAGTAGCAGCCCAGGTGCTAAACGCCAAAGAAAGGCAAAATGTGTTACCCATCGACAGGAATTCCTTTTTAAAGACAATCCAGGGCCTGCATATACCATGGATCAGAAAGATTCTGGATGCTGTGACTCAACTTGTGCTCTTTTATTGGAAAACTCCCACATCTCTGATTGAAAAATTGGAACCTTGAAGTCAGAAATTACAAACTTCACCAACTATTGGCAACAATTAATTACTTCTATTTTTCTTGAGATTTGAATAACTACTGCTCCAGTAATTGTACTGCATTTAGCAGTGGAGCTAGACAAAATCTCTGAAAGCACTGACAAGGTTTCTGACAAAAGCAGGGCGGCTCCTATGAGATTTGTTCCAAGTAACACAATAACACGTACGGATTATAGAACAGGTCATTGTCTACCCATTATTGCCTCCACCCATACCTTGAGCCTTAAATCCTCCTTACCCCATTTGAATCTTCCCTTTGAGGACTGCCTGTTTTTTTTAATTATAACCAATGTCCCACAGCTATCATCTGCTACAACCGAGTCTACCTCACAGTTAAAAAATATGGCTTGTCAAACATACAGACTTTAACATTTGTGATTACAATAACAGTTTATTTGTTCAGAGAGTTGATAGGTGTGGGCCTACAGATAAGCTCTTTAGTGGAGTCTGTGTGGTTATTAAATTTAGGAAGCTGTATTTACCAAGACGTTTACTTGACTACCATCCACTGCATATTGGTATGGTGGAGCATATTAGTCCTTTGCCCGCCTGGCTTTTTTACAGGTAATTGACAAGCTGCTATATATCCTACTCTGTAACTGTTAGACATGACAGCCTTGGGGTGATCTTCCCCTCAACTTTTTGCCTGCCTTCCTCCATTTTCTGACCTCGGTTTTGCTGGCTTTAGGACTCTGTGCCGTTTACAACACTGGTGACAACTGGAAACTAACATACACATGAAAGGGGATGGGAGAAAAATATAAAGGGGGTCATTCTGACCCAGGGTTGGCGGGAGCACCGGCAACAGGCTGGCGGTGCCCCGCAGGGTATTCTGACCGCAGCGGTTTTGCCGCGGTCAGATGCGGAAAACCGGCGGTCTCCCGCCGGTTTTCCGCTGCCCTTTAAAATCCTCCATGGCGGCGCAGCTCGCCATGCGGATTCTGACAGCCCATACCACCATCCTGTTCCTGGCGGTTCTCCCGCCAGGAACAGGATGGCGGTATGGGTTGTCGTGGGGCCCCTGGGGACCCCTGCAGTGCCCATGCCAATGGCATGGGCACTGCAGGGGCCCCTGTAAGAGGGCCCCACTTTGTATTTCAGTGTCTGCTTTGCAGACACTGAAATACGCGACGGGTGCCACTGCACCCGTCGCACCTTCCCACTCCGCCGGCTCGATTCTGAGCCGGCGTCCTCGTGGGAAGGCTCTTTTGCACTGGGCTGGCGGGCGGCCTTTTGGCGGCCACCCGCCAGCCCAGTGCAAAAGCCAGAATACCCTCCGCGGTCTCACGACCGCGGAGCGGTATTTTGGAGGGGAGAATCACCCCCAAAGTCTACAAGAAACAAAGAGAATAAAATAAAGTAAATACTGAAGAAACTAAGAGTAAAAGAAATTGAAGCTTGAAGTGAAGAGAAAAGCCCTGGAAGCGCCACCCGTGTCTGTTGTATCTGGCAGCCTGCAGTCATCAGAAGTCTTGGGCATTTAACTGGTTTGAGCTTAAAGTCTATGCTGATTTATAGTGACTTGTGTGCCAACAAGTTGAAGTTGGTATATAGAGATTTTCTTGCTTGGCCAAAACATGTTCGTGGGGAGTGAACCACCAGCTCTGATTAACAAGGTATGTAGCAAGTGTGATGTAGACAAACTAACGGTGTGTGGAATTAACCAGTTGAGGGTTGAAATGAAACTTTACTGGTGTATGTTGTGTATAAGCTAAACTAGCAGTGAGTATATTTTGGATGCCACATGTATGGGCTCCTGTATACTAAGTACCTTTTTCCTGACTTTAACCACCCCATCAAGTAAGGCGTACCTCAATGTTTAAGGGAACAACAATTATACTTGTTGAAGTGGCACTGTATTTTGAGGGGTTAATTTGTGTGAAACT
This sequence comes from Pleurodeles waltl, assembly GCF_031143425.1. Taxonomy (NCBI): domain Eukaryota; kingdom Metazoa; phylum Chordata; class Amphibia; order Caudata; family Salamandridae; genus Pleurodeles; species Pleurodeles waltl. The sequence continues at coordinate 453,832,820 of NC_090443.1, forward strand.
GTTATCTGGTCTGCACTATTGTTTGAAACCTCACCACTTCTAGAGCACGAGTTGCATTGAATGCAATGCATGCATGCTTTGATTCCTGGGCTCTTGATGCAGCCGTACATGCAGTGAGATGATATTGGAAACGAACATGCAATGATGTACAGCTCATTTGTCAAACAAGCCCTAATTCCTGGACAAACCGATGCTTGGCGATACATTGGCAGCCATTTTACATTTAAGGAAGGATGTGATTGTATTTTATGTGACATAAGATTATTGGAAGAGGATAGCTCAGAGTGAACAATAATAATTATTTTGAATTCTGCCTCATCATGTTCTAAGAGTCTCCAAGTATCTGAAAGTTGAGTGTAATTTACGTTGCCGTGTCAGACACTCTGACGGTTTGGGCATGTGTTTGCATATTTCAGAAATTCAAGCGGAGACAAAGCAGCATGTCAGGGGCATCCGGACTGTGGCTGTAGTCCCATTGGGAGACATAGCACGATATTGTGCTTAACTGACTAGCACACTTGTTCAACTTGGATAGTCACATGGTATTGGGGGAAGTTTCGGCGCATTTCTGGACAGCGGTACATCAGCCTCATCTGGAATTGGGAAGGGGTGTATTGACTCTTTACTGTCAGTTGTGATTAAAGGCTTGTTCTATGTGGTGATCAGTACCGGTACTCTCACATGCTGGTGCTTTGGAGTTTTGGCAGTGTTTGGGTAAGAGATCGCTCACCAGAGTGAAAAGTGAGTCCCTACCGGAGAGAGAGTTTTTAATGCTGATTTATTTTGAGATGTTTCATGCTATACTGAATGTTACTTGCTAAAGAATAATTTTCTTGTAATGTTGATTTGTATGGATATGCTGACAATTAAATGCTGCATTGCATGTTTAACTATTTGTGAAATGCTATGCCAAGGCCTGTTGTTAGTATAGTGCAAATTCTGAAATAGATAAGATGCTGCTCCTGGGGTAGGTGCAGTAGTTTTTCTGAAGAGTGGCGCTTATGTGGAGTCTGCATGATTTATGAGTACTTACCCCCGTCCTGTTATTGTATACAGAAGTGGGGTGGGGATGAGAAGGGATATACTGAATTGGGGAGAGTTGAGAGATTACTACCTTGACTGTAGGCAGGTACTGTGCTGTTCTCTCAATAAATCTTTTGGAAACCTTCACGGGATCTACTAGCTTGATTTCAACAGACATTCTTTTTCCCAGGCATATGTTCCACCTTGAAATTGTACTTCTGGAGTCTGGTCATAAACCTTGCAGTCCTCCCAGTGGCACTACTTAACCATCAGGAGATAAAGCTCCTACCAAAGGCTTATGGTCATTCTTCAGAGTTAAGCGAGAGCCCCAAACATAATTCCAGAAATGGTCTACAGCCCTCATGCACACCAGTAACTAATTTTCATTCAACATATACCTTCTTTCCACCTCACTCAGAGTACATGAAGCGAATGCCACATTCTATTCTTCATTCTCAAACCTCTGTAACAACACACACCCCAAACCATAAAGGCTGGTATCAACAGTGATTATACATTCCCTGTTTACACAAAAAGGTTTAAGTGTGGTGCCCCCACAATTTCTGATTTATCCAAATCTAATGCTCGTTGCTGGCTCTCCGACCATAACAACTCCAAATATCTTCAGGTCAGCTCTGTTAAATTCTCCATCTTGGTTGCGAAGTCCTTGATGAACTTACTGTAGTACTCACAAAGGCCTGCAAAAGAGGACAACTTCTCCTTATTGTCTGGTGCAGGTACATTGACAATGGCATCTACCAATGACTTCATCTGACTCCATCTTTAGACAAAGTATGTCAAAGATTTTCTACTGATTCTTTAAATAGCTTACACTTGCTCTCTTTCGGTGTCAATCCTTGCTTACTCAACACTGCGCATACCTCTCTCATCTTAAAAGATCAAGATATCATCTTTAAAGCACCTGACATAAACCTCCATGCATTTGAAGATGTTCAACATTGTCCTCTGAAACACAGATGCTGCCAATGCCAGGCCAAACGGCATCCTTTTAAACGGGAAAAACCTTGTGGAGTAAAAAGTAGTCAAACCCTTGGAATCCTCACTTAGTTCAATTTGGTGGTACGCTGAGCACAAGTCCAGTGTGGAAAACATCACTTCACCTTCCAACATACTCCCTGCCTCATTAATGTTCGCTAACAGATGGCAGTCCACAATTATGTGAACATTGAACCTGAGGGCATAGTCTCAAAGTTTTATCTGCCTTGTGGGCCAGAACTATGGGAGACACCCATTCAGAAAATTTCACCTCCTCAAAAATCCCTTAACTCGACATGTAATCCAAAATATTCTTGAGTTCTTCTCTTGCATTGATGGGCATCCCTCTCAGCTTTTGCTTAACGAGGGCTACCCAACTATTGCGATTGATACGATGAGAGTACCCCTGCAGCTTGCCCAACCTTCCAGTAAACATGTCAGAAAACTTAGAAATAAGCCAGGTAAAGTCTTCAGTATCACTGACCACAAGTATCAGTTCTTTGTTACATGAATTTAAAATGATACCCAGCTTCCACTGATCCTTCCATACCAAAACATTTACACCATTGACCGCCACATACAGGTTAATGTGAGTTTCTCTACCCTTGAATGTTATATCCTCTTCGGTATATTCCTTCAGTTCAATAGCTGACCCATCAAAACTCTGCACCACAATGTCCGATTCCTTCAAATCATCCAGAGCCCTTGCATCTCCAAACTTTTCTTCAAAATATTGCTCAGTAATTATGGTCCAAGGAGATCCTGAATCCGTCATGAGTTCCATGTCCCTATCCAGGACCTATACACTACACTTGGGAGGTCTGCTAACCTCCACATCCATCTCCTGAGCTTTCATACATAGAACTGCTTCACTTTCCATGTCACTGTCTATACCATATACCCACTTAATACCAGATGCTTTCTTCATACCTGCCTTACTACTGATCGGGAGCACACCTTTCCTCTTTTCACTCTTGCACAGACATGAGAAATGTCCTGTACGCCCACATTTCCTGCAGTCCTTATCAATGGCTGGACAGCAAGGTAACGAGGCCGATTGACTAAAACTACCACATCTATAACAAATAATAGCTTTGTCATACCTTCTTCCAGCATGTACATTTTTGTGCACAGAATTATCCCCAACCACACACAACTCATCAGTCAGCTTTAAACTCCTTGCTGTGCTATCCTGCACAGACTTAGGGGGTCATTCTGACCCTGGCGGTCGGTGACCGCCAGGGCCAACGACCGCTGAAGCACCGCCAACAGGCTGGCGGTGCTTCCATGGGCATTCTGACCGCGGTGGTACAGCCGCGGTCAGAAACGGGAAACCGGCGGTGTCCCGCCGGTTTCCCACTGCCCCAGGGAATCCGCCACGGCGGTGCTGCTTGCAGCGCCGCCATGGGGATTCCGACCCCTTACCGCCATCCTGTTCCTGACGGTTTTCACCGCTGGGAACAGGATGGTGGTAACGGGTGTCGTGGGCCCCTGGGGGCCCCTGCAGTGCCCATGCCATTGGCATGGGCACTGCAGGGGCCCCCTAACAGGGCCCCACATTGATTTTCAGTGTCTGCCAAGCAGACACTGAAAATCGCGACGGGTGCCACTGCACCCGTCGCACGCCTTCAACTCCGCCGGCTCCATTCGGAGCCGGCTTCCTCGTTGAAGGCGCTTTCCCACTGTGCCAGAAGGCGGCCTTCTGGCGGTCGCCCGCCATCCCAGCGGGAAAGCCAGAATGGCCGCCGCGGTCACCGCCGCCGGCGGGAGTCGGAAAGACCCCCTTAATCTATTTCTGACTGTTCGATGGACTTAGCCATGCTAACAGCATCCGTAACTTTGGGTCCCCCATTACCCACAATTGTTCTTGCACCTTTTTATGTTTTACATTCACAATTTTCCTGTCTCACCCATAATTGCCACAAAATCACAGTGCAGGAAAAAAAAACTCAAAGCTGTAAGGAATTGATTAAATTACTCCCCCTCACATTGGGCTCTGGTGTAAAATTTAAATCTGTTAAATGCCATACTAGAGGAAGGTTTGAACCTAAGCTCCATACGTAGCAAAGGTTTCTCAAACGCATTACCCTCTCCCTTTCTCTGTGGAGGAACCTGTGGCAAAGTTCTAAATGTCAATTGGCCCTCTGAGCCCAAACAATTGAGCAAAATGTTTTTCTTCTTTTCCACACCCATCCTATCCCCATCAAATGCTTCCACGTAGGCAAGGAACTCCTCATTCCACCTTGCCCATGGTATGAGAGGATCCTCTTCATTTTTTAAAAACTTCGTAGGAGGTTCAAACTCAATGTCAACTCCTGAAATGCAGATTAAACCATGAAATTACTTTTAAGATTATGCATTAAAGGAAATGCTCTTCAAAAAATGGCAAAGACCTGTACAATACTACATGGTACCCAAGTCATACTGTCTGAAACCCCAAAAAACTCTTCAATTAGCTAATAAATACCAAACAACAGGAGTACTTGGTGTCTGCTGTGTCAATGGCTCAAAGAAATCCTGTGGTAATTCTTTGCTATGCCGTGTGTGTCAGCATGAAAACTAAAGAGTACACACTACCAAACAGCTAAAACTGAGCAAAAATGAAATAAATCACTGAGCAATCAATAAATGCCACCCCCTTGCAATCTGTGTTGTCGGTGCATTGTGCGTGCCTGATTTGAAGATGGCATTCGCACCAGATATCACACATAGGACATCGGACAGTGTCAATGATCACTCCAGCTTCCAGCGGCCAGTCCTCAGCATGAGCAACGACACACGTGCAGAGAGACAGAGTCAATTGGCAATGAAGATTGCCTCATAATACACAGTTTAAACAATGCTTCTATCCAAAAGCGCTTTGGGAATGCAGGTATTCCGATCACAAATTCCGCCAATCGCCCTCTGTTGCTGCAGCACTGCCACTCGGGATGTCATTAAAAAAAGATATACAAAAGATAGATAAACGGTAGAATAATTAAGCTCTGAATATACAGGTTCCAATAATCTAAAAATGGCACTACTCTTGTGCTGTCTTTAACGTAGAAGGCCTAACTTAAGCGTGTCACCAGTGTTAAAAACAACCTAGTAGATCCAGTAAAGGTTTCCAAAAGATTTAATGGGGGAACAGCACAGTACCTGCCTACAGTTGTGCAGTCAACTCCCAACTCTCCACAATTCTAGAGCCAGAAGTCTCAGGGAGAACAATTAGCAGTGCAATGATATTGAAAAGAAAACAGTGCCCTTAAAGTAACATAAATTAATGCTTATCTCTTAGCATGCATAAGAATGTAACACATTTATGATTACAATATGATTTTATTTGATTTGAGTTGATTGGTTTGGGCCTAACGTTAGGTTCCTTAGTGGAGACTGTGTGGTTGTTAAATTTAGGCAGCAAGGTTTAGCAAGACATTTACTTGACTACCAACCACTGCATATTGGTAGGGAGGAGCAAATTAGTCATTTGCCCTTCATGCTTTTTTTTCAACCTGTTCAGGTTGCTATATATCAAACTCTGTGTGAGAAAACAGGGCTGATTGCAGAGGCCCCATAACTTTTTGCCCCCATTTTTCTCTTTTTGCTGGTGTTTTCCTGACTTTGATGGTGACCTGGGTAACCAGTCCCAGGGCCTGTGCTCTGTGTAAAATGGATATGAAAATTAGGCTAATTATAATTGGCTAAGTTAACCTACCTATAAGTCCCTAGTATATGGTAGGGCATGTAGGTTTAGGGACCACAGCATAGGTGGTGCAGACCTAGGTGCACTGCTGAGGTGCCCAGTGTCATTTTAAAAGCAAGCCTGCCTTGCTGGCTGCTTTTAAATTAAAGTTATATGCAAATTCGACTTTGGAATTAAAGGTACTTCCAAAGTCTTAAACTACCTTATTTTTACATATAAGTCACCCCTAAGGTGTGCCCTATGTGCCCCTAGGGCTGGGTGCCATGTAACTATAAGCAGGGACTTTATAAAAATAGATTTATAAGCCCTGGTGAGGTAAAAACAGCCAAATTCGTTTTTCCCTCATTGAAGTAAATGGCCTTCATAGGCTAGAATGGGCAGACTTTATTTTAAATGTTAAAGTCTCCTTAAATGTTACATACCAAGAATTTGGTATCAAATTGATTGTTGTAATAAATCCCACAACTTCCAGTTGTTGGATTTAATATAACTAGTTCAGGTAAAAAGTTTAGACTTTACCTAAAAAGTTGCCAATTTCAGCTCTGCATTGTTTTTGCTGCTGTGCTCTGATTGGCCAGCCTGCAGCAGCTTCTGCCAGGCTACCTTGATGAGGTGTGAAGTGGCCTGACTTCACACAAAGGAATGTGCTTGGGGGAGAGAATCTCCCCTCAGCAGATGGTGAGGCAGGAAGGGGGAGGGCTGCCAAACTGGTCTTCAAAGGCAGAGAAGGACATTTGGAGCACCCAGCAACACCCCCACATCCTGCAACCCCAGACAATTAGGTGCCCCCTTGATTAGATTAGGAGAGGGCAGGAGAGGGGTGTGTTTATGATTTTTAGCCACACCAGTGGGTGGGCTCAGCCAGATGTAACCTCCAAAAATCAGATTCAGCCATGTTGGATTTTTAGAGACTGTTGCCTTTTGGGATGGATTTTTGCCACACTTCCCAGGAAGTGGTCATCACAGGGGGACGACCCTGTACCTGATTGGAGGATCAGGACCCCCCTGCTTTTCACCCAGGAGCAAGGATAAAACTGGCAGACCTGACCCCACACCTCAGATCCCCTCCAGAATTCAACAAGAAAGGAACTAAAGAAGAAGAAGGACTGCCCTGCTGGACCCCTGGCCTGCACCTGGACCCTGCACTCAGAAGGACTGCACCAGCTGCACACTTGGGCTTCACCACAAGAAGGACTTTGCCTGGCTTCAACTGGTTCAAGGAGGGACTCCCTGTTTGCTACAGGTGAAAAATTGCTAAACCAGAGTCCCCTGCACCAACTCCTGAAGAAAGCGACCAGCTGACCACTGTCCAGTGGCCAAAAAGGAGTTTGCGCCAGGTGCATTCTGGGAGTTGAAGTCCGCACCCCCAAGGACCATCACAGAACTTCTGGACCCTTGGGGTGAGCTGTGGACCCCAAAAGAACCTTAAAAGAACATCTGGGTGAAGCCCCAGAAGTTTGGAAAAGATTGGAGAATTTTTAAAAAAAAGCTCCATAAAGTGACCGACCCGACGCGGAAATTCTAGCCGGCTTGCCTCAACCGCGACCCGGCCTGACTTCGTGGTTCGTCCCGGTAAAGAAAAACATCCAAAAAAGAGACTAAGTCCGAACGTAAAAAGTTGACCGGGACCTCCCAGCCATCGTATCCGAGAAGGGCTCCATGGACGTCGGATCAAGATCCAGGTTTACCCCGGTCGAAGGATTTTCATCTCGAAAAAACGACTAAGTCCGAAGGTAAAAATCACCACCGAGGAAACCGACTTCGCGTATCCGGACAAGGGCTCCAGGAGGTCGGATTCAACTGGCAGGTTCGTCCCGGGGAAGAAAAACATCAAAAAAGAAACTAAGGCGGTCATTCTGACCTTGGCGGACGGCGGAGGCCGTCCGCCAAGGTACCGCCGTCAGAACACCGCACCGCGGTCAAAAGACCGCGGCGGTGATTCTGAGATTTGCCCTGGGCTGGCGGGTGGCCGCCAAAAGACCGCCCGCCAGCCCAGGGCAAATCAACCTTCCCACTAGGATGCCGGCTCAGAATTGAGCCGGCGGAGTGGGAAGGTGCGACGGGTGCAGTTGCACCCGTCGCGTATTTCAGTGTCTGCTAGGCAGACACTGAAATACTTTGTGGGGCCCTCTTACGGGGGCCCCTGCCGTGCCCATGCCAGTGGCCCCCAGGGGCCCTGCGGCACCCCCTACCGCCATCCTGTTCCTGGCGGGAGAACCGCCAGGAACAGGATGGCGGTAGGGGGTGTCAGAATCCCCATGGCGGCGGAGCGCGCTCCGCCGCCATAGAGGATTCTGACGGCCAGCGGAAAGTCGGCGGTACACCGCCGGCTTTCCGCTTCTGGCCGCGGCTGTACCGCCACGGTCAGAATGCCCGGCGGAGCACCGCCGGCCTGTTGGCGGTGCTACCGCAAACCTCCGCCATGGCAGTAATTACCGCCGGGGTCAGAATGACCCCCTAAGTCAGAAGGTAACTTTTTAACCGAGGCCTCCCGCGACTTGTAGCCGAGCAGGGCTCCATCGCGGTCGGCCTGAAAGTTTGACTTTGCCCCGGTCCTGGTGCAACCAGATGACCCGATTGGCGCTTTTTGTTTCTAAGTGCTAGAAAATAATAATACTTTAAAAATTCATATCTCCGGTTCCCCTGAACCGATTTTAATCGTTTTTGTGTCATTTTAAAGATAAAAATATAAGCTATTTTTATAAATTGGTTTTGGATTTTTAAACTGTTTCCTGTGTTTTATTTAATTACTGTTTTGTGATATTTGAATGCTTTACACTTTGTCTCCTAAGTTAAGCCTTGACGCTCGATGCCAAGCTACCAAGGGTAGAGCTGGGATTAATTTACTGAGACCTAACTGTACCTATGTGGAGGTTAGTGGCTTGTTGCTAGGTGTAGGTACCTACCTGCCCTACCAATAACCCATTTTCCAACACTCTGTAACTATTAGATCTGACAGCATTAGGCTGATTTCCCCTCAACTTTTTGCCTGCCTCCCTCAATTTTCTGACCTCAGTTTGGTTGGCAGTATGGCCTCTGTGCACTTTACCACTGCTAACCAGTGTAAACGTGCTTGTTTTCCCACCCCTAAAACATGGCAGCATTGGCTCTCATTCAATTGGCATATTTATTTTGTTTATAAGTCCTAGTAAAGTGCGCTACTTGAGCCCAGGGCCTGTAAATTAAAAGCTATTAGTGGGCCTGCAGCATTGATTGTGCCACTCCCTTAAGTAGCCCTTTAACCATGTTTCAGGCCTGCCATTACACTGCCACTTTGACCTGGTATGATAAATCTCTTGCCAGGGCTAAAACTTCCCTTCTCATACATATAAGTCACTCCTGAGGTAGGCCCTTTGTGACCGATAGGGCAGGGTGCAGTGTATTTAAAATACTGGGCTTGTACTTTTAAGTTTTACATGCCCTGGTAGTGAAAAACCCCCCTGTTTGTTTTTCACTACTGCAAGGCATATCTATCCCATAGGATAACATTGGGATTACCTTATTACATTTTACAAGTGTAACTCACAATCTGGAAGAGATAAGTTTGTCAAGTTTGGTGTCTCTGGACTCCCAAGTTAACATCACAACTTATGGTGAATAGGATATTAAATTGCAGTTTTTTAGAAAGTTGGCATTTTCTTACTTTAGCCATTTGGTGCCACATGTATGTAGGTTTGGGTTTACGATTCAATAGCGAATCTTAGTGATTGACTATTAGGAAATCGCAAACTGGGAAGTGTAATAGTGTGTTTGACACTGTTTGAGGTTCCCAAACGGGCCGCAAATTACCTACCTCGTCAATATTCATGAGGTAGGTCGAAATTTATGACCCCATTGGGAATGGCAGCACTCACAGGGATAATGGTCTGGTGGGAACAGCAGATTACCATGTCTGTGACTGCTTTTTAAATAAAGCATTTTTTTTTAAATGCAGTGTGTTTTCCTGAAGGAAAACGGGATGCATTTCAAACAAAAAATTGAAAAGTTTTTTTTTTCCTTCAGAGGTTGTGGTCTGTGGAACCACTACCTGCTCTAAAAAATCGATTTTTGCTTCCATTCACAAAGGGAAAGGGATAGGGGTCCCGTGGGGATCTCTTGTGAGTGCATTCCCGGTCGCAAACCAATCTCACATCCCCCTGTGACTTGTTATGAAGAAGGAACGCTCTTGGCATGCCCCTTCCTAATGGGAACTCTCAAACCTATTTTGCAAGTCGGTAACAGGTTACCGACTCACAGAATAGGATTGTTACATGGGAAAAAGTCATTTCCCAGTTGCAAATGCCCTGATGTCCCATTTGCGACTGGGAAAAGGCTTTCATGCATCTGGCCCTTGGTGCCTACTGCCTGTCTCCAATACACATCTGTTGTAGGGTGACAGCTGGGCTTGTGCATTTTCTCTAGACAGAGACACACAGATGAAGCTTAGGTGTGACTGATGGGCCATCCACAGACTGATGGGCCATCCTGGGCAAGATTGGAGGGAGGGGCTGACACTTACACCTAAATGGGCAGTGCCCTGCTCCACTCAGAGGGCTGCATCCCCGATGTAGCGAGCCTGTAGCCGAGACAGGGAAGGGGAACTTCTGTGCCCTTCAAAGTCCTTTCTTTGAAGTGTCCCCCACTAAAAAAGGCACAAGTGGGTATAAGAACTGGGCCTCTGACACCACAATCTCAGTACACATCTGGACATGTGGAAACTCAGGAAGAAGGATCGCTGTGATTCTACAAGGACTTCCACTGAGCTACTCTCTGCTGGACTCCTGCTTTGCTGAGCTGACCTGCTGCCCTCTTGCCTGGGCTGGGAGTGAAAGGGACTGGACCTGCCTCTTTACATCCCAGAATCAAATTGACTCCAAGGGCTTGCTGGCTTTCTTCCTGTTGTCTTGCGGTTCCAACTATGGTAATAAGACTGCATGTTTAGGACAGCCACACCACCAAGTGTGGCAGACTGAGTCAATCCTGCACCATTTGGAAGTTGTCAGCCCATCTCTTGGCTACCCCACAGTGCCTCTCCTAACCCTAGAAAGGAGAAGGTGATTTGTGACAACCTAAACCTGAGTCACTGACTCCTCAGGGAAATTATGGAAACAATGCATACCACTTTCGCTCAGTTACTCAGTTACTCAGTGACTCACACATGCCAAGACAGGACAATTGCATACTAGTATGAAAAGCAAGGGCTGTGATAAAAAGTCAGATAAAATACAGTATGATAATCACCATCACTAGCAGTGTGATAGTAAATAAATAACCCTGCCAGTTTGTATGATTCTAGAAAGCCTAGAGATTCCTGTCTGAACCCTATGTCTAGATCTGAGATCATAGTAGTGGTAACCCTTCTACCTGTCCTGATCAAAGGGAGTAACCCCGACGCCATACCTGAGTAGGATGGCAAGGGTCTGCCTGTTGTCTGAGTGGCAATTCTCTCGGGAAACTGAAGAGACAGGATCAGTGAAGCTATCTGTGGTATGGTGTGCCTCCGCTGACAATCATGACTGGAATGACCTCTGACCCCCCCTTAGGCCTTTGTATTGTTCATATAGTAACCCATACAGGTAATCTAAGAACAGGCCTGATGTATTAATGTGTCTTGAAAGTAGGAACTGGCTCCTGGACAAATGACTGAAAAATGTATAACATGAACCACTCTGTCTTCTATGAAAGAGGCAGCTGAATAAATATAAAAACAATGATCTAAAAGCTAGATGTGCTCAAATATGAAAACAAATAACATGCAAATGAATGTAAAAGAAACTCAATTTCTAACAGTTACCTACTCTTACCTTCCTTAGTGGAATCAGCATCCTTTGCATTACCTGATTTCAACCCCTGACTGATCTCAATGAAATGGACCGACAACAAAAGATCGCAGCATAACCAAAAGACGTACCACAATCAACTTAGCAAATACAATTTTAATTCAATCAAAGTGTTTGGCTGGTGCCTCTATGAAATGCTTCCAAAGGAGCACCCCAGCTGACCAAATTACCCAAGATTTTAGTTCAATCCAGTCCTTCAGCAGGTGAGAGTGTGAGACTTCAGCTGAACATATGGACTTATTTACATGTCCCTTGCACCACAGATGCATCGCATTTTTATGACACTGGCGACGCAGAGTGCAGACCTATATTTTTGAGGCTATGCAAATCCATTGTGTGTCCCTTTTCCTGTGCTTGTAGTTATGGTGTATGGGAACGATGCAAGTCGATGCATTGGCTTACACTGCTTCATGGGGGCATTTCATGTTGTTGCTGTGGGTTGTCCCATGCAACACCCATGAGTTTTGATGCATGCTCAAATTTACAAGTATCTGTAAAGCTGGGAATGAGTCAACCCTGTTTGCCTTCTCATGGAAGGCGTAATGAGGATAAATATCTTTATTTCTTCTTGTTATTTCCTCTTTCTATGTGTGCTGCACGTGTGCCTCCATGGATTGATTTTGTGCAGGAAGGTGTCCCTTCCTGCACAAAAACAATCATGCCAACAATGCAGACACCCTTGTGCCATTGTGCAAGGGTGCCTGCGTTGGCGCTATCAACCAAATTATGCACCAGCGCTGGGTGAAAGGACGGGAATGCGCCATATCTCACAAAAAGCGATGCATTCCAACCCTTTTGAATTGGCATAGGGCAGCACAGCAAAAAGACTTGCGTTGCTGCCCTACGCCAATTCATTGTAAATATGCCCTTTAGTTTCATGGAACGTTTCAGGTATAAAGAAAAATGTTGAGCTTGATGGATGGTTTTCTTGCTTACAAAAGTTTTAATTATTCTGCTCCAAGAAACTTGGCTCCTGGTCAATGTTATTTGGGATGGTTTTCTGAGTTTTTGTGTCTTGGCTTCTAAGGGGCATATTTATACTCTGTCTGTACTGAATTAGCGTCATTTTTTTAATGCTAATTCAATGCAAACTCACTGCCATATTTATTTTTTGATTCTAGACCCATCTAGCATCAAAATATTGGTGTTAACTTCACTTTGTTGATGCGTAAAACCTCCTTGCGTCAATGAGATGCAAGGTAGGCGTTCCCATCCAAAACATTACTCTAACCCCCTAGCACCATATTTAACCACCCGGACAAAAAAGACCCACGGGTGGGAGGCAGACCAAAAAAATTACGTTAACTCTGATTTGCGTCAAAATGTAATGCCTGGGTCAGGACAGCCATTAAACTGATCCAGCTTGCGAGACGACGCAGAGAGCAGAAACAACTACAGCAATCAATACCACCACAACGAGGCCCAGAAAGGCAACGGAGAAGGCAGGAGAGGGTCTTTAGAACCAGGAAAACCGTCCTTGGCCTCAGGGACCAGGACATCCTAAGGACCTACAGACTGAACCGGCAAGCCATACTACACCTGCTACACCACATTGAGCCACAAATCACAGCCAGCCTGCAGACCCCACACAACATACCACCTGTGACAAAGCTGCTAGTTGTCCTGCACATGCTGGCAAGTGGCTCCTTCCAAGCAACGGGTGCCCTGGTTGCTGGTGTTTAACAGCCGTCATTCTCTACGTTCCTGCCAAAGGTATTAGATGCTATAGTCTCCCTCACACCCCGCCACATCAGCTTTCCCAACACCCAGCAAAAACAGCAGGAGACAAAAGGAGGGGTTCTACCATAACCATGGCTTTCCGCATGTGCTCGGTGCAATTGACTGCACCCATGTCTGGCTCGTACCACCTGAAGCTACAGAGCACTTACACAGGAATTGCAAGCACACACATTCCATTAATGTGCAGGGCATACTGGACCACTGGGGACTATTCATAAACATTTTGGCAAAGTATCCTGGGAGTGTCCATAAGGCCTTCATATTTCGGCACAGCAGGATCAATGAACAATTCCAGGATGGACAATATGGAAATGGCCTACTTGTGGGTAAGTCAACAAACCTAGCAATATACACACAACACACCAACCCTGTAGGACACACCAGGCATACACCACTACATTAACATAAGGCCAGGGTAACACAGATGTACAGGTAACAACACATATGCACCAAGCTGTAGTACAGCACAATCAGTGCACACCACAAACACATACACCCACATGTACGTAACACACCCACTACTTTACAGGCACACCACGTGAAGGACAGGTGCAAATATGTAACCTTTGCTAACAGAAGAACTACACAGACCACTACAAGTGCCCACAGGTTGCCTACTATGTACACTTAACACACAGTACACCAAACAAAGTATAGCACAGCCATGTCAATGGCATACACCATGCTCATATTACATAATTCTCATATAGGCACAGATCCCTCAAATCATGCCATGTAAGTCACTGCCAGAACAAACATCAAATACCAGACAGCTGCTGCCTATACCAAATACATTTAATCAACATATACCTGACTTACCTGTAGTGTGCATATACATCTACCTGATGCATTGACACACATACATAGGAATTCAAGATCAATGCCCATCACATAGCATGTGCCAGATGTTTGATAAGTGGCACCACACCTACTGTAGTGCCACCTCACAACCACCACTTACTGACCCACAACACCATTATGGGGGTCATTCTGACTTTGACGGGCGGCGGAGGCCGCCCGCCAAAGTCCCGCCGGCAGAATACCGCTGCGCGGTCAAAAGACCGCCGCAGTAATTCTGAGTTTCCCGCTGGGCTGGCGGGAGACCGCCAGAAGGCCGCCCGCCAGCCCAGCGGGAAACCCCCTTCCATGAGGATGCCGGCTCCGAATGGAGCCGGCAGAGTGGAAGGGGTGCGACGGGTGCAGTTGCACCCGTCGCGATTTTCAGTGTCTGCTTGGCAGACACTGAAAATCTTGGTGGGGCCCTGTTAGGGGGCCCACGACACCCGTTACCGCCAGCCAGGTTCTGGCGGTCAAAACCGCCAGAACCAGGCTGGCGGTAAGGGGGTCGTAATCCCCATGGCGGCGCTGCTTGCAGCGCCGCCATGGAGGATTCCCTTGGGCAGCGGGAAACCGGCGGGACACCGCCAGTTTCCCATTTCTGACCGCGGCTGTACCGCCGCGGTCAGAATGCCCATGGGAGCACCGCCAGCCTGTTGGCGGTGCTACCGCGGTCGTTGGCCCTGGCGGTCCATGGCCGCCAGGGTCAGAATGACCCCCTATGTCTGTACCATAAACAGAAAAATGGCCCATCATGGGCAGAGTCACTGTCAGACAGTGCAGATCATGGATTCCATAATGAGACCCTGTAGGAGAATACAGGACATCACTGACCTCACATGCACTGCGCCGGGGATACATTTGCTTAGTAGCTGAGCTCCATCCCATAGCCTGCACTGTGCATGTGTTGACAGTACAAATGCTGAATCATGTGTTGGAAGATAGGAGAGACACTGGTAGTTATGTTCATCATCCTGAAACAATGGGATACACACCATTGGACACCTGATGGCTGCCACAGACATTAGATGCCACTCTGTATCACCAGGGAACCTATGTGAAAGCCCCCAGTACCATTGTCATGGCCTGCACTGTATGTATAACTTGGTAAATAACCATTTTTTAATGACTTAAAGCCACATTGTAAATGGGCCACCCTCCCATGAGGTATGTAGCATTGAAGGGGCGTGAAATGTGTATTGCTGCAGGTCTGTCCCCACAAGATACATATCATGATGATGCTGACTCAGATGTAAGTGTCACCTAAAACCCGAGGCACCCCAAGGGTGCAGTTTGCAGGTTGCAATAAGGAAGTAGACTGTGCTTTGAACTCACATGAATGTGCCACCAATGCATGCTGCATACTGCTGCACACACAGAGAGAGCCAATTGTCAATCAAAACAGCATATGTATAGGGTGGTGTCCCTTCATGTACAGATGCATCCACCTCCGAAGGGCACCTAGCCAAGTACCCTGGTGCAAGGTTGGTAGTGTAGGTGCATGGCTGCATATGAGCTACTGGCGCAAGGGACAACAAAGGGTTGCCTAGTAATATGTCACACATGGGGCATTCTTCCATAGTCAAAATGTTGCAGGACAGTGCTGCCAAACTTGGAGACGTGTTGTGCATTGTCACTTACCCATTACAATGGGCCTAAGTGTTGCATATCATCTGCAATGACACATGTCAAAATGGATGGGATGTCCAGGCTGTGGAGTGCTACCATGTTGCCACCACATCCGACCCCATTGTGTTGTGAGGATGTGTCATGTCCCCTCTGGTGATAGAACACTGATACAAAGGTGCACTACACATTGCATGGTACATACACACTGACCATCAGTTAGGAATCCAAATCACATGTCCCAGGTCCTTCAGCCAAACTCAAGACTGTCATGTCCAACAACCTAGTGCTGAGAAGAACTTACACAAGGTCAGGAACTCACACCATAACACAAACACATATGTGTCACAACCAACTCAAAATATCAACTGCCATTCCACATGACAAACCTTTTGTAAGCCTTAACAACAAGTTACTCCTTTAAATGTTTGCAGCGGATCAGGGTTATGGCATACAGCCATGGATACTGAACCCATTTCCCAACCTAACCACAGTAGCAGAGCATGCATATAATGAGGGAGGGACATCGGAGTACATAGAATATTGTGGAGAGGACATTTGGCATCCTGAAGTCAAGATTCAGGTGCCTGGACATCACAGGAGGCAGCCTCCTACATGCCCCTCACATCATCTGCAAGATCATAATGACATGTGCTATCCTGCATGACATATGTGTGCGGATGAACATCCCCTTGTATGAGCAGGTTGATGACCTGCCAGAGGAGGAGGATCGTGGTGAACAAAATGAGGGGGAACAGCACAACACAGCTGCTGGGATACGCCTCAGACTGAACATAGTTGATAACTTCTTCACTTAGAAATAACTGAACTCACCTTGTATATTTTGTCCATAAACACCTCACTTATTCAAACAATCCTGCTTTGGTCTCTTCAATCTCCACTACATATACCTTAGGATTGTGAGTCTAACCTCAGGGAGCACGTTACAAATACTAATCTGAAAATTACTGTTGCAACGTCACATGTGACGCATAAGATTGTACTGCAACCATCGCACACATCACAAATAGCCTCATCACCTGAATGTGACAACTGAAGGACACAATCCATGGACCGCAACATATGAATTACATCCACGTTGCCAACTTGTTTATCAATGGCTCATCACACACAACTACAACATGTCCAAATAGGAGATCAACAGGGGCCCCACACATGAGGCAGTGGATGTCAAAATTTAGCAAGACAGCAATGTCGGAACAGACCACTGTCACAGCTCAGTGTGAGAGTTGCAATGGCTGCATGGAGCATGTGTGACAAGGGGAGGTCATAATTGGTAACAATGGTCATCATAATTAGCCCAGGTATGACAAGCAATGGAAGAATTTGGGCCTGCGCAGTACATCCATGGTAATCAGTCCTGTCACTGACATGGGGCCCAATCCTGACACAGGGTACACATGACCTTTGCACGGACACGTCTATGGAATGCACATCGGAATGGATGAGAACTTATGCAGCTATGGTTGCAGGTCCACCACACAAAAACAAGAACCATTGCTAAATGTAATGAGTTTAATCAAAACTTTGGGGACAAAACATAATCTGGATGGAATGTAGGCAGAGTGTGTCAATCACGGTATGTACCAAAGATGTACACATGTCATACATATGTGTAGTCCACACACAAGTCACAATAAACTCAAAATCTACATACGGAGACATATGTCGGGTAACATTTCGTAGGTAGTATTGATCAGCCATCATCAACAATGCCTGAGCAGTGTATGTTGTCTCAAATGTTATGCTTTGTAAGGCAACTACACACATCACATAAGTAAACACAATTGACAGTCACAAACCAAAACTAGTGCATTGTACTGGCTGCCATACATATGTGGATACACTGTTTTCACACATGCATACATATGCACAACGTGCAACTATTTGCATGCTCTTGACTCTGTAACACACAAATAGGTGTAACAAACAATCACACCTTCATCACATTGTTGCATGGACTACTACATGTGGCCATACACAACATGCCTCACTGCAGCACAACTCATTTATTTGTATGCTGATACAGGGTACATCCATAGACTGTGAAACAAAATCACGTAAGCAGGAATTGAGTTAAAAAAAAATGACGCAAATGCATCTAAAACATCCGCAAAAGCAAAGTATATGACACATGGGCCCTTAGCCTGAATTCCACCTTTGCACTCTTCTCAATGCTGATTTTCAGTGAATTTGACTCATAAAGGTAATGTGTCAATAAAAACGATGCACGTAGGTCATGCAAATATCACATGCGTCAAATAAAGACATGCATAACAGAAAACGCAAAGCATGGGGACAGGAAGTGAGGTAATAGGAAATCATGTGTACAAGCATGGTACAGTGGGTACACTTTCACTTTACAGTCTGTGCCTCTTTTGACTGTGTTGTTGTGTCTTGGAGTTGGTGGTGTGATTTTCCTGTGTTTTGTATCTTGTGGTGTCCCTCCTGTTGTGTTTTTACAATTTTTGTCTGTACTTTGTCCCAGTGTCTGTAAATTTGTGGCTATTTTTGTGTGTAATTGTATTTGTACTGTGGGGTGTCTTCTCCAGGATGGTTATTAAGGTGGGTTAGTTGGGATTGGTTATTGGGCCTTAAGTTTCCTTCATATTCATTTTTTTTTTTTACTTTAATACTTGTGGTCAACCTGTACTTGGAGAATATGTCTGGTAGGGGAGGTTGAACAGGATGAGAGAGGAGGAGTTGGGTGGCTTTGTGTGACTGGTAGCCCACTACCTGCAATTGATGATGGAGATGGGGGGACTGGATAATTCAAGGTTACTGGACTAAGGTGCTCCACCACCTGAAGAGGGTATTTTAGAGAACCAGGAATGAGCACCAGCTGAAGCATCACTGGGCAGATCTGGTGGCCAGGGAGCAGGATCTGCTTGATCATCTTGGGTGTGGTGATCGGTGGCCCTGTTGGTGAGTCTCCCATTGGCATACTATTTACTGTTCACAGCTCTTGAATGACGGTAGCAGATGTGTTGGAGTGCTGCATGCAATGCTTGTGGACAGGTTGCATGCAACCAGAATGAAGGGTAACTGCACCAGTCTAGACATGAAGTTCACATGTCCTACCACTATACTAATGCAGGTGAGATATCTGGTGAGTCATGCACAACCATCACTAAGTCACACATTTCAGGATCCATGGCGACACCTGTGCCCCGACATAGTGCCATATATGATACGTCACAACACCGCCACCCAACCATATTTAACTGGATTGTGTCAACAAAGTAGGGCAATGCATGTATAGCGCTATATTGTTACCATTTCACACACATGATCCCTGCCATCATGTTAGCAAAGGGGGCTTGCCTGCCTTAGGGGGCAATGTAAATGGGGCATTTGATACCATCAGACAACTTTGCCACATCAGTCGTGGATTACTCAACGCATGATCATTGCAGACTATTAATTAAGCTGCATGTCGATCACAAAGTGCCTCTGGGTGCCTTGTAGGACAAGCCTGAATATTTGAGTAAATTGTCTTGCAAAACATCAGAGTAATGTCATGTATTTGTCACCCAACTCCCCCTCATACCATGGAGTTCCATCTTTTATAGATTGCCCTCATATGCTTGTTGCAGGGTGTAGCACTACATGATTCTCAGGCCCAGTGTAAGTGTGCAGATGTGTGTTTCTCACTCACCTGAGTGTCAGTGTCATTGTGAGTTTGCAGTGGCGTGTCTGTTCACTGTTTTACATCAGGATAACTTGCTGACTCCTCTAAAATAGTACACACTGTAATATGCTGTCCACTAGTAGTGACAGTGATGTGACACTAAGCATGGTTTTTCCATCTATATCTTACAGGAGGACATGCACCCTACACCATCAGCGAGGTGGCAATATTTGAGGACCCAGATGTTACGTGTGATAATGTGTGTCCTGTGTGGTAATCGAGGGTTTGGTGTGAGTGACTCATGGATGTTACACACAATGCTCGATGTGAAAAGCTGTCAAATGATCAGATATCAAAGTAGGCTGGATGGTGACATTGTGTCCCATTTAAAGGTTGCCCATGCACAAGCAGAGAGTCATATCTTGTGAGGCTTGTGGTGCTCAAAGGGCAGCATCATGTAAACAAGGTGATGAAAAGCCACATGTAGGTCCATATGTGACTAAGAAGTGCAATGCTGTGAGAATATTGGCACTGGGACACTCGGTCATTTTCACAACACAGTGATGCACCATTTTGAACACAATTTGGTGCATCCCTGTATAGTAATGTATATGTAGGACTGGGTGGGAAATTGTCCCCCATCATGGCGCTCCATATTTTGCACTCCATTTACATAACCCTTATGTGGAATGTAATAGGCGCACATGCAGGTCAAGGCCAGACACATGCTGGCATGGATATGGGTGTGTAAGGAATTGTATTGGCAGATCAGGTGTTGATGGGTGTCTACACCTGACAAATGAATGTAGATGTGATAGACCTATGGATACCCGCATCCTAGTTTGCAGCCCTCCTAACATATGGTCCACTTCCTGACTCCATATGTGAGTGGGCATGCCTTGGTGGATAACCAGGACAGTTGAGATGATGGATTGCATGGCCAATCTCCCTTAGGCACAGGGGGTGAGAAACAATAAATTTGTAGGTAGATGTCATGCTCACAGTGTAGGTGACAGTCATATTGATCAGGCTTGCATGTGTACCTATCAACACTGCCCCTTATGGTTACCAACTGCATCTCATACTCCCAATAGCATATTCAAGTTACTGGTGATGTATGGTTGAAAATTGACACTGATGATGAGGAATTTTGGGCCTGATTTATGTGAAGTTGATGGTGCCTTTGTATTATTACACGTGGCACAAAATCAATGCACACCTAATTTGGTTTGGTTTCTAATGTTGTTGTGATTCGCTTTGGTGTCAATGAAATGATGCTCAGGCAGCGTTGTTGATTTTATCAGGGCCATTGTCTTTTCCGGAATGTGAGTTGGACTGCATGTGCAATTAGATAAAGAGTGTAAGCTAATAATCTATACATACTCCACACAATGCTGACGCTGATAGTTGCCTGTCACAATTTAACAGCTGCCAACATGAACAATGAGGAACTGCGAGTCCGCTATAAGCATGTATTGCCAGTGATATCTGGGTTCCGGAGGATGGCATGCCGCTATTGCAGAGAGAGATCCACCGGGGAATGGCAGACATTCACCCAAGGGGGGCCCATACTGGCAGTGGCCACACAGAGAAGACAAAGCTCCACAGCTGTGCAGGGGGGCACAGCTGCCACCACCACTACAGCCCCAGCTACAAAACCGTCCACATCTGTTCCACAGCCCACACCACCTGCTGCCATGGACCAGAAAATGATCCAAGATCTACAGAGGGATGTGACGCTGGTCCTGAAAAGGTTAGACAGTTTGGAGAAGGAGGTGGCAGAAAACACTAAAAGACTTACGTTCATCAAAAAAAACCTCAAAAGGTCAAAGCTGTAATTGGCTTTGTAACTGTCACTCCCAGTTCTGTCCCCTCCGTCCTCATTTGTTTTAATATTTTATAGTGGGTTTTTGGGGGTTAGTGGCAGGTTATATTAGGTTAGTAGTTTAGTTAGGATGAGTGGGTTTGGTGGTGTGTTTTCTACTTTTTACAAGTTACTTTGTGGGTGGGTGGGGGATGGGGGTAATGTTGGGGCATATATGTTTTGAACAAAAAATAAAAAATATAGAAAAAAATAGAAAAAAATACCCAAAAAATATATATTTGTTTACATATAGTTAGTATATGTGTAGTTTAGTATATGTTGACTTCCATGTGTCTCGTAATATAAGGGGGGAGAGGCCAATTTTTAGAGTGTGTTGTTAAATGTGTTAAGTAAGTTTAGCATAGGGTAGTTAGGGTCAGTTGTTGGTTAAGTATAGATAGTATATGTTAGGTTAGAATAGGTTTTCTTCATTCTTATTAGTTTAGTTTCATTCTTAATAAAGGTCTTTGGATACTCCCTTACTTCATGTGCCATATGATTGTGTCTCAGGGTCTTCCCATGAGTGAGCAGAGAAAATTGTGTGTTGGCCTAGGCATTCCGTCCTGCCTCCAAATCCCTCTGTTGACATGTTCTTCACCTGTTTACAACTGAGCTGTCACATTGGCAACACATCTACTTGTCTATGCATCTGCCATCCAATGTACCTACCGCTCAAGGTGACTATGTTAACTTTGTATTGGACAGGTACGTGTGGTAATTCTGCTGTCATTGTTTGGGTCCTGTGTAGGAATGTTGGACACTGTGCGACATCTGACAACAGCCTAAATTTTATATTTATCCTGTAAACTAACCAGTGGCAATTACAGATGAGGTTAAGTACCTCTGCTTCACACCAGTGTGTTCTACTGGTACTCCCAGCTGACGATATTGCCCAAGAACTGTTTCACAGCCATTCCTGCCATATGTAGTGAGTGGAGCATACATGTGTTCAACATTTTTGATATACTCAGTGAATTGGTTGTAGGGGATGAGACCAGAATTATCGTTCTTCATGTAAGAAGCTTGTGCGTATATATGTGCCACCATATTTCTGCACTCTTGTACTGACACTCTGTGACTAACACACATCACAATTCCTAAGCGTAGTAGATGTATCACAATACACAAAGACACGCTGGTTGTGTAGGTGGTGTTTATTTACGTATCGTAGTGCAATATTTACAATGTCTATGTCTGTGACCCCATTAGTAAAATCCATACAATTGTGGAACATCACAAGTCCAGGGTTGAGGGACAAGTCATGGGACAAGCTTTGGCAAAGTGTTGTTCAGTGCAGGTGAACATGAATTGCCAATTGAAAAGTAAGAGACAATTGCAGTCCATAGCAGAAAGGTCAACAGCGTGTTGATGAAGAGTGCATATCTCCAACTGTGCTAACACTTGCATGATGTCAAGCAAAGGACAAAGGAAAATACTGCCCACGTGGCATGAGCTGGTGCTACAGGGAACTCCTATGTGTGAAGAGGATCTGTTCCACATCTTTACCCTCTGATGTGTGTGGTGTCTCCTCTGCCCTTGATGGTGGTAGTGGGAGGTAGAGGTGGCCACACATACTCCAGTTGTAGGAGATGTGGACTCCCAATTCCTGGCAGCTGCCATCTGTGGAACTACATATGGCATCACTGCAGCAAGGAGGAACTGCTGATTTTTTAGAATAGTAGCAACATCCCTGTGGTAGGCAGCCATGTCTGCCCAGAGGGAGGCCAGTCCCCGATGCCTGAAGTCCATCTTGGTCTCAAGCACGCTGATGCCAGTTTGGGAGGGCAGTTGTTGTGGCCTCTCCCTCATGGCAGCAACTCTATCCCTCAGACACTGCTGGACTCCATGCATTGGGGAGTGTGTGACTTGTTTGGCTGCAGTCTGGTCAGTGGCTGTAATGACGCACGTGCATATACCCTTTAGGCTGTCTGCTGTACTTTGCATCCCCACCCGCACCTCCCTGGCCAGCTCCCATTGGACTCCTACCACTGTCCTCTCAAAGCTGGTCCCTGGGCCCTTGGAGTCCTCAGCTGTGTCGGTGCTGGCAGGTCGTACCATTGGGGTGTTAGGTGGGGCCTCTGGGATGTCTGCTACATCAATACTCCTCCTTGCGACTGGAGGTGGTGTCTGTAGGGATACGAGGACTTCTTGGAGGGTCTCTAGACTGATGGTTGTCAGCTGGCCATCCAGGTCTTCGAAGTACTCCAGGACAGGCAGATCTGCAGGAAAGCCATCATCCTCTGCATGAGATGGTGTAAAATCAGTCTATCTGTTTTGTGGCAGTTGATATGTCACATCACTGACTTGCTATTGGAGGGTCATTGTCATCTTAGTTCCCAAACATTGTTCCTGTACATCATGGTTGCAGTCTTTCAGCCCTATGCCCCACCTGCGTGTCATATGAAGGGAAACCCAGTTGGTACAATTGGCTGCTTCATATCTTCTAGGTGTGATGTATATCCTTTTTGTGGCTTGACACCATCTTGTCGTTGTCAACCCTCCCCATGAATCCATTTGCATGGTGAGGCCTTGCAATGGGTGTTGTTGTGCTCATGCCACAGCACCACACATGGTAATGTTCCCCTGTCCCAGTCTTACATGTTTCAGATTACGCCCATGCGGTGGTGAGACCTTGCACCACCCCGTGGATGGCATTGCCAGAACACTATGCTCTTGTCACCACTGATAGCTCCTCAAGCTGATGTTTGTGTATGTGTGCTGGATTGCCTAGAACTCATGGACCTAGCAGAGTTCAATTTCATCTTCTGTCTGTGCAGGTGGGTTCGCCTTCCTACACACCTATGTCCTCCCCTTCAATGTAGCCCTCCTTGCACTTTGATAGATGAGATACAGCTTGGTGGCAGTGCACTCAAATTGACACAGGCACAGGGGTAGACCCAAGGATAACCAGCAAGGGTATAACATTTTTAGTGTGTACATCATTATGTATGTGACAGTGCCTGATGGTAAATGAGTCTATGGACATAGCCAGTTAAGAGGAGTTGAACTTAGGCCATGACCTGAAGCTAGTTTGATGATGTTTCTGCAGGTAGTCATACTGGTCCCTCATTTCAAGTGTCTCAGTCCTATGGGCACCTGACTGCCATTGTCTATATGACTACCCCATCAGCACAGGTGGTAGTGGCAACTGTTGTCAATGGGGAATGCCCAATGGGCCAATGGCCTGGCACTGGCATGTTTCCAGCAGCTTACAAACTGGCAATGCCAGCGGTCCTGTGACACCAAACCTGTACTATGTTCAATGCTACCCTCCAGGTCTGGTTCCGCATTTCCAACAGCCTTTGCATGGCGGTGAAACCCCCATGCAAAGGTTGGTGGTGATGTGGTGTGCCCCTGGGTGCCCCTTCACAGCCCATGCACCGGACCTGGGCAGAGCAGGGGGTCCTATGCCCTGGCCCTTTGCCCTTTCCACTGCCTGATTTGCAGGGCTAAGTGCAGCGTGTCCTGTCACACCCAATGCACCCCAAAACTGGCACTGACTCTATTTGATCCATCAACAATGTTGTAAGTGCCCCACAGAGCTGCCATGAGCAGACAGATTTCCACTCGCCATCCCAACGTGTGACTCATACTGCCAATCGCAAGGGGTACACTGCGCTGGCAGTCTTACCAACACTGGACTTGCCCATGCACCATCCCCCGTCCATCAATGTGGAATTATACGCCATTATGTTCACAGTCATACCCCATGAGTTGTATGTGTGTGTTTATTTCCCCCATTCATATGTGTCCCACATGGTTGTGTCAGAGTAGTTGTGAGCACAGCCTGTGACTGTTGTGACCTATTGTTTGCTGTCTGTGGTACATATTTTCGGTAGTGGCACATTTCAGTTCAGCATCAAGATGTGTGGTTCAACACTACACCGGTTTAGTTGATCTGGGTAGTAGCATGTTACCAATGATACAGGACCAGCCTGCTATTCCCCCAGCACCTGTTCAGTTCATTGTTCCATGCACCCAGGGGGCATCCTGACTGCATGATGGAGTGGTGGCTGCCTTATGTGGATGTGTTGTCAATGTGCGGGGTTGTGGTGCTAGAGGCACATGTCTGGGTACTATTGGGATAGTTGCAATGACTTGTGTACTGTGAGATGCAGCACACATGTGTTTGGGCAATGAGGAAATGCAGTTGCAAGGTGTTACTGCAAGGGACACCACAATGACATTACCCCAAAAATGGTATTGACTGACTACCTAGTCTCTGAAGTCTTTGTCGAGTTGGTAGGGTTGATATGACTATATACAAGGGGTGTTGTGATGACACAACCAGAACCACAGTGATTAAACATGCCATCCATCCCATGTACTGCATATGTACATGTAGGTATTTTGGCCTGGTGATCGACATGTGTCCAGGTTGTGTTTGTGTTATGGTGCATGGCACTACCAAGGCGTAGGTACATGTGTAGCTTACGTCAGCATGGTGCAACTTGCTAAATGTGCAATGTGTCCTTCTGTGCTCCTTTGACATGCATTGTGCGAGTCCTATGTGCCTTCCACTTCTTGCACTTGACATTTTAGCATTAATTTCCCACATGCAACTTACCCTGTATTTGTGATGTTTCCTGGTAGTCTGCCCTGTCCTGAGATTCCTGTGACGAGTTCCTCCGGGATGACCACTGCAACCATCTCTTCCATCTCGTCCAAGTCCTCTTGTGGTGCTGGACTCCCACCTCCAGTTTGCAGTGCTGCCTTCCTGTTCGTTGCCATTTTTCCTTTGTCCTCCGTTTGCAGTCATGCCAGCATTTCTTGCAATCTGTTATGGTTCTCCTGACCTCTTCCACACTGTTAATCTTGTTTACTATCTGATGCCAAATTGCGTCTCTCCTTCCAATTTGTAATTTGGAGGTACAGAAGAGTTGATTTTAATGCTCCGTCGCCTCTCTCACCAGTATTTCCTGCACTTCTGCATGGAAACAACACTTTCTCTTTTTCTTCTCCCTCCCCTGGGTCTTGTCTGTGTCCTCTTGACTGGTTCCTGGTTTATTGGGGTCTCTCTGGGGTTTCTCCTGGCTTTCTGGGTCCATTTTGCCTCTCTTTTGCACTATTTTCTCTGTTAGCATCTGTATTTGACGCTATTGCAGGCAAAAATGGTGCATTTCAGTTTTGCGACATGTTTATGTGTTGTAAAACAGGTTGGAGTCATTTTTCTGGCGTTTACGTCATTTTGCCTTCGACAAGGCCCAATGGTTAATGTTGAGAAAAATTGCTCTAAACTATTTTTAGCATCACCCAGCATCATAGTATAAATATGATGCCCGGGTGACGTTAAATATTGGCGCTAGTCAGCTCTAAACCTTTTGACGCATAACTGTGTTAGCGCAGTTTTGCATCAAGAAGTATAAATCAGGGCAAGTCTGTCACGGGCAGAGCTAGGGGTGACTTTGTTAACCTTTATGGGGGTTTCTAGAAAATATGTGGTCATCCCAGTGCTGACTACTCATTTAGGAATTCAATTTTTTAGGTAGTTTTCTATGCCAAAATTCATTATTCTACTGTCAGTTTTTATAACGCAGTCAATCCAGTCAAGAAGGACTGTAATACCAATACTTTGATTCCTGTTTTCAATGTTTAGAGAGCAGCTCTTTTTCTCTATTTAAATGTTTTAAAGTAAGGTTCTAATTCCACTCTGTTTCAGCTCTTTCAAACAGGTCAGAAGAATCAATGTCCATTTAATGTAGACCATAGGGTAGACAAATTGGATGATGTTTTTTTTTTTTTTAAATGGGCCCAGGCCTTTGGCTAAAGTCGAACTAAAACATTTTAAAGCCCCAAACCTTAAGACTGAGGCCCATATTTATACTTTTTTAGCGCAGCATTTGCGCCGCTTTTTGATGAAAAATCGGCACAAACTTACAAAATACAGGGCCAGATTTATACTTTTTGAGGCAAAACTGCGCCGGCGCAGTTTTGCGTCAAAATTTATACCGCCGGCTAACACCATTTTGGTGCGGCGTGCGGATATCAAATTTATACTTTGATGCACGGCGGCGCAAACCACAGGTGTGAGTCATTTATTTTGATGCACTCCTCAGCGTCAAGTCGTAAAGCAAAACCACGTTAACGCGGCGGAAATGACTGTGGGTCGATTTACGACCCCGCAAACCGGATATGCAGCGTTTTTTGACGTAATAGCGTCAAAAAAACCCGCGAACACTGCCATTTCAGCAGAGGAGAGCCAAAATGGATCCCAGATGCCTCTACACACCCCAGGAAGATGACAACGGACCAGTAACCAGCCAGGAGGACCCACACAACCGACCGTCCATTGGGTCCAATAAAATCCACAGTCTCAGTGGCGGTTTTGAGAGTCAATTTTAACCACATTCTCTTCTGATCTCCGTTGACACTTTAGTCATCTTTGGGGTCACGGCACCACCATATATTAAGATCTCCGGCAAAGAGCCCCCCCATCAGGGGTGGTGCCCGTCAGACATTTCAGCGCCGGTCTGACGAGGAGCAGTGCCTATGATGAAGCATGACACCCCATGGGTGTGTGAGGCCTCTTGCTCCTAGAATTTAGGACCCCGGTCACTATATTTTTTGTTTTGTATGATTGGAACAGTGTATCACTTATTTTCAGGACCCACACAAGAACCAGGACACTTTTAAGAAGAAAAGAAAGTGCCACTTCAGTGCAGAGCAACAGGAAATTCGGGTTAAAGAGGTGACGGAACACCAGCACCAGCTGTTTGTCACCTCAAAATTGCCAATCAGTAGGAGAGAGGCTATATGGCAACAACTTGTCGACAAGATCAACAGTGTGGCAGAAGTACGCAGAACAGTCATCGAGTGCAAGAAACGCTGGCATGACTGCAAGCACAGGACCAAGGAAAAGATGGCCAGGAACAGGAAGGCAGCATTGCAGACTGGAGGTGGGAGACCAGCACACCAGGAGACCCTGGACCACATGGAGGAGATGGTCGCAGCCGTCATCCTTGAGGAGATCGTTACAGGGATTTAAGGACAGGACAGCGCTGACTACCAGGAGACAACACATATGCAGGGTAAGTCGCATGGGGAATTAAAATGCACTAATGTTAACTGCAAGCGGGGGGCATACCTACTACACAATGCATGTAAGTCATGATATTCAGGGAGTGGCATGGGTAAAGGGGTAAAGGGGCACGGTAAGGGGGCATGGCCTGTTCAGAGGAAACCTGGGGCACAGTTCTACACTACACCAACAACAGTCCCATGGGGGCATGCTGCCATGCCAACGGTGGAGCAAAGGGAAAGCCACGCCAGGAGGGAAGGGCACAACATCAAACTGACATCCCGGCACACATCAGCCACCATACCCCCTACATTAACTTGGGCCTTATTAGCAACCTCTAGCCATACCGTCAACTGGAATGTAATTGCGACAACAGATACCACTACCACCTCCGCTCTGTGTGCAGCTCAAGTAGCCAATGGCAGTAACCTGCCCATGGATCATACTCACCTAAATTAGAGGGTTGAGGATGACAACTTCAACAATCCCCTGAAAAAAGACAAAGGCCCCAGTACTGTCAATGCCCATAGTTGTTGCAAACATCAGCCAATGTCAACAACAATAGGAGCTACAAAGCACTAAGGACACACCTATGCTGCATATGTCAGGGTCCATCCTGTGCCTGGGTCACAATGTAACATCCCAAATGGCATACTGCTCATACAACAGCATTGAAGGGGAGGACACATGTAACTGGTCACTGAACTACACCTGCACAGTCAGAGGAGGAAATAGGACACTGATATGATTATCAGGGCAATCCAATGTACCACACATTCCCAACATCAGCTGTACACATCACCAATGCCAACATCCATATCGTGCCATAACATTGCTATGCATAGGATATGCTACATGTCAACTACATTTAAGTGGATGTGAAAGATCAGAGACCGGGGCAGGTCCAGATTGTTAAGTGTGCTGCCAGTGCCATCAGAACACCCACAGCCAGGGAAAGGCCTCGCCATTACAATGGATGTAGACGGAGGGTTGAGTAGGACAAGAAGGTGGAAATTCACTATTTGGCCTAAAACCATAGTAGAGGAGATGATGCAGAGAAGTCCAATAACTTAATACTATACATGTGACATGCAGGTGGGCAATAGGCCTGGGAGAATGCCCATCTGAAAGACTGGAGCAATAAACACGAAACAAGATCACAATGTGAATTCATCACAAGGCAGGCATGTCACATCACTCATTGCACAACACAGACACACTAATTGTACCCTGTTTCATTGCAGAGGAAGATGGATCTCCTGCGGATATGCCTTTCCCAGAATACCCTGATGACATGGATGACGAGCTGACAAACATTCCCTAGGAGACCATCCAAAAGATCCTTGGAACCCTCCAGACCCCACCTTCAGTCACAAGAAGGAGCACAGAAAAAGCAGCCATCACAGAGGACCCATCCACCACCTCAATTGTAAGACCTGCCACCTCCAATACAGCTGAGGACTCAGACGACACAGGCATCAGCTTTGAGCGAACTGTAGTCGGAGTACAGCGGGAGCTGTCTAAGGAGGTGCGGGTAGTGATGCAAACTATGGCAGCCACCCTTGAGGGGGTGCGCTCGTGCATGATGTCATCTGCAGATCAGGCAGCAACTATGCAAGCGCTAACATCTATCTTGCAGGAACAACAAAAAAGCCTGAAGGAAATTAGCTCAGCTGTAATACAGTTGACCCAACACCTACAACAGCAATCCTGTCAACGAGTGCACAAATGCAAAATTGAACAGCTCAGGGCCGACCTGGCTGCCTACCATCGTGATGTGGCTGCTATTCTTAAGAATCAGCAGATCCTCCTTGCTGCAGTACTGCCCTTAAGACCTTCACAGGTAGCAGCGACCGGGATGTCTGACTCCACGTCTTCTAACACTGAGGTGTGTGTTGCCCCTTCACAACCACCATCAACAAAGACAGAGGAGGCAACACACACATCAGAAGAAGAAGAAATGGAACAGATCACATTCACATGGAAAAGTACCCGGAAGCACTAGTCCCTGCCACATGGCTAACTATCACCAAGGTCCTGCGCTTTGTAACATGCCAGTCTTACAACAACTCTACTTAATGACTGTTCTGCTTACCACTGTATATCTTGTCAGCCTGCCCATTGATTGTCTCTCTCTTACTCATTGGCAAATCCTGTCCCTCTGCACTGTCTGAAACATCACCCCAGCATTTCAAATGCATTCCCTTAACCCCTTGTGCAGGATCACAATGTAAGATGTCACTATAATGGACTCACAATCATGGACAATGTACATATAGCACTACAGCACTTTTCAATAAATAGCACTTAAACAACAAATCTGTCTCTGTGTAATGTGACATATCAACTGTGCGGTAGATCACTGAACTGTGCCTACTGTCAAATTACATAGCTTGTCAATACTACTGTCCTGATATTATGTAGTCAGATAAATCTGCACAGTGGCCATGATTGCATCATACTCTGCCCTTCCTGAGGGACATATCTGATGAAGTGAGAAACCATACACCATCATGCTGTGTTGGACAGAATAATGCTTCCTCAAGGGATATGTAAGTCACCAAATAGTGGCCTCAAAATGTTGTCGCCATGCAATACTAACACATATAACAGTGCACACAAATCTAAGCAAACACTACAAAAACTGCATTAATGAAGCTGTCTGAGTTTACATACAAATAGGTAATCATGCTGAACAGTGTCACAAATGATGTATGTGAGTCATGAAGACAAGATTACGATTATGAGAACTCATCTTATAAGGGTGTCCTTGATTACACACTGCAGTCAGACCTAAAACTGTTCACCCAATACCAAGTCTGGAAGCACTGTTTGTGACTTAGAAAACATACTTATCGACAGAAACACCTTGGGATCCATATAAACTGTGATTGGTGGTTGCAACGAATGGTGGGAACTTTGCAAGGTAGCTCTGGGGTAGCTGCCAATCTTACAGCTCAGTTGGGATTTGTTTGTAGCATAGGACACAAATGTAATAGAACAACATTCATGTACACTAATTCCAAGGCCATGATCAAGTAGCATTTAACACATACTGTTAAGGGTTAGCTATATATTTATTAAATGCTAATCACAGAAGAGGAAACTGAGGGAAAAGGCTTACCTACCCTAATCTACTCTGACTACTCATTACCCACAACTGTCCGTAACTAACCTAAGCTAAACTTACTTATCACATGTAAAAAAACGTTCTAAACATCAACTCCCCACCCCCTTCTGAGACGGGACACATAGAGAACAACACATACTAACCTAAACACATACTATACTATCCCAAACAACTATATATTTTTTGTATTTTTTTAAATTATTTTTTCATTTTTTTTTTTATTAAACACACAAGAACACCAACATAGCCCATCACCCACCCACCCACACACTTAATAGGTAAAAATATAAAGAATCAGGACCCCCACCCCCCACCCACTAACACTAACTAAACTAACAGCCCATACTAACCTAACACTAAGCCCCCTTAGCCCACTAAGTATGAGAACAAGGAAAGAGGAGGGAGGGGAGGGAATCATATCCATTGTTACAACAGTCTAGAGGTTGGCCCTCCGGAGGGTCCTCTTTATGGACTTCACAGGCCTGTTAATGTGGCGAACATCCCGGCTCAGATTGCTTAACTTCCGCAACACACGGTCCATCTTCCGTTCCATGTTGTGAAATGCTGCAGGGTCAACTGATGGAGCTGGGGCAGTCTGGGTATCAGTGGAGGAGGTCTGTGCGCGTGTGGAGCCAAGGCCAGTGGGCTGTCCTGCACCTGTTGCAATACTGGGGCCTGGAAGTACGGCAGATGTAGGGACAACAGTCCCAGCTGTGGGTGGGGCCAGCTGGCTTGAAGTGGTGGTTGTGCTGGTGGTGGCTATGGTGGACAAAGTAGGGCCACCCTGTGGGAAGGCCCTCCATACCCCGGAGGCCCATTCATGGTGGTATCGACGGGCCATCCTCCTGAACCCCGACTCTACCAGCAAGATGTGCTGGTATTTAATGGCCCGCCGCTGGAACTCACAGACCTGGTCTGGAGTCATGTTTGCAGCAGTGAAGACAAATGCAAATAATTTACATTGGGAACTGCATTGTGTGAAATGGCATAAGACGTCAATCAGACAATACATCTACTGTACTTGTAACAGCTCATATCACAATATAGATCATTGAATGTCCCTGAGTAAGTAAATGGCAGGCCAGCCTACAAAGGTCACATCACACATAGCACATCCAAAACCTACAAGATGGGTAACAACTGGCATTGACTTGCCATCTGAGTTCTGCCAGTTATCAGCTAACAATCATGCTGCACATCCTCCGCCAATACCTGGGCTACAAATGTCAGTGTACGGAATGCAAAACTAAAGCCACATGGTCTGCAAGTTGTAACAGGACTTGCCAGTATAGTACCCATGTGCCATACCTGAGTGTGTATACTAGGTTCCGACCAAACAGTCACTTATTCACATGTATGTGTAACATACTGGTAGCATCAGTCCTAGGTACCCGCTTCACAAACCCATGCATGTGTTTGAGGGTGGGGAGTTGGATAAACAACTAACAATTCCAAACAACATGGACACCGAGGAGTGTATAGAAAACTCCACACGTGTTTGGCTCTACACACACACCACAGGTAAGGTCTATCAACAATTAGGAGTCTGCAACCCTTGACCAATCATAGCGCCACACATGTCAGGAAATGCAGAGCTTGGTACACAACATATAATTCCAGTAAGGCATGACTTACATCAGACACAGAGTTGCAAGAACACCCATGATCATGATTAGCATGCACACCTAGGCCATTGCACTCAAGTTCCACATACTTGTAGCACTACATGTGGAAGTACATGCTGCTAGGAAGTTCTATCTACAGTTTAATAAGTACCTTGGTAAATAGAGAAGCAGAAGTCCGTTGGAAAGCAATTTGCTGTACCAATCTGGGAGAATGTGGGTCTGACAGGCTGACTAAATCTGAGCTGACTTCCAGTGCGACTCTTGTTGATACAAGTGTCACCCACATGACTCACCCCAGTACTCACTATGGTGCCTACATGAATGACCTACAATCCCTAGATAATACAATAGGATACGCATTGGCCAAATCAAAACATTTGAGAAACTGAAATCCCACTCATGGAACAAGACAAATGATTGGCCAACGCATCACACCTTGCTATGTGTTCAACACACAGGAGACCATCACACATAACCAGCAAACACAACACAGAACAGACATATCAACACTTACTGGAGTGGTCGGCGTCCTCAAATGTAGCCGCCTCTCCCACAGTGTATGGTGCTGGTCCACCTGTAAGGCATGGAAGGAAGAAATGTGCTCAAAATCTGTGCACTGACCAACAATTTCAAGGACATATACAATGTGTAGGCTGAATAAGGAAATGACAGCCATTCAGACATGGTGATACTGCATCTGATATATCACAGCCAACTTGTAAATAGCATGGGTCTCCTGTGACAGTTACACACATATCTGCACACATGCAGGGGCCCTAACTATCATGTGGTGGCAAACATGCCCGTCATTAGTGACCAGAAAAAAATATGGAGTGTAATCGTCTCATCATGTACACCCAAGAGAGACATCCAAAGCCTGGTTACTTGAGGACTGCATTACCAGTCAAATAGGCTATGTGGCCATGACACAGTTCATACACATAGGTACAATGCACAGAGGGGCAGGGACTTTTGTAAGCCCTCCTCTTGTTACAGTTGCTTCATTTGATGTGGCCCTGCAATGGTGATTTGCACCACCCATGGAGATGTGAAGCCATGTGCATACCTTTGGACTGCCATCCCTAATTGAAATGTGGCACAACTCACTCCAAATACCAGTCTAAGATGTTAGCTGAGGGAACCTTACACCTTTTCACAATGTTTTAAAATCCCGATCTGACATGTATCCAAAACGATGAAGGACCACAATAATCCCTAACATTCATAGAACTTCCATGAACGCTTTCCTTCCACATTCACCATACTCACATGAGACATATGTCTGGGCCACTTTGCTATCATCAATTGACGTGAAGCCAGCACTCATTTTCTGCATCATGTAGTGATTCTAAAGTCAGTCTAGCTATTGCGTCAACAAAGTTAACCAATATGTTAGTACATCTTTACTTCTCTAGCAAATGTGGCCTATATAGACATAATTGGCTCCTATTTTGTTTGGTTGTCTGACACAAAGGCAGCACCAATTTACTTAACGGAAAGGTTTCCTGTAAGTTTGCAGAGCACGTGCTACCTGGCAGCTAGCAATTGTGATCCTTCCCATAGTGCATCAATTACCCTGTATGTTTCCCCAGCATTACACACAGTCAGCAAGTTAGCTGGCAGATATTGTACAAATCATCTGATGTCACTACAGAGCATTTAATCGTGCACATTTACATGACTAGTACTCACCAACAGGGCCACCAATCATGATTCCCAGGTGGTCCAAGAGATCCTGCTGCTTGGTGATGAGGTCAGCCCACCGGTGCTTCAGCTAGTGGTTACTCCTCTGGCTGGCAAAAACACGCTGCAGGCGATGCAGCACCTTTCCCCACCGGATCCTGCACGCCTCAGTGTGATACACCTGTATCACCCTGCCCCCTGCCTCGATCATCAGTGGCAAGAAATGGCACACAAGCCATATGAAGCCCCCCAACTCCTCTTCACCCATTCTGCCAAGACGTAGCCTACCAGACATTGTACAAATGAGAAGGGGAATAGGAGTTAAAGAAATAGAAAGGGGAAAAGGGGAAAAGTATGGGTACAAAAACAGAAGAAAAGTAAACTTAACCACTAAAAGAGCCCAACTGTCCCCAAACTAGCACTACCCACTACAGACTCCCACAAACAACAAAAACACTAGAAAACTGGACAAATGTACACAAAACACATTAGGACACTATATACCAACAATATTTATTTCACAAATTGACAATAGAGACAGCACACAGGACACAAAATCACAAAATCAATGGACACCACTCTCAACACAGCCACACAGTCTAGAAGATTCACAGACTGCAAAGTGAAAGTGAAAGTACACCCACTGTACATGTTCTGTAACAGGATATCCTGTTACATCACTTCCTGAATAAAATGTCCGCCGTTTTTCGCGTTATGCGTCATTTTTTTTTCACGCATACAGTTTCTGCGTCATAATTTTCGACGTGCAGGAGTGAAAATTAGCCCGCATCCAAATAATAGTAAATAGTCTGTACAATTATTTGAATGCCGCCTAATTTTCATTCCTGTGCGTCAAAAAATGTACGCAAAATATGTATTGGTGGGGAAAAAATTACGCATAACGCTAGCAACGTCAAAATTTCAGTGCATGAACTGGTTTTGGGCATTTTTTCAGTTTTTATGTTATGTTACATTTGGGACACATCAGAGATAGGCTGATGGCACCCACTATGGTGTTGATGGTGTATGTTCACATGTGTGACATCATACTGCAGCGGACCATGACCCGCTACTTCCTTCACAGTATTTTGACGGTTGGCTGACACACTAGATGGCCATATGTGTGGCCTACATGTACGTATTGCATAAATTGGGCATGTTTGGCATCAGGAGAGGATAGCTATGTGACGCACATATGTACAATACCTCAATGCCTATGGCTCAATGTGTGTGCTGTGGCAACTAATGTATTTGTCGACCAAGTGAGTGTGCATCACATGGTGCATTATTGCACATATGCTTGTATGAATGTGAAGTCCATGTGTCCAAACCTTAGATGCAAGTCATTGTGGAACTGAGAGAGGACATGTGTTAGTCATACATGTAGCAACATCCGTTATGTGCACTTCCAAGATTTAGGGTAACGTAGACACCACATATGACAAAGCATGCACCAGATAGATGGCAGACTCTTGTTCATGTCAATGGTCCACATTTTCAACATCCTATGTCCTAGATTTTTGGTAAAAGCTTCCTAGGCACTTGTTGGTGAATCCCACAGTGAGTCATACACATGCATTGAGGAAGTGGGTACCATGTAGTTTGCCCAGACAGCCAAAGGTGAACCACAAATGTATGATGACGCCACAGTTGAGGTCATATATTTGAGCCACACCTCTCAAGTGGCTGTGGTGGACCAGCAGACGAGGCAACACGTGTCCACATATTTCCAGTGATCAATTGCACAGATGTGTCTTGTTCATGTTTGAGGTCCAATCTTGAGCCCGTATATTTTTTGGGGTGGAAATTGTCACAGTTAGGTCCAGGACTCATCATGAGTCAGTGGCAGCTATTCCTGTATCTACTGAGTATCCTTTGTTGATCAATGTGAGTGAAGTGGCTGTGGAAATAAGAACCTACATGGGGATGGTCCCACCCTGTCACTGAAGACTTGTAATGATACAGTCAAAAGGGCAACCTTGGTGTGCTGAGTGAGATAATGTCTCAGGTGTCATGTTCCGGCCGGTGTCATTACAACATTTGTACACAGGTTAGCCTCCGCAATTCCCACTGCATCTGGGAACATCATAGCCTCTGTGCTGATTATTCTCGCAGCTGTTCACCACACACGGCCCATCAATATGATGTGAGCAATGTAATTCTGTGTGTGAACTGTCAGGGTCCTGACATGTGTAGATTTTTCATGGACATTATCAGAGGTTGCTGGTTCTGCTGAAGGCCCCGTACCTAATCCCTGCATACGGCCCTGGGACACTGTCACACTTTGTCATTCATGCATAAATGAGACCCAGACAAGGGATGGGCCATGAATTTTGGTTTTCACTGAGGATTTAACTCATATGGTACAGTTAAAAGTCAGATGATGCTATACAATGTATTTGGGTATGCATTGAAGAAGCACATGCCCAAATACCCTCTGAGGAATGAGAGGTTTGCTAATGCAAGTGTGGTACATATGTAGCCACAGGGATACCTAAGGGTGACCCACCGACAGATGCCAGTCAGGCTGACAGGATGCAGAGTGAATCAGGATCCAGCAATTTAACAAGTTACATAATCAGTGGTCTGACTAAGACTGTTTGGAGGATGAACTAGACAGTTGACATGTCAAACTGTGTATGTCCTGTGTTTTTGAAGGTGACAAATGAACCCAAGGGCTGTGTTACACGGGTTAATTAGTATCAATGCTTAACGGTGTATTTGACAAAATGGCAACTCCTATGCTGTTCCAGGCATCAGCAGGGGCAGTGCTTGTTGAAATGGGTGGTGTGCATGGAGGTGATCACAGGTGTGGGCTGCATCTGTTTCTCACAAGTCCTGTAGGTGAGATTTGCATTCTAATGGCCAACAGACATTTTCTAATGGGAAGCAATCTACAGGTGCTAACAGGGCTTGGAAACTAGAAGCCAGTGTATTAATTGACCTGACATCCATGCAGTCAGTTGTTCTGTGACAATGGTATACCATAGGAAAGGGTGTAGCACACTGGCTTGCTATTGTCAAGCTGTGTGTGTAGAGGAGGGAATATCAGGGTACACATCTTACTATTCCAGGGACCTCTTCAGACAGGTGGGTTGTGAC
The DNA here is from genome assembly GCF_031143425.1 of Pleurodeles waltl. Lineage (NCBI taxonomy): Eukaryota > Metazoa > Chordata > Amphibia > Caudata > Salamandridae > Pleurodeles > Pleurodeles waltl. Next base: position 453,870,617 of record NC_090443.1, read on the forward strand.
CAGGTGCATGGGTGTGTCAGGAGTTAGGAAATGGGCTGACATGTACATGGAATGTCATGTGCGCAATGCTGCTCATATGTGTGGCACTTGTGCTGTCTTTGTACTGCTTCTATGGAACTCTGGTCACAGATAGTCCTTGCAAATATTGGATGCAGTTGGACTTACTGCTGTCAAGGGTCTGGTCATACATTCCTGTTACTGATGCAAAAGCTTATCCACTGCCTCATGTATGAGGCTTGTTTTCCCCTTATTGAGTGATGGTGTCTTAGTTGTGAGCCATATGCTGCGATGAACCATGATTTCAACATGTATGTGTGAAATAGGTGTGGTCCTCTGCTATTGCCCTTCAAAGGTGAAATGTACAGTATATTTGTCATTTACTGTATGTGTGTGTGTGACCATGGTATGATACGCATCACATTTGCTCTGTGATTTTCAGTGTCCTAATCGGTATATCAGCAATGCTCCATGAGACAACACTCTTATTCTGATAGTTAGAGATGAAGGTGTGCAAAAATGAATAGCCAAATGATGATATGGTGATTATTATAGGTGTTTATTTAAATTAGTTCATAAAGTGTTGATGGTGATTATATTTAAAAGAAATTGTTCACAATATGTTGCCGCATACGTAAACCAGCGGCCGTGTTCTGTTGTTCCCCCTCATGTTGCAGGACACCATCCTCCTCTTCCTCCTCTTCAGGCATGTGTGGCTCGGGTTCCAGGAGGGGAATGTTCCTTTTTATGCAAATGTTGTGCAGAATAGCACATGTTAGTATGATCTTACAGACAATTTCCGGGGAATATAGGAGGCTACCACCAGTGATGACGAGTCACCGGAACCTTGACTTGAGGATGCCAAAGGTTCTCGAGACTATGGTGCATGTCCTCTTATGTGCGTCACTGTAGGCACGCTCTGCTGCAGGACTCAGGTTGCCAATAGGTGTCATTATCCATGGCTGGATGCCATACCCCTGATCAGCTGCAAGAGAAAATGAATGGGATCATGTTGATGTAGCTAGCCCTATTGAAATCACCTTTCATGGCAGTAGTTGTCTTGTGTTGTCTGTGATTCTTTTGTGTTATTATGTCGCATCCTAGGCTTGTAGGATGTACCATTTGCATTGTGTTGTTTCCTTGGCTGAACGAGTGTTTGGCTGCTAACCGGTTGTCAGCAGTATGTTTTGGGATTTGCAGTACAGTGTCCCCTCCCTAGCATTGTGACTTGTAATACAGGTGTCCCTGTGGCTTCACTGGGGGTGAGATGATAGTTTCATACACAGGTTAAGATTGACAGTGTTGTTAACACGTTCATATCAATGTACCCTGGACATCACATACCTTTAGACTCATGCAATGGATTAATGTAAACATCATTGAGACACTTACAATTTGCAAGGTGACATTTAGGCAACCCCCTCCAAACGTTGTGATCATTGACGTCTTAACATTAGACTGTACACTAATTTCAGATGCGTGACAGGTTCAATGGTGACCTAAGAAACATGGCTAGCGATGTCACAACCTCAGTGTGTTCCTGTCGACATGTAGCGGGTGTGGTGAATGTGTTGTGTGTCCTAGAGGGTTGCTGTGCAGTGTGTATATAAGTAGGTTTCTGTACTTACCAACAAGTAGTCCATTGCCATACCATCCATACTGGAAGTGTTCATTGATGGTGCTGTGATGGAAGATGAATGAGTCATGGACACTCCCAGGATATTTAGCTACGATGTTGGTGATCAATCTTTGGTGATCGACAATGGCCTGCACATTGATGGAATGTGTGTGCTTCCTGTTGCGTTAGAGGTGTTCAGTTGCAGCAGGTGGCACAAGGCGTACATGTGTGCAGTCGATTGCACCAAGGATGTGTGGGAAGCCACTAATGAGGTAAAACCCCTGTTTTGTTTCCTGCTGCTTCTGCAGTGTGTTAGGGAAGCAGATGAGGCTGGGTGTAAGTCCAATGATGGCATCCAGTACTTTGGGCAAAAAGGCAGAGAATGATGGCTGTGATATTCCGGGAACCAGGGCACCAGTTGTTTGAAAAGAGCCACTTGCCAGCATGTGAAGTACGGCAAGCAGCTTGGTTTCTGTTGGGATGGTGCGGGGTGTCAGCAAAGTGGGTGCCAACTGCGGCTCAATGTTGTGCAGCAGCTGCTGAATGGCCTGCCAGTTCAACCTGTACCTCTGGATGATGTTGTGTTCCCTGATGCCATGAAGGGTTGTTCTGGGGCGGAATATCCTCTCCTGCCTTCTGCGCTGCCTTTGGGGTCCCTGCTGGTGTTGTGGTAGCTGCTGTTGTTGCTGCTGGGTTCTGCGTCTGCATGCACGCTGAATAAGAATCACCTCCATGTCTCCCTTTTGCTGCTCTGCTGCTCTGCTGTTGCTTCTGTGTGTTCTGATTAAATACAGGTGTGTTTGCCCCATTTTAACGCCTGCCCTGACCCAGGCGTGAAGTTTTGACGCAAATCGGGCTGTGCGTCATTTTCCGTCTCCGTCTCCCGGCCGTGTGCCATTTTTGCCAGAAAGCATAAATACGACGCACAGCCGTTTAAGTCATTTTTGAGACGGGAACGCCTACCTTGCATTCCATTAACGGAAGGTGGGTTGCCGCATCCCAAAAATTACGCATGCAGCGGAATTTTGTCGTCCGCGGGCTCGGGCGTCAAAGTGTAAATACGGGGCAAGGTTTGCGCTGAATGTGCATCAAAAGTTTGACGCACATTTGGCGCAGACGGAGTATAAATATGCCCCACAATTGTATTTTGTAAGTTTGCGCCGATTTTGTGTAAAAAAACTACGCAAATGCAGAGCTAAAGAAGTATAAATATGGGCCTGAGTGTGAGTTTGCAGAAGGGTCTACGTTACCTCCCCATCATTTAATATGTATATCCAGAACCTTAAAAATGAATCAGTGGAAAGAGGATGCACAATATTTAAATATGTGGACGATTGGCAGATCCTACTACAAGTAGACACTTCGGAACATCTTCAAGACCAGTTCAGCTACATGACACTTGTTATATAGCTGAAGGAGACAAAATCACCTTAAACTAAATGCGGAAAAATTTGAAATTGTAGTGCTAGGTAAAAAAAAAACTGCCCTATGGACCAACATGTTCTGGCCTCCGGACATGGGAACACTTCGAGACCAAAACCAGCGGCAAAGAGCCTTAGGATCAGGGTTGACCAATATTTATCATTCAGGCCGCTCATCAGCGTAAACGTGTGTTCCTATTAAGAACAATCAAAAAGGAGACAAATTTACCTGACTCTGGATAGCATAAAATCTGTTATGGCACCTGTCATTGGCACCAGACTAGACTATGAATTTAGCATATACCTTGGCCTCCCTGATAGTGAACTAAAGTGGCTATAGCTGATTCGGGAACGTGGTAGCCAGATGTATTTTTAGATTAGCCTGCAGGACACGCATCACCCCTATCTTAAGGGTCTATACTGGCTGCCTATCAAGTAGCATACTTCGTGCAGAGTCTACTGTTTGGTCTTCAAGTCCTTAAAGGGAGTGGCTCCAAAGTTTCTGAAAGGTTGGTTGTTAATAAACCTTCCCCAAAGACCTCTTCATTCGGCATCGGCAAACACTTTGGTGGTGCCTACATTCAAGAAAGTTAGGGCGAGTGGATGAAGGTTTTCAGTGCTCGCTCCAAAGTAGTGGAATGCCCTGTCCATGGGCATTTGCTCTAATACAAAATTGGTCCCCTGTATGAACGTTCCATAGACATGGCTATTCAAGCAAGCATGAGTAAACAGTTTCAGGGTCGGTTGCTTCCTCACCCACTCACTCCTTGATCTCACTGGCGCCAAGATGCCTTTGGTTGAAAGATACGCTTTCAAAATGCCATGTAACATAACACGCAACTTAACAAATAATAAAAGCAGTATAATATTGATCAATGGTTACCTCCTATCTTTATATCATCCCAGAATCATAATTGTTGATGCTTTCATTACACTAAACGATCAAATTAGAGCCCACAATCAGCACCCAGTAACCCCATCCCATAGCTACTAAGTTTCCCAGGTCCATGCATGGTGTGCTACTCCAGTTCAGGTCAGGTTCATAATTCTTTGAATTCTGGGACTTGTAGTCCTGTTTTATAATAGAATAAACAAGACTACAAGTCCCAGAATTCAAAGAAAAACCTGTCATGGAGCAGTACATCACGCATGGACCTTGGAAACTTGGCAGGGCTGCCCTTCAGGCTCGTATAAGAAGCATTGTAGAGGGGCAAATAAACGGCTGCATGAGGCCTTTTACTGCTATCTGAGGGATAAGTCACTAATAGCCACAGGAGAGCTGAATATAAATTAACTATCAAGTTCGGAGAAGTATCAGCTAAAGACGATTTGTGGGATGAGCTCGTAAACGGCATCATAGCTAAGAAAACCAGAGGCTTTGGAAAATCATAAATCATCCTAAAGTAACTGACATCCAGACTGAAGGTCAAGGAACAAACAGAAGTGCGAATAAGTGGGGGTAAACGTTTTTAAACCATTTACCCATATTCCAGCTATGCAGAAGTGAACCCTGTAGAAGTCCATCCAACTTTTCTGCTAAATATTAGATTTGACCTTGAAGAGGTAATCCAGGCGATCACCTCAAGCCCTTCATGTAAAGCACTGGTGGCCTGACTGAGTCCCAATAGACCCCTGTAAGTGGGAGTTCAAGTTCTGGGCTTCCAGAATTGACAATGTTTTACATTGTACAGTGAATAGCTCCCTAGCTCATGGCATACTGTTGTGATTGACCCTTTCTATAAGGTTGTAGGCAAGATCCCCGCTCTTATAGGCCTTTCTGATTTCTGGATTTGACAGTTAAAAGCATTGGGTGTATGGCTGTCAGCAGAGTAAGCTGGTCTCCCCATCCTAATATGGCTTAAGGGAAGGGCTTGTATTAGAAATGGGGTCTGTGGTTGGCAGTCAGGTTACCCCCTGTCCAAGCAAGGACCCTCACTCTCATCAGGGTAAAAGAGAATCACCCTCAGCTAACCCCTACATAACCCTCTGGCAGCTTGGCACGAGAAGTAGGCTTAACTTCAGAGTGCTAGGTGTAAAGTATTTGTACCAACACACACAGTAGCTGAATGAAAACACTACAAAATGACACAACACAGGTTTAGAAAATTAGAAAATATTTATCTAAACACAACAAGACCAAAACGACAAAGATCCACAATACACAATTCAAGTTATCACTGAAAAGTCAAAATAGTCTTCATGTAATTATAAACACAACACTAACGCTGTCAGCGTGAAAATGTACCTTGGGTGTGTCAAAAATAACCCAGCACGGGTGAGTGTGCATCAAAAAGGGCTTGCGATGCGTCGATTTCATTCACGAGCGAGACCTTGCATAGTTTCTGCTTTAGTCGGGTTGGTGTGCCTTGTTTCTTTTCTCCGCAGGAGAGCGATGCGGCGATCCAGTTAGCACTCTCGGGTCCGGGCAGGCTTGCGTCATTTTTACAGACCCAGCGGTGTTCGCATTGGAAATCTAGCCGCACGATGATCCGAAAACCAGGCAGCACAGGTTGCAATCTCACCAGACTCCATCAGCGATTCTGTGCGCGTTTCTCCAGCCCCGGGCATCGAATTTTCAGGTCGCGTTGCAGGTGAGCGTCGATTTTCAGCCGCGAAGCCCACGGTGCGTCATTTTTTCTAACGCATGCGTTCTGTGCGTGGATTTCTCACTCCTGGGCTGCCAGCTTCTCCTTTCAGGGTCCCAGAAACTGGATGGGCACCACTTGGCAGAGTAGGAGTCTCTCCAGAGACTCCAGGTGCTGGCAGAGAAAAGTCTTTGCTGTCCCTGAGACTTCAAACAACAAGCTCTAAATCAAGCCCTTGGAGATCTTCACAAGAAGGAAGGCAACACAAAGTCCAGTCTTTGGGGCTCATTATGAACCCTGGTGGTTCAGACCGCCATGGCAGCGGTGGCGGCAAAGAACGCCACCGGCACGGTGGTCTGAACCACCATATAATGATCACAGGTAGGGCCACCTGTGGCAGCCCGCCTCCACCACCAGGCTACCGTCGACAGGCAGCCTCACGATGGAGGAAATTATTATCCTTCGCACAATGATCCCTTTTCCTCTAGGGTTCCCAAGCCAGAAAAAGACTGGTGGAAGGGGTGCTCCGAGGCCCCTCTGGGAGCCCTGCACTGCCCATGCTCTTGGCATGGGCAGTGCAGGGGCCCCCATGCTGTGCCCTGTCACGCAGGTCTGATTCACGGGCAGTGATCTGCGCGCTGAGTGCTGCTGCACCCGTCGCACACCAATATTGGCGGCGGCTCCATTTGGAGCCGCTGTCAATGTTACGACCTTTTCACCTGCTGGGCCTGCGGGCGGAAACACTGTTTCCGACTGCCGGCCCAACAGGGAAAACATTATACGGCCGGTGGGGGGGGGGGTAGTCGCGCTGGCGGTCTTCTGTTGACCGCCAGCGCTCATCTCGGCGTTTTTTACCGCCAAGATCATAATGAGGGCCTTTGTCCTCTAGCACAGGCTGAAGCAGCAACTTCAGGATAGCTCCACAAAGCACAGTCACAGGCAGGGCAGCTCTTCTTCCACAGCTCTTCAGCTCTTCTCCAGGCAGAGGTTCCTCTTGGTTTCCAGAAGTGTTCTAAAGTCTGTGGTTTTGGGTGCTCTTCTTATACCCATTTTGCCCTTTGAAGTAGGCCTACTTCAAAGGAAAGTCTCTCTTGTTTGTGAAATCCTGCCATGCCCAGGCCAGGCCACAGACACACACCAGGCGTTGGAGACTGCATTGTTTGTGGGCAGGCACAGCCCTTTCAGGAGTGAGTGCCCACTCCTCCCCTTCCTCCTAGCACAGATGGCTCATCAGGATATGCAGGCGACACCCTAGCTCCCTTTGTGTCACTGTCTATTGAGAGGTGCTACCAGCTCAACTGTCAAACTGACCCAAACAGGGAATCCACAAACAGGCAGAGTCACAGAAATGGTTTAAGCAAGAAAATGCTCACTTTCTAAAAGTGGCATTTTCAAACACACAATCTTAAAATCAACTTTACTAATAGATGTATTTTTAAATTGTGAGCTCAGAGACCCCAAACTCCATATGTCTATCCGCTCCCTAAGGGAATCTACACTTTAATCATATTTAAAGGTAGCCCCCATGTTAACCTATGAGAGGGACAGGCCTTGCAAAGGTGAAAGATGAATTTAGCAATATTTCATTGTCACGACACATAAAACACATCACTATGGGGGTTATTACAACTTTGGAGGAGGTGTTAATCCGTCCCAAAAGTGACGGTAAAGTGACGGATATACCACCAGCCGTATTACAAGTCCATTATATCCTATGGAACTCGTAATACGGCTGGTGGTATATCCGTCACTTTTGGGACAGATTAACACCTCCTCCGAAGTTGTAATAACCCCCTATATGTCCTACACTAGTTATACACTGCACCCTGCCCTTGGGGCTACCTAGGGCCTACCTTAGAGGTGTCTTATATGTTAGAAAAGGGAAGGGATAGGAATGGCCAGTGGGTACACTTGCCAAGTCGAATTTACAGTTAAAAAGGCACACAGACACTGCAGTGGCAGGTCTGAGACATGATTACAGAGCTACTTAGGTGGTTGGCACAACCAGTGCTGCAGGCCCACTAGTAGCATTTGGTTTACAGGCCCTGGGCACCACTAGTGCAGTTTACTAGGGACTTACTGGTAAATCAAATATGGCAATCATGGATAAACCAACTGCATACAAATTTTGTACTGGAGCACTTGCACTTTAGCACTGGTTAGCAGTGGTAAAGTGCCCAGAGTAACAAAAACAGCAAGAACAGAATCCAGCACACATCAACAACCTGGGAAATAGAGGCAAAAAGTTAAGGAAGACCACGTCAAGGATGAAAAGTCTAACATGTGTCCCCTGCAGCTGAAAGTGGGGAGCAACTACCCAACCTCATGGGGGTTCTCATCACTAAGGCGGAAGAACCTGAACAGACCATCAGCATTGATGTGTTCTGAACCAGGACGGTGTTCTACTGTAAAGTATATCCCTGTAGGGAAATGGACCACCTCAACAGTTTTGGATTCTCATCCCTCATCTGCATTAACCATCTGAGGGGCCTGTGGTAAGTCTGAACCCACAAGTGAGTCCCAAACAAGTAGGGTCTTAGCTTCTTCAGCACCCAGACCACAGCAAACGCCTCATGTTCTATGGCACTCCAACTACCTTCCCTGGGAAGTAAGCTCCTACTAATGAAGGCTGTGGGTTAATCTAGGCCCTCTTTATTAAGCTGTGAGAGTACTGCTCCAATACCATGGTCTGAGGCATCTGTTTGCACAACAAACTCCTTGGTGTAGTCAGGTGCCTTCAGCACAGGTGCTGTGCACATGGCAGCCTTCAGGTATCAAAAGTGGTCAGGAAAGCCTCTGTCCAGAACACTTTCCTGGGTTGCTTCTTAGAAGTCAACTTAGTCAAGGGGCTAACAATGGTACCATACCCCTTGACAAACCTCCTGTAGTATCCTGTGAGGCCCCAGAAGGCTCTCACTTCAGTCTGGGTCGTGGGAGGCTCCCAAGCCAGAATTGTATCAATCTTTGGCTGTAGGGGTGCCACCTGGCCACTCCCCACCTGGTGTCCCAAGTACACCACCGAACCCTGCCCTATTTGGCACTTGCTCGCCTTAATAGTCAGCTATGCCTTCTGCAGGGCCTTTAACACTCTCCAGAGGTGTTGCAGGTGTTCCTCCCAAGTGGAACTAAACACCACAATGTCTTCCAGGTAGGTGGCACTGAACTCATCCAGTCCAGCCAACACCTGGTTGACCAACCTCTGAAAGGTGGCAGAGGCATTCTTCATCCCAAATGGCATGACTTTAAATTGAAAGTGTCCATCTGGGGTAGAAAATGCTGACCTCTCCTTGCCCCCCTCAGTTAAGGCAATCTGCCTAAGTCAAATGTGCTGAGGTACTGGGTAGCTCCCAACCGGTCAATGAGCTCATCAGCTTGGGGGATGGGGTGTGCGTCAGTCTTGCTGACTACATTGAGTCCCCGGTAGTCCACACAGAACCTGAGTTCTGGAGTGGCACCAGGTGCAGCAGACTTTTGGACCAATACCACTGAGCTGGCCCAAGGACTGTTGGAATGTTCAATAACCCCCCAGCGTTAACATTTTGGATACTTCATCCTTAATGCAAGCCCGGACCCTGTCAGTCACTCTGTAAACCTTCTGTTTAATTGGTGGACTGTGCCCAGTGTCCACATCATGTGTGCACAAGTGTGTGACCCCTGGGATCAGGGAAAACAGTGAGGAGAACTATCCCAACATGTGGCAACAGTCACCCTGCTGCTCTTCAATCAGGGAGGGGGAGAAGATCACTCCCTCCACAGACCCATCTTTCTATCCTGCAGACAGGAGGTCAGGAAGAGGGTCACTCTCCTTCTCCACCCTCCACCCCATCATTTGTCACAAGGAGCATGGACAGGTCAGTCCGCTCAAAGTGCGGCTTGAGGCGGTTGACATGCAAGACCCTGAAAGGGTTCCTTGGAGACTGCAAGTCCACCAAGTAGGTGACTTCACTCTTGCATTCCACCACCTCAAATGGACCAGTTCACTTATCCTGGAGTGCCCTAGGCTCCACTGGTGCCATCACCCACACTTTTTGTCCAGGTTGGAACTCGACCAGAGTGGCATTCTGTCATACTAGTGTTTCATGTCCTCCTGGCTTGCTGCCAGGTTCTCCTGAGCGAGGCTCCTGAAGCGGGCTGTCTGGTTTCTCAAAACCAGCATGTAACTGATTACATACTGGGGAGGTTTACTAGGAGCTTTTTCCAACGCCTCCTTGACCAGACTTAAAGGTCCCCTCACAGGGTGGCCGTAGATGAGCTCAAAGGGACTAAACCCAAGTCCCTTTTGAGGCACCTCTCTGAAGGGGAAGAGAAGGCATGGCAAGAGGACGTCCCACTTCTGCCTCAAGGGCTCTGACAGGCCCATAATCATGCCTCTCAAGGTGCGGTTGAATCTCCCAACCAGACCATTACTTTGGGGGTAGTAAGGGGTGGTGAACTTGTAGGTTACTCCACAATCTTTCCACAGAGACTTCATATACGTGGATATGAAGTTGGTACCCCTATCAGATACCACTTCCTTGGGGAACCCCATGCGGGTAAAAACCCCCATTAAAGCAGGATCCACCACAGGGGAAGTGATTGATCTAAAAGGAATGGCTTCTGGGTACCGGGTGGCATGATCCACCAAGACCAGGATGAACCTGTTGCCCATGGCTGTCTTGGGATCCAGAGGCCCCACAATGTCAATCCCTACCCTCTCAAAGGGAGTACTGACAACAGATAAAGGTACCAGGGGAGCCTTGCATTTCCCCCACTCTTGCCACCTGACTGACAAGCCTGGCAAGGCCTGCAATGTGCATCGGAGTGCCTGCGCATTAGGGGCCAGTAAAAGTGGATGACAAGCCTCTCAAAAAAGTCTTGTCCTGCCCCAAATGTCCAGCTAAAGGCACATCATGAGCCAACCCCAGTAGGAAAGCCCTGAAGCACTGGGGTACCACCGGCATACAGGCTGACCCAGGCTCAGGAACCTTAGGCTCACTATACAGGAGGTCATCCTCCCAATAGATCAGGTGTGATCCTGGCTTCTTGCCATCCGCCTAGTCTGCAGCCTTCGGCCGCAAACCCTCCAGAGTAGGACATGTCCTCTGTGCTACACAGAATGCTTCCCTGGTGGGCCCCCCTTCCTGCTGCCACTGCGCAGCTCAGGGACCTCACCCAGGTCAACCACCTGTTCCCCTGTAGGCTCCGGGTCGTCACCCTCAGGCTCCGCCTCCTCCCAGACTGTGGGAACTTCTGGGGCTGGTTTCCCATGCCCCCTGCCCTTCCTCTTCTTGACGGTCCCCTGGGCCACTGTTTCAGGCACTGGGGGCTCTTGACCACCCTGACAGGTTGCCATTGACTGGGTGGATACACATACCCACCCAGGCAGACCCAACATCTCCAAGTGAGACCTGTGTTCCACCTCCTTCCAAGGGGAATCCTCCAGGTCATTGCCTAGTAATCAATCAACATGCATGGTTGGACTCACAGCTACCTCAAGGAACCTGAGACACCCTCACATTCAAAGGGAACCGCTCCACTCTGCACAGGCGCTCTGAGTTGTCCACTGCAACTACTTGGTGATGTACCCGGGGATCAATCTGCTCTTCAGACACCAGTTGACTCCTCACTGTACTCACAGTGGCTCCTGTGTCTCTCAGCCCCCACCCTCCATCCATTGATGGTCACCCACTGCCTGTATTTCTTAGTGTTCTCAGGCACGATGGTTCTCTGGACCATCTCACTGTCCCCTATTGAGACAAGGGTCATCTCACCTGGCTCCCACCTACCTGGAACCAACTCCTCCCCAAGCGTTACACTGGCCAAACCCTGGGATGGCGCACCAGTGGGTGCCGGTGTTATTTTGGGGCGTTTGGAGTCCCCCCTCACATGACCCACCTGGTCACATGCATAACACTTATGTGGGGGTTCCCCTGCCACTGGCTTCCCTTTGGAGAACCATGGCTTCTTCTCACTAGGGGGTTGGGAATCCTTACCCTGGGAATCAGTTTGGGGCCCTTTAGAGAAATTCCCCTGTTTACCCTTACCCACCCCTTTCTTCTGAGAGGGACCCTGCCCACCCTTCGAGTGGTCTCCCCCATACCTCTTTTGGACCCTGGTGCTCTCCCAGTGGTCCTCTTCTTGCACAAGCTTCCTGGGATCAGTCAGCTTGCTGTCAATCAGGTGCTGGTGCAGCTCTGGAAAACATAAACAGTACAAGTGCTCCCAAGCAATCAGATTGTAAAGCCCCTCATACGTAGTTACCTTACTGCCCTTCACCCAACCATCCAGTGACCTGCAATAAGAATCAACACATTCATTTGGGATTTCTTCTTCTTATAGGACCTAAACATATCCTTATACTGGTCAGGGGTGAGACCATATCTTGTGAGTAGGGCATCCTTCATGATAGTGTAGGTGAGATTCTGAGCATCCTCTAAGGCTGTCAGTGTATCTCTCCCCTCTACCTCAAAGCACTTCCACACCCCAATGAGCTTCAGGGACCAGATTCATGTGGAGAGCAGACTCATGCCCATGAACCACAAGTATATGTCATCCTCCCTCTTGTAATGCTTTACTTGGTCTTTTGGGATGTGTACCCTTCTTTCAGGCTGCACTGTGCTGTTGCTGCCACCATCTCTACTAGTCTGGCTCCTCTGATCTAACTCCTTTAGGCTAAGTTCATGAGCCAGTAGTATCTTCCTTTCCTCAATGGCCATCCTCCTGTCCTCCCTTTCCCTCTCCATCTTGAGCTTGAGCTTCTCCAGCTCCAATTGTGACTCTCTCTCTGCCTGTCTGTCCTGTCACTCTTCAGGAGTCAGACACTTGGAGGACACACTGCTACCTGCCCTGGAGACTCTCTCCTTGGACATAACAGGCCCACCCACTATACCATTATGAATGGATTGCGCCTCCTCCTCCTCCTCATCCTCCTCTTCCTCGTCTGTGTGCCCTACAGCATCTTTGACTGCCACCCAGGCCCTCAGCGCCTTTTGCAGCTCCTCCTTCTTGGATGAGTTCTTAATAGGGCAGGTAAAATCCTTGCAGAACTGCTTCAATTGAGCCACTGTGTAGCTCTCCAATTTCTCTATGTTAAAAGCAGCTCTAGCTGATGCATCTGCAGATTGAGACATGATGAAGAGTCAAAAACAAGTGCAAAGTTCCAAAGGCGGAAAAACAAGTTACCAATGAAGTTTCAAAAAAGTCAGTCAAGGGATCAGCGAGAAATAGAAAAAAGAAGTCCCAAAGAGAAAAGCAAAAATCATAAGACAAGTAGTATGTGGTCACGTAGTGGTCTGAGCTCAAAACAGTAGTGTACACTTAATCACTGTATGTTAAGTACAAATACAAGTCCAATCCCATACGCTGATCACCAATGTAAGAAATGGAGTCTTTGGTTGGCAGTCAGGTTATCCCCTGTCCAAGCAAGGACCCTCACTCTAGTCAGGGTAAAAGAGATTCATCCTCAGCTAACCTTTGCCTACCCCTTTGGTAGCTTGGCACGAGCAGTAGGCTTAACTTCAGAGTGCTAGGTGTAAAGTATTTGTACCAACACACACAGTTACTTACTAAAAACACTACAAAATGACACAACACATGTTTAGAAAAATAGAAAATATTTTTTTTTGTGAGCAACTGTAACTCTCACTGTCTGGAGACATTTTTCTTTACACATGAGTGAAGAAAACATTATTTTATTTTCTTGCCAGTCTATTACAGGGTTATGGTAGCCTAACCACGGCAATCCAAGGATGATCCCATACTGAGGAGCATGGATGATATCAAAGATTAGTTTTTCTATGTGTTTGATATCTTGATTCCCCCCTTTACAGATCACAGAGAAGGGGAGGGTCTTTAGGGTCACTGGACCTCCAGCTAGGAGCTTTCCATCTACGGCTTGCACTACTTCTGGTGTTTTCTTCTGCTTGCATGGGATCCCCCATGTTTAAACCAATTGTGCATCAATAAAGTTGGCAGTGGCTCTGTAGTCTACTAAGGCTTTCTTTAGACAACTCTTCTTTTTTACTAGCACTTCTAAGTCTAACTTGAGATGTCTTGACTGTGACAACAGCAACCCTTCTTTACACCTTGGGTGTTCTAGTTTTCCTGCTTGATTTGTACATTAGCTACCACTTTCTTGGTGGGGATTTGTTTACTTTTCGGTTTTACTGAACATTCTTTGACGAAGGGGCCCTTTCTACCAGAAACAGGCATTGTTCGTTCTTTCTACGTAGATCTTTCTCTTCTTTCGTCAAGGGCCGTCTAATGGTTCCAATTTCCATTGGTTCATGATTATGTTCTTTCTGAACTTGTGATTCTCTGTGTTCATGAACACCCAGAAATGTTTCTCAGTCTTTTTGCATGTTCCTTGCCGCTCAGAAAGGTGATTGTCTAGTCTTAAAACAAGATTGATCAAATCTTGACAATCCGTGAGTTGAGGATCGATCTGAGTAAGAATGTCTTTTAGCTCATCTTTGAGTCCTTGGTAGAACAGGGCTGCTGGCTTTTCTTCAGGCCAGGATGTTTCTGCTATCAGCCGATTAAAGCTAGCCAAGTAAGAAACTAAGGCCCTCATTTCAACTGCCGCCCTGCAAGTTGAAACCGCCGGCCGGTCGCCAATGCGGCTGCACTCCCGCGGAGCCTATTTGGAGATCCCTGCTGGGCCGGCGGGCGGAAACATGGTTTCCGCCCGCCGGCCTAGCGGGGATCTCGGCCGCAACACAGGAGCCGGCTCCAAATGGAGCCGGTGTTTTGCGGCTGTACGACAGGTATGCAGACAGTGAAAAGCTGCATGGGGCCATGGCAGGGGGCCCCTGCACTGTCCATGGCAGTGGCATGGGCAGTGCTGGGGCCCCCAGGAACCCCCTGCGACTCCCCTTTCCGCCAGCCTTTTCATGGCGGTTCAAACCGCCATGAAAAGGCTGGCAGGAGAGGGACTCACAATCCCTAGGGCAGCGCTGCCGTGGGGGATTTAAACCACTGAGACTAACGTGGCGGGAAACCGCCTGTTGGCGGTGCTTCTGTCAAAACAGCCCTGGCGGTCAAAGACCGCCAGGGTTGTAATGACCCCCATAGTCTCTATTGCCTTGTCGCAATTATAAAAGTTCTCGGTCTGCGGATAAAGTGACTGTTCTTCTATCAAACATTCTCAGACAAAGTTTCTCCAATTATAAAGCAGGGGACTGTCTTTACGCACAAGAGGGATTGCCCAAGTGGCCGCGTCTCCAGTCAAATAGGGTAGCAGGAAGGCCACCCTGGATTGGGCATCAGTGAAGGTGTTTGGTCCACAGGTGAAATGCAATTCTACTTGAGTCAAAAAGGATTTTGCTTTCTGAGAATCACCTGAAAACCTTTCCGGAGGAGCCAAAGGATTGGCTGAGGGAACTGTGAGGGAAATGTTAGTTGGAGGATTTCCTCCTGAACCTTGAGAAGGAGGACAAAACCAACCTGCACCCAGAGGACCTTGCTCCTTCTTTTCTACTCTGTCTTGCAACTGACTCACTCTCTCTGCTAGACTGGTTATATATATCTTTAGATGCATCCGATTGGAGCTGCGTAATTACTTTAACTAACTTATACAATGTGGCCATATTGACAACTGTTTGCCCATCATTGACCAAATAGGAGAAAGACATGCAGCGAAGAAATGGACAGTGTTTGTATTGTGGAAAAAAGGCTAATTTCGTAAAGGAATGTCAAAAGAAACCCAAGGGTAAAACTGACCTAACATTTGGGACAGAGAAAAAGATAGCAATTGCTTTGGAAAATTCACAGGAAAACTAAAGTGATCAAGAAAAAACAAAGGGGACCTTTCGGGCAAATTGACAATCCCTTCAGTGTGTTCTTGCACAAATCATTATCTCAAACATTTTCGAATTCTAGCACAACTGACTGCACAGGGAAAAAGACATAGGGGGTCATTCTGACTCCCGCCGGCCGCGGTAACCGCCGTGCCGGCGGGAGCCGCCAGAATACCGCTGCGCGGTCAGAAGACCGCCGCGGTTATTCTGTGTTTCCTGCTGGGCTGGCGGGCGACCGCCAGCCCAGCGGGAAACCCCTTCCCATGAGGAAGCCGGCTCCGAATGGAGCCGGCGGAGTGGGAAGGGTGCGACGGGTGCAGTAGCACCCGTCGCGATTTTCAGTGTCTGCATGGCAGACACTGAAAATCTTTTAGGGGCCCTCTTACGGGGGCCCCTGCAGTGCCCATGCCATTGGCATGGGCACTGCAGGGGCCCCCAGGGGCCCCACGACACCCCTCACCGCCATCCTGTTCCTGGCGGTCACAACCGCCAGGAATAGGATGGCGGTGAGGGGGTCGGAATCCCCATGGCGGCGCAGAGGATTCCTCAGTGCAGCGGAAAACCGGCGGGAGACCGCCGGTTTTCCGTTTCTGACCGCGGCGGGATCGCCGCGGTCAGAATGTCCTTGGGAGCACCGCCAGCCTGTTGGCTGTGCTCCCGCGGTCGTTGACCCTGGTGGTCAATGACCGCCAGGGTCAGAATGACCTCCATAATGTACAAGTTCTAATTGATTCAAGGGCAACACGAAAATTTGTGGACCAACAAACTGCACTAGACTTGCATATACCCAGTGTCAAGAAAAAGGTTCCTGAAGTTGTTTATGCAGTTGATGGTAGTGAATTAGCAGGAGGCCCCGTTACTAAACAAACCTCACAAATGCAAATGATTTGCAAAGATGATGGGAATCTGAACCACTGTGAGATAATTTGCTTCGATATAATCCAAGCACCCCAATATGGTTTTACCTTAGGAATGCCGTAGTTAATGTTACACAATCCATGCATAAACTGGCACAACCAGGTTTTGCTTTTTTCTTCTTCCTCTTGTTTAAAAAAAATTCTTCAACCAAGACGAGACAAAGAAGGAAATCTTCAACACTCTATTGCTACTGCAGTCGAGAAGGAAATTGATCTGTCACTACAGTGTTCAGAATATACTGACGTTTTCTGTGAAAAGAAAGCGAGCTCCTTACCACCTCACAGGCCGTATGACTGTCAGATCGACCTTGACCCGGTGCCAATATACCAAATTGTAGAATCCATGCATTTTCAGAGAAAGAAAATCAAGTCCTACGAGAATACCTTGATCAATGCTTAGCCAATGAGCTAATTCAGCCATCTTGATATCCAGCGGCTTCTCAGCTGTTTTTCGTACCCAAAGCTAATGGCAAATTGAGACCTTGTATTGACTTTAGAGCGATAAACAAGATCACTGTTAAAAATAAATATCCACTGCCTCTCATACCAGTCTTGTTAGACCAGGTAAAATCCGCCGTTATTTATACCAAACTTGATTTACGAGGTGCTTATCACCCAGTTCGTATTCGAGAGGGAGATGAGTGGAAAACAGCTTTTAAGACTCGTTATGGTCTCTTTGAGTATCTAGTGATGCCGTTTGGTCTATGTAATGCCCCACAGCTTTCCAATATTTCCTAAACGATGTTCAGAGAGAATACCTAGACATCTTTGTCATCGTTTATATTGACAATATATTGATCTATTCAAACTCTGAAAAAATACATGAAGAACATGTAAAAAAGGTATTATAAACTCTACAAAACCATACTTTGTTTTGCAAATGAAGTAAATGTGAATTCCATGCCAAAGAGATTGAATTTTTGGGAGTCATTTTAACACCCGACGGCATGCAAATGACTGAAAGAAAAATTCAAGCTGTATCAGAATGGCCCACACCAAAATCAGAACGTGACATCCAATGTTTTTTGGGTTTTGCAAATTTTTATCGACGCTTCATCCATCAGTCTCCCAAAAGGTAGCACCAATTACCAAATTGCTAAGGAAAAAGGCTGTCTTCAACTGGTCCCAAGAGACAGAGGATGTCACGACTTACGTGCTGCTTTACTCTGGAGGCCGCAGAGCGAGTGGTGTGGATCCTGTTCTTGAATGTTTGGCCTTGGCCCAAGTAGGGGCGACTCTTTCTGGTAGCCACGGTGCTGCAGGCAATGGGTCTGCCAAGAGCAGGCCGTGTCCCTCAGAAGTAGCGCCAGAGGGAAAAAAACCCAGAAAGGGGAAAAAACCTCCACAAGATATGTTCCTACAACAGGAACAAAAAAGAAGAGGTATCAGCAGGAGCAAATACAGGAAAAAGTATTCTGAACTGACGTGAACCAGCACAGGAATACAAGGAAGCAGGAGCAAAGACACCATCCAAACAGAAAGTGTTGCAAGGAGAGAAAGAATCACAGCCCTTAAATACCAACAAACAGGAAACGACCAACAGGAAGTAAAAAGACACCATCTTAGATAGGGAAAGGCACATAGAACAGAATGGACTAGGAACCATAGAGAATAGGGAACAAGGAATGCTGGGAAGAGAAAGGTAACATGGGAAGGGGGAAAAAACATAAAAGAAGGCACAACCAGATGGCCAAGGAAAAGAAGAAAAGAAAATAGAAGAAAAGAACAGGTGAGTGGGGGTCAGACATGCCTAAAAATGCGGTGCACAGCAAAAGAACGAGGCCCCATGCCTAATTTGGTGCCTCTTAAAGCACACAGCAGACTGGGGGCGCGGTGCGTCTGAGGACCGCGTGCTGCGGCGCGACAGAGGAAGCCTTTCAAGACTTAAAAAGGCCTTTACTTCAGCTCCCATTCTAGGTCATCCAAATGTGGAGGAACCATTCATTGTGGAAGACGATGCATCTGATGTCGCTGTTGGGGCCATCCTGTCCCAACGTCACTGAGAAACTGGACAATTGCATCCCATAGCTTATGTGTCAAAAAAATTGAATGAGGCAGAACAGAATTACACCATAGCAGAAAAAGAATTACTAGCAATTTGCAATGCTTTCAAAGAATGGAGATATTATCTATTGGGAGCAAAACACACCACAACTGCTTACTCTGACCACAGAAACTTACAATTTATGAGCTCTGCCAGGCTACTAACTCCCAGGCAACTGAGATGGATGTTATTCTTTGCAGAACTTGATTTCATAGTGACTTTTAAACCAGGAGTAGATAATCGTAAGGCCGATGCATTGTCTAGACAAGATTCTTCGATCACACATACTGAACAAAAACCCATGCCTATTATAACGCTTCAAAAGTGTTGTGTTTAAGAGCAGCCGAGAAGTTCTTTGATCTCATTCGTAATCATTTTCACATCACCAAGTGGCAAGAGTGGTTACAACAAGACACCAAAAGGTCCATTCAACAAGGCCTACCTCTACACGAATCTCAAGTATGCCTGCCTACTGAGGAGTTAAGAGAGACAGCTTTTCATTGGTTGTATAGTAATCCTCTGGCAGGTCATCCAGGTCCTCAAAAAACACTAGAACTCATGAAAAGGTATTTTTGGTGCCCTACATTTGTTTACGACTTAAAGCAAATGCTACAATCATGTGAAGTATGTGCAAAATGCAAAAGTGAACATAGCAAGCCTAAAGGTCTATTGATACCTCTACCCGTTCCCAGTAATCCATGCGAGCATATCTCTATGCATTTTATTACTGGTCTTCCTCAAGTAAAGCAATTTTCAACCATTTTAGTGGTGGTGGATAGTCTTACCAAATATGCTCATTTCATTGCATGTAAAGGTCTTCCAACAGCCAACACTATCATCTTAGAAAACATTGTTCGTCTTCATGGACTCCCAAGAGTCATACTTTCTGATAGAGGGACACAATTTTCTGCACATTTTTGGCAGCAATGGTGCAAGGCTTTACAAATTGATTCAACTTTATCCACTAGGTATCATCCACAAAGGGATGGTCAAACAGAAAGACTTAACCAAACTCTAAAACAATACTTACGATGTTATGCAACAAAGTCTCCTAAAACCTGGCTGGATCTCTTGTGGCTTGCAGAACTGGCTTATAACAACTCTCACCACTCTTCAATAAACTCAACTCCTTTCTATGGTTTAAATGGGTGTCATCTGCACATTTTGCCAGTTACACTACCTGCTTCTACTCAAACAACTCCAGCAGTCATGGACATGTTAACACACATGAAAAAGGTACATTCACAATTGCAAACAAATCTACACCAAGCAAAGACAAAATATAAAATGCAATATGAAAAAAAACACCAGCCTGGTCCTCAGAATACAGACAAAGATAGAGTTTGTTTGCCCATGAAATTGTTTGTATTTAAAACAAAAAATATGTTTCATCCAAGATTCATAGGGCCCTATTAAGTTCTGCGACAAGTGAACCCTGTAACATATAAACTAAAATTGACATCGTCCTTGAAAATTCATCCAGTGTTTCACACTTCACTTCTTAAACCTGCTTCGACCTCAAGTGTCACACAACCTGCTCGTCTATTAGTCCAAGGTCATTGGGAGTATGAGGTGCGATCTATCTTAAACTCTAGATATCGTGGGTATTCCCTTTGGTACTGGAAGGGATACAGACCGGAAAATGACTCATGGGAACCTGCAAGACATGACCATGCACCACGCTTGGTGCAACGCTTTCATCTCCTCCATCCTGATAAGCCAGGCCCTGGACTGCGCTTGGCAGAGGGGTGTAAAGTCAGGAATAAGGCTGTGCGTGGTCCAGGTCCCGCCCGAAACTCCGCTGCGCGTGTTTGCGGCGCTTCATGCGCACCACTTGTTCTAGAAGTGGTTATCAGCGTCGCCTGCCCTGTGGTAAAGCTCATGTAGCTGCAGGGTCAAGACATTGGTGGACAAGATGCACTTATCAGTGCTATTCTGTGAATGGGCTACAAGTCCAAGGTTTCTAGAGGCAGCGGCAATCTTGGGGTGTGGCAGGCCTATAAAACCCAGCCACACCCAAGCACATTGCTCACTATTTTGAAGACTTCGATGCAGTCAGACCTCGTGGGGGTTCCTCTGAAGAAGAGCAGATTTCTTGCATGGCAGATTGATAGCAAATCGGAGTATTCTTGTTTCCATGGTGAATTCAGATACGTGTAGGTCATACTCGTAGCGGTAAGGTCTCGATGAGCCCAATCTTGAAGGGAGTTGTTACTTCCAAAAGTAAAGCGCCCCCTAGCACAATGAGCAAAGCGCTTTCAGTCCAAATAGTAAAGCGCTCCTGGCACAACGATGAAAGCGCTTCAGGCCAAACAAGTAAAGCGGCCTTGGTGTGGCGATCAAAGCGCTTCAGATCACATGAGTAAAGCGCCCCTTAGCACAACGAGCAAAGCGCTTCATGCCACAAGTGTAAAGGGCCCTTGGCACGATAATCAAAGCGTTTCAGTCCAAAGAGTAAAGTGCTCCTGGCACGTCGATAAAAGCACCTTAGGCCAAACGAGTAAAGCGGCCTTGGTGCGACGATCAAAGTGCTTCGGACCACATGAGTAAAGCGCGCCTTAGCACAACGAGCAAAGCGCTTCAGACCAAACGTGTAAAGCGCCCTCGGCACGATAATCAAAGGCGCTTTAGGTCACACAAGTAAAGCGCCCTTGGCAGGACAATCAAAAGTGTTTCGGGCCACACGAGTAAAGTGACCTTGGCACGACGGTCAAAGCGCTTCAAGCCACAGGGGTAAAGCGCCCCCTTAGCACAACGAGCAAAGTGCTTCAGGTCACAAGAGTAAAGCGCCCTTGGCATGACAATCAAAGCGTTTCAGGCCACATGAGTAAAGCAGACCTGGCACGAGGATCAAAACACTTCAGGCCACATGAGTAAAGTGTCCCTTAGCACAACGAGCGTAGCGCTTTAGACAAAGCAAGTAAAAGCGCTCTCTGGCATAATGAACAAAGCGCTTCATGTATGATGATCAAAGCGCTTCATGAACAACAAACAAGGTGCTTCTGCCCAACGAACAAAGTGCTTCAAGTTCAATGAGTAAAACTTTCAGGCCTTAGTAGTAAATGTGAAAACGTTTTGGAGATAAGCAAATTATAGTTTCATTATTTTTTTGGAAGCTTAATATGTGAGATACATATTTAAGTCTTTGAGAATTTCTAGGCTGAGATCAAACGTTTATGGTATGAATGCACAATTGTTACATGATTGATATTCAGAGTATGACCATAGTCCAAAGCTCTTGCCATCTCTAGGTTCAGAGGTTGCAGTTTGTTCTTGTTCCATGATTCAAAGAAGGGGCTACGCCCAATTCACAAAGGGTCTCAATCTGATACCATGGAGATGCCTTTATTCAAGTGTCTATTGGTGAGTTTATACTGTCATGAATGAGTATATGCATAATTCTTCTAACCGTTTCTTTTCAGATCTCTCTCCCTGCAGTTCCCTACCCTAATATTCTTCCCCCACCTGGCTTTATCATAACTCTATGCTCTGATAGCTTTCTGAATTGGTGATGCCGGGAGGTGGGCCTTTTGTTCAGCAGTGTGCAGATCCCGAGGAAAGGGCACTGTGACACAGAGCAGTGAGGTGGTTCCCCGCTGGCAGAGCCCTGGGCAGAGATTCTTACCACACAGGAACATCCAGAAGTGGTTTCATAGGGGAATGAAGGTGGAGTGATCGACTTGGTTATTGAGCCTGCAGAGAACCCCCTTGGACAGGTGAGGGGCAAGAAAGGTAGGTCATGACGACGGAGGGTGTGAGGTCAGGGGATCGAGGTCATCACCCTGAGATCCCATGCCAGGTCCTGGTTGTCCCCCAGGCCAGTTCTGTTTATCTCCCCCATCCCCCAGTTCAGTGTTGGCTGTCCCCAACCTATGTCTTTGCCATACTGATTGCCCCCTTGCAGGATTTCTCCCCTCCTAGACCCTTCCCATGGTGCACTCTTTTTCCTCCTTGATAATGAAGATATGTGAAATCGTTATTGACCCTCAAGCCAGATGCAGTGTTTTCCTGAGGTCATTTACGTTCTATGTTTGTTGGTTGATACTGTATGCTGTTGGCTGCAAATCACAAACGATGTAGTGGCATTATGAACCAGCTTAATAGGGAAGGGGCCTGATGCCTCTTTGACAATTACAAATCTTGTACTGGCAGCTATGGGTGGGAACGTACTCTCCTGGGATGTTTCAATATAGAACATAAAGAGGAAATTTCCTATGACAATGATTCAGAAACGAATTATTGATATATTTGATGATCCTGCTACCCTAGAGACCTCCATGACTTACAGAAGTGAGATCACTAAATAATATACATGCCATATTACTTCTATTGCTTTTGGTACAGGAACCCTGCGATGTGATTGTTTTGCCTATTGTAAGAAAAAATGTCAATAAAGGTGTGTTTAAAAATACAAACTAGGGAGAATCTCATATCATGGTAATTAGCTCGCGAAATACTAAAACGAGAAGACATCTTATTCAAGGATGTGAAATCTCTAGGGTAACATTTTCCCCCTACTTGGGGGATGTTTTGACCACAAAAGTTATTGGTCTTCTATGGTGTTGTCAAATAAGGACTCCTTTAAGAGGTCGGTGGGGAGCAGTATTCCATTTTGCTGCAAGGTCTGGCACCAAACCGATTTAAGCACTACTTAAGTTCTATGTGGCGAAGTGAGTCAGAGCAGTGCTGCATGGCAGTGGGCTGTGGGGATGTGCGGATTGCAGGTCCCTCCAAATGCTAGGAAATGATTTCTTGAGAAGCTTACTTGCTCATTTACGTTGTTCATCCTCATACATTGCCCACGAAGAATGAAGCTTGAGTTATATTAGTGATACGCTTTCCCTCCGTCC
Source organism: Pleurodeles waltl (assembly GCF_031143425.1). NCBI lineage: Eukaryota > Metazoa > Chordata > Amphibia > Caudata > Salamandridae > Pleurodeles > Pleurodeles waltl. The sequence continues at coordinate 453,893,825 of NC_090443.1, forward strand.
TCTATTGAATTAGCTCTCTATATGGATCGACCCAGAACTCGAGCTGAACATGTTTTTTAAAGGGATTGCTTATTTCTATATAATGATAATATGATCACCTGGTTACGTTTTATGAGAGCTGGATTTTCAGCTTTAGGTCGCCCAGATCTGTATTCAGCTTCTGAGTATATATTAAAATACCTGACTTGTTACCAATATCGGCAAATCCCTTCTGTTGCTAGCAAAATAACATCACCTGTAAGCATTGCTAATTCATCATGAAATATCGATCAAGTACAAGAAGAAAATATGTCTTAGAAATAAATTAATTTTGTCCCGAAACGATACTTTTATAGGGGTATATTCACAAACTGTATTTTGCTACAAAAACACATTCACAAGCCTACAAATACACATATCTTACGCTCCTATGTTTTCTTTGGGAAGATCCTCACACATGTACGATTACTACATAGTAGTAAATGTCAGAGGGAAAAGGAAAATAGTTAAAATATAGGGCATTCTTACTACAGTAGAGGTAAGGTCTAGGCATGAGTTACGATGGGTTAAGGGGTGCTAAGGAGAGGTTTAGGAGGGGTGTAAGGAGACACCCACCCTCTTTTGTAAGCCCATTCTTATGTACAGAGCACACTTCTAAAGTTACTACAGTTAAAGAAGGGATCTAAAACATTAGTAAATGTCTCAAGACCAGAGATGGAGCAAGTCCAGCACCATATATGGTCAGTCGCTAGCACTACAACACTCTCGACACAGAATATTATGGAGGGTTATATTTGGAGTTATATTGCAAGTCCTTGCCTCCATTATGTTCAAATGGGGGTTGCAGTGGTTGGAAATGTGTGGTTTTGATACTTCCTGTCATTTCTATTTGATAGTAGCAACTACCATTTCTGAATTTGGCTCCATCTTGATTTATTGGCTAGAGGCCTGTAATTCTAAAGTTTTGACTAAGTTTACAATCAGAGTTTATGAATAGCCAGAAGTAATAAAGTTACTCAAAAATGTAAGAATAAACCTAAACATGCAAATTACACACAAATGTAAGTTACCTCTATAAATAGCCCTGTTAGTGTTTTCAAAACACTACAATGTAACCTTGTCGTGATTTTAGTGCATTTCTTTCACAGCAGGAATTTATGAGGAGGTGTCTAGCTGGAAATTAGGAGATACACACTTTCCAGTATTTTTCAATCACTAACTTCTGCACAGCATGTTCTCTAGCAAAGATCAATCCTGAGTACTTCCATTTTCAGAGTTTCATGAATGTCGGTTTATTTATTATTGTCCCCATGTTAGGGTTCAGAGCATGCATTCGAGACAATGGATGCATTAACTCAAAACATCTGCTTTCCTGTATTTTCGTTTGAGGCCTCATTGCTCCCTCAGGTTAGAGGCAGATGACTGAAGATAGCAAATGCCCATTTCTGGACGTCACTATGCACTTGTATCTTTTGTGCATGGTCATAGTATAATGAATTTAGGTTCCAACACAATAGAACTAATTTGCAAATTAGGATGACTGGTTTGTGAATATGTAAGGAATTTGCAAGGTGACCTATGTGCTTTTAGATCACACTGCAATTTACACATTGACAGTGGTTCACAAATTGCCTAATGAATGTTAAAAAGACATGTCGCAATTTACAGTGCTTGCAAATGTGCAAATGGCTATCAATGCAATCATTTGGCCACCAAAATGGTTTTAGCTTTCTGAAAAGGCAAACATTTCTTTAAAGCCGCCGGTGTTAATTAACGCTATGGGTGCTACTTTAAAAATATTTCCTATTTGAGAACACTTTGGGAAGAGTAGACATTGGCCCACTAGATGACTGCCTGCTTCCCATGAGGCTGCCTACATGGTTTCCAGTGTAAAAATTGTCACCCAGGTGCAACTTTCCCCCTAGCAAATCAGCTACCATCGCTTTGAGATGTCAACAACATTTCAATGCTTTCTAACTATAACTGTGGTCATAAACCACTGATACAAACCATGGATAACTGCAATTAGGAGGGCCGCACTTTCCACACTACCTGCTAATTGCAATTCGTAATTATCTGCAAAACTGATTTTGCAAGTCAAAAAGCTTTTCTGACTCACAATGGGGGTTTAGTACATGTCCTACCATTAATTTGTGCTTTCAAACGCTGTGAATTTCATGTCTTATTACTGCTAAATCATTTAGTTTATTGGTTCTATATTCCTGACCATGAGCCACAGAAGTTGACAAAGGCACGTTTTACATCTCTGTTTCTTTAAATTAAGAAATAGGGCCTTATTTTGGATTTCGTGGCGCTGGAGGAACACTGTAAACTGGATATCTTCCGGTCCCACCAAACCTGCGTTTCTCCTTTCTATTTACAGTCATGGAAAATGCTGGGTTAGCATTGATACAGCATCTACCCTTCACCCAGCGGGTTGTCTGTCACAGGACCTCTGGGTTGCATTCACAGTGGAGGGCTGGCACTCATTATCTTGTGTCTGCAATGCATGATGGCAACTAGAAGGCTTAGTGTGAACTGGCCCCTACACACAAGGAACTAACCCTCAACTCCAATCTCAGAACTCTCAGCAGTGAGATGCCCGGTAGCTGGGATCTCTAAATAGGGCAGAGAATTCTCCACAAGGGTGATTGAGTTCATTACCTCTCCCCACTGGAGGGAAAGCGGGCACCCATCAAGGCTAAGTAAAGGAGAGATATTCTCCAAGTTCTTTTTGTTGTAACTGTTATTTTCTGGAAAATATTTTTTTTTGCTACAAATTCTAACTTCTTAAATTTAGTACACAAGTCTACATACTTCCAGGGCACAATATCCAGTGTCATGAAGTTTACCTTTACAAATATGCAGAGTCGTAACACAAGTATAGAGCATCTCGGTCTACACCTCATGTACCAGCTTGTTGAGGAATCATTCAGACTATTTTTCCCAGCATGCCGTGGTATTACATCATTACATTGACAGACATTCAATATGATGACAGCTATGGACAAAAAATGATATTTGGAGGACATCATCCAAGCATCTTCACTAGTCAATCTTGTTCTTCCTTGTAGACATTGCCTTCAGATTTCACCTTGATGGATTTCTCCTGATGGCTACATTTTATGACTGTTCCTAAACCAAGTTCTTCAATTACAAAGTAGAAGAAACCTTGCTTCCATTAAGTGGCAGTTATGGATATTCAGTTCGTGATTGTTGGATTTTGCACTTTTGCAGGGTCATCCCCAATCTTTTTGCCTCCTTCCTCCTCTTTTTTCTGACCTATTTTTGTTGGCTTTAGAACTCTGAGCACTTTACCACTGCTAGCCAGTGCTAAGGTGCATATTCTCTCTGTGTAAATTGTATTGTTGATTGGTTTCTCCATGACTGGCATATTTGATTTACCAGTAGGTCCGTAGTAAAGAGAACTAGAGGTGCCCAGGGCCTGTACATCAAATGCTACTAGTGGCCCTGCAGCAAAGGTTGGGCCACCACATTAGTAGCCCTGTGATAATGTCTCAGACCTGCGACTGCAGTGTCTGTGTGTGCAGTTTTAAACTGACATATCGACTTTGCAAGTGGACCCACTTGGCAGGCCTAAACCTTCCCTTTTCTTACATGTAAGGCACCCCTGAGGAAGGCCCTAGGTAGCCCCAAGGGCAGGGTGCAGTGTATGGTTAAGGTAGGGCATATTGTAATGTGTTTTATATATCCTGACAGTGAAATAATGCTAAATTTGTTTTTCACTGTTACAAGACCTGTCCCTCTCATAGGTTAACATGGGGGCTACCTTTAAATATTATTAAAGTGTAGATTACCTTTGGGAGTGGATAGACATGTGGAGTTTGGGGTCTCTGAGCTCACAATTTAAAAATACATCTTTTAGTAAAGTTGATTTTAAGATTGCGTGTTTGAAAATGCCACTTTTAGAAAGTGGGCATTTTCTTAGCTTAAACCATTTCTGTGACTCTGCCTGTTTGTGGATTCCCTGTTTGGGTAAGTTTGACGGTTGGGCTGTTTGCACCTCTCTCTAGACAGTGACACAAAGGGAGCTGGGGTGTTGTCTGCATTTCCTGATGAGCCATTTGTGCTAGTAGGGAGGGGAGGAGTGGTCACTCACACCTGAAAGGGCTGTGCCTGCCCTCACACAATGCAGTCTCCAACCCCCTGGTGTGTGTCTGGGCCCTGGCTTGGGCACGGCAGGATTTCACAAACAAGAGAGACTTTTCTTTGAAGTAAGCCTAATTCAAAGGGCAAAATGGGTATAAGAAGGGCACCAAAAATCACAGACTTCAAAACACTTCTGGAAACCAAGAGGAACCTCTGCCTGGAGAAGAGTTGAAGAGCTGAGGAAGAAGAGTTGCCCTGCCTGTGACTGTGATTTGTGGAGCTATCCTGCAGTTGATGCTTCTGCCTGTGCTAGAGGACAAAGTCTGGACTTTGTGTTGCCTTCCTTCTTGTGAAGAACTCTCCAAGGGCTTGATTCAGAGCTTGACTCCTGTTGTTTGAAGTCTCAGGGACAGCCAATACTTCTCACTGCCAGCACCTGGAGCCTCTGCTGAGACTCGTACTCTGCCAAGTGGTGCCCATCCAGTTCCAGGGACCCTGAAAGGAGAAGCTGGCAGCCCAAGAGTGAGAAATACACGCACCGACTGCTGTGTGGGGAAAATATTGACGCAACTCTGATCTGCGGCTGAAAAATCGACACGCCGCCGGCTTCGCAGCTGAAAATCGATGCTCACCTGCAACGTGACTGGAAGTTTAACACTAGCGGCTGGAGAAACGACGAGCAGCATCGCTGAAGGAGAGCGGTGAGATCATATCCTGCGCTGCGTAGTTTTCAGAGCATCATGCGCCAATACTTCTGATCTGACGTAAACATCGCTGGGTGTGCAAAAACGACGCAAGACCTGTCCGGCCCCGAGACTGCAGTTTGAATCAACGCATCACTCTCCTGCACAGAGAAGAAACGACACACGCCGACTCGACTGAAGGAGAAACGATGCAAGGTCTCGCTCGTGAGTGATATCAACGCATTCCAAGCCCTTTTTGATGCACACTCGCCCATGCAGGGTTATTATTGACACACCCAGGTACATTTTCATGCTAACAGTGTTAGCGTTGTGTTTAAAACTACATGAAGACTCTTTTTGGTTTGTAACCCCTTCGCAGCCAGGCCTTTTCCCCCTCCTGTGCCGAGCCTTTTTTTGGCTATTTGGGGCAGTTCGCGCTTAGGCCCCCATAACTTTTTGTTCACATAAGCTACCCACGCCAAATTTGTGTCCTTTTTTTTCCAACATCCTAGGGATTCTAGAGGTACCCAGACTTTGTGGGTTCCCCTGAAGGAGACCAAGAAATTATCCAAAATACAGTGAAAATGTTGTTGTTTTCAAAAAAATTTGAAAAAAGGGCTGCAGAAGGTAGCTTGTGGTTTTTTCCCTGAAAATGGTACCAACAAAGGGTTTGCAGTGGCAAGATAAACATCTTCCCAGCTTTCAGGAACAGGCAGACATGAATTGGAAAACCCAATTTTTCAATACAATTTTGACATTTTACTGGGACATTCCCCATTTTGACTATTTTTTGTGCTTTCAGCCTCCTTCCAGTTAGTGACCAAATGGGTGAGAAACCAATGCTAGATCCCAGAAAACTAAACATTTCTTAAAAGTAGACAAAATTCTGAATTAAGCAAGGGGTCATTTGTGTAGATCCTACAAGTTTTTCCTACAGAAAATAACAGCTGAAATGAAAAAAATATTGAAATTGAGGTAATAAAACAGCCATTTTTCTCCACATTTTACTCTGTAACTTTTTCCTGCGATGTCAGATTTTTTAAAGCAATATACCGTTATGTCAGCTGGACTCTTGTGGTTGCAGGAATATATAGGGCTTGTAGGTTCATCAAGAACTCTAGGTACCCAGAGCCAATAAATGAGCTGCACCTTGCAATGGGTTTTTATTCTATACCGGGTATACAGCAATTCATTTGCTGAAATATAAAAAGTGAAAAATAGGTATCAAGAAAACCTTTGTATTTCCAAAATGGCCACAAGATAAGGTGTTGAGAAGCAGTGGTTATTTGCACATCTCTGAATTCCGGGGTGCCCATACTAGCATGTGAATCACAGGGCATTTCTCAAATAGACGTCTATTTTACACACTGCCTCACATTTGGAATGAAAAAATGTAGAGAAAGACAAGGGGAAATAACACTTGTTTTGCTATTCTGTGTTCCCCCAAGTCTCCTGATAAAAATGGTACCTCACTTGTGTGGGTAGGCCTAGCGCCCACGAAAGGAAATGGCTCAAAACACAACGTGGACACATCACATTTTTTCACAGAAAACAGAGGTGTTTTTTGCAAAGTGCTTACCTGTGGATTTTGGCCTCTAGCTCAGTTGGCACCTAGGGAAACCTACCAAACCAGTGCATTTTTGTAAACTAGACACCTAGGGGAATCCAAGATGGGGTGACTTGTGGGGATCTGACCAGGTTCTGTTACCCAGAATCCTTTGCAAACCTTAAAATTTGACCCCAAAAACACTTTTTCCTCTCATTTCGGTGACAGAAAGTTCTGGAATCTGAGAGGAGCTACAAATTTCCTTCCACCCAGAGTTCCCCCAAGTCTCCCAATAAAAATGGTACCTCACTTGTGTGGGTAGGCCTAGCGCCCACGAAAGCAAATGGCCCAAAACACAACGTGGACACATCACATATTTTCACAGAAAACAGAGGTGTTTTTTCAAAGTGCCTACCTGTGGATTTTGGCCTCTTGCTCAGCCGGCCCCAAGTGGGCAGAAATGGCTTAAAATAAATTTGCCCCCCAACTCCCCGGGGAGCGACCCTTGCCTACGGGGTCGCTCCCCCTGCGTGACATTGGCGCAAAAAAAAAAGATCCCCAGTGCCTTGTGGTTTCTGCCCCCCTTGGGAGCAGATTGACCTAAAATCGGCCGATCTGCCCCCAAAGGGAGGCAGAAATGGTTTAAATACAATTTGCCCCCCAGGGGAGCGACCCTTGCCTAATCTAAAAAAAAACAAAAAAAAAAAAAAAAAAACACACAAGAAAAAATTTGCCCTGGCACCTAGAGGTTTCTGCCCCCCCCCTAGGGACAGATCGGCCTAATAACAATAGGCCGATCAGCCCCTGGGGGGGCAGAAATTGCCTAAAATAAATTTGCCCCCCCCCACTACCCCTGGGGAGCGACCCTTGCCTACGGGGTCGCTCCCCTTGCGTGACGGCACAAAAAAAAGATCCCTGGTGCCTAGTAGTTTCTAAAATCGGCTGATCTGCCCCCAAAGCGGGCAGAAATGGCCTAAATACAATTTGCCCCTCCAGGGGAGCGACCCTTGCCTAAGGGGTCTCTCCCCATCTGTAAAACAACAACAAACAAAAAAAATCCCCGGTGTCTAGTGGTTTCTGCCCCCCTTGAGGGCAGATCGGACTAATTAAAATAGGCTGATCTGCCCCCCAAGGGGGCAGAAATGGCCTAAAATAAATTTGCCCCCCAGGGGAACGACCCTTGCCTAAGGGGTCGCTCCCCTTGCGTGAAATTCACGAAAAAAAAGAAAACTCCCTGGTGTCTAGTGGTTTCTGTCCCCCTTGGGGGCAGATTGGCCTCATAAAAATAGGCCAATCTGCCCTCAAAGGGGGCAGAAACGGCCTAAATATAATTTGACCCCTATGGGAGCAACCCTTGCCTAAGGGGTCACTCCCCACCTCTAAAATCAAAAAGAAAACAAAAACAACAAAAAATGCCCCCCCTGAGAGAGACCCTTGCCCAAGGGGTCTCTCCCCCATGCCAGTTTCATTTAAAAAATAAATCCTTGGTGTCTAGTGGGCGTTTCAAAAGCCGGATTGCTTTACAATCCGACTTTTGAAACGCAGAGAGAGACTTCAAAGGGAAGGAAATACATTTCCTTCCCTTTGAAGCCTCTCCGGGCCTCCTCCACATGATCGGAAGAGAAATGCAAAGCATTTCTCTTCCGAATGCGCTGGAAGTTGAGCTTCCAGCGTGAAGGAGAAGGCCTCTGTGACAATCAGCGCGCGATCATTCTTCCCCTTCCATCCCTGCCTTGCTAGCGCTCCCTCTGGGCTCTGTGCTCAGGACGTAATGGTTACGTCCTGGGCACACGAGCACTGTGCCTCAGGACGTAACCATTACGTCCTGGGCACAGAAGGGGTTAATTGATAACTTGACTCGTGTATTTTGTTCGTTTTGGTCTTGTTTTGTTTAGATAAATATTTTCTATTTTTCTAAACCTGGGTACTGTCATTTTGTAGTGTTTTCATTAAGTTACTGTGTGTGTTGGTACAAATACTTTACAACTAGCACTCTGAAGTTAAGCCTGCCTGCTCGTGCCAAGCTACCAAGGAGGTGAGCAGGGGTTAGCTGAGGATGATTCTCTTTTACCCTGACTAGAGTGAGGGTCCTTGCTTGGATTGGGGTAACCTGTCTGTCAACCAAAGGCCCCCTTTCTAACACTGGTGATCAGCGGTTGGGATTGGACTTGTATTTGTACTTGACATACAGTGATTAAGTGTACACTACTCTTTGAGTTCAGACCACTACTTGACCACATACTACTTGTCTTGTGATTATGCTTTTTTTCTTTGTGTCTCCTTTTTATTCTACTTCCATTTTTTTGGTGACCTCCTTGATGATTTTGGAACTTTGCACTTGTTTGCCATCATGTCTCAATCTGGAGATGCAACAGGTGGAGCTGTGTTTGAATTAGGGAAACTGAAGAGGTACTCAGTTGCTCTATTGAAATAGTTCTGTAAAGATCTTGCCTGTCCTGTTAAGAGCTCCGCCAGGAAGGGGGAGCTGCAAAGGCACTGAGGGCCTGAGTGACAGTCAAGGAGACTGGGGGACACATAGAGAAGAAGGGTATGGATGGGGAAGTGCAGAGGATACACAGTGGTGTAGTGGAGGTACCTATTACGTCTTGGCAGAGGGTCCCCAGGAAGGGTGTCATCCAAGGGTCTGAATCCTGAAGAGCTACAGGACAGACAGGCCGAGAGGGCTCACCAGTTGGAGTTAGAAGAGTGGAGAAGGAAAATGGAAGAGAAGAGGAGGGACTTAGAGATAAAAAGGATGGTTTGGGCTTATGAGCTAAAACTGAAAGAGCTGAAAGTCATGATGGATGGATGAATGGTGGCAGAAACAATTCTATATCCAGTGCTACTGAAGAAGTGCACATGCCCAGAGGCGTGGTGCCCTACTTGAATGAGGGAGATGATACACATCAGGAGGTTTAGGGGTATAAGGTAGCTCCAGTGATGCACAGGGTCCCTGAGGTGGATTGGGGAACTGGCATGGGGAGTCATATTCCTACTGGTGGGAGGGACACTCTACTGACTCTAGGTGAGAGTGACAGGGAGAGGGGTTCCCCCCAGGTAGAAGTCCTGGTTTTGGAGGGTGAAGACATCCCAGAAGAGTGTAAGTTTGAGTGTCAGGGACAGTCAGGAACTGTCTCACCAGTCTCAGGAGGGTGATGTGGGGTGCTTTTTCAAGGCTGAGTAACTGGATGGTTGGATGAAGGGTAGTTTGGTTACATCGTGTGAGGGGCTGAGTGATATAATTGCTGGAGAGCATATGTCTAGTCCTTATTTTACAGAGGTATGCCAACACCAGGTGGAGTGTGAGTTCTCTGACCCCAGGGAACTTACACTGGAGGCAGACCTCTGGGTGAGTACCAGAGGGTCTAAAGAGGGACTTGGGGTGCCCATGAGGGGAGTGGTCTAGGTATTTTCAAACCAGGTGAGGTAGAGAAGTATTGCAGTGTCCTAGGTAGGTCCCAGTATAGTGGGATGGGTGAGGGACCCCATGTCCAGCCTCAGAGGAGAGGGAATGGGCTGAGGTCCAAGGTGCCCGAGATCCAGTCCCTGGTCCTGGCGGGCTCCATGAGGGAACACCAGGTGGGGAGCATAGCCCGGTGTGAGAAAGTAGCCTCTTTCTAGCCTTGTTACCCCCACTTTTGGCCTGCTTGTGAGTATATGTCAGGGTGTTTTCACTGTCTCACTGGGATCCTGCTAGCCAGGGCCCAGTGCTCATAGTGAAAACCCTATGTTGTCAGTATGTTTGTTATGTGTCACTGGGACCCTGTTAGCCAGGACCCCAGTGCTCATAAGTGTGCACTGTATGTGTTCCCTGTGTGATGACTAACTGTCTCACTGAGGCTCTGCTAACCAGAACCTCAGTGGTTATGCTCTCTCTGCTTTCCAAATTGTCACTAACAGGCTAGTGACCAATTTCACCAATTCACATTGGCATACTGGTACACCCATATAATTCCCTAGTATATGGTACTGAGGTATCCAGGGTATTGGGGTTCCAGGAGATCCCTATGGGCTGCAGCATTTTTTTTGCCACCCTTAGGGAGATCTGACAATTCTTACACAGGCCTGCCAGTGCAGCCTGAGTGAAATAACATCCACGTTATTTCACAGCCATTTACCACTGCACTTAAGTAACTTATAAGTCACCTATATGTCTAACCTTCACCTGGTGAAGGTTGGGTGCAAAGTTACTTAGTGTGTGGGCACCCTGGCACTAGCCAAGGTGCTCCCACATTGTTCAGGGCAAATTCCCCGGACTTTGTGAGTGCGGGGACACCTTTACACGCGTGCACTACTGTATACATAGGTCACTACCTATGTATAGCGTCACAATGGTAACTCCAAACATGGCCATGTAACATGTCTAAGATCATGGAATTGTCACCCCAATGCCATTCGGGCATTGGGGAGACAATTCCATGATCCCCCGGGTCTCTAGCGCAGAACCAGGGTACTGCCAAACTGCCTTTCTGGGGTCTCCACTGCAGCTGCTGCTGCTGCCAACCCCTCAGACAGGTTTCTGCCCTCCTGGGGTCCAGGCAGCCCTGGCCCAGGAAGGCAGAACAAAGAATTTCCTCTGAGAGAGGGTGTGACACCCTCTCCCTTTGGAAATAGGTGTGATGGCTGGGGAGGAGTAGCCTCCCCCAGCCTCTGGAAATGCTTTGATGGGCACAGATGCTGCCCATCTCTGCATAAGCCAGTCTACACCGGTTTAGTGATCCCCCAGCCCTGCTCTGGCGCGAAAATGGACAAAGGAAAGGGCAGTGACCACTCCCCTGACCTGCACCTCCCAGGGTAGGTGCCCAGAGCTCCTCCAGTGTGCCCCAGACCTCTGCCATCTTGGAAACAGAAGTGTTGCTGGCACACTGGACTGCTCTGAGTGGCCAGTGCCAGCAGGTGACGTCAGAGACTCCTTCTGATAGGCTCTTACCTCTGTTAGTAGCCAATCCTCCTTCCTAGGTAGCCAAACATCCTTTTCTGGCTATTTAGGGTCTCTGCTGTGGGGAATTCTTCAGATGCCGAACGCAAGAGCTCACCAGAGTTCCTCTGCATCTCCCTCTGCACCTTCTGCCAAAGGATCGACCGCTGACTGCTCAGGTCACCTGCAAAACCGCAACAAAGTAGCAAGACGACTACTAGCAACCTTGTATCGCTTCATCCTGCTGGATTTCTCAACTGTTTCCAGGTGGTGCATGCTCTGGGGGTAGCCTGCCTTCACCCTGCACCAGAAGCTCTGAAGAAATCTCCTGTGGGTCGACAGAATCTTCCCCCTGCAACCGCAGGCAACAAAAGACTGCATCACTGGTCCTCTGGGTCCCCTCTCAGCACGACGAGCGTGGTCCCTGGAACTCAGCAACTCTGTCCAAGTGACTCCCACAGTCCAGTGACTCTTCAGTCCAAGTTTGGTGGAGGTAAGTCCTTGCCTCCCCACGCTAGACTTCATTGCTGGTTACCCCGTGATTTGCAGCTGCTCCAGCTCCTGTACACTCTTCCAGGATTTCCTTCATGCACAGCCAAGCCTGGGTCCCCGACACTCTAACCTGCATTGCACAACCTTCTGAGTTGTCCTCTTGTGGGACTCCCTTTTGTGACTTCGGGTGGACTCCGGTTCACTTTTCTTCTAAGTGCCTGTTCAGGTACTTCTGCGGGATCTGCATGCTTCTGTGAGGGCTCCCTGACTTGCTGGGTGCCCCCTCTGTCTCCTCATCCAAGTGGCGACATCCTGGTCCATCCTGGGCCGCAGCAGATTCCAAAAACCCTAACCACGACCCTTGCAGCTAGCAAGGCTTGTTTGCAGCCTTTCTGCGTGGGAACACCTCTGCAAGCTTCTTCACGACGTGTGACATCCATCCTCCAAAGGGGAAACTCCTAGTCTCTTCGTTCTTGCAAGACACCAAGCTTCTTCCATCCAGTGGCAGCTTCCTTGCACCTTCAACTGGCATTTCCTTGGCTCCTGCCCACTCTTGACACTGTCGCGACTCTTGGACTTGGTCCCCTTGTCTTACAGGTACTCAGGTCTGGAAATCCACTGTTGTTGCATTGCTGGTGTTGGTTTTCCTTGCAGAATCCCCCTATCACGACTTCTGTGCTCTCTCGGGGTTGTAGGTGCACTTTACACCTACCTTACAGGGTCTTGGGGTGGGCTATTTTCCTAACCCTCACTGTTTTCTTATAGTCCCAGCGACCCTCTACAAGCTCACATAGGTTTGGGGTCCATTCGTGGTTCGCATTCCACTTTTGGAGTATATAGTTTGTGTTGCCCCTATACCTATGTGCTCCTATTGCAATCTATTGTAACTTTACACTGCTTGCATTACTTCCTTTTGCTATTACTGCATAATTTTGGTATTGTGTACATATATCTTGTGTATATTTCTCATCCTCATACTGAGGGTACTCACTGAGATACTTTTGGCATATTGTCATAAAAATAAAGTACCTTTATTTTTATGACATCTGTGAATTGTGTTTTCTTATGATATTGTGCACATGACACCAGTGGTATAGTAGGAGCTTTACATGTCTTCTAGTTCAGCCTAAGCTGCTTTGCCATAGCTACCTTCTATCAGCCTAAGCTGCTAGAAACACCTCTTCTACACTAATAAGGGATAACTGGACCTGGCACAAGGTGTAAGTACCTCTGGTACTCACTACAAGCCAGGCCAGCCTCCTACACCTGTACCGTAGGGCCATCTGAGGGAGACCCCACAGGATCAGGAGAACATGGGGGGGTGACTGTAGCCAGGCTCCCACCAGTTCTGGTGTCTGGCAGTACTACTACTAGTGAGGGGTTGCAGAGGTCCAGACAGAGGCTTGAGAAGGGGTTATGGACCCCAGTGGAGAACCTGGAGAGTCAGGGTTGTCAGCTCTGAGAGCACAGCCCCCCAGAAGTGACCTTGGTGAGACCATTTCCAGGTTGGTGGGAATCAAGACTCTGCCTGATGGGAAGGGGTCAGGAGACCTGTGCCAGCCAGATTCTTGTGGGGCCCTTGGGGATGGTGTGTCCCTTGTGGGGGGGTAAGTGTGCCCCCCAGGAAGTCCTGGTGTGCCAGGCAATGGTTCAACCACAGGGTGGTGACTCTGGGTTGGATGACCAGGTTCAGAGGGTAAACTCTGACCTGTTGTGGGGTAGGTGTGCCCCCCAGGAAGTCCTGGGTTACCAGGCAGTGGTCCAGTATGAGGGTACAGACCCTGGACTGGAGGATCAGGTGCAGGGGGTAAACCCTGACCTGAAAGGGGAGGCGGTTTGCCCAATCACCCATCCTGGTGTGATTTCTAGGGTGACTCTCCCTGGGGGGGGGGGGTGCAGAACCCTGGGAATATGGGCAGGAGAGGGAAAGACTCGGCCCTGACCCAAGTTCAATCTAAGGGTACAGACCCTGCATTGGAAGGCCAGGTTCAGGGCATCCCCCCTGACCTGGAAGGAGGGGCTACTGCTAACAGTGCCCCTACCATGTTGTCTTCTGGGGGAGCCACTCTTAGGTGATGGGTGCAGGACCCCAGAAAGGAGAGCAGAGGGAGGGAAGCCTCACCCCTGGCCCTAGTCCAACCTGAAGGTACAGACCCCTGGTTGGAAGACCAGTTGCAGGTTAACATCCCTGCACTGGTGGGAGAATTGTGCAGGACAGCTTTAACAAGTACCCTGACAATTTAGAACTCTGGGGGTGCCACTCCTGGCGAGAGGGTACAGAGCCCCAGAGGGGAGGACCAGTGTCAGGCTGTCATCCCTGACCTGGTGGAAGGGAAGTGGTCAAAGGGTGCCAGGCACCTGGGGCTACCACCCCCTCATTCTCCACACTGACAGTGGTTGGAGAGCCTTGAGAGGCCTGGGGCTTGGCTGTCATTCCTGACAGCTGTCAGTGGCCACTGTGGCTTGCTGTCCTGGTGGACAGGGTTGCCCCTGAGGGAGGGACAAGAGTCACACCCCGGGGGTGGAGTGGGCAACATCACTGTGTTGGCCCTGGTTGTACTATCTGCCCCTAGGATACATCTGTGAGCAAAGTAAGGTTAGGTGCTGTGCAGAAGGTATCTGCAGTTGAGGAGAAAGGTTCCCCATGGGTTAGCATAGTGGGCCCTGAGAGTATGGACAGAGGGATCCAAGTGGAGTCAGGAAGGCGTAGAACTGGAACATGTCCCTGCTGTTGTGGGCCTGGGTCCCTGTTCTATCGCCCCAATCAGGGAAGTACACCAAGGTATTGATTGTTCTTCCCTGGCTTTTGGTAGGGGGTCATGTTGGATTTTGCCCTTTTCTAGGGTCATCCTCAATCTGCCCAGGGCCTCTAAATCAAATGCCACTAGTGGGCCTGCAGCAGAGGTTGGGCCACCCACATTAGTGGCTCTGTAATCATGTCTCAGACCTGCAACTGCAGTGTCTGCATGTGCAGTTTTAAACTGCCTATTCAACTTGGCAATTGTACCCACTTGCCAGGCCTAAACCTTTCCTTTTCCTACATGTAAGGCCCCCTGAGGTAGGCCCTAGGTACCCCCAAGGGCAGGGTGCAGTGTATGTTTAAGGTAGCACAAATAGTAATGTGTTTTATATGTCCTGACAGTGAAATAATGCTAAATTCGTTTTTCACTGTTGCAGGGCCTCTCCCTCTCATAGGTTAACATGGGGGCTACCTTTAAAGATGATTAAAGTGTAGATTCCCTTTGGGAGCAGATAGACATGTGGAGTTTGGGGTCTCTGAGCTCACAGTTTAAAAATACATCTTTTAGTAAAGTTGATTTTAAGATTGTGTATTTGAAAATGGCACTTTTAAAAAGTTGGCATTTTCTTGCTTAAACCATTTGTGTGACTCTGCCTGTTTGTGGATTCCCTGTCTGGGTCAGTTTGTCGGTTGGGCTGTTTGCACCTCTCTTTGGACAGTGACACAAAGGGAGCTGGGGTGTAGTGTGCATTTCCTGATGAGCCATCTCTGCTAGGAGGGAGGGGAAGAGTGGTCACTCACACCTGAAAGGGCTGTGAATGCCCTTGCACAATGCAGTCTCCAACCCCCTGGTGTGTGTCTGGGGCCTGGCCTGGGCAAGGCAGGATTTCACAAAGAAGAGAGACTTTTCTTTGAAGTAAGCCTACTTCAAAGGACAACATGGGTATAAGAAGGGCATCCAAAACCACAGACTTCATAACACTTCTGGAAACCAAAAGGAACCTCTGCCTGGAGAAGAGCTGGAGAGCTGAGGAAGAAGAGCTGCCCTGCCTGTGGTTTGTGGAGCTATCCTGCAGTTGATGCTTCTGCCTGTGCAAGAGGACAAAGACTGGACTTTGTGTTGCCTTCCTTCTTGTGAATAACTCTCCAAGGGCTTGATTTAGAGCTTGCCTCTTGTTGTTTGAAGTCTCAGGGACAGCAAAGACTTCTCTCTGCCAGCACCTGGAGTCTCTGCTGAGACTCCTACTCTGCCTAGTGGTGCCCATCCAGTTCCTGGGACCCTGAAAGGAGAAGCTGGCAGCCCAAGAGTGAGAAATCCACGCACCGACCGCCGTACGGGGAAAAAATCAGCTTGACTCCGATCTGCGGCTGAAAAATTGGCACACCTCCGGCTTCGCTGCTGAAAATCAACGCTCGCCGGCAGCGCAACCGGAAGAACGATGCCCGTGGCTGGAGAAATGACGTGCAGGATCGCTGACGGAGACTGGTGAGATCACAGCCGGTGGTGGATGCTTTTCGGATCATCATGCAGCAGGATTTCTGACGCAAACATCGCTGGGCATGCAAAAACGACGCAAGGCCTGCCCAGACCCCAGACTGCAGTTCGAATCGACGCATCGCTCTCCTGCAGAGAGGAGAAAAGAAGCACGCCGACTCGACTGAAGGAGAAACGATGCATGGTCTCGCTGCTTGTGAGTGATATCGACGCATCGCAAGCCCTTTTTGACACACATTCGCCCTTGAGGGGTTATTTTTGATGCACCCAGGTACATTTTCACGCTAACAGCATTAGTGTTGTGTTTAAAGCTACATGAAGACTCTTTTTGGTTTTTAATTGATAACTTGGCTTGTGTATTGTGGATTTTTGTCATTTCTGTCTTGTTTTGTTTAGATAAATATTTTCTATTTTTCTAAACCTGGGTAATGTAATTTTGTAGTGTTTTCATTAAGTTACTTTGTGTGTTGGTACAAATACTTTACATCTAGCACTCTGAAGTTAAGCCTACTGCTCGTGCCAAGCTACCAAGGGGGTGAGCAGGGGTTAGTTGAGGGTGATTCTCTTTTTCCCTTACTAGAGTGAGGGTCCTTGCTTGGACAGGGGGTATCCTGACGGCCAACCAAAGACTCCATATCTAACAGTGATATTTAGTTTTAATATAGGTTTTGGAACTGTTGGAACGTATATTGGAGCTGTTGAGAAAGAACTTCAAATTCCATACAGTGTCCCACATGTAGGAATATCTATTGACAAAATACTGGTTGCAAACTGTGTACAGTATTTTTGTGATAAGTAAAGATGTTTCAAGAACCAGCCTAATATTTAATAGGTTGATTCTTAAACATCTAAATGGCAGTGGGTTAGAGTGCGACCTGCTTCAAGAATATTAATGAGTTAGGTCATAAACTGTGACTAACTATGATTGGAGGAAAACACAGGGATGGTGGCCTGATGCGGTGAGCAAACCACCAGGACTGTGATTGCTTTTTACTGTAGCTCTTTTTACTTAAAAAAACAGTAGGGTGTTTAAAAAGAAAAGTTTATTTTTTTTGGTTAGGAGTTGGCAGTGTCTCTCTTGATGACAGCCTACTCTTCAACAAACTGTTTTCAACATTCAGAAAGGGGAAGGGATCTCAAGAGGGCATCCTCCCCTTTTGCAAATGCATTACCAACCTCTTTGAGAAGCTGTTAAAAATTAGGGCCACATTTCGAAAGGGTGGTGCAGCGCCAAAATTTGCAGCACTGCGCTGCATCATTCTAGAAATGCAGAGACGCACCATATTTAATAAAATATGGTTCACCCATGTGTTTCCCCCTGCGCCGGCGCTAAATATAGCAAGCATCCCCAATGCAGGCATCCTTGCACCATATTGAAAGGGTGTCTGTGTTGAAGGATTGATTGTTTATGTGCAGGAGGGTGTTTCTTTGTACACATAAATAATACTTCATGGCCTTTTGCTCTTTCTATGTGTGCTGCAGAATGGAGCACACATTGAAAAAACAAAAATGAGAAGAAATAACAGTATTTCTCCTCGTTGTGCCATGCTAACAACACCCCTGTGGTGGTGTTAGTTTTTGGCACTGCCACAGATTTACGCATTCTTGTAAATCTGGGACTGCATCAAAAGCAGTGGGTGTTGCGGTGGAACGCCCACAGCAACACCCATTGCACGCCTCTCTGACACAGAAATCTGCGTCCAAGTGGCCCATATTTACAAGATGATGCTAAGCCACAAAAAGTGGCTTAGCACTGCCTTGTGAATGTGGCGCACTGCAGAGTGCCACCGGAGCGTCACAGAAAGTGATGCTCCAGTGGCACTAGGACCTTGAAGATCTGGCCCTTTAGGTGCAGCGCCACTTTCCTTGCGTCCCTTAGTGCCCCCTATGTGTTTGCCAAATTTAAAATACGGCGCACCATGGCACAGGGTATGGGGCAATAGTTTCATTTTTTTTTTACGCTCTGTAGGAGTAGCGCCTAAATTTAGGTGCTTTTTTGGCGCTACTCCTGCAGAGTACTTAGGGGCCCATTATACATAATGGAAGCCTCTTTTTAATGCCTGCTCTGGGCAGGTATTAAAAGTGCCAAAACAATGGCACAAGGAAATCACTTAGATTTCCTTGCATGATTTTTTCAGCCTCCTTAATGGGGGAATGCCCCCCTTGCATACATTATGCCTGGTGCACGCAGAATATGGCGCAAGGGTTTGCAAAGTGGCGCAATGCATGCATTGCACCACTTCGTGAATATGGCATGGGGAAAATGCCACTTTAGCGCCACCTTAACATAAAAAAAATGACGCTATGGTGGCGCTAGGTGGTGCTAGGGGATCTTAAGTCTGCCCCTTAATGTTTTGAGACTAGATTATAGTTGTATGACACTGATACATAAGAAACGGATTTGGTATTTGGAAGGTGTGCCTATAACATGCCTATTCTAGTTACTGAATCAGTATCCATTTGGATTCCCATCCTATCCCATGGACTAACCCAATGAAGTTAGTGCAAAACAAAACTAATTTTAACAGCCGCAAACATTGAATTGGAGCATTTGTAACCGTTGAAATGGTTTGAAGATCTGACCCCAGGTTTTTCCCCTGGATAGGAATTAGTGGGCCAAAGAATTTTGTTGTTTGTTAATTTAGAGCATTTTTTTGATTAAGCAATCCTTTCCAATGCATGTCAAATTAAGATTCCAACTGAATTGCAAGTAAGGGCATTAATATTCACTCTGATTGTGATACTATGGTCTTGATTCCCTGTTGTTTGGAATTTTCCAGCCTCTGCATTACTCCCTGTTTGTTCAGTGGTAGGAATTCCGATTTGGGTGGTATTTAACGCATCTGGTATTTAACGAGTATATTAATTATCTCTCCCTTCATTCAATATCAGCAGGTCATGTATATTGCTTAACAGATCATGCAGATTTTCGTGCATTTAGCAATACAATCCGCAATGTATTACCTACAAATTCAGAATAGGCATTATTTAAAGCACCCAATAATATACCCTGTGGTTCAGTTATTTTTTTGTGTGCGATAAATAGCACCTTCATTCTGCTAAACTCAGAATTAGGGTCTAACGGCCTGATTTTGATCTTGACCGTATTACCGCCATGAGCTACAGTGGCGGTCCCAAGTACTCCCTCAAGCTGACAGTGTTCTGACCACCATATTTAGATCAATGGCTGGTCAGCCACTGTCTGCACCAATGGAGTGTACTCTGTTGGGCTAGCTGTAACCCGCAGCCGATAGGGCGGACTCCAGTGCGTCAGGATGGTGGGATTGCACCAACCATATTTAGACAGCATAGTCAAATTGGCGGTGTACCAGTGGCAGTCCCATGATGGCGGGAGTCTGTCGTGGGACCCATTCGGCATTGGAATATGGCTGTAGCTATTTGATGAACGTTAGCAGCCCACTCCTGGTATATATTGGACAATTGTGAACACCTGCAAAACACACTATAAAACACAGTCTGTAGGAGGCTGGACTGGCTTGTAGTGAGTACCAAGGGGTACTTGCACCTTGCACCAGGCCCAGTTATCCCTTATTAGTGTATAGGGTGTCTAGCAGCTTAGGCTGATAGATAATGGTAGCTTAGCAGAGCAGCTTAGGCTGAACTAGGAGACGTGTGAAGCTACTACAGTACCACTTAGTGTCATATGCACAATATCATAAGAAAACACAATACACAGTTATACTAAAAATAAAGGTACTTTATTTTTATGACAATATGCCAAAGTATCTTAGAGTGTACCCTCAGTGAGAGGATAGGAAATATACACAAGATATATATACACAATAGCAAAAATATGCAGTATAGTCTTAGAAAACAGTGCAAACAATGTATAGTTACAATAGGATGCAATGGGGAAACATAGGGATAGGGGAAACACAAACCATATACTCCAGAAGTGGAATGCGAACCACGAATGGACCCCAAACCTATGTGACCTTGTAGAGGGTCGCTGGGACTATTAGAAAATAGTGAGAGTTAGAAAAATAACCCTCCCCAAGACCCTGAAAAGTGAGTGCAAAGTGCACTAAAGTTCCCCTAAGGACAAAGAAGTCGTGTTAGAGGAATAATGCAGGAAAGACACAAACCAGCAATGCAACAACTGTGGATTTCCAATCTAGGGTACCTGTGGAACAAGGGGACCAAGTCCAAAAGTCACAAGCAAGTCGGAGATGGGCAGATGCCCAGGAAATGCCAGCTGCGGGTGCAAAGAAGCTTCTACTGGACAGAAGAAGCTGAGGTTTCTGCAGGAACGCAAAGGGCTAGAGACTTCCTCTTTGGTGGACGGATACCACTCGCCTTGGAGAGTCGTGCAGAAGTGTTTTCCCGCCGGAAGGATGCCAACAAGCCTTGCTAGTTGCAAATCGTGCGTTTGGTGTTTTTGGATGCTGCTGGGGCCCAGGAGGGACCAGGAGGTCGCAAAGTGGACCTGAAGAGAGAGGGGACGTCGAGCAAGACAAAGAGCCCTCACTGAAGCAGGTAGCACCCAGAGAAGTGCCAGAAAAAGGCACTACGAGGATGCGTGAAACGGGGCTTGCCGAAGTTGCACAAAGGAGTCCCACGTCGCCGGAGACCAACTTAGAAAGTCGTGCAATGCAGGTTAGAGTGCCGTGGACCCAGGCTTGGCTGTGCACAAAGGATTTCCGCCGGAAGTGCACAGGGGCCGGAGTAGCTGCAAAGTCGCGGTTCCCAGCAATGCAGCCCAGCGAGGTGAGGCAAGGACTTACCTCCACCAAACTTGGACTGAAGAGTCACTGGTCTGTGGGGGTCACTTGGACAGAGTCGCTGGATTCGAGGGACCTCGCTCGTCGTGCTGAGAGGAGACCCAAGGGACCGGTAATGCAGCTTTTTGGTGCCTGCGGTTGCAGGGGGAAGATTCCGTCGACCCACGGGAGATTTCTTCGGAGCTTCTGGTGCAGAGAGGAGGCAGGCTAACCCCACAGCATGCACAAGCAGGAAAACAGTCGAGAAGGCGGCAGGATCAGCGTTACAGAGTTGCAGTAGTCGCCTTTGCTACTATGTTGCAGGTTTGCAGGCTTCCAGCGCGGTCAGCAGTCGATTCCTTATCAGAAGGTGAAGAGAGAGATGCAGAGGAACTCGGATGAGTTCTTGCATTCATCATCTGAAGTTTCCCCAGAGACAGAGACCCTAAATAGCCAGAAAAGAGGGTTTGGCTACCTAGGAGAGAGGATAGGCTACTAACACCTGAAGGAGCCTATCAGCAGGAGTCTCTGACGTCACCTGGTGGCACTGGCCACTCAGAGCAGTCCAGTGTGCCAGCAGCACCTCTGTTTCCAAGATGGCAGAGGTCTGGAGCACACTGGAGGAGCTCTGGACACCTCCCAGGGGAGGTGCAGGTCAGGGGAGTGGTCACTCCCCTTTCCTTTGTCCAGTTTCACGCCAGAGCAGGGGCTAAGGGGTCCCTGAACCGGTGTAGACTGGCTTATGCAGAATTGGGCACATCTGTGCCCAAGAAAGCATTTCCAGAGGCTGGGGGAGGCTACTCCTCCCCTGCCTTCACACCATTTTCCAAAGGGAGAGGGTGTCACACCATCTCTCAGAGGAAGTTCTTTGTTCTGCCATCCTGGGCCAGGCCTGGCTGGACCCCAGGAGGGCAGATGCCTGTCTGAGGGGTTGGCAGCAGCAGCAGCTGCAGTGAAACCCCAGGAAGGGCAGTTTGGCAGTACCAGGGTCTGTGCTACAGACCACTGGGATCATGGGATTGTGCCAACTATGCCAGGATGGCATAGAGGGGGCAATTCCATGATCATAGACATGTTACATGGCCATATTCGGAGTTACCATTGTGAAGCTACATATAGGTAGTGACCTATATGTAGTGCACACGTGTAATGGTGTCCCCGCACTCACAAAGTTCAGGGAATTGGCTCTGAACAATGTGGGGGCACCTTGGCTAGTGCCAGGGTGCCCTCACACTAAGTAACTTTGCACCTAACCTTTACCAGGTAAAGGTTAGACATATAGGTGACTTATAAGTTACTTAAGTGCAGTGTAAAATGGCTGTGAAATAACGTGGACGTTATTTCACTCAGGCTGCAGTGGCAGGCCTGTCTACGAATTGTCAGAGCTCCCTATGGGTGGCAAAAGAAATGCTGCAGCCCATAGGGATCTCCTGGAACCCCAATACCCTGGGTACCTCAGTACCATATACTAGGGAATTATAAGGGTGTTCCAGTAAGCCAATGTAAATTGGTAAAAATGGTCACTAGCCTGTTAGTGACAATTTGGAAAGAAATGAGAGAGCATAACCACTGAGGTTCTGATTAGCAGAGCCTCAGTGAGACAATTAGTCACTACACAGGTAACACATTCAGGCACACTTATGAGCACTGGGGCCCTGGGTTACCAGGGTCCCAGTGACACATACAACTAAAACAACATATATACAGTGAAAAATGGGGGTAACATGCCAGGCAAGATGGTACTTTCCTACACAGTCCATTTCAAACCATGATCGTTTGCTATTCCACTGCTTCCCATAATGGTAGGGCGGAGGAGTCCATGTTTTACAGAGGGAGAATTTACAGTCATGGTGGATGAAATTATTAGAGTAGAGTCACAACTGTTTGGAACACCAGTTCAAAATATTACTTTAGCTCAGAAAAGGCAAGTGTGGAACAGAATGCTGTAGCTAACAGTCCAAGCACAGAGGAGGAAGTTAGGAAGAGGTGGAACAACCTGTGGGGGACAGTCTGTTCCCTGACCTCCATGTGTCACTTGGAGGCCCAGAGGGCAGGTGGTGGTTCTCCCAGCCCTCCATTACAACTCTTTCCCTGGGAGGAGAAAGTCTTGCAGATCCTACATCCTGAAGGCTTGACAGGAATCCCAGGTGGCGTAGAGATAGAGGGCATCATTATGACCCTGGAGGTCACCAGACCGCCAGGGTCACGGTCGCGGTATGCCCGCCGCCAAAGTGGTGGTCCAACCACAACATTATGACTGTGGCAAAAGTTTCCAGGTCGGACTGCCAGCACTGTCAGTTTGATGCCAGTCGACAGGCTGGCGGTCTCAGCAGTTGTAATCTGCTAGAGCAGCGGTGCTTGAAGTGCTGTCCTGGGGATTACGAGTCCCCTTTCCACCAGCCTGTGCATGGCAGAAGCCCCGCCATGCAAAGGCTAGGGCAAAGGGGGTGCCGGGGGCCCCATGTGGCCCCTGCACTGCCCATGCACTTGGCATGGGCAGGGCCATCATGGACAGCCCCGTTCCACTTTCCACTGCCCAAATTATGGGCAGCGGAAAGAACGACAGGTGCTTCTGCACCCGGTGCACTGCCACATTGGCACCGGCTTGATTATGAGGTGGTGTCACTGTTAAGACCCTGTTCACAGCAGGGCCGGCAGACAGAAAGACTGTTTCCGCCCGCCGTCTCAGTGGTTAACTCCTAGTACGGCCGGCGGTGTTCTGGCCGCACAGGTGGCCTGATGGGGGTACAAGTTTTTTGCAGGAGGATCTCGTAATAAGGCCTTATGTGTGTATATTTAAAGGTTTCTGATCATGTTCTGTGGCATGCATATTATTAGTAGTATTGATATACAATTTACTTTGCAGTGTTCATAAGATGACCAATTCCAATTAATCAAATAAGTTGTACCATGGTTTGTTTTTGAGGCTGCTAGGCCTTGAAGTCTCTGTTTTGAATTGCATGTCTGGTACATGGAATGTAACTTCCTAAGCAACATTTTACATTTCAGCACATCTCTCCATCATTGTTACTGAAGTGTGCCTCTGTGTATATTAACCTGCATGAGTAAAAAGTGAAAACTCACACAAAGGCCTCAAAATCCCATTAATCATAATATTTTCTTTTCTTTAGGTTGTGTCATCTGTAGCTGAAGACAAATTTGAGGTAAAAAAAACATACTGTTAATGTCTTTTTATTTTGTGATTCATACTAGGACCAACACCCAGGGCCATCGGATCACCGTCTGCAACCAAAAACAACTTCACTCCAGCCCAGGTTAAAGCCTTCAATGAGGACACCACTCCTACAAGTCCAGATTAGTAGGGGATGCCTGGTCCAACCAGTGAGTCACACTCGGCACATACCTATTCCTCCTACCCCAGCTGCTACAACAACTATGCTTCTGAATACCTCTACTTCCTGTGTCCAAAGGAGCACAACTCCCATATTGTGCCCACCAGTCCAGATTACTGATGAGCAGCCACAATCACCTCCATTTGTGCCAGGACCCAGTGTGATGAGCCGCACTGCCTCAAGATCACAGTGTAGTGGGGGTAGGCATTATGGGAGGGAATCAGTGGGCCAGGAAAGTGAGGCAACTGGCATTAATGTCACCCAGGCCACCATTGACCGAGTCTTGGGTGCAAATCAACAGTTCCAAGACATGATTGGCCAGGTCCTAATCGAGATCCAGGACCTTAAGCAGGTACAGAGGGAGCAAATTATTGAGCTACAGAATCACAACTCGAATTTCTGCTCCTTGACTGGGAGATGTGTGACATTTACCATTCACATGTGCAGGGGCTTATCTCTACCATCTACCCCTACATCAGGACATACTACAGTCCCCACAGCCAGATACATGGAGGCCCTGCCACAACAGGAAACTGATCCACCCACCTACCCCCCCACCCTACCCCTGTGGGGGACATTCAACTGGATCACCAGGAGAGGACGGAAAGACCTCCACCACCCCCTCCAAGAGATGATGAACCTCATTTTCTTCCAGTGTGTGTGTCTACCATTCACTTTGTGGACTAATTACATGGACACATTTGTCTTTTCTGAGGAAAGATGTATTTTGTACATTGGACTGCAGACAATTTGTGCTCAACAAACATAGTTTCATCCACCATGAAGGATTTCTTTTTTTATTACTATACTTTTTCATTTGGCATGGGCAGGGCCATCATGGACAGCCCCATTCCACTTTCCACTGCCCAAATTATGGGCAGCGGAAAGAACGACAGGTGCTTCTGCACCCGGCGCACTGCCACATTGGCACCGGCTTGATTATGAGCTGGTGTCACTGTTAAGACCCTGTTCACCGCAGGGCTGGCAGGCAGAAAGACTGTTTCCGCCCGCCGTCTCAGAGGTTAACTCCTAGTACGGCCAGCGGTGTTCCGGCCACACAGGTGGCCTGATGGGGGTACAAGTTTTTTGCGGGAGGATTTCGTAATGAGGCCCTATGTTGTATATTCAAGGGTTTCTGATCATGTTCTGTGGCATGCATATTATTGGTGGTATTGATATACAATTTTCTTTGCAGTGTTCATAAGATGACCAATTCCATTTATTCAAATAAGTTGTACCATGGTTTGTTTTTGAGGCTCCTAGGCCTTGAAGTCTCTGTTTTGAATTGCATGTCTGGTACATGGAATGTAACTTCCTAAGCAACATTGTACATTTCAGCACATCTCTCCATCATTGTTACTGAAGTGTGCCTCTGTGTATATTAACCTGCATGAGTAAAAAGTGAAAATTCACACAAAGGCCTCAAAATCCCATTAATCATAATATTTTCTTTTCTTTAGGTTGTGTCATCTGTAGCTGAAGACAGATTTGAGGTAAAAAAAACATACTGTTAATGTCTTTTTATTTTGTGATTCATACTAGGACCAACACCCAGGGCCAGCGGATCACCGTCTGCAACCAAAAACAACTTCACTCCAGTCCAGGTTAAAGCCTTCAATGAGGACACCACTCCTACAAGTCCAGATTATGAGGGGATGCCTGGTCCAACCAGTGAGTCACACTCGGCACATACCTATTCCTCCTACCCCAGCTGCTACAACATCTACGCTTCTGAATACCTCTACTTCCTGTGTCCAAAGGAGAACAACTCCCATATTGTGCCCACCAGTCCAGGTTACTGTTGAGCAGCCACAATCACCTCCATTCGTGCCAGGACCCTGTGTGATGAGCCACACTGCCTCAAGATCACAGTGTAGTGGGGGTAGGCATTATGGGAGGGAATCAGTGGGCCAGGAAAGTGAGGCAACTGGCATTAATGTCACCCAGGCCACCATTGACCGAGTCTTGGGTGCAAATCAACAGTTCCAAGACGTGATTGGCCAGGTCCTATTCGAGATCCAGGACCTTAAACAGGTACAGAGGGAGCAAATTATTGAGCTACAGAATCACAACTCGAATTTCTGCTCCTTGACTGGGAGATGTGTGACATTTACCATTTACATGTGCAGGGGCTTTCCTCCACCATCTACCCCTACATCAGGTCATACTACAGTTCCCACAGCCAGAGACATGGAGGCCCTGCCACAACAGGACATTGATCCACCCACCTACCCCCCACTCTACCCCTGTGGGGGACGTTCAACTGGATCACCAGGAGAGGATGGAAAGACCTCCACCACCCCCTCCAAGAGATGATGAACCTAATTTTCTTCCAGTGTGTGTGTCTTCCATTCAATTTGTGGACTAATTACATGGACACATTTGTCTTTTCTGAGGAAAGATGTATTTTGTACATTGGACTGCAGACAATTTGTGCTCAACAAATATAGTTTCATCCACCATGAAGGATTTTTTTTTTTTATTACTGTAGTTTTTACTTTCTGGCTTCAAAGCTATTGCGCTCACCTTTTTGCTCAAAATAAATGTACATAAAACAAATTGAAAGACTGGTGATGTATTTATTCTGCTAATTCCTTTTCCGTGCCTTCTGAGCATCATCATTTTTTTAATCTGTCATAAAATAAGATACTGAAACAAATAAGAAATGTCAACTCAGTAATGTGTTTACCATGTTGAGAAAGATAGAAAAAGAAACAATGAAATGTGAATGTATTGTTGTCATACAATTATAGGTAACAAGTTTGTGGCTCAATCAAACATGCATTTCACAAACCATGGAGAAGCCAAACTGTCCGTGGCATTTAGAAGTTGAAAATCCAGAACCTTGACACTATGGAAAAAAGGGAATATTACATTAAATCAAACTATTATTGATGCATGACCTCAGGTGGAGCCAGACATCCTGCCTCTACAATAGGAATCCTACATCAACAACACCAAAATTTGAGGCCACATTACCATTTCAGGACACTGTGCCAGTATCTGGTACAATGTCACAACCATCATTCAGAGGTGTGCTAAAAAAGAGTTCTTTCCCCTATGAGGATACACATCAACAACTTCCTATATTGAACACAAATTGAAGATTTAGCCAGTGTGAAGGCAGACCAGCATGCTTTGGCTTGACATACACATGTGGTTTGACCAAGTTAAGCAGCACATATTTCTGTAACGCTAACATTCAACAGAAAACAGGGCTGATACAATCTCAAGAACTTCCATTCAATCACAGTGCAAATTGTCTCTGTACAAGATTTGTCCATCCCAAATAGATGTCTGTCCTTGGATTACCCCACGTTCCCTTTGTACTTTCCAACAGCAACATATCACTGCAAATGTCACAACTTTGAAATGTCCAAATGAAGTTGACATGGTGAAGGACCCTGAAAAAGAATAACAAGGGAAAATTATTGATTTCACATATACAATTTGACTCAGATGATAAGTTAGGAAGACATAGATTCTTAGCACAAGCAAAGTCAATAAACACAGTAGTTAATGTAGGGACACTTTGATCCACAAACATCTTTGTCTTGGGCTTTCCTGAACTGAACATTGCTACCAAACTACCATCGCAGGCTGACATATTCCCTATGTCTCAAGTTGTTTTGACATTGGATGTCACAATATGTAAGGTACACTCACCCTCATGTGAAAAAGTGGTCAATGACATCCTAATGTTGGTCAATTCCTTCCTCTTCACCACTGTCATCTTCAATGGGCATTTCGATAGCCTCACCTGGTAGCTCTTCATGGTCTCCATCCTCTGCAATGATTTGGATGTTCCATCACAGGGCAATGTTGTGCACCATGCAACAGGCAACCATGATTTGGCACACCTTATCAGGTGAATAAAGGATGGCTCAACCAGTCTTGTCCATAAACCCAAATCTGGTCTTCAGGAACCCAAAAGCCCTCTCCAATGGCCTCCATGTTTTTCCATGGGTCTTAAAGAAGGAGACTTTCCCTGGCATTGTTGGATTCCTAATCGGTGACAACAGCCAAGGCCGGTTAGTATACACTGATTCTCCTACAGTGAAGCAATACATTGATAGGTTAAAATCATAGCAGATTACTGCTCATTCCTAAACTTGGATTAATGCAAATGATTCTCAAGTCAAATTGTACCACAAACAAGCCGTTTGCAAGTGTGTGGGGATGTTCCATACTACAAAGGATTTGTGTTGACCCAGGAAAGCGGGCACACACACTTGAGATGTTTTAATCCAACTTGCACATTGAAGGAATGGAAGTTCTTCTTATTGTGGTAGACATGTTCCCAAGTGTGTGGTGGCACCAAGGCAATGTGAGTGATCGATTGCTCCAATCACATGTGGTAGGACACCCTGATCAAAACATTCTCTCTTCACATTTGCCAAATACTGAGGTCTTCGAAACTGGATAAAACTAGTGATGTGTTTCATCATTGAAACAAGGATTTCTTGTAGCACACCAATTAAAGTTGGCTGTGACATGCCTCCAGATACTGCCGCAGTGTATTGAAAACAGCCTGTGGTCAGAAGATGAAGTACTGCCATGAGTTTCACTATTGGTGTTGTTACTGCTGTGTTCCTACTGTGAGACATGAGATCAGTCTCAAGCTGCTGACAGAAATCCAATATAGTTTGCCTATTTAATCTGAACGTTTTGATTTTACAATTTCCTCCATGGTGGCAAGGCCTGGAAATGGTCTGAAGACTTGAGGACACCTTCTTCTACCCATTCCTAGGTTCATATGTCTGCATGTCAGGAAAACAAACTATCAATAAAAATGGTCACACAAGACTTTCTCAATCAACACACATCTCATGTCTATGTTAGATTAGTGATCTTATTGTGGCATATATGTAACCATCATTTTCAAACATCTTTGCTACTGCAAATCAATATTTTTTGACATGTCTGACATGTTTCACAAATAATATGTGACTAGTATATTTGAAATTCATTATTTCCACATCATTATTTTTTAATTTTAAAATTACCATCAATGTTAGAATAGCATACAGCGCAACACTGTTGATGTCAACCACTGTAACAGTTCACTTTTTTATGTGTCATATCTTGCCTAAAACTGTTTTGTGCGTATCTCAGATTTATACACAAAGTAGCCACCATTTTGAGTGGTGGTGCTGCATAAACGATTTAGAAATATACAGCTGCACGTCTTAAAATGGCAGGTGCCTGACCTTGCCTTCAGGACATTGGCTATCCGATGACAGTCAATGGAAGTTGACTGTGTAGTAGGTGGAACACTCCACAATGGACACTGCCATAGGCTAACGTGTGTGACAGTTATGCTCGAAAGCTAATGACTGTGTCTGTCTCCACCACAGAGCGCGTATGCCATATACTTATCCATGTCATCTAAAAAAAGCTCACCTGCCTCCTAACACTGCAGCCAACAACTTTTCAACTTTTGCTGCTGTTACCGATCCTTGGGAGCCAGGATGCTAGGCCAATGAGGTGACAGGGCCCCTGCCTTCTCCCCCGAGGTGTTGGAGATCCTCACCATTTTGAGTGGTGGTGCTGCATAAACGATTTAGAAATATACAGCTGCACGTCTTAAAATGGCAGGTGCCTGACCTTGCCTTCAGGACATTGGCTATCCGATGACAGTCAATGGAAGTTGACTGTGTAGTAGGTGGAACACTCCACAATGGACACTGCCATAGGCTAACGTGTGTGACAGTTATGCTCGAAAGCTAATGACTGTGTCTGTCTCCACCACAGAGCGCGTATGCCATATACTTATACATGTCATCTAAAAAAAGCTCACCTGCCTCCTAACACTGCAGCCAACAACTTTTCAACTTTTGCTGCTGTTACCGATCCTTGGGAGCCAGGATGCTAGGCCAATGAGGTGACAGGGCCCCTGCCTTCTCCCCCGAGGTGTTGGAGATCCTCACCAGCGAGGTCCTGTCCCTGTACAGCCAGCTGTATGGGAACCCAGAGGAACAGGTACATGTTTTAGTGGGAGAACTGTTTCACAAATTAACTTGTTCCTTCTTTAAACATAGGTTAATTTGCCCCTTTTTTTCATGAGTGAATTGTTGTTACTGGAGTGTATTGAACTGAATGATTTAGCCGGATACAGAATGTTGTTTGACAATGTTAGAAATGTCTGTACATTGAAATGAAAAGTCACCTAAACCAATAAGCTCAATTGTCCGATCCTGTTTGTGGGAGACAGCATATTCTGGTTGGCTGAGGGGAGGCCCTAGCTGGGCAGAACCTACCACTCTGCTTAGGGGTCGGTGACTACACCCACTCTAGAACCTGCTCTAACCCTTGGTTGGTTTGGCATAGTGCAGTCAGGCTAATCACCGAGGCAATGTGTAAAGCATTGTAAAGCACAGGCACAGCACAAACACACAATAAATACACTAAGCATCACAAACAAGACTTCACATGAAGTGTATGTAAATAAAGTTAGTATTCAACACACACATGAATTAACACCACATGAGCATAATGTAATAGTACAAGGCCCAACAGTGTTAATACAAACCCAGCAGTATGTACATGTGAGAAAAGTAATACTTGGCAGCACAAGACCTTTCCAGAAGATCACGCCAATTCAGTAAAACAGTTGTAAGATGCATTCCAATTCCCAATGACAGCAGCAGCATGTATATGTACAGAGACTATAGCTTTTTTGAATTAGCTCTGCAGCCTAGGCCACACCAGTAAACGTAAATGTCAACCACGATAGTAAACAACATGCGTAGCAATGTTGGTGCACGGTTAAATCAAGCCACACACTCATTCTGCACTGCTATGCAGTGTCACACTCATCTACACACACTTGCACACACTCGTTTCCAGCACCCTAACGTGGTGCTCCGACAACTGGCAGGTGAGGTGCCAATGAGCTTGCAGACCCCTCTTGGACCCAAACCTTCATCCACCGTCCAACCAATCCCTTTCCCCTCAGAGTTAAAAATGAAGCAGCCTTTCCCCGGATACTAGGCCGCTCGTGGCTGGGGTTACACTTAGTCAAGATCCCAGGCTAAAGGTATGGTGGATGAAAGAGAGAATGGTTGATAAAGCAACTGTCAGTTAATGGAGGTTTGATCCCCACTCTGAAAGTTCTCTTAGGGGTCTCTTCAATGGCCCTTGTCTGCAACACACATGGGGAGGGGAACCTTGGGACATGCTGTTCACAGTGGTGCTAAGCCAAGCCAGACACTCCACTTCACAGATAGTTACCAATTCAGTACCTCACAGGACAGGAAGCACCACATCTGGAATGCAATGACTTGGAACGCTCATGGCATCCCAGTTGAGTTTACCAAATTCCGTGCCCTCTATGTATGAGCACAAGGTCTGGTGCGAGATGAGTTGCACCAAGCACTTCTGAACGCAGACACAAAGTACTCAATGTAGGGCCTCCCTAGGATGAGGCCCTACATCTGGTGCGCAATGACTTGAGTTGCACAGGACAACTCCTCTTACACATAGCAAGTTACCAGTGCAGTGCCTAACAGAAATGAGGCACCACATCAGGAGTGAAATTACTTGAGTCACACCAGACAATGCCGCTGCACATTAAAAGTTACCACTGCGGTGCCTTCCTGAAATGAGGCACAACATCTGGTGCGCGAAGACTTGAGTTGAATAGAAACCGCACACAATGAGCTTGCAGTCAGCTGTCGCACTAGAGAAATTCAGCACACTCGACCCCACGTGGGGTCCCGCAATCAGAAATCCATTCACTATCATCCAAACATTTGTGCTTGACATGGCCCCACAATGAAGGGCCACTCTCCTTGAATGCGGGCTTTATTTGGCAGTTCCTGCACCAGGCATCTCTGGTCTCCAGGTCCTATATTTAGTTCAACGCTCACATCGCTGCTTCCAGATGGAATCCAGAAGACGACATAGCTGAGGAGGGGGGCACCGCTCTCTAGATCACACTGTGGATTGTGTAGGTCCCTCGCAGGAGGTCTTTGATGTCCCTGAAACCTCTATGCAGAGCAGGGTGCAAGCCAACAAGCCCTTGGTAAGCACACTTCACAGTGTCACACTACAGCAAGCAGTTGGCCAAGACCAGCCACTATGCAGGAAGGGTCTGTGATTCCTTCTGAGGACAGTAAATACCCCTGTGAACAACAGATTTCTCTGGCAGTGTGCTCAACACAGTACGGGGACTCCTTCCTGCGCTCCAGCAAGTGAATCTCTGAATTGCTGAAGTGTGGCTACACTGAAATGGGCCTTTGAAATTGGGGGTGGTTCAAAGGGTTCCCATTTGAACCACCGCTGTCTCCCCTTAATTTCTGTCCTGTCTGCCAAGGTTCCCTGGAATGTAGATCCTTATCTTTAGTGGGGCTATGATCTGGCTCTGAGAGGACATGTGTCAAAAACTCTATCTCCAATCTATCCAGCCAGGCCCTCAGACGCAGAGGTTTGTCTTTTTCATTGTCCAAGTTTTATAGCTGTCATTGGGGAATGCACAGACGAGTTTTCCTCCAGTGAAATGGAGCTTCTATTGAAAAGGCACACAAAAGGGATTTTAGAACATGGAAATGCCACTTTTTAGAAGTGGCATTTCTATGGTATTACTGACAAAATCACCTTTAACACTGGAAAGGGTTGGCCACTGGGAGTCTTATGATAGTAAACATGATGAGGCTGCACCACTGCAATCCACTATTACAGCTAGGATCAATTATAAACTTTCCCCCATATTAACCTATGGGTAGAACAGCTTTCAATGGCAGTCAAAACACACATGGGCATTCTTCACTCCTTGGGTACTGGTGCACCTGTGCCCTGGTACACTCACAAGCCTGCAGGGGCAGGCTGGATACAAGCTTTGTAAACACCCAAGGGTTTGAGTGTGCCCATACAGGCCTGCCTTGTCAGGCTCAGTACATATAAAAACCCTAATGTGCAAGTGTGCACATACTGGCACGTTGTGCCAGTCTCAGTATACATATGAAAACTTCACTGTTCAATTGTGCACATACTGGCAAGCACCACTTCCTAGTAGATGTAGGAAGGGAGTGCGCACTTTCCCACTGTAGTCACAGTGGCAGTATGGAAAGCCTTTGCATACTGCCATTTGTCTCTGTATTTGGTACAAACCATAGTATGTGTCTCAATGAAGATTAGGTATGAAGCCAATATAGTTGTGCGTGGGGTAATGTGCAAATAATGTACAGATTGTTTGGCCTTTAGTGTCTCACAAAGATTTGGACTAATCAAGATTTTCTAGCCCTGACCTAGATGATGTTTGTGGCCTGGCTACATGAGGAGATAGAAAGTGTTGAGGGTACTCAACAGTTCATTGCCAATTAGTACTTCCTAGGAAATTGTATATGTTTGGTAAAAATCTATTCTGACTGTTTTGGGAAAGTATGTGAGAGATGCAACAAATTGTGTCATACCATTAAAGACAAACAGAATCACTCAAAACATCTTTTGCTGTTTTTTCTCATCCATACAGGTCAACACCCATCAAAATTTGGACATCTGAGAGGCCATCACCAAGAAGTCGTGGACCCTGGGGGTCTATAAGCAGTGTATTGTTTTGTGCTAAAGGGTTTCACTAGCTTCCTCATCACAAGCCAAGCACTGTTTAGAACAGGCACTTGTCTGCATGTGACAAAGGGGTACCTGCATTTTCTCCATACTACAAGTTTGCACAAGCTACCCTACTTAAGTTCCACCCACCCAGTTGATATGTACAAAATAACCACAGGTTTTGTAGGGAGTACAACCATCTAAACATGTAATCGACTCAATAGTTCCAATAGCTCAAAAATACATTCTCAATCCAACAGCTCTTTTTATTCAAAAAATTCAAAAACACACATATTAATAAAAGCTCATTCAGGTAGGTTTTCCAATTTTATATCAATACAACATATTCCAATTATACTTGATATTATTTCTTTGACTGCTGTTTCCATCCTTTGTTTCTAAATGCATGAAACTAAGAGCTTAAAGGCTTTCTTGAAAAGCCACAGTTGTTACTAAATGCATACGACCAAAAACGTCCAGCCAACATATGTTTCACGGGGATGAGTGTCACTTCTTCAGGGCTGAAAACATACGTTAAAGTACAACATGGAGATCACACTATTAAACACATATGTTCTTACTCTCTCACCAAAGAACCTGTAGGCATACAATATTTTCACTAGAACACTGGTTCCATTTACAACCAACCCCAACTTAGTTGAAGTACACCCTTTAAGGATCATTTCCTCAAGCACATGAAGATAGCATGTTCCCTCTTCAACCCATAATATTAAGTTCACAACCTGTCAAAATGTATTGTCCCAAACAAGAGCATCCTGACTAGTTAGTTTCTCACCATGTTACACTATTATTTATCATATAATGAAGTCCCATGGCATTGCATAGGTCCTTCATCCCCTACTACATAAATTAAAGCTTTGTACAAAATTCTCCATCCCCATAAAATGTAATTATTTTCTTACTTCAAATAAATGTCACTTCGAGTTTGTCACAAAAGTCATCCAATCCTGACATCAAACTTCATATCTCATCTCAAGAGCTTATTGGTTCTATGAAGCAAATACAAAACCACACTAAAAGAAAAATAAACTTCTGATTCCTCTATTCATTCTTTCTGGGGCATATTTCTCTTAGCATGCCCTCCTAGTTTAATATTGAAAGTACCACTTGCAGATGAAACAAAACTCACCTTATTCTCAGACTAGAGCAACTACTTTCAGTTGGAGTATATTTGTAATTCAATAAAATGCAAGCAGCTCAATTCCATTACCCTAAGGACGCCGTTCCCCGCTCCACATACTCACAGCAAAAGCCTTTTGCTTCACAAACTGCCACATGCATTGCACTTATTCTCTGTTGCCACCATGCATTTACCATATATGCCCCATTTAAGAATTGGTATCAGGTATGATGCTCCATCAAAAATGTGAGTAGGTAATGAAGGCTCTACTACGGTTGACTCAGCACAGTATGAATTAATGATACAGTTGATGTGTCAGACTTCACATTGGTAAGTTGGTACAATGACATTATGATCACCATATCTGCTCCAAAAGGACTGGAAACATGTGTACAATGGCATCAATCCTTATCGGAAATATGTTAGAAATACATTTCACCAGCACGATTCAAGTCATTTCATGTACTCAGTAGAAGATTGTCATGAAACCTTAATCCTTCACAAATGTGCATGTAAGCTAGTCTGTTTCAACCAACATGAATTCTTATTGAAAGAGACAGGAATGTGTTCACATTGGTGACAGAGCTACCCATTCCCCAATCAATGATGAAGAGAAAAATGATACTTAAAAGGACATTTTCAGATTGAAGGTTTCATCACATGGATTTTGGAGTATACCATCTTGATGCCTCAATATCAGACCCAAAACATGACTCTTTTGAAAATGTGGACATGTTTTTGCTCTGTTCTGAAGTGGGTTAGGAATTTATCCAGGCCTATATATTTACTTATGCTGTTGAAGGCATTGGCCATGCAGAGAAATAAACGTGGATGAGAAACAAAAGGCATACATGTTATGGGAGCTAGCATTGGGAATTTCTAGACTGTGAGCAAATGGTTTGTGGAATTCATCCCTACATGCATGAGATACTGAAGATAAGGATGCCGAGATTGAGGGCCTTGAATCTGGTTTGATATGTGGTCTCGTTTTGTAAGCAAAGTTCATGTTTCATTTTATTTATATCGATACACGTAAACTGATGAATCTGTGTTCTCAGGATCATCAGAGAAAGGAGAAGGTGCCAGTGGCCATGTCGACATGGAAGAAGCTGGGCACTCTGATAACTGTGCAGACACCACTGACACCAAGGGAGCCAGTACCATAGAGGTTGAGGGGACTGGGACGGAGGTCATCAACGACTCAACATCATCTTCGGAGGACTCCACAGAAGACCACTCCATAGTGGTGGTGGATCATAGTGTGACAATTCCACCTGCATTGTTGTCTGCCATCCATTTTTCCATCTCCACCCTCCCTCTTGCTCCCCCCAGTTGGCAGTAGCCACCACCCAAAAAGCTGTGGCATCACATTTGCTGCAGGCACCTCCCCCTGCCCCTGTCTCCCAGGCTGCTCTCAATGACTAGGCTAATGACCCATTGCTGACTATCTCTGTGGGCCAGACTGCACTACGGAATGTCACCCAGGGGCTTAGTGGCCATATGACACAGATGCTAGCTTACTTGGAGGATATTCACAGTGCCATGTTTGGCTTACAGAGGTCATTCCAGGGTCTGACCTCCTCATTGACTACACCTGCCCACCCATCTCAACCACCTGCCCCACCTACCACCTCTTGCCATCCCAAATCCCTCTTCAAAACACTATCCAAGGCTCACACACATTTGCACACACCCACTCAAGCACACACAAGCAGCACATCCATACACAAACACAAGCACAGCAAAAACAGACACACACATACAGGCACCTTATCCCACCGCCACCATGCACCCACAGATACCACATCCACCATGACACAAACATCCAAAGCAACTACTAGCACACCCACAGATACCACAACCATAACAATACAAACACACGCACCCATAACCACCACACCCGGAGAGACCACACCCAACATGAGACACTCATTCACAGCAACCTCCACCACATCCACAGACACCACAGCCACCACAACACGTACATGCATTAGCACATCCACAGGTACCACACCACACACAGCACCTCCACAGCAGACCCATACACACACACACACACACACACACACATACTGTACACAAACACCCACACAAGACACCCAGTAAACCCCAATTAACATCATTGAGGTGCCTGCTCTTTGCCCCATAAATGCCAATTCCTGAGGAGATTTATTTTTGCAGTGTGAATAGGAGGCAAGGTATGGGCATGCAACCTAGACTTGGGACTTTATATTAAAAAAAAAAAATTGAAAATACCTTTGTCCTGGCCTTACTATTGGATTGTGACTAATTGTTTGCTGGTGATGTTTTTTCTGCTAATGTGTGTGACATGCACTTACTCTCATTTGTGACAGTGACAAACACAGGTTTTCTTTTTTAGATATTTTTATTATGCATACATTTGTTTTGTAGATTTGTGATGAACATGTCAATTGTGGTGCAAGCATTCATCATGCCACAGGACCCTTACACCAAAATTAAACGTGTTTCTGTTATTGTGACTGGAAAATGCATGTGTGTATATTTTAACATGATATGTCAATAATGTGCATGTCTAAATTACACAGGAAACCTGACACTTTACAGTTAAATGACATCTAATGTTTGTCATAAATTGCACAAATGTGGGGGGTGTGACCTTCAAGCATCTATGACATGTTTGCAGTTTAGAGGTAACATTTGTTGTGCATTCAGTGTACACCCACTTGTAGCATTTTGTAGTGCAACTGCCACATTATCTTGGATTTCAGTGGTTCCTATTGGATATACTGTTTATGTATATGATATGTAGGGGTTAGCAGTGACCTCCGCTTTGCTAGCAGAGTTAACAGAATTTTTGGCACTCCACGCTTCAAGCGGAGTATGGAATTCAGGCAAAAACTCTGCGAGCCCTGGCAGTCTGCACTTGCGCTGTGTGGCCCATAACTGGGCTCCAGAGCGCACTCAGCCCATAGAAGATGTGGGTGGTGGGCGGGCATGTCTGTGGAGCTGCTGCAAGCTGCTGCTGAGGGGCTGCACCAACAGCGGATCCAGGCCTCCCTCCTTTCACTGTCGTCAGCAGCCCGGGAACAGGGCGCAGAGGGAGGAAGAGAGCCAGGCAACTGGCAGTGGGGGCCCAGGTAAGTCCTCATTTCACTATCTCTTCTGCAGTGGGGGCCGGCACTGGGCATGGACAGTATTTGCACCTGAAGGGGGTCTGTGTGCTTGGAAAAAAGCAAACTTGCAGTCAGAGCTCCACTTGAAAAATGCCTGTCTCTGAGTCCCCAAAGTCCCTGGAAAGGAAGTGATGTTGTAGGGTACGTTGCTGAAGCCAGCAGGGAGAGCCGAAGACCGGGGGAGCATCAGCTGCTGAGTGGTAGGCTGCCAGCCCCTGCGAGATAGAGATGTGTGTGGCCTGAGAGAGTGCCTTAGAGCCCAGTGGCAAGCAAGGCTAGGCACTTTGTGAAAATACCAGGCTGCTGATGGTGAACTGACTTGCTGATGCTAGTACTGGGCACTAAAGAAAGGGCTGTCTGAAGCTGTGTATAAAAGTGCAAACAAAGTGATTGCAAGGCTGGTACATGACAGGGGGTGTGCTTGGCCCTCTGAAGCAAGTTTGTGAACGAGGGCAGTTGGTGAAGGGAAATGCACAGGTATGACTCCAGGCTGGTGGGCTGTGTCAGCAGAAGAGGCCTGAAACGGTAGCTTTTGCTGCCGTTTTGGCATACCCTGGCCTGAATACGCTCAATCTTGGAAGCACTAAGCAGGGTCAGGACAGATCGAGATCGGACATATTCAGCCCCAGTGTGGTAGGGCAGGCTGCACTCCGCTCCACATGGAACTACGAGGAATTCCATGGAGTTTTTACCCAACTCTTTGGAATTCCACTGAGTAGTACTCTGTGCATTCCACCCACCACTATTGATATAATAGTTTGGGCAACAATTTTGGACACACCTATATAGATACATTTCGATTTAGGATTGCTGTATCTTTTTGTATAGGTGTCCATTGCCATGAAGGCAGCTAGTACCAGATTGGTGAGTGTTACCAACATCTGGAGGTGTGTTTTTAAATGTTCTTCTAACTAAGATATTACACACATATACATTAAACATCATTGTTCTATTGCTTGTAAGTATTTGTTAAATATGCTTGAGACCACAGCTAATGTTCAGCGACAATTCAGAGGATGACAGGTTAAACAGTGACTTACCTTCTTTTCTGGCAATGACAGAGTTGATTTTCATGTTGGTCCAGGAGCAGCAGCAATAGCAGGTCTTGCATGACTGGGTTCATGGTAGCAAAAAATGCAAAAACTCACCCTTTTATCCCCCCAAATCTTCTAACTCAGGTGTTGAAGTTTATCCGCCACAATTATGTCAGCAGAAAACCAGTTCATGATTGGCTCGATGGTAAAAGTGGCTGGACTCCCTCGGCCAGCCGTTTTGCCTCTGGCACAATTGATGCAGGTGGTGATTCATGGTGGCGGCGGCAGTTTATCGGCAGTCTTTCATTTAATGGACCTACTAACATCTAAATATATTGAGTGGACCACCTAGTAGGTGGATGAGAAATCCAATGGAATATCGATGGCAGGACCGTTACCACCAATATATAAATCAGGATCTAAACCTATAAATGTTTTTAAAAATATGAAATAAGACTCATCGGTCACTCCTCCCTTTATTTCAGACACTTGATTCACCAGTCTGAATTGGCCACTCTCCCTTTCATTACTCCCATCCAATGGCTAACCATGCTTTGGTTTTAGTTTTATTAGGGATTTTTGGATCATATTTCAATGGGTGAGGCAAGACCCGCATAGAATAGCCCAACAGTAAGCACATTTTTCTGCAAGCATCAGCTTGCTATTTTCCAAAATTGCCAGTGTTGACCATAAATGGAATCCATTTAATTTTGAAAAACAAACACTTCCCCTCAGACTGAAGCTTGTCCATCTCTGAAAATTCACTTCTACCGTCCCATAATATCAGCTATTCATTTTCATCAAGTACTTGGATTACATACTGAACGTAATTCACTATTCACCCTCATATTGCCTTGGTCCAATGTCCCATTTTTATATGTAGGAGATGCCCACTGCATGTCATTGTTTCTCACTAGATGTGAGGTATGATCCTCAAATGGCAAGGGTGGTGACCAGATGCAATGGATACCATGCTATGTGAATGCTGACCAACATAGGGCATGGGTGGCCACCAGGTCCCAATTTTGATCACCTCTGGATCCTGTGCATATGTTTACTTTTCGCCTGAAATGTCCACCTTCTCTCAGTTATGTCCACTGCCAATGCCAGGGGTGAGAACCAAATATCAGATGCAGCCAACAAATATGAGTACATTACGTCTGACTGAATGTCAAAAGTGACCACATGTTTCTAGAGATGCATGACAGCTGTGACTTATTCTCAAATTATGTGCAGTATGATCACCTCATAGCCCTGACATGATCATCCGTGTCTTTGTGATCTCACTATTTAGATGCCCACCAGATGCCAAGTACATTTACAGTGCAATGGTTGACTTCAAGATGGCCTCGTTCACATGCAAAGTGTCTGCAGTACTTTACTATAATACTATTGTCCTTCTTAGCTATGATAGTGTGGTAGACCCACCTGCAGACCACCAGTGGTGGGGCACAGACGTTCATAGCCTTTAGCCAAAACTACTTCTGACTACAGCAAACAGAGCATTTTGTTTGTTAGGCATGGACAGAACAGAATGCCTGGGCTGACATTCCTCACCTTCGAGAATTCTACTGTTCCTTCTGGGCAGATTCACCACTGCAGGAGTGTGCATAAAAAGTACTAAAGTGCCAGACTACTTCATACAGTGCTGGAAAGTAGTGGGATCCCACTGGATCCCTTTTCTAAGAGCTATCTCCTCAGGGAAACATGCTGAATTTATGCTGGTGTCATTTTCCAACTCCAAGGACATAAATTACCAGAGTCCACAGAGATAGGGCTCTATTTTAGCATCCAGATAGGCCAAAAACAAAGGTCTGATTTAAAGTGCCATTGCCCACCTTAAGTTCAAATATCATCCTAGCTGGAAGTCATCTGAAGCCTAACACCAAGCCACCAATGCAATAGGAAAAACAAATACATGTACTTAACAGAAACTATTGGATGCAAGATTTAATTTGTGTTGAAATTAACATGTTGGAGTCGAGCTTGCACTGTAAAAATACATGATTCATCTGTCTGTGTGAGTAATTACACAAATATTGATGTAAATGGAACTTACTAGGTCTTTTTTATTTCATTATTTTATAGTACTACGCATCCCACTGTAGGGTGTCAAAGCCCTTTACATCACACTCAGAGGCACAATAAATCATACAAGTGTGCAAATCAATATACAGGAAATGCTACATAAGTCAATGAGGGTTATAGGAATGAATGATTGTGAGAAACACAAGGGCAGAATATAAAAAGTAACATAGTGATTGCAGTTGTCTGTACTACCAAAACCCTATGGTGACCTACTTCCTTTGGCAGACCACCATGCCTGCAAATTATTTTTAATAAAGCACTCTTTTTTTTAATGCAACTTGTTTCCCTTAAAGGAAATAGGACCATGTTTAAAAAGAAAAGTTTATTTTTTTGTTTGTTTAAGACGGAGCAGTGGTCATGTGGACCAAATTGGTATTTGGCTGCAAACTCAAATTAAAATTTAGTAACATGTTACCAAATGACAGTCGGGGTTTCATGCATACTAAAATGTTTTTTACAGTCACAAATGCTATGTTAGAAAGATTGCATCTTATGAACGGAAAGTAACACAATGATCTCAATGTCAAATGCAGTAGCCCACTTACCTATCCAAACAAAATACAGATCTGTGTTCTGTATGTTACAGAATGTGCTTTGCAGCCGGAACATTGACCCGTCTATACCAGTGGTTCCCAGCCTGTGGTCCGGGGCCCCTTGGGGGTCCGCGAAGATTTCTCAGGGGGTCTGCGAGAGCCTAGAAAATTAAAACATATTAACAAATATTGACAAATTAGGTCCCCAGCTTCCAGTAATGACTGAGGCGGGGGTCCCCGGATTCCCATAATGATTCAGTGGGGGTCCCTGGGTTCCGTTAATGTTAAAGTGGGGGTCCACAGAAATCAAAAGGTTGGGAACCACTGGTCTATACTACTTAATGTGCCAACACTTTCACTGAACAAAACACAGAACTCTCCCAGAACAGTGTTAACCACTAGAGTTATCTTTCCACAATTATAATCCCACTATAATTTCTCTGTTTGTAAATTTGCTGGACACCCAGTGATCTCTGCAGCAGGTGTTTTAATCCTGTAAGGTTTTCTAAAATGCATTCTCCTTGTGATCAATTAAATATTCTATCACACATTTACTGTGACATACGCCCTTGTTGTCAATTTCTTTGCAGCAAATTTTTTAAATAAAATATATGAGTTGACTAAAGCTTTGCTTTTCAAGCTCCTCCACTGGTGACTCCACTTCACTTCCTCTGCCATACCTTGACTTCCAATTTTAGGGTTCACAGAGTAACTTTTTTTAATTCCAGAAGTGATTTTCAGTATACTGGACTGGACTGGTATAAATATCTGCAAATGGTTCTCAGTTTGATATTTTTCAATCAAAACAAGGTGGATACCTTTCTAAGGAACATCACAAAAAGGACTGGGTGAATTTGTTTGAAATATTACTCTATTTGGCATTGTAACATTGAGAGAGGTGTGAGAGATACCTTATTAAACTGATAAAATACTGACAATATGATGCACAAATTCATTCATAGCAGCCAGTGTCCTAAATGGAGGAGGAGATCCATGTTATGTGCAGAAGAAGCATATGGATGTGATGTTTAAGCACCCGACCCAACAACTCCCTTTCATTTTTTTCAACTCCTGTTGTATTTCGTCCAGTTTTTTTTTCTTTCATTAAAAGGCACACCACTTTATTTATATATAGATGTTTCATTTAATTATCTCCATCTGCTGAGGTTGCTCTTGATGTGTTGGTGTGGTATTTTTACTTGGGATGTTGTAAATCCATATTAACATCCAACAATCCAAATGTTTACACAATTATGGAACCAAAATATCTGCAGTTTTATCTGACATATTGGTATTGGTAAAGTTTTATTGCTTAGTTACTTAAAACCATAACAAAAGAGAAAAAAGAAAGGAGATGCACTATTTAAAAAAATAAAAATACATTTCTGATGTTTCTAAGTATCCATTGAGGGATTATTCACATTGTAGAGTTGTTTCAATTTAAACTCCTTAGGAGCTCGTTCTAAAGCTTAAAAGAGTGTTACTGGTTACTGTTATGCTTGCTCCAGTGTGAGTTGAGCATCGCTTGTTGCCATTATTGTCCAATGTCAGGTATTGAGCTGTGAGCTAACCTCCTGTGGATCACAGGGGCAGCAGTGCTGATTAATTGAATCTTGCTTTTGTGACACCTGCATTAGAAACTTCATCAAAGCACAATTCAACTGCAGTTCCCCAGGAGTGAAGCACGCCATTACTGCTTGTCTCCGTGTCCGTATACCTTTTTCATTAAATTTGATTTTTAGTAGGGCTTTTCGTTCTGGTGCAAGATGGATGCATGAGCAGAGGACATGAAGGAGGTCTTCCGTGTCCCCACCACACAGGCAGCAGATAGAGTTGGTTACATCCCTAAACCAGGGGGCCACATTTAAAGCAAGTGGTAGGAGACCTTTGTACGCCTCGAGAAGCCCTGACCTAGGTATGACCGTGGTGTCAAGGACGTGTAGGTGTGAAAAGTCATCCATGCATGAGACCGCCATGAGAAAGATGCTTTCTCCTCCAGTAGTGACTGAAGCCTAGGTGATTTCCCAGATGCTTTCTTGAAGGCTTTGTGTGGGATTGGGGGTCCTCCACAAGTCGGTGAGCCCCGTCTTCTTAAGTGAATCATCTAAGTAGATTCTGAACGGTAAGGTGTTCTTGCGTTCAAGCTCTTGCCACATATGATAGTTGAGAGTGCCAAGAGAGGCACCACAGGCTTTGCTCCAGAAGTTTATGTAGGC
The DNA here is from genome assembly GCF_031143425.1 of Pleurodeles waltl. Classification (NCBI taxonomy): domain Eukaryota; kingdom Metazoa; phylum Chordata; class Amphibia; order Caudata; family Salamandridae; genus Pleurodeles; species Pleurodeles waltl. The sequence continues at coordinate 453,937,578 of NC_090443.1, forward strand.
AACGTGTCGAGCCAGGGATTGGTTCAGCAGACCAAACTCCAGTCTCAGTTGGGCAGGTGAGATGTATCTGGGGATGTTCAAGATCGTCTGATAAACTTTGCTCACTGCACGGTTTAAGATGTAAGAGTCCCTGCCTCTTTTTACTTAACTCCTGTAAGTTATTGAGGGTAGGAGCTTGGCTTTTAGCACTTTTAAGGGGGGGGGTGTACAAGGGCCCATTCAGAAGGGTTTTTAGTCTTTTTAGAAATAGCACAATGGCTAGGCTTTTTCCCACTAGGCTTTTTCTTTGGTGTGCGAAGTTCCCCGATTTGTCAACAAAGACTCCAAGATATTTATACTTGTCTGTTTAAACAAGTCGTGTCTCACCTCAGTGGCAGGCTTTCGAGGGTGCCTTTGGTCTAATTGACAGTATGCGAGTTGTAGTAAAGTTTTCTGTCAAGGCATTAGTGGCTGAGTAGTGGTGAGTGGAATTTAGTAGTCTCTGAAGGCCAATTTCCGTGTGGCTGATCAGTACGAGGTCGTCGGCGTACATGAGGCATGGTAGTTCAAGGTCCCCAATTTTTTCAGGGTGCAAGTTAGTGAGGGTGAGTGCACCCGCTAAGTCTGCTAAGTATAGTTTAAACAGTGTGGGGGCCAGAACACATTCCTGTTTTAGGCCTTTGGTAGTAGGGATCCGCCTTGAGAGATGAGTGCCTGCGCCATTTCTATCTGGACCTATGTGCCTGTGTGAAGGGCTAATATCAGGCGTAGGAGTGGATATGGAAGCCCCCAGGTTTGAAGCTCTTTCCACAGCAAATTCCTGTCCACCTGGTCAAATGCGGCCTTGAAGTCGACAAAGCATAGGTGAAGCTGATGTTTCAGTGTTTTAGCTTTGTCGGTTTACAGGGCAATGGCCATGATGTCTGTGATAGTGCTGGTATGTTTGGGGAATCCTGTTTGAGTCATAGAGATTATTCCCTTTTCAGTAGTCCATGCAAGCAGATGTTCCAATAACAGGCCTGCAAAGTACTTTGCGTCGTTGTCAATTACAACAATCAGATGATAGCTGTCCGCGAGCAACCGGTCCCCTGTTTTAAAGATGGGGGAGATTATAGACCCCTTCCAGGACTGCTGAATCATTCCTGTCAGACCTATTTCCAGGTAGAGGGGTTCGAAAGTCTTTTCCCAGAAGGGACTATTGTGCTTGAAGACTGCGGGTGGGACACCATTAGGTCCCGGGTACCTTCTCTCCGGCCCTTGGCTACTGGATGTTTTATAGTGACCAAGTCAGTGAATAATGTGAGCGTAGTCTGTAGCAAGGGCCTGTCTGGGGGAAGACTTCCTGGCGAGACCGTGCTTTGTGTGACCATGCTAAGTGATATCGGTCCATTGAAATGGACTCCAAGATGTTTGGCCCAGATGGCTTCCGGTATATGCGATGTAATGGTACCATGATGTGGGCGTGTGAGGTTGCATATTGTACACCAGAAACGTGCGCTGTTGTTACTCCTTGCATCTGAGTGTAGCCTGGCCCACAAGTCTTCATTGCGGCTCCTGTTGATAGCCCATTTTAGCTTCTTCAGTGCCTGTTTGTGGTGCCTTAGGATTGTCAGAAGGTCTGGATTGCCCGGGATGCCACAAAGTCGCCTTATACTGGAATTTATTTTTCTCTTTGCATCTCGTAGTGCTGTTCTGTCGGCTTGTGCCAGGTGAGTTGCGGATACAGGAGGTGACAGTCGCCTGTTAGTGATTGGTTCCGCAAAAATTCCACTAAGCCTGGTTGTGAGTTGTGCCCATTTCTGCACTTCGCTTTCATTATTTGTTTCTAGTTTAAGTGCGAGATCCATTGCTGCTTCGATGATTTGATCAATGTTTGATTGCCCACATTTGACACGTTTACAGTCTGTGGTGAAGGTGGTGATGTGTGCAATATTCGTTTTCTTCATTTTGGTTATCCCCAGGATGAAGGATAGTTCCTGTGGGCAGTGATCGCTCTTGCTCCTGTTGCCTAGCTGGAAAGAGGCTACTTGCTTGAATAATGGAAGGGAAACAAACTTGTAGTCAATTGTGGTAGAGGCTGCAGTTGAAAATTATGATGCAGCCAGAGGGGAGTCCTCAGTAAATCTGCCATTCAGGGCTCTTAGTTGTAATGATTCTAAGCCCTCAAGCAAAGCCCTGCAGATCTTTGTGGGAGTGCTCCTTGTATGGGAAGGTCCCAAGTGCTTGAAAGAGCAATTGCACTTTCATCTGTTGCAGATCCTAGTAGATGCAAATTGAAGTCGCCGGAGATGATGATGCTGACTGCGTCGGCTATAACGGCACTGCTTATGAAGTTCTCAAGTAGAGCCACTAGACTGTTGGCGTCTCTAAGTTTGAGTTTGGGGTGAAGGTATGTGTTTACGAGGACTATCTCTGCTGTGGGTGCACTTATCGTGGCGGCGATTGACACAATATTGATGGAGGAGGAGGTGGTGCGCAAAGGGGTGACTCTGGCCGAGAGTGCTAAAGAGATATCAGTGGCCAGGCTGCCTTGTGGGTGTCCGTACTTCGCCTTCCTGGTTGCTGGAGTGATGAAGCACATAAAGCCCTGCAAGTAATAAGGTTATTCCAGCCAGGTTTCCTGCATTAATATAATGTCAAAAGTGCTGAAGTATTGGATGAAGTCGGAGTCTAGAGCTTTGGAGAGGAGGCTGTTTACATTCCATGAGCACAGGTGGAGGGTTTCCTTTGTCAGTATAGAGCCCATCTTTTTGTCTGAGGTTTGTCACAGTTGCCTATTGCAGTTGTTGATTGTTTTTGAAAACCACCTTGAATAATTGTTGTTTGAAGAAAGGTTGGCTGAGGAGATGAATTTTTGGGGCCGAGATGTGCCCCTTGCAGTTGTGGAAGAACTTGAGAGCACCAGAGAACAGCCTCGGGCACGCCTAAGTATGGAGTGTGTTTCCCTGCACTGGGGGCCCGAATCAAGGGCAGGATCCAGTGATAGCAGAGGAGTTGGGTAGCCAACCTCACAGTGCGCAGTGATACTGATGCCTGAGCGTTCGAAGGTTGTGCTTTCTCCTAGGATTGTTTGTGCAATTAGGCTTGTCTTCCATGTGGCTTTAGTAGTTTTGGGAGCAGTGATGCTAGTTGGGTGAAGAAATTCTACTGCTAGGAGATCCACTGAGATGAGGCTGCTTGTGGAGGGAATATGTGAAAGTAGCTGAAGAATATTCCCCCTCTTTAAAATGTCACCAGATCCCTTGGATTTGTAGTGAAGATAAAAGATTAGTGAGTTGGTAGTTAAGGGATCTGGTCGAGTTTTGGATTTCTGCAGTGGGTGCGGAGGGTTCCCTGGGGGAAGTATCCTCCCTGATTCCTGCTATTGTTTGGCCAGCGGGTTGTGGAGTTTCCCATTTGTGCGTGATGTGTGGGGCTGGGAGGTATAATAGTTGCTCCCAGGGCCTGTGGAGGAGGGGCTGTTAGCTGGGTCGGGGAGGGATTGGGGGAAGTTACTTGTGTAGGTTGTCTGTGACTTCCGGAAGATTAAATTTGGTGTTCCCCGGGGATGTCTGTCCTTTCAGCAGACCAGAGGTGGTTACTTTTGGCAGCGCTCATCTGCTTAGTGGCCAAACTCGAGGATGGAACCACAGCGATTGTTGTTGGGGCAGGTGGCCTGGAAGACATAGCTTCGTTGGTGACCCATATGTCAGGTATTGTTAGTTTGGGGGCTGCTTCAGGGATCGCTTCATTCCCTGCAAGTCGCTTGTTGAGACCTTTGCTCTGCTGAGTGTGTCTCTGTTTGGCATTAAGTTTCACCATGGCATTGCCGTCCACACGGCTGCCAGTTAAGGATATATCCCTTGAAGGTATGGGTACAGTTACTATTGGGGTCAGATTGCAAGAGTTTGCTGTTGCTGGAATCTCCTGGGTGGGACCGTTTGCTCTGTCATCCCTTTTTGTTCCCAGTCCGATGGTTGTGGTCGCGAGTGGATCCAAGTGAATCTTTCCCAGGACTTGTGTGGAAAGGCCAGGTGAGGGTTGCAAGTTTGTGTGCTGGCTGGAGGTTCCCATCTTTAGAGATGTGCAGCGGTTGGTTAGCATCAAAGGTAGTGTGGCTAGTTTGTCTATTATGGAGCCACATGTGAAACTTGTGGGAAGGCTCCTGGAATTTTCATGTGAGTTCACATACAGGGATTTGAGGTCGCCTAGTTTCTCATCAATGCCTGCTACAAATACTGCCAAGGTGTTGAGCAGCATTAGCTGGACGTCCATTTTGTCCGATTGATAATGGAGTGCTTCAAGTAGGTGTTGCATGGTATTAAGTAGGGAAGCCTAGGCGCCATCCGTATGAGGATTGAGACAGTTTGAGGCAAGGTCCTGTACAGTTGTTGATGTGGCGCTTGTGACCAAGCTTGTTCTGATCCTTGATCTGTCGTTTGGGGATGGTTGGCTAAGAAGTGGAGTGGCCACCTTGTTCCTTGCTTTGTGATTTGGAGGCTGCTGGCTGGGCTCTGAGGTGAATCGAGTGGCAGAAGGGGAGTCTTGAGAGTATGCAACAAGCATATCTTCCCACTCTTGAGTGTTTAGGTAGGATAGAGTTTCTGCATCTGCCCCTGGGTTGAGGTCCTCTGTTTTCATAATTACTGAAAGAGATGAAGGGGAGGAGGCCGGAGGAGGCTGGAGGGCCATCATTTGTTGCACTTTCCAGGTGAGCATCATCAGAGGCCTATGAAGGTGTGGCCAGAGCGTCTGTGGGCATCGGTCCCACCTTGTTGATAAAGTCAGGCTACGCCCCCTTCAGTCCACGGAGCGCTAGGTGAATTTGATGGGCCACACTCTGTTGAGGGGAAGTCCACCATGAATTCACTGGAGTCCGTTTGGGCTTCTCGTGCACCTCTGCCCTGAGTAATTTTGCAGAGTGCCCCAAAGGCGTCAAGATTGTGTTAGCTGCGGGAGGCTGAGCAGGGGATGGGCTTGAGGAAGCGCCCGTTGTCACTGTCGTTTCTTGATGGATGGCTATCTGCTGTATATATGAGGATCAATGGGATTAGTGCTGACTGTAACCCCAGTGTGTTATTGCTATTGGAGGGGAGGGCAGGTCTATAATTTTTTAAAATGGAGAACTTGGTGCAGATTTTCGGTTGGGAGTTGGAGGTGCGGGGTTTTTTGGATTGTACAAGGCTGTTCTTGGTTCCAGACCGTGCCCCGCATGGGGTCTGAAGATGGGTTGCTCATCTGTTCCTCCCTGGAGTGGCTCTGCCTCAATTTCAATGAAGAGTGAGGCATCCTGTGCCCCATGTTGGCAGTCCTGAGCTTGAGGTCTCCTCTTCCTTTTTTCCATTGCGATTTTGTTGGGTGGCATCATTCTTGTTTTGCCTGACCGCATGGTCATGTTCTTTGTTTCCAACACTTCCTTCACGTTTTACCCCCTCCTATGGAGCCCGCGGGTTTCGGCTGGTGGGGTGATTGTGGTGGGGATCGCGGTAATGCAAGTGGAGGTAGTGGCGCAGAGGAGTTGACGGTCGGCGGTTGATCTGTCACTCGTGGGCGCACTAGGCTCCGGTGAGATTGAGTCAGATGAAGGGTAAAGAGTATGGAGATCTCGATGCTGGTGCTGCTGATGTTGCTGACTTGGTCAAGTGTGGCCACCGGCAGGACGCAAGCCACATTCATCCTTGGTAGGCTGCTTCTGCGGATACTGGGGCACACCCTTGATGGTGACTGGATACTGTCACTGCACTTGCCAGTCGCCTGACGCCAGCACACAGCGTGGTCTGGCCAGCGGCGACCTTCCTTGCCGCCCTCCGCCCGGCCCTACCTGCTTTTCGATGCCACCGGTAGCCTGACTGGGGTGGGGAGGGGTCTCAGGAGGAGGGTCGGGAGGCCGGGTGCTCAGGGGCTGAGGGCTCTTGGGCCCAAGGGGACGCAGGCGACAGGACACAAGGCAAGTTCCCAGAGGATGGGGTGAGGGGAGGACCCCAACTGCAAGGACGTGGAAGGAGGGGTGGGAGAGCAGGTGAGAGGGGACGAGGAAGGGCAGAGCCAGGAGGGGGAAGCCAGCAAGGAGGAACCGGGGGACGTGGAGGGGTGCAGATGCTGATGGCGGCAGGGCGGCAAGCCATGAGATGAGGCAAGTAAGCAGGGCCACCACCTAGCCGGTCCTGCCGGCCCTGCAGCTGCAACTGCAAGCCACAAGCGCCCTGTGTCCAGTGTAACAGCCCAGCCACGCCTGGCCCAACCAGCCTGACCCAGACCCAGACACTACACCAGCACCCGCCCCATACACCACACCAAATCGCACCACACTTTGCTGCTCGAGCTCTTCTCTGCCTCCTCCCCTCTAGCACTGCCCTACGCACTCACACGCAATCCCTCAGTCTGAGCCCAGCCCAGCCTTACCTCCCGTCCTCTCAGGTCCCTCTCGTCCCGGCCGCACAGAGGCAGCCATGGGTGTCTGCGGATATGGATGGCCGGCGGATGGCCGTGTGCGGCGATGCTAACTCGGCTTGTGCTGCGACCGAGGCTCGATTGCAGCTTTCGTTGCTGCTTCCAAGTCAGCGCTTTCCCTCTGGATCCGGAGTTCACAACAAAAACCACTGATCACCACAGTTGTCAATGAAAGCATGTGATACTGATTTGCCCTCATTAAGAGTGCCTCTTAATACAGCATTTTATGACCACATAGAAATTGTAAGGTCCACGGATCTGCTTATTTTCACATTGAAAGCTGATAAAAAAAACAAAATCTCCATGTGAAAATCTGACGGAAGTCCAAGCTGTTTAAGGAACACCTTTCTACAAGTAGGAATGGAGAGAACAGGAATAGCAAAACTATAAGTTCAGAAAGCAAAATGCTTTTGGCTATAAACAGCACTGACTAAATGTGTCTCCTGTGACACTGGGCTTCAGACAGAGCAGTGCTGTAGACGTGGCAGATGCTCATTATTAAAATTAATTTGATGATATTGTTTGCTCTGCTACGGCGGAATTCAATTTTTCGTTGTTCTTAATCTGACACTAAAACCGCACTCTCTATCCCTCAAATGTCTAGAAGTACTTTAACTCACAATTCAAAATCTGCCCTAAACAAAACAGACTCACTATGAAAGAGTCCAAGGAAGGGGGATTGAATCACATTTTACATTCAAATTGTTTAAGCAGCACATGAAGTGTGAAGGTTCTTGATTGTCTTTAGTGGTCGGAGTCTATCCCTGTTTTACTATTAATGGGCGAGTCTATCACTGAGAGAAAGGAGAGGCTTCCTTAAAATGATTATGTGTTGTGTTCTAGAAGGAGAAGTATGTTTATACTACTGAGGGTAGAAATTTCCTAGCTAACATGAACGAAAGATACAATTCAAGGGTATGGAAGCGAGGAAATATTTTATAAGCCTTCTTTGGTATCTGTGGTAGCAAGTACAAACAATGTGTATTACCCATATAAAAGGGGTGCAAATATAGGCCCCCTGGTAAAAGTAAACCAATCTAAATGTTGTAAATTCCACCTAATGGCCTCATGTCATGCTCTTTATTTGAGAAGAGTGCAAACGATGTTCCATCTTCCACCATGGAATCCTTCAACACACCTTAGGTATGCTTCTCTTACCACATTGCACATTCAATAGGACAAACTGAAATCCCAAGAAATACCACTTCGGTAAACCAAGTATTTATACGGTAGCACTATCAGAGTACATTGCAGCAGATCATTACAACAAAATAAGCAAATTATCAGCAACCAGCTCATTTTAATGCCTCATTTTATTATTGGAATCTCACATAGCCCTAGTGGAGTGTGTTGCAAAACTAAAAGTTTTTTATGCCGATCTCTTGCATAATGCTCCTACCCCAAACTGCTTAAAAGGAAAGGACGTGACCAGAAAAAGCTTTCATAAGTTCAACAATTTGTTCTTGCCCTTGGGTGTCAGGTTTTCTGAAATATTTTGTACTCTTGCAAACACCTAGCCACACACACCTTGGTGTTCAGTTTTCTGGAAAAGCTACACAGGAATGGCTTGTGTGTTGGACCTGATCAATGTGGCCACAATGATCATTACCCCTTCCAGGGTAGAAGCACCTCCAAAAAATAGTACAGTGCCCATATATTGATATCAGGTGCCGTGAAAAAAGGCATAGCAACATGGATAATTTGGTACAGGGCTGCTTTCAGAATAATTCATCATTAGTCAGTGGATTGCAAAAAAATGATTCAAAACTCTGTGCACATCCCAAAATTTGTATACATATCGATAGTGTAATTCCATTCAGCAGTTTGCAAACTAGTGGGTGTTCCCCCACTGGTTTCTCTGCTCCACAGAAATCACTATTCAGAAGAAATCCACCTTTCTATCTGCTTTCACTGACTCTGTTAGTTCTAAGAGAAAGTTCAGGACAAAGACAAGGTTGGCCCGACGTAATCAAAGCCCATTTCCATACACCAAGTACTTGGAACCACATTTGGGTCTTCCAAACTAGGCTCACTGCAAGCAACTCTATTGGCTCACTAACCCAGCACCCTGGATTTTCCCCACTCCATGTTGATTGACATGGCTGATAAGTCATTGGTTGTCCTGTAGAGGGCAAAAGATCTAACCTAGTCTCTAGAAAGGCAGTGGATCACAAACAACCCCACTATCTTCTCTAAGGAGCTAGTGTGAAGAGATCATTCGTCTTCTGACTTCCTTCCTCCTATAGAGAGACTCTGGCAACTGCCCCTGCAGCCTATCAAGCTTGTATATAACTCCACAGACCCACCCATCAATTACCCAAATATTTCTAGTAATTCCACTCCTCCATGTAATCCAACAATAAGGATATTTCCTTCTGGGATTCCTCCAAGAGGTGACCTTTCTCCACATAAGACAACCACTTCTAAAGGTGCTAAGGGGCATATTTATACTCCGTTTGCGCCGAATTTGCGTCGTTTTTTTCGACGCAAATTCGAAGCAAAACTAACTCCATATTTATACTTTGGCGTTAGACGCGTCTAGCGCCAAAGTTCATGGAGTTAGCGTCATTTTTTGGCGTGAAGACCTTCCTTGCGTTAATGAGATGCAAGGTAGGCGTTCCCGTCTTAAAAAATGACTGCGATGCATATGCGTCGTATTTATACTCCCGGGCAAAAATGACGCCCGGGAGTGGGCGGGTCTAAAAAACCCGCATTTGCGCCGGATTTTAGCGCCTGGGTCAGGGCAGGCGTTAAGGGACCTGTGGGCTCAGAATGAGCCCAGAGGTGCCCCCCCAAGCCCCCAGGGACACCCCCTGCCACCCTTGCCCACCCCAGGAGGACACCCAAGGATGGAGGGACCCATCCCAGGGAAGAAAAGGTAAGTTGTGGTAAGTATTTTTAGTAATTTTATTTTTGGCATAGGGGGGCCTGATTTGTGCCCCCCTACATGCCACTATGCCCAATGACCATGCCCAGGGGACAGAAGTCCCCTGGGCATGGCCATTGGGCAAGGGGGCATGACTCCTGTCTTTGCTAAGACAGGAGTCATGTTAATGGCGTCTGGGCGCCCAAAAAAAATGGCGCAAATCGGGTTAAGACGATTTTTTTGCCTCAGCCTGACTTGCCCCATTTTTGGATGCCCAAACGCCATTTTTCCTTACGCCGGCGCTGCCTGGTGTACGTGGTTTCTTTTCACGCACACCAGGCAGCGCCGGTCGGCTAACGCCGGCTAACGCCATTCAATAAATACGGCGCCCGCATGGCGCTTCAGAATGGCGTTAGCCGGCGCTAATTTTTTTGGCGCAAAACTGCGTTAGCGCAGTTTTGCGTCAAAAAGTATAAATATGGGCCTAAATCTTTTATCTCTGCACAGCATGGCAATGTAACAGTCCTCCTAAATGACCTGGGAGGATAAGGCCAGTAGCCCCATCACACTGGCATGACTATAAAAAACAAAGTTTCAAACAGGAACAATTTCCTATATTCATTCTTGATGGCCCTCGGTTCTTCTTTTACCACATCCAATGCGGCAGTCTACAAGGCCATCACAAAGCCAAAGAAATGCATCTTCCTTTTAGGCACCAGATCTAACTTATTCTGCTTTATCTGGAATGCCTGGTCCTCCAGTAATCCAATTGCAAACTTAGCCTGAGACAACAGTGTGTGCCACTATTAAGCTATGAAGATGATGCCAAATGGAAATGATTAGTCTGCCACACGGAGCCCAAAACCAGACCACTACTAATCATGACAGTTTTGAAAAGATCCACAAGGCATGTGATAGGCCAATTTCCCATACCTGCTCCATCTGGAGGAATTGCAGGAATTGTTGGTGATTCTGTGAATGGGTATTGAATGATACATATGCTTCACATACAACTAGGGCATCAAGTTGTGTTTCCTCAAATGTTCCTCAGTCACTGGATGCCTTTATTTTGAAGTGTCTGTAAACCAATGATCTGTTAAGCTGCCAGAGGTTCTTAGTGTCTTCTCTAAACCTCTGACATACCTTTGGCTAGGAGCTCGCTCTCCCATGCTCGCAGCACCACCTAGCTGCGCCCGTGTCCCTGTCCCCCTCCCACGCTGCTGTTCGCGTGTTCGAGGCCCTCCTCCACCCGCAGGCACCCGCCTGTGCCTCATCCCTGGTGTCTAGTGGGCTTCTGGTAAGTATTCTAGACCTGTACATTTGTGCCTGTGTTTATTGTGCCTTGTTTTTTATTGTGCCTTGCTCTTTGTGCTGTTTTTGCCATCATCTTTGCATCTTGTGCCTTTTTCTGGTTTTATGCCTTTTCGCCCCTTGTGCGCTCCCCCCTGCCGGCTCTCTCTGAGCTGCTCTCAGCTTACCGCCGCTGCGTCTCCTGCGGCCCTGCCCCCCTCGCGCCCCCATTTGCTCTCCCCTCCCACCTCCCAGCTGCTCCTCCCTCCCTCCACCCTTCTTAATGGAGGCGCATCCGAGGCAAGCCCTTCTACGCCACCGAACGCTGCTACACCACTGAGGATCTCCTCGCCCTCGACCCAGGAAGCTCCACGACCTGCTTCCAGGCCACCCCCATGACCACCAAAGGACCCTTCACCTGCCAAGCCTGCCACTTCACCTGCACCTCAAAACGCTTCAACAGACCTGCCAACAACCACTTGAACTGCATTCTACTCAACACCCGCTCCATCCACAAACACGCCATCGAACTTTGGGACCTGCTGACCTCCACATCACCGGACATCGCTTTCCTCAACGAAACCTGGACTAACTCGGCCTCTGAACCTGACATTGCCATTGCCATCCCTGAAGGCTACAAGATCACCAGGAGGGACCGCACCAATAAACCAGGAGGAGGAATCGCCATAGTCCACAAAAGCACCATCAAAGTCTCGACCAGCACCCACGACACCCTCAACTCCACCGAACACCTCCACTTCAACATCTATATGAATGCTAACACCACCCTCAAAGGAACACTGATCTACAGAGCCCCAGGCCCCCTAGCACAATTCTGTGACACCATCGCTGACGTCGTCAGTGCCCAGGCCCTCGCATCAGCAGATTACATCCTCCTCGGCGACATGAACTTCCACCTACAAAACAACAACAACATCAACACCAACCACCTGCTGAACAACCTCGCTAACCTCGGCTTCAAACAACTTGTCACGTCACCCACCCACATCACAGGCCACACACTCGACCCCATCTTCGCTGCCAACAGCCACGTCTCCTTCAGCCACACCTCCGAGCTCGACTGGACAGACCACCGCTGCCTACCAGAAACCAACTACTCACCACCACCACACACAACCTGCCCGACGCAACTGGAGCAAAGTCTCAACAGAACAACTGATCTCCACCCTCGCTCAGACCCCACCGCCAGGAACCTCGGACCCCGACACAGCCGCCACCGACCTGCATCACTGGTTAGCTGACTGCGCCAATACCCTTGCGCCCCCTCAAAAAACCCTCAAACACCCCACACAGCACCAAGGCCAGCTGGTTCACCCCTGATCTTCAGAACTCCAAACGAGAATGCCGCAAAAGAGAGAAGGCCTGACGCATGGATCCCACCGAACCCAACCACATCGCACTCAAGGAGTCCATCCGCAAGCATCACCAACTGATCCGCACCACCAAAAGAACCCACTTCAAGAACCGCATAGACAACAACGCCCACAGCAGTAAAGAACTCTTCAGCATCATCAGAGACCTCTCAAACCCCAAGTCCTGCTCCAACGAACCCCCTCCGTCGCAAGATCTCTGCAACTCCCTCGCCACCCACTTCCGCCGCAAGATTGAAGAAATCCACAACAGTTTCAACCCCAAACAGACCACAAACATCCACGAACCAGACGCCCCGAGCAACACCAACCTCCTCCACAACTGGACCCTCGTCAACACAGAAGTCATCCCTCACACCATGGCTTCCATCCACTCCGAATCCCCATCGGACCCCTGCCCTCACCACATCTTCAACAAAGCTAGCAACATCATTGCCCCCCATCTCTGCGACACCATCAACAGTTCCTTCGAATCAGCCACCATCCCGGAAATCTGGAAACAAGCAGGAGTCAACGCACTACTGAAGAAACCCAAAGTGGACCCAGATGACCCGAAGAACTACCGGACGATCTCCCTCCTCCCCTTCCCGGCCAAGGTCATTTAAAAAGTCGTCAACACCCAGCTCTCCCATTTCCTAGACGACAGTAAGGTGCTCGACACCTTCCAGTCCGGATTCCGAAAAAAACACAGCACCGAGACTGCACTCATCGCTGCCACAGACGACATAAGGACCATGCTCGACAAAGGAGAAACCGCAGCACTCATCCTGCTGGACCTCTCTGCCACTTTCGACACAGTATGTCATCACACCCTCCGCCTACGACTCCACAACGCCGGAATCCGCAACAAGGCTCTCAACTGGATCTCATAATTTCTCACCAGCAGAACCCAGAGACTCCACCTTCCGCCATTCCTGTCAGAGGCCTCTAAGATCATCTGTGGCGTCCCTCAAGGATCCTCCCTCAGCCCAACGCTCTTCAATGTTTACATGGCCCCCCTCGCCAACATAGCACGGACACACCACATCAACATAGTATCAAACGTAGACGACACCCAGCTGATCCTCTCCCTCACAAAAGACCCCACTACTGCCAAAAACAACCTACACAACAGACTTCACTCCGTCTCCAACTGGATGGAATCTAGCCGCCTCAAACTAAACACTGAAAAAACAGAGATCGTTATCTTCGGCTCCAACCCCTCAGCATGGAATGACTCCTGGTGGCCCAACTCCCTAGGCACCGCACCCTCGCCCACCACGCACGCTCGCAACCTGGGCTTCATCCTGGAGTCTACTCTCAGCATGACCCAACAGGTCAACGCAGTCTCCTCCTCCTGCTACAACACTCTCCGCATGCTCCGCAAGATCTTCAAATGGATCCCCGTCGAGACCAGGAAAACCGTCACCCACGCCCTGGTCAGCAGCAGATTGGACTACGGCAACGCCCTATATGCAGGAATAACGGCCAAGCTACAATCCAAGCTACAACAAATCCAGAACACTTCTGCCCACCTCATCCTTGAGGTCCCCTACCGCAACCACACCTCCCCCCTCCTCAGAGACCTGCACTGGCTACCCGTACCGAAAAGGATCACTTTCAAACTCCTTTCCCACGCTCACAAAGCTCTCTACAACACCGGCCCAGCCTACCTCAACGAAAGACTTACGTTCCATGCTCCCACACGCCTTCTTCGCTCTGCCAACCTTGCTCTCGCCGCCGTCCCCCACATCAGCTGCACCACCGCCGGAGGAAGATCCTTCTCACACCTCGCCGCCAAGACCTGGAACTCACTACCTCTCCAGCTACGCCAGACCCAAGACCCCCTAACTTTCAGGAGGCGCCTCAAAACATGGCTTTTCAACCAGTAGCTTCCCCTCCCCCCAGCGCCTTGAGACCCTAATGGGTAAGTAGTGCACTTTATAAATATTCTGATTGATTGATTGATTGAACCTGTGGGGTACTGAAAGAAATCCTAAATTGATCTATTCAATGCCAATTCTTTTCATTCATTATCTACTTAAGCTACCAGTTCTTGGGAGAAAATGATATATTGCTTTATTAGAGGCTGCATGGGAGTGCACCAAACACTGTTCTAAACTCCAGAATAGAATGGAGGATTTTACCCAGATATCTGGTGCAACATTCCGGCTGCTTTTCTGTGTATGTGACAATACTTCTACATTTTTTTATTTTTTATTATTAGATTTATTTATTTGTTTTTACATGTTTAAACTCAAGTGATGCAGTACATCATGATATTCCATTGTTTCAGGTACCATTATTCCAAATAGCAACTCAGTGCCATCTATGCAATAAAGAGAAAAAAGGAGAAGAGATATTAAAGCGGTACATTTCCTGCTTGGTTAAGAAACTAATGAATATACAAACTTCCATTTTATATGTTATTAAATCTGTAAACTATAACAAACAGTCAAAAACCAATAATAATAAAACTCAATAAGTACCATGCTTATATGTAAATATAATTGTGTGCTATGTTAAGGGATAACATATATGTGGTGAGTTCCATACTGTGAAGTGTTCAATGGAAATAGGGAACTGATCACAAGGACCACCACGCTGGTATCTGAGTCTGTGTGTGGGCCTAAAATAACCATGCATGCGTCAATAAAGAACGCGCCACTCATGGTGGATGCAAGTCATTTTTAGCTTCCGCCTTCAGGACTAAGGAGTCCCAGCACTCTACACCTTTGTTGAATACGCCTCGCACTCGGAGCCACCGGAGGTGATAAGCTTCTGCTTTTGACCATAGCAACAAGTCTTTCAGCCATTGCCGTATCGATGGTGAAACCGAGGATTTCCATGCCATGGCAATCCTACGTTTAAAAAGCACAAATGCCAGGTCAATGAACTTATGAATGTATTTATCTTTTTTTGTTTTGGTTCGAATACCTAACAGGCAAGAGGTCGGTATCATGGGTAGAGGGTGTTCCGTTATTTCCGATATTATCTCGGAAATTTTGTACCAAGTAACCTGTAATGTTGGAAAGTCCCATACCATATGATAGAATCCTACTGGGGATGCTGTGAAATACGGGCAAACCGGTTCATGTGTCGGGTACATACGGTGGAGGCGTTGTGGGTCTAAATATGCTTGATGTATATAGTTGAATTGAGTGAACCTAAACCCGGCGTTACTGGAGATCCCTTTTACTGAGAGCAGTGCTGAATGCCATTCTGGTGCGGTCAATGGGTGTGACAGCGCCGCATTCCATTTTTCGTGTGCTGTTTGTAATGAAGTGCTGGTAGGTGCGCGCAGTGCTGTCTATAGGGTGGTAACAATGCGTTTAGTTGTCACTGCCGATAGTATAGAGTGTAATACGGGGGAAGTAGGTGGTTCATTATTTCCCGGGCCCCATATACGACGCATGCCTTGTATTATAGTATAATAAGTAATAAATTGCCCCGGCGCAATGTCATATTCTGCAATAATATCTGGGAAGGGTTTAATCATGCCTTCCAAAAAGAAATGTTCCATCCGGGTGTAGGAAAGTACCATCTTGCCTGGCATGTTACCCCCATTTTTCACTGTATATATGTTGTTTTAGTTGTATGTGTCACTGGGACCCTGCCAGCCAGGGCCCCAGTGCTCATAAGTGTGCCTGAATGTGTTACCTGTGTTATGACTAACTGTCTCACTGAGGCTCTGCTAATCAGAACCTCAGTGGTTATGCTCTCTCATTTCTTTCAAATTGTCAGTAACAGGCTAGTGACCAATTTTACCAATTTACATTGGCTTACTGGAACACCCTTATAATTCCCTAGTATATGGTACTGAGGTACCCAGGGTATTGGGGTTCCAGGAGATCCCTATGGGCTGCAGCATTTCTTTTGCCACCCATAGGGAGCTCTGACAATTCTTACACAGGCCTGCCACTGCAGCCTGATTGAAATAACGTCCACGTTATTTCACAGCCATTTTACACTGCACTTAAGTAACTTATAAGTCACCTATATGTCTAACCTTTACCTGGTAAAGGTTGGGTGCCAAGTTACTTAGTGTGTGGGCACCCTGGCACTAGCCAAGGTGCCCCCACATTGTTCAGGGCCAATTCCCCAGACTTTGTGAGTGCGGGGACACCATTACACGCGTGCACTACATATAGGTCACTACCTATATGTAGCTTCACAATGGTAACTCCGAATATGGCCATGTAACATGTCTATGATCATGGAATTGCCCTCTCTATGCCATCCTGGCATAGTTGACACAATCCCATGATCCCAGTGGTCTGTAGCACAGACCCTGGTACTGCCAAACTGCCTTTCCCGGGGTTTCACTGCAGCTGCTGCTGCTGCCAACCCCTCAGACAGGCTTCTGCCCTCCTGGGGTCCAGCCAGGCCTGGCCCAGGATGGCAGAACAAAGGACTTCCTCTGAGAGAGGGTGTTACACCCTCTTCCTTTGGAAAATGGTGTGAAGGCAGGGGAGGAGTAGCCTCCCCCAGCCTCTGGAAATGCTTTCATGGGCACACATGGTGCCCATTTCTGCATAAGCCAGTCTACACCGGTTCAGGGACCCCTTAGCCCTGCTCTGGCACGAAACTGGACAAAGGGAAGGGGAGTGACCACTCCCCTGACCTGTACCTCCCCTGGGAGGTGCCCAGAGCTCCTCCAGTGTGCTCCAGACCTCTGCCATCTTGGAAACAGAGGTGCTGCTGGCACACTGGACTGCTCTGAGTGGCCAGTGCCATCAGGTGACGTCAGAGACTCCTTCTGATAGGCTCCTTCAGGTGTCGCTAGCCTATCCTCTCTCCTAGGTAGCCAAACCCTCTTTTCTGGCTATTTAGGGTCTCTGTCTCTGGGGATTCCTTAGATAACGAATGCAAGAGCTCATCCGAGTTCCTCTGCATCTCTCTCTTCACCTTCTGCCAAGGAATCGACTGCTGACCGCGCTGGAAGCCTGCAAAACTGCAACATAGTAGCAAAGACGACTACTGCAACTCTGTAACGCTGATCCTGCCACCTTCTCGACTGCTTTCCTGGTGGTGCATGCTGTGGGGGTAGTCTGCCTCCTCTCTGCACTAGAAGCTCCGAAGAAATCTCCCGTGGGTCGACGGAATCGTCCCCCTGCAACCGCAGGCACCAAAGAACGGCATCACCGGTCCCCTTGGTCTCCTCTCAGCACGACGAGCGAGGTCTCTTGAATCCAGCAACTCTTTCCAAGTGACTCCCACAGTCCAGTGACTCTTCAGTCCAAGTTTGGTGGAGGTAAGTCCTTGCCTCCCCACGCCAGACTGCATTGCTGGGAACCGCGACTTTTGCAGCTACTCTGGCCTCCGTGCACTTCCGGCGGAAATCCTTTGTGCACAGTCCAGCCTGGGTCCACGGCACTCTAACCTGCATTGCACGACCTCCTAAGTTGTTCTCCGGCGACGTGGGACTCCTTTGTGCGACTTCGGGTGAGCACCGTTTCACGCATCGTCGTAGTGCCTGTTTCTGGCACTTCTGCGAGTGCTGCCTGCTGCTGAGAGGGCTCCTTGTCTAGCTCGATGCCCCTCTGTCCCCTAACGCAATTGGCGACATCCTGGTCCCTCCTGGGCCACAGCAGCATCCAAAAACACTAACCGCACAATTTGCAGCTAGCAAGGCTTATTGGCAGTCTTTCGGCAGGAAAACACTTCTGCACGACTCTCCACGGCGTGAGGGATCCGTCCTCCAAATGGGAAGTCTCTAGCCCTTGTCGTTCCTGCAGAAACCTAAGCTTCTACTGTCCAGTAGCAGCTTCTTTGCACCCACAGCTGGCATTTCCTGGGCATCTGCCCATCTCCGACTTGCTTGTGACTTTTGGACTTGGTCCCCTTGTTCCACAGGTACCCTCGACTGGAAATCCATCGTTGTTGCATTGCTGGTTTGTGTCTTTCCTGCAGAATTCCCCTATCACGACTTCTATGTCCTTTGGGGAACTTTAGTGCACTTTGCACTCACTTTTCAGGGTCTTGGGGTGGGCTATTTTTCTAACCCCTACTATTTTCTAATAGTCCCAGCGACCCTCTATAAGGTCACATAGGTTTGGGGTCCATTCGTGGTTTGCATTCCACTTTTGGAGCATATGGTTTGTGTTGCCCCTATCCCTATGTGTCTCCATTGCATCCTATTGTAACTATACATTGTTTGCACTGTTTTCTAATACTATTACTGCATATTTTGGTATTGTGTACATATATCTTGTGTATATTTGCTATCCTCATACTGAGGGTACTCACTGAGATACTTTTGGCATATTGTCATAAAAATAAAGTACCTTTATTTTTAGTATATCTGTGTATTGTGTTTTCTTATGATATTGTGCATATGACACTAGTGGTACTGTAGGAGCTTCACTCGTCTCCTAGTTCAGCCTAAGCTGCTCTGCTAAGCTACCATTATCTATCAGCCTATGCTGCTAGACACCCTATACACTAATAAGGGATAACTGGGCCTGGTGCCAGGTGCAAGTACCCCTAGGTACTCACTACAAGCCAGTCCGGCCTCCTACACCGGGTAACCCCTTTTTCCACTCAGAGGGTTTGTGTATGGGCATGTATGTTCTGTGTTATCACTGGAATATCCCATACCGGTATCTCTGCTGAATACGGAGTCAATGATCCCTCGAGATGTAGATAACGGCGCCAGCATTTGTGTGCAACTCTCAACAGTGGGGTCTTAGTGGAGCCACCCACATCGGTGCCAGTTAACCAAGTGTATAGCGCAGTAGAAGCTTGTATGTCGCGTACCTCCGGGTGTGACGGGGAGGTCAGCCATGAGGTTGGCCATTGCAATTGCGGTGCATAATATGTCTCAAAGTGTGGGATGCCCACTCCGCCCTCATGTAACATCTTTGGAGTATAGAAAGGGCTACTCTGTGACGTTTGTCCCCCATATTAAGTCTAACAGCAGACTATTCAGCGCCTTAAAAAAAACATGTGGTATCACAATAGGCAGGGCTGAGAAAAAATACAGCATCCTGGGTAGGATCAACATCTTGGAGATCGCCACCCTGCCGATTGGTGATAGTGGCAATGACTGCCAGAAGGCGAGGGATGAGCGTGTTTTTATCAATGCTCTAGTTAAATTCCCATCTAGAATGTTTTTAGGTGAGTGATAAATATGAACTCCTAGATATTTGAAGGTGTCATATTGCCATTGTAAAAGCAAATTATTCATAGCTGAGCATTTAGCGGGGGCCATAGCATTAGTGGAAACACGCATGATTTTGGCCAATTGACCTGGAGGCCCGATGCTGTCCCAAATCGTGACAGTAACCATTCAAGCTCAGGTAATGCAGTGCGCACATCTTTGATGTAAATAAGAGCGTCACCTGCATATAAGGACACCACATGAAAGCGCTGTGAGTCCCAGATCCCTCAGGCTTTGGCCTTGGTGCGAAGATAGCATGCCAAGGGTTCCATAGCCAAGGCAAACAGGAGCAGCGATAGCAGGTAGCCCTGAAGTGTGCTGCGTTGTATGTTAAAGCAGCTCGATATTTCCCGGCCCGTCCATACTCGTGCCAATGGTTCCCCATATGGCGTCCTGACCCACCGCAAGAGACGGGGTCCAAATCCCATTTTTCCTAAGCATGCAAAAAGGAAATCCCATCCCAACGTATCAAAGGCCTTCTCTATATCTAGAGAGACTGCCATGCGGTGCGTGTCATCTTCTGTTGTGTTGTGTATCAAATGTAGGAGGCCTCTAATATTAAGAAATGTGGTGCGGTTTGGTATAAAATCTGATTGGTCATGGTGCACTAATGAGTGCATCACGGGCCACAGTCGGTTGGCTAGTATCTTTCCTAGAATTTTGCAATCTAGGTTGAGTAATGACAGAGGACGATAAGACCTTATGTAATTTGTGTCCCGCCCTGGTTTAGGTAACACCATAATGAGGGCTTTTCTTAGAGAGTGTGGTAGAGAGCCCCGTTTAAATGCTTCTTGGTAAACCTCTAACAATCGAGGGAAAAGGATGGTGGGGAATGCAGCATAATATTCAATGGGTAAACCATTGGTACCTGGTGTTTTGCCACAGGTTATCTGTTTGACAGCTGCGTCAATCTCATCTAAGTGTATTGGTCCCTCTATAGTTATGCGTTGTGTGGCCATTAGCTTAGGAAAGGATACATCATTCAAGAAACTTTGTGTGCACTCCACACCTAGGCCAGCTGGTTGTTCGTATAACTGCTGATAGTAGGCACGAAAAGTATCATTAATTGCTAATTGTGATGTAGACATTGTGCCATCCGGCATCGTGATAGACATAGCCGGCGTGCCATGGTGTACCTCCTGAAGAAGCCAGGCGAGCACTTTGCCCGATTGATCTCCCTGGTGTTGTAGTGCCATGCGTGTGCGGTAGTCATGATGGCTTAAAGTGGATTCCGCTTCTAAGTTGATGTAGCTGTAGTGGTGATGAGGTATTCTCCGCAACATGTATCTCCACTTGGCGTAGATCACGTTCTATTTTAGCCAGTTCTCGTGTTAATTGCTGTCTGACTCCCCATGTCGTAGCCATGCAGTGCCCCCGAATTACCACTTTGTGGGTTTCCCACTCTACTGCTCGAGTGGAAGCAGAACCTGCATTTGTTAGGAAGTATTGTCGGAGAGTCTCAATAGAGATTCGTGGAACGGGGGATCTAGTAGGGCCTCTGTTTGTAGGCACCAGGCAGGTATGGAGGGGCGCGGTGCACCCCAGGTCAAAATCATTGTCAGCGGGCTATTGTCAGAGTATGTTTTGGCTAAATATTCTGAGTGATTTAGAAGGGGTCCGTGGTTAGTAGTGCTAAATAGAATATCGATCCTAGTGTGGAGGTAGTGTACAGGAGAGTAAAATGAGTATTCACTGTCGTGGGTGGCCTAATCGCCATACATCATCAAGTCTCATATGTGTACTCCAGGACCGGAAGTGGTGGGCATTTCAAAGGCTGGGGGCTGCTGATAGTGGAGGATGATAACGATCCAGTTGGGGGTCCAAAATACAATTAAAGTCCCCTCCCCAGATCGTTGGGGCGAGTGGATCGTGGATCGAGTTGGCGTGAGGGAATCTAAGAATGGTGTCAGATTTGAGTTTGGGGCGTAGATAGCTGCAAAATTAATGGGTGTGCCATCCAGTTTCCCTTCTATGATTACATATCTGCCATCCGCATCTATTATCTGCGACATGAGGGCAAAGGGAATTCCAGGGGCCACCCATATTAGGACACCCCTAGCATATGCAGACATAGCAGTGCCATATGTTTGACCTCACCATCGAGAGCGTACCTTGTTTAGTTCTGATTTTGTAAGATGTGTCTCTTGGAGCATCGCTATGTGTACTCCGTGTCGTTTGAGATATGAGTGTACCTTACGCCGTTTGGTATATGTTGCCATACCCCTTACATTCCAGGTCAAGACTTTATATTGTGGGACCTGGGATAACAGCCGTTTATAAGACATCATTCATTGGTGTTGAAGCAATGCGTATCAAACAGTATGTCACAGCTACATAGTATATTTTCGTGTCAGTGCCTATCCATATTCAGCTGCAGCAGTGTGTCCCCGCACTCAGAACATCGATGTCGTTCATACCTATGTAGTGTTAAGCATGGTAAATCATACAGTAAACCAATAAAGAACAACCCCAACAATAACAACAGTCCCCCCAGGGCTGCAACTGTATAGTTTACCGCCCAATGCGCATGAACAGGCGCTAAGTAACAACTATCACAATGTCTCAATGAGCAATATGTCCAAAGATACATCTTGGTGGGGTAGTGCCAACACAAGCATAGAGATGCCCCGTTCCGGGGCCCTGGTTATTGAGTGTCAAATAAGGTCATCGACGGATCCAGGTGTGATATGTGTTGCCTTAGGACTGCTGATCGAAGAGGTCTCTTATCCAGTATCTGATCCTGACATAGGTATGTGGTCCGAGCGAAGAGCAGTGAAGGAATTATTACAACATTGTGTGGCAGGCTCTACTGCTCGAGCCCGTTCTGCTGCGGCTTGTGTCTGGTTTGGGCGGGAGGTGGGCGGCTTCCTTCAATGACGTCTCAGTTTAGGAGTGATCCATGTGTTCACTTCTTCCACTTCCTCCGTTGCCGCCGCTAGTCCTTTAGCATGTAGCCAGGTCCATAAGTCTTCAGGGGATTGGAAAATATGTGTTGTCTCTTGATCCATAATTTTGAGTTTTGCAGGATACAGAAGAGCGTATTTGATTTGTAGGGCACGGAGTCGTTGTTTAACCGTCATGTAGGGCCCCCTTTTTCATTGCACCTCCCTTGTATAGTCCGGATATGCAGCTATCAATGTGTTTTCAAAGTGCCAGGGACCTTTGGTGCGGAACAGTTGTAGGATCAGGTCCCAGTCGCGATAATTCAAGAGTCGAGCTATAAGAGGGCGCGGAGGGGCTCCTGCGTTAGGAGGTCGGCCTAGTATTTGGTGGGCCCTCTCTATGGAGAACAGAGGGGGTGCATTATCCTGGAACACCGTAGATCGAAGCCATTTTTCCAGAAAAAGTTCAGCGCTGGGGAGGTCAGAACGTTCGGGAAATCCAATAAAGCGGATATTATTACATCGCAAGCGACCCTCTGCGTCTTCAGCCCTCCGGTGAAGGGCGTTGATTTCCTCCTGCATAGATGTTAGTTACATTTGCAATGATTGAAAAGTCGGTGTTACAGTATGTGTGATTGCTTCTGCCTGAGTAACGCGCTCTGCAAGGTTACGATGGTCCGCTTTCAATAGGTTTACTTCCAGTGACACTGAATCAATCTTAGTTTCCAGTGAGGCCTTAGTGTCTAATATGGCGTGCAAACTTTTTTCAAATTTCTCAGAATGACTATGCAGGGTGTATTCCAGGTGACAAAACTGTTCACTCTGTTCAGTGGGATCAAACAGTTCTTCTGAATATTAATTTGTTGTGGGTACTAGCACAGCGAGGACCCTATCATGTACAGGCTATAAGAGACAACAGTTATTGAAGCACCTCAGCAGCAGCCTAGTCCTCCTCGCCGCATTATCGTACAAATTGAGGAACAAGCGGTGTTTGCCATACAAATGGACGTTCAAAAGTGACGCACTGGCAGTAACAAGCCTGCGCAAATGCGGAGATGGCCAACCGCTGTCCGTCTGAGCTCAAGCGTGAATACAGGTCCATAAATGTTCTCAACCTCGTTAACCCAGGGGCCCGTGCTGACTAATAGCGTGCGTCGCTGTTTAGGGAAAGAGCAAGCACCTTCAAATGTGGGAATTATGCACCACAGGTCCTGTTATGGTATGTGCCCCGTTGTTCTTTCAATGACAACGCATCTACTGCATCCTTGCGAGCCCAGTTTCTCAGACGGCTTGTTCTCCCTTCCTCTGTAGAAAGACAGCGGTTGCCGCTGTTGGATACGGCTTCAGCGAACTTTGTGTCCTTTAGCAGGCATCTCAGGTCGTCTCCTCTGGTTAAGGCGAACAGGGCGGGCAGCAGAAATGCTGAAATGCTCAGTCGAGCCGCCATTTTTCCTTGCAGCCTCATATTTCACCCACCAAGTGGAGACTGCTGCATCGTATTGCGCCTCGCCGGTGGAATCGGGTGATCCTGCTCGTAGAGATCTGGACCCCAGGCACTTTTTGCATTAAGAGGACTCACTTATTAGCTTTTTTGGCAGGATAAATGTCGGGCCCAGTGCGGAGCTCGTACAAGAGCGTCCTATGCGGTTGCCATCTTGGACATGCCAACAATACTTCTACTTAACCTCATTATGGAAGAAGAGAGGCACCTTGCCACAATTACTCATGGTAGTTTCATGCAGCTGCCTGTGTTAAAGAGTCTGTGTCTAGAACTCATCCTGGAGGAAAAGGGTGGAGTCTTCTTTGATCCAGTCAGCCTCCGCTTCTGATGTTTTGACTTCTTTGTGGGCTTTGGAGCTGTCCGCAGCAGATGGAAAACACACTCTGCACCAGTGTATATCCGAATCTTGGGAAAGCACACATTCTTCAATGAAGACTGTGACACAACTTGTGTGGCTTTTCATGGCCTTCTAAATATGGACCTTTTCCAAGCATAACACTATGTGAAAGAGGCTTTCCATGTGTGTTGCTAGGGGTGTTCCCACACAGTACCCATGGAACCTGAAGGAATCTGATGCATTCCCAAATTTACAAGTTGGGAAATGCATTCAATTCCTATGCCATCTCAGGGGTGGCATATGAATGATGTAACGGGGAGAAATGTCACTGTTTGTCCCCATTTTTACTCATTCTGTAGCACACATAGAGGGTGAAAATCATCTCCATTTGTTATTTTTGTGCCAGAAGGTGTCCCATCCTGTACAAAAACAATCATACCCCAGCACAGACACCCTTGTATGATGGTGCAAGAGTGCCTCCGCTGACACATGGCAGCAATTTAAGTGATGGTGCAGGGGTAGAGACAGAAATGCACCGCATTCTATAAATACAGAACATTTCTGCCCTTCCCCGGGGGTGCAGGGTGGCACAGCAAGGCACCACAGGTCTTGTAAATATGGCCCTAAATTCACACCATTTATGTTTACAACAAAGAGAGGGGTGAGAGGAACACAACCCTCCACACTTCTTCCCAAAAGCTAAGCAAAACACACCAAAGGTGTGGGTCGGAGAACTAAGTTAAAGTAGGTGCACTCACTTGAGGCTCAAACCAAAAAGAAACAAATTTATAGTTCCACAAGTGGGTGCCCTCACTTGGGGCTCGACCCAAGACGAAACATACTAATGATTCCACGGGCATTCATCTTATTGACTGGAATAGCAGAAGTTCCTCCTTTTTGGAAAAGGTGGTATCACACACTTAATAGTGTCATGCATCTTCATAGACCACCTCTCCCCTCCCTGGTAGGACAATGCCACTAGGGCAGACCCCTCTTGGTTCGGGCCTACCAGAGGGAGTTCTTAGATGAAGCTTACTGGATAATAACATGATCCAGGTTTTTGAAACTTTGCAAACGTTCTTTACAACCTATAAAGACCAATATGATAAAACACAATAGTGAGAACTCCAACAGCTGTAAATGTGAATGACTTGATAAAAGTGAACCAAACTAGACACTGTACATTCTACAAAATGACTTCATGTCTTCCCATCATCCTCTATCTCGAGAAAACATAATACCCATTGCATCGCAAATGCTTGTTATATAAATGGTCTGTGTTTTCATGTCAGTTAACGAACTTTCAAACCTCAATTTCTGGTTTACCTCTCAGTTTTATGAACCAAGGTAACAACAGATAAAACAAGCATTTGCAATGCAATAGGTCCCGTATTCGTGAGAGTTAGAGCTATTGGCGTTGTAAATGACAATGCCTTTTATCCATGTGTTTTGGTTAGGATTGTATAGGATGTATGAACAGAGATGCAGTTACAGCATTGTCTAGAGATCTATGAATGGGGAATTACCACTGGGAACAGAGACACAGCTGCAGCACTGCCTAGAGGACTTAGAATAGAGTTGTTACCAACGAGACCAGAGAAGCAGCTGTAGCACTGTCTAGGGGACTAAGAATGAGGAATTTCCACACATGTTTGCCAGACACACAGAAGACAATCTGCTTTGTTCTGGAGAATTCTCGCCTTTTGTTATAGAGGGTTTTGCTGTTTGCTTTCTTAAAATGCGTTTATTGAACTGTATTCTCAGTTGCTATTCTTAACTCGTTTTTTAAATATATCACATTTTAAAGTGTTGTTAAAATGTAGTTGTTTTGTGTGTACCATAGGAGCAGATGCTATCTCAGTGTTGTCAGAGCGTGAATTTTCTAATATGTTTATTAATGTTATATGTATTAATAATGAGTGATGAATTAGTGTGTAAAACGAGAAAGCTTTTAAAATGGCTGTTTTTCTGTTCTTGGCGGACTAAAATTATATTCAGATGCTGTAGTTAATTTCCATGATTCAAAGCTTTTATAATAAATGTTTTGAAACTTGTGTAGACTCGTATCCACAGCTACCCCTATTGGTTTGCGGTGACATGTCTTACAAGGTCATATATTAACCAAGCATTGCATAAGTTGAAATGTCCTATTGTTTGGGAATGTTACTAATATCTGGTCTTTCCTTGAGGATGGAAGTAAAAGTAGCGGAGAAAGTTTCTTCCTGAGAACAAGATATGAGACAATGGAATTACAGACGAGACGGAAGGAGAGTGTATCTAACAAAAGAAAATGTTATAGTTAGCGTAGGGTTGCCAAGTTTAGGTCAACAAATTAGTTGTCGATTGGCTGAAATGAAAACACCCCATAGACTGTCCAATCAGGAGTTGATTAGATTTTAGTATAATAATCTGTGTAGACTAATTAGGAGTTAGTGGACTGTGGAGTTTGTTAGAGTGCGTGGAGTTGGAGTAGGAGTCGTTCATCAAGAGCAGACAAGATTTGCTGTTGTTAGGCCCAAAACTTATGATGAGATAGCTGATGGTGTCCTCAAGTGGAAGCTGATCATTTGCTGTCACTACCTTTGTGGTAATGTATGATATTAAAGTGAATTGTTTCTCTCTTGCTTTCCAGGTACCAACTGCAACTAATGATTATATTGCTTCACATTATTAGTTTTTATAAGTGACAATAATCAAGTTGAGAGTTTTTCCAAATTTGTGTTTCTAAATTCTTTTCACATGAAGCCCAACATGTAATGCTAATCTGTGGTTAATCAGGGAAATAACTATCTATTGCTTATGAACTATTGCATTCTGTACCATTATAACCGGTTTGTGTATTATTAATAAGTGTGATTCTTTTGGAGATAATTTGTTTAACTGTATTAATCAAATCGAGATACATACACCGTTTTAATGAGCCACTATTGATCTTATATGCTTATCATTTGTGTTTGAGAGTTATCTTTGTGACCCCAGCATTGTTAATATAGGGAAATAAATCTAGGATTCCTTGTTACTAAACTGGTGTGGTTATTGACTGAAATTGTACGATATTGAATGTTATTTTATCCGTTATTGATTTGTTGGTCTTCACAATTCCCATATGTGACATCCCCTCAAACCTATGTCACTTCGATCCATCGTCCTCTAGCGCAGGATCCACTATTCCGTATTGATGATAGTTTGGATGTCGTGGCGCGCTCGCAGTTTTTGGAAGCAGATTACTGTTACATCATTGTTTTGATGATGTCATAATGGAAATGTGAGGTTTGATTGTGTTAAAGTGGTTTGATTGTTCTTTCCTTCTTTTTTCAAAATTGTTGAGCAGATTAACATGATGAGTGGCTAGTTGTCTTAAGTGACTTTCTCCAGTTCTTGGAAACCCTCTAGGTTGATGAGTTTGTTCTCAGCAGTGATTGATTGAAGTTGAATGAGGTGTATAGAGTGTTTGCGCTTGCACAGCTTTAGCTGATTTGCAGGTGATCGTATTGAATATGATTTAGAGGAGTGGAGATACTTAAGTTAGTTATTAGATGGAGTGGGCGTACTCCTATAGGTATGAGAGTAGGGAAGCTACGTTCTTCATTTGAGTGTGGCGCTTTTTGCAGAAACAATTATCCACATGGTTGTTGATGACAGACCTAGAGAGAGGGGTCTGGGACTGCGGAGCATATTGACAAGTGTAGAGATACACTTGGTATATGTTGTAATTCATTCATTTAGTAAGCCGATCTGTCAGGAGGGGTAAATCAGGTTTGTGAGAAATAGCGTGAATGAAAATTTACTGAAGACTTGATGAGTACTAAGTGCACTAGACAATGGTCCAAGGAACAGTGGACTAGCAAAATTTGCTGGTCCAAGTTTACTCACGATTGTGGGAACTGTGAAAAAGGAGTAGGCGAAAGCTGAAGGTTTCTTTGGAAGGTTCTGAAGTATTTGTGTTACCCTACTTCTCGTAGATGAGCAAATTTATTTTCTTATTTTTGAGTTAGCTCGCAAATTAATAATGCGTTGGTTGTAGTATGTGTGGATTGTGAAAGGATTAGTCGATAGACTTTGTCAGTGTCTTAGCGAGGGTAGTGAGGGGAGTGTATGTGTTGCGCATGACGTAGTGGTGCCACGCTGGGATTGGTTCAGTAATAGTGTAACACGATTGGAAGGCAAGGGTGTCGAAGAGAATTGTGGGATAGCAGTCACTTCACATGTTTGGTTATTCTTTCTTTAAACTTGTTTACTGTTTCTTGGGTTGTTTTGAAGTTTAAACTTTTCCTGTGAATGTTGTGTTTGAATAAATTGAGTCAAAATTAAGTTTTTCAAAGCTTTAAAATGTGCATTGAGGGGTGATGAGTACATTCCGGTACTTGAAGGTGCGATTTGTCTGCCAGAAAATACTCTAGTATTCATTGTGTTTGAGGAGAGAGGTGCAGCGGCATGTCTTTGGTTGAAGCATTGGGTCAATATCACAAAGAAGGAGGGTTGTTTAGCTTTTCCGGAACATGGTACGTTGAATTAAAGAGTCCTGGATAATTTGAGGTCGAAGATGTACAATCTTAAACCTCCACCAAGGCCAGCGCAGTATGAAGCTTTAGCTATACGGGAGCTGGTAGCGAAGTAACAGCAAGTTTTAAAGCACAAAAAGAGAGTGAACAGGGTAGAGAAATCGCTAACTGAAACATTGCGGGATGAGGAACAGAAAGAGTGGAGATTAGGTACATTACACGGGGTTAGGGTATTTCCAGATAGAACATGTGAAGATGAGGTAAAAAAAAAGACGGAAAGAAAAAGAAAAAGAAGGGTTTATTGGAAAAGAACACAAAAGAGCCGAAAATGGTTATGTTCAATGATGATGACACGGAGGAGGATGAGGTGCTTAACCATATCGTAGAGTCATATCTTCCGCTCTATATGAGACACCAGAACATAAGTGGATCGAGTTGGAGCGGGACGAGTAACATAATTCCTATTGCACCATTGGCTTCAGAATCAGCGATGGGAGACCGGAGTCATGGGAGAGTACAGACGCACTGTAGTTTTAATGACTCATTGAGCAATAGACAACAGATTGCAATGAACATCCCTGAGGTTCAGCCAGAAGTACAGACAGTGAGGACAACAGCAAACATAGTTTTGTGACAGGGTTGTCAAGGGACAAGGTTACGAGAGTCTGTACATATACAGGTTCCACAAATGCAGAATATGAGAGCAGAACAAACATTAGGAGCAGGAACACTAATGAATCCCGATGCAATTACTGTACCTATTATGATGGGTCCAGTAACTCCATTATATGTTCGAGTAGACAATAATGGAGAAAATTAATTGCTGAATGTGCAGAATAGACAGGGGCCAAGTTTAAATTCTCTGATAGATTTGTCACCTGTCGAGACATCAGGAACGATGGCTCAACAACTGAGTATGAGTTCAGGACAGGGGTGAGGAGCAGGTTCACAAACTAGTGGAGTATCTCTGAAAGGTTTGACTGCACAAGAAATAACAGACTGGTTGGAGGACTTAAATAGTTCAAAACAATCACAACAAGAGAGAAAAGAAAAGGAAGAAGAAATGATAAACAGAGTGAGGTTAAACATGGAAGGGAATGACCTCTTAGAGGGAACAATGGGAGTGAACAGACTTGACTCTTATACTGAAGGGCAATTGAGATACCTGTGTAAGGTCATTACGAAAGGAGCAAAAAGGCTTTATCAACAGTTGCAAGACGTTGCAGATGAATACGACATTAATTTGACAAAAATGAAAATACTAAAAAGGAGTTATGGACTGAGTTTAGAGCAAGAAGACTTTGTTCACATGAGGTCTGCAGGGATGAGGACGCATCTTAGAGAGTTACTTGAGAGGATGCAGATTTGGAGAGCATTGGATAAATGGGAAAGTAAATGTGACAAGTAAAGAGAAGACCTAAGAAAGATGATGGGGCGGGAGATACAGTAAAAATTTTACCAATGAGAGAAATATCAGGAGGGAATTTTATTCATGTGCCTTGGAGTAGAGGTGACATCATAAGTTTTACAAATGATTATCCAAGATTGAGAGAGAAGCCAATGGAGTGGTGTCAACAAACCGATAGGTTTGTGAAACTTTCAAAGTGTCTTTGTGAAGACTTTAATACTTTTTTGACATTGTGGTTCCAGCAGATTTGTGGGTTGAATGCAAAAGGAGTGTTGATTGGCTGACGAGTGAGCCACAAAGAGATTCGAAGAGTGGTGCGCCATCACCTGAAGTAATGAAATATTACAATAAGGTCATTGAATTTCTGAAAACGAGAGTTTTGCCGAAAAGTGTTTATTGGCAATGCATTGATAGAACACAAGAAGAGAAGGAGTCAGTTCATGTGTACTATGAGAGATTGTTGAAGGCATTCAAACAGTTTAGTGGGGCAGAAACAATTGAAAAGGAAAACATGAATGGTGAATTGGGTTCAGGGTTGTCGACGGGTTGAAACCAGAAGTGAGTCCGATGATTAAGAATCACTTGATATGGTGGCAAGCAAAGCCAATTGATGAGGTCCTGCAGTATGCTAAATATTGTAGTGATGAAATCGAGTTGAAACAGAGGAAGCTGAAAGAAAAGGCGATGGTAATGCAGATTAAGGCAGTGCAGACAGGAATACAGGGTAACTTACAGCAGTTGCCACAGGGAAATGAATTGTTTCTGAGTCAAGGTTGTGGTAGAGGACGAGGAATGATGATTCCAGTTATGAATAGAAATGTAGACTTGAGTACAGTGGTAATGCAGGATTTACAGCAGCAGCGAAAGGTATTACTTTGCGACATTTGCTGATTGCTGGGGCATTGGAAAAGACAGTGTCCGATGTTGAATCAGGGAGGAGGAATGGTTTAGCAAAGAAATGGTGTTAATTCATTTCAAGGCATGCGAGGACTTAGGATGGGAGGTCAGAACTGAAATTTTCAAAATGATGTGAATAACATGCAGAGTTTTCAGCCTTTAGAGCCAGTGCAAGAAATGCAAAATGCGCGACCTCAGGTACAGTAGGTACAAATGCCACAAATACAACAAAGGCAGCAACAGGTGCAGATGGTGCCTGTACATCAAATACAATTACTGGGACAGGTTCAATTAATACAGAGCCCAATGGAGCAGCAGCAGGTTATGCTTTCACAGGTGGTCTTGAAACAGTATAAAAGTAAAGGTGTAAACACAGTTGAACAATTTCCCTTACAAAGTGAGAGTGAAATAAAGGCTGAATGGCCATTGAGTAGTTCAGATGAGGAGGAGCTCATGATGCATCATTCGATGTCGATCAGAGAGGTCCTTATGTGCAGGGTGAAGTACATGGCCATGAGGTTAATTTATTGGTTGACACAGGAGTGACACGCTCGACAATAAGGACGGTTGAAGTGCCAGACATACCTATTTCAGAGAAGACAGTGCAGATAGTAGGGGTTGCAAATAAACAGTTGGTTAATGCCCTTACAGAACCAGTCCTTCTAAAGATTGGAAATTTCAGAGACTATCATAGTTTTGTTGTTTGTGATTCTAGTCCAGTATCGCTGCTGGAAGAGATTTGTTGTGCAAAATAAATTGTTTGATCATGTGTTCCAGATAGGGAATTACAATGGAGACTATTAGTTTTGATGGAGAGGATTTGTCAGTTGATTAGGGAAAAAGAATGAGAGGTTGTGAAGTAGCTTTGTTGAATGTGGAAGAAGACCAAGTAGTCAATGAAGATGAGACACATGAGGAACATGATTTGGAAGACTTAATGAGATTCTTTCCAGTGTTCGAAAAGAAGGACTTGCCAAGTGATCTGCAGGAAAGGGTTAAACCAAAGGTTTGGGATTTGACAGGAAAGGACATGGGGCTTAATCAAGGGAGTTGAAGGAGTCAGAGTGGCAGTGAAGGAGAATGTGGTGTTTCCACAAACAGCCTAATACCCTATGACAAATGAGATCATTGAAGGAGTAAGACCACTGATAGAACAGTTTTTGGAGCAAGGGGTTTTGAAAGAGGTGATAAGCAGTCCATGTAATTCACCAATCATGGGTTTGAAGAAGCCGAATGGGAAAATACGTTTGGTTCAAGATTTGAGGAAAATCAATTGCATTATGGTGAAATGTTGTCCAGTGGTACCTAATCCGGCAGTGATAATGTTTCAGATTCCATGTGATGCAGAGTGGTTCACAGTCATCGATTTGTGCCAAGCATTTTTCTCATTGCCTCTTCATGAGGACAACAGATATCTCTTTTGTTTCAAATTCCTGACTTGAGTCTACTGTTGGTGCAGGATTCCTCAAGGGTTTTCAGAGTCACCATCGATTTTCAATCAGATTTTGAAAAATAATTTGGAGTCATTGGTGATGCCTTACAAGTTGACTTTAGCGCAGTACATTGATGACTTACTGATAGCGTCAAAGACGAAGGAAGGCTGTAGGGAAGATACAATTGCATTGTTGAATTTCCTGGGAGACAATGGTCATAAGGTTTCTCCAGCTAAGTTGCAATACTGTCCGCAAGAGGTAAAGTATTTGGGACATTTGATTGAGAAAGGGTCAAGGAGAATTTCCAGAGAGAGAGTGGCGGCAATAATGAAAATAAAAATGCTGAGTTCCCAAAAGGAGTTGAGGATGTTTTTGGGAATGGTAGGTTTTTGTCCATAGTGGATCCCGAATTTTTCAGGAGTTTCAAAGCCATTGGAAAGGTTGACACATAAGGATGTTTCAGATCCAATAACGATGGATGAGGAGTGTGTGAAAGCCTTTACTGAACTGAGAGAAAGTTTGTGTCAAGCACTAGCTTTAGGTATGCCTGACTACTCAAAATCATTCCTATTGTTTTGTCACAAGAGAGATGGATGTTCTTTGTCTGTCTTAACACAAAAACATGGTGTTGTCAATCGTCCAGTAGCATATTTTTCAGCTACTTTGGATAATGTTGCAGCAGCCTTACCTGGATGTCTGCAAGCTGTCGCAGCCGTTGAACAGAGTATAACTCAAAGTGAAAATATTGTGATGGGTTATCCTCTGACAGTTATGGTACCTCATTTGATTGAAATTATGTTGACCAGATCAAAGACACAATATTTGACAAACGCAAGATTAACACGTTATGAAACGGTTATTCTTAGAGCACCATAATGTGACAATAAAAAGGTGCACAGTGCTTAACCTGGCAACATTATTGCCAAATGAGCGGGAAGATCTGTCCAACATAGATTATTTTGAACATGATTGTTTGGAAGTGACAGAACTTTGAACTAAACTAAGGGAAGACATTAAAAATACTTGTTTGGAAGACAATGATCAAATTATTTTTGTCGATGGTTCTTGCTTACTAGACAACAGGGGTGCATTGAGAGCGGTGTATGCGGTGCGTACAGTCAAAGGCATACTAAAAGCTTCATGGCTCAAAGGAGTAATATCTGCTCTAGTCTCAGAGTTGGTGGCTCTTACTAGAGCATGCCAGTTATCAGAACAAATGAAAGTCACAATCTACACTGATAGTCAGTATGGATTTGGAATTGTGCATGATTTTGGGCAAATTTGGTCACAAAGAGGGTTCCTGACTTCTTCAGGATCACATGTAATAAATGGAGAAAGAATACATGACTTACAGCAAGCAGTGCAGAAACCTGAGAAAATTGCCGTGGTCAAATGCAGTGGACACCAGAGAGGGCAAGATTATATAACTTTGGGAAATGCTTATGCAGACCAGGTTGCAAAATGTTGTGCTTTCAATGGAATTTCATTTAAGGGAAATTGGGAATTGATGTCTGAAAATGAATACATTTATGCCAATTTTATGGTTCACATAGTGGAGACACTAGATGAATTGAAAGCAATACAGAACAATGTTCCAGGAGAAGAAATGAGGGATTGGATTGAAGATAAATGCATACAAAGAGAAGATGAAATTTGGGTGACAATGGAGGGAAAGGTAGTCTTGCCAAATAGTCTACTGACACAAATGGCTAGGTACTACCATGGCCAAACGCACATTGGAAGGGACGCAATGATTAGGAGTTTCAAACAATATTGATATAATCCAAAGTTCAGACAAGTGGCAGAGCTGGTGTGCCATAGGTGC
The DNA here is from genome assembly GCF_031143425.1 of Pleurodeles waltl. Taxonomy (NCBI): domain Eukaryota; kingdom Metazoa; phylum Chordata; class Amphibia; order Caudata; family Salamandridae; genus Pleurodeles; species Pleurodeles waltl. The sequence goes on from NC_090443.1 coordinate 453,971,459, forward strand.
ATAATTTGCCAACAAATGAATGTCGACAATTGTCAACATGGGGCACATAGGAATGGCAGGAGGTCCACTCAGTAGAATGCAAATGGATTTCATTGAGATGCCTGAATGTGCTGGTTTTAAATATGTGTTGGCGACTGTGTGCATTTTCAGTCATTGGATTGAGGCTTACCGGACACGAAGGAAAGACAGTCTGACCATGGCTAAGTTGCTTTTGCCAGAACTAATTCCACTTTTTTGGTTTTCCAGTTTCGATTGAATCAGATAGGGGTACACATTTCAATAATGAGGTGATCATTTTTTTTTTCACACATTAAACATTCAGCAAACACTGCATTGCAGTTACTGCCCAGAAGTTTCAGGGTTAGTGGAACAAATGAATGGAACATTAAAATCATGATTGGCAAAAGTGTGTGCATCAACAAATCTGAAATGGCCAGATGCTCTACCTCTAGTACTAATGTTAATGAGAAGTAAACCTGACAAAAAGACTGGGTTATCTCCACACGATATACTGATGGGGAGAGCAATGAGATTACCAGCAATACCTGCAAACGCACTTGTGAATATTACAGATGATATGGTGCTAGTTTACTGCAAAGGCCCGGCTGATGTAGTTCAGTCTTTTTCTCATCAGGTGGAAGCTGCAACAGCCCCACAAATACAAGGTCAAGGACATAGTCTGAAAGTGGGAGACTGCGTGCTCATACGGAAACATGTGCAAAAGTCTTCCCTTGGACCATGTTGGGAGTGCCAGTATCAAATTGTGCTCACTACGACAACTGCAGTAAAGTGTGCTGGTTTGCCGAACTGGGAGCATGCGAGCCATACGAGAAAAGTGCATGATCGAACAGAGAGAGAAGAAGAGCTGTTGAGATTGCCAAAAGTTGCCAGTAATGGAAACCAAGGGGAGAGAAGTGAGCAAAGCAATGAAAATGACAGAGGTGTACCTACTCCTATAACAGATGAAAGAGAACAAAATGGTGAAGAAATCAAACAAGCTGAAAAAGGAGTAGAAGAATCAGTCCAGAAAGAAGGAAGTGAGACTGATTCCAAACAGAGGAGGGTGTCTTCCAAGGAGAACGGATAGGGGGAAACCACAGAAAAAAGATCTGCTCAGAGGAGGGAAACCTCAATAGCAGGTGGTTTGTCTAACCAAACCAAAGACGAGATGGACCCGGTTGGGAAAGGAATTGAGAATAATCCCACCCCAGTGGATTATACTCTTCCAGAACCAATTACGGGAACGTCTAAAGAGAAAGGTCCAAAGGCAAGTGAAGACTCAATGTTGAGAAGACTATTGACAAAAGGAACATTGAAAGGAGACAATTGGCCAGAGAAAACTGTAGAAAAGGGAAAGATTGATGTGATACCATCAATACCAGAGGAGAGAGAGTTGTCTGGTGAAGAACAAACGAGTGGTGAAGATAGTGAAAGGGGTAGACGTCCAAAAAGAGTTGCGATCAAGAGATCTGCTGGACCTGAATGGGAATAGTTGAATTCAAATGATTGGCAAGGAGAATTTCTGAGTTAATGTTTTGACAGAGACTTAAAAAATTCTGACTTCTGATCTCGGAACGGAAAAGATTCATAAAAGAGACATTGGGTTAAAGAAAGTTGAAAATTGAGCACTAAACTTATGCTAAAAAGACAAATGGAAAACTGAACTTAGACAAGCTGCTGTACTGAATTTGACAAAGGATCTGTCTAAGAGTGAATTAATTCATAAAAATTAAAAAAAATAGGAGGGGTGTTTGAGATTTTGGATAATTTTTGAAATTGTTTTTTTTTTTTTTTTTTATTCCTAACATGGAAAATGAGTAACTCACAGGACCAGAACTGTAGGATTAGTTGTTGTAAAGTGCTTGGTATTGGATTAGCGGTAATGAGTATGTTGATATGTTTATTGTTGTTCGTGAGAGTGTCTGTTTATGAGAATTTTTGAGTAAATCAGACTGTGAGACTGGATTCTTTAAATCTGGCTGATAAAACATTGACTAAAGAGAAGTTGAGAATAGATGTAAAATATTTGCATGGGGAAAAAGAGCATTCTTCTAATGTTTTCTATCACTTATTGCCTGAGTATGCTGAGGTGATGGATGCGACTGATTGTTATGTATGTACGCATATTCCAGCTTCAGTAGAAGGAGGAACTACGTATCATAGTATTCCTGTAACTTACGCTATAAACTGCAGTCTTTTGCTAACACGTTTCTATGATCAAGAATATATTCAATACTTTTATTCAAATTATGACATGGTATTATCTTTTGTACCTGTCGTAGGATATTTGAATAAAATAGACAAAGAGAATAACATAGTGATTATGAGAGATTTCTTTGAGCCTACTCTACCCTTTGGAACTGCCTCTGCCCACAGAAATAACTTGACTTGTTTACTAACGCCAGTAGGAAATGCATTTTTGGATAATACAGAAGATAGAAGGAGAGAAATAAAGGCAAACATGGATAAGGGGATAATAAGTAGAACGCCTGGAATAGATTATGCGTATACTGACATTACTAAGCAGGGCAAGCTAACAATAGATGCTGAGCATGTAGGGAAACTTTGTCTACAAAGTCCTTGGAGTAAGAATGATAGATTGTTTGTTGGAAAGAGTGAATGTAGACATGTTTTTATGTTTAAGAGTAAGTGGGATTTTATGATGAATAGACAAGAGCCTCCGATCCCTGGCATTTACTATATTTGTGGAAGAAATGCATATTACTGTCTTCCTAGAGGATGGTATGGGACATGTTATCTGGGTGTAGTGTTTCTGAAAATCTAGCAGTTGGAAGACTTGAGTAAGATTCTTGATTCTATGAAATCACAAACGAGACACAAGCAAGAATCAATTTCTGGCATTGTGGGAGACATATTTGGGGCTATAATTCCATCAGTGGGACTGGTCCTAAACTCGATTAAGATTCAGAAATTGTCCACAATAGTGGATAATATGTTGACAAGATATTCAGGAGCTATCATTCTTTTGGATACTGAATTAGCTGCTACGAGAGCTATAGCACAACAGAACCCCTTGCGTTAGATATTCTTTTGGTGAAAGAGGGCGGAGTTTGTAAATTAATTGGTTCAAATCATTGCTGTTCTTTCATTCCTGACAATTCAGGAAAGGTTAAAGAATTAATCACTAATGTGACTAACACTAATAATAAAGATTTAAAAGAACTAAAATAAATCACAATTTGGGAGAAGGCTGGAAAAGGAATTGAAGCTGTGGGAAATTGGTTTAGCAATGTGGGAAGGAATGTTATTTTGAAAATTGCTAAATGGTTGTCAATAATTGTATTTTGTTTAATTGGAGTTTGGAGAACTTTTAAAATAATCAAATGCATTAAGAAGAGAAAATTAGGAAGGAATAAACGAAATTTTGAAATGGAATTGAATAAATTTTACAGAGAAAATAAGAAGAGAAAAAGAGAAAATTCAGAAATTGATGAAACAAAGTTTTAAGTCCGATGACAATAATTAAATTTATTAGAAAGTGATGTGATGACATGAATAGTCACTGAAGGATGATTGAGAGAGTGTGAATTTTCTAATATGTGTAATAATGGTTTTTGTATTAATAATAAGTGATGAGTTAGCGTGTAAAACGAGAAAACTTTTAAAATGGCTGTTTTTCTGTTCTTGGCTGAGCAAAATTATATTCTGATGCTGTAGTTATTCAAAGCTTTTATAATACATGTTTTCAAGCTTGTGTAGACATATCCAAAGCTACCCCTAGTGGGTTGCGGTGACATGTCTTACAAGGTCATATATTAACCAAGCAGTGCATAAGTTGAAATGTCCTATTGTTTGAGAATGTTACTAATATCTGGTCTTTCCTCAAGGATGGAAGTAAAAGTAGCGGAGAAAGTTTCTTCCTGAGAACAAGATATGCAAGAGGCGGATGAGACAATGGAGTTACAGACAAGACGGAAGGAAAGTGTATCTACTGAAAGAAAATGTTATAGTTAGCGTAGGTTTGCCAAGTTTAGGTCATCAAGTTAGTTGTTGATTGGCTGAAATGAAAACACCCCATAGACTTACCAATCAGGAGTTGATTAGATTTTAATATAATAATCTGTGTAGACTAATTAGGAGTTAGTGGAGTGTGGAGTTTTTTAGAGTGCTTGGAGTTGGAGTAGGAGTCGTTCTTCGAGAGCAGACAAGATTAGCTGTCGTTAGGCCCAAAACTTATGATGAGATAGCTGATGGTGTCCTCAAGTGGAAGCTGATCACTTGCTGTTACTACTTTGTGGTAATGTATGATATTAAAGTGAATTGTTTCTCTCTTGCTTTCCAGGTACCAATTGCAACTAATGATTTTATTGCTGCACATTATTAGTTTTTATATGTGACAATAATCAAGTTAAGAGTTTTTCTAAATTTATGTTTCTAAATTCTTTTCACATGAAGCCCAACATGTAATGCTAATCTGTGGTTAGTCAGGGAAATAACCATCTATCGCTTATGATCTGGCTTGAAATCATTTGATGCTGAACTAATGCATTTTGTACCATTATTACCGGTTTTTGTATTATTAATAACTGTGATTCTTTTGGAATTAATTTGTTTAATTGTATTAATCAAATTAAGATACATATGTCGTTTTAATGAGCCTCTATTGATCTTATATGCTTATCATTTGTGTTTGAGAGTTATCTTCATGACCCTAGCATTGTTAATATAGGGAGATAAATCTATGAATCCTTGTTATTAAACTGGTGTGGTTATTGACTGAAGTTTTGCAATATTGAATGTTATTTGATTTGTTATTGATTTGTTGGTCCTCACAATTCCCATATGTGACATCCCCTCAAAACCATCTCGCTTCGATCCATTGTCCTTTAGCGCAGGATCCATTATTCAGTATTGATAATGGTTTGGATCTCGTGGCGAGCTTGCAGTGATAAGGACCTGATTCCAATAAGGCCTGAAAATTGCGTGACCTCTTGGGTGCAAACTGTCCACCCGATAATCGCTGATTTTGCAAAGTTTGGTATTTAATTTGTTAGCATTGTTCATCACTTTTCCTTTCATGCATCTTTGAACAGAAGATAATGCACAAATAGCACACTATTCACTATTAAAATGTGTGCCGACAACGCTCGTCTGATATTCACTTGTACAATTTGCATCAGAATATATCTGACGAAAACCCTGAAGTCAAAAGCTCTAGTGTACAAAAGTTGTATTTCCAGTTTTGGTGGAAACGTGACTTTGCACCCAAATAAGAAATAACCAGCCTCATAATGATAACAGCTGTACCCTAACAAAGTCGGGCTGCAGATTATCTTCTGATTTGCAAACACGCATGAGCTACACATGTCTAACGGGTGCCTGCATTACGAATTTAATTTAACACTTTTTGTTATCTGGTGCCATTTTGAGACCTGAAAACCATGGCCTTTTACAGCATTGCACTACTAAGTGCCTCAAACGTGTAAGCATGCATTTGTGTGCGCTACCTTGTCCACATGTGGAATATTTAAGACCTCTGATTTTAGTACTTGGTAGTGTGTTTAAGAGCTTAAGCATCCCGTTTTAGTGCATTAGATTGCTACAAAGTAGTCCATAATTACAAATTGGGGCAGTTTAGAACTTGCAAACATACATACAACTGCGGAGCCGTCGACAATTTTAAGGCGACCAGATCAGGTTAGTCAATATTTGACTTAAAAGCAGACAAACTACTTAAAAAACAAACAAAGCAAATAAATTAAAGCCAGCGCCTTTCATGTCACTAGAGTGCTGGGATAACGCATCCCGCTGCCCCTTCCTTTTGTCTCTGGGAATATGAGGAATCCCTGGGCTCTTAAACAACATATGGAAAAAGAACAGTTGATCTTCACCTGCAAACTCTCAGAGAGCTTAAGCAGGAAGCATGCAAAATAGCATATAAAAGCTTAGGTGACACAGCCTTTGCCACACCCTATAGAGTGATTTCATTTCCAAGTGCAATTTAATTTGTGAAGATGAAAGGGACATGCGTGACTCAATCGCTCACATTGCGCATTTCTGACGCTGGCAGGGTGCAAAATGTAATGTGCAAAATGTCATGAGTGGGCTGAGCGGCACCTTTGAATAAACGAATTAATAAATTAATGGATAAATGGGTAAATGTATTATTTACAAGCGAAGGGCATTTTTTGATGAAGTAATCTGGGTTTAATATGGACACAGATGTCTTCTATGTCGGTCCAAACCGAGTTCTATTCCCAGCGTCGGCTCACCAATCTGTGATTGCGAGTGACTAAAATACATACCAGAAGCAGAAGACATTGGCCCGACCTCTCACAAAGTGTACAACACACAAGATAAAAAATGCGTGTGTCAAACAATAAATTAACAAAAGAGGAGGAATACAAGTGTAAGAGGTTGGAACAAAACGCCAAAAAGGAGAGTTCAAAGAGCACGTTAACCGCATACAAAAGGCTTCTCAAAATGACACACCTGCAAACCAATTATAAGCGAAATACGGAGAGAAAACCCACAGGAGCATACAAGCGCTGCCTTGGCGAGACCTTAAAAAGACCAGGGCTTAATTTGTAAAAGAATGCGCGCCAAAACTCTGCATATATGGCGGTGGCTGGTGCCGTTAAATGTAGGTGTGCCTAATGCCTAGCCTTGAATCTACTTCATGCCTCTTTAATCCACAACCAGGCACACCAACCCCCCTTTATCTCACTATTGAAGGTTCCTGCTTCCTCACTTTCTGTCACGTTTTCTGTCTTTCTCTTCCTCCTTCTTACCCTTTTGTGTATTTCCCTTCTGATTCTCTTGGTCAATGTCAAATGAGGAAAAATAAGTGCCGGTCACCAAAATTGAGTCCAGTGGGATCCACATGTAACCATCAGCTCAAATTAAGCACTTGAAAACACAAATTTAAAAGGAAATGTTGTCACAATATTTTTGTTATCTCTACAAGATATCTTGAAGCACACAGGGTGCGCCATTGTTAGGTCTGGCCGGACAGTGATCTACTTGCAAAACTATTGTTTCTATAAGCAGATCAGGATTTGGGTAAGCCTGCTTCAAATATTAGACTATTTGTGTCAGTCCTCTCCAACCATTACTTTGGGACAGCGTTCAATTACATCTTGGATAAGTTCAGAGGAGTATTCAACTATGACATTAGGCTATTAGCTGTTTGTGCCGCTGTCCACCTCCCATGTAGTGGTACCATTTCTACACAGGAAAACTATCTTAGATTGAAATGTACACACAATCAATACATTTTTTTGCCACTTTTAAGTTATTATCTCATACTTGCATTGTAAGTAAGAGGTAATTCACTTTGATATGTTTTCACTGCAAGACATGTTGATGAATTTTACAGTTAAACAAATTAATTGCTGGGAATGGCAAGAGGAATGATCCGTTGAGGTCGCTATCACTCTCACTCAGTCCTTTGTTCTTGGCACTTAGCCACTGCTGAAATGAAAATCAGGGAACACAGCATATTTGAAAAATGCGATAGGCCTGGCTCATAATTACAATTTTAAAATCAGACCTATTAGATTTGCCTATACTTGTTTCGTTTTTTTCACACCTAAACGTTGGTTCGTAATATTTTGGACCTATTAAAAATGAAAAATAAATATTTTACTGGACACTACTGGGCTAATTCATAAACTAGTGTGTTTTTGGAGTGTATGTTTTTTCACTTGCAAGTCAGCTTCTCATTGTGCTCAATAATTCTCCAGACACATAGACTTCTGTTACTGGACAATTTCACATCTTAACAGAAATAAATATTTCTTTCTGAAGGATCTGAACTTTTGTGGTAAGAGAGAAAACAAAAGTGCAACAGAAAAAAATAAAAGTGAAAAAAACGTCCTGGTGCAAGCAGATTAAAAAAGTACAATAAATAAAAACTGTAGCTGTTACTTATTTTAAGAACATAAACTCTTTCTGCCACCTCGCCCAATAGGTAACTAATTATAGAGGCATTTGTTAGTGCACTCTTCCTGTATAAGAGCTCAGTGGCTAGTATTCATTGCAGACTTGGGTCCTTAGCAGGTCAAAGTTTTGGCATCCGACAGGGACCGAATCACTTTTTTGAAGTTGATACTATGAGTATGTTTAAGTTGTGTAATAACCCCAATATTGAAGCATCAAGAGAGTGTTCGATTTGTGGTGCACACTATGGAAAACAGTGCCTCTTGGCAAAACACACAGAGGCTGGGCCATGGCCAAAGCCTGCCACGCATTATTTCTTATTGCACCTCCATTACTTTCAAACTTCAAATTATCTGCTAAAGGAGCAGTGCCCAACAAACCTACTGAGCAACACTATTTTCTTTACTGAGCTACATGCACTTCACCTTTAAACTGCTTTTACCACCTGTAGGAAAGTACCATCTTGCCTGGCATGTTACCCCCATTTTTCACTGTATATATGTTGTTTTAGTTGTATGTGTCACTGGGACCCTGGTAACCCAGGGCCCCAGTGCTCATAAGTGTGCCTGAATGTGTTACCTGTGTAGTGACTAACTGTCTCACTGAGGCTCTGCTAATCAGAACCTCAGTGGTTATGCTCTCTCATTTCTTTCCAAATTGTCACTAACAGGCTAGTGACCATTTTTACCAATTTATATTGGCTTACTGGAACACCCTTATAATTCCCTAGTATATGGTACTTGAGTACCCAGGGTATTGGGGTTCCAGGAGATCCCTATGGGCTGCAGCATTTCTTTTGCCACCCATAGGGAGCTCTGACAATTCTTACATAGGCCTGCCACTGCAGCCTGAGTGAAATAACGTCCACGTTATTTCACAGCCATTTTACACTGCACTTAAGTAACTTATAAGTCACCTATATGTCTAACCTTTACCTGGTAAAGGTTAGGTGCAAAGTTACTTAGTGTGAGGGCACCCTGGCACTAGCCAAGGTGCCCCCACATTGTTCAGAGCCAATTCCCTGAACTTTGTGAGTGCGGGGACACCATTACACGCGTGCACTACATATAGGTCACTACCTATATGTAGCTTCACAATGGTAACTCAGAATATGGCCATGTAACATGTCTAAGATCATGGAATTGCCCCCTCTATGCCATCCTGGCATTGTTGGTACAATTCCATGATCCCAGTGGGGTTGTGCACTTCTGCACAACTCTCCACGGCGAGAGGGATCCGTCCACCAAAGGGGAAGTCTCTAGCCCTTTTCGTTCCTGCAGAAACCTCAGCTTCTTCTGTCCAGTAGAAGCTTCTTTGCACCCGCAGCTGGCATTTCCTGGGCATTTGCCCATCTCCGACTTGTTTGTGACTTTTGGACTTGGTCCCCTTGTTCCACAGGTACCCTAGATTGGAAATCCACAATTGTTGCATTGCTGGTTTGTGTCTTTCCTGCATTATTCCTCTAACACAACTTCTTTGTCCTTAGGGGAACTTTAGTGCACTTTGCACTCACTTTTCAGGGTCTTGGGGAGGGTTATTTTTCTAACTCTCACTATTTTCTAATAGTCCCAGCGACCCTCTACAAGGTCACATAGGTTTGGGGTCCATTCGTGGTTCGCATTCCACTTTTGGAGTATATGGTTTGTGTTGCCCCTATCCCTATGTTTCCCCATTGCATCCTATTGTAACTATACATTGTTTGCACTGTTTTCTAAGACTATACTGCATATTTTTGCTATTGTGTATATATATCTTGTGTATATTTCCTATCCTCTCACTGAGGGTACACTCTAAGATACTTTGGCATATTGTCATAAAAATAAAGTACCTTTATTTTTAGTATAACTGTGTATTGTGTTTTCTTATGATATTGTGCATATGACACTAAGTGGTACTGTAGTAGCTTCACACGTCTCCTAGTTCAGCCTAAGCTGCTCTGCTAAGCTACCATTATCTATCAGCCTAAGCTGCTAGACACCCTATACACTAATAAGGGATAACTGGGCCTGGTGCAAGGTGCAAGTACCCCTTGGTACTCACTACAAGCCAGTCCAGCCTCCTACACCACCTTCTTAGGAAAACAAGGGTGCACCCAGTGAAGTCCTGTCACAAACAGATCACGAATACATCATTTACCATACATAGGGGAAATTAAAGACTTAAAACTGAAGTGCCCAAGTACAAGATAATCACTGATGCATTCCCTCATGGTGATTGAGAGGGCCTTGAGGACCTTTACTAAGCTGAGGAGGTCACATCCACAGGAGCTGTGACACCCTCAGTCCAGCAAAGCTCAGCTCAGGAAGCCAGGAGCCTGTACATTTAGCACATGTCTAGCTCCTGGCTGTCAGGCCTGACAATTAAATGTGTCTGTTAGAATGACCTTTGCTCAGCTTTACAGATACTCTTTATGTCCACAAGGGGTGAAGACGTGGCCCCTCCTCCCTTAAGGACAGTCCACTGCTGATAAATGTGCAGCCCAGAAGGTTTTAGATCCATAGCAAAGTTGTGCAGAATCTGAACTTCTGTCGAGAGCACCAAGAGGAATAAGCATCTGAAGACATCATGGGCAGTATACAATTGAATGGATGGAATGCTTGCATCATCTGGTACATCTATTGCAATTTAGATCAGTGACATAACCTTTCAATTTTGCCCTTTTATGTTTTTATGCTAGTTCTTGGAAAATTAAAGTTGCTTTTTGACACTTCTTGATCTCATTCAGTCTAGCACTGTGCCATAAGTACTTATCCCTTTATCCTTTCATTCTTCTTCTGCATTCCTTCCTGGAGTAGCTGGTGGGTCTCTCCACACCCTTCCTATGTGTCTCTGGCTCACCGGCTACTCCTAGTTGTGAGAAAGTAGCCTCTTTCTAGCTTTGTTACCCCCACTTTTGGCCTGTTTGTGAGTGTATGTCAGGGTGTTTTCACTGTCTCACTGGGATCCTGCTAGCCAGGGCCCAGTGCTCATAGTGAAAACCCTATGTTTTCAGTATGTTTGTTATGTGTCACTGGGACCCTGCTAGTCAGGACCCCAGTGCTCATAAGTTTGTGACCTCTAGGTATGTGTTCCCTGTGTGATGCCTAACTGTCTCACAGAGGCTCTGCTAACCAGAACCTCAGTGGTTATGCTCTCTCTTTACAAATTGTCACTAACAGGCTAGTGACCAATTTTACCAATTTACATTGGTTTACTGGAACACCCTTATAATTCCCTAGTATATGCTACTGAGGTACCCAGGGTATTGGGGTTCCAGGAGATCCCTATGGGCTGCAGCATTTCTTTTGCCACCCATAGGGAGCTCTGACAATTCTTACACAGGCCTGCCACTGCAGCCTGAGTGAAATAATGTTCACGTTATTTCACAGCCATTTTACACTGCACTTAAGTAACTTATAAGTCACCTATATGTCTAACCTTTACCTGGTAAAGGTTGGGTGCTAAGTTACTTAGTGTGTGGGCACCCTGGCACTAGCCAAGGTGCCCCCACATTGTTCAGGGCCAATTCCCCGGACTTTGTGAGTGCGGGGACACCATTACACGCGTGCATTACATATAGGTCACTACCTATATGTAGCTTCACGATGGTAACTCCGAATATGGCCATGTAACATGTCTATGATCATGGAATTGCCCCCTCTATGCCATCCTGGCATAGTTGGCACAATCCCATGATCCCAGTGGTCTGTAGCACTGCCAAACTGCCTTTCCCGGGGTTTCACTGCAGCTGCTGCTGCTGCCAACCCCTCAGACAGGCTTCTGCCCTCCTGGGGTCCAGCCAGGCCTGGCCCAGGATGGCAGAACAAAGGACTTCCTCTTAGAGAGGGTGTTACACCCTCTCCCTTTGGAAAATGGTGTGAAGGCAGGGGAGGAGTAGCCTCCCCCAGCCTCTTGAAATGCTTTCGTGGGCACACATGGGGCCCATTTCTGCATAAGCCAGTCAACACCGGTTCAGGGACCCCTTAGCCCTGCTCTGGTGCGAAACTGGACAAAGGAAAGGGGAGTGACCACTCCCCTGACCTGTACCTCCCCTGGGAGGTGCCCAGAGCTCCTCCAGTTTGCTCCAGACCTCTGCCATCTTGGAAACAGAGGTGCTGCTGGCACACTGGACTGCTCAGAGTGGCCAGTGCCATCAGGTAACGTCAGAGACTCCTTCTGATAGGCTCCTTCAGGTGTTGCTAGCCTATCTTCTCTCCTAAGTAGCCAAACCCTCTCTTCTGGCTATTTAGGGTCTCTGCTTTGGGGATTTCCTTAGATAACGAATGCAAGAGCTCATCCGAGTTCCTCTGCATCTCTCTCTTCACCTTCTGCCAAGGAATCGACTGCTGACCGCGCTGGAAGCCTGCAAAACTGCAACAAAGTAGCAAAGACGACTACTGCAACTCTGTAACGCTGATCCTGCCACCTTCTCGACTGTTTTCCTGGTGGTGAATGCTGTGGGGGTAGTCTGCCTCCTCCCTGCACTAGAAGCTCCGAAGAAATCTCCAGTGGGTCGACGGAATCGTCCCCCTGCAAACGCAGGCACCAAAGAACTGCATCACCAGTACCCTGGGTCTCCTCTCAGCACGACGAGCGAGGTGTCTCCTCTCAGCATGACGAGCGAGGTCCCTTGAATCCAGCAGCTCTGTCCAAGTGACTCTTTAGTCCAAGTTTGGTGGAGGTAAGTCCTTGCCTCCCCACGCCAGACTGCATTGCTGGGAACCGCGACTTTTGCAGCTACTCCGGCCTCCGTGCACTTCCGGCGGAAATCCTTTGTGCACAGTCCAGCCTGGATCCACGGCACTCTAACCTGCATTGCACGACCTCCTAAGTTGTCCTCCGGCGACGTGGGACTCCTTTGTGCGACTTCGGGTGAGCACCGTTTCTCTCCACTTCGTAGTGCCTGTTCCGGCACTTCAGCGGGTGCTGCCTGCTTCTGAGAGGGCTCCTTGTCCTGCTCGACGCCCTCTCTGTCCCCAGACGCAATTGGCGACATCCTGGTCCCTCCTGGGCCACAGCAGCATCCAAAAACCCTAACCGCATGATTTGCAGCTAGCAAGGCTTGTTGGCGGTCTTTTTTCAGGAAAACACTTCTGCACGACTCTCCACTGCGTGGGGGATCCGTCCTCCAAAGGGGAAGTTCCTAGCCCTTGTCGTTCCTGCAGAATCATCAGCTTCTACTGTCCAGTAGCAGCTTCTTTGCACCCACAGCTGGCATTTCCTGAGCATCTGCCCATCTCCGACTTGCTTGTGACTTTTGGACTTGGTCCCCTTGTTCCACAGGTTCCCTCAACTGGAAATCCATCGTTGTTGCATTGCTGATTTGTGTCTTTCCTGCAGAATTCCCCTATCACGACTTCTATGTCCTTTGGGGAACTTTAGTGCACTTTGCACTCACTTTTCAGGGTCTTGGGGTGGGCTATTTTTCTAACCCTTACTATTTTCTAATAGTCCCAGCGACCCTCTACAAGGTCACATAGGTTTGGGGTCCATTCGTGGTTCGCATTCCACTTTTGGAGTATATGGTTTGTGTTGCCCCTATCCCTATGTGTCTCCATTGCATCCTATTGTAACTATACATTGTTTGCACTGTTTTCTAATACTATTACTGCATATTTTGGTATTGTGTACATATATCTTGTGTATATTTGCTATCGTCATACTGAGGGTACTCACTGAGATACTTTTGGCGTATTGTCATAAAAATAAAGTACCTATACTGCATATTTTTGCTATTGTGTATATATACCTTGTGTATATTTCCTATCCTCTCACTGAGAGTACACTCTAAGATACTTTGGCATATTGTCATAAAAATAAAGTACCTTTATTTTTAGTATATCTGTGTATTGTGTTTTCTTATGATATTGTGCATATGACACTAGTGGTACTGTAGGAGCTTCACTCGTCTCCTAGTTCAGCCTAAGCTGCTCTGCTAAGCTACCATTATCTATCAGCCTATGCTGCTAGACACCCTATACACTAATAAGGGATAACTGGGCCTGGTGCAAGGTGTAAGTACCACTTGGTACTTACTACAAGCCAGTCCAGCCTCCTACACTAGTGATACCTCTAGATGTCCTTCTTCGCTCGCATGATTTGCACCCATTCTGTGGCTACTCTCCAGACAGATCCCAGGCAGTTGTATAATGTAATATCAACCATAACAATGTGAATTTACAATAATATTACCAAAAAATATTGTGAACAAAAATATTATCTTCCTAAACTTAAACAAGAAAAACATCAAAATCCCCTGCAAAATATTGTTGTTAATAAAATCTAAAGTACCCTAACATTGATAACAAAAATCAAAACAATTGCAAAATATAGCAATAACCTTAAACATATAGAACACTACTGAATTATGGAAAACAACAATACCAAGCGCAAAATATTGTTTATAATGTTTTAAAAATCTATGTAACTATAATTAAATGTAATTGAACTATTATGGTAAAACAAAAAATACTATATAAACAGATATTAAAATTGATTTATTAAGGATATAAGCACAAAACAATGATAAATATATTTTAAAATTATAATTAACTAACATTATCTGAAATATTCTTATATCTAAATAAAAAAATTAAACATTGCTTAATATTAATACATACACAATTATTTGCATCCACCAAATAAAGAATAAGTTGACAAAAAAATCAAACAACCAATAAACTTAAAGTTCTAAATAACCAGTGCTTAATTTGAGCCAGTGGTTTCTGGTGTGGGCATCCAGTGCTTATTTTGGGGGGGGCGGTACTTATTTTTATGACTCAAGCATTTACTGTGAGCAAAAGATACATATAGGAAAGACAGAGGAAGAGAAAAGTGAGAAATCATCACAAAGAGAGAAAGCAGAAAACTCCAAGAGTGAGCTGAAGGGGTAGGGAGTGGCTGTAAATGGATTAAAGAGGTGCGAGATGGCTTCTGGATTACGCTGCTGTGATGCTATTAATTGTGTTTGACCAATGACTTTGTGTTTCACCACTGCACATATTAGTTGCTTAATGTTCACCAGTAGCACATTACATTTTGTATTCAGTTCAGCCGCCTATTGGCTTTAACATGGAGTTAACTATTACTTTCTGTATTCAGTTTAGCCGCCTATTGGCTTTGACATGGAGTTAGCCATTACATTCTGTATTCTGCCTATTGGCTTTGACATGTTGTATTCAGTTTAGCTGCCTATTGGCTTTGACATTGCAATAGCCATTACATTCTGTATTTTGCCTATTGGCTTTGACATTCTGTATTCAGTTCAGCTGCCTATTGGCTTTGACATGATATTAGACATTACATTTTGTATTCAGCTCAGCTGCCTATTGGCTTTGACATGATATTAGACATTACATTTTGTATTCAGCTTAGCTGCCTATTGGCTTTGACATGATATTAGACATCACATTTTGTATTCAGCTCAGCTGCCTATTGGCTTTGACATGACATTAGACATTACATTTGATATTTAGGTTAGCTGCCTATTGGCTTTAACGTGGAGTTAGACATTGCAGTTGAAACATCGCAAATGTCTGTATTCTTCCAAGCTGTGTTTTTCCACAAGATGAACCAAGCTGTTTTCTTCACACCAGACTAGACCTGATAAGAGACAGTACATTTGGTGTTTTCCTTTCTGCTCAGGCTTGGGAAGAGGAGAAGTCTAGGAGATCTGGCCAGTCTCCAAAGGATTGCGTAGTTTTCCCGAGTCTGAGAGGAGGGGGCACGCTTTTGTAAGGCTGACTCTGGGCTACAGTGAGTTAGATTAGAATCTGCTTGACTTAAGGCTGGAACTATGCGCCAGTTGCCAGTCTCCCGTGTGGGGAGATAATCTCTTTCTCGCAGTTGACCGAAGTCATCAACTTGCAGACCCCAGAAAGATGAAGCTGAAGATAGGTCCTACTTGCTCATACGGTGATGAATTTAAATTTTTATGCTATGCTAATATAATCATATAAAGGTATATATATATGCAGTGTACATTGCAACTGAGAAGTACTGTGATATATTTTGTTTTCTTGCTGCGACTACTTTGTGTGCTTGAAATCTATTAATTCGACTCTCAAGAACTTGTGGGTGGGGAAGAATTAACAACAATAAAGGTCTTCTTTGAACTCAGAAGTGCATTCCAGAGAGGTTCTGTAAGCTCCAATAGGAGATAAGTAGGAAGGCAGAACAGCTGCCTCAGCATTTCGTGCTTGCACATTTAATACATTTAATTGCAGCAACTGCATGTTTCAGAGGAGAGCTTTGAGCACTGGCAGGTTTTTATTTACAAATTAAGCAGTGCAACTTTTAGTTAAACAAACACTTTTTCCAATTAAATTACCACTATGATGAGCAGAAAAAATATGTATTAATTTGCAGTAAAAAAAGGCAAGGCTTGAAGAAAGAGTCAGTCTACCAAACCCCACACACAGAAAAAGAAGAATCCAACTACCAACAAGAAAGCCAACTGTAACATGTAAGTAACATATCCTACATTAATTACACATAAATAATGCCAACTCCCAAGACCTTTATTCATATTTCTCCAGTAATGGAAACACGAGTGCAGTAAATCTGAAAATACAGGAAAAATGATAGAATCACCTTTCTAAACTGCAAACTTCACAAACACACTTTCACATTTAAGTAACTAAAACATTGTTATAAACTCTATTTCCCTTTACTCCAATGTATGACACTTTAGTCTACTCTACACCACTGTTCGACCCTCCACTCTATGCCGGTCCACTGTGTGATACACACTACTGTACTCTATACAACTCCACTCTACAAGACTCTACTACACTCTATGCCACTATAAGACACTTTACTTCAGTCTATACCCATCCATTTAATGTCACTGTACCAGACGTTATGACATTTTGGCATATGTCATTCCATTCCGCTCTATGACTTACCAGTCCACTATATAACACGGCGCTCCACTCAAAAACACAGTTCTACATTGTCTGACACTGTTTTGAGGACCACTGTAAAACAATGTACCACTGTCCACTGTATGATACACCACTCTACAACACTAAACTGTATGACACTACACTGTACAATACTTTCCACCACTCTATTGGATGACACTCCATTCCACAATTTTGAAATATACAACACTTTACTGAACTATACTCCACTCTATTCCACTAAATTGTCCAACACTCTTCACCTCTCTATGCCACTACACTCAATGACACTCCACTCCACTCCATGACACTGAATCCCATGACATTGCACAACAGTGCAGTTGATGACTGTT
Source organism: Pleurodeles waltl (assembly GCF_031143425.1). Lineage (NCBI taxonomy): Eukaryota > Metazoa > Chordata > Amphibia > Caudata > Salamandridae > Pleurodeles > Pleurodeles waltl. The sequence goes on from NC_090443.1 coordinate 453,988,596, forward strand.
AGAAATGAGGTCTTTGTTTGGCAGTCAGGTTACCCTCTTCCAAGTAAGGACCCTCACTCTAGTCTGGGTAAGTCACACACAATTCAAATTATCCTGTGCCCACCCTCTGGTAGCTTGGAACTGAGCAGTCAGTCTTAACTTACAGGGCAATGTGTAAAGTATTTGTGCAATAAATCATACAATACCACCATATAGCACCAACAAAATACACCAAACAGTGTTTAGAAAAATATAAAAAAATGTAACTGATAAGATGCAGGTCAAAATTATCAAAGATGCAATGAGTAAAGATAGAATAGAGATCACACTGAAAAGTGATATAAAGTGTCTGAAGTCTTTTTAGAGCAAACAAAGTCTCTGCAAAGAACCGCAGAGGAGGAGAAGTGTGGAAACAAAGGTGTGTGTGTCAATTTCTCGGGTTGCACACAGCAATGCGTCATTTAGCTTCCATGAAGGGACAGCTGTGTGTCGATTTCTGGCACTCGGTCATGGATCCTCTTCGGGTTGTGGGGTTTTCAGACGCCCCGGGGACGGTGCATGGAAGTCACAGGAGCTGCATCAATTCGGTGGGTGTTACGTCGAATTTTCTACTGCACAGCAGGCTTTGCGTAGATTCCTCTCTGTCGGGCTGCATTATTCCGGCTCGGCTCTGCGTCGAATTTCCGGTCGCTACACTGGTGCTGCATCGATCTTCTTATTGCGAAGTCGGGCTGCATTGTTCAGATTCGGTGTGTAGTGAAATTTTCACTGTGGTGCAGGCTGTGCGTCGTTTCTGGCAGGCTGTGCGTCAAACTTTGCTGCACAAGGAGTCTTTCTTGAAAAGATGAAGGGCCTGATTCTAACTTTGGAGGACGGTGTTAAACCGTCCCAAAAGTGGAGGATATACCACCTACGGTATTACGAGTTCCATAGGATATAATGGACTTGTAATACGGTAGGTGGTATATCCGCCACTTTTGGGACGGTTTAACACCGTCCTCCAAAGTTAGAATCAGGCCCGAAGTCTTTTTGGTCCTGAAACCTCAGGGAACAGGGGGCAAGCTCTATCCAAGCCCTGGGAGAGCACTTCTTCACCTCAGCCAGAGAGCATCGAGGCAGCAGGGCAACAGCCAGGCAGTTCTTCTTGGCAGGATGCAGGTTCTGGTTACAAGTTTCTTCTCCAGGAAGTGTCTGAGTTGGAAGGGGCAGAGGCCCTGTTTATATACCCAAATGTGCCTTTGAAGTGGGGGAGACTTCAAAGAGTGGCTTAGAAGTGCACCAGGTCCACTTTCAGTTCAATCCTGTTTGTCAGAGTCCCAGTAGGGGGTGTGGCAGTCCTTTGTGTGTTCCACCCTCCCAGCCCAGAAAGTCCCATTCACAATGCAGCTGTATGCAAGTGAGGCTGAGTATCCTATGTTTGGGGTGTGTCTGAGTGAATGCACAAGGAGCTGTCAACTAAACCCAGCCAGACGTGGGTTGTAAGGCACAGAAAGATTTAATTTAAGTGCAGAGAAATGCTCACTTTCTAAAAGTGCCATTTCTAAACTAGTAATATTAAATCCAACTTCACCAGTCAGCAGGATTTAATGTCACCATTCTGATCATACTAAATATGACCTTCCTACTCCTTTCAGATCAGCAGCTACCACTCAAACAATGTATGAGGGCAGCCCCAATGTTAGCCTTTGAAGGGAGCAGGCCTCACAGCGGTGTAAAAGCGAATTTAGAAGTTTTACACTACCAGGACATGTGAACTGCATAGGTACATGTCCTGCCTTTTGCCTACACAGCACCCTGCCCTATGGGTTACCTAGGGAGTACCTTAGGGGTGTCTTATATGTAGAACAAGGGGAGGTTTAGGCTTGGCAAGTACTTTTAAATGCCAAGTCGAATTGGCAGTGAAACTGCACACCCAGGCCTTGCAATGGCAGGCCTGAGACAAGGTAACAGGTTTACTTAAGTTTGTGGCACAATCAGTGCTGCAGGCCCACTAGTAGCATTGAATTTACAGGCCCTGGGCACACATAGTGAACTCTACTAGGGACTTATAAGTAAATAAAACAGTTCAATAGGGAATGATCCAATGTTACCATGTTTAAAGGGAGAGAGCATATGTACTGTAGCACTGGTTTGCAGTGGTAAAGTGCGCATAATCTTAAAACCAGCAAAAACAGTATCTAAAAAGTGGAGGGAGGCAGGAAAAATGTTAGGGGTGACCACCCTAAGGCTGTCAGGTCTAACAACTCCACTCCACTGTACAGCACTCAGCTGTACTGTATGACGCACCACTTCACTGCACAACACACCACTCCACTCCACTCCACTCAATGCTCCTCCATTCCGTAATATAACCCAATACACCACTCCACCTTATAAATTTAGTACTCCATTGTAAGCAATGCCGCTCCACTCTATCCCACTCCAGTTTATTCCATTCTGCAATACAAGACTGTATGACACTATCAATCAATCAATTTATCAGAGATTTATAAAGTGTGGCTACTCACTTTTGAGGGTCTAAAGGCACTGGGGGAGACAGTGGGGGTGCTGATGATCAGTCGAAGAGCCAGGTCTTGAGGTCCTTCCTGAAATGTGAATGGGTGGGAGATTGCCTGAGGTGGATGGGGAGGGTGTTCCAGGTCGTGGCTGCAATGGAGGAGAAGTATCTTCCTCTGGCTGTGGGTTTCCGGATGCGGGGGACGTTAGCGAGGGCCTGGTCGGCAGAGCAGAGATGTCTGGCAGGAGTGTAGAAGGAGAGTCTGTGGTTGATGTAGGCTGGTCCAGTGTCGTGTAGGGCTTTGTAGGCGTGGGTCAGGAGCTTGAAGGTGATTCTCCTGTCGATAGGCAGCCAGTGTAGGTCTCTTAGAAGGGTGGAGGTGTGGCTGTATTGTGGGGCGTTCTTGATGAGAAGGGCGGAAGCGTTCTGGATGTGTTGCAGTCTTTTCCAGGTCTTGGCAGTAGTTCCGGCGTAGAGTGCATTGCCGTAGTTCCGGCGCCTGCTGACAAGGGCCTGGGTGACTGTCCTTCTGGCTTTAGTGGGGATCCACTTGTAGATTTTTCAAAGCATGCGCAGGGTGCGGAGGCAACCCGATGAGACTGCGCTCACGTGTCAGTCCATTGAGAGTGATGAGTGTAAGATGACATTGAGGGTGTGGGCATGGTCAATGGGGGTGGGGTGTTTCTGAGGGCGGTGGGCCACTAGGACTCGTTCCAGGTGGAGGGTGTGGAGCCAAAGAAGAGGACTTCTGTTTCTCCGAGTTCAGTTTCAGGCTACTATCTTTCATCCAGGTGGTGACTGCTTTCATTCCTTCATGGAGATTGTTCCTGGTGATGGTCAGGTTGTTGGTGAGGGAGACTATCAGTTGGGTGTCATTGGCGAAGGAGATGATGTTAAGTCCGTGGCTTCAGACGATGGCGGCTAGTGGGGTCATGTAGAAGTTGAAGAGGGTGGGACTCCGTGAGGATCCCTGGGGGACGGTGCAGCTGATCTTGGTGGCTTCCAAGTGAAAGGTGGGAGACGGACCTTCTGCATTCAGCCAGTGAGGAACGAGGGGAGCCATTGCAGTGCTGAGTCTCGGATGCCAGTATAGTGGAGACGAGCGTGTAGCGCGTTGTGTGAGACTGTGTCGAAGGTGGCAGAAGGGTCTAGGAGGATGAGGGCGATGTTCTTGCCTTGGTCAAGGAGGGAGTGGATGTCATCTGTGGCGGTAAAGAGGGCGGTCTCAGTGCTTTGGTTGCTTCTGAATCCTGACTGAGAGGGGCCCAGGATGTTGTTGGCTTCCAGGAAGGCGGTGAGTCGTTTGTTGACTGCCTTCTCAATGACTTTGGCCAGAAAGGGGAGCAGGGAGATATAGTTCTTGAGGTCTGTCAGGTCGGCGGTGGGTTTCTTCAGTAGAGATTTGATCTGAGCATGTTTCCAACTCTCTGGGAAAGTGGCAGTTTCGAAGGAGCGGTTGATGGTATGTCGGAGTTTGGGTGCGATGATGTCGCTGACTTTGTTGAAGATGTGGTGAGGGCAGGGGTCGGTGGGTGCTCCTGAGTGGATGTTTGCCATGATGTTGCGGGTCTCTGTGTCTGTGATGTTGTTCCAGTGGAGGATGGTGGGTGGGCATTGTGATGCTTCAGTCGATGGGCTGGTGATCAGAGTCGTGGAGGTCCCTGGGTGGGGATGCTGTCGTAAATGTCTGCAATCTTGCAATGGAAGTAGTTGGCGAGGTTTCCACAGAGTTCTTGCGATGGGGGGATGTCGGTGGAGTTGGAGTTGGGGTTGGTGAATTCTTTTATGACGGTGAGGTTCTGTGCTGTTGTGGGCATTCTTATTGATGCATTGTTGCAGGGTGAGTTTTTCGGTGGTCCTAATGAGCTGGTTGTGATGTTTGACGGTGCTGTTGAAGGTTTAGTGATTTGCGGGGGTCTTATCTGTGCGCCATTTTCTCTTTAGATGTCTGCAGACCTGCTTCGATTCTTTGAGCATGGGGGTGAACCAGTTTGCTTTCTTGGCTGTGCTTCTGTAGTGGGGTGTCTTGAGTTGGGCGAGGGTGTTGGCGCAGTCAGTGATCCACTCGTGGAGGTTGTTTGCGGCAGTGTTGACGTCATCGTCGGCTTGGGGAGTGTTGTGTTGAGGACTTCAGTGACCTTGTTCCAATTTATGCAGGGAAGTTGGGGAGCATGGTGGCGACCAATGGGTTTGTTGAAGGTGAAGTGAATGCAGCGGTGGTCAGTCCATTGGAGTTTGGTGGTGTGGCTGACGGAGATGTGGTTGCTGGCAGCACAAATTGGGTCCAGTGTGTGACTGGCTGAGTGAGTGGGTGCAGTGATGTGTTGCTTGAGTCCGAAGATGGTGAGGTTTTCGATCAGGGTGGGGGAGTTGTCTTCATTAGGGTTTTCCAGGTGGAAGTTGAGGTCCCCCAGTAGGATGTAGTCTTTAGATGTAAGAGCGTGAGTGATGGCAAGGTCAGCGATGGTGACACAGAATGGGGAAGGGCCCGGCGGCCTGTAGATGAGGGTGCCCCGCAGAGTGGTGTTAGGGTTGGTTCCAATCTCGAAGTGGAGGAGTTCCATGTTGGTTGTGGAGTCTACTGTGCAGGAGAATAGGTGTAGGGACTCTTTGTGGACATCGGCGATGCATCTCCCGGGGCGGTACATGCAGTCTTTGCATATGATCTTGTAGCCGCCTGGGATGGCGATGATGATGTGTGGAGCTGAGGAGGGGTTAAGCCATGTTTCTGTGAGGAAGGCGAAGTCTGGGGATGTGGTGTTGATGAGGTTCCAGAGTTCAATGGCGTGCCTGTGGATGGAGCAAGTGTTTAACAGGATACATCTGAGGCTGTGTTGTGCTTTGTGGGTCATCGGGGTGGGCTTGACTGATGGAGGCCGGTGAGTTTGCAGTGGTGACGGGTGAAGGGTCCCTTGGTGTTACTTGGAGATGCCTGCTTTCAGTTGTTGTCGTATCCTGGGTTGAGTGTGATGAGTGCTGCTGGCTTGTAGCGTGGTGGGTGAGAGGTCCAGGGGCCCTGGCACTGGTCATGGTCGGTTCATGGACGGGTGCAGATGGGCTTGCCTTGGTGCACCAGCACTGCACCCATTGTGCGTGGACACATAGTGGCCGCCATTAAGTATGGAAGAGGAAGGAGAGGACAGTTTGGATGTGGGAGTGGGAACAGCACGAAAAAGGGTGGCCGGGATGTAGGGGCAGCAGCGGCATGGAGAATGCAAGAAGAAGGGGGTGGGGCCGCAGGGGCAGCAGCGGTGGGTTATATGTGAGAGAGGAGAGAGAGAATATGAGAGGAGTGAGGAGAAAAATGAGGAAAAGAGGCACAGAAAGCGAAAAAGGCACAGAGACAGCACACTAAAAGAAAAAGATGGAGAAAAGAGAAAAGAGGCAGAGGGCAGGCCAGCAGAAGAGCAGAGCTCTCCCACTAGACACCATTGATGAGGTGCAGGCAGAAGCCTACGGGCGGAGGAGGGCCTCGAACGTCTGACAGAGGTCAGACTTCAAGTCAGGATGGGCTGCCACTTACTGGTGGAGCTATGCAAGGCAGAGCAATTCACTGACCAGGTCAGTGAGGTTGCTCTTCCAACTGTGCAGCAGCCACCATTAAATAGGGAGGGGGGAGGAGAGGACAGCTGGGAGGCAGGAACGGCATGAAAAAGGGGGGTGGGGCTGTGAGGGCGGCAGCGGCGGGGAGAATGCGAGAGAAAAGGGGGCGGGACCGCAGGGACTGCAGCGGCAGGGAGTATGCAAGAGAGGAGAGAGAGATTATGAGAGGAGTAAGGAGAAAAACAAGGAAAAAAAGCACAGAAAGCAAAAAAGGCACAGAGACAGCACACTAAAAGAAAAAGGAGGAGAAAAGGAAAAGAGGCAAAGAAAGTGGAAAATGCAAAACGAAAGGCACAAAAACGGCACACTTAAAGAAAAAGTAGGAAAAAAGAGAAAAGAGGCAGAGGGCAGCCCAGAAGAAGAGCAGAGCTCTCCCACTAGGCACCAGGGATAATGCGCAGGCAGAAGCCTGCAGGTGGAGGAGGGCCTCGAACTTCTGACAGAGGTCATAGTTTAAGTCAGTACGGGCTTCCACTTACTGGTGGAGCTATACGGAGGCAGAGCAGTTCACTGACACTGAAACTAGACTGTACAACACTGACCTTCACTATACTCCATGACACCGCACTTAACAACACTCATTAAATGAAACTCGATTCCACAATTTGAAACACATTTTTATTAAAAAATAAAAAACATTTAAATTCAAAGAAAAAAGATAAAGGATGAGTTATGGTTCAGAAATCTTTATTTATTCCTTCAATAAAAACTCAACTTAAACTATACAAACATTAGAAATTCTAAAGTTAGAGTTGCAACTTAAATTTACAATTTTAAGTACCACCAGTTAGAACCTAACTTTATAATTTAGGCACCACATTCAATATACTATGAGTCATACACCTTTTTACGTGGCCTGGGGGGAACTCATAGTTTTGCTTCATGGAATTCTGTGTATTTACAAAAAACCTCTGCAAGATACCGCAGAACTCTGGGTATGGATAGAAAAACACTCGTCCAGGTCTTCACACACTTTTTGTCACACAGGTAGTGCATTTCACCCAGAAAAACAACATTGATGGCACCATGCAGTGCACATAGGTACAACCGTTTTATTTTTGCTCTTTCTGCTGTTCTGTGCATGATGCTGGGTCTTTTATTGAATCTCTCTTAAATATATTTCAATCATCCACTCTATCCTACTCATCCACCCCTCATTTACTTATTTTTTATCAGTGTGTGTCTTTCTGTGAGTGTATTTTATGTTTTTGACTTTTGTTTACATTTTCATAACTTTTGTACTCTTTTCCCTTTTCTTGTGTTCCACTTCTTTCAGTTCTTCCTTTCTGCTTTATGTTATCCTTTTTTTCACCTGGGCCCATGGCAGAGTAGTAAGCAGTGGCACCAGTGCCACCAGTAGTCGCACACCACACGGGCCCTGGTAACACCCAGAGATGCAGACTTCCCCCTATTTATAGAGGCAGCAGTTGCCATGCAGGTTTTTTGGGTCCAGCGTCACCTCTCCTCCATGCAGGCAGCAGGCGGCAGTCCTGGAAGAGGTGCACTCTGACGGAGAGTTGGCTGCTGAGGGCGAAAGTGCATTGATGTATGCGCTGCAGCACAGTCGTGCAGGGCACCACGCCACAGCTGACACACCTCTAGATGGATATCATTGATAGGGAACAGGACCTGCTGGGCGTTGAGGTTGCATGGCTTGAGGAGTAACTAATAATTATTTTTTGTGTTCTGAAAATAATTTCTTTTTTCAAATAGCATGCTGCTCACACTCAGAGGTAAGTTAAGTTTACGTTATGGTTACGAATAATGTCTGATCCAGCTTGCACTAGCCAGGTGCTCAACACCACCTACTCAGTGCTCTCTTGAACTGGTTATTTAAAAAGTGATGCAAATTCCACCATCCTGTCACTAAGATTGTAGTATATTAAGGATGAAAATTTATCTTAAGAAGCAAAAGACAAGAGGTATCTGGCAAAACAGGAAATGGTTTGTTTAATTAAACAGTAGGACCAGGAGAGCAGGTACAGCACCGGAGTCTGAGGACTGTCTCTCGGTAGTACATTGACTTGATCCCTGTTTTATACATGTCTTGGGTGGCAATAAACACATAAAACATTCTTTCACTGGGAAATATATAAACAGTTTAGAGTGAGTCTAAATACAATTTCCAGATAGGGAATGCAGGTGCTCCTCGACCTGGCATGTACACTAAGTAGGCCAGTGAGTACATGCCCATATGTCTGAACTGAGGGGTGCCTGGTCACTGCGTGTGCTGGGTGTGCTGTGCCCTGATTGACTGAGAGTAGCTAACTACGTGTGGCATCTGGCTTTGTGGTGTTTTGGGAATGCATGTATCCCTCTGGCCATTTGTGCTTTATTGAGGCCATCTTTGGGGACTATTGTAGTGTTGCTGCCTGTCTGTGGGATCTGATCTAGGCTTGTATGTTTGGATTTCAGCTAAATGTTACCCCACCTTTGAACTTTCAGTCAGTAACCTTCAATTCTGGGCTGCAGAGCCTGTCAGACCATGTACCTACATGCTGGGGTTGACTGAGAGTTCATGACGGGGAATCCAACCAGGGTGATGTGACTTTGTTTGTGTATGAAAATGTATTGTTAATGTATAAAGCTGTTTTGTTGTCATGTGTATTGATTGATCTGATGACAACAGCAATGATAACATTCCCGACTATAGTTGAAACTTCAACTAAACCATCAAGCCCTGTTGTCACAGTGTTGACACTTTGCTGTATCACCCCCCCTCGCTACTTCTACCCTAACCAATCTGGGTACTGTGTTTGTACAGCAGGTAATCCCCAGATGTAGGAAACCACACAAAAACAGCAACATAACTAAAATGGGCAACAATGATGTGCACAAAAAGGTCAGACACCAAGGAAGCCAGGAGAACCAGTTTGTGAACCAATCCTACTCAGGGGCACCTCTTTCCTCACACATATCTCTCTGCAGTCAGTGCAATGCATGAATGGAACTGTCAAAGTTTTATTTTCCATATCATTGGCAAGTATATAGGTGCAGCAGGATGCGTCAATCTTGGCACACACAGTACCCTCAATTGTGGTCATTAAGTCCAAAACATATCAAATTTTTGCATCATGGTGAGACAAATGGTTCTTAATTCCACTTTGATGGCATTATAACTGAGCTCAGTACTGTTCATCATATTGAGCATCTCTCACCGAGATATCTGCAACCAGTGGCCATTTGCTTTTGTCTGCAGAAAGGAATAGGTCGTCCCTCCAATACTTGAGCATCAGTGAACAGTCTAAACTCCTCAGGAATGTCCTTGTAGTGAGCCCAACCAAAGTATTCAGCAGCTCTTTTTCTTCAAGCCTGATGCAACAACCAAAATAATCAGCAGCTCTTTTAATTCGAGCCTAATGCAACAAAGTTGTTTCCTTTCTCAGTGGGTTTTTGAAAAGTTCAAAAAGATCTTCTCCGGGGATGACCATGGTTGGGGTGTGTATGGTAATGAGAGAGCAGAGGCCATGCCATCCAGGGACGAGCTGGGTATAAACGAACTCGCCTCACTGCCAGTAGGAGTCCATCAGTGTTGAGGTGCCCCATTGTAGATCCGGAATGTGCAGTATCATGCCACGATTCTCATTCATGCCCAGTGGAATGGTTCATTTGTCTCTGAAACATAAGGGATACAATGTGGATTTCTCGACAATTAGGGTTTGCTCCTTCTCTTCTATCTATGTGTACCTGTCTGCCTTGGTGTCCCAGATCTCCTGACACATGGTATCTATGCTTTTGTTTACCCCTCCCCTATAAGACCCATTTTCCTTCATGTCATCAAGGTGGATGGCCCTGCACTGAAATTCCATGTCTGGGGTCCATTTGTTGTTAACAAAGAAAGCCCCAGACATGCTCAGAGTCACCCTGGGACCGCAGACAGAAACAGGAGTGGACATGTTTGTGCACTTGTTACGTGGTTTAGCTACCTCCTAGAATCTCTTCTCTTGAAAATCCCATGGCAAAATCATGTCGTGGCCTATAGCCCCCTTCCTGCGCATCCTATCTAGCTCGGTTTGGGTGTCGCTAGGATCAGTGAGAAGATATAGTGCTGTAGGTCTGATCTCATAATGGGTCTTATTTACTACCATTCTTTGGGGCTCTACTGTAGTAGTTTACACAGTAGTCCTTATTCTACACAGGTACAGATGGAAGAGACATTTTGCTTTTTAAGGGGCTACCTCTTCGGATAAATAAAATCTGTCTGCGTCTACTGTGTGTGGCACCAGCGAACAGACATAACATGACCTGGCTGATGTCTTGGAGCCCAAGGAGGTCACATGCTGATATCACATATTGCCCCTCATTATAACATTGGCGGTTAGTGATAAAGCGGTGGAAATACTGCCAAAATGCCAGCGGTAATTACCGCCAAATTATGACCATGGCAGTGAGAACTCCCATAGACAGCCAATGCACGACACCATCTGCCAGGGTGTTAACACCACGCATGCCGGCGGTCGCCATCAACAGCCAGGCGGAAGACAAAGTACCACCCATCATATTATGACACAGGAAAACTTCAGGGTTTCCAAGGCAGTGCCAACGCCATCAAAACCCTGGTTGAAACAAAACACAGAAAACAAAAGACTCACCAAAAAGTACACAGAGGACTCCGCCGTCGCCATGGAACTGGAACTTCAAGTCTTCCCGATGCTCTTCTATGATATGTACAATTGTCCACAAAGGGCCAATGCCCAGTCCAAAATACAAAGGGCCCACATGGCCACAGGGCACAGTCCAAGGCCCAACTTGTCTCCTGACATCAATTGCACAGAACTCTGCAGAGGCATCATTTTGTAAGTGGGCAGGCACCTCAGGGGAATGGGGGGTGGGGGGGCACCTCAGCCAAAATCGGGAACATTCTCTCTGGTTCTGGAGGGGGCTCCAAGCCCTTTTCTCTGTGCTGGGGAGTACAAAGCCACAGTCTCTCAGGTGGGTGACTTTCCCACTGCTTTTGGAGGGTGCTCCATGCCCATTTCTCTGTGTTGGGGAGTGCAAGGACACAGTCTCTTAGGTGGGTGTCTTGCTGTAGTAGGCTGGCCTGGCTTGTAGTGGGTATCTTAGGTACTTACACCTTATACCAGGTCCATTTATCCCTTATTAGTGAAATGTAGTAGTGTTCTAGCAGTTTAGGCTGATAGAGGTAGCTGTAGCAGAGCAGCTTAGGCTGAACTAGGAGACATGCAAATCTCCTACAATACCACTATAGTTACACAGTACTTATACACTATAAAAGACAGTATTCAGTGTTACCAAAAATAATGGTACTTTATTTTAGTGACACAAGGCCCAAAATATCTTAGAGGCAATACACCTTCTGGAGGTAAGCATTATAAACAATATATACACTAGACACAAAAATCAGGCAAGTAAATAGTCATAGGATAGTGCAAACAATATAAAATACCATAGAATGCAATAGGAAGAAATAGACCTAGGGGCAGCACAAACCATATACTAAGAAAGTGGAATGCAAATCCAGTATTCCCCCCTAGGCAAGTGTAGTGTGTAGAGAGGCACTGGGAGTGTAAGAAAACCACAAAGGTGAGTAAAATACCCCACCCCAGAGCCTAGAAAAGTAGGAGTAAAATACTGTAAGTTTCCTCAGGACACACTACAAGTCATAATTAGAGTTATTGCAAGAACCAAGCAAGACTGCAAGCAACAAATAATAGATTCCTGGACCTGAAGACCTGTAAAGAGAGGGGACCAAGTCCAGAAGTCACAGAAGATTCCAGGAAGGACAGGAGCCACTGCCAACCTAGAAGATGGTGCAAAAGATGATTCTCTGGTTGGAAGAAGTCTGCAGAAGAGCACCAGGGAAGATGATTGTGGGTTCCTGCATGATGCAAAGGATGTCCCACGTGGATATGTTGGATGCAGGCGAGTCGCAGCGCTGGATTCGTTCATCAAGCCTTCGTTCAAGCAATGTTGCGGATTGTGTCAAAATAGCGCTGCCTGGACCCAGAAGGGACCTGGGTGCCTCAACTCAGACTGAGGAGGCGGAGGGTGCTCCCAACACTGGAGAGAACCTACAGATGACCAGGTAGCACCCACGGAGGTCCTAGGACACCAGGACAAAGAAAGTGCAAATTGCAGTTGCTGTAGCACTACAAAAGAAGGTCCCACGTTGCTGGAGAACAACTCAGCGAGGACAGAGTGCTGGGGACCTGGGCCAGGCTGTGCATGAAGGATTCTTGCAAATAGTGCACAGAAGCCTCAGGAGGTGAAGATGATGTAGTGCACAGGGATACTGTCACAAACAGGGAAGGCAAACTCTTACCTCCTCCAAATTTGAACAGCTGGACCTTATGACAGTCTGTGTCGAAGGGGTCCACCACCTGTGTTCCAAAGAGCACGCTCATTGCCAGGAGAGGACTCCAAGAGAACCAGTCGTCATCTTAGAAGGTGCCTGCAGGAGCAGGGAAGTGACTCCATCGCTCCACAGGAGATTTCTTCGGTCCTTCTGGTGCAGGGTGAAGACAGGGAGTCCCCAGAGCATGCACATTGTGGAAACTGTTGCAGTTGCTGGCTGGAGCTGAAGTTGCGGAGTCGAAGTAGCCCTTCTAGATACTTTGTTGCAATTACAGCGGTTCCTGGAGAAGTCTGCGGTTGATCCGAGGTAAGAGGATGAAGCAGGAGTTGCAGAGGATTTCTGATGAAACTTGCAAGCTGAATCTGAAGAGGAACCCACAGGAGAGACCCTAAAGACCCCTGAGAGTTGTATTGGCTACCTAACCAGGTATGCACTTATCGGAAGGGGTCTCTGATGTCACCTGCTGCACTGGCCACGCAGAGAGCTCCAGAGTGTTCCCACACCTTGGAAAACAAGATGGCTAACGGACACACTGGAGGAGCTCTGGGCACCACCCCTGGGGTGGTGATGGACAGGGGAGTGGTCACTCCCCCTCCCTTTGTCCAGTTCCGCGCCAGAACAGGGACTGGGGGTCCCTAAAACTATGTATACTGGCTTATGCAGGCAGGGCACCATAAGTGCCCTTCAAAGCATTTCCGGAGGCTCTGGGAGGCTACCCCTCCCAAGCCTGTAACACCTATTTCCAAAGGGAGAGGGTGTAACACCCTCCTCCCAAAGGATATGCTTTGTTGTGCTTACCTGGGACTGAGCTGCTCAGACCCCCGGAGAGCAGAACCCTGTCTGTGAGGTGGTTGCAGCTGTAGCTGCAGTGCAAGCCTCAGAGAGCTGGTTTGGCAGTACTGGGGATCCATGGTGGAGCCCCCAGGATGCATGGAATTGGTCCCCCAATGACAGATTTGGAATGGGGGACAATTCAATGATATTAGACACCTTACATGGCCATATTCCGAGTTACCATTGTGAAACTACATATAGGTATTGACCTGTATGTATTAAGCGCGTGTAATGGTGTCCCGCACTCACGAAGTCCAGGGATTTGGCCCTGGACAGCGTGGGAGCACCTTTGCTAGTGCAAGCATGCCCTCACACTTAGTAACTTTTATAGGTATTGACCTATATGTAGTGCACGCGTTTCATGGTGCCCCCACACTCAGGAAGTCAGGGGATTTGGCCCTGGACAGCATGGGGGCACCTTTGCTAGTGCAAGGGTGCACTCACACTTAGTAACTTTTCACCTAGCCTTCAATAAATGAAGGTTAGACATATAGGTGACTTTTAAGTGCAGTGAAAGGTGCTTTGAAATATTGTGTGCACTATTTCACGCAAGGCTGCAGTGGTAGTCCTGTGAAAGGGTTTGTCTGAGCTCCCTATGGGTGGCAAAAGAAATGCTGCAGCCCATAAGGATTTCCAGGAACCCCAATGCCCCGGGTACCTAGGGACCATATAGTAGGGACTTATAATGGGAGTCCAGTGTGCAAATTGGAATTGGTAAATGAGGTCACTAAACTATAGTGACTAATTTGGAAGCAGAGAGAGTATAAGCACTGATTTCCTGGTTAGCAGAACTTCAATGACACAGTTAAGCCCTACTGACAGCACACATTAGGCCACCACTATGAGCACTGGGGACCTGACCATCAGGATCCCAGTGAGACAGGCAAAACATACTGACATACATGTGGAAACTGGGGGTAACATGCCAAGAAAGATGGTACTTTCCTACACAACCCCCCCAAACGAGGGACAATAAGGCTAACCTTGACCAGATGAGTCTTCATTGTCTAAGTGGAAATATCTGGAGAGTCCATCTACATTGGAGTGGGTACTCCCAAGTCTATGTTCAACTGTAAAGTCCACCCCCTGTAGGGAAATGGACCACCTCAGCAATTTAGGGTTTTCACCTTTCATCTGTTTAAGCCATAATAGAGGTTTGTGGTCTGTTTGAACAATGAAGTGAGTCCCAAACAAGTAGAGTCTCAACTTCTTCAAGGCCCAGACCACAGCAAAGACCTCCCTCTCTATGGCAGAGAAACGCTTTTCTCTAGCAGTCAACCTCCTACTGATAAAAGCAACAGGTTGATCCTGGCCCTCTTAATTAAGTTGTGATGGCACTGCCCCAACTCACAGTTCAGAAGCATCTGTCTGGACAATTAATTTTTTGAGTAATTTGGGCTTTCCAAGACAGGTGCAGTGTGCATAGCCTACTTAAGCTCCTCAAAAGCTTTCTGACAACTGGCTGTCCATAATACCGTTTTAGGCATTTTCTTTGAAGTAAGGTCATTGACGGGGCAACAATGGAGCCATAGTTCTTACTGAACCTCCGGTAATACCCAGTGAGACCTAAGAAGGTTTTGGCCTGGGTCTGAGTAGTAGGGGGAGCCCAGTCTATAATAGTCTGGATCTTCCCCTGCAGTGGTTCAATCTGTTCTCCACCTACCAGGTAGCCCAGATAAACCACTTTCCCCTGCCCTTTCTGGCACTTTGAAGCCTTGATACTTAGGCCTGCCTTTTGCAGGGCCTCTAAAAGTTTCCATAGGTGGACCAGGTGATTATCCCAGGTGAAGTAAAATACAGCAATGTCATCCAAGTATGCTGCACTGAAAGCTTCCAGTTACTTTTAATGCAGCCTCTGACATGGTCAGGGTGCCTGTAAATGTTACTTTTGACAGGCAAACTGTCTCCAGTATAAATTGAATGTTCACACCAGATAGTTGTACCAGATATGAAGGAAAAGAGGTCAGAAAACTGTCCTAGGAGGTATTTGCAGTCCTCCTTCTGCTCAGCAGTCTGCAAGCACCACTCCCTCCACTAAGCCATCAGCTTCAGTGTTGGAGAAGAGGTCAGGGAAAGGGTCACTCTCTTTGTTTTTGTGCCTTCCCACTGTCTTTCTCACCGTATCTATTTCCCTTCTGTCTGCCGTTTTGCGTTACTAGTCTGTGCATTGTATTGTTTTTGTGCCTTCCACTGTCTCTCCTTCTGTCTGCCATTTTGCGTTACTAGTCTGTGCATTGTATTGTTTTTGTGCCTTCCACTGTCTCTCCTTCTGTCTGCCATTTTGCGTTACTAGTCTGTGCATTGTATTGTTTTTTGTGCCTTTCCACAGTTTTTATCACCGTATCTATTTCCCTTCTGTTTTGGGCCATCTCGACCCTTGTGTGCTCCCCCGGCTTCTGCTCTTCCCTGCCCCCCTCTCGCCCCCATTCGCTCTCCCGTTCCCGCCCGCCTCCCGCCTCCCAGCTGCTCCTCCCTCCCACCTCCCCCTCTTAATGGCGGTCGCTGCGCAGCCGTGCCGCTGGCGCACCGGAGGCGCGCCAGAGGCAAGCCTGTCTGCGCCCGCTTTCGCCCAGACCGCGCCCAGCGCCAGTCCCCCTGGCCCAACCAGCCAAACTCCCCCCAGACTACACTACCACCCCCACTCCCTCCTCTCCCTCAACCCCTGAGCTCGCCCCACCTGCATTCAAACCAGCCCCACACACGTACAAGGCCCCTTCTCCTGCCACACCTGCCTTTTCTCCTGCTCCACCTTCCACGCACCCCACACCAACACCAAACGCAACAGCCTCCACACAACAATATCCGCACCCACCAAAAAAAACCACAACCTGCACAAGCCCCACGCCAATACCACCTCAACCCACAGCACACCACAAGCACCACCGCCAACGCAATCTCACAACACAACAACCACACCACTCACAACCATCTCAGTTGCCTGCTACTAAACACCCGGTCCCTACACAAACAGGCCATAGAACTCTGGGACCTCATCACATCACACTCACCCGACATCGTCTTCCTCACAGAAACCTGGACAAACCTTTCATCCGAGCCAGATATAGCCACAGCCACCCTGGAGGGCTACAAACTCCAACGCAAAGACCGCCTTAACAAACCAGGAGGCGGCATCGCCATCCTTCACAGAGACACCATCAAGGTCACCACCAACACCCTCGACACCCTCAACAACGCAGAACACATGCACTTCCTCATCCACATTAACAACACCACCACCCTCAGAGGCACACTCATATACAGACCCCCAGGACCACGACCCCCTTCTGTGACACCATCGCTGACACCATCAGCACGCACGCTCTCACCTCCACAGACTACATACTCCTCGGCGACTTCAACTTCCACCTGGAAAACCCTCACGACCACAACTCCTCCTACCTCTAGGACAACCTCACCAACTGGGACTCAAACAACTGGTCACAGCCCCCACCCACTCGGCTGGACACACACTCAACGCAATTTTCACCTCAAGCAAACACATCACCTATACCCACACCACCAAACTCCAATGGACGGACCACCATTGCGTCCACTTCTCCTACAACAAACCACCCACACACCAACACACCACCCCCTACCGCATGTGGGACAAGATCCCCACAGAGCGCCTGAACTCCCAACTGTCACAAACCCCCCCAACACCACCGACCCCAACACCGCCGCACACAACATCAACAAATGGATCACCACCTGTGCAGACGCTCACGCGTCCCTCAGAAAAAACATCACCACCCGCAATATCAAGAACGCCCCATGGTTCACCAATGAACTCCACGAGTCCAAACGCAAATGCCGCAAAGCAGAGAAAACTTGGAGACAAGAACCCTCCACCACAAACGTCTCCGCCCTCAAAACCACTGCACGCATCCACCACCAACTCATACGCACCACCAAAAGAGCACACTACAAGGAACGCATTGACAACAACTCCCAAAGCAGCAAAGAGCTCTTTACCATCATCAAAGAGCTCTCCAAACCCAAAGCCAGCAACCTAGACCCCACGCACACACAAACCCTCTGCAACTCCCTCTCAAATCATTTTCACTGCAAAATCCTGGACATACGCAGCAGCTTCATACCACACACACCCTCCACACGCAACCTCCACAAACTCCCAAAACACACCCCCAACCTACTCACCACCTGGGCCCCCACCAACGACAAAGAAACTGAAAAGACAATGAACTCCATTCACTCTGGCTCCCCCTCTGACCCATGCCCCCATCGAATATATAACAAGGCCAGCCCCACCATCGCCCCCAAACTCCGAGACATAATCAACAGCTCATTCGAAACCGCCAGCTTCCCAGACCCCTGGAAACACACAGAAGTCACTGCTCTCCTAAAAAAGCCCAAAGCCGACCCAGACGACCTCTCCAACTACTGCCCCATCTCCCTCCTCCCTTTCCCAGCCAAGGTCACGGAAAAACTAGTCAACTCCCGCCTATCCCACTTCCTCGAGGCAAATCACACACTCGACCCCTCCCAATCTGGGTTCCGTAAGAACCACAGCACGGAAACCGCTCTCATCGCATGCACCGTCGAAATCAGATTCAGAGTCGACATGGGTGAGACCATTGCACTCATACTCCTGGACCTCTCCGCAGCCTTTGACACCGTCTGCCACCACACACTCCGCACACGACTTCACGACGCTGGGATCCGCCACAAAACCCTGGACTGGCTCACCTCCTTCCACACCGACAGAAACCAAAAAGTCTGTCTCCCACCATTCCAATCCTCCACCACCAAAATCACCTGCGGAGTCCCACAAGGCTCCTCCCTCAGCCCCACACTCTTCAACATCTACATGGCCCCACTAGCCAACATCCTCAAACCTCTCGGCATCACCATCCTCTCATACGCTGATGACACACAACTCATCTTCTCCCTCACCCGCAACCCCACCACTGCCAAAACCAACCTACACGCTGCATTCCTTGACACCGCTGCCTGGATGACAGCCAACCACCTTAAACTCAACTCCAACAAAACCAAGATAATCATTTTTGGCCCACACAAAAACACTTGGGACCCTCATGGTGGCCCACCACGTTAGGCCCCGCACCCACCCCTACAAACCACGCACGCAACCTCGGCATCATCTTGGACCCCTCCCTCTCAATGGCCCAACAAATCAACGCCCTCACCTCCTCATGTTTTAACACACTCCGCACACTGAAAAAAACATTCAAATGGATCCCCACAGAGACCAGAAAAACAGTCACCCAAGCACTCATCAGCAGCAGGCTAAACTACGGCAATGCCCTGTACACCAGCACCACACTCAAACTCAAGCGCAAACTACAGCGAATCCAGAACTCAGCAGCACGCCTCATCCTCAACCTCCCCCGCCATGAACACATCTCACCACACCTCAAATCCCTCCACTAGCTCCCCATAAACAAAAGCATCACCTTTAAGATCCTCATCCACGCACACAAATCACTCCACAACACCGGCCCAACATACCTTAACGAAAGAGTGACCTTCCACACTCCCACACGCCACCGCCGCTCCGCTGACCTCTCTCTCGCCACAGTTCCTCGCATCAAACACACCACCACTGGAGGCAGATCTTTCTCCTATCTCGCCCCCAAAGCCTGGAACTCCCTCCCCACCCACCTACGCAAGCCCCAGGACCTCCTACTCTTCAGAAAGAGC
The DNA here is from genome assembly GCF_031143425.1 of Pleurodeles waltl. NCBI lineage: Eukaryota > Metazoa > Chordata > Amphibia > Caudata > Salamandridae > Pleurodeles > Pleurodeles waltl. Next base: position 454,007,510 of record NC_090443.1, read on the forward strand.
CTTAAAACCTGGCTTTTCGAACAGTGATCTCCCCTCCCTTCCCGCCCCCACCACCCCCCCCCCAGCGCCTTGAGACCCTCACGGGTGAGTAGCACGCTCTAGAAGTCTCTTTGATTGATTGATTGATTCCTGTCCCTCATCTGTGGCCATGAGTAGGGTTAAATCAGCCCTATCATAGTAAGGTTTAAGGCAATTGACATGAAGCACCCTAAGGGGCTTATCGCAGTGCCTAGGTCCACCAGATAGGTGACCTCACCTTTCTTCTTCACAATGAGATGGGGTCCACTCCATTTGTCCTGGAGTGCTCTTGGGGCCACAGACCCCAATACCCACACCTTCTGTCCTGAGTGGTACTCTGTCAGGGCAGCCATCTGGTCATGCCATTGCTTTTGGAGCTCTTGGCTGGCCTGAAGGTTTTTAGTGGCCTTTTTCATGTACTCAGCTATTCTAGATCTTAGGCCAAGCACATAGTCCACAATGTCTTGTTTAGGGGGCTTTCAAGGTTGCTCCCAACCCTCCTTCACAAGTGCAAGGGGACCCCTAACAGGGTGACGAAAGAGGAGCTCAAATGGGCTGTAGCCCACTCCTTTTTGGGGTACCTCCTTGTAGGTGAAAAGGCAGCATGGCAAGAGGACATCCCATCTCCTGAGTTTCTCAGAGAGTCCCATGATCAGACCTTTGAAAGTTTTATTAAACCTCTCAACCAATCCATTTGTTTGTGGATGATAAGGGGTAGTGAATTTGTATGTTTCACCACACTCCTTCCACATTGCTTTGAGGTATGCAGACATGAAGTTACTACCTCTGTCTGATACAACGTCCTTAGGGAAACCCACCCTGGAAAATTTTCCCAGGAGGGCCTTTGTCACTGCAGGTGCTGTAGTGGTCCTTATGGGATAGCTTCTGGATACCTTGTGACATGGTCCATCACCACAACGATGAATATACTGCTAGAAGCTGTAGAATGGTCAAGGGGGCCAACAATTTCAACCCTACCCTCTCAAAGGGCACCCCAACCACTGGCAGTGGGATTAGGGAGGCCTTTGGGATGCCACCTGTCTTGCCACTGGCTTGGCAGGTGACACAGGAGCGAGAACACTCCTTAGTGCCCTCTGACTTATGAGGCCAGTGAAAATGGGGAACAAGTCTGTCCTATGTTTTACTTTGCCCCAAATGTCCATCCAAAGGAATGTCATGAGCCAGAGTTAGGAGGAATTCCCTATACTGTAGGTGGATAACCAGTCTCCTAGTGGCACCAGGTTTTGGGTCCCTTGCTTCAGTATAGAGGAGATTATTCTCCCAGTAAAATCTGTGGCTGTCAATGACATCCCCATTCTGCTGTTTGACAGCTTGCTGTCTAAGACACTCTATGTGGGACAGGTCTGCTGTGCCACACTCAGTTCCTCCCTGGCAGGCCCCCCTGCACCCAAAAGCTCAGCTGTGTCAGCTTCAAGCTCCTCTGGTGTAGGTTGTACACAGGGAGAAGACGCCTCCTCATCAGTCAACCAGCACAGGACTCCTCAATGGTGTAGTTCGAAGGTCATGGCGTACGATTGACAGTGCCAGATTTACATTTGATAGCGACGTGAGGGCCAATTACTGCCTGGCCTGCACCTGGCCAACCTTTGTTACCACCAAGACAGGGAGAGGACTCGACGGGGCAGCTCCCTCCTGCTGAGTATCTGCCCGCATGTTGATGTTAATGTTATACTGTTTTTATGTTGTGGTATCCTTGTTTATACACCAAGAGTGCACTAATCGGATTTCGATTGAACCTTACTTAAAAATGTTATGCATAGCCACACTTGTATCGTATACGATTGCTTGATGCTTACTACATGACATTGTTTCACCTTCGTAGCCTCTGGGTCCACTCTCTCCCCTACCCACTATCCCCCCCGAGCCCTCGCGAAGGAGGCCACTTCCCAAATGGACAGTTAGGCCTCATAATTAGCAGTTGAATTATGGGAGGTGCATTGCATCTCAGCTACAAAGCAGCAATACGTGTGAGCAGTTGACCCTTTGGCATGACATGACATAACAAAGGGACTACGGCCTTAGTGAAAGCCACCATTAAGAATGCTCAGAGGAGGCCGCAGGCTTGAGGGAATGGATGCCGCCATAACTTCCTTGACATTGGAGGTAAAATGCACGCGCTCAGACATAGCAGGTTTCCAGTCAAGAGTAACAGGGATGGAACACTGTATGGTGACCTTGGAGTCCCACATGCACACTGTCCAAGACAGAGACCAGGACCTTTTGTATCTTCGTAGCAAATTAACGGACCTGGAAGACAGAAGCCGAAGAGATAATGTCAGTTTTTTGGGATTTCTGGAAAACGAAGAAGGTTCAGACATTCAGACCTTCCTCAGGTCAGTCCTTCCTAACCTGACTGCACTAACCTTCGACCCACCATTAGAATGTCGATGGGCGCACTGGCTGGGCCCGAGATGACAAGATGGAACCTCGAGACCCCACCCGATCATCGCTTGTCTTCTGAGACACAGACAGGCCCGTCAACTTCACCCGGGAGCCAGAGCGCATTGACCCTTTTGGGTGGAAGGCTACGAAATTCATATAGTGGCTGACTAGTCAAAGGACACTAATGAATGCCGGAAAGCGTTCTTGGCTCTCAAACCCCGACTGTGCCTACTGGAGATGAAATACAGCCTTTTTGATCCAGCTAGAATGTGGGTCACCAAAAATGGAATATCCAAAGACTTCTATGATCCTGAGGATCTGTGACTTTTCCTGGACAATTTTCAGCACCAATCCATGGAAACAGCAACCTCAGCTCAGCCACAAGGGCTACCCATGGACAGCTATAATACGTCATCCCCAACCTCTGACCAGGGAGGAGCAGATCGTTGTGACCCTCATCACGGTCTCAGAGGAAGAGATCCAGAGAGACTTGCGAAGACATATGACGACAGGGGCCATGTGTTGCAAGCAGTGGCACTCCACACTCAACTCTCAGAAAGGGACAAATCTCGTTATCCTTTAAAACCGGCCCCAATCCTTACTTGACATTGCAGCTGCACTGTGAGATGATCAGAGACCTGGAGTTCAGCCGAGAGACCAGGGAGCCTGCTACTGAACCGGGAGGTGCATTGCGTCCCAGCAACAAAGCAGCAATACGTGTGAGCGGTTGACCCTTTGGCATGACATGACATAACAAAGGTACTACGGCCGTACTGAAAGCCACCAATAAGAACGCTCAGAGGAGCACAAATAGATGCAACAACACATCTTCACAGTAACATTGACAGTTAAAACTCCATTCATCTCTATCCCATTCACCCCACTCTTCTCCTCCTCTCCCTCCTCCTCTCTACTCTCCCTCCTATCACCTCCCCCACCCTCTTCCCCCCCCACCTTCTGCAGGGAACTGCCTGGCGTCTATCAGCTTCCCCTTCCCTAATCCATTTAGCTCAAATTTGCTACCCTCTCCAAGGAGTCCCTCCTTTCCCTCCCTACCTGCACAGTTTCCATCAGTTCCACAACCCCCTCCCCGCACACTCTTTCCATTTGCCAGTATGTCGGGAACTACTCCCCACACGACCCACCCACTACAGATTCTCTCCTGGAATGTGAATGGCTTGGCGAACTTCGTAAAATGGAAACGAAATACTGTCCTACCTCCAATCAAAGAGGGCTGACATAGCTCTTTTTCAAGAGACACATCTTGATAGCATGGAAGCCAGTAAACTACACCGAGATTGGGTGGGAACGGTGCGTTTTAGCTGCTGACCTACACAACAGGAGGCAGGTGGTGGAGCCCCATGAAAATGTGGGGTAGTGATATTACTCTGCAAAACCCTACCCGTCATGGTCATTAAAACATGGGATGACCTAGAGGGGAGATACGTGTTCGCCAAACTAAAAGTGGGAGACTCCTCTCTTTGTGTGGGTTCCGTGTATGCACCGACTGGTTCTAAGCGACTTTTCTTCATGCAACTAAGCCGCCTTCTGACTGAAATAGGGACAACCCACTATATAATAGGGGAAGACTGAAATCTGTCCTGCGATGCAATATTGGATAGGACGGGTCCCCTTAATGTGGGTAACACTCATGATAGAGCTCTCCTAATGGATGTGCTGACAGATACTGGACTAGTGGACTATTGGAGGCTCACCCATCCGACAGACAAGGAATACACCTTCCTATCACCCGTTCATGGTACCCAATCTCGGCTGGACCACTTTATGATGTCACATATTATGGAGGCACAACTACTAGATGCTTGCATACTGGACAGCGATCTCTCCAACTACTCTCTGATCCAGATGTCGATCCAAACGGGTCTAATGTTCCTTGGCCGCTAACCCAGGCCTTTTGCAGTACACGGATACCGATCCCCCCGAGTAAGGTACAATTGCAGGCCCACATGTCCACATACATGTCTGATAACGCCTGCACTGTCGCCTCCAAAAGGATCCTCGAGGCAGCAGCGAAAGCGACCCCGAGAGGCCAAATGATGGTTATGTAGCATTGGTCAACAGAGATAGGACAGCCCATCAGAGGACCCTTGAGGATGACATACAGGGGAAAGTCCTGCCGTCAGAATACCGCTGCGCGGTCAAAAGATCGCCGCGGTAATTCTGAGTTTCCCGCTGGGCTGGCGGGCGACCTCCAGAAGGCCGCCCGCCAGCCCAGCGGGAAACCCCCTTCCATGAGGATGCCGGCTCCGAATGGAGCCAGCGGAGTGGAAGGGGTGCGACGGGTGCAGTTGCACCCGTCGCGATTTTCAGTGTCTGCTTGGCAGACACTGAAAATCTTGGTGGGGCCCTGTTGGGGGCCCCTGCAGTGCCCATGCCATTGGCACTGCAGGGGCCCCCAGGGGCCCCACGACACCCGTTACCGCCAGCCAGGTTCTGACGGTCAAAACCGCCAGAGCCAGGCTGGCGGTAAGGGGGTCGGAATCCAGGCAGCGCCGCCATGGAGGATTCCCTAGGGCGGCGGGAAACCGGCGGGAAACCGGCGGGACACCGCCGGTTTCCCGTTTCTGACTGCAGCTGTACCGCCGCGGTCAGAATGCCCAAGGATGCACCGCCAGCCTGTTGGCGGTGCATCCGCGGTCCTCGGCCCTGACGGTTTTTACCGCCAGGGTCGGAATGACCCCCACAGTGTCTTACGAGGCAATACATTGACCAGCCGTCTCTTGTAACACGCCGTTCCCTGGAACTCACCCGCATGGCACACAACGAGCTCCACACTTCCCAAGCCAAATACGCCTGCAACACTTATGTGGCTGGCATTACGAGCAGGGCCAAAAGGCTGGACGGTTCTAGCGGCGCAGCTCCATCAGAGAGAAGCTGCTGTAGCCATCCCAGCCATAACATCCTCCAACTAGAAGATACTTGCATGCCCACAGGACATCGTTAACGAATTCGCAACCTTTTATCAAGATCTTTACACCCCGGAATCAGAGGCTTACACTGCCCAAATAGAGACCTTCCTCACTGACGCTAAACTACTTTGCCTCTGGGTTGCCGGTCGTGCCCTCCTCGATGATGAATTAAGCAGAGAAGAAATAGTACAAGCCATTTTGGATCTTCCCTACCATAAATCGCAGGGCGGAGATGGCTTCCCTGCAGAAGTTTATAAATGGGCCGGTGAAAAAGAGGTTAGCGCTATGCATGAGGCACTCGGAGAGGCGTGTCGAGAGGGTTTTCTAGAAGCAATATCTAATAGAGCTACAATAGCTGTTATACCAAAACCAGGCAGGAACCCTCTACTTTGCTGCAGCAATTGGCCCATATCTCTCCTGAGTAGAGATATCAAAATATTGACGAGTATCTTGCCGGCGTGCTTGCGTAAAGTCATACCATCCCTAATCCACCACACTCAAGTGGGGTTTGTATCGGGACGTATCTCCAGAAATCACATGCACATTCTCTGCCATACCCTGTGCGAGGAATATGCCGGAAGAGGTTCTGTCCCTGTCCCTACGCTGAGAAGGCATTTGACCGTATCGAATGGCCCTACCTGTTTGCCACCCTGACATAATTTGGACTGGGAGAACAGTTAATCTCCAAAGTCCATTTGCTATACGACCATTCCATGACGCAGGTCAACTGCAGGGGCTTTCTATTAGACCCATTCCCGATTAGTAGGGTAACGTGGCAGGGTTGTCCTCTATCGCCACTCTTGTTCCTACTGGCAATGGAACCCCCTTGCAGCTATCACCTGCCACTCTCAACAGATCATATGAATGCCTCTGGCGTGCGGGACCTCGAAAATCTACCTTTATGCCGATGATGTTTTGCTAACCCTAACTGATTTGACAAGGTCATTGCCAGCTTTACTGGCAACCATAGACGGTTTTGCGATCCTGTCTGGATACCGGTTGAATTGGGACAAGAGCGAGGCGTTGATGACGGCGAGGGCCGCGTTCCATGGCCTCCTGTTCTGCTGCACCCTATTTCGCCTCAAATATCTGTGGATCCCTGTTAACCGGGGATTGGAGCTTATAGTTGCGGACAACCTGGACCCTCTTGTGGCTCATATGAAAATTGACTTTGCTAAATGGTCACTTGTGGGCCTCTCCATGTGGTGCAGAGTACAGGTGGTGAAAATGGTCACACTCACGCGATTTACATATGTTCTTGGCATGCTTTCCCTCCACGTGCCACTCTCAACACTTCGGCTGATAGACGCAACATTGAGGGCCTTTGTATGGGGTTCCACACGCCCCCAACTGACGCCCATAAAATAATTGCGCTCTGCTCCTGTGGGGGTCTAGGACTCCCCTCAGTGGAGCATTACTCCTTTGCCCTTCAGCTATCTCAACTGACATATATGCTGCCCGGAACTCCGGGTCAGCTACAATGGGTGACCACAGAGAAGCTCCTGCTGGCCCATCGTGGCGTACTTGGAGGCCTGTATTGTGCAGACCAATTCAGCTAACCCAATCTTCACGGTGACGCGTGCGGCGTGGTGTATTGCCCACTGTTTACTAGGTATACACCCCTCTTTATATGCCCAGGCCCCAATATGGGGTAATGACAGTCTGAAGATAGCGGGAATTGCCCTTAGGCGACCACAATGGAGTCCAGCTGGTATTAATTGCATAGCCCAAGTCAAATCATTTGACAACTTAAGAGAGGAGTACAATATACATCACAGACAGGAATGGTGTTATTTGCATCTTAAGCACTGCCTTCAACGCTCAATGGGGGTTACCCCATGGGAGATCAAGGCCTCACCTACAGTTGCCTATCTGCAAACCTGGGGCTGCCACAAAGGCGTAATGGCAGGCCTCTACGATGTATTAGTGAGCCATCTTTACTCACAGTCCCTCCTTGAAACGCTACAATGTAAATGGCAAACTTGACTAGGGACAGATTACACCATGGAGGACTGGTCTGACATCCTAGACGCCCTAGACAGAGGCACTCAAGAAGCCCGACTGAAGTTCTGTCTCTTTAAGGTCATACACGACTGGTATTGGACCCCATTAAAACTGCATAGGGTAGGTCTTCTGCTGCATGAGAACTGCTGGCGATGCAGGGAGACTAGATGCGATCTGCTCCACATCCTATGCAAATTCCCACCACTTCAGCCCTTGTGGGAAGCAGTGTGCCATACTTTGAAAGATTCGCTGCAGCTACAATCCCCGATCTCCCTTCGCTCATCCTCATACACAACACAGGACCTTTCCTTGCTCTAACACCCTCACAACAGAGATTGCTACATACAGCGCTTGCAACAAAAAAAATGTGCATTCTTAGACAATGGAGGTCAAGTACCCCAGCAGAGTGGATGACTGCAATGATCCAAATAGCTGCACATGAATGGGTCATTTACCATCTACAGGACAAAGCGGCCCTATTCAATAAGGTCTGGACCTCCTTCGTTGCAGGACGGTCATAGCCATAACTCTTCCACCACTGCCCGATCCTCCTCTTCACCCCTCCAAAACCACTACCACTGCTGGTAGGACATCGGCACTGTCTCCCCTCTCCTCCTTCCCCCCTCTCACTTCCTAGCCTATATATCTACTCTTATACCTTCTCCTATCCCCCCGAGAATCTAACAAAACAATCTTATTCTGCAATCTTAAGGCTTTCCTCCCCTTCCCGCCCATACCCTGCTCACCCCATGCACCACGCTGTAGAACCACAGTTTACCGTTCATAGTCTCATCACGCTCCATATCATCTAGCCTACGACCACATCTTTATTTACCCACCTGCCCATCGGCCATGTCCCTCTCTTTAAATTTTACCTCCCTCCCTCTCATTTCTTTACCTTCCCCCTCTCCCCATCCTTTCCCAAATCTACCAAGTGCTATCCATATGCCCAGTGCAGGACTCCCTGCCCCGTCAACCAGGGGGCAAATCTTACTGGTATGCTTAGACTTGGGCAATTCCTGACCTTCCTTACATAACTGCTCGCAGGTGTGCATTGAGCGCTTACGCCGACAGAAATCCTGACCGACTCGCACTCAGCCTTCTAGCAGGCGACAACGTAGCCATCCGTCATGACTACTCTCCTTACTGCCATGTAGGAAAACAACATATCAGGACCGGCCAAAACACTTACACCCGATAGTTTTCAGGATGTGCGACGTGTTACATCTCACGATGATACCCACTTCCAACAGTTTACAATTATGTATCGTCACATGTTAGCCCCTTTCAGACTACTATGACTACTCTGACCACTCTGATTACTTTGATCACTCAGACTACTCTGACTACCCTGACTACCATAACGCATTGTCACACTGCCACCAATCTCCCCCCTCATTTCACTCCCCCTTCCCTCCCCCGCTCCCCAATCTCCCTGCCCCTTTCTTTTCCTTATATTTCTTCTTCCAAGCATTATCCTTTCCCTATTGGTTTGAACAGTAATAAGGTTACATATGCCTCCATCACAGCTGTAAGCATTGTGGTGTGCCTTATCCCGCGATACAGGCTCTTCAGCCTTCTTTTTTACTGTTACCTGACTTATAATAAACAATTGCAATAAAAAATAAAGTAAAAAAAACTACATCTAATGGTGTCTAAAAAATAAAAAAAAAGAATGTGATAGTTGTCTTTTAGTTGTCTGCATCATCCTCCCTGACAATAAGGAATCTGTGTCCCCCCTTGCCAGTGAAAGACAACCACAGGATGTAGGAAAGTAGCCTCTTTCTAGCATGGTTACCCCCGCTTTTGGCCTGCTAGCCAGGACCCCAGTGCTCATGGATAAAAACCTATAAGTCATTGTGTTTTGCCTGTCTCACTGGGATCTTGCTAGCCAGGACCCCAGTGCTTATAGTTTGTGGCCTAATGTATGTGTTGTCAGTAATGCTTGACTGTGTCACTGAGGCCCTGCTGACCAGAACCTCAGTGCTTATTCTCTCTCTGTTTTTAAATTTGTCACTGTAGGCCAGTGACTTAGGTGGTCATTACAACCCTGGCGGACGGTGTTAAAGCTGCGGCAATACCGCAAACAGGCCGGTGGACAAAAAAAGGGAATTATGACCTTGACGGAAACCGCCAACATAGACAGCCACTTTAACACTCCGACCGCCACGGCGGTACAGACAAGCAGCTCGGCAGTCACCACCAACAGACAGGCAGAAGACAATGTACCGCCCATAGTATCACAACCCGCCAATCCGCCACCTTTTCCGGGGCGGATTCACTGTGGATAAAAACACGGCGGAAACAGCTTTTGCAATTGGAAAACGCTCACCTCAACATACTCCACGAGGAAGGAGGCCACCATGGAGACCGAACTACAAATCCTCCCTGCGCTTGTCTTCCTGCTCCTCTACGAACACCACCAACGTAGGTGCCGAAGACAACGGTGAGTACTGCACCTACGACATAGGGGAGGGGGGAGGCAAAAGTCAGGGGGACACACATGCAACACCCCCACCCCCACCCCGACCCTCACCCACTACAACACACACACCAATGCATTTCCAAACAGCACAGTTACAACCCCCCAGGAAGAATGCAAAGACAAAAGGAAATGAGTTCAACCATTGTAATGTATCAAAATACAGTAACCAAATATATACAGATATATAAAAACAATCGAAAATCATACATCACGATTAGAACTGCAGGTATGCACATATCAATGTCCGTGGACCACTGGGCCCACAATGCATGGGTGAGGCCCACACACGATACCTGTCCACAAACAGAGAGAACACTGCAGGGGCATCAGATAGAAATACAACAGGCACCTCAGGGGGAAGTGAAGGGGGGGCACCTCAGCCAGATTACAGCACCACGCCAGATCCACGACGGGGCTTGATGCCCATTGATGTATCCTGGGGAGTGCAAAGCCACAGTCTCTCAAGTCTCTGCAGTGGGTGGGTTGTCCACTGTACCATTCTGGGGAGTGCAAAGCCACAGTCTCGCAAGTCTCTACAGTGGGTGGGTTGCCCACTGCTTTATCCTGGGGAGTGCAAAGCCACAGTCTCTCAAGTCTCTGCAGTGGGTGGTTTGCCCACTGCTTTATCCTGGGGAGTGCAAAGCCACAGTCTCTCAAGTCTCTACAGTGGACTGGTGTCCAGAGTGCTTCATCCTGTGAAGGACAGACAGAGTGGATGCAGGTCTCCACTGGTTCTGGAGGGGGACTGGTGCCCAGAGTGCTTCATCCTGTGAAGGACAGACAGAGTGGATGCAGGGGGAATGGTGCCCAGAGTGCATCACGCTCCCCGTGACGGTCCCAGTTCCGTCACTGTCCCAGCTGCACATGGGCTAACGATGCTTGATTTGGTGGTCTTTGCCCTGTTCAGTGGTCTTCACCATGGCGGTCTTTGCCCTGTTCAGCGGTCTTCACCATGGCGCCCTTTGCCTTGTTCAGCGGTCTTCACCATGGCGGTCTTTGCCCTGTTCAGCGGTGCTAGCCTTTGCTGTGTCTGACCTGTTCAGCGGTGCGTTGCCATGGTGGTCTTTGCCCTGTTCAGCGGTGCTAGCCTTTGCTGTGTCTGACCTGTTCAGCGGTGCCTTGCCATGGCGGTCTTTGCCCTGTTCAGTGATCTTCACCATGGCAGTCTTTGCCCTGTTCAGCGGTGCTTGCCTTTGCTGTGTCTGACCTGTTCAGCGGTGTGTGGCATGACGGTCCCTCAGTGCCCAGTGGGGCTGTGGCTGCCGGGGCCCTCCAGGTCACTGACTCTGGTGGTGGTCTCCGCACCAGTGACGATACTGCTGCCCTTCAGGGCACTGACTCTGGCGGTGGTCCCCGGACCAGTGACGATACTGCTGCCCTCCAGGGCACTGACTCTGGCGGTGGTCTCCGGAACAGTGACGATACTGCTGCCCTCCAGGGCACTGACTCTGGCGGTGGTCTCCGGACCAGTGACGATACTTCTGCCCTCCAGGGCACTGACTCCGGCGGTGGTCTCCGGACCAGTGACGATACTGCTGCCCTCCAGGGCACTGACTCTGGCGGTGGACTCCGGACCAGTGACAATACTGCTGCCCTCCAGGGCACTGACTTTGGCGGTGGTCTCCAGACCAGTGACGACAGTGCTGGCAGTGGCATCCCGGCCGGCGGGGAGGATGGCGGCCTTCTCCGCCGTGGTGCTCTTACCAGACTTTGGAGACTTCTTCTGCCCCTTCACCACCTTGGGAGGAGTCACAGCTGACTCAGCACTCCCCCCGGGACTCTTGTGAGCTGTTTTGCCAGCAGGAGTCTTCACCCTCTCCCGTCGGCCACTTTCCAACTTAAGTTGCTTTACAGGGGGTGGACTGGCAGTGCTTTGGCTCCGTGTCACACTGGATGCCCTGGTGGCCGGTGCACTCCACACACCTTTAACACGCACAACTGGTACCTGACTTATTTTGGCTGAGGTGCTACTACAGGACCTTTGAATTGGAGGGGTGGGAGTGGTGGGAAATAGGTCAACGTTGCTGAGGAAGAGTTTCTGACAAACACTGGGACGGGTAACTGGAGGGGGTCTGTAAGTGGAGGAAGAGAAGGTGGTTGTAGGGGGTGTAACTTTAGGTGATTTGGGTGCAGGTGCAGGTACTGGAGGCTATCGTGAGGTGGATGGATGTTGGGTGTGTGGTGGGTGTTCTGGTGCGAGTCCTAGTGCCTGTAGATGTAGTGCATGCAGGTGAGAGTGTAGCCGACACTGGGAGGGAGGAGGGAGACAACGAGGAGGGGGACACAGTGGGGGCAGTGGATGTTACTGTGTCTGTATGTGGGTGATGCTTGTGTGAGTGCCTGTGGGATGTGTGGTGCCTACGTTTGCCTGAGCTACTTTTGTGTGTTGCGGTGTGTGCATGCTTGTCTGATGGTGTGGTTGGGATAGGCTGGGGTACAGGGGTTTGGGTCTGGGTGGAGGAAGTTGGAGGGGGGAGGCTAGACACAGGGACAATGGCTGCCATCAGTGCTGAGGCCAGAGATTGCAGGGTTCGATGATGGGCAGCCTGACCAGAATGAATGCCCTCCAGGAATGCATTAGTGTGTTGCAACTCCCTTTCTACACCCTGGATGGCATTCACAATGGTAGACTGCCCAACAGTGAGTGACCTGAGGAGGTCAATGGCCTCCTCACTGAGGGCAGCAGAGGTGACAGGGGCAGGGGCTGAGGTGCCTAGGGCGAATGTGATGCCCACCCTCCTGGGTGAGCGGGCACGGAGGGAAGGCTGAGGGGCTGCTGGGAGGGCTGTGCTGGTAGGGAGGGTGGCGGCTGTACCTGTAGAAGTGGGGTCACAGATGGTGCTGCCACCCCAATGGAGCTCCCATTGGCGGACAAGTCTGTGTCGCTGTTTGCTGATCCGGTGACCGACGTGAAGCTCCCCTCGCCCTCCGTCCCACTGGTGTATTCAGAGTCTGTGGTGTGGCCCTCCATGGCCATGTGGGATGCAGCTCCCTCGTGCTCCGGTGCCACTGTACCTCCACCTGATGATGCTGATGCACAAACAAACAGGGAGAGCACAAAAAGGGGGGACAACAACAAAAGAAAGACAGGTTGAGTGCATGGCTTACCGCTACCGTTGGCGGACAATACAGACACAGCAGCCCCCTGCACTACGCCGTGCTCTTGGCCTCTACAGATGCAATTCCTGGGATATGGCCTACATGGCTATGAGTGTCATCTGTCCACATAGATGACACAGGGGTATGTATACCTGTACTTGGCACTCTACAGAGGTGGGGTGGAGGGCCACAGGGCCATTCCTTACAAAGGGGCCTAGCTTACGTAACTCGCCTTGGCCTAGGGAAACCCTCCCCACCCAGACCCCTCCACTGCGCGCAAAGTCATGGGAATGAGAGTGTACTCACCCCCTTGTGTCTGCTGTGATGCCCTCAAGCGCCCATCCAACTCAGGGTAGGCCACCGCCAGGATCCGGAACATCAGGGGGGTCATGGTGCGACGGGCACCCCTCCCACGTTGGGAGGCCATCCCCAGCTGAGCCTCCGCCGTCTTCTTGCTCCAGCGGCGAATGTCCTCCCATCTTTTACTGCAGTGGGTGCCCCGTCTCTGGTGGACCCCCAGGGTCCGGACGTCCTTGGCGATGGCATGCCAAATGTCCTTCTTCTGGTGGGTGCTGACCTACATGACATGTACAGGGGAAGAAGAAAAGTCATTAGCAACTGCACCGTCGAAGTGAGTGGCCCCCATCCCTACCCTTGCCATGTGGCACATGCATTCACAGTCCTTCATGGTCGCAGAACTCTGCCCCCTTCCTACTGACATCCAGCCCTCTCCACCGAGCATAGCGCATACAACGTGCTCCCTGTGTACTTACCTGTTGGTCTGGAGGACCGTAGAGTAGCGTGTACTGGAGGAGGACCCCGTCCACGAGCTTCTCCAACTCCTGAACAGTGAAGGCAGGGGCCCTTTCCCCAGACGCAGCAGCCATTCTCTCTTCCAGACTGAGGTCACAGCAGCACTTGCAGTGTAGGTCCTCTCCTGTCGAAGATCAGGTATCGAGTGATTGAAGAGATAGAAAATGGCGGTGACGTCCGCGGCGGTGACGTCCGCGGCGGTGCGTATCATCACTGCCGGCACACTTCATCATTGGCTCCTGGGACCCATAGGGTCCAATGTTAACCAATGCAGCATTGCTCCGCGGTCTATGACCGCCTACCGCGACGGTGTACAACGCCAGCGCAGTTACCTCACATCCCATTGTCCCAGTTTAGAGGTCAGGCAGCCGCCATTTCATGGGCCCTCATGGCTTCATTTACTACTGCGTCACACATACCTAGGCCTACACTCAACACACATACAGGAAGACTTTTGTATTTGGTGTCGTGTTCTGTGTAGCTGTGGGTACATACCTGAGAATTTGTTGACTCTGTGCTCGCTGTTGTCCTTCTTAGGCACCGTCAGCTGGGACATTTGAGGAGATGGCGGAATCCTCCGGTGTACCGACCGCTGGTGGACCTGTTAGCAATAGAGGAGCGACATTTGATCATCCCCTACAGGTTTGACCGTGCCACAATTCAGGAACTGTGTACCCAGTTGGAGCCAGACCTGATCTCACCAATCCGCCATCCCACAGGAATCCCCCCTGAAGTGCAGGTGCTATCAGTGCTCCATTTCCTTGCAAGTGGATCATTTCAAACTACAGTGGCCATGGCATCAGGGATGTCCCAGCCTATGTTTTCCAACGTGTTGTCCAGAGTGTTTTCTGCCCTGCTGAAACACGTTAGGAGCTACATCGTTTTCCCTCAGGTGGAGGATTTGGCTACAGTTAAAAGTGACTTCTATGCCCTGGGACATATCCCTAACATCATAGGTGCCATTGATGGAACCCATGTTGCTCTGGTCCCCCCACGCAGGAGTGAACAGGTGTACAGGAACCGGAAGAGTTATCATTCCATGAATGTACAGATGGTATGTTTGTCAGACCAGTACATCTCCCAGGTTAATGCTATGTTCCCTGGCTCTGTGCATGACGCCTACATCCTGCGGAATTGCAGCATCCCTTATGTGATGGATCAACTCCAGAGGCACCGTGTGTGGCTATTAGGGGACTCTGGTTACCCCGACCTGTCCTGGCTATTGACCCCAGTGAGGAATCCCAGGACCAGGGCAGAGGAACGCTACAATGAGGCCCATGGGCGGACTAGGAGGATGATCGAACGCACCTTCGGCCTCCTGAAGGCCAGGTTCAGGTGCCTCTGTATGACCGGTGGTTCCCTATTCTACTCACCAAGGAAGGTGTGCCAGATCATCATCGCCTGCTCGATGCTTCACAATCTTGCTTTGCGACGCCAGGTGCCTTTTCTGCAGGCGGATGGTCCAGATGATGGTGTTGTGGCAGCTGTGGAGCCTGTGGACAGTGATGAGGAGGAAGCTGAGGAAGAAGACATAGACAACAGGGAGTCAGTCATACAGCAATATTTCCAGTGACACTCAGGTGAGAACAATTTTTTTACTATCACATTCACTTTCACACTTCTAACTATATCCTGTCTGTCAATTAGAAGCAGTATTTGGTAACTGAGTTGAACATTTCCATTACGGTTTCACAGATGTGGTTACCAACGTGTGTCATCTGCTTGCATCCTTCATGGACTTGTGATATGTGACATAGGTATGTTGGCATTACATTTGAAAACGCATTTTGTCACTGTAATTGGTAATACACATTTTAAAAATCACAGACTGACTCCAGATTGTTTTGTGGTTCAAGGGTGTTTATTGAAGTGCTAATTATTGGAGGGGGTGGCAAAATGGTGATGGGTGATGGAGGAGGAATGTCCATGGCAGAGTCCAGTCTATTAGTCTCACAGATGCACTGCCCATATGGGCATAGGAAGTGGAGCTGGGGCAGTTCCAATCTGTACAGGGCACCAAAGTGAGACAGTGGGATGACAATCAGGGTGGTCTCATTTCCTGGCGGGGGTCTTGCCATTGTGCTCTGTCCTGTTCCTGGATCTCAGGGACCGCTTGCGGGGTGGTTCTCCGTCTGCAGGGGGTGGGGTGCTGGTGTGGTGGTCCTGTGGTGGGGCGTCCGGTCCACTAGCGCCGGCGAAGGTGGTGGGCAGTATATCGTCCAGGCTAGTGTCAGGGGCCCCTTGGAGTGCCACAGTGTCCCTCATGGTCTTTTGTATGTCCTTCAGCACCCCTACGATGGTGCCCAGGGCGGAGCTGATGGTTCTTAGCTCCTCCATGAAGCCCAACCACGTACCCCGCAACAGCCACATATCCGCACACCTGAGACACCTGCATTGGCTCCCAGTCAGCAAAAGGATCACCTTCCGACTTCTCACCCACGCACACAAAGCCCTCCACGACAAGGGACCGGAATACCTCAACAGACGGCTCAACTTCTACATCCCCACCCGCCCCCTCCGCTCCTCTGGCCTCGCACTCGCCACCGTCCCTCGCATCCGACGCTCCACGGCGGGTGGGAGATCTTTCTCCTTCCTGGCGGCCAAGACCTGGAACTCCCTCCCCACCAGCCTCAGGACCACCCAGGACCACTCCGCTTTCCGGAGACTCCTAAAGACCTGGCTGTTCGAGCAGCGATAACCACCCCCTTTGTCCCTAGCGCCTTGAGACCCGCACGGGTGAGTAGCGCGCTTTATAAATGCTAATAATTTGATTTGATTTGATTTGTCCTGCAGGCGCTGGGTCTCCTGAAACTTGGCCAGGACCGTAGCCATCGTCTCCTGGGAGTGGTGGTATGCTCCCATAATGGAGGAGAGGGCCTTGTGGAGAGTGGGTTCCCTTGGCCTGTCCACCCCCTGTCGCACAGCAGGCCTCCCAGTTCACCTGTGTTCCTGTGCCTCCGTCCCCTGGACCGTGTGCCCACTACCACTGCCCCCAGGTCCCTGTTGTTGTTGGGGTGGTGGGTTATCCTGGGTTCCCTGTAGTGGTGGACACACAGCTGATTGACGTGTCATGTGTACGGAGGTATGGGCCCGCTAGGTGGGTGCTGTGCTGGTGTTACCAGAGGGTGGAAGGTCAGTGTTGGGCTGTGCCTGTGCGAGGGGAACCGACTGTCCCGAGGCCCACAATGGTCCGGGCTGGTCATCTGGATCCAGTTGGCCAGAGCTGCTGTCGTAACTGTGGGCCTCTTCTGTGGGTGGAGTGGAGATGTATGGACCATCCTGTGTGGTGACGTTACCTAGTGGTCCTGCAGGGGTATAAGAGCATGATTATTGCATGTGTGTGTGTCATGGTGTGCAATGGGTGGGTGTGCGTGTACCCCAGTGCAAGCATTCCTGTGTGGGGGCTTGTTTGATGATGGTTGTGGGGTTGTCATGGGTATGTGCAGTGGGCATGCTTTAGTGATTGGTGTCCATGCTTAGTTGTGTCATGCAGGGCTTGTTGTTGGGATGTGTGGTTTGTGTAATTAGTACATTAGTGAGGAGTTGGAGTGATGGGGAGGGGGTGAGGGTGGGGGTGTGTGATAGCATGCAGGTAGGGTGGGGGATATGATAGTTAAGATTTGACTTACCAGTGTCCATTCCTCCACCGACTCCTCCGAGGCCCTCTGGATGCATGATGGTCAAGACTTGCTCCTCCCATATTGCTAGTTTTGGGGGAGGAGGTGGGGGTCCGCCGCCAGTCCGCTGAACCGCGATGTTGTGCCTGGAGACCACGGAACGCACATTCCCCCGTAGGTCGTTCCACCTCTTTCGCACATTCCCCCGTAGGTCGTTGCACCTCTTTCTGATGTCCTCCCGATTTCTTGGATGCTGTCCCACAGCGTTGACCCTGTTGATGATTCTTCGCCATAGCTCCATCTTCCTGGCTATTGAGGTGTGCTGCACCTGTGCCCCAAATAGCTGTGGCTCTACCCGTAAGATTTCCTCCACCATGACCCTGAGCTCCTCGGAAAACCTGGGGTGTCTTTGGCATGACATGGGGTGGTGTAGGTGATGTGTGGGGTGGTGTATGTGTTGATGAGTGTGGTGTTGTGTGGTGGTGTGGGGTGTTTTGAGCGTGGATGTTGTATGGGTGATGGTGTTGTGTGCCTCTGTGTGGTGGGGTTGTCTATTGCTGTAGTCTCTGTATGTCGCCTTCAGTTTTTTGTCGGAGGGTTTTGTGGGTGATGTGGGTGTGTGTTTTATATTGTGTTGGGTGTGTGGGAGTGGTGTTTGTATGTGTATCAAGTGTGTGTATTTGAAATTGTCCAATGTGGCGGTGTTTTGGAGATGTGTGTGTATTTTGAGTGCGGCTGTGTGTACCGCCAATGGAATACCGTGGTTGAAAGACCGCCGCGTGGATTCGTGTGTCGTGATAGCATGGCCGTGTTTCTGTTGGCGTGACGGTGGAGGTTTTTTTTTATGCCAGTTTATCACTGACCTTTGGTGTGGCGGACTTCTGTGGGTGTCTGAATTTCGGCGGATTCCGAGATGTGGGTCGTAATAGCTGTGGCGGAATTCCGCGGCGGTGTATTGGCGGTCTTCTGCACGGCAGTAAGCGCCTTTTACCGCCAATGTTGTAATGACCCCCTCAATGTATCAATTTCAATTGACATACTGGACCCCCTTATAAGTCCCTAGTATATGGTACCTAGGTACCCAGGGCATAGGGGGTCCAGGAGATCCATATGAGCTGCAGCATTTCTTTTGCCACCCATTGGAGCTCAGACAAACCCTTACACAGGACTGCCATTGCAGCCTGCGTGAAATAGAGCACACATTATTTCACAGCCATTTTCACTGCCCTTAAGTAACTTATAAGTCACCTATATGTCTACACTTCACTTGCTGAAGGTTAGTTGCAAAGTTACTAAGTTTGAGGGCAGAGTGCGTGGACACCATACATGCGTGCACCACATGTAGGTCAATACCTATATGCAGCTTCACAATGGTAACTCCGAGTATGGCCATGTAACATGTCCAAATCTGTCATTGGGGGAGACAATTCCATGCATCCTGGGGGCTCCACCATGGACCCTCAGTACTGCCAAACCATCTCTCAGAGGCTTGCACTGCAGCTACAGCTGCTACCACCTCACAGACAGGGTTCTGCCCTCCTGAGCTTGGGGCAGCCCAGTCCCAGAAAGGCAGAACAAAGAATTTCCTCTGAGAGCAGGGTGTTACACCCTCTCCCTTTGGAAATAGGTGTTACAGGCTGGGGAGGGGTAGACTCCCGCAGCCTCTGGAAATGCTTTGAAGGGCAAAGGTAGTGCCCTCCTTGCATAAACTAGTCTACACCAGTTCAGGGACCCCTTCTCCCCTGCTCTGGTGGGAAACTGGACAAAGGAAAGGGGAGTGACCACTTCCTTGTCCATGACCACCCCAGAGGTGGTGCCCAGAGCTCCTCCAGTGTGTCCCAGACTTCAGCCATCTAGCTTTGCAAGGTGTGGGGGTACTATGGAGGGCTCTGAGTGGCCAGTGACAACAGGTGACGTCAGAGACCCCTCCTGATAGGTCCATACCTGGTAGCCAATCCCCCTCTCAGGACTATTTAGGGTCTCTCCTGTGGGTTCTCTTCAGATTCTGCTTGCAAGTTTCCTTCAGGAATCCCCTGCAACAACTTCAGCATCCTCTCACCTCAGATCAGCAGCAGCCTGCTCCAAGAAATGCGGTAACAGCAACAAAGTGTCTACAAGAGATACTTTCTTCAGCAACCTCATCTCCAAGTCAGCAACTGCAATAGTTTCCATGGTGTGCATGCTCTGGGGACCCCCTGTCTTCAGCCCTGGGACTCCTCTCATGGCAACGAGCATGTTCCTAAGGACACAGAGGGTGGACATCATCGACATAGACTGTCCTGAGGTCCGGCTGATGCAATTTGGAGGAGGTAAGACCTTACCTTCCACGAGAATGACAGTACCCCTGTGTATTGTGTCTTCTTTGTCTCCTGAGGTGTCTGTGCACTCTTTGCAAAATTCCTTCATGCACAGCCTGGCCCAGGTCCCCAGCACTCCACCCTGCAATGCACAACTCACTGAGTTGTTCTCCAGCGGCATGGGACCTTCATTTGTTGTACTGCATCAACTGCATTTTGCACCTCCTTTGAACCCGGATCCTGCAGCTTCTGGGGGTGCTGGCTGGCATTCTGAGGGCTCTGTAAAGTGCTACAAGCACCCTCTTCCTCCTCACATAGAGTTGAGGCCCCCAGGTCCCTCCTCAGTCCATCCAGCGCCATTTTAATGAAAAATGCACTTTTGCCGGAGCCAAGGCTTGTTGGTACCTTCCAACACGAAATCTAATCTGCAACAATCTTCACACCATAGGAGATATTTTGCATCATGCAAGGACCCGCTGGCATCTTCCTAGGGTGCATGTCTGCAGTCTTCTACTAACCAACGACCCTTCTTTTGCACCCTCTTCTAAGTTGGCAGGGGCTCCTGTCGTTCCTGGAACTTCTTTCGACTTCTGGTCCCCTTCCTTTGCAGGTCTTCAGGTCCAATAATCCAGCAGTTGTTCTTTGCAGATTTGGTTGGTTGCTGCAAAATCCCCAAAACGAGGTGTAGTGTGTCCTAAGGAAAAATGCAGTACTTTACTCTTCCTTTTCTGGGCTCTGGGGTGGGGTAATTTACTTACCTTTACTGTATTCTTACTTTCCCAGGGATTCTGCACACAGTACACTTGTCTAGGGGGAAATTTGTGATTCACATTCCACTTTTTTTGTATATGGTTTGTGTTGCCCCTAGACCTATTTTCTCCCATTGTATTCTATAGGATTTCCTACTGTTTGCATTGTTCTATGACTATTTACTTGTCTAATTTTGGTGTCTAGTGTATATGTTGTGTATAATACTTACCTCCAGAAGGAGTATTGTCTCTAAGATATTTTTGGTACTGTGTCACCCAAATAAATGTCTTTATTTTTGGTAACACTGAGAATTGTCTTTATTTGTGTATAAGTACTGTGTAACTATAAGTGGTATTGCATGAGCTTTGCATGTCTCCTAGTTCAGCCTAACCTGCTCTGCTACAGCTACCTATATCAGCCTAAGCTGTTAGAACACTACTACATTCATTAACAAGGGATAACTGGACTTGGTGTACGGTGTAAGTACCCAAGGTACCCACTACAAACCAGGCCAGCTTCCTACAAATAGCAGCATCCCAAATGTGATGTCCCAACTACAGAGACACAGTGCATGGCTAACACGTGAGCCAGATCCCCCACCATTGTATGCCAGTGTATGGCTTCAGGTGTTCTCCCTAAAGGATTGTGTGAGGCTAAATGTTGTCCCTCAATACTTGTAGGTGACTCTGGCTTCCCAAACCTATCGTGGCTGCTGACCCGTGCGTGGCATGCCAGGACAGGGTCTGAGGACTGCTATAATGAGGCATATAGGCAAACCAGAAGAATAATGGAGCAGACCTTCGGCCTCCTGAAGGCCAGGTTCAGGTACTGCCATCTGACAGGTGGAACCCTGTGCTACTTACCAGGAAAGGTCTGCCAGATAGTAGTGCCATGCTGCATGTTGCAAAACCTGGCCCTCCGATGAGGGCTGGAGATGGCCCTGTGGCAGCAGTGGATGCAGAGAACATTGAGGATGAGGAGGCAGAGGATGAGCATGAAGACAACAGAACATCAGTTATACGACAATACTTTCAATGACAAACAGGTGAGACAGTGGAACTGACCATTACTCTGATTATTGATTTATCTGTGTGCCTGTGGCATGATGGCATTCACTTCCTTTACAGCTCAACTTACTGTCCCCTATGGCTTCTCATTTTTCAGATGTTGGTGATATGATAGCATTGTCCTGATGTGATCACTACAGACAGTTCCAGGTCATTATTTGTTAGCTATCACAGTGTTCAGATCATTTGCACTTGATGTGACTGTTCCCACAAATGCACATTCAAGACACATAAAACAGAGTTACTCAAATTGTGTTCAGTGGTGTTTATTGTAGTGCTATATAATTGAGGGTAAAGTGCAATTGAATGGGGTGATGGTGGAGGAAAGTCCAAGGTATTGTTCCAGTTAGTTTGTAGCACAGGTCCAGTGTCCAAGGGGCTATAGGAAGGGGAGCAATGGCAGTTTAAAGTGCACAAGGTGACAGGGTGGGACACAAGGGGGACAATCAGGAGAGTCTCATTTCCTGGTGGGGGTCTTGGCAAGTGTCTCTGGCTTCTGTCTGATTCACAGGGAACGTTTGCGGGGTGGTTCATCTTCTGCGGGGATGCGTGGTGGTTGCATGTGGGTCCTGGGGAGGGGCCTCCTGTCCACTAGCTGCAGCAGAAGTGGAGGGCTGGTCAATAGACTGGCTAGTGGTAGGGGGCCGCTGTTGTGTAGCCCATTCCCTCATGATGTTGGCCATGTCTGCCAGCACCCCTGCTATGGAGATCATGGTGGTATTGAGTGCCTGCAAGTCCTCCCTGATCTCCTGATGGTGTTCCTCCTCCAGCCACTTGTTCCCCTGCATGTTGTTGAGGATCCATCGTGTCCTAAGATTGTTGGTAGGAACCCAGGACATTGGTGAGTACCTACTGGAGAGTCGGTTCCCTAGGCCTGTCCTGCCCCTGGTGTACAGTGGTCCTCCAAGTGGACTTGTTGCCTTGTGCTCCTGTCCCCTGAATGGTGTTCCCACTGCCACTGACCCCAGGTCCCTGATTGTCTTGGGTATGAGGTGTTGCCTGGGGTCCCTGTACAGGTTGGCACACTGCTGATTGACGTGTCTCAGGGACAGAGGTGTGGGTACGCTGGAAGGGTGGTGTGGTGTTGGTAACTAATAGGGGAGGCTCTGTGGTGGGCTGTGAGTGGGCTGGGGTGACCGACTGTCCAGTGGTCCCTGATGGGGCAGGTTGTTGATCCAGATCTTGGAGTCCAGCGTTACTGTCATCACTGGGGGCATCTTCTTTTGGGGGACTGGATAGTCGTGGCACCTCCTCTACACTGAGATTGGGTGGGACACACTTGGGGATGTAAGTGATGTATTATGCTTCATGCCTGTGACATGTTGTACATCCCTATCTTCCCCTCTATGGTTGAATTTTTCTGCCACCTTAGATTGTGTATGGTGATGTATTGTGGGATTGTTAGTTCCCCTGTACTGTGCATGCTTTGGTGACAGGTGTCTATGGAGGGCTGGGAGGGCTGTCCATGCATTGGTACGGTATGCAGGGCTGGGCATTGGAGTCAGTCATATGTGTAGGTGCAGTGTGTGGGATGGAGTGGAGTGATGGGAGTGAGGGTTAGGGGGTTTATGGCATGCAGGTATGGGGGATGATAAATGGTAAATGTTGACTTACCAGTGTCCAGTCCTCCGGCTACTCCAGCGAGACCCTCAGGATGCAGCAATGCCAAGGCTTGCTCCTCCCATGCTGTGGGCTGTGGGGGAGGAAGTGGGGGTCCACCGCCAGTCCTCTGGATGGAAAGCTGGTGCCTTGCTGCCACGGAACATACCTTCCTCTGTAGGTCGTTCCAACTCTCCCTGATGTCGTCCCTTGTTCTTGGATGCTGTCCCATGGCGTTCACCCTGTCCACGATTCTCCACCACAGCTCCATCTTCCTTGAAATGGATATCTGCTGTACCTGTGCTCCAAACAGCCTTGGCTCTACCCTGACTATTTCCTCCACCATGACCCGCAACTCCTCATCTGTGAAACTGGGGGGCTTTTGTGGGGCTATGGGTGTTGTGTGATGTGTGTGAGTGTGTGGATATTGGGTGGTTTGATTGGGTGTGTGTAGTGGAGTGCGTGAGGGATGTATGGGTGTGTGTGTATTTATCACAGTGGTTTTGATGTCTGTCTGGTGGCAATGATTTGTATTCGTAAAGGGTTGTGGGTAATGTGGGTGTGTGTTTTATAGTGGTATGAGTGTGTGTGTGTGGTGTGTGTATGGGCATCAGGTGTGTGTTGTTTGAATTGGCCTATGTTGTGTAGTTTAGTATTTGGGTGTCCATTGTGAGCGCAGTGGTGTGTACTGCCAATGGTTTACCGCCGTTGAATGTCCGCTGCTGTGATTCGTGGGTCATGATGTGGTGGCCATTGTTCTGTTGGCATAACGGTATGTGTGTTGGGACCACCACTTTAGCACTGACCTTTTGGCTGGCGGATTTGTGGATGTGGTTGTATTCTGTCAGTTTGGTGTGTGTGTGTCGTAATATGCTGAATGGGTATCCGCCACTGTTGCAGTATGTTGGCGGCCATCATCGTGGCGGTAAGTGGGATTTACTGCAAATGTAATGATGAGGGACATTGTGTTAAAGAGCATTGTGTAGTGCATGTGGGATGCTAGTGTTAGGTGCAGTGTAACTATAGGTGGCGTGAGTGAGATCCCCAAGCAAGCATGACAATTCTCAAATGGACTCTATTAGATCTGTCTGTTTGTTTGTAATACATGGATGAAACCAGAGAATGTAAAAACACAATATTACACATGACTTAGACATCATGATAGTTCTTGAGGTGTTTCTGGCTGAGGTGTTTCTCAGTGATGGGGGTAAACAGTAAATAAACAGCTCAGAAAGAGTCCTTGGGGCAAGGTGTGGTGCGGGATCCCATTGGGGGTATGGATGTTAAAGTACTCAGGGAATGTTGTGGTTCTTGATCCTGTTGAATGAAATAGTTCTTTGAAATAGCCTATGGCTCTTGATCCTGCTGAGCATTTAGATGTGGCCATCGAGAAGATGGGATCCAATGTAGCGGTGGTGCACTTAATAACTTGACTACAGAACAATTGAGCAGGAGCTATGTTTGGTCATTATGAAAGAAAAAGCATTGGTTATCTGTACGTTGCCAAGTGACCCTTAAGAATTTCTGTGTTGTCCATGTCTTTTGGGGAGGCACTGGGAGGTGATCGAGATACCTGGTTTTGGATAAAGTAGATTATTTATAAAACATTTCATTTTTTGCACATTGTTGGGTCTCCCTCCCCCTGCATGCTTATCTACATACATTTGTGTCATGAGTTTTACAGTATTATTCTTGTGTAAAAGGTGAGTCTAACATTCTAATTGGTGCTATGTTGGTGCTGCCAGCCCATAGCCCATAGGTGCCCTGGTGTGTGCAAGGGGCAGTGCCAGCAGCATAAAGCTATGTTGCTAACCTACAGGTGTCGGGAGATGCAAAAGGGGAACGTTGGTTGGTGAACACAATGTACCCAGAGGTCATGTGTGCTCCCCTCTGGTCTCAGCATGTGGTTAACTTCATGATCATACCAAGAGGGGCCAGGTGTCCTAACTAAGGGCCAGATGTAGCAAAGGTTTTTACCCATTCTGTGTCTATGGGAAAAAGTGTTTGTACATATGGCCCTAAGTCCCTCTTCCTTGAGACATCCTTTGGGCCAGCTTTGGGAACCTTCATTTTGTTCATGTGCCTTTCCCTAGACCTCTGAAGTTTACATGTGTGTGCTGGTGGGCGGCGAACTGTGGCTCCATGGTTCCTGTGTCTCTGATCTGCAGAGCTCAATGTTGGACTAGTTGCTTCCTTTGAGTAGTATGAGGTCTTGTGTGTCAACCTATGCTAAATCTGCTGTGCGTCTGAGCCTATTCCTGCATTGTACTCTGCTCGGATCTGCGGTGAATGTCTTGGACTCCCCTTCCTAGCACCCCCGCTTTCCTCGGGCAATATGTTTTTGGACCCACTGTTCCTTGCGGCTATTTATAAAGCCATGAGAGTAAGGAGGAGGCAAAAGACATTGCCACGTAGGGGGTCTGGAGAAAGGGCGGGAACATGTTGGAATTTTTCCCCGCATTATTGTGATGAACTGGGGTGGCTGGATATCCCGACAAACTCCCTATCTGCTGATTCAATGCCGTGTGGTGCTTCATTGGAGCGCATGTGTGTGCTATGAGCATTATATGATCTTCGGTAGGAAGGTTTGGCTCTCGACACTGCAGGACAGATTCATTTTGGAATGAAAATCAGGGCCTCTATTTGGCTTGGGGCCATTGAGGATGCTGTTGCCACTAGGGCTACTTGACAAAGGCACTTTGGTCCTGGTTGGGAGCCTTCGAATGGGAACCGTTCGATCTGGTAATTGGAGCCCATCCCACTTTGCTTGTGGGTTTGAGGATTTGGGATGTCCAATTTCTTAAGTGGTAGAGGGGAATCAGCCCTGCCCCCCTCATTCAGACTGCCCTCCTCCTGGGCTGTGACCGGCTATCCCTGAACAGAGGAACCAGCAGCAGAGCAGGGTCCAGGCTCTAGTGGGCACCCCAACAATGACAAACTCTGGTGCGGATCTCCAATTGACAACCACACGGCAACCCGGTATGGTGGAATCTAGTGAGGACACCTGCTTGAGAGCCAAGCAACAACACTGAGGGGGTCATTCCGACCATGGCGGTCCATGACCGCCAGGGCCAGGGACCGTGGAAGCACCGCCAACAGGCTGGCGGTGCTTCCTGGCCAATTCTGACCGCGGCGGTAAAGCCGCGGTCAGAAAAGGGGAACCGGCGGTTTCCCGCCGGTTTTCCCCTGGCCAAAGGAATCCTACATGGCGGCGCTGCAAGCAGCGCCGCCATGGGGATTCCGACCCCCTTCCCGCCAGCCTGTTCCTGGCGGTTTACACCGCCAGGAAGAGGCTGGCGGGAACGGGTGTCGTGGGGCCCCTGGGGGCCCCTGCACTGCCCATGCCACTTGCATGGGCAGTGCAGGGGCCCCCTAATAGGGTTCCATAAAGATTTTCAGTGTCTGCTTGGCAGACACTGAAAATCGCGACGGGTGCCACTGCACCCGTCGCACAGCAGCAAATCCGCCGGCTCCATTCGGAGCCGGCTTCATCTTTGCTGGGGCTTTCCCGCTGGGCCGGCGGGCGATCTTTTGCAGATCGCCCGCCGGCCCAGCGGGAAAGTCGGAATGTCCCCCCCGGTCATCTGACCACGGGGCGGTGTTTGGGCGGTTTCCGCCCGCCGGGCGCCGCCCGCCGCCCGCCAGGGTCGGAATGACCCCCTGAGTGTCCCAAGTATAAGTAAAAAGGTTGAAAACCCTAATGTTACTCTCATTTGCCTTTCAATTCAAATCCTACTGCAGTGAATTTTAAGTTGTGCACTGAATCTATACTTTGTACTGGGGGAGCTATGGCTTACCTTGCATTTGGGTTCTGTTCTGCACAAAGGTATTGCTTCCCCAAATGTCTACCCCTCCATGTAGTGGGTGTGGCCCCAATCCATAATGGACCTGGTTCTCCTGCTGTGACTGCTGCTGCCATGCGCTGGCCCAATTTCCTGACTCTTGCTGCGGTGGTATGGCAGTGGACTCGTTTCTATGCCACTGAGTATAAGGTGCCACTACATTTTACTGGGCCTGATTCTGTGGTTGGAATTTCTGTGGGGCCTGGCCTTGGCCCTTGGCTTGTTGACTTCTGCCTCTGGTGTGGTCTTAACTGGGATCTGTCAGCCATATGGCCCATTCTATGGCTGTAGAAGTATTTTGTTGGGTTTGATTGCTAGCAGCCAGCCTGATTTCTGTTGATGTAGCTGTTTTGGAACTCTTGGGGGTCGTATGGCAGAGTTCCCTTCATGACTGGTACCATTTGCATGCTTGCTGCCATTGTGGCCCCCACAAGGGTGGTCTTTCTTAGGTTGTGTTGGATCAACTTAGCGTTGTCCCTTTGGGCCTGTTCCTGCTTCTCCTTGTCCTTCGCTTGTTTCTGCTTGTGGAAGTGCAGTATGTGTGCTTGTATTTCTCGCCATAGTTTATTGTCTATCCCTAACATGCTGTCTAAACCGCTTTGTCCATCAGAGGGCAGCCCCTTTTTGAGGATGCTATAAAATAAAACCACTTGAGGGCCATGCCTCTCCATGGCTGCCCTGTCTCCTGTCCCCACAATTCTCTCATCCTAACTAGGAAGTCTATTATGGTCTCCCCAGGTGTTAGACCTGTCAGCTCTTGGTGGGACTTCCCCAGTCTTTTTGGCTTCTGATCTCCTGTTATTTTCCTGTGTTTAATTTTATTTTTGTTGGCTTTAGGACTCTGGGCACTTTACCACTGCTGACCAGTGCTAAAGTGAAAGTGCTCTCTGTCTAAATTGGGTTGATGATTGGTTTTCTCTATGATTGGCATATTTGATTTGTTAGTAAGTCACTAGTAAAATGTACTAGAGGTGCCCAGGGCTGTAAATCAAATGTTATTGAGGACCTGCAGTGCTAATTGTGCCACCCACATGACTAGCCCTGTAAACATGTCTCAGACCTACCACAGCAGTGTCTGTGTGGACAGTTTAGGACTGCCAAGTCGACCTGGCAAGTGTACCCACTTGCCAGGTCCAAACCTTCCCTTATACTACATGTTCATCACCCCTGAGGTAGGGTCAAGGCAGCCCCATGCAGGGCGCAGTGTATTTAAAAGGTAGGCCATGTACTGATGTGTTTTACATGTTATGATAATGGAATACTGTTAAATTCAGTTTTCACTTTTGCAAGGCCTTTCTCTCCTCTAGGGTAACATGGGGGATTGCCTTGAAATATCTTTTAAGTGCAGTTTCTCATGGGAGTAGGTAGAGATGTGGGGTTTTGGGGTCTTTGAACTCACAAACCATTCTGTTCCTCTGCCTGTCTGCTGAATAGACATCTGGGTCAGACTGACAATTGGACTGTTTCTGAATTCAATGTAGACCATGGGTACTCACAAACATTTTCCCAGGGGCCAAAAGGTTTGGTCTGCCATGTGCCCGGGGGCAGCATTGATGCCAGGGCAGTTGCGGTTGGGTGGGGTGCCTGGGGAATTGGTGGCAAGGTAGGTGTAGGAAAACCAAATGTTATATATATCTTGTGGCTGAAATGAACAATGGGATACCAGAAAACCTGGAATTAGTCCCGGCTTCCCCACTTTTCCAAATTGTGAGATCCTAGGCAATTGTTTAACTTCACTTTCCCTCCTTTTTCTGCATTATCACATGTAAGAAGAGCTCGAAATACATGATTTCATGGCGAGCACTGCACAAAATCTGCTTTTATGTTTGATTTAATATACTATATTGTTGTTCATGTATGATAGGAAAGTACACATAACAAGTGACATGCCTCTTTAAATTACTAATGGTGGTGTTCTCAGGATAAGGGGAAGAATGAATGTTTCCAAAATTTATGTTTCCAAATTTATGTTTGAAAACTGTCACTTTTAAATGAATACATCTCAATGCACTGATATAACAAATTCTACTAAGGTGAAAAGGTTCTGCATGTTAACTAAATACACTTTTTAAATTGTGAATAGATTGATACAGTTTTACACTTATGCTGCGAGATGTCTTTAAAAATGAAGGCGTTTCTAAAGTTAAATGCAGGTGTCCTCAGTTACTTCCTTTCTATAACACCAATTAAGACTGAAATAAATGATTTTGTGTCTATTTAATTTTTGCCACTGTTGCAGTATGTTGGCGGCCATCATCGTGGCGGTAAGTGGGATTTACTGCAAATGTAATGATGAGGGACATTGTGTTAAAGAGCATTGTGTAGTGCATGTGGGATGCTAGTGTTAGGTGCAGTGTAACTATAGGTGGCGTGAGTGAGATCCCCAAGCAAGCATGACAATTCTCAAATGGACTCTATTAGATCTGTCTGTTTGTTTGTAATACATGGATGAAACCAGAGAATGTAAAAACACAATATTACACATGACTTAGACATCATGATAGTTCTTGAGGTGTTTCTGGCTGAGGTGTTTCTCAGTGATGGGGGTAAACAGTAAATAAACAGCTCAGAAAGAGTCCTTGGGGCAAGGTGTGGTGCGGGATCCCATTGGGGGTATGGATGTTAAAGTACTCAGGGAATGTTGTGGTTCTTGATCCTGTTGAATGAAATAGTTCTTTGAAATAGCCTATGGCTCTTGATCCTGCTGAGCATTTAGATGTGGCCATCGAGAAGATGGGATCCAATGTAGCGGTGGTGCACTTAATAACTTGACTACAGAACAATTGAGCAGGAGCTATGTTTGGTCATTATGAAAGAAAAAGCATTGGTTATCTGTACGTTGCCAAGTGACCCTTAAGAATTTCTGTGTTGTCCATGTCTTTTGGGGAGGCACTGGGAGGTGATCGAGATACCTGGTTTTGGATAAAGTAGATTATTTATAAAACATTTCATTTTTTGCACATTGTTGGGTCTCCCTCCCCCTGCATGCTTATCTACATACATTTGTGTCATGAGTTTTACAGTATTATTCTTGTGTAAAAGGTGAGTCTAACATTCTAATTGGTGCTATGTTGGTGCTGCCAGCCCATAGCCCATAGGTGCCCTGGTGTGTGCAAGGGGCAGTGCCAGCAGCATAAAGCTATGTTGCTAACCTACAGGTGTGGGGAGATGCAAAAGGGGAACGTTGGTTGGTGAAAACAATGTACCCAGAGGTCATGTGTGCTCCCCTCTGGTCTCAGCATGTGGTCAACTTCATGATCATACCAAGAGGGGCCAGGTGTCCTAACTAAGGGCCAGATGTAGCAAAGGTTTTTACCCATTCTGTGTCTATGGGAAAAAGTGTTTGTACATATGGCCCTAAGTCCCTCTTCCTTGAGACATCCTTTGGGCCAGCTTTGGGAACCTTCATTTTGTTCATGGGCCTTTCCCTAGACCTCTGAACTTTACATGTGTGTGCTGGTGGGCGGCGAACTGTGGCTCCATGGTTCCTGTGTCTCTGATCTGCAGAGCTCAATGTTGGACTAGTTGCTTCCTTTGAGTAGTATGAGGTCTTGTGTGTCAACCTATGCTAAATCTGCTGTGCGTCTGAGCCTATTCCTGCATTGTACTCTGCTCGGATCTGCGGTGAATGTCTTGGACTCCCCTTCCTAGCACCCCCGCTTTCCTCGGGCAATATGTTTTTGGACCCACTGTTCCTTGCGGCTATTTATAAAGCCATGAGAGTAAGGAGGAGGCAAAAGACATTGCCACGTAGGGGGTCTGGAGAAAGGGCGGGAACATGTTGGAATTTTTCCCCGCATTATTGTGATGAACTGGGGTGGCTGGATATCCCGACAAACTCCCTATCTGCTGATTCAATGCCGTGTGGTGCTTCATTGGAGCGCATGTGTGTGCTATGAGCATTATATGATCTTCGGTAGGAAGGTTTGGCTCTCGACACTGCAGGACAGATTCATTTTGGAATGAAAATCAGGGCCTCTATTTGGCTTGGGGCCATTGAGGATGCTGTTGCCACTAGGGCTACTTGACAAAGGCACTTTGGTCCTGGCTGGGAGCCTTCGAATGGGAACCGTTCGATCTGGTAATTGGAGCCCATCCCACTTTGTTTGTGGGTTTGAGGATTTGGGATGTCCAATTTCTTAAGTGGTAGAGGGGAATCAGCCCTGCCCCCCTCATTCAGACTGCCCTCCTCCTGGGCTGTGACCGGCTATCCCTGAACAGAGGAACCAGCAGCAGAGCAGGGTCCAGGCTCTAGTGGGCACCCCAACAATGACAAACTCTGGTGCGGATCTCCAATTGACAACCACACGGCAACCCGGTATGGTGGAATCTAGTGAGGACACCTGCTTGAGAGCCAAGCAACAACACTGAGGGGGTCATTCCGACCATGGCGGTCCATGACCGCCAGGGCCAGGGACCGTGGAAGCACCGCCAACAGGCTGGCGGTGCTTCCTGGCCAATTCTGACCGCGGCGGTAAAGCCGCGGTCAGAAAAGGGGAACCGGCGGTTTCCCGCCGGTTTTCCCCTGGCCAAAGGAATCCTACATGGCGGCGCTGCAAGCAGCGCCGCCATGGGGATTCCGACCCCCTTCCCGCCAGCCTGTTCCTGGCGGTTTACACCGCCAGGAAGAGGCTGGCGGGAACGGGTGTCGTGGGGCCCCTGGGGGCCCCTGCACTGCCCATGCCACTTGCATGGGCAGTGCAGGAGCCCCCTAACAGGGTCCCATAAAGATTTTCAGTGTCTGCTTGGCAGACACTGAAAATCGCGACGGGTGCCACTGCACCCGTCGCACCGCAGCAAATCCGCCGGCTCCATTCGGAGCCGGCTTCATCTTTGCTGGGGCTTTCCCGCTGGGCCGGCGGGCGATCTTTTGCAGATCGCCCGCCGGCCCAGCGGGAAAGTCGGAATGTCCCCCCCGGTCATCTGACCGCGGGGCGGTGTTTGGGCGGTTTCCGCCCGCCGGGCGCCGCCCGCCGCCCGCCAGGGTCGGAATGACCCCCTGAGTGTCCCAAGTATAAGTAAAAAGGTTGAAAACCCTAATGTTACTCTCATTTGCCTTTCAATTCAAATCCTACTGCAGTGAATTTTAAGTTGTGCTCTGAATCTATACTTTGTACTGGGGGAGCTATGGCTTACCTTGCATTTGGGTTCTGTTCTGCACAAAGGCATTGCTTCCCCAAATGTCTACCCCTCCATGTAGTGGGTGTGGCCCCAATCCATAATGGACCTGGTTCTCCTGCTGTGACTGCTGCTGCCATGCGCTGGCCCAATTTCCTGACTCTTGCTGCGGTGGTATGGCAGTGGACTCGTTTCTATGCCACTGAGTATAAGGTGCCATTACATTTTACTGGGCCTGATTCTGTGGTTGGAATTTCTGTGGGGCCTGGCCTTGGCCCTTGGCTTGTTGACTTCTGCCTCTGGTGTGGTCTTAACTGGGATCTGTCAGCCATATGGCCCATTCTATGGCTGTAGAAGTATTTTGTTGGGTTTGATTGCTAGCAGCCAGCCTGATTTCTGTTGATGTAGCTGTTTTGGAACTCTTGGGGGTCGTATGGCAGAGTTCCCTTCATGACTGGTACCATTTGCATGCTTGCTGCCATTGTGGCCCCCACAAGGGTGGTCTTTCTTAGGTTGTGTTGGATCAACTTAGCGTTGTCCCTTTGGGCCTGTTCCTGCTTCTCCTTGTCCTTCGCTTGTTTCTGCTTGTGGAAGTGCAGTATGTGTGCTTGTATTTCTCGCCATAGTTTATTGTCTATCCCTAACATGCTGTCTAAACCGCTTTGTCCATCAGAGGGCAGCCCCTTTTTGAGGATGCTATAAAATAAAACCACTTGAGGGCCATGCCTCTCCATGGCTGCCCTGTCTCCTGTCCCCACAATTCTCTCATCCTAACTAGGAAGTCTATTATGGTCTCCCCAGGTGTTAGACCTGTCAGCTCTTGGTGGGACTTCCCCAGTCTTTTTGGCTTCTGATCTCCTG
This sequence comes from Pleurodeles waltl, assembly GCF_031143425.1. NCBI lineage: Eukaryota > Metazoa > Chordata > Amphibia > Caudata > Salamandridae > Pleurodeles > Pleurodeles waltl. The sequence continues at coordinate 454,040,413 of NC_090443.1, forward strand.
TTATTTTCCTGTGTTTAATTTTATTTTTGTTGGCTTTAGGACTCTGGGCACTTTACCACTGCTGACCAGTGCTAAAGTGAAAGTGCTCTCTGTCTAAATTGGGTTGATGATTGGTTTTCTCTATGATTGGCATATTTGATTTGTTAGTAAGTCACTAGTAAAATGTACTAGAGGTGCCCAGGGCTGTAAATCAAATGTTATTGAGGACCTGCAGTGCTAATTGTGCCACCCACATGACTAGCCCTGTAAACATGTCTCAGACCTACCACAGCAGTGTCTGTGTGGACAGTTTAGGACTGCTGCCAAGTCGACCTGGCAAGTGTACCCACTTGCCAGGTCCAAACCTTCCCTTATACTACATGTTCATCACCCCTGAGGTAGGGTCAAGGCAGCCCCATGCAGGGCGCAGTGTATTTAAAAGGTAGGCCATGTACTGATGTGTTTTACATGTTATGATAATGGAATACTGTTAAATTCAGTTTTCACTTTTGCAAGGCCTTTCTCTCCTTTAGGGTAACATGGGGGATTGCCTTGAAATATCTTTTAAGTGCAGTTTCTCATGGGAGTAGGTAGAGATGTGGGGTTTTGGGGTATTTGAACTCACAAACCATTCTGTTCCTCTGCCTGTCTGCTGAATAGACATCTGGGTCAGACTGACAATTGGACTGTTTCTGAATTCAATGTAGACCATGGGTACTCACAAACATTTTCCCAGGGGCCAAAAGGTTTGGTCTGCCATGTGCCCGGGGGCAGCATTGATGCCAGGGCAGTTGCAGTTGGGTGGGGTGCCTGGGGAATTGGTGGCAAGGTAGGTGTAGGAAAACCAAATGTTATATATATCTTGTGGCTGAAATGAACAATGGGATACCAGAAAACCTGGAATTAGTCCCGGCTTCCCCACTTTTCCAAATTGTGAGATCCTAGGCAATTGTTTAACTTCACTTTCCCTCCTTTTTCTGCATTATCACATGTAAGAAGAGCTCGAAATACATGATTTCATGGCGAGCACTGCACAAAATCTGCTTTTATGTTTGATTTAATATACTATATTGTTGTTCATGTATGATAGGAAAGTACACATAACAAGTGACATGCCTCTTTAAATTACTAATGGTGGTGTTCTCAGGATAAGGGGAAGAATGAATGTTTCCAAAATGTATGTTTCCAAATTTATGTTTGAAAACTGTCACTTTTAAATGAATACATCTCAATGCACTGATATAACAAATTCTACTAAGGTGAAAAGGTTCTGCATGTTAACTAAATACACTTTTTAAATTGTGAATAGATTGATACAGTTTTACACTTATGCTGCGAGATGTCTTTAAAAATGAAGGCGTTTCTAAAGTTAAATGCAGGTGTCCTCAGTTACTTCCTTTCTATAACACCAATTAAGACTGAAATAAATGATTTTGTGTCTATTTAATTTTTGTATTGTTAGTGCTGAGTTGAACAAACAGCTGCCCAGTGCTCCTGTTGTCCAGGGGGCCGCATGTTAAGGTCACAGGGGCTGCATGAGGCCCATAGGCTTTGCTTTTAGTATCCATGCTCTAGATAGTCACACGAAGGGAGCTGAGGTGTGTCCTGCATATCCTGGTGGGTGTTCCTGGGCTAGAGTAGTTGGAGGAGCTGACACTTGGACCTGAATAGAGCTATGCCTGCCCTCACACAATACAGTCTCCAATCCCAAAGAGTGTGTCTGGGGCCAGGGCAGGGAGAGGCAGGGTATTGTGCGCTGTGTGGACTTTCCTTTGAAGTTTGCCCACTTCAAAGGCTAAATTGGGTGTAAGTAGCGGACTGCTGACCCCAAAACCTCAGAACACTTCTGGACTGAGGACATTCTGCCAGGGAGAAAAGCTGGATGCTTCAGGAGTACCTCCCACTCTGCCTGATGCTTTGCTGTGCTGGCCTGCTGCTGCTTCTTCTGCCTACAGAGTGAAAGGACTAGACTTTGCTTTCTACATTTTGCTTTCCAAGGTTCGCCAAGTGCTTGAACTGAGCTTGCCTGTTAGATCTCTCAGAAACATCAAAGATTTCATCTGCCAGCACCTGGGCTTTCTTGCTGAGAATCCTGACTTGCCAAGTCTTGCCAAATCCAGTTACTGGACCCTTGAAAATTAGTTCTGATGAAGACAAGAAGAACAAGACACATTGACTCCAGATGACTCCAAAACCAGCACCGCTGCTCAACTCCATGGCACTACCTTCATCCGAAGCTGTAGCCCCTGCTGAAGTGCAATGACTGTGACCGATGGTGCAGACCAAGCGCTGCTGGCCTGAAGCCACTGCAGCACCTTAGAAGTCCCATGACATCATGAGTCCTGAGTGATGTGTGACCATGACCTGGAGAGGTCACCCCATCACGTCTTGACCCGCCGGATTCATTGACCCCACCGGATCGTAAAGAACCAACGCCTCATCGCAGACGGTGTATCAACTCCCCTGCAACTGTAAAGAACCAATGCCTCAACTCCACTGCCTCACATTAAGAAACTGATGCCTCACTGTCCTGGTAGCAATAAGGAACCAATGCTACACCATCTCCAACAATGCCTCACTTCCCTGACTCCATGCAACATCTTTGTTTCATCATTTTCAAAGGTACTGTACCTGGGGGTCTGTGCGACTTCGTGACCAGCACCACACTCCCTCGTGATTTGGGAGTTGGGAATGACTCCATCAACGATGTCGTGATAACCCCAGTTGGAGTTATTGTGTTTTTATGTCTCACATGTACGTATATTTGGAATTGTGATTCCCTAATTGCGATTCCATGCGCATTTCCAAATGTAAAACACTCCATCGAGTTTATTTTGCGATTCCCGGTTGTAAGGAAATGGCTCCCTGTTGCAATTACCCCCCACTTTTTGCCTGATACTGATGCTGACTTGACTGAGAAGTGTGCTGGGACCCTGCTAACCAGGCCCCAGCACCAGTGTTCTTTCACCTAAAATGTACCATTGTCTCCACAATTGGCACAACACTGGCACCCAGGTAATTCCCTTGTAACTGGGACCCCTGGTACCAAGGGCCCTGATGCCAGGGAAGGTCTCTAAGGGCTGCAGCATGTCTTATGCCACCCTAGGGACCCTTCACTCAGCACAGACACAATGCTTGCTAGCTTTTGTGTGCTGGTGGGGAGAAAATGACTAAGTCGACATGGCACTCCCCTCAGGGTGTCATGCCAACCTCACACTGCCTGTGGCATAGGTAAGTCACCCCTCTAGCCGGCCTCACAGCCCTAAGGCAGGGTGCACTATACCACAGGTGAGGGCATAGGTGCATGAGCACTATGCCCCTACAGTGTCTAAGCAAAACCTTAGACATTGTAAGTGCAGGGTAGCCATAAGAGTATATGGTCTGGGAGTCTGTCAAAAACGAACTCCACAGCTCCCTAATGGCTACACTGAATACTGGGAAGCTTGGTATCAAACTTCTCAGAATAATAAACCCACACTGATGCCAGTGTTGGATTTATTAAAAAATGCACACAGAGGGCATCTTAGAGATGCCCCCTGTATTTTACCCAATTGTTCAGTGCAGGACTGACTGGTCTGTGCCAGTCTACTGTTGAGAGACGAGTTTCTGACCCCATGCGGTGAGGGCCTTTGTGCTCTCTGAGGACAGAAACAAAAGCTTGCTCTGGGTGGAGGTGCTTCACACCTCCCCCCTGCAGGAACTGTAACACCTAGCAGTGAGCCTCAAAGGTTCAGGCTGCGTGTTACAATGCCCAGGGCACTCCAGCTAGTGGAGATGCCCGCCCCCTGGACACAGCCCCCTCTTTTGGCGGCAAGTCCAGGAGAGATAATGAGAAAAACAAGGAGGAGTCACCCACCAGTCAGGACACCCCCTAAGGTGTCCTGAGCTGAGGTGACCCCTGCCTTTAGAAATCCTCCATCTTGATTTTGGAGGATTCCCCCAATAGGAATAGGGATGTGCCCCCCTCCCCTCAGGGAGGAGGCAAAAGAGGGTGTAGCCACCCTCAAGGACAGTAGCCATTGGCTACTGCCCTCCCAGACCTAAACACACCCCTAAAGTCAGTATTTAGGGGCTCCCCAGAAACTAGGAAACTATATTCCTGCAACCTAAGACGAAGAAGGACTGCTGAGCTGAAAAACCTGCAGAGAAGACGGAGACACCAACTGCTTTGGCCCCAGCTCTACCGGCCTGTCTCCCCACTTCTAAAGAACTGCTCCAGCGACGCATTCCCAAGGGTCCAGCAACCTCTGAAGCCTCAGAGGCCTACCCTGCATCTAAAAGGACCAAGAACTCCAGAGGACAGCGGCTCTGCTGCACAAAGACTGCAACTTTGCAACAAAGAAGCAACTTTGAAAGGACACACGTTTCCCACTGGAAGCGTGAAACTTTGCACTCTGCACCCGACGCCCCCGGCTCGACTTGTGGAGAACAAACACTACAGGGAGGTCTCCCCGGCGACTGCAAGCCCGTGAGTAGCCAGAGTTGACCCCCTGCACCTCCACAGCGACACCTGCGGAGGGAATCCCGAGGCTCCCCCTGACCGCGACTGCCTGCTTCAAAGACCCGATGCCTGGTAAGGACACTGCACCCGCAGCCCCCAGGACCTGAAGGATCTGACCTCCAGTGCAGGAGCGACCCCCAGGTGGCCCTCTCCCTTGCCCAGGTGGTGGCTACCCCGAGGACCCACCCCCTTGCCTGCCTGCATCGCTGAAGAGACCCCTTGGTCTCCCATTGAACTCCATTGCAAACCTGACGCCTGTTTGCACACTGCACCCGGCCACCCCGTGCCGCTGAGGGTGTACTTTTTGTGCTGACTTGTGTATCCCCCGGTGCCCTACAAAACCCCCCCTGGTCTGCCCTCCAAAGACGCGGGTACTTACCTGCTGGCAGACTGGAACCGGGGAACCCCCTTCTCCATTGAAGCCTATGTGTTTTGGGCACCACTTTGACGTCTGCACCTGACCGGCCCTGACCTGCTGGTGTGGTAACTTTGGGGTTGCCCTGAACCCCCAACAGTGGACTACCTTGGACCCAACTTTGAACCCTGTAGGTGGTTTACTTACCTGCAAAACTAACAAACACTTACCTCCCCCAGGAACTGTTGAAAATTGCACTGTGCCTAGTTTTAAAATAGCTTATTGCCATTTGTGTGAAAACTGTATATGCTATTTTGCTAATTCAAAGTTCCTAAAGTTCCTAAGTGAAATACCTTTCATTTAAAGTATTGTTTGTAAATCTTGAACCTGTGGTTCTTCACATAAAATAAGAAAATATATTTTTCTACATAAAAAACCTATTGGCCTGGAATTGTCTTTGAGTGTGTGTTCCTCATTTATTGCCTGTGTGTGTACAACAAATGCTTAACACTACCCTCTGATAAGCCTACTGCTCGACCACACTACCACAAAATAGAGCATTAGAATTTTCTCTTTTTACCAGTATCTTACCTCTAAGGGGAACCCTTGGACTCTGTGAATGCTATTTTTTACTTTGAAATAGTACATACAGAGCCAACTTCCTACATTGGTGGATCAACGGTGGGGTACAAGACTTTGCATTTGCTGGACTACTCAGCCAATACCTGATCACACGACTAAATTCCCAAAATTGTCATTAGAAACTGATTTTTGAAATTTGAGCTATTTTTCTAAATTTTTTAAAGTCCTGCGAGGGCCTTGTTTTAGTCCCTGTTAGCATTTCTTTTAGAGTTTAAAAGTTTTGTAAAAGTTTGAATTAAGTTCTAGAGATAGTTTTAGATTCCTAAAATGTATTCCAACTTTTAAAAACATAGGGGGTCATTCCAACCCTGGCGGTCGGTGTTAAAGCGGCGGCCAACCCGCCAACAGGCAGGCGGTAAAAAATATGGAATTCTGACCCTGGTGGGAACCGCCAACACAGCCCGCCACTTTAACACTCTGACCGCCACGGCGGGACAAACAAACAGCGCGGCGGTCACCGCCAACAGACAGGCGGCAGACAATGTACCGCCCACCCTATCACGACCCACCAATCCGCCACCTTTTCCGGTGCGGGAGCCCCGCCGATAAAAACACGGCGGAAACAGACTACGAACGGGAAAACGCTCACCTCTATACACTCCACGAGGAATCTGGATAGCATGGAACCCGAATTAAACATCCTACCAGCTATTGTCTACCTGCTCCTCTACCAGGAGCACGAACGCCGGCGCAGACGACAACGGTGAGTACTGCACTTACGACACAGGGGAGGGGGGAGGAGAAAAGGTTACGGGCACACACATACGCTACACACCCACCCCCCCACCCACCCCCCAAATCCCTACACACCAATGCAGAGCAACAAGTCAGAGTGACACCCCCCAAACTCCCCAGAAGAATGCAAAGACAAAATAAATTGATCCTTAAAATTGAAGTATATTATAGCATATTTGAAGTTAAGTGAAATATGAAATATCTAAATAAAATATATTACAACATGAACAATATATACATAGCCCAAAAGTCCGGCACATATTGGCTACCTTCCATTGTTCGTGGGCCAATGTGCATAAACACATGGGCAAAGCCCACACACGAGACCCGATTCCATTGGAGAGAACACTGCTGGGGCATCAGATAATAAAACTACAGGCACCTCAGGGGGAAGGGAAGGGGGGGCACCTCAGCCACATGAGTCCACGACGCCAGATCCACGAGGGGCCTCCATGCCCACTGTACCATCCTGGGGAGTGCAAAGCCACAGTCTCTCAAGTCTCTACAGTGGGTGGATTGCCCACTGTACCATCCTGGGGAGTGCAAAGCCACAGTCTCTCAAGTCTCTACAGTGGGTGGGTTGACCACTGTCACATCCTGGGAAGTGCAAAGCCACAGTCCATCAGGTGGATTACAGACTCCACTGGTTATGGAGGAGGCATGTTGGCCAGAGTGCTTCGTGAAGCCCTGCCCGACACAGATCCGGCCCTGCCAATGGGCCAGCGGTGCTTGAGATGAAGGGCCCAGCGGAGCGGTGCTTGACAGGAAGGGCCCAGCAGAGCGGTGCTTGACAGGAAGGGCCCAGCGGAGCGGTGCTTGACAGGAAGGGCCCAGCGGAGCGGTGCTTGACAGGAAGGGCCCAGCAGGGCAGTGCTTGACAGGAAGGGCCTAGCGGAGCAGTTCAGAGACGGCGGTGCCCAGCGGAGCGGTGCTTGAGATGAAGGGCCCAGCGGAGCGGTGCTTGAGTTGAAGGGCCCAGCGGAGCGGTGCTTGAGATGAAGGGCCCAGCGGAGCGGTGCTTGACAGGAAGGGCCCAGCGGAGCGGTGCTTGACAGGAAGGGCCCAGCGGAGCGGTGCTTGACAGGAAGGGCCCTGTTCAGCGGTGCTTGTCACGGCGGGGCCCTGTTCAGTGGTGCTTGTCACGGCGGGTCCCTGTTCAGCAGTGCTTGTCACAGCGGGGCCCTGTTCAGCGGTGTTTGTCACGGCGGGCCCTGTTCAGCGGTTCTTGGGACGGCCGTGCCCTGTTCAGCGGTGCTTGTCACGGCGGGTCCCTGTTCAGCGGTGCCTGTAACGGCGGGGCCCTGTTCAGCGGTTCTTGAGACGGCGGTGCCCTGTTCAGCGGTGCTTGTCACGGCGGTGCCCTGTTCAGCAGTTCTTGTCACGTTGGGGCCCTGTTCAGCGGTGCTTGTCACGGCAGGGCCCTGTTCAGCGGTGCTTGTCACGGCGGGGCCCTGTTCAGCGGTGCTTGTCTTGTGTTCCTGGGGAACCGGATCTGGCCAATAATTCCCGCTCAGTCGCCATCCGACCTTTCGCTAGCGGGGCCCTCCTGTGCTGGAGTCCTGGGCCCGTGGGTGTCCTCCGTCACACCCGAAATGGGGCTGGTGGGGCCCTCCTGGGCAGCTCGCCTGCTGCCTGACTTGTCCGCCCTGCTGCCCTTGCCCTCCTTCGCCGAATCTCTGGGGCCCTTGCCTCCGTTTGTGGATGTGCCAGGTGACGGTGCAAGGGTAGTGTCCTTGGGGGCAGCCGTCTCAGGCCTGTCGCGCCGGCCCTTCCCTTTTTTGGTTCTTTTCCCAGGGGGTGGGCTGGCTGTCCCCTTGCTGCTGGCCGATGTTCCGGCCCTAGGAGCTGGTGGACTCCAATAGCCCTGAACTATGGTCCTAGTAGGTGCAGGGCTTGTGGTGGCTGAGGTGCTGTTTGGACTCTTACGAGATGGAGGGGGTGGGTCAGGTGATGCACAGAGGTTAATTTTGGAGAGGAAAAACGTTTTAGGAGCAATGGGAAGGGTAGGTGCAGTGGGTATGGGAGTGGAGGAAGAGGATGTGGTTGTAGGAGAGTCAAGTGTGCTGTCTATGGGTGCAGGTGCTTGTGACGGAGGCTGTCGTGAGGTGGATGGCTGTTGGGTGGGTGGCTGCCTGCGTTTGTGTGGTTTGGAAGAGGGGGTGACAGACACACTGGGAGAGGACACAGGGGACGTGTAAATGGCAGTGGGGGTGGTGACTGCACGTGTGCGGAGTGTTCTGGTGGGTGTGCTGGTGATGGACGTAGTGGCTGATGATGTTGTGCATGCATGTGTGAGTGGAGACGTCACAGGGAGGGAGGAGGGAGACGAGGAGGAGGGGGACACAGAGGAGGCAGTGGCTGTTGGCATGTCTGCATGTGGATGTTGCTTGGGTGAATGCTTGTGTGATCTGTGGTGCTTATGTCTGGATGAGCTGCCCTTGGGTGTTGATGTGTGTGCAGGCTGGTCTGTAGGTGTGTCTGGGATAGGCAGAGGAACAGGGGAGTGGGACTGGGTGGAGGGAGTTGGAGGAGGGAGGCTGGAGACAGGGACAATGGCTGCCGTCAGTGCTGAGGCCAGAGCGTTGAACGATCGCTGATGGGCAGCCTGACCCGAATGAATGCCCTCCAGGTATGCATTGCTCCGATGCACCTCCCTTTCCACTCCCTGGATGGCATTCAAAAGGGTAGACTGCCCAACAATGAGCGTCTGGAGGAGGTCAATGATCTCCGCACTGAGGGCAGCAGGGGTAACTGGGGAAGGGCCTGAGGTGCCTGGGGCGAAGGAGATTTTCGGCTTCCTGGCCGAGCGGGCACGGGGCGAACGCTGAGGGGCTGCTGGGAGGGCGGAGCTGGTGCGATGGGTGGCAGCTGTACCTGTTGTTGCGGTGGGCACGGATGTTGCCGCCACCACAAGGGAGCTCCCTTCCGAGGATGTGTCGGTGTCGCTGACGTCTCCACGGGTCCCCGTTGTGGTGCTCCCCTCGCCCTCCGTCTCACTGGTGAACTCGGAGTCGGTTGCAGGGCCCTCCGGGGCCATGTGAGATGCAGCTCCCTCGTGCGCCGATGCCACTTCTCCTCCGCCTGATGATGCTAATGCACACATGAACAGGAAAACCAAAAAAAAAGGGGGGGATAAGAAAGAAAGACATGTTGAATGCATGCATTGGCGGCACTGTTGGCAGAGAGGACAGACACAGAAGCCCCCTGCACTACGCCGCGCACTCGAGGTACACTACTCAATTATTGTGACTTGGCCTACAAGTCTATGGAGGACAACTGCACACATAGGTGAGCCCGGCCCATGGATAGCTGTACTTAGCACCCTACAGAGGTGGGGGGCGGGGGCACAGGGCCATGCCTAACAGAGGGGCCTAGCCTACAGAAACCGCCCTGGCCTAGAGATAGCCACAGCCCTCCTCCACCACCCAGACACCTCCACTGTGCGCTGATATAGCAGAATGTGCTGAGACTCACCCCCTTGTGTCTGCTGTGATGTCCTCACGCGCCCATCCAAATCGGGGTAGGCCACCGCCAGGATCCGGGACATCATGGGGGTCAATTGCCGTGTGGCACCACTCCTAGGTTGGGAGGCCATCCCCAGCAGAGCCTCGGCGGTCTTTCTGCTCCCGCGGCGGATGTCCTCCCACCTCTTGCGGCAGTGGGTGCCCCGTCTGTTGTGGACCCCCAGGGCCCGGACGTCCTTGGCGATGGCACGCCAAATGTCAATCTTCTGATGGGCGCTGACCTATGTGACATGGACAGGGTGGGAAAAGAAATATCATCACTTTTCTGCATGGTCGATGTGAGTGGCCCCCCCTCCCCAACCTTGCCATGTGGCACATGCTCTCATCTGTCGTGCGTTGCATTCCTCATTCGCTCCCCTCCCCACCATCTTACATCCACCCCACTCAACACAGGCATAGCCCATACAACGTGCTCCCTGTGTACTTATCTGTTGGTCTGGAGGACCGTAGAGTAGCGCATGCTGGGGGAGGACCCCATCCACAAGTTTCTCCAATTCCTCAGATGTGAAGGCAGGGGCCCTTTCCCCTGTCGCAGCAGCCATTGTCTCTTCTAGACCGAGGTCACAGCAGCACTTGCAGTATAGGTCCTCTCCTGTGGATGATCAGGTCTCGAGTGATTAAGCAGATAGAAAATGGCGGTCACGCCCGCGGCGGTGCGTACCGCGTCCGCCGGCGCACATCGTCATTGGCTCCTGAGACCCATAGGGTTCAATGTTAACCAATGCTGCTTTGCGCCGCGGTCTTCGACCGCCTACCGCCACGGAGTGCCACGCCAGCGCATTGACCTCACATCCCATTGTCACACTTCACAGGTCAGGCAGCCGCCATTTCAAGGGCCCACATGGCTTAATTTCTACAGCGTCACACAGGCCTAGGCCTTGCATTGCCAATCATACAAGCCATTCAATGCATAGTGAATCGTGTACTGTGCAAGCTGTGGTTACGTACCTGTGGGTTGCTTGACTCTGTGCTCCATGTTGTCCTTCCTAGGCACCGTCCGCTGGGACTTGCGAGGAGATGGAGGAATCCTCCCGTCTACAGACCGCTGGTGGACCTGTCGACAATGGAAGAAAGACATGTCATACTGACATACAGGCTTGACAGAGCCACTATACAGGAACTGTGTGCCCAGCTGGAGCCAGACCTGATGTCCCCCATTCGCCAACCCACAGGGATTCCCCCTCTGGTGCAGGTTCTGTCAGTACTCCATTTTTTGGCAAGTGGATTATTCCAAACAACAGTGGCCATATCATCAGGGATGTCTCAGCCTATGTTTTCTAAGGTTTTGTCCAGAGTGTTGTCTGCCCTGATGAAATACATGCGGAGCTACATTGTTTTCCCTGAGGTGGGCGATTTGGCTACAGTGAAGGGTGATTTCTATGCCCTTGGCCATATCCCCAACATCATTGGTGCCATTGATGGGACTCATGTGGCTTTGGTTCCCCCCAGTGAAAGTGAGCAGGTGTACAGGAACAGAAAAAGTTATCATTCGATGAATGTCCAGGTGGTCTGTTTGGCTGACCAGTACATCTCCCATGTAAATGCCAAGTTCCCTGGGTCAGTGCATGACGCGTACATCATGCGAAATAGCAGCATCCCTTATGTGATGGAACAGCTACAGAGACACCGTGTGTGGCTAATAGGTGACTTTGGTTACCCCAACTTGTCGTGGCTACTTACCCCAGTGAGGATTCCCAGGACAAGGGCAGAGGAACGCTAAAATGAGGCCCATGGGCGAACTAGGAGGATTATAGAAAGAACCTTCGGCCTCCTGAAGGCCAGGTTTAGGTGCCTGCATGTGACAGGTGGATCCCTAATGTACTCACCAAAGAAGGTGTGCCATATCATCGTGGCCTGCTGTATGCTTCACAACCTGGCTTTGCGACGCCAGGTGCCTTTCCTGCAGGAGGATGGTCCAGATGGTGGTGTTGTAGCAGCTGTGGAGCCTGTGGAGAGTGAAGAGGAGGAAGACGACGGGGACGACACAGATAATAGGGACACTGTGATACAACAGTATTTTCAGTAGCACACAGGTACAAATCAACCACGCCATTTTACATTTACTTAAAGTCTCCTGCCTCTCTACTGTCTGAGTTTCCCCCCAGTTCCTGTTAACTGAGTTGTGACTTTCCCTTCCGTTTTCAGAGCTGTGGGCCCCACTGCGTGACCTCTGCTTTGTTTGCCCATGGACTATAGCTGTGTGACAGTGGTATGTTGTCATCACAATGTGACTGAACATTATTGCACCGTTATGCCTAATACATTTGTTCAAAATACAAGCAGACTCCAGATTTTTTAAGTGCAATAAGTGATTTTATTAAAGTGCTACATTTAGGAACATGATTGTAAAACGGTGATGGGTGATAGTGGAGTAATGTCCATGGCAGAGTCCAGTTTTCAGTCTCACAGGTGCATTGTCCATATGCCTGTGGAAGGATGGAGCAGGGGCAGTTCAAGGTTGGACAGGGTGACAATGTGGGACAGTGGGATGACATCAGGGGGTATCCTTTGCTGGCGGGGGTCTTGGCATCCTACTCTGTCTTCTTGTGAGATCTCAGGTGCCGCTTGCGGGGTGGTTCTTCTTCTGCAGGAGGTGGGGTTCTGGTGGCCTGTCGTTGTGTGGGGGCCTCCTGTCCACTAGCACCAGCGGAGGTGGTAGGCTGTGCCTGGTCCAGGCTAGTGACAGGGGCCCTTTGTGGTGCCACACGGTCCCGCAATGTGGTGACTATCTGGTTAAGGGCCACGACGATGGTCCCCATTCCGGAACTAATGTTCCTCAGTTCCTCTCTGAACCCCATGTACTGTTCCTCCTGCAGTACCTGGATCTCCTGGAACCTGGCCAGTACCGTAGCCATCGTCTCCTGGGAGCGGTGGTATGCTCCCATGATGGAGGAGAGGGCCTCTTGGAGAGTCGGTTCCCTGGGCCTGTCCCCCCCCTGTTGCACAGCAGCCCTCCCAGTTCCCCTGTTTCCCTGGGGCTCTGTCCCCTGGACGGTGTGCCCACTACCACTGCCCCCAGGTCCCTGTTGTTGTTGGGGTGGTGGGTCAACCTGGGTGCCCTGTAGTGGTGGACACACCGCTGATTGACGTGTCCTGGAGACAGAGGCATGGGCCCGCTGGGTGGGAGCTGTGCTGGTGTTCCCAGAGGGGGTTAGGTCTGGTGTAGCCTGTGGCTGTCTGTGGGGAACCGACTGTCCCGAAGTCCCCGATGGGCCGGGCTGGTCATCTGGGTTCAGGGAGACAGAGCTGCTGTCATCACTGGGGGCCTCTTCTGGGGGTGGGATGGACATCTCTGGACCCTCCGTGGCGGTGTGGTGGCGTTCGGGTCCTGCAGGGATATAAGAGTATGGTTATTGCTTCTGTGTGTGGCATTTCGTGTAATGGGTGGGTGGCCGTGTACCCCAGTGCTGGCATTCCCTTGTGGGGGCTTTTGTGACGGTGGCTTGTGGGGGTGATGGGTGTGTGCAGTGGGCATGCTTTGGTGATGGGTGTCCATGCTTTGGGGACGCATGCAGGGCTAGGTTTTTGGATGGGTGGGTTGTGATGGTGAGCCATTTGCAAGGAGTTGGTGTGATGGGGGTGGGGGTGAGGGTGGGGGTATGATTTGCCATGCAGGTGGGGTGGGGGAATGAAGTAGTGGAGATTTGACTTACCAGAGTCCATTCCTCCGCCTACTCCTGCGAGGCCCTCAGGATGCAGGATGTGCAAGACTTCCTCCTCCCATGCTGTGAATTCTGGGGGAGTAGGTGGGGGTCCGCTGCCAGTCTGCTGTACCGCGATGTTGTGCCTTGATACCATGGAACGCACCTTCCCCCGTAGGTCGTTCCACCGCTTCCTGATGTCGTCCCGATTGCGTGGATGCTGTCCCACAGCGTTGACCCTGTCCACTATTCTGCTCCATAGCTCCATCTTCCTGGCAATGGTGGTGTGCTGCACCTGTGCACCGAAGAGCTGGGGCTCTACACAAACTATTTCCTCCACCATGACCCTGAGTTCTGCGTCAGAGAACCTGGGGTGTCTTTGGGGTGCCATGGGGTGGTGTGGATGAGGTGAGGGGTGGTGTATGTGTTGTAGAGTGTGGTGAGTGTGGTGGTGTATGGTGTTTTGTGCGTGGAAATTGTGTGGGTGATGTTGTGATTTGCCCCTGTGTGATGGTCTACTCTATGCTGTGCTGTCTCTCTCTGTCCTTCAGTCGCAATTGTGGTCGTAAGGGTTTGTGGGTGATGTGGGTGTGTGTTTTATATTTAATTGGGTGTGTGGGAGTGGTGTGTGTATGTGTCTCAGGTGTGTGTATTTTGATTTGTCCAATGTGGTAGTGTTTTGTAAAGGTGTGTGTATTTTGAGCGCGGCGGTGTGTACCGCCAATGGAATACCGCGGTTGGAAGACCGCTGCGGGGATTTGTGGGTCGGAATGGCATGGGCGTATTTCTGTTGGCGTGACAGTGGAGGTTTGGTCATCGCCTGTTTTGCGCTGCCCGTTGGTGTGGCGGACTTTTGTGGATGTCGGGTTTTTGGCAGTTTGCCAGTTGCGGGTCAGAATGACCGTGGCGGTTTACCGCGACGGTGTTATGGCGGTCATCTGACCGGCGGTAAGCGCCTTTTACCGCCGAGGTCAGAATGACCCCCATAATGTCTAATGCAGAAGAGATTGTGATGGAACTCAACGTCACCCCTTACCTTCATCTTAGGATGTCAGAGTTAAGGTCTCTCTGCAAAACCAAAAAGATTAAAACTGGTTCAAACCCTACCAAAGTACAGCTCCAGGAGCTTTTGGCAGAGTTTGCTAAGAACAACCCCTCTGAGGATACCTTCCCAGAGGAGGAAGCTAGTGAAGTGGAGGATTTCCCACCCCTACTCCTAGTTAGGGTGAACAGGGTCCCTCAAACCCTGTCTCCACAAGTGATAGTCAGAGATGCTGCTTCTCTCACAGGAGAGTCCAGCAACTCTGGAAGCATTGAGGGCAGCCTCAATGAAGATGACCTCCAGTTAGCCAGGATGGTCAAAAGATTGGCTTTAGAGAGACTGTTCCTAGCCATAGAAAGGGAACGACAAGAGATGGGTTTTTGTCCCATCAATGGTGGCAGCAACATAAATAGGGTCAGAGATTCTCCTGACATGTTGAAAATCCCAAAAGGGATTGTAACTAAATATGAAGATGGTGATGACATCACCAAATGGTTCACAGCTTTTGAGAGGGCTTGTGCAACCAGAAAAGTAAACAGATCTCACTGGGGTGCTCTCCTTTGGGAAATGTTCACTGGAAAGTGTAGGGATAGACTCCTCACACTCTCTGGAAAAGATGCAGAATCCTATGACCTCATAAAGGCTACCCTGATTGAGGGCTTTGGATTCTCCACTGAGGAGTATAGAATTAGGTTCAGGGGGGCTCAAAAATCCTCGAGCAAGACCTGGGTTGATTTTGTAGACTACTCAGTGAAAACACTGGATGGTTGGGTAACTGGAAATGAAGTGCATGACTATGTTGGGCTTTATAATTTGTTTATGAAAGAACACATTTTAAGTAACTGCTTCACTGAAAAGTTGCATCAGTATCTGGTAGACCTAGGTCCAATTTCTCCCCAAGAATTGGGAAAGAAGGTAGACCACTGGGTCAAGACTAGGGTAACCAAAACTTCCACTGGGGGGGACCAAAAGAAAAGGGTTACAAAGTATCCCCATGAGAAAGTGGGTGACACTAGAAATAAAGAAAAAGAGTCCTCTGTAGGCCCCAAAAACCAGACACAACCCAAAACAAAGTTGGGTACCAGGGTAAGAACTGGGATGCCACTAAGGCATGGTGCCAAAATTGTAGACAGACTGGGCACCACACCAAGGACACTTCTTGTCCCAAAAACAAACCCCCTAGCAAAATCCCAGGGGTGACCAGTGTAGCCATTGGTGATGACTCCTCGGATGAGGAGGTCTTCATAGCCTTCAACTGGAAAAAGGGCCCAACAGGTGAGTTGGAGATTCCAGAGGGAAGCAGACACTTTCACCACCTACTGGTGAATGGAATCCCAGCCTCTGCCCTGAGAGACACGTGTGCCAGTCAAACTATTGTGCATGACAGGCAGGTGTTCTCAAACCAGTACATCCCAGGTGAGACTGCCAGAGTAAGAGTTAGCCCAGACAGGGTCACTGATAGGCCTGTGGCTTTTGTGCCCATAGAAGTGGGTGGGACTTTTAGCTAGACAACGGTGGTAGTCAGTACAGACTTCCCCCTTGATTGTCTCCTTGGAAATGACTACCCAGAGGTTAGTCAGAGCCCAAGAGAGGAACTGGTCCAGTGCCAGTCCTCTCCTAAGGATTCTGGAGGCGCTGCCTATGCAGTAACTGCAAGTAGGCCCCAGAAGAAAAAGAAAAGAAAACAGTGTAGGAAACTTGGACAACCTTTAGCCAAGGTTCCAGCAAGCCAGGTAGAGTCTGCTCCAGTAGGGGAGACCTCCAAAAGTGGCACTGGTAAAGTCCATCCTGACCCACAAGAAGTCCTGGCTAGTCAGGCAACTGTTAAGTCTGAGTGGGTGGCTCCTCAGCTAACAGAAGAAAGAGTGGAAGAAGGGTGTTTACTACAAGATGTAGTAACCCCCCACTCTAATACAGCAGACAGGCACCCTGAACCCGAAGAAGCCTGTAACTTAGCCCCTTCCCTTGTAGGTGAAGAGCTAAAGGTGTGGTTCTGGGCACTGACAGCTGTCAGTGGCCTCTGCTGGGTGTTCTCCTTTATGGCTGCACTATCCTTGGCATGGTGGTCTGACCCCATGCCAAATAACAAGTTAGGCCCCCTGACCCTGTTGATCATGGTGGGGTTACTCCAGCTCTGGGTAACCTCTTTGGGTAAACTAGGGGTGGCCCTGGCTAAGATAAGATTAGCAGAGGTAGATACCTCTAACCCCAAAATAGAGAGAATGGGTGGAGACATTAAAGACACAGACAAGAGGCAATTCAGACTAGGTCCTATCACTGTGGAAGTGGGTCAGTTCCCCAGAGGGAATGACCTGAACAGGAGGATGTAAGGCAGAGTAGGCCCTGCTACAAACCAGCCTATTTCCTCTACTCTTCCTCGCCTGACAGACTAGGAAGACTCTCCCAGCTTTGGCTGAGTCTCCTGGCCTGTGGGCTGGGGGGGGGGTGGGGCTTGTGTAAGGAAATGGCTCCCTGTTGCAATTACCCCCCACTTTTTGCCTGATACTGATGCTGACTTGACTGAGAAGTGTGCTGGGACCCTGCTAACCAGGCCCTAACACCAGTGTTCTTTCACCTAAAATATACCATTGTCTCCACAATTGGAACAACACTGGCACCCAGGTAATTCCCTTGTAACTGGTACCCCTGGTACCAAGGGCCCTGATGCCAGGGAAGGTCTCTAAGGGCTGCAGGATGTCTTATGCCACCCTAGGGACCCCTCACTCAGCACAGACACACTGCTTGCCAGCTTGTGTGTGCTGGTGGGGAGAAAATGACTAAGTCGACATGGCACTCCCCTCAGGCTGTCATGCCAACCTCACACTGCTTGTGGCAAGGGTAAGTCACCCCTCGAGCTGGCCTTACAGCCCTAAGGCAGGGTGCACTATACCACAAGTGAGGGCATAGGTGCATGAGCACTATGCCCCTACAGTGTCTAAGCAAAACCTTAGACATTGTAAGTGCAGGGTAGCCATAAGAGTATATGGTCTGGGAGTCTGTCAAAAACAAACTCCACAGCTCCATAATGGCTACACTGAATACTAGGAAGTTTGGTATCAAACTTCTCGGAATAATAAACCCACACTGATGCCAGTGTTGGATTTATTAAAAAATGCACATAGAGGGCATCTTAGAGATGCCCCCTGTATTTTACCCAATTGTTCAGTGCAGGACTGACTGGTCTGTGCCAGCCTGCTGCTGAGAGATGAGTTTCTGACCCCATGTGGTGAGGGCCTTTGTGCTCTCTGAGGACAGAAACAAAAGCCTGCTCTGGGTGGAGGTACTTCACACCTCCCCCCTGCAGGAACTGTAACACCTAGCAGTGAGCTTCAAAGGCTCAGGCTTCATGTTACAATGCCCCAGGGCACTCCAGCTAGTGGAGATGCACGCCCCCTGGACACAGCCCCCACTTTTGGCGGCAAGTCCAGGAGAGATAATGAGAAAAACAAGGAGGAGTCACCCACCAGTCAGGACAGCCCCTAAGGTGTCCTGAGCTGAGGTGACCCCTGCCTTTAGAAATCCTCCATCTTGATTTTGGAGGATTCCCCCAATAGGAATAGGGATGTGCCCCCCTCCCCTCAGGGAGGAGGCAAAAGAGGGTGTAGCCACCATCAAGGACAGTAGCCATTGGCTACTGCCCTCCCAGACCTAAACACACCCCTAAATTAAGTATTTAGGGGCTCCCCAGAACCTAGGAAACTATATTCCTGCAACCTAAGACGAAGAAGGACTGCTGAGCTGAAAAACCTGCAGAGAAGACGGAGACACCAACTGCTTTGGCCCCAGCTCTACTGGCCTGTCTCCCCACTTGTAAAGAACTGCTCCAGCGACGCGTACCCCAGGGTCCAGCGACCTCTGAAGCCTCAGAGGACTACCCTGCATCTAAAAAGGACCAAGAACTCCTGAGGACAGCGGCTCTGCTCCACAAAGACTGCAACTTTGCAACAAAGAAGCAACTTTGAAAGAACACACGTTTCCCGCCGGAAGCGTGAGACTTTGCACTCTGCACCTGATGCCCCCGGCTCGAGTTCTGGAGAACAAACACTACAGGGAGGACTCCCCGGCGACTGCGAGTCCGTGAGTAGCCAAAGTTGACCCACCTGAGCCTCCGCAGCGACGCCTGCGGAGGGAATCCCGAGGCTCCCCCTGACCGCTACTGTCTGCTTCAAAGACCCGACGCCTGGTAAGGACACTGCACCCGCAGCCCCCAGGACCTGAAGGATCCGACCTCCAGTGCAGGAGTGACCCCTAGGTGGCTCTCTCCCTTGCCCAGGTGGTGGCTACCCTGAGGAGCCCCCCCCTTGCCTGCCTGCATCGCTGAAGAGACCCCTTGGTCTCCCTTTGAACTCCATTGCAAACCCGACGCCTGTTTGCACACTGCACCCGGCCGCCCCTGTGCCGCTGAGGGTGTACTTTTTGTGCTGACTTGTGTCCCCCCCGGTGCCCTACAAAACCCCCCTGGTCTGTCCTCCGAAGACACTGGTACTTACCTGCTGGCAGACTGGAACCACGGCACCCCCTTCTCCCTTGAAGCCTATGTGTTTTGGGCACCACTTTGACCTCTGCACCTGACCGGCCCTGACCTGCTGGTATGGTAACTTTGGGGTTGACCTGAACCCCCAACGGTGGGCTACCTTGGACCCAACTTTGAACCCTGTAGGTGGTTTACTTATCTGCAAAACTAACAAACACTTACCTCCACCAGGAACTGTTCAAAATTGCACTGTGTCTAGTTTTAAAATAGCTTATTGCCATTTGTGTGAAAACTGTATGTGCTATTTTGCTAATTCAAAGTTCCTAAAGTTCCTAAGTGAAATACCTTTCATTTAAAGTATTGTTTGTAAATCTTGAAACTGTGGTTCTTAAAATAAACTAAGAAAAAATATTTTTCTATATAAAAAACCTATTGGCCTGGAATTGTCTTTGAGTGTGTGTTACTCATTTATTGCCTGTGTGTGTACAACAAATGCTTAACACTACCCTCTGATAAGCCTACTGCTCGACCACACTACCACCAAATAGAGCATTAGAATTATCTCTTTTTGCCACTATCTTACCTCTAAGGGGAACCCTTGGACTCTGTGCATGCTATTTCTTACTTTGAAATAGTACATACAGAGCCAACTTCCTACACCAGTGAGTTGCAAATAGACCTGCCTCATTAATATTATGGAGGCAGGTCACAAAACCTTCCCTTTTACTTCATGTACGTCACCCCTGAGGTAGGATCAAGGCAGCCCCATGGCAGGGTGCAGCGTATTTAAAAAGTAGGACATGTATTGGTGTACTACAATGCCTCACATCCCTGACTCCATGCAACATCTTTATGTGTCACCCCACTCCCTTGTGAGTTGGGAGTTGGGAACGACTCTCTCAATGACGTTGTGATAACCCCAGTTGGAGCCATTGTGTTTCTAAGAACTTTATTGAGATATGGGGCCACATGTAGGTATATTTGGAATTGAGATTCCATGCGAATCGCAATTAGGGATCACATTTCCAAATCTAAGAAACTCCATTGAGTTTCTTTTACGATTCCAAGGGAGTTGCAAATAGACTTGCCTCATTAATATTAATGAGGTAGGTATCAATTTGCGACCCACCGGGTATCGCAAAATTTACAAGGATGGTGGCCTGCTCGGGTCAGCAAACTTCCATGTCTGTGATTGGTTTAAAATAAAGCAAACCTTTTTTTTAAACGCAGCCCGTTTTCCTTAAAGGAAAATGGGCTGCATTTAAAAAGAAAGAAAATGAAACTTTTCAGTTTCATTTTTGAAGAGCAGGCCATGGTTTGTGGGACCACTGCCTGCTCTTCAAAAATGTTTTCGCATGCATTCACAAAGGAGAAGGGGTCCCTTAGGGCCCACTCCCCTTTGCGAATGGGTTAGCACCAATTTGAAATTGGCGCTAACTGCGTTGTTTTGCAACCACATTCGCAGTCACAAAACAATCATACATACCATTTAGATTTGGTATTAGGAAGGGATGACCTAAACACACCCCTTCCTAATACTGAATCACAAAACCCAAATTGTGATTCGGTAACAAGTTACCCAATCCCAGTTTGGGCCTTGTACATTCCAAAAAGCATTTTTCTTGTTGCAAATGAGCCGCTTCTGCGAATCAGCCTGTTTGCGACTAGAAAAATGCTTTGTACATGTGGCCCATGATCTTTAAAAAATTGCATCTTTGCATGTGTATATTGGATTTTTTTCGTTTTGGTGTTGTTTTATTCAGATACATATTGGCTTTTTTTCTAAACTCGTGGGGAGTACTTTTGTGGTGTTTTCACTGTGTTACTGAGAGTGTGTGTGTGGGGGGATGGGTTTGTGTTACTATCCTTGTGGGGACATGGGTGTGATAACACACACACGCTGTGGGGACTTGGTTGTACTGTGGGGACCTGAACTCAGGTCCCCACAAGGCAATGTCTTATAAATGATATAAAATGACTTCATGAACATTTGTGTCAATTTTTACAACTTTTTTTAAAATTGCATTGTGGGGACCTGTTCTGTCCCTGTAGACAGGAGGATGTACTGCAGTCATAATCACACTTGGCATTTAAACACACATTGCTAAACAGAAACACATGCTAGCAGCAGAAAGGTTAGGCATTCAAAAGGCAAAGCTGCATAATCCTGTATTTATCTAAGTATTTTTGTGCAAATTAACCTTTTCTCAATGTATTAAAGTGAAATCTTATTTACATTAATTTACTGAATTTAGAACTTTTATATCTGAAAATTGTTAGTGGTTTTATAAACATTGCTGAAAGCTATTTTGTTCATTTGTTTTGTCCAAGAATACTTCACTATTGACGTTTGATCCTATCTGCACTGAAAGAAAGGTGGTGCATTGCACTGAGATACCATATACACCTACGTGATTGTTTTTTGTTCAAATAAACTTACAGCAAAATCTCTTTTGGATTCCAAATGGATATAATGATGCATTTTGGGCTAAAGAAATAGTGCAAAATGCAACAGAACACAAAAGCAGCGTGAGCTGCCACTCATGCTTGCTGAATGTGCTCTTGGGGTAGGATTTTCTTCCACAAATTACTGATGCAGTCGTAAATGAATAGTTTTCGGTAATTCTGCATCAAAGAGTAACACAGAATTACCAAAATTACTTCAATAACTCCAGTGTTATTAAAAATTACTCACAGGCCTATTAAATATCACAGTAAGTGCTGAAGCGATGTTAACTTTACTGGCAGCCATTATCAATATTGTAAGACCTAAATATTGATAAATATGAATAACCAGCATTAACATTTCTACCGTTGCTCAGCTCCATGATTCCAGTATATCAGGGACATTCATCAATCAGAGATTAACTTTAGGTGGTTTATTTTGGGTCCATCAATCTTCCATGAGCAAAAATCATGCAAATTGGGGTTTATGTGAAAACAGGAAAGTTCACAATTTCACATAACACAAAATTAGGAATTTTGGTGGACTACATGAAAAGAATGAAAATCACATTTGGGCCTAGTCCCTAATAGTATGTATCTATATCTTGTGGTACTCTGCTTAGTAAACCCAGGAAGCCAGTGACGGTGCTACAAGTATACAACTGCACCTGTTGCTTGTGGGTAGAACCTATATAGGATTTGCTTGGTGGTTAATTTACATGTACAATGAGTTGGACCTCTGTCGTTCTTGGGGTTTACTCCATATTTCGTGATGGCTTATCAGCACAATCAATTGGGTGAATCCTCTGTTTCCCTGAGTGAACTTCATATAGCATTTCTGTGCTGGCTTACAGTGCTCTCAATGAAATTGTTCATTTTATGCTACTTGGTACACTTCAAAACCCTGATTGTCCTAACTGATACCCAAAATAAGGTGGTCCCTAAATTTGAAAGTTCCAGCTTAAAGTTGGTTAGTACCTGCATGCTTCACTGCATCCGTCCTCACACTCTCCCTTACACTCTTATGTGCAGCTACATTGGGCACTCTGTGCTGTCGCCATATTGTTTCAAACTTCACAAATTTTCAAAACATTTTCCTCGTTGGGCCAATCTACAAAAAACATACTTTCAATCATTTACTTCTAAAGTTACAGAGAGCACCAAAGTAAATCAGTATGCTTTGCAACCTTACCAGGGGTATGAAGCGCTGTATAAATAACACAGTTAGAGTACTTTAGGATTGCCGTGGGGTATGGAAAATGCTGTATAAATCCTAATATAGTAACACACTTTGCTAAAGAAATAAACCTCCTTTTTCCAGTGAAGGTTGAAAATCCAGACTTGGAATGACATTGCACTGTTGTTTCTTATTTTTTAGAAGCAAGCCCTTTGATAAAAGGGTGATTTTATTTTTTATGTGACTTTTTTTATTACTGGCGTTTTTCTGCTGTGTGCTTTTTGCAAGCACTGGACACATGGTTGTATTTCCTTAAAGGTCTGGTGGATCCTGGGTTTTCTGGTATGCTGGTGATGTTTAAAATACTGAAAAGCCTTTCTGGTGAAGATTTTCCATGACACTGTACACCGCTTTCACATGTTCATGATGGCTTCCTGCGCTAGACTGTTTGCCATCAGACAAGCAAGTCCACTTTGAATTAAAGGAATAAAAAGTCTCTTTTCTTCCTGCTTTAACTATTTTTATTACGCATGTAGGTGAAATTTAGATCTCTGTGTGTAGTCAGAGTGCCAAGTAATATAGGTGACTGATTAATTGAAAATATAAAATACTATGTAAATTAATCAGCACTTAAGCTGTGGTTCAAATGCCCTTAAGGCTCACTCTGAAATATGGACATTTTTTAGGCCCCCTACTTTTTTTTTACTGTGTGCTGTTAGTGACTTTGAGATCAAGTAGGAGAGGATGTGTTTGTGTGCTCCTTTCTGTAGAAAGTGACCAAACCATACTGAGTGCAGATGTATTGTACACTGCAAGTTGATAAAATGGAGACCTACAATGAGAGCGATTGCCGGCATTTGGAAACACAGAAAAACATTTCCTTTATTTAAATTTTTGTTAACACTTTATTTCCTGAACTTTGAAGGGGTAAACCAAGTGCTGTACAACAGTAATAATGGAGGGGGAGAAGGGACACAGAAAGTCATAACAATATTTGTGGTCTGTGGCTCCCATGAAAAAGACAAAGAAGAAAGAGAAAAAAAGCACTAGACAAGCTAACTGCGTAGGTGTACATTATGGGGGTCATTCTGACCCCGGCGGGCGGCGGGAGCCGCCCGCCTGGAGGGAACCGCCAGAATACCGCTGCGCGGTCAAAGGACCGCCGTGGGTATTCTGGGTTTCCCACTGGGCTGGCGGGCGACCGCCCGTCAGCCCAGTGGGAAACACCCCTCCATGAGGATGCCGGCTCCGAATGGAGCCGGCGGAGTGGAGGATGTGCGACGGGTGCAGTAGCACCCGTTGCGAATTTCAGTGTCTGCTAAGCAGACACTGAAATTCAGGGTGGGGCCCTCTTACGGGGGCCCCTGCAGTGCCCATGCCATTGGAATGGACACTGGAGGGGCCCCCAGGGGCCCGACGACACCCCATACCGCCATCCTATTCCTGGTGGCCAAAGCCGCCAGGAACAGGATGGCGGTATGGGGGTCAGAATCCCCATGGCGGCGCAGCAAGCTGCGCCGCCATGGAGGATTCTACAGGGCAGTGGGAAACCGGTGGGAGACCACCGGTTTTCCCTTTCTGGCCGCGGCTGAACCGCCGCGGTCAGAATACCCTGGGGAGCACCGCCAGCCTGTTGGCGGTGCTCCCGCCGACCCCGGCCCGCGGAATGACCCCCTATATATTAAATGTAACCAGTGAATCCAAGGTAATGGGGAAGGGTGAAATAATGTTCCCAATGTCAGTTGTGCTTAGTCATACTCTATAAGGTTCATAATGTCCTTCTGGTGTTTCTAATTTCACAAGTCAGTTTCTTCCTCTCCATTTGACGATTGCACCTGTAGGCCTCTGAGCCTCCCAGTATTTGGGATTTTGGCCTGTGGCAAGTGAGAGAATGAGCCTCGAGCAGACCTGTGCTTGCTAAACAACAGTCAAATCACCCTTAACTTGCAAATCATCCTGCATCAATGTCTCTTCTCTCTTCCTCCACTGTGGAGTCTGACATTCTGTGCGTTTCAGCCATTACTACTAAATATGGGACATGTTGGGACATTCTCAATTATACCTATTTTATGTGTTTTAAATGACTTCTAGAATTTCTTCCAAATGTGGCATCCCATCCAAAATAATAGCTAATAACTTCTTCATCACCAAATTGTGCCATATTTTGGACTGCGAGTTCCCTATTGGGAGTGAGGCTTCCTGCTTCCAGAATTAGGCCAACTGTAATCTTCCTATTAAAATAAATTTGATAATAATTTGGCCAGAGAGTGTGTTTGGTTTATGTGCTATCTTCACAGGAAGATCCATTAGTATAAAGGCTTGTGACAATAACAATTCAAGAGGAGCCAGGCCTTTACCGTGCTATATGCATTTCTCACTTGAACCCATCCAGTGTAGATTTTGCATTAGTTTGTATGTATCCATCTAGAGCAATTAGTATTACCTTTCACTTGCCATTCTACAAGTTCCCCCGCTTGAAACCTTTTAGCTTTTCTTGGCCGGGTTGCTCTGATTGATGAATTATGGGTCATTAAATCCCAGAATAAAATTGAGGTTGAATTTAGTGGATTCATTGGGGATGGGAAAGTCATCACTTTTATGCTTTGTACTAGGTTATTTTGATGATTAAGGAGTGTCATTTAACCAGAAAAATACTACCATAATTCACTCAATAACATGGAGTTTGACACCATACGTTTCTTAAGAGGACTATCTTCTGAGGTTATCATCTATGCTTCTGGTCTTCATTCAAGATTCACCCATCTAGTCCAGGGCTAAGCAAATTTGGGCCACTTCTAATTTTCTAGACATTTCTGGAAGTCCTAGTCCTCTCTCTAGGGTTTGTTTTTAATAATGTGATTTTACCAATCTGTGTAGCCTAGTTTCCCAGACTAACATTAATATACATTTGCATACATCTTAGTGGGAGAGTTTGAGCCATGTAGAGGATCACAGGAGGAAGTTCATCTTTATGGAATTAATCCTGCTGAACCGTGACATGTCCTAGTGATCTTCAAGATGATTTGCAGCAGGGAGCACCTGCCTACATCATTGTGATGATTTGGGATAATGATGCTCATGTAAAAAAAATAACCTTCGGCATAATTGATTATCAATCATTGAAGGTGGGGCCAGGATGGGTCTACATCATAGAGGCAACATAGGGCCAGATTTAAGAAATGTGGTGCTGCACCTAGTGCAGCGCCACTTTTTTTGCGCCCTTTAGTGCCCCCTAAAACCACCATGTGTTTGCTGTATTTAAGATACGGTGCACCATGGCAGTAATTAGGGAACTAGTGTCAACATTTTTTATTCTAGTTTAGAGCTTTGCAGGATTAGTGTCAACATTTTTTACGCTAATCCTGCAAAGCCCATTGAGGTCCATTATGAATAATGGTATGCCTCCTTTTAGTGCCTGTTCTTAGCTGGCTTTAAAAGTGCCACAAAAAAGAAGCAAAGAAATCTGTTAGATTTCTTTTCACCATTTGTTTCGACCCCCCTAACGGGGGAACGCTGTGCATTATGCATGGCACATGCATGATGCAGCACAAAGGGTCACAAAGTGGTGCAATACATGCATTGCACCACTTAGTAAATCTGGTGCAGCGTTTTTGGCCATCTAATGCCACATTAGAGTCAAAAAAATTATGCTAATGTGTCATTAGATGGTGCAAGGGGCTCTTAAATCTACCCCATTGTCTATCTTTTGGAGGTGGTTTAGAATTGTGTATCCCCATTGACAAGCTAATTGGAGAGTAGTCTGTCAAGATTCCTACACCTAATGTAGCATCCAGGGCCAGATCAAAGGTCACTCTGTTCACAAGACAAATGTAGATTCTGGAGTGAGATCTGGAGCAGGACATATAGGGGGTCATTCTGACCCCGGTGGGCAGCGGTCGCCGCCCGCCTGGAGGGAACCGCCATTCGGCCGCCCCGCGGTCAAAAGACCGCTGGGGCCATTGTAACTTTCCTGCTGGGCCGGCGGGCGCTACCTAAGGTAGCGCCCGCCGGCCCAGCGGGAAAGGGGCCTGCAACACAGAAGCCGGCTTCGAATGGAGCCGGCGGTGTTGCAGGTGTGCGACGGGTGCAGTTGCACCCGTCGCGCTTTTCACTGTCTGCTAGTCAGACAGTGAAAAGCAGGCTGGGGCCCTGTTAGAGGGCCCCTGCACTGCCCATGCCAGTGGCATGGGCAGTGCAGGGGCCCCCAGGGGCCCCAGGACACCCGTTCCCGCCAGCCTGTTCCTGGCGGTAAAAACCACCAGAAACAGGCTGGCGGGAAGGGGGTCAGAATCCCCATGGCGGCGCTGCTTGCAGCGCCGCCATGGAGGATTTGCCTAACTGGGGGGAAATCCGGCGGGAAACCGCCGGACCCGGTTTTCCGACCGTGGCTTTACAGCCGCAGTCGGAATGGGCAATGAAGCACCGCCAGCCTGTTGGCGGTGCTTCAGTCACCCCATTCCTGGGGGGTGTTGTAGCTATCAAACATTATGTAGTCCCAGGTCCTCAAATCTATCTTCTAGTGATTTGGGACTTTGAAATAATCCCTATCTGTGGATTGACCTGTTTTAAGTAGAATTTTGTATTAAATCTGCCCTAATGACTAATAGGCCTTCTGTTACGGTGGTGATTGTGGAGAACTGGGAGGTAAACAATTGTTTTTATCCTCCCAAGGGCCATAGATAAAAAAGACTGTTATGTTGTGATTGTATATGCCTCCTGTGTTTCCCACCATCATATGTGCCCTGTCTATAGTTGCAGATCCGAGTTATAAATATCTTTGTAGGAAGACTTACACCACTTTCGCCTTCAAAGTTGTATTGTGTAAAACTGGCTAGGGAACTAATCAATGGAGCCTTTGTGTCTTTTTCTAGTAGGCAGGATTATCTGAGCAGTTCTCACAGCAAGGGTATTTCAACAAGTCTATGATCTTGGGAATTGTAAGTTGGATCCATATTTGGGGTGCTTTTTGTAGAGTAAATATGTGGTGAGAACCTATAATTTGCTAAAGATATTATCCATGCTACTTAACTTGCTGCTCACCAGGAGCTCCCCATCTACCTGGGAACACTACTGCTAACTGGATTCTCATCATGCATGAAAACATCTTTAATTGTGACCACAGTGAACATATAAAAATCCAAAATGTAGGGGTAACTTGTTCCTTTTACTGCACTTTATGTGGTCAGGCTACTTTGGTGCACTAGAGGAGGCCTGGCCAGGCCACACCGGGGCAGATGTCCCACCACATATGTTGTGTTGGAAAGTCGACATGAAAAGATTTCAATTGTCTATGTTTCTTTGTTTCTTTGGATGCTCCACAGCTAGAGATCTCTCGCAGTGTCAGGAGAGATGTTTATTGTTGGTTTCATCTGGCTCCTTCCAGGATCATCTTGATTGTCTTCCAGCTTTTCCAATATGCTTATGAAATGCCTGTCCAATAATGTTACCCTTCCCTCCAATTCATCTTGTTCACGTGTTTTCGCAATGAAGGTTTCAACCTGCTCAAGTATTTTTTCAGCTTTATGGAGGCTGTGATCTAAATCTGATGTTGCTTTCTCAAGGTCCTGGCATAGGAATATAAGTAAGAATATAATTCTGCTTTAAATTATCTTATTAACAACTGTTGCCCCTCATTAAAGGAGATTGGGCTTAAACTGAGTCTAAATATTGGGTTTAAAACATTTTCAGAATGTTGTGATTAATGAGTGCTTTGGCAGCTCATGCCTGGGGTTTCTTTGTGTATTCTGTACCTCCTTGATGGCAAGGTTTTGGGCTGTTTATTCCTCGAGGACACCAGATCCCTCATGCACCACCAACTTCATTCCCAGTTTACGTGAGGGGTCCCACATCCTTTGGAAACCCATGCCAAAGGTCTGTTCATCTAATGTGCTGTTGTTGCTGTGTAGCTGGTGGTCACATGCACATTTTCCACACCCACAGGAAATCACTTTGAGTTCCCTGATACATATAGTGCTAATGAATGACTACAATCTCCTACAAGGAAAATCAGGCCCTCCATCAGTCTTACTCAAGGATTTAAGGCCACATGTACGAAATTCTGGGTTTCCGAGTCGCAAAACCTGATGTACAATAGTGTCAATGACACTGTTTGTGATTCCCAATGGAGTCGCAAATGACCTACAGCATGAATATTCATGAGGTAGGTCGCAATTTGCGACCCCATTGGGAATGGCCGCCCTCACAGGGATGGTGATCTGCTGGAGACAGCAGAACACCATGTCTGAGACTGCTTTTAAATAAAGCAGATTTTTGTTTTTAAATGCAGCCCATTTTCCTTAAAGGAAAATGAGATGCATTTCAAAATCAAAAATGAAAAGATTTCTTTTCATTTTTTCAGAGCAGGCAGTGGTCCGTGGGAAAAAATATTTTTGCTGCCATTCACAAAGGGAAGGGGTCCAATGGGGACCCCTTCCCATTTGCGAATGGGTTAGCACCAGTTTGAAACTGGTGCTAACTGCGATTGTTTTGCGACCGCATTCGCGGTCACAAAACAATCATACATACCATCTGGATTCGGTACTAGAAAGGGACACCCTTGTCACACCCCTTCCTAAGTTTCCGAAACGCAGTTTGGGCTTTGTACATCCCAAATAGCATTTTTCTTGAGTCACAAACGGGCCAATTCACCATTTGCGACTTGAAAAATGCTTCGAACATCTGGCCTTTAGTCTAATCCGAAGCTTCTCAATCTAATAAGGCCATACTTGAACAATCTACAAGCCAATTCTCATCTACAAACATGATGGGCTTGAATATTCAATACTCGCAGCACACAGTCATCACAAGGCTGCACAGCAAAGGTATCCCAGGAGCTGCTCTCAGAAGGATCACCTTTTTCCTCACTGGAACAAGACAAATATTCTGCCTTCCACCTTCACATCCGCACCCAGGGAAATCATCTCTGGAGTACTCCAAGGACCCTTACTCAGCCACAACCTTTTCATCACTTATATGACACCTCTGCCCAGTATCGCCAAAACCCATGGACTCAACATCATATCTTACACCAACAACAGCCAACTCATCCTCTCTGAGGACAGCACCAACTTCTGCAACTGCATGACAGACGTCGGCAACTGGATGAAGGACAACTGCATGAAGCTCAACACCGACAAGACATTGGTACTGATTTTCTGGAAAAAAAGCTCCCCATGGAACGTATTCTGGTGGCCCTCAGAGCTCGGACCTACTCCAACCTGCATTGACCATGTTAGGACCCTAGGCATCATTCTGGGCAACAAGCTAACCAGGCCAAAGCAGGTCAACGCCATCTTCACCTCCTGTTTCTTCATCCTCTGCATGATTCATAATATATTCCAATGGCTACCCCACAGCTCAAGATGCACCATCACCCAGGCTTTCATCTCCAGCTGACTGGACTACAGCAACACACTCTATGCAGGCATCACAGCTCACCTCTTTGGACGCCTACAGCCATGCACAATGTCATTGTCAGACTTGTCCTGGCTTTCCCTAGATGAACCTACATCACCCCTACCTTAGGGAATTCCACTGGCTCCTTGTACAGAAAAGATGCCAGTTCAAGCTCCTGACCCATGTATACAAGGCCCTACACAACTGCAGACCCGGCTACTTGAACCACTGCCTGAACTTCCATCAGCCCACCAGACACCTCTGCTCTGTGTCCCTTTCTCTAACCCTAACCCCCTGCATCTGATGTAGCAGATGTGGAGTCGCTCCTTCTCCTACCTAGCAGCGAAGACATGGAACAAACTACTCTGTCATGTACAGCACTCCCCATCTCTTCTAGAGTAGCAAAAGTCCCTGGAGACCTAGCTATTTGACAAATTAACTGGTCCCTGCCAGCACCTGGATACCCTCACTGGTAGCAAGTAGCACTCTACAAATCTTCTGATTGATTGATTCTAATCTCTTGGAATATAGCTGGTGCCTATACCAAAGTATAAAACACAGATTGATTGACATTCATTAGTGCCCTGTAACAGGGCGTCAGCCCCGGTAGTCGGAGACGGGGACACCAGAAACCCCAGGCCGTCAGGTCAATGCCCCTGGGGCACCACGGAGAGCGGGACACTGACGAGCCCAGGAGTGCGTGCATACGTCATATGAGAGAAGACGCCTGGAGAGGGAAGCAGGAGAGAGGACCGGGGAGTGACGGAAGCGGACAGGCGGTCAGGAGAGTAGGCGAGTGATGTTGAAAAGAGGCATGGTGAAGGACAGCGCGAGGAAGTTGAGAGAAGGACGAGTCCTTCACCGTTGAGCTGACGACCCCAGGAACCATCGGGAAGAGCCGTAAAAGAGAAGGAAGCCACAGAGAGTAGACCAGAGACCCATCATGTCCCAGGAGGGATGTGGCTTTGCCAGGTACAATCCTGCTTGCGGGACACATTATCATGATTGTGGAGGATAGCTGGGGAGAAAGACCCAGGACTTGGGAGGAAGGCACTGGTCACAAGGAGTGGGACACACGAATAATCCGACCGATACACCATACTAAGGTGA
Source organism: Pleurodeles waltl (assembly GCF_031143425.1). NCBI lineage: Eukaryota > Metazoa > Chordata > Amphibia > Caudata > Salamandridae > Pleurodeles > Pleurodeles waltl. Next base: position 454,071,433 of record NC_090443.1, read on the forward strand.
TACTTGGTGCATGCTATTTTTGGGTTCTGTCACCTTCAAGTCTCTTTCCAACACCACACCTCGATCCCTTATTTTCGCCCTTTTCTTATTTTTTTAAGTGCATGCATTTATAAACCCTGTACAAATAAAAAAAACAACCCACTTACCTGGAACTGGTTCCTCCATTCTCTTGTTTACATGTACATGGTTACGGAGGCCTCATGAAGATGGAGAAGGACCTAAAAAAGAAACAAAAGAAACGTATCCATGAATGACGAGTTACAAAGACCCCCTGAAAGACTAAAAAGAGAAGTGAGCAAACAGAGGATGTCTAAAGACAACTCATAGTGCTTTTCTTGCAAAAACCACAAATAACGTTAAGAACATTGTGTTAAGATTGGACAGTAAAATAAACTACCTTGGTGCAACTGGGCGAATGACTGATCTATATCTACATTGTCAAAGACATCTAAAGTAGTGACTCCCCGAGGATACTACTACATGCCCTTTATATTATCTATTGCCAAGATGCCTGGATGACTGAAAAAATCCATATTGAAGGACTTTATTCCTTTTATTATCAGTGTTATTTGAGCGGGATACAATACATCATTAACTTTATAGAGTTACTAATAACCTATTATCACCAACAAATAATGTACCAACAATATCAAGTATGCAAAATAAATAGCAGCATTGGTATATTAAAGTGCAATAGTAAAGTGACAGCGTAAAATAGTGCCTTGTGCAAATAAATATAGAAGCAGACCAGTGAAAGCCAATTTTGGATTCCATAGCAGCAGATTAGAGTGTAAAAATATAACATCATAAATTACAAATCAGTCCAATGCAATAGAGTAAAAGAATCAGCAAAACCAATTCCTAATTGAAAACACCCATAGCAACCAATATTAAATGGCAAAAAAAACTTAAACTTCGAATCAGTGAAATACAGTTCAATCAATTTCCTGACATACACTCAAATACAGCCAGTTAAAGTGGAAGACATTGCATCCTTTGTAAACTATTATTAGCAGCCATGGTCGGGGAAATAATAAGCTATGAGTCTTCAGGGGATAAACACATCAACTTGTGGGGACTCTTAGCAAATACTAAAATCCAAACACTAAGGGGCACATTAAGACATTGGGGTAAGTGCCGCCTACAGCTGCGGCGCAGGCCGCCAAAAGACCGTCACAGTGGCTAACATCCGTCTGCCAATTTATGATCACAGCCAGATTTCGGCCACAAGAAGAATCTGGCTGTGGCCATACTGGCAGATGTTGTTAAGGTGGCGCTGCTACCACCAGCAGTGCCACGTCAGTAGGCCGCTGCCAGCCTAATTCTGAGAAATAGTACGGCCTGGCGGCGTTCTGCTGGCAGGCGCTGGTGGCGGTAGCAGTGCCCCGTCCCGTCCCCTGCCAGAACACCTCCTGGATGCAGGTAAGTTGGGTTTCTGACAGGGGAAGGGGGTATGTTGTGTATGTGTGGGGGGAGTGTATGCATGAATGGGTGAGTGTGTGTATGAACGTGAATGTGTGTGAAGTGTTGTTTGTGTGTGTGTGTGCAAGTGTGAGAATGCGTGTATGAATGGAAATATGAATGCGTGTCTGCGTGTTAGTGTGCATGTGGTACAGATGTGTGCGTGAATGAATAGATGCATGCGTGTATGAATGCGTGTATGAATGCGTGTATGCCTGTGTGAGTGATTGTGTGTATGCGTGGTGCGTGTCTGCAAGTGTGCATTTATAGGGGGGTGGAGGATTGGAAGGGGGAGCGTGGATGGATGGGGGAGTGCAGGCATCTCTGAAGGTATAGGGGGGGTGGGTGGACCTCCTACCAGTGACAGGGAAATAATTCCCTGTCACTGGTAGGGCCTACCGCCATGGTTTTCATTGAGTAACTAACGCCACGAAAACCATGATGGTAGGCAGGGTCAAAATGCCATCAGTAGGACATTAGCGGCCGCCAGGCTGGAGATTCCTAACTCCTGCCCGGCGGCTGCTACCGCCATGGCGGTCGGTCTGGTATATTGGCGGATTGGCTTCAGCCAACCCGCCAATGTCATAATGTGCCAGTATGTACCTCCAGCCTGTTGGTGGTACTACCCCCACATTATCACTGACCGCCAGGGTCATAATGACCCCCTAAGTCTCAACAGGCAACACCATCCTTAGGCTGTATTATACGGTGTTCAAAGGGAACCCAAGTTGCATTAAATCTCTGTTAAGCCCCCACCCGTTTTGCATAGGTTTCTTTAAAAGAACGAGTCCTAATCATTTTGTTATATCATTGGAAATATAATGGGACCACATCATTTCTCCACTTTTGGGGAATCAATGATGATGTTTGTGCAAATGATTTACCTCACAAGATGAATCAAACAACACCATCCTAGGTGATGGGAATACTATGGTGTGCAAAGATTAACTAATTGCATGAAAAATTCCACTCCAAAACTGCTGAAGTATTGGGCAGTCAGAAAATATATGATCCCACGCACCCCATAATTTGCTTTACGTTTAAAACACTGGCCTGGATAAGATGGAGACATCTTATATATCCTATCAGGCGTATAATAGGCTGTCCATTTTGATAAAAATGCCATGTGTCTAATATTTGCACCTCTTAATGATCTATAACCTATCTCAGAAAGGTGCTGCCATTCCTTAATATTGTACCTACAATTGGTTGTCTGAAAAACATTATGGAGGAGCTTAGATGCTAAATTTTAAGTAGCTTGTTGTCATAATATCTAATACCAGTTTCTAGCTTTCACCTGACAAGTTAAAAATATACAAAAAACAATTTGGTGAATCCCCTCTTCCATCGCAACATAATTTGTTTTTAAAAAACTAATTATCTGAGTAAAACTAAACCAAAGCAAGCCATTCTGGTTGTCAAATCATAGAATAAATGCATCCCATGAAATAAGATTTCGGACATTATAAAAATCCCCCAACTTCTCAAAGCCTAAAACTTGCCATGACAATCCCAGTCCCCAAACCCCAGACTACTGCAGTGGAGTATAGGCATGACATGCTGGAAATTTCCAACATTTTAAGAGCACCTTAATACGTGAGGTTAAGGTTTCTAAGAACTTACACCTCATTTTTTTCCAGTATTTAGCTTTCCTAGATGGTGCGCTCCAACAAGAAATTATCATAAACTATATTGCCTGATGTTGACTGGACCAAAACATACAATTAGGGCAGCCTGATAATATTCCCTAAAATGTGACAGTGCTAGACCTCCCTATATTGTATTGAGCTGTAAAACTGATATTTTAACCCGGCGTTGCTTTGTTTCCCCAAACAAAACCTCTAATAATCATATCTACTTCTTTAAAATAATCACGGGGTACCTTTAAAATGAGAGTAAGGAAAAGAAATGAAAACAAATGAATAACATACATGCTGACCAGAGCAACTCTACCTACCAAAGAAACAGCCAAAAAATACCATTTATCCAATAGCCTTTTGGTTTTAGCAAGAATTTCTCTGTAGTTTAAATGAAATGGTTGTGAAAAAATGTTTGTAAATCCCTAAATACTTAACGGAATGTTGTGAGACCATCTACACAACATCAGGGAGCTCGGAACAAGATGAATTAAACAATAATAACTCGGTCCTAGCTGGATTAACTCTATAACCCACAATTCCATCATTGCGTTCTGGACATTAGATTTATTGGTCTTTAAATATAAAATCAACAACAAATAATGTAATTTTCATCATTCCCTCAACAGGTGGTAAAATAGTTTGATTTGTATGAATCCTAGAAGCTAAGGGTTCAATAAAAAAAAGTAATGAGAAGCAGTGAAAGGCTAGAACCCTGACAAGTACCATGCTTAATTTTTACTAGTCCTGCTTCAAAAGAAATAATAATGATCTTCTCCTCAGCCCCCTGATGTAACTTTTTTTTTGCATATCTACAATTGCTACCACAATACCAAATCTGACCAAAATAAAGAAAAGGACATGACAGTTGACCAAGTCAAACGCCTTTTCTGCATCCATCATAAAAATTGCCACCTCTTCTTTAGTGATGGTGAAATAATCAATAACATGTATCAATAGATGAATATCAGCTGTCATTGATCATTTAGTCAGAAAGCCATTTTGATCGAAATGGATCAATGATTGAGCACAAGGCACAAGCCCCAGAACCTAAATTTTCATATATAATTTGTAATCCACTTTTAAAAAACTGATAGGTTGATATGAATTTGGATTTGTAGGGTCTTTATCTTTCTTGACAAAGTTAACCACGACCGACTCTTCAAAGTCATGCTTTTGACAGGAGCAGCAGGCGCAGCCCACATGATCTGCTGCTAGCACCCATTGTGTGCATGAGACCTCCCTATTAAACTCACACCTGTGCATGGGTATGCTGGTAGTGGCTGATGCGCTGACCAAAGACGCTGGATGTTAGTTTGGCGGTGGCAGCTCAGAGTTGGCTTGGCGTTTGGTGCCACAGAATCCTTTGAGAGTCCCTTTGGAGCCTCAGCAGCTTCATTGGTGGCAACTTTGGTAACAGCGTGACAGAGGAGGGGACTCGAGATGAGGAGAGCAGCTGCTCTGATGAGGGGGTCAACTTGGACAGAGGTTACTGTCAGGCGGTCCAGCAGCCCAGGAGTGGAAATACTGAAGCAGCCGTCAATGGTAAGCTAACATCGCTTTACAGCCCCTGATGCAAGGGGGTGGCTGGCTCAAGGAGTTGGGGCAGAGAACCCTGCTAAATTGATTTCAGAGGCTGATTGTAAATCTGTGCAAGGGGAATTCCTGTGTGGTTGTGTCTATTATGAGTCAAGTTTATACTAAGCAGTCAGTTGTGACTCACTCTGCTCACAGCACTCCTACCGGCCAGAAATTAAACGGGCACCACAAGGTCATTTGGCTGCCATGGCTTGCAGAATTGCAAGGTGCCCATATGGTCTGAAAATGTCAGAGAAAGGCTTGCATCTCAATACAGCGATTATTCAAGACCAATCTGACCAGTCAACGCAGTTGAACTTAATATGGCAACAAACTCTTCTGTGATAAGCTCATTCAATGCAGTTCAGCCTAACGGCACACAGGATGATGTTCTTGGGGTGGCCAGAATGAAGTGGGTTTGGTGCCAGGACAGATAAAGGAAGATGGCACGCACAGTCCGGACACTGACCCTAGCTTAAATCAGACTAGTAAGGTTAAAGAATATCCAGTATTAAACAAATCAGTAACCAGCAAGGCTGATAAAAGGAAGAAAATCAATGGTCAGAATAAGACAGAGGAGCCACTCAGTAAATCCAATAGGTGAAGGGAGATAGCTGCCAAGCGGGAGACCCAGCCTCCTGGATGTTAGGTTTCTGAGCTCAGAAGCCATTCAGGCCAATCGAACAGCTGTAGATGTGCGAAACCCTATGAAAAGTGTAGGCCAAGGCCATTGTTTTCCTCTAAAGTGTGCAAGTAATTTCTCTGACTTGCAGCCAGAGATGCTAAAAGGTCTGTTCGAAACAATACTGATAGAAATAAGGGAGCTAAAGTTACATAAACCCATAAGATTGAGTTGAGAAATCAAAGATTGGCTAAGATTGAGGAACGCCTTGTACAGGTCCCCCAAAGGTTACAGGAAGCTGAGCAATTAATTTCAGATCTGGAAAACAGGGTGCTGTCACTCAACAAAATAGTTTTGATGGAGCAGAAAAAGATCAGTTGACGTGAAAATAAACGGGAAAATATTGAGAATCGTGCAAAATGATCAAATCTCTGGTTTATAGGTGTACTGGAGAGCAGTGGGTCCCAAGGTTGAGCCCATAATGTGCTACAATTAATAGACACATTGATCAGAAGGCATACCTTTCCTGAAACCCCTAGCATCTCACGATTATGTGGGCACACAGGGTGCCTGCACAGTGCTCTCTGGATATGAGATATCCAGGGAACAATTCTGATCAATTTTGCAGACTACGGAATTATAGAACGGATATTGTCTTTAAGCAATTCAAAGAAAATCATTTTCGCTGGTGGAGAATACTCATATGAGGCTGTTCATGGTTCTTTAAATCATTGCCGCATGAAGGTGAAAAATATTTCAAAGACTGGTTTGAAAAATTAAACTTTTGGGGGTGGAAGCCTCTATAATCCAGCAATCTAAATTAAAGATTCTAGCCAATGGTCAATTTCTTGTTTTCACAGTGGTCGAGGAGGCTCAGACTTTCCTCTTAAAAATGTTGAAAGCGCAGAATGTTAATGCCAAGTTGTAAATTGTATTTGTTGGGACAAGAGACGCGAATGCCCATTTCTAGGGAGGTTAATCTCTGTTTCTAGGGAGGTGAATTGCTATCAGTTTCTTTCTTCTTGAATAGCTTTTTGTTTTTTTGCACAGTGGATAGTGAGGTGAGGAGTCCACATCGAGTGCTGGGTGCAGTAACAGGGTACTCAGTGAGAGTATGGAACCATGGTTGGGTAGATGTAAGAATCCCAGGTCCACAGAAGGGGAGGAGATGGGGGGGTTAGGCAGGTTGGTGTGCAGAGAAAATAAGCAAGGTACAGCCGTTTGTTTTATTTTTCAAACCTAATTTGGGTCAATGAGCAACAAGTGTGCAATAGCAGTAGTGTAAGATATAAAAAGGTGTGACAATGATTATGGCAAAAATAGTTTAAAATAATGGAGCAACAGATCAAAATAATTACCTGTAATGTCAATGGGTTCTTCAGTAGATGGAAAAGTGGTCCTTTGTTGAAATGGCTAACCTCTTTTGATCCGGACGTTATTTTTCTTCAGGAAACACACTTTAATAGTATTATACCCAAAATTAATGTCTCAGGAAAATACTCATTGGTGTTCTATGCCTGTGCCAGTGCAACAATACGAGGTGTGGCTATATATATATTTTTAGCTCTGTAACTTGGCAAATTAAGACAGTTTTGAGGGACAATAAGGATAGGTGGATTTGACTGAAAGTTAGGACAGCTAATCAGGTTTTGATTTTCTTTTTATTTATATGGCCCTCTAACAGATGATACGAAGGATCTTGAACCAATCTTTAATTTTACAATGCAGACAGAGAGATCTTTAGTAATTGGGGGATTTCAATTTTATTCAAGATTTGAGGTATGATACATCTAATAGATATAGGAGGCAGTTAAAGCCAAAAAGTCAAACTACTTAATATGTTTAAACAGGATTTAGCTTTGGTGGATCCCTGGCGATTGATTCATCCTAATTTTTCCCAATTGACTTATTACCCGAGATTCCAGTCAAACTCTCACTTAGACTTCTTTCTTGTGACAGAGGGGGTCATTACAACATTGGCGGTAAAAGCCGCTTACCGTCGTGCAGAAGACCGCCAATACACCGCGGCGGCGGCGGGAGACCGCCACAGCTATTATGACACACATCACGAATTCCGCTGAAATTCAGACACCCACACAAGTCCGCCACACCAAAGATCAGCGATAAATATGCGGAAACAAATCCTCCACCTCCACGCCAACAGAAACACGCCCATGCTATTACGACACACGAATCCACGCGGCGGTCTTTCAACCGTGGTATTCCATTGGCGGTACACACCGTTGGGTTAAAAATACACACACAGCTCCAAAACACAGCCACATTGGACAATTACAAATACACACACCTGATACACATACACACACCACTCCCACACACCCAACACAATATAAAACACACACCCACATCACCCACAAACCCCTACGACCACAAATTAGAGACGAAGGCCAGAGAGAGACAGCGCAGAATAGATAACACCATCACACAGAGGCACACTACACCATCACCCACACAACATCCACGCACAAAACACCACATACCACTACATTAACCACACTCATCAACACATACACCACCCCACACATCACACACACCACCCCATGTCACGCCAAAGACACCCCTGCTTCTCCGAGGAGGAGCTCAGGGTCATGGTCGAGGAAATCATCAGGGTAGAGCCACAGCTATTTGGCTCACAGGTACAGTACACATCCATAGCCAGGAAGATTGAGCTATGGCAAAGAATAGTCGACAGGGTCAATGCTGTGGGACAGCACCCAAGAAATAGGGAGGACATCAGGAAGAGGTGGAACGACCTACGGGGGAAGGTGCGTTCCACGGTATCCAGGCACCACATCGCGGTACAGCGGACTGGCGGCAGACCCCCACCTCCTCCCCCACAACTAACAACATGGGAGGAGCAAGTCTTGTCCATCCTGCATCCTGAGGGCCTCGCAGGAGTCGTTGGAGGAACGGACACTGGTAAGTCAAATCTTCACTATCATATCCCCCACCCTACCTGCATGCTATCACACCCCCCCACCCTAACACCCTCCCCTATCACCCTAACTCCTCACTAATCTACCCATAACACTAACCACCCATCCCAACACCAAGACCTGCATGACACAACTAAGCATGGACACCCATCACTAAAGCATGCCCACTGCACAGACCCACAACACCCCCCAAACATCACCACACAAGCCCCCACAGAGGAATGCCTGCACTGGGGTTCACGCACACCCAACCATTGCACACCATGAAACACACACATGCAATAATCATGTACTTATACTCCCGCAGGAACCCGATGGAACGTCACCACACCAGAGGGTCCAGACAACACCGCTCCACCCCCAGAAGAGGCCCACAGTGACGACAGCAGCTCTGCCCTACTGGATCTTGATGACCAGCCCGGACCATCGTGGGCCTCAGGACAGTCAGTTCCCCTTGCCCAGCCACAGCCACAGCCTAGCACCGAGCTTACACCCTCTGGTAACCCCAGCACAGCACCCACCCAGCAGTCCCATACCTCCCTACCCAGGACAGGTCAATCAGCGGTGTGTCCACCACTACAGGGCACCCATGGTAACCCACCACCCCAACAACAACAGGGACCTGGGGGCAGTGGTAGTGGGCACACGGTCCAGGGGACGGAGGCACAGGAACACCGGGGAACTGGGAGGGCTGCTGTGCGACAGGGGGTGGACAGGCCAAGGGAACCCACTCTCCACGAGGCCCTATCCTCCATCATGGGAGCATACCACCACTCCCAGGAGACGATGGCAACGGTCCTGGACAAGTTGCAGGAGACCCTGCGTCTGCAGGAGGAGCAGTATTTGGGGTTCAGGGAGGAGATCAGGACGATCGGCTCCGCCCTGGGCACCATCGTAGGGGTGCTGATGGACATTCAAAAGACCTTGAGGGACACCATGGCACTCCAAGGGGCCCCTGACACTAGCCAGGACGATGAAATGCCCACCTCCTCCGCCGGCGCTAGTGGACAGGACGCCCCGCCACAGGACCAACACACCAGCACCCCACCCCCTGCAGACGGACAACCACCAGGAAAGCGGGCCCTGAGATCCAGGAACAGGACAGAGCAAGATGGCAAGACCCCGCCAGGAAATAAGACCACCCTGATTGTCCCCCCACTGTCCCACTTTGTTACCCTGTCCAGCTTGGAACTGCCCCAGCTCCACTTCCAATGGCCAGATGTGCAATGTACCTGTGAGACTAATAGACTGGACTCTGCCATGGACATTCTTCCACCATGACCTCTCCCCATTTCACAAACCCCCTACATTTTTATGCACTTCAATAAACACCCTTGAAACCTCAATAATATTGGAGTAAGTCAGTGATTGTGAACTTTGTATTGTCAATTACAGTGTTAAAAAAGGTTACCCATTGGAAGGTTAACATACCAATGTCACACATCACAAGCCTTTCAAGGGTGCAAGCTGTTGACACGTAGGTTACCACATTACTGAAACTGAAATGGAAGGGGACAACTCAGTTACCAAATAGGGAGTGAAATGTAGGTACAGGATAGAGGTAGACGTGTGAAATGTAATATGATGTGAAACATGAAATTGTACTCACCTGTGTCTCATTGAAAATATTGCTGTATGACTGACTCCCTGTTGTCGTTTTCATCTTCATCAGCTTCATCCTCATCACTGTCCACAGGCTCCACAGGCTCAACCGCTGCAACAACACCGTCATCTGGAACATTGCATTTACCTGCGAGATGTACTGGTCTGCCAAACAGACCATCTGGACATTCATGGAATGATAACTCTTCCTGTTCCTGTACACCTGTTCATTCCTGCATGGGGGGACCAGAGCTACATGGGTACCATCAATGGCACCTATGACGTTGGGGATATGTCCAAGGGCATAGAAGTCACCTTTCACTGTAGGCAAATCTGCCACCTCAGGGAAAATGATGTATCTCCTTACGTGTTTCAGCAGGGCAGACAACACTCTGGACAAGACGTTGGAAAACATTGGCTGGGACATCCCTGATGCCATGGCCACAGTTGTCTGAAAAGACCCACTTGCAAGAAAATGGAGCATTGACAGCACCTGCACTAGAGGGGGTATTCCAGTTGGATGGCGGATTGGTGACATCAGGTCTGGCTCCAACTGGGTACATAGTTCCTGGATTGTGGCACGGTCAAACCGGTAGGTCACGATGACATGTCGCTCTTCCATTGTCAACAGGTCCACCAGCGGTCGGTACACCGGCGGATTCCGCCATCTTCCAATATGTCCCAACTGACGGTGCCTAAGAAGGACAACAGTGAAGAAACTGTCAGCATTCCTCCAGGTATGTACCCACAGTCACACACAAGACTATACCAGACAATTAACCCATCCGGGAAAGGTTTTGAGTGTAGGCCTCGGTATGTGTGATGCAGTAGTAATTGAAGCCATGTGGGCTCCTGAAATGGCGGCTGCCTGACCTCTAAACTGGGACATTGGAATTGTGGGGTAACTGCGCTGGCGCTGGACACCGTCGCGGTAGGCGGTCGTAGAGCGCAGCGCAATGCTGCATTGGTTAACATTGTACCCTATGGGTCCCAGGAGCCAATGAACAGGTGCGCTGGCGGTGATGATGCGCACCGCCGCGGACGTCACCGCCGCGGACGTCACCACCATTTTCTATCTGTTCAATCACTAGATACCTGACCTTCGACAGGAGAGGACCTACACTACTAGTGCTGCTGTGACCTCAGTCTGGAAGCGACGATGGCTGCTGCGTCTGGGGAAAGGGCCCCTGCCTTCACTGCACAGGAGTTGGAGAAACTTGTGGATGGGGTCCTCCCCCAGTATACGCTACTCTACGGTCCTCCAGACCAACAGGTTAGTACACAGGGAGCATGTTGTATGGGCTAGGCCTGGGTGGAGAGGGCTGGGTGGATGAGGGAAGGGGGCAGAGTACATAGAACAGTCATGCATGGGGATGAATGGGCCACAGGGATAGAGTTGGGAGGGGGCCAATTACAACAACGGTGCTGTAGGTAATGACTGTTCCTCTTTCCTTGTGCATGTCATGTAGGTCAGCACCCACCAGAAGAGGGACATTTGGCGTGCCATCGCCAAGGAAGTCCGGACCCTGGGGGCCCACCAGAGACGGGGCACCCACTGCCGGAAGAGATGGGAGGACATTCGCTGCTGCAGCAAGAAGATGGCGGAGGCTCAGCTGGGGATGGCCTCCCAACGTGGGTGGGGTGCCCGTCGCACCATGACCCCCCTGATGTTCAACCTCATCCTATGGACTTTGCGTGCAGTGGAGCTGTCTGGGTGGGGGTGGTGGGCTGTGGGTGTCCCTAGGCCAGGGCGAGTTAGGTAGGCAAGGCCCCTCCGTTATGTAGGCCATGTGGCACTCTACCCCAGCAACAAAAAAAAAGGCAAATTGATGTATAGTTGCCCCTTTGCCATCCATGTGGGCAGATTTCTACCATTGCCATGTAGGCCATATCCCAGAAATTGCATGTGCAGAGGGCAGGAGCACGGCGTAATGCAGGGGGCTGCTGAGTTTGTCTTGTCCGCCAACGGTAGCGGTATGCCATGCACTAAAACTCTCTTTCTTCTGTCTCCACCCTTTTTCTGCTCTCCCTGTCCTTCGGTACATCAGCATCAACAGGCGGAGGTACAGTGGCACCGGAGCACGAGGGAGCTGCATCCCACATGGCCATGGAGGGCCACACCACAGACTCTGAATTCACCAGTGGGACAGAGGGCGAGGGGAGCTTCACGTCGGCCACAGGATCACCAAACAGAGACACGGACTCGTCCGCCGATGGGAGCTCCCCTGTGGTGGCGGCACCATCTGTGCGCCCCACTTCTACAGGTACAGCCGCCACCTCCCCGACCAGCACCGCCCTTCCAGCAGCCCCTCACAGTTCGCCCCATGCCCGCTCACCCAGGAGGGTGGGCATCACCTTCGCCCCAGGCACCTCAGGCCCTGCCCCAGTCACCCCAGCTGCCCTCAGTGAGGAGGCCATTGACCTCCTCAAGTCACTCACTGTTGGGTAGTCTACCATTGTGAATGCCATCCAGGGTGTAGAACAAGAGTTGAAACACGGTAATGCATTCCTGGAAGGCATTCATTCTGGTCAGGCTGTCCTTCAGCGAACCCTGCAATCTCTGGCCTCAGCACTGATGGCAGCCATTGTCCCTGTGTCCAGCCTCCCCCCTCCAACTTCCTCCACCCAGACCCAATCCCCTGTACCCCAGCCCATCCCAAGCACACCTACAGACCAGCATGCACACAAGTCAACACACACAAGTAGCTCAAGCAAACATAGGCACCACACACACCACAGGCACTCACACAAGCATCAGACCCATACAGACTCAGCAAGATCCACTGTCTCCACTGTGTTCCCCTCCTCCTCTTCTCCCTCCTCCCTCCCAGTGTCGTCTACACACACACCTGCATGCACTACATCTACAGGCACTAGGACTCGCACCAGGACACCCAGCACCACAAGCCGCTCACCTGCACTCACCACCTCCACTGCCATTTACACGTCCCCTGTGTCCTCTCCCAGTATGTCAGTGACGCCCCCTCCCAAAGTACACAAACGCCGGCAATCACTCACCCAACATCCATCCACCTCACGACAGCCTCCAGTACCTGCACCTGCAAACAAAACAGCTAAAGTGACACCTCCTACAACCACCTCCTCTTCCTCCACTCCCAGAGCCCCTCCAGCTACCCATCCCAGTGTACGTCAGAAACTGTCCCTATGTCAAATTGACCTTTTTGCCCCCACCCCTCCCTCCAATTCATCAGTCCCGTCGTAGCGCCTCAGCCAAAAAGCCTCCAGTACCAGTGGTGCGTGTACCAGGTTTTTGGAGTGCCCCGTCCACCAGGGCAGGCAGTAGGACCCGGAGCCAAGGCACTGTCAGCCCACCCCCTGTAAAGGCTCTGAAATTGGAGAGTGGACGACGGGACCGTGTCAAGATTCCTGGTAGGACAAACAGTGACATGGGATCCAAGGCGATTGGTGAGTCATCTGTAACTCAAAAGAAGGTGGGGAAGGTCCCGAGGAAGTCTCCCCAACCTGTTGTGAGTGTCACGGCGGAGAAGTGCGCCATCATTTCCGGCAGTACAGACACAACCGCCAGCACCGTCGTTACTGGTCAGGAGACCACCGCCAGAGTCACAGCCCAGGAGGGCCCAAGTATCGTCACTGGTCAGGAGACCACCGCCAGAGTCATAGCCCAGGAGGGCTCAAGTATCGTTACTGGTCCGGAGACCACCGCCAGAGTCATAGCCCAGGAGGGCTCAAGTATCGTTACTGGTCCGGAGACCACCGCCAGAGTCATAGCCCAGGAGGACTCAAGTATCGTAACTGGTCCAAAGACCACCGCCAGAGTCATAGCCCAGGAGGGCTCAAGTATCGTCACTGGTCCAGAGACCACCGCCAGAGTCATAGCCCAGGAGGGCCCAAGTATCGTAACTGGTCGAGAGACCACCGCCAGAGTCATAGCCCAGGAGGGCCCAAGTATCGTTACTGGTCAGGAGACCACCGCCACCGCTGGAGTCACAGCCCAGGAGGGCTCAAGTATCGTTACTGGTCAGGAGACCACCCCCAGTGTCATAGCCCAGGAGGGCTCAAGTATTGTAACTGGTCCAGAGACCACCGCCAGAGTCATAGCCCAGGAGGGCTCAAGTATCATCACTGGTCCAGACACCACCGCCAGAGTCATAGCCCAGGAGGGCCCAAGTATCGTTACTGGTCAGGAGACCACCGCCGGAGTCACAGCCCAGGAGGGCTCAAGTATTGTTACTGGTCAGGAGACCACCGCCAGAGTCATAGCCCAGTGGGGCTCAAGTATCGTAACTGGTCCAGAGACCACCGCCAGAGTCATAGCCCAGGAGGGCTCAAGTATCGTCACTGGTCCAGAGACCACCGCCAGAGTCATAGCCCAGGAGGGCCCAAGTATCGTTACTGGTCAGGAGACCACCGCCACCGCCGGAGTCACAGCCCATGAGGGTCCAGAATCCCACAGCCCCGCTGGGCAATGATGGAACGTCAAGCCACACACCAAAGGCCAGTGTGGAGTTCGTCATGCGACCCACCAATGTCCAGTATGGAGTTCGTCATGCCACACACCAATGTCCAGCGTGGAGTTCGTCATGCCACACACCAATGTCCAATTGGGAGTTCGTCATGCCACACACCAATGTCCAGTGTGGAGTTCATCATGCCACACACCAATGTCCAGTGTAGAGATCGTAATGCCACACACCAATATCCATACCAGAACCGCCATGGCAAAGCACCGCTGAACAGGGCAAAGACCGCCATGGTGAAGACCGCTGAACAGGGCAAAGACCGCCATGGCTAAGCACTGCTGAACAAGGCCAAGACTGCCATGGTGAAGACCGCTGAACAGGGCAAAGACTGCCATGGTGAAGACCGCTGAACAGGGCAAAGACCGCCATGGATAAGCACCGCTGAACAAGGCCAAGACTGCCATGGTGAAGACCGCTGAACAGGGCAAAGACCTCCATGGTGAAGACCGCTGAACAGGGCAAAGACCGCCATGGCTAAGCACCGCTGAACAAGGCCAACTCTGCCATGGTGAAGACAGCTGAACAGGGCAAAGACCGCCATGGTGAAGACCTCTGAACAGGGCAAAGACCGCCATGGCTAAGCACCGCTGAACAAGGCCAAGACTGCCATGGTGAAGACCGCTGAACAGGGCAAAGACCGCCATGGTGAAGACCGCTAAACAGGGCAAAGACCGCCATGGCTAAGCACCGCTGAACAAGGCCAAGACTGCCAAGGTGAAGACCGCTGAACAGGGCAAAGACCGCCATGGTGAAGACCGCTGAACAGGGCAAAGACCGCCATGGCTAAGCACCGCTGAACAAGGCCAAGACTGCCATGGTGAAGACCGCTGAACAGGGCAAAGACCGCCATGGTGAAGACCGCTGAACAGGGCAAAGACCGCCATGGCTAAGCACCGCTGAACAAGGCCAAGACTGCCATGGCGAAGACCACTGAACAGGGCAAAGACCACCATGGCTAAGCACTGCTGAGAGACTGTGGCTTTGCACTCTCCAGGATGTAACAGTGGGCAAGCCACCCACTGTAGAGACTTGAGAGACTGTGGCTTTGCACTCCCCAGGATGGCACAGTGGGCAAGCCACCCACTGTAGAGACTTGAGAGACTGTGGCTTTGCACTCCTCAGGATGGCACAGTGGGCAAGCCACCCACTGTAGAGACTTGAGAGACTGTGGCTTTGCACTCCCCAGGATGTAACAGTGGGCAACCCACCCACTGAAGTGACTTGAGAGACTGTGGCTTTGCACTCCCCAGAATACATCAATGGTCATGGAGCCCCGTCGTGGATCTGGCTTCACATTCATCTGGCTGAGGTGCCCCCTCTTCCCTTCCCCCTGAGGTGCCTGTATTGTTTCTATCTGATGCCCCGGTAGTGTTCTCTCGGATTTTGGTCAGGTATCTATTGTGGGCGTCGCCCGTGCATTTTTGGACTGTTGGTGCACGGACATTGTTGTGTACATCTCTGCACTACTTCTTGTATTGTACATTTATTTTTGACAGATTTCGTGATATATATATCCGTATATTTTTTTATGAGTAGTATATTGGCACAATACAAAGTTTGACCGCTATTTGCTTTGCCTTGCATTCTTCCGGGGGGATTGTGGGTTGTTACTGTGATTGTTGTGACTGCATTGGTGTGTATGTTGTAATATGCGAGGGTAGGGGTGTTTGGTGGGTGTCCCCGTAACTTTTGCCTCCCCCCTCCCCGTGTCGTAGGTGCTGTACTCACAGGTTTGTTCTGCGCCTACGTCGCTGTTGGTCGTAGATGAGCAGGAATGCAAGGGCAGGTAAGATTTGTAGTTCCGGCTCCATGGTGTCCTCGTTCCTCCTGGGATGTGTTGAGGTGAGCGTTTTCCTATAGCACAAGCTGTTTCCGCCGTGTTTTTATCCACGGTGAATCCGCCCCGGAAAAGGTGGCGGATTGGTGTGTTGTAATAGTGTGGGCGGTACATTGTCTTCCGCCTGTCTGTTGGCGGTGACCGCCGCGCTGTTTGTCTGTACCGCCGTGGCAGGCGATGTGTTAAAGTGGCTGTCTTAGTTGGCGGTTTCCGCCAGGGTTGTAATTCCCTTTTTTTGTCCGCCGGCCTGTTTGCGGTATTACCGCAGCTTTAACACCGTCCGCCAGGGTTGTAATGACCACCACAGTCTTTAATAAGTGTCACTGCTAAGATCAGAGCTAATCCTTTTTGGATCACTCAATAGTGTCCATGGTGATAATTTTAGAAAAAAAAGTCAAGGTGGCAATTTCATAAGGCCCTGCTGTTGGCCAAGCTTGGGTCAGTGACACTAACTAGTTTATTCATGAGTTCTTTGAAATAAACAATAATTTGGCCCATATCTTTATGGTTTAGGAAGATTTATGGCCACTATTAGAGGAAAGGTGATTTCATATAAAGCAAAACTAAGCAAGGCCTGGGCAGAGAAGATTCAGAGCCTACAGGCAGTGTTAAATAAAGCCCTCAGCCAGCTTATGATTTTTTGGAAGCTCTGTTTCTGCAGTTTGATGGCGCACATGGCAAAGTGGGAGTGTCAGAGTTCCTACCCCATCCGACTTTCCCAACATCCCAGCACAACGCATTTCCTTTCCAGTTTGGCTTTGGCAAGGTGTGGGGGTATTTTGGGTATTGCATCCACTCAACCGTCCTGCTGAAATGGAGCAGTGCTCACTTCAGAGCCTACAAGGTTTCATAGCTCCCAATACTAGTACAGCACATAAAGGAAATACAAACATTTTCAGACATCAAATCAATTTTGAGTCATGGGTCTAATAAAACATGCCTTAACCCGTTCTGTGCCCAGGACGTAACCATTACGTCCTGTGCACAGAGCCCAGAGGGAGCGCTAGCGCTCCTTCTGTGGGGTTCCCCCCCACCCCCCAAAGTCAGGGATGGAAGGGGAAGCCCTTCCCCTTCCACCCTGACCCCTCCAACCCCCCCTGTGATGTCAGCGCGCGAGCACGCGCTGATTAGTCACAGGGTCTCCCCCATAGCTTCCAGCGTGATTGAAAGAGAAATGCAAAGCATTTCTCTTTCAATCCCATGGGGGAGGCCCAGAGGGGCTTCAAAGGGAAGGAAATGTATTTCGTTCCCTTTGAAGTCTTTCACAGGGTTTCAAAAGCCAGATTGCTTTGAATCCTGCTTTTGAAACCCCACTAGCCACCAGGGATTTTTTTTTTTTTTACTGAAACTGTCAAAAGGGAGCGCCCCCTTGGGCAAGGGTCGCTCCCAGGGGGGGCATTTTTTTGGGAAGGCCTTTTCTGCCCCCGCTGGGGGCAGATGGGCCTATTATTAGGCCGATTTGCCCCCAGGGGGGGCAGAAACCTCTAGGCACCGGGGATCATTTTTTTGTTTTTTTGTTTTACAGATGGGGAGCGACCCCTTCGACAAGGGTCGCTCCCCTGGAGGGGTAAATTGTATTTAGGCCATTTCTGCCCGCTTTGGGGGCAGATCGGCCGATTTTAGGTCAATCTGCCCCCAAGGGGGGCAGAAACCACTAGGCACCAGGGATCTTTTTTTTGCGCCGTCACGCAAGGGGAGCGACCTTGTAGGCAAGGGTCGCTCCCCGGGGGGGTGGGGAGGCAAATTTATTTTAGGCCATTTCTGCCCCCCCTGGGGGCAGATCGGCCTATTGGTATTAGGCCGATCAGCCCCCAGGAGGGGCAGAAACCTCTAGGCGCCAGGGCAAATAGTTTTTTTTTTTTTTTTTTTTTGTTTCTTTGTTTTTTTAGAGATGGGGAGCGACCCATCAGGCAAGGGTCGCACCCCTGGGGGACATATTGTATTTAGACCATTTCTGCCCCCCTTGGGGGCAGATTGGCCGATTGTAGGTCAATCTGCCCCCAAGGGGGACAGAAACCACTAGGCACCAGGGATCTTTTTTTTGCGCCGTCACGCAAGGGGAGCGACCTTGTAGGCAAGGGTCGGTCCCCGGGGGGGGGGAAATTTATTTTAGGCCATTTCTGCCCCCCCTGGGGGCAGATCGGCCTATTGGTATTAGGCCGATCTGCCCCCGGGGGGGCAGAAACCTCTAGGCGCCAGGGCATATAGTTTTTTTGTGTTTTTTTTTTTGTTTGTTTGTTTTTTTAGAGATGGGGCGACCCATCAGGCAAGGGTCGCTCCCCTGGGGGGCAAATTGTATTTAGACTATTTCTGCCCCCCTTGGGGGCAGATTGGCCGATTGTAGGTCAATCTGCCCCCAAGGGGGCAGAAACCACTGGGCACCGGGGATTTGTTTTTTAGCGCCAATGTCACGCTGGGGGAGCGACCACGTAGGCAAGGGTCACTCCCGGGCAGGGGGGTTGCGGGGGGTGGGGGGTCAAATTTATTTTAGGGCATTTCTGCCCCCCCCCCGGGGCCGGTTGAGCTAGAGGCCAAAATCCACAGGTAGGCACTTTGCAAAAAACCCCTCTGTTTTCTGTAAAAAAATATTTTGTGTCCACGTTGTGTTTTGGGCCATTTCCTTTTGTGGGCGCTAGGCCTACCCACAGAAGTGAGGTACCATTTTTATCGAGAGACTTAGGGGAACGCTGGGTAGAAGGAAATTTGTGGCTCCTCTCAGATTCCAGAACTTTCTGTCACCGAAATGAGAGGAAAAGGGTTTTTTTTGGCCAAATTTTGATGTTTGCAAAGGATTCTGGGTAACATAACCTGGTCAGAGCCCCGCAAGTCACCCCATCTTGGATTCCCCTGGGTTTCTAGTTTTCAAAAATGCGCTGGTTTGCTAGGTTTCCCCAGGTGCTGGCTGAGCTACAGGCCAAAATCCACAGGTAGGCACTATTTTCTATGAAAAAATTTGATGTGTCCACGTTGTGTTTTGGGCCATTTCCTTTCGTGGGCGCTAGTCCTACCCACACAAGTGAGGTATCATTTTTATCGGGAGACTTGGGGGAACGCTGGGTGGAAGGAAATTTGTGGCTCCTCTCAGATTCCAGAACTTTCTGCCACAGAAATGTGAGGAATATGTGTTTTTTAGCCACATTTTGAGGTTTGCAAAGGATTCTGGGTAACAGAACCTGGTCGGAGCCCCACAAGTCACCCCATCTTGGATTTCCCTAGGTCTCTAGTTTTCAGAAATGTACAGGTTTGGTAGGTTTCCCTAGGTGCCGGCTGAGCTAGATGCCAAAATCTACAGGTAGGCACTTTGCAAAAAACACCTCTGTTTTCTTTCAAAAAATTGGATGTGTCCACGTTGCGCTTTGGGGCATTTCCTGTCGCGGGCGCTAGGCCTACCCACACAAGTGAGGTATCATTTTTATCGGGAGACTTGGGAGAACGGTGGGTGGAAGGAAATTTGTGGCTCCTCTCAGATTCCAGAACTTTCTGCCACAGAAATGTGAGGAACATGTGTTTTTTTAGCCACATTTTGAGGTTTGCAAAGGTTTCTGGGTAACAGAACCTGGTCAGAGCCACACAAGTCACCCCATCTTGGATTCCCCTAGGTCTCTAGTTTTCAGAAATTCACAGGATTGGTAGGTTTCCCTAGGTGCCGGCTGAGCTAGAGGCCAAAATCTACAGGTAGGCACTTTGCAAAAAACACCTCTGTTTTCTTTCAAAAAATTGGATGTGTCCAAGTTGCGCTTTGGGGCGTTTCCTATCGCGGGCGCTAGGTCTACCCACACAAGTGAGGTATCATTTTTATCGGGAGACTTGGGGGAACGCTGGGTGGAAGGAAATTTGTGGCTCCTCTCAGATTCCAGAACTTTCTGCCACAGAAATGTGAGGAAAATGTGTTTTTTTTAGCCAAATTTTGAGCTTTGCAAAGGATTCTGGGTAACAGAACCTGGTCCGAGCCACACAAGTCACCCCATCTTGGATTCCCCTAGGTCTCTAGTTTTCAGAAATGCACAGGTTTGGTAGGTTTCACTAGGTGCCGGCTGAGCTAGAGGCCAAAATCTACAGGTAGGCACTTTGCAAAAAACACCTCTGTTTTCTTTCAAAAATTTGGATGTGTCCACGTTGCGCTTTGGGGCGTTTCCTGTCGCGGGCGCTAGGCCTACCCACACAAGTGAGGTATCATTTTTATCGGGAGACTTGGGGGAACGATGGGTGGAAGGAAATTTGTGGCTCCTCTCAGATTCCAGAACTTTCTGCCACAGAAATGTGAGGAACATGTATTTTTTTAGCCAAATTGTGAGGTTTCAAAAGGATTCTGGGTAACAGAACCTGGTCCGAGCCACACAAGTCACCCCATCTTGGAATCCCCTAGGTCTCTAGTTTTCAGAGATGACCAGGTTTGGTAGGTTTCCCTAGGTGCCGGCTGAGCTAGAGGCCAAAATCTACAGGTAGGCACTTTGCAAAAAACACCACTGTTTTCTTTCAAAAATTTTGATGTATCCACGTTGCTCTTTGGGGCATTTCCTGTCGCAGGCGCTAGGCCTACCCACACAAGTGAGGTATAATTTTTATCGGGAGACTTGGGGGAAGGCTGGGTGGAAGGAAATTTGTGGCTCCTCTCAGATTCTAGAACTTTCTGCCACAGAAATGTGAGGAACATGTGTTTTTTTAGCCAAATTTTGAGGTTTGCAAAGGATTCTGGGTAACAGAACGTGGTCCGAGCCACACTAGTCACCCCATCTTGGATTCCCCTAGGTCTCTAGTTTTCAGAAATGCACAGGTTTGGTAGGTTTCCCTAGGTGCCGGCTAAGCTAGAGGCCAAAATCTACAGGTAGGCACTTTGCAAAAAACACCTCTGTTTTCTTTCAAAAAATTGGATGTGTCCACGTTGCGATTTGGGGCGTTTCCTGTCACGGGCGCTAGGCATACCCACACAAGTGAGGTACCATTTTTATTGGGAGACTTGGGGGAGCGCTGGTTGGAAGGAAATTTGTGGCTCCTCTCAGATTCCAGAACTTTCTGTCACCGAAATGTGAGGAAAATGTGTTTTTTTTAGCCAAATTTTGAGCTTTGCAAAGGATTCTGGGTAACAGAACCTGGTCCGAGCCACACAAGTCACCCCATCTTGGATTGCCCTAGGTCTCTAGTTTTCAGAAATGCACAGGTTTGGTAGGTTTCCCTAGGTGCCGGCTGAGCTAGAGGCCAAAATCTACAGGTAGGCACTTTGCAAAAAACACCTCTGTTTTCTTTCAAAAATTTGGATGTGTCCACGTTGCGCTTTGGGGCGTTTCCTGTCGCGGGCGCTAGGCCTACCCACACAAGTGAGGTATCATTTTTATTGGGAGACTTGGGGGAACGATGGGTGGAAGGAAATTTGTGGCTCCTCTCAGATTCCAGAACTTTCTGCCACAGGAATGTGAGGAACATGTATTTTTTTAGCCAAATTGTGAGGTTATAAAAGGATTCTGGGTAACAGAACCTGGTCCGAGCCACACAAGTCACCCCATCTTGGATTCCCCTAGGTCTCTAGTTTTCAGAGATGACGAGGTTTGGTAGGTTTCCCTAGGTGCCGGCTGAGCTAGATGCCAAAATCTACAGGTAGGCACTTTGCAAAAAACACCTCTGTTTTCTTTCAAAAATGTTGATGTATCCACGTTGCTCTTTGGGGCATTTCCTGTCGCGGGCGCTAGGCCTACCCACACAAGTGAGGGATCATTTTTATCGGGAGACTTGGGGGAACGCTGGGTGGAAGGAAATTTGTGGCTCCTCTCAGATTCTAGAACTTTCTGCCACAGAAATGTGAGGAACATGTGTTTTTTTTAGCCAAATTTTGAGGTTTGCAAAGGATTCTGGGTAACAGAACCTGGTCCGAGCCACACTAGTCACCCCATCTTGGATTCCCCTAGGTCTCTAGTTTTCAGAAATGCACAGGTTTGGTAGGTTTCCCTAGGTGCCGGCTCAGCTAGAGGCCAAAATCTACAGGTAGGCACTTTGCAAAAAACACCTCTGTTTTCTTTAAAAAAATTGGATGTGTCCATGTTGCGCTTTGGGGTCGTTTCCTGTCGCGGGTGCTAGGCCTACCCATACAAGTGAGGTATCATTTTTATCGGGAGACTTAGGGGAACGCTGGATGGAAGGAAATTTGTGGCTCCTCTCAGATTCCAGAACTTTCTGCCACAGAAATGTGAGGAACATGTGTTTTTTTAGCCAAATTTTGAGGTTTGCAAGGGATTCTGGGTAACAGAACCTGGTCCGAGCCACACAAGTCACCCCATCTTGGATTCCCCTAGGTCTCCAGTTTTCAGAAATGCACAGGTTTGGTAGGTTTCCCTAGATGCCGGCTGAGCTAGAGGCCAAAATCTACAGGTAGGCACTTTGCAAAAAACACCTCTGTTTTCTTTCAAAAAATTGGATGTGTCCACGTTGCTCTTTGGGGCACTTCCTGTCGCGGGCGCTAGGCCTACCCACACAAGTGAGGTATCATTTTTATCGGGAGACTTGGGGGAACGCTGGGTGGAAGGAAATTTGTGGCTCCTCTCAGATTCTAGAACTTTCTGCCACAGAAATGTGAGGAACATGTGTTTTTTTAGCCAAATTTTGAGGTTTGCAAAGGATTCTGGGTAACAGAACCTGGTCCGAGCCACACTAGTCACCCCATCTTGGATTCCCCTAGGTCTCTAGTTTTCAGAAATGCACAGGTTTGGTAGGTTTCCCTAGGTGCCGGCTCAGCTAGAGGCCAAAATCTACAGGTAGGCACTTTGCAAAAAACACCTCTGTTTTCTTTAAAAAAATTGGATGTGTCCATGTTGCGCTTTGGGGCGTTTCCTGTCGCGGGTGCTAGGCCTACCGACACAAGTGAGGTATCATTTTTATCGGGAGACTTGGGGGAACGCTGGATGGAAGGAAATTTGTGGCTCCTCTCAGATTCCAGAACTTTCTGCCACAGAAATGTGAGGAACATGTGTTTTTTTAGCCAAATTTTGAGGTTTGCAAAGGATTCTGGGTAACAGAACCTGGTCCGAGCCACACAAGTCACCCCATCTTGGATTCTCCTAGGTCCCTAGTTTTCAGAAATGCACAGGTTTGGTACGTTTTCCTAGGTGCCGGCTGAGCTAGAGGCCAAAATCTACAGGTAGGCACTTTGCAAAAAACACCTCTGTTTTCTTTCAAAAAATTGGATGTGTCCACGTTGCGCTTTGAGGCGTTTCCTGTCGCGGGCGCTAGGCCTACCCACACAAGTGAGGTACCATTTTTATTGGGAGACTTGGGGGAGCGCTGGGTGGAAGGAAATTTGTGGCTCCTCTCAGATTCCAGAACTTTCTGTCACCGAAATATGAGGAAAATGTGTTTTTTTTGCCAAAATTTGAGGTTTGCAAAGGATTCTAGGTAACGGAACCTGGTCAGAGCCCCACAAGTCACCCCATCTTGGATTCCCCTAGGTCTCTAGTTTTAAAAAATGCACAGGTTTGGTAGGTTTCCCTAGGTGCCGGCTGAGCTAGAGGCCAAAATCTACAGGTAGGCACTTTGCTAAAAACAGCTCTGTTTTCTGTGATGTGTCCACGTTGTGTTTTGGGGCATATCCTGTCGCGGGCGCTAGGCCTACCCACACAAGTGAGGTATCATTTTTATCTGGAGACTTGGGGGAACATAGAATAGCAAAACAAGTGTTATTGCCCCTTGTCTTTCTCTAAATTTTTCCCTTCCAAATGTAAGACAGTGTGTAAAAAAGACGTCTATTTGAGAAATGCCCTGTAATTCACATGCTAGTATGGGCACCCCGGAATTCAGAGATGTGCAAATAACCACTGCTTCTCAACACCTTATCTTGTGCCCATTTTGGAAATACAAAGGTTTTCTTGATAGCTATTTTTTTACTCTTTATATTTCAGCAAATGAATTGCTGTATACCCGGCATAGAATGAAAACCCACTGCAGGGTGCAGGTCATTTATTGGCTCCGGGTACCTAGAGTTCTTGATGAACCTACAAGCCCTATATATCCCCGCAACCAGAAGAGTCCAGCAGACGTAACGGTATATTGCTTTCGAAAATCTGACATTGCAGGAAAAAGTTACAGTGTAAAACGTAGAGGCAAAAGTTTATGTTTTTTTCACCTCAATTTCAATATTTTTCTTTTTCAGTTGTTATTTTCTGTAGGAAACCCTTGTAGGATCTACACAAATTACCCCATGCTGAATTCAGAATTTTGTCTACTTTTCAGAAATGTTGCGGTGTCTGGGATCCAGCGTTGCTTTCATGCCCATTTCTGTCACTGACTGGAAGGAGACTGAAAGCACAAAAAATCGTAAAAATGGGGTATGTCCCAGTAAAATGCCAAAATTGTGTTGAAAAATTGGGTTTTCTGATTCAATTCTGCCTGTTCCTGAAAGCTGGGAAGCTGGTGATTTTAGCACCGCAAACCCTTTGTTGATGCCCTTTTCAGGGGAAAAACCACAAGCCTTCTTCTGCAGCCCCTTTTTCCCATTTATTTGAAAAAAACTAAATTTTCACTGTGTTTTGGCTAATTTCTTGGCCTCCTTCTGGGGAACCCACAAAGTCTGGGTACCTCTAGAATCCCGAGGATGTCGGAAAAAAAAGGACGCAAATTTGGCGTGGGTAGCTTAAGTGAACAAAAAGTTATGAGGGTCTAAGCGCGAACTGCTCCAAATAGCCAAAAAAAGGCTTGGCACAGGAGGGGGAAAAGGCCTGGCAGCGAAGGGGTTAAACAAGAGTTTCAAAATCCAATGACACTCAATTTAAAGTGTATCAAAATATTGTGAAATCACTAATGTTTATTTGAGCTTGGAGAAAAACATGTGGAAAGTCAATCCTCGATTTTGAGTTCAAAGAAATGTTCCTGCAAGTGCTTAAATTGTTTCACACTGGAGGGTCTAATTAGTAACAGACTCTTAATGCTTCTGCCAGATGCTGACTGCCACCAGGGGCATGGCTTAGTCATCATCAAAGAAACTTTATTCGATTGTTTTTTGCAATCATAAAAGTCATTATACTTAAAAAAAAATTAAAGAAAAATCCGAAAAAGAAGAAGGAAGGATGCAGAGAATAAAATACGTATAAATATGAATTTAAATATAAACAGGTTAAAAATTTAAAAAAGAAGTAAAAATTCATAAACAATTTGATTGAAAGAAGTAGCAAAAAAGACCTCAAATATAGTACTTGAAAGTCTCACCCATTTGCCTCAAGACATTTTGAAGTAAGCGAGGGAAAACGAAGTTGCAGGAAACACAGTAAGTTTTATTAATCCAAAAATGTCACCGATCTCCAAACGCGTACCGAAAATGCGGCACACGAGCAGCAACCATTTTATCCTTCCGGCTGCACTCGCTCCGCTTTTCTGGTGTCGCCCTAGGCAACACCAGAACGCTGCTTGCAAACCGCGAGTACAACATTGAGTTCTTTTTTTTTTTTCTTTTACAAACAATACAACCCCCATCTCAACAGAAAAAAATACCAACATATTCAAATGCTACAAACCACAATAAAAAAAAAACACATAAGAAATTAATGTTGCCAGAAAATACAACAAAATTACCTGTTGTCTCATAAATACAGTTTTGAAGACCCATCTCATACGGTAACTCATTGACGCAGTTTCCAAGGCAATTTTCTTACTCTGTTACTCCTGCGCACGACCAAACCTTCACCAGTACTGTCACACAAATCAGACTGTTTCACTAAACCAGCCCCACTTACATTCGAGTCAGACTGTCTTACTAAATCACCCTTAGTTACAAACTGAGGATCCGATCTCCCTTTCAGTTTAACAACCTTGGATTTGTTCCACCACTTATCGCCCTGAACCCTTACAGCATTACCCAAAACCAGTTCAACCCTAACCGGTTCAGAAAATTTGGGATTGCCCTTTTTAACAAAAGTAGGCAATTTTACTGCAACCCAATCGCCTACTGCAATAAGCGACTCTTTTGCCCCTTTCTTGTTGTCAAAGTATCTCTTTTGTGCACACTGTTTGTTATCCACATTAGTTTTGATAATGTCAGTACGGTCTCCAACCTGCATATTTTTGAAAAACTTGGACATCCACCCAGGTTTGATTTGCGTATTAGGCTTTCTTCCTTTCAAAGCTTCAAAAGGAGATACCCCCGTGGTGGAATGAGGAGTTGTTCTATAAAACCACAGCATTGCTTGGACCGACGCCTGCACATCACACCCATTCTTCAACGCCCACCTGACACAGTCCCCCAACACACGGTTGAATCTCTCCACCAAACCATTTGTTTGGGGTTGATAAAGAGAACATCTCAGATGTTTAACATGTCCTTGCTCCAAAAATGTTTTAAACTCTTCAGACATAAATTGAACTCCTTTGTCCGAAATGACTTCCTCTGGAAACCCTTCACTCATGAACACTTCCCTCAGGAATAGCACCAGAGTCTTGGCATTCGGGTCCTGAACAAATTTGACATAAGGCCACTTTGAAAAATAGTCAACAATAACATACGCATACCGCATCTTACAATTTAGTGAGTGAAAAGGTCCTACCATATCAACCCCCAAATTACGCCAAGGACCAGCAGGACACATTATGGGCATTAAGGGTGGTGTCACAGGTTTCAAACACTTGTCAGAGTTGGAACACACTACACAATTCCTTACTAATTGATCGATTTCATTGTCCATGCGAGGCCACCAAAAGCTGTCTCTCACTCGTCTTTTTGTCAATGTGGCCCCCAAATGACCATCATGCGCTTTCTTCAATAGAGAACACCTCAACCCCTCCGGGGGAATTAATTTTTCATTCCTCAAAAGAATACCATCCTCAATTGTCAACTCATCAGAAACCTTCCAAAATGGCTGAATGGCCGACGTCAAGTCCCTCTCATACGGCCAACCCTCAACAATACACTTCATAACTGTGCACAAGTCACTATCATTGGCCATCTTCTCCTTTCACTCTGACTCAGAACATACACACACTTGTTCAACCTCAACTGCTGCAATCATACAACATTCGTCATCCACGAAATCATCAACCATCGGGCTACACTGACTGGGAAATCTTGACAGAAAGTCTGCCCTCACGTTACGCCCCCCAGGTATATGCATCACTTCAAAATCATACTGCATCAATCTTGCTACCAATCTAGCAATTCTGGGTGTACCTGTTTTATCATTAGTCCCTTTCAAAATTGAGACTAACGGTTTATGATCTGTTTTTAACAAAAAGTGTCTCCCCCACACATAACACCTGAATTTTTCAATGGCCCAAACACAAGCCAACAGCTCCTTTTCGATAACAGAATAATGCACTTCTGGTGTTCTTAATACTCTAGAAGCAAAACCAATGTTGTTTTCAACACCATCAATCATTTGGGTCAACACTGCACCCAAACCAACATTGCTGGCATCAACCGTAAGACAACATTTAAACCGCGGATCATACGGTTTCAGCACCTTAGCCTGTGTCAACAGGATCTTGATGTCCTCAAACGCTTTATCACATTCTGAACACCACACAAAATTGGTCTTGTCTTTCAACAAATTGGATAAAACTCTCACTCGACTCGCATACTCCGGTATGAACCGAGAGTAAAACTCACACATACCCAAAAACGCTTTAACTCCAGCCTTGTCTGTAGGCTGAGGAGCGGCTGAGATCACATCAATCAAACCAGGTTTGGGACTAACACCCTCCTGACTAATTACATGACCCAAATACTCGACTGACGACTTCATGAAATGACATTTCTCTCTCCTAAGAACCACGCCATGAGTCATAAATTTCTGTAAAACCTGTCGTAAAACATTGTCATGCACTTGCTGGTCAGGTGCATGAATTAATACGTCATCCTGGATAACTACCATGTTGGAAATCCCCTTTAACAATGTACACATGATTCTTTGAAACACCGAAGCCGCCGATGCCAGCCCAAATGGCATACGGCAAAACTGGAAAACCCCAAAAGGCGACACAAATGCTGTTAAAAACCTGGACTCAGGATCAAGTTCTACCTGATGGTACGCACTAGCCAAGTCTAACTTCGTAAAAATCTTCGCACCTTTGATAGTGGACATCTCGTCGCCAAATGAAGTAAGCGAGGGAAAACGAAGTTGCAGGAAACACGGTAAGTTTTATTAATCCAAAAATGTCACCGATCTCCAAACGCGTACCGAAAATGCGGCACACGAGCAGCAACCGTTTTATCCTTCCGTCCGTGCTCGCTCCGCTCTTCTGGTGTCGCCCTAGGCAACACCAGAACGCTGCTCGCAAACCGCGAGTACAACACATTTTCTGGCCTTAATCACTGAACGCAAAAATCCATTGAAAACCATGATAGATGGAAGGGATAAAATATACAAGAAAGCTGGGCGACATTGTTTAAAATGCATTAATTTTAAAAGTGGTATCACAAACATTTTCCTAAAAGTTGAATAATATTTGCAAAAGAGAAGTGTGTGCATTGTATTTTGATTGGAGACATTATCACAGGGACATTTTTCCAATTGTAAAGACCAGTCATTGATCAGGGGCTTAGTCACACTTCCTACTGCTTTCCTGTACAGAGGTGTTTGCTTTGCAATCCTCCCCAGGTCTCAGAGAACAATCTACTTCAGGGAGGGAGAGTTAATTGGGCAAGGTCTGTTGGACCATAGCATCAGGATATGCATCCCCCACTTCAATTGAGGCTACACTCCAAGCCCTGACCATAGCGCTACTGCATTACTCAGCAGGGCACACGATTGTGAGAGGTGCCTTCCACTCTGTTAAGTTGCCCAGCTTAGATACAAACAGTATAAAACCTCACAAATCCGTGGTGATGGGCAAATGGGCACAAACGTTAGCCCTTTCAGATTCATGATGCCTGCTCCACTTGATATCTAAGGAATATACATTCTACTCACACTCTCAGAGATCCTTCTATAGACTTTTCTATTCTATTATGCCCTCCAGTGACACACAAACTGGTGGATGCACACATCCTCCCCCAAGCCCTTATGGACCATGCCCCGATACAGATAAAGTTAATCCTGGTGGGTAATTAATAGCTGGGACCACCAGGGGGCTTAGAGATACCATTTTTGGGCAATATATGAGACACCTGGGCCCATATTTATACTTTTTGATGCAAATCAGCGCCAGGGCAGATTTGCGTCAAAAAGTTTACCGCCGGCTAACGCAATTCGAACTCGCCAGCCGGGCGCCTTATTTATGGAATGACGTTAGCCGGCGCTGCGGCCTGGCTGGCCTCAAAATAAATGACTCAAACCGGGCAGCGGAGGCATAGGGAAGAATAGGGGTTGTGCGTCAAAGAATGGTGCAAGTCAGGTTAGAGTCAAAAATATTGGCTCCAACCTGACCTGCGCTATTTTTTGATCCACAACCCCCATGGAAATGACTCCTGTCTTACCAAATGCGGGAGTCATGCCCCCCTTCCCTATGGCCATGCCCATTGGGCACAGTGGCATGTAGGGGGGCCCAGGTTAGGGCCCCATGCCACTTAAAATAAATAAAAAAGTATACTTACCTGCACTTACCTGCACTCACCATGGATGGGTCCCCCATCCATGGATATCATCCGCGGTGGGCTAGGGTGGCAGAGGGTGCCCCTGGGTGCAGGGGAGGGTACCTGTGGACTGCTTCTATGGTCTCCCAGCATGGAAAGGAGCCCACAGGCCCCTTAACGCCTACCCTGACCCATGCATTAATTTGTGACGCAAATCGGGGTTTACGTCATTTTCAGACTCCGAGTCCCAGCCGTGCGCCATTTTTGCCAGGTTAGCGCACGGGTGTTTAAATCATTTTTTGGACGGGAACACCTACCTTGCATGTCATTACCGCAAGGCAGTTTCACACATCCAGAAAATGACGCACAATGATAAATGTTGAAGTTAGCGAGGTGTAAGGTCAAAGTATAAATATTGTGTTAGGTTTGCGCCGAATTTGCGTAAAAAAATGACACAAATCTGGTGCAAGCAGAATATAAATATGTCCCTTGTCATCTTACTCTCACCAATCAAACTCTAGGATGCCCTTAAAAAGTTCTTAAAGGGTAGGGCGATCTCCTACTAATGTGCGGCAAAACAGTAGCATCACCAAGATATGGCAGCCCTGGAAGTACAGATAAACACGGCTGAAAATGTCTTAGCCAGCCCCATAGGGTAGAGCAGTTGCGGCTATTACTCCAACATTAGCCTGTAGACTCTGCATTTTTGTTCTGTGCAGTGTCTCTGCAGTTACACATGTTGCACTTACTACTTGTATAACAGTTGTTCCTTGTGTTAAGGAGGCTTGCACTATTCCTGCCCATGACATTGCTGTCCCATGTTTTAGTGAAACCTGTTAATGCTTTTTATTACACATTGGCCAAAGCAATAAATATTTTCCTTTTTTTTCGCATATCTCTTTATTTTTCGCACTGCATTTCAGTCTAACTGGGTGAGTTAAACACTCAACTCTACAGGTTTCAAGTTCATTTTCTCAGCACAGTCTTTTAGTCATTATGGTTATGATTTAAGCACAGGATCTATGTTTTTAATAACAAAAATAGTTGTTTCTCCCAACCATGAAAGTGTGATGCATTGGTTTCCTGGTCTTACAAATGTAATGGATTTAAGCATAATGTTATTTACATCAACAATTAGAAGGACAATCACCTCTTTGAAGACCTGAATATGGTAATCAAACAGTAAAGCACAAGGGACCTTGTCCACGCAATTAATTGCTTCAAAAATTCATCTGTCCTAGAAGGCCCTTCTCCTGATCAGAGGGGCTTTGGCGTGGGGATTGAAACATCCTTTACGGCCACATTAAAAGTGTATATCATAAAATCCAATAACAACACATTATAATGCTGTTACCAAGCATAGAAGAAATGTATCTATAAAGGCAGTCACTGTCCTGCATTCTCCACGTAATGTTTACTTTTAATTAGATGAAAAAAGAAACAGCATCAGGATAAATTAATTGACCATTTAAGTCAATAAAATTGGGAACATTTATTTTAGTTTAAAAAGAAATTGAATTACAGCACATGAAAATGCCAAGCGGCTGCTGAACTTGTACCTTACAGGTCTGTGCCATTGCGTGATCCTGACCCTCTGTGACCTCATTGACTGGTAAATGTATTGTATTGCACCTTCTCCCAGTCTTAAGAATGGAAACCCTCTTGCCAGTACTGCATACTGAGAGCATTTCACTTCCAAAGAGAGTGATCCCCACTTCCTTCCCCCACCTGCTGATGTGCGAGGCTGTTGTCATTTCAGTGGCCAAGGAAAAGGTGGGAATGTGCACTCTCCCAGGCATCTCTGAATGGCAAAGGGCCTAGACCTGGACACTCACATCTCCAGCTGAGTCCCATTGTCCCCCTGGCACCAGTGTCAAACTGTGCTCATTTTAGAAACTCTTACAGTCGCACCGCACTCAAGTTTAAAAGCACGGAATATCTAGGGTGACCACTTGGCAAGGAGGGAAATTATGGATAGGACTGTGAAAAATTCAGGACAACCAGTCAAATTCAGGACAAAAATTCTGGCCGAAGGGTCAAAATTCAGGCCAAATTTTTTTTTTCGGAGACTGCCAAAAGACCGTACCGCGGTCAAATGACCGCAGCGGTCATTTTGACTTTCCCGCTGGGCAGGCGGGCGACCGCCAAAAGGCCGCCCGCCCGCCCAGCGGGAAAGCCCCAGCAATGATGAAGCCGGCTCCGAATGGAGCCGGCGGAGTTGCTGGTGTGCGACGGGTGCAGTGGCACCCGTCGCGATTTTCAGTGTCTGCTTTGCAGACACTGAAAATCTTAATGGGGCCCTGTTAGGGGGCCCCTGCAGTGCCCATGCCAGTGGCATGGGCACTGCAAGGGCCCCCAGGGGCCCCACGACACCCGTTCCCGCCAGCCTCTTCCTGGCGGTGTAAACCGCCAGGAACAGGCTGGCGGGAAGGGGGCCGGAATCCCCATAACCGCCGGATTCCCTTTTCTGACCGCGGCTTTACCGCCGCGGTCAGAATTGCCCCTGAAGCACCGCCAGCCTGTTGGCGGTGCTTCCTCCGTCCCCGGCCCTGGCGGTCCATGACCGTCAGGGTCGGAATGACCCCCTTAATGTGCATTCAAAGAACAAGACAAAATGTCAGGCTTTGTCTTCGGTAGGAGCTTGGTGTTTACTTTTCTTTCTCTGACTTCAAAGTGAGAGGATTTATGTGACAATCTTGCTGGATACTGGGGTAGGAAAGAGGTTTTTCTAGCACACAATAACATTTAAATGAACTGTGCAAGGATTTCAGAATATATCAGAATTAGAAAAATCAATGAAGCACATTTTTGGTAATTCTGAACTGTGCTGGAAATAAATATGTTAATATGATTAAAACAAATCATTACACTAGCTGATGAAATTTCTACACATTGTCTGTGCACTATATAGTTTTATTAGAAAAACTGTATGTGCAAATGTAGTGATCATTTCAATCAAAAACGTGTTGTCTGGAATGTCAGTGTGCTACCACACCATGCATACTCCACTCCACTTCACTCTGCACCACTCCACACCACTGAACCCTACTCTGCACCACTCCACTTTACACCACTCCATGCCACTGCACTCTGGAACACTGCACTCTACTCTGTGCCACTGCACTCTATGCCACTTCATGCCACACCTTTCTACTCTACTCTGTACTACTCTACTCAATGCCAATGCACTATACACTTATCTACACCACTGCGTTCCACACCACTCCAGTCTAGGCCACACAAATCTACTCTGCACAGCTCCACTCTATGCCACTCTGCAGCAGTGCACGGTACGCCACTGCACTCAATGTTAATACACTCAATGCTAGTGCACTTTACTCTGTAACGCTCAACTCTATGCCCTTGCACTCTACACCAATACAGTGTACTCACTCTAGTCTACTCTGCACCACTGCACTCTATTGCCATTACCCTCAATGCCACTCTATACCCTACACCTCCCCACTTCTCTCTACTGTGAAATAATCTACTTTACACCACTGCACTCTGCACCACTGCAGTCTATGCCACTGCACTCTACCCTGCACCTCTCCACTCTATGATCCTGCACTCTACTCTGAACAAATCTACTCTACACCACTGCATTCTACGCTTCTCTGCCCCACTGCACTCTAAACCACTGCCCTCTACTTCAATGCATTCTATGCCAATGCTCTCTGAACATCTGCACTATCTGTGACTGCATTCTACTCTGCAGCACTGCACTCTACTCCACTGTTCTCTATGCCACTCCACTCCACTATACACCACTGCACTCTGACACTCTACTCTGCAACATTGACTCTCCACCACTGTCTTCTACACTACTCTACTCCGTACTACTGCATTCTGCACCAACATACTCTATGCCACTGCACTCTATGCCACTCTACTCTGCATAACTCCACTCTATGCCACAGCACTCTACAGCATTATACTCCACTCTGCACTGCACCACTCTACACTACTCTAATTTGCACCACTCCACACCACTGCACTCTATGCCGCTCGATTCTACTCTGAAATGCACACTTCTGCACTATACACCACCCTACACCGCTGCACTCTCTGCCTTTCTAGTGTACGCTACTCTACTCCACTGCACTCTACACGACTCTACTCTTCCCCACTCCACTCTATGCCACTGCACTCCAAACCACTGCACCCTATGCCAATGCACTCTAAACAACTGCACTGTACGCCACTACACTCTACTCTGCACCACTCTATTCTATGCCACTGCTCTCTATGCCACTTTACTCCACTTTACACCACTGCAATCTGACACTCTACTCTGCAACACTGCACTCTCCACCACTGTACTCTACACCATTCTACTCTATACTATAGCACTCAACACCATTGCACTCTATGCCACTCTACTCTGCATCACTCCACTCTACACCACTGCACTCTACAGCACTGTACTCTACTCTGCACCATTCTACGTTACTGTACTCTGCACCACTCTGCAACTCTGCACTATATGTCACTCAAGTGTACTCAGCACTCTATGCCACTGCATTATTCACCACTCTACACTACTGCACACTCTGCCACTATGTTGTACACCACTCTACTCTATGCCACTGCACTCCATGCCACTTTACTGTGCATCACTCTACCTTGCGCCACTGTACTCTACTATGCACCACTCTAATCTATGCCTCTGCATTCTGTGAAACTGCATTGTATGCCCCTGAATCCAATGTGGCCACCCTAGTTATATCTTGCAATGAAAAATAAACATAATAATGCTGCAGCCATTTAACTTTCTTTTTTATCTCTATTTATAGTTTTATAAATTATACACATAAAAAATCAACTGTGGTATATAGACAGTTCCAGATTACTATTTTCACAGACTGCATAGGGTGACCAGACATCCCGGATTTCCTCAGACAGTCCCGTTTTTCAGAGGACTGTCCCGGTATCCTAATGCTTTCCATAACTTTAAATACATGTCCACGTTTTTTGGACATAGGTCACGTTATTGTGCAAAGAAGAATTAAAGATATAATCCTGTTAAATAACTTATCTGTTATAGGCAGGACAGTTTGAAACAGATGGGAATCAAAGGGCAGAGGGGCTCAGGGTAGAGGATTTATAGATATGTATACATGCATATATATGTATATATACACATATATGTGTATATATAAATTATTTTTTTACAGGGCTTCACAAAAATCGGAACTAGCCAGACATATAAGATTAAAGGCTTTAGTCCTGCTTTTATGTCTGGCCTGTCCTGGTTTTTGCTTCTTAAATTCTGGTCACCTGAAGACTGCAGGACATATTACAATGGGTATAGTCCTATTTTTAGTAGTTACAATACTGACCATCAATTGTGTGATAAACAAAGCAGCCACACTAAAAGTGCTAAAGTGGGCTCATGATGTCTTTAATTGGTTGACAAACTATTTAACGTTCTTTAATTTATGTGCCCCGTACAGATTTTCATTGTGTACTTAGCGGACAGTGAAAATCGCGACGGGTGCCACTGCACCCGTCGCACCCCTGCAACTCCGCCGGCTCCATTCGGAGCCGGCTTCCTCGTTGCAGGGGCTTTCCCGCTGGGCCGGCGGGTGGCCTTTTGGCGGTCGCCCGCCGGCCCAGCAGGAAAATTGGAATGGCCGCCGCGGTCTTTTGACCGCGGGGCGGTCATTCGGCGGTAACCGCATGGTGGGCGGCGACCGCCGCCCGCCGCGGTCAGAATGACCGCCTGAGTCTGAACCACGGTGGGTGACACCTGTTGCTCCAAATCTGGGTTTTCCTCCGGCTAACTAGCATTGACTCATCTCTCCCGAAAGGCAGAGATGATTGGGCAGCCGAGCGCATGACATATCATACTTCTCAGGGAAGTCGTGGTCACTCAGGTTGCACCCGGTTCTCTCATTCACAATTCGGTCTCATATATAAATGACAATGAAAGCAGTATAGGTTTTAAAGACTGTTTTAATAAAACAACTGCATTTTAGATAGAAAAACGTGAGCTGCAACAACCAGAACGACACAACATAACAATATTAAAATGGTGACGATGAGAGTGAAGCATAAGAATAATGCTATCATATTGCCACTAAAGTCGATGGACTATTTTCTATCTGAATCATAATTTGAGCACGGCATGTTAAGCTCTAATCCTGCCTTTCAGGTTCCCCCGGGAGGACATCAACCCTCATACCTGAGCAAAGGCCTGTAGTCTGCGTTAGCATCTGCAGCGAAGCATTCAGCATACAGTTGTGGTTCCCTGGCTGGAATCTCCCTCTTAACGTGTAATGGGACTATGAAGTGTTTTTATAATAACACAGCCAATATCCTAAGAAAATGTCCCTATGTAAGGATGTGTATTTTCTACGAATGTTGGAAACTAAACTTCTACCACGTTCACCGGCAATGTACCAAACTGTAGCCTTGACTGAAGCACAAAGTGATCAAGAATGTGTTGTTTGAGAACACAGTGCTGGGCTAAGCAAAACAGTTTGATAGAAGAAATGAAAACAAGACCGTAAAACTGGTTATTCTAAAAATAACAATGCAAAGCTGAATACAATATATCTAGGTCAAGGTGCACAGCGGCCTAGTGTATTAAAATAATGTGCATGGAGTTATAACTAAAATGGCTACACAACAATGGTGCGGCCGTGGCAGTTTCCACATAATTATATATATGCTGAATTTGCCACATAATCCATCATCTGTGCACAATCTTCAGATTTTATTAAAACAAATTCCAGCACAATCAGTTCAAAAGTTACTAAAAACGCAGAACCAAGTACAGCCCTGTATTGAAATGCCCTTTGCAAAGGTTGATTGGTCACCTTTCTGTAGCTAATTGCTATATTTCAGTGTTAAACTAATGCCTTGGCAGTGTTAACAAAATTAAATTGTCAAAATAATGAAGTAATACTATCACAAAATGTGTTGCATTATGCAGCATAATTTGCCAATTCATGGCGCATAACTTACTCAAACCTTCCTCAAAATCTAGTCCTCTCGTGCCACATAATTCCAGTGGGCCTGGTTAAAAGTCTTTCAGTGAACTGATCTCTCCACATCTCATGGTTTCCTTCTCCACAGTCAATGACATATAATTGTACATTAGCAGGCAGTTTCCTGCCCTTTAAAAAAACATAAATGGCATGGCTACTTCTGGTAGCACCAATTCTCATCATTAGCTTTTGACATACTTTTTAGGCCTTGTTGAAATTTAAATTAAGTCACATAATTTATGTAATTTCTAGAATTTTACTCTACACTTGTTATGGAGAATTCTGAAACGGTGCCACTTCACATAACTACGTGCCATTTGTGGTGAAAGTTATTTGTACTTCAAAACTCTTTTCTTGCTCACATATAGCAATTGCAAAGTTACATGTGATTTTGCATAATTTTCCTGAAACTGTGCATAATTCCACAAAAGCAAATGATGCAAGTTACAAAGGCTCTATCATTTTACACATTTGACAGGATCTCTGCCTTGTATATGTTGCCAGAAGGATGGCTAGTCCTTCTCTGATTATCTCTTTTTTCTATTGTAGATACACATATCACCTTGCTGTCCCTCTGACTAGGCCATTGCTGTGTTGCTGCCTTTATGTTTTAGTTCTAACTATAATATACTTTTTGTGCCTATCTCTCACAGTGCCTCTTCTATTCCTAGGCACTGGGCCCCCAAGAAAGTATCACTTGTGTATGGAATCTAAACACTTGCAACAGAGAAAAATAATAAATACTGTACAACACTCTGACAGCCACACACTCCCTCATGGTGTAGCATGCGACCTGTCCAAAAATGTGCTTCGGCACCCCACATGAATCACTATATAACACAATACAACAGCAGCACCACAATCCTTAACGCAGGAGCAAGCTGTTGTTGGCTCTTCATGCTGCCTCTGCCCTTTGCCACTGTACCTGCTGCAGTACCAGTAGCTGTGTCCTTATGCTCCATGCTTAGACTGTGACTACAGTGCAGTGGGCTATTCACCTGTTTCAGTTTTGGTGGCACTGTCCCTACTGCCCTTATGATAGATGTGACCCTGTGCTCAGATCAGTTTGCACGTTGATAAGCAGATTAAAGAGCCCCTACTGCCTACTTGTGCCACATAAGTGTAATTTTGTACACAAAGGTGGCCCTACAAGGCCACAATTGCCACTCCAAATTTACAAACTGGCGCAATGCATGCATTGCGCCACTTTTTAACCCTTTGCGCTACATTATGCCTGTGCCAGATGTAATGTATGCAAGGGAGTGTTCGAAAAAATGGCTAAAAGAAATCTAAGAGATTTCTTTGCATCGTTTTTTTTGGCACTCAGAGCAGGCGTTAAAAGGAGGCACACCATTGTTTACAATGGGCCTCAATAGGCTTTGCAGGATTAGCATGAAAGATTTTGACACTAATGCTGCAAAGCTCTGAAACTAGCATCAAAAATTCTGATGCTAGTTCCCTAACTACCTAACTACTGCTGTTGTGTGCTGGGCTTAGATAAGCTGCACACATGATGGTGTTAGTGGGGTGCTAGGGGGTACAAGAAAGGTGGTGCTGCAATATGTGCAGTGCCACTTTTCATAAATCTGTCCCTCAGTCTTCTGCATTCTCATGCTGGGAGCTATCTGCAGAGGGATCCTCAAACATCTGACCCCCGGTGCCATTGAACCAGCTCAATCCCTATCTCTAAGGTTTCAGAGCTCTTCTCTCAGTGGAACAGAGTTTAAGAAAGGTGGTGATTGGGTATTGCCTTTACATCAGTCACCATTAGATAACCATCAAATGATTGCATGGCAAGTTCTGGGGTAGCTTCACTAATTTTTTATTCTTTTCCTTGTAACTGCTTATACTGTCATAGAAGTCCCAATTAAGTGTGGGGTGGGCAAATGTTGTGTAATTGGCTTTCGTGTAACTCTGCAAAATTTCACTAATATCGAGAGAAATTACATATAATGACACAAAATGCAAATCCAGCATTTAGCATTATACTTTAGTGTGAAATGCTTCTTAGCACAAAAAAATTAAAGTTCTGAGTACAACAGCTGCTTGCGATCTGGTTGTTTGCCATGTTCTCATGTTCCGTAGTATAAATTTGGTACAAACAGGACATCATTTCAATATATGGATTTATGGAGTTATTTCAGAAACAAATTTCACGTAATAAGTATAACTAGAAATTCCTCCAAAATACATGAAATTAAGCTGGCGTGTTGAAAATTTCCCCTGGGCCTAGAGTAAACAAAAAGACGACATGTAACAGAAAGACATCAGTAAGATTTTCATGTGCCAAGATACATGGGCAGGTGAAAGATGATGATCAGGAAGATGAGATTAGTTTGCAGCCCTGCCTCACAGAATGTGACTTCCTAGGTAGTACTACAAGGATTGGAGACTCATCTCTCAATTCTTTGACCAAGATGTAAATTAAGCATCACATAGGTTAATAAATATTTTACAATTAAGCAATAAATGTGTACTATATTTATATTTCTATCATTCATATGCATTTTTATATACTTGTAACTTTCAAATGAAATAATTTATTTAACGTTATTCTCTAGGGATTTTATTTGGAGTGCCTACCTCTGTTTTCAACAGTAGGGTTCTGGATGTATTCCTAGACCTCCTGAAAAGTTGGAAGTTACTGCAAAAGTGCAGTTTGCAAATGCATAAAAGTAGTAACCTTACCCAAAGATGTAAACTTACTCAAAAGTGCAATTTGTGTATTAGGCCTTCAGAGGTGATGCAAGCATTTCAGAGACTACTGGTATCTATTCTCTTTTTTCCTTGAGAAATCACAAGCAGTTTTGTACTATATTTCTTTATTATTAACCATCACACTACAAGTCTTAGGTCCTAATTATGTGTTTGGCGGTCTGAGGTCTGCTGCATTCCTGGTGGTCTAACCATCAGATTACGTCCCTAGCGGTTGGACCGCCAGGGGACCCCTGCCACTGGCAGGATCATGGTCTCCCACAGGGTGACAGCAGTCGGAGTTGTGGTCAGCCACAGCAGAGATCAGCGCTGCCGCACTGATCACAAGTCCTCTTCCCATCAGCCTTTTCATTGTCAGATCCCCACTATGAAAAGGCTGGCGGATGTCCAGTGCTGGGGGCCATAGAGGTGAGACGGGGGCCCTACACTGCCTATACCCAAGGCATGGGCAGTGCTGGGGCCCCCATGGCAGCACCCTTGGAATGAGCACTGTCTGCACTCCTGACAGTGTGCAATCTAAGGGTGCGGTTGTGCTATGGCATTGGCCTCAGCTTCCTTAAAGGAGTCAAGGCTAATGCCGTGGCACTGTTTCTGCCGGGCTGCCCGACGATAATGTTGTAATATGATGTTTCCGCTGGTCAGCCTGGTGGAAAAATTGAAATATGACTGGGAGAGGCCACCGGCATGATAGCAGCCTCCTCCCCGCTGCTTTGGTGGTCAGCTTGTCTGACTGCCAAAGAAGTACTGAGTCCCTTAGTCTTTTCTGAGGCTTCACACCAGTGCTTAATTTGTGCTATGGTTTCTGGTGTAGAGCACCAGCACTTATTTTTGAGGGCAGCACTTTTTTTTCTGCCTCAAGCATTTACTGTGGGCAAAAGACACAAATGGTAAAGACGGAGGAAGAGAAATCCGAAAAAGCGCCACAATGGGAGAAAGCAGAAAGCTGCAAGAGTGAGCTGAAGGGACAGGAAGTGGCTATAAATGGATGGAAGAGGCACAAGATGGCTTCAGGATTACGCTGCCTCATTATTCTATGTTAACACATTTAATTGCAGCAGCCATGTTTTTAAGAAGAGGGCTTTGGGCACCAGCACATTTTTATTTACAAATTAAGCACTGCTTCACATAGTATTTCAGTCGAAATTGATGCAATAGCACAACTTCAAAGGCTAATGCAGCATCTGCTGAACTACCTTCCTCCTTCAATGTGCAAACTGAACTAAATCCTCCCCCACTCGAGTGCACCAAGTCATTGGCAGTCAAGAGTCTCTGCAGGGCCTTCAGACTATCTGGAAATCATAGCAAGGATACACCCATTGATTATACCTACAAAAGCATCCGGATTGTCCCTTAAGTATTGCAAAGAGGTGCACAGTAACCAAGACATATATACGAAAAAGCAGAACAAAGAGACTAATGATATAGATATTTTTAAAAAGCCATTAATAGAGTCAGAAACCAAGATCAGCAACTAAAGCACCTTCAATCAAGCCAGAGACGGCCATGGCCTTTCACACCTTCCTACTCGGTTGGAAAATTGAAAGTCTTGGGCATCCAGCAACAATCAAAAATGTTGAATCCCTCCCGCTCGAACCCCCCACATTCAGGCTCTATGAAAATATATTTTTCTTGTAGTGCAACAAGACTCTGGAATTCCCTGTCACCAGCACTTCACACAACTCCTGGTCAGATCAAGGTTAAAAGACTCACAATACTCTTATTTCAGATACACTTTGAATAAAACGAGAATTAGCACATCACTTTTTGACTCTCTGTTTTTTATCTAGCTCTATGGTTCTTTCTTTTTAATTGATTTCTGAAGAGCTTCTTATTTGGCACCATTCATTGTCTGATATGACACTCCTATTCCTTTTTTTACCAGTAGCAAATTGGCTGTTTCTAGGTGTTTGTTATGTGGAATATGTTCTGTTGTCTCGTGAAGCACTCCAATGCCTTTGGACCAAGTTTGTTTTTATAGAAAATCATAAATGAAAAAAAAGAGGGCCCAGCTTCATTTAAGCATCCTGTGGTTTTTAATCTGGAACATCCACTAGAGAATATTGAGATATCAAAATATCATAGTCAAAATATCGAGAACCAAAATATCAAGGAGGTAACTGCATATAGGCCAGTAAAGATTTACTATTCTTAACTCCAGATCTACATATCTTGAAGATGTAGCATCCATATAAATATATGTGGATTTAAGTACAGTAAATCTATATTTACCTATATATACTTGACTATCAATGTTTTGGTTCTCAAAATTTTGGCAACAACATTCGTATAACATGATATTCCATATTGACCATTTCATACCTTCAGCATTACTCTGTACACCATGGACCACTTCCTAATTAACAAATTCTATGAATTCGCTTTTTGAGCAATGCAAAATGGTATGTAAGAAAATAGCAATTTCCTAATAGAGATTTCTTAAAATTCACAATTGCTATTAGGGAATTTCTATAATGGAATGGGACTCCTTTCAACCCTATGAGCCAGGCCCATAGGTGTGAATGGTTTTGCATTTCCTAATTTGCAAATTCCTTTTAGGAATTGCAACTTAGGTAATAATTTGCAACTTAGGTAATGCAAAACCAAGTGTGCTCGGGGCCTAAGGCCCCTTTGATGCAAGCCCTCTAAAATAAAATGTGCACATATAAAGCACACACATGTCCTAGGGGAATGTGTGTGCTACATGTCAGTTTAAAAAATGCATTTTCATTGTATCATAGTTACCACAAACTTGGAGTTGGTGGTAATTGCATTTCCTAAATGCCCAGTTCCCATTTAGGAAATGCATGATACATGTGCATAGGTACTCGCAAATATGTATTCCCTATTTGCGATTTCCTATTTAGGGAATCGCAATATGCGATTTGCAAAATTGAGTTTTGCAATTTTAGGG
Source organism: Pleurodeles waltl (assembly GCF_031143425.1). Taxonomy (NCBI): domain Eukaryota; kingdom Metazoa; phylum Chordata; class Amphibia; order Caudata; family Salamandridae; genus Pleurodeles; species Pleurodeles waltl. The sequence continues at coordinate 454,113,730 of NC_090443.1, forward strand.
AATCTCTATTTTAGCGGTTCTTTAAAATTGCACTGCAAATTCCTTTCATAACTTGTGAAAGGCTATTTTGCATTCGCAAAATGTGGAATTTTGCAATTCGCACAGTTAGTGAATGCAATATAGTTTGATACATCTGGTCCCTAGAGTGTTGTAGTGTACAAAAGTGTGTCATAAAGTGGAGTATAATGGGGTAGCATGAAGTGAAGTGGCGTACAGCATACAGTAGTATAGCGCAGAGTGGAGTGGCATAGAGTGGAGTGACATGGAGTTAAGTGGCATGGATTGGAGTGGCATGGAGTGGAGTAGCATTGAGTGGAATAGTGTACAGTGGAGTGAGTAGAGTAGCCTGGCATAGAGTTGAGTGGAGTGACATAGAGCTGATTAGCAAAGAGTGGGGTGCCTTAGAGTGGAGTGATGTGAAATACAGTAGATTGGCCTGTAGTGTCATGTTGTAGAGCAGAATGGGGTGGTATAGAGTGGAGAGCCTACTCCCTATACAACTTTTCATTTATGCCCATTCACAACTCAAAAGAATAATGCATTGAAAAGCACCAACAGTTTTGACTTCTGCATATTTGAAAAGGTCTTCTCCAACATACTCAGAACCAAAACATTAAAGGCATCAATAATGACAGCTCCCTCATAAATGTAGAATGAGTACATATAGCATAAGTAGCAGCAGAGTTATTATCTTGTGTCACACACAGATATAGCATGGTCATCAGAGATGACACACACAAAACAGGTGGTTTAACGTATTCACAGACGGTCATTATAGGCAGCAGGAGTGCATGCTTCAAAGGTGACTGGTTGAGAGGAGCGGTGACATCCTATTATCTCAGCCTTTATACTGGTACTTCTCCACACAATTATAGGGTGGACTATGTTCCTGCATCTGCTAAGTTGAGATTGAAAACATTTTTTGTGTCAAAGACCACCAACCACAATAATATAAGCTAGGGTGACACAGCAGGAAGGGAGTGGCCCGGACTCTCAAGGATTCACACAAACTAGCTGCATGAGAAAGCCTAGGTGCAAACAATTTAAGGGTAATAGTGCATGATATTCCAAGCCATATGATGTAGTCTTCACATAATTGCATATTTTACACAGCTTCCTTTTGGCCAAATGCATTGAAATTTCGACTCGAGGATGTATGTTAAATACAAAGTCATGCAAGTTTATACAAAGCACCGCTGATTCACCCTAATGTCTCGTGAATGACCAGGATAACCCTAAAATCTTTTTTTTTTTTGTCTGGACATAGCTGATAGCATCATCTACACAACTGCTGCACAGTGGCGGCTCAGCCACTATGGCGGAGGAGCATCCCCCCCCCCGTCAGCAGCAGCAGCTCCAAAGCTTTTACAGTTAAAATGCAATAAAATGCAAAGCTTTTACAGTAAAAACTCAGTAAAATATGTTTACTGCGTTTTTACTGCAAAAGGGATGGGACCACTCGCATCACAGGGACTGAGGGGGAGTGCATAGCATTCCCCTCAGTGTGCATGTATACTTGGCTGGCCATCTCTGGCACACCAAACATCCATGCGCAATAGGCTCTGTCCAACCCGGCACCTCAGTGACAGATTGGAGAGCAGGCAAAGGCTCCTACTCTGCCTCGGATCACCCAGCCAGAGTGCTCTGTCCAATCCTATCACTGCTTTCATGCTGCTAGCAGCAAGAAAGCAGCAGTAGGCTTGGACGCAGGGCAGGCTGGGAGCCTGATCCTGTCCCTGCAGATGTGGAGCGGGCATCAGTTCGGAGGTGGCACGGCAAATCATGTAAGTTTTTTTTTATTTCATTCATTTTGTTTTGTGCTCCCCTGACCCCCCGCGCTGCACCACCCCTTCTCCCTCCCTCGAGTCTCAACTGCTGCTGCACATTTTTTTAACCATTTGCATAATAAGGTGCTGCAAATTTTTACAGAGCCCAATTATTTTGTTAATCTGGGTCAAAGTGAATAGGAATTATATGGTTAATAAGTTATGGTTAGTTTCTTTAACGACAATTACAAAATAGATATTTTTCTCTAAAAAGACATTGAATTATGGGCCAACTTGGAGTTTGGCAGATAGGGTAACCGCCATGGAAAGGCTGCCGGTATGAGGACTCGTTATCCCCAGGGCAGCGCTACTTGCAGCGCTGCCATGGAGGATTACAACCACCGGGACTGCCAAGCTGCCGGCTCGCTGCAGCCTGGATGTCAGACCGTGGCAACTCCGCAACAGTCATAATATGGTGGGCCTCATCACTAGCCCATTGGCGGTGGGACCGCCACCAGGAGCCTGGTGGTCAGTAGACCGCCAGACTTGTAATGGGGCCCATAGTGTGCACAGAGCCCAGGGGTTCCCCAGAGGCTTATCAGAGGTTAAAGTAGATAATACCAATGCTCTCTTTTGTGGTATTGTGATCAAGCAGTTAAGCTTATCAGAGGGTAGAAGAAAGCATTTGTTGTACACACACAGACAATAGAAGAAGCACACACTCAATGACTTAACTCCAGACCAATGGTTTTATATAGCAAACATATCTTTTCTTAATTTATTTCTAGAACCACAAGATTCAAGTTACAGGTATGTACATTAATAGAAACGTATGTCACATATGAATCAATGTGACTTTGTTTGGAATCAGTAAATTGTACACTTTAAGAATAAATGGCAATAATCTGTTTTAAAAGTTGCCACTGTAATTTTTAGAAACAATTCCTGGGGGAGTAAAGTTAGTGCGATGTACAGGTAAGTACTTGACTTCCAGTTCCAGTCTCCGGGGTTAAGAAGTCCACAAGATGGCATTCAAGTTAACCCCAAACACCCACCACCAGCACCACTGGGCCAGCAGGGTGCAGAGGTCAAAGTTGGGGGCACTCCATTTCAGATCTGCTGTCTTTGGTGGGCAGACCTGGGGGTTTTAGAGGAGCACCGAGGGAACCACAAGTAAGCACCAAACACACACCCTCAACTGCACAGGGGTGGCTGAATGCAGGGTGTAAACAGAGCATCGGGTTCTCACTGCTTTCCTATGAGGGGACCTTGGGGGTCACTTAGAGGCTGCAGGCTGGGCCAGGGGGGGGGGGTCATTCGGGAAAAACACAGGCTGGACAAGTAGGAGGGCCACCTGCTGAATGTTGCTAAACTGGTGGTCGGGTTCTCCAAGGCCTGGGGGCTAGCGATGCAGTATAACTTTAGGCATCGGATATCTTAGTCTGGAGCTTTTACGGTCAGGGGGGTCTTCTGAATTCACACTGCAGGCATCGTGGTGATGGGGTAGGAGAGGTCAACCCAGAGTGGGCACTTGCTTGGAATCATCTGGGGATCTTCTCTAGCTGGTTGGGTCACCTGAACACGAGCAGTAGGCGTCTAGTGCAGAGTGGTTAGGACTCACGAATCCGTGGAGGCTTTGGAGTCCTTTGGTGTTGTTTCTTTTTGGACAGGGTCCTTTGGGCTGGAGGGCAGTCCTCTTGAGCTGGGCAAAGGTGACTGGTCCCGCAGGATGCATTGCTGGTCTTGTGCAGGTTCTCTGAGGCAGGAGACAGGCTGGTAAGGCTGGGCCAAGTCAGTTTGCATAGTCCTTCTTCTCTGCTGGAGGTTCAGCTTAGCAGTCCTTCTTCTTTCTTGTCAGGTCACCAGGAATCTGGTTTTTTAGAGACATTACAGGGGTCAGAGGGCAGTAGCCAATGGCCACTGTCCCTGATGGTAGCTACGCCCTTCCTGTGCCCACTCCCTTTGGGGAGGGGGCAAAATCCTAATCCTAATGGTCCCTATCTTCCAAACCAAGATGGAGTATTCTGCAGGGAGGGTGGTTACTTCAGCTCTGGATACCTTAGGGTGGTCCCAGGTGAAGTGGTTTCCTCCTTGTTTTTCCTAAGATTCCCGTCAAACTTGCCACCAAAAATGGGGCCTTGTCTGAGGGATGGGCATCTCAACTAGCTGGAGTGCCCTGAGGCAATGTAACAGGAGGCCTGAGCCTTTGAGGCTCACCGCCAGGTGTTAGAGTTCCTGCAAGGGGGAGATGTGAAGCACCTCCATCCAGAGCAGGCTTTGTTTCTGACCTCCCAGAGCACAAAGGCCCTCACCCCATGGGGTCAGAAATCTGTCTGCTAGTGGCAGGCTGGCACAGACCAATCAGCCCTACATTAGAGGACTATGTAAAATACAGGGTTCTTCTCTAAGATACCCACTGTGTGCTTTGTAGAATAATTCCAACACTGGCATCAGTGTGGGTGTTTGTGCTGAGATGTTTGATACCAAACTTCCCAGAAGTCAGTGAGGCCATTATGGAGCGGAGGAGTTCGTAATGACAAACTCCCAGACCATATACTTAATATGGCCACTATGCACTTACAATGTCTAAGAATGGACTTGGACACTGTAGGGGTATATTGCTCATGCAGCTATGCCCACACCTGTGGTATAGTGCACCCTGCCTTAGGGATGTAAGGCCTGCTAGAGGAGTGACTTACCTATGCCACAGGCAGTGTTTTGTGGGCATGGCACCCTGAGAGGGATGCCATGTTGATTTTGCCTTTTTCTCCCCACCAACACACACAATCTGCCATGGCAGTGTCACATGTTTGGTGAGGGATCCCTTAGGGTGGCACAACACATGCTGTAGCCCTTTAGGATCCTCCCTGGCCACATGGCTCTTGGTACCATTGGTACCTTTTACAAGGGACCTCTCTTTGCCAGAGGTGTGCAAATTGTGGAAAAAAATTGTACAGTTTTAGAGAAAGAACACTGGTGCTGGGGCCTGGTTAGCGGGATCCCAGCACACTCTCAGTCAAGGCAGCATCAATATCAGGCACAAAGTGTGGGGGGGTAACTGCAACAAGGGCCAGTTTCCTAACAGCTCCCATAGAAAATAAAGAAGGCAGGATATTAAAACAGCCCCCTTACAGAATAGTGTTAAGTTATATTAATTTATTTTGACTTTTTAAATATATATATCTGCTAAACTAAATGTTGAAAATATAAATAGAATTACCAAAATAAATATTATTTTTCAGTATTGATAAATATTGAATTTTCTTTGCAGTAGATGCAGCACTGTATTCATAATATTATTTGGCATACATTATAGTAAACCAAGTACATAGTTGAGCATGGTCATAGGACTAAACCTTAGTAGTGTCATGGAACCTTAAGAAAAATAAACAAAAAAAAGAAACCAAACTGTGAGCCTGACTCCACGCAGTATTCACAAGCAAGTAGATTGTGGTGCAGCAGCACCTGTTTGGCCCAGTGTCCCAGGGCTGCGCACTTGTGGTTGTGCAGTCACAATATGGGTGACTGTTAGCATGTTCTAACAGGAATGCAAAGAGTAGATCATTGCAAGTTCACACATGCTTTATCAGCCTATGCGCTTGCTCTCCACAGAGTGCAGTAGATTCTGCCAAGGCCTAGGGAAGTAGCATGCTTTGCCACCTCTCCATGCCAGGTAGTGCTGAGGCTTTCCAATGCATAACAAATTTCCCTTCCAGCTATCTGCAAGGCTAGGTTAATGAAACAAGTGGTAGTGAATATTTGCAAAAGGTTTATGAATTGTATTTTTAACAATATGGAGTTCGTGAATATGGCCCATTATCTTTGGACACTGTCTCAGGGGAACTTGAACACAATTATTTTCACACACTGTCTGTGTCCCTATAAGCATACATTATCCCATTATCTCTGTTGGGACTTGACAGTTGCTATAGATACACACTATCTTTGTGGGGGCTTGAACATGACTACCTTAACACACATTTTTAGTAGGGACTTTCACATTCCCATAATCACATGCTATATGTGTGGGGATTTGAACATCCCTATCACCATAGACTACATCTGTAGAAGTTCATCATCACAATAATCACACACTATCTCTGTGGGGACTTAAACATCAATATAGTCACACAATATATCTGTGGGGACTTGAGTATCCTTAAAACCACACACTGTCTCTGTGGGGACCTGAAAATCACTATAGCCACACACTATCCCGGTATGGACTTTGATGTCACTATAGCGCACTCACTATCTTTGTGGGGACTTGCACATGATCACCTTAATACACCACCTCTATTGGAACTGGAAAGCTCCTATAATCCTACACTATCTCTGTTTGCATTTCAACATCCTTATGTTCATACTCTATCTGTTTAAAGTTTTGAACATTATCTTTACACACTATTTTTGTGGGGACTTGAATATTTCTATAATCAGACACTATCTCCATGGGTAATTGAAATAATTATTTTCACCTGCTGCACCCGCCGCACCACCACATTGGAGCCAGCACCCATAGGAGCTGGAGGCAATGTTAAGGCCCTGTTCATCACAGGGCTGGTGGGCGGAAATGCTGCTTCCACCCGCCGGCCATGCAGTGAACTCCTAATAGGGCCCGCAGGGTTCAGGCCCCACAGGCGGCCTGAACGCAGAAAGAGTTTGGCGGGCGGCCTCCACCGCCCGCCAAACTCATAATGAGGGCCATTGTCTCTGCGGGTTGTAGACATCATTATGACATCACTCTATCTGTGTGTGGACTTGAACATCCCTATAATCACACTCTATCTTTCTGAGGACTTGTACATCACTATAGTAACACATTACCTTTGTGGAGACTTGAACATCACAATAATCGCACAGTATCTTGCTGGGTACTAGAACATCGATATTAGAAAACACTATGGTGGTCATTACAACCCTGGTGGACGGTGTTAAAGCGGCGGTAAGACCGCCAACAGGCCGGCAGTAAAAAAATCGGAATTACGACCGTGGCGGAAACTGCCAACAAACACAGCCACTTTAACACTCCGACCGCCACGGCGGTACAGACAAACAACTTGACGGTCACCGCCAACAGACAGACGGAAATCAAAATACCGCCCACAGTATCACAACCTACCAATTTGCCACCTTTTCCGGGGCGGATTCACCGCGGACAAAAACACGGCGGAAACAGGACTTTGAAGGGAAAACGTTCACCTCTACACACCCCACGAGGAATCCGGACGCCATGGATCCAGAGCTGCACATTTTTCCAGCCCTCATCTTCTTGCTCCTGTACCAGGAGCACGAGCGCCGGTGGCAAAGACAACAGTGAGTACTGCACCTACGACACAGGGGAGGGGGAGGGAAAAAACAGGGACACACGCAACACCCCCACAATCACCCACTACAACACACGCAATAATACATATTTATACATTATAGTTACACCCCTCAACCCCCCCCCAGAAGAATGCAAAGACAAAAGGAAATGAGTGTAACCATTGTAATATATTAAAATCAAATATGCAAAAAAATATATATACACCATAAACAAAATATACACCAAGCTTAGTAGTCCAGGTAGTGCTCCGATGAAGTCAGTGGAACACTGGGCCCACACGGTATGGGCGAGGCCCACACAAGATCTCCGACCATGACGGAGAGAACACTGCAGGAGCATCAGAGAGCAAGAAAACAGGCACCTCAGGGGGAGGGAAAGGGGGGGGCACCTCAGCCGGTTGAGTGCATGATGCCAAATCCACGAGGGGGCCACATGCCCACTGTTCAATCGTGGGGAGTGCAAAGCCACAGTCTCTCAAGTCTCTACAGTGGGTGAGTTGCCCACTGTTCCATCCTGGGGAGTGCAAAGCCACAGTCTCTCAAGTCTCTACAGTGGGTGGGTTGCCCACTGTTCCATCCTGGAGAGTGCAAAGCCACAGTCTCTCAAGTGGATGCAATTCTCCACTGGTTCTGGAGGGGGCTTTGTGCCCAGAGTGCTTCATCCTGCTAAGGACTGAGGTAGTGGATGCCTTTCTCCACTGGTTCTGGAGGGGGCTTTGTGCCCAGAGTGCTTCATCCTGCCAAGGACTGAGGTAGTGGATGTAACTCTCCACTGGTTCTGGAGGGGGCTTTGTGCCCAGAGTGCTTCATCCTGCCCGTGGCGGCCTCAGTAGTGTCGGAATCATTGGCGCTCACTGGCCTGCAGTGCTGCTGGCGGCGGTGTCCTGGGCAGCGGTTCTGCTGGTGGCAGTCTTGTCCTGGCCTGCAGTGCTGCTGGCGGCGGTGTCCTGGGCAGCGGTTATGTTGGTGGCGGTCTTGTCCTGGCCCTCGGTGCTGCTGGCGGTCCTGTCTTGGGCAGCGGTTCAGCTGGTGGCGGTCTTTTCCTGGCCTGCGGTGCTGCTGGCGGTCCTGTTTTGGGCAGCCGGGCTGCTGCTGGCGGTCTTCTCCTGGCCTGCGGTGCTGCTGGCGGTCCTGTCTTGGGTAGCAAGGCTGCTGCTGGCGGTCTTCTCCTGGGCAGCGGGGCTGCTGCTGGCGGTCCTGTCCTGGGAAGTGGGGCTGCTGCTGGTGGTCCTGTCTTGGGCAGCGGGGCTGCTGCTAGTGGTCTTCTCCTGGCCAGTGGGGCTGCTGGCGGTCTTGTCCGCTGTGCTGATCTTCCCAGACTTGCCGGTTTTAATGTGCCCCTTCCCCACCTTGGATGGTGTTGCAGCTGTCTCCACACTCCCAACTGTACCCCTGGGAGCGGCTTTGGTGGCTGATTTCTTTCCCCTCTCCCGCCGGGCACTGTCCAACTTTTTATGCTTGACAGGCGGGGGACTGTCCGTGCTGTGGCTCCTTGCCACACTGGCTGCCCTGCTGCCTGGTGCACTCCATAATCTGGAGACTACTGGCACCACTGGTCCCGCTGATGTTGTGGCTGAGGTGCTAGGTTGGGACCTGGAGAGTGGGGCCCTAGGAGACTGAAGGGGTGGGGTAGGTGAGGGAAAGAGGTCAAGGCTGGCCAGGAAAAGTTTCTTAGGAACACTGGGACGGTAGCTGAAGGGGGTTTGGGAGTGGAGGAAGAGGTTGTGGTGAGGTAGATGGCTGTTGAGTGGGTGTGTGGCTGCGTTTGTGTGCCTTGGGAGGTGGCCTCACAGACACACTGGGAGAGGACACAGGGGATGTGTGAATGGTAGTGGGGGTGTTGACTGCACGTGAGCGGGGTGTGATGGTGCGTGTGCTGGTGATGGACGTAGTGGCTGAGGATGTAGTGCATGCAAGTGTGAGTGGAGACGAGACAGGGAGGGAGGAGGGAGATGACGAGGAGGGAGACACAGTGGAGGCAGTGGATGTTGGTGTGTCTGCATGTGTGTGATGCTTGCGTAAGTGCCTGTGGGATGTGTGGTGCTTATATTTGCCAGAGCTTCCCTTGTGTGTTGAGGTGTGCATGCTGGTCTGATGATGTGCTTGGGATAGGCTGAGATACAGGGGTGTGGGTCTGGGTGGAGGAAGTTGGAGGGGGGAGGCTAGAGACAGGGACAATGGCTGCCATCAGTGCTGAGGCCAGAGTCTGAAAAGCTCGCCAAAGGGCTGCCTGACATGAGTGAATGCCCTCCAGGTATGCATTGGTCTGTTGGAACTGCCTCTCTACACCTGGATGGCATTCAAAATGGTAGACTGCCCAACATGGAGGGACTCGAGGAGGTCAATGGCCTCCTCACTGAGGGCAGCAGGGGTGACTGGGGCAGGGCCTGAGGTGCCTGGGGCGAAGGTGATGCCCACCCTCCTGGGTGAGCGGGCACGGGGTAAAAGCTGAGGGGCTGCTGGGAGGGAGGTACTGGTAGGGGGGTGGTGGCTGTACCTGTAGATGCGGGGGCACAGATGGGGCCACCACCGCAAGGGAGCTCCCATCAGAGGAGGAGTCTGTATTGCTGGTGTCAGCTCCTGTACCCGCCGTGGAGCTCCCCCGCCCTCCGTCCCACTGGTGACTTCAGACTCCGTAGTGTAGCCCTCCGGGGCCATGTGGGATGCAGCTCCCTCCTGCTCCGGTGCCACTGCTCCTCCGCCTGATGATGCTAATGCACACAAGACCAGGGAGACCACAAAAAGGGGGGGGAGACAGAAGAAAGACATGTTGAGTGCATGCAATACCGCTACCGTTGGTGGACACGACAGACACAGAAGCCCCCTGCATTACGCCGTGCACTTGGAGTCCACTATTCAATCCCTGGGACATGGCTTACAAGGCTATGGACGATTTCTGCACACATGGATGTCACAGGAGCCTGACTAGGTGTAGTTGGCACTGTACACAGGTGGGGTGGGGTGCCACAGGGCCTGCCTTAAGAAGGGACCTTTCCTACTAAACTCACCCTGGCCTAGGGGAACCCACAGCCCACCTCCCCCACCCAGACACCTACATTGCGCGCTGAATCAGCAGAATGAGAGTGTACTCACCCCCTTATGGCTGCTCTACTGCCCTCAAGTGCCCATCCAACTCTGGATATGCCACCGCCAGGATGTGGAACATCAGGGGGTCATGGTGCGACGGGCACCCCTCCCACATTGGTAGGCCATCCCCAGCTGGGCCTCCGCCGTCTTCTTGCTCCAGCGGCGAATGTCCTCCCATCTTTTCCGGTAGTGGGTGCTCCGTCTGTGGTGGACCCGCAGGGTCCGGACTTCCTTGGCGATGACACGCCAAATATCCTTCTTCTGGTGGGCGCTGACCTATAGGAAAAGTACAGGGGAAAGGAGAAGATTTAACCGTACGCACCGTCACAGTCATTGGCCCGCATCCCTACCCTTGCCATGACGCACATGCACTCACCGTTGTATCATGCACGCCTCATTCTCCCCCCCATCTTTCATCAACGCCACTCCAAACAGTCATTGCCCATACGGCACAGTGTGCTCACCTGTTGGTCTGGAGGACCGTAGAATAGCGTGTACTGGGGAGGGACCCCATCCACTAGTTTCTCCAACTCCACCGTACTGAAGGCAGGGGCCTTTCCCAAGACACACAAGCCATTCTCTCTTCCAGACTGAGGTCACAGCAGCACTTGCAGTGTAGGTCCTCTCCTGTCGAAGATCAGGTATCGAGTGATTGAACAGATAGAAAATGGTGGTCACGTCTGTGGCGGTGAGTACCGTCACCACCGGCGTACATCATCATTGGCTCCTGGGACCCATAGGGTCCAATGTTAACCAATGCAGAATTGCGCCGCGGTCTTCGACCGCCTACCGCGACGGTGTACAACGCCAGAGCAGTTACCTCATATCCCATTGCTCCACCTTACAGGTCAGGCAGCCGCCATTTCATGGGCCCACATGGCACTATTTTTGACTGCATCACACATACCTGGGCCTTGCCTAAACACTCATATAGGCAAATGTCTAATTGCTAATATTTTCAGAGTGAGCTGTGTTTACGTACCTCAGAGTTGGTTCACTCTCTGCTCGCTGTTCTCCTCCATAGGCACCGTCCGCTGGGGCATGTGAGGAGATGGCGGCATCCTCTGGTGTACAGACCGCTGGTGGACCTGTCGACAATGGAGGAGCGACATGTGATCATCACCTGCAGACTTGATCGTGCCACAATCCTAGAAGTGTGTGCCCAGTTGGAGCCAGACCTGATGTCAGCTATCCGCCATCCCACAGGAATCCCCCCTCAAGTGCAGGTGCTGTCGGTACTCCATTTCCTAGCAAGTGGGTCTTTTCAAACTACAGTGGCCATTAGCATGAGGGATGTACCAGCCTATGTTTTCCAACGTGTTGTCCAGAGTGTTGTCTGCCCTGCTGAAACACATGCGGAGCTACATCGTTTTCCCTCAGGTGGAGGATTTGCCTACAGTGAAAGGTGATTTCTATGCCCTGGGAGATATCCCCAACATCATAGGTGCCATTGATGGGACACATGTGGCCTTGGTACCCCCCGCAGGAGTGAACAGGTGTACAGAAACCGGAAGAGTTACCATTCCATGAATGTGCAGATGGTGTGTTTGGCAGACCAGTACATCTCCCATGTTAATGCAAAATTCCCTGGCTCAGTGCATGACGCTTACATCCTGCGGAATAGCAGCATTCCTTATGTGATGGGGCAACTCCAGAGGCACATGGACCCAATACATTGGAAATAGTTGTCTGGGTCTGTGGATGTCCCTATGAGTTAGTGTGTGTCTAACAGTTGTCCCTCGACATTTGCAGGTGACTCTGGTTACCCCAAAGTGTCATGGCTACTGACCCCAGTGAGGAATCCCAGGACAAGGGCAGAGGAACGCTACAATGAGGCCCATGGGCGAACTAGGAGGATTATAGAGTGGACCTTCGGCCTCCTGAAGGCCAGGTCCCAGTTCCTGCATATGACTGGTGGTGCCCTATTCTACTCACCAAAGAAGGTATGCCAGATTATAGTGGCCTGCTGTATGCTTCACAACTTGGCTTTGCGATGACAGGTGCCTTTTCTGCAGGAGGATGGTCCAGAAGGAGGTGTTGTGGCAGCTGTGGAGCCTGTTGACAGTGAAGACGAGGAAGCAGAAGAAGAGGACATCGACAACAGGAACACGGTGATCCTGCAATACTTCCAGTGAGACACAGGTAAGAAGACAACACTGCCTGCTACATCTAATTTAAATCTACTACCTCTCTACTGTCTGTCATGTTCACCCAGTCTATGGTCACTGAGTTGTCACTTTCCCTTACGGTTTCACAGATGTGGGTCCCACTGTGTGACATCTGCTTTGTTTCCTCATGGACTTGAGCTGTGTGACATAGGTATGTTGACATTACATTGGGAAGAGCATTTTGCCACTGTAATTGCTAATACACTATTTCAAAATCACAGACAGACTCCTGATTGTTTTGTGCTTTAAGGGTGTTTATTTAAGTGCTCAATATTGGAGAGGGTTGTAGAATGGTGAGGGGTGATGGTGGAGGAATGTCCATGGCAGAGTCCAGTCTATTAGTCTCACAGATGCATTGTCCAAAGGGGCATAGGAAGTGCAGCTGGGGCAGTTTAAGGATGGACAGGGTGACAAGGTGGGACAAATAGATGACAATCAGGGCAGTCTCATTTCTTGGCGGGGGTCTTGGCATCGTTCTCTGTCTTTGTCCTGGATCTCAGGGACCGTTTGCGGGGTGGTTCTCCCTCTGCAGGGGGTGGGGTGCTAGTGTGGTGGTCCTGTGGCGGTGCCTCTTGTCCACTAGTGCCGGCGGAGGTGGTGGGCAGTTCATCATCCAGGCTAGGGACAGGGGACCCTTGTTGTGCCACAGTGTCGCTCCTGGTGTTCACAAGTTCTTTCAGCACCCTTGCAATGGTGCCCAGGGTGGAATTGATGGATTTTAGTTCCTCCCTGAAGCCCAAATACTGTTCCTCCTGCAGCCGCTGGGTTTCCTGAAACTTGGCCAGTACCGTTGGCATCGCCTCCTGGGAATGGTGGTAGGCTCCCATGATGTTGTAGAGGGCCTCGTGGAGAGTGGGTTCCCTGGGCCTGTCCTCCCCCTGTCGCACAGCAGCCCTCCCAGTTCCCCTGTGTTCCTGGGCCTCTGTCCCCTGAACCGTGTGCCCACTTCCACTGACCCCAGGTCCCTGTTATTGTTGGGGTGGTGGGTTAGCCTGGGTTCCCTTTAGTGGTGGACACACTGCTTCTTGTCGTGTCCTGGGGACGGAGGTATGGGCCCGCTGGGTGGGTTCTGTGCTGGTGTTTCCAGAGGGGGGAAGGTCTGTAGTGGCTTGTGCCAGTGTGAGGGGAACTGACTGTCCCGAGGTCCCAGATGGGCCGGGCTGGTCATCTAGATCCAGTTGGACAGAGCTGCTGTCATCATTGTGGGCCTCTTCTGTGGGTTGAGTGGACATGTCTGGACCCTCCTGTCCGGTGAAGTTGGGTAGGGGTCCTGGGAATGGTGGTAGGCTCCCATGATGTTGTAGAGGGCCTCGTGGAGAGTGGGTTCCCTGGGCCTGTCCTCCCCCTGTCGCACAGCAGCCCTCCCAGTTCCCCTGTGTTCCTGGGCCTCTGTCCCCTGAACCGTGTGCCCACTTCCACTGACCCCAGGTCCCTGTTGTTGTTGGGGTGGTGGGTTAGCCTGGGTTCCCTTTAGTGGTGGACACACTGCTTCTTGTCGTGTCCTGGGGACGGAGGTATGGGCCCGCTGGGTGGGTTCTGTGCTGGTGTTTCCAGAGGGGGGAAGGTCTGTAGTGGCTTGTGCCAGTGTGAGGGGAACTGACTGTCCCGAGGTCCCAGATGGGCCGGGCTGGTCATCTAGATCCAGTTGGACAGAGCTGCTGTCATCATTGTGGGCCTCTTCTGTGGGTGGAGTGGACATGTCTGGACCCTCCTGTCCGGTGAAGTTGGGTAGGGGTCCTGCAGGGGTGTAAAGGCATGATTATTGCATCTGTGTGTGCCATGGTGTGCAATGGTGGGTGCCCGTGTACCCCAGTGCTTGCATTCCTGTGTGGGACCTTGTGTGATGATGGTTTAGGGGGGTGCTTGGGGATGTGCAGTGGCCATGCTTTGGTGATGGGTGTCCATGCTTTGGTGTTACATGCAGGGCTTGGGACGTGTGGTTTGTGATATTGGGACATGTGTGAGGAGTTGTAGTGATGGGGATGAGGGCGAGGGTGGGGGTATGTGATGGCATGCAGGTAGGGTGGGGGATGTAATAGTTAAGATTTGACTTACCAGAGTCCATTCCTCCAGCTACTCCTGCGAGGCCCTCAGGATGCAGTATAGCCAAGACCTGCTCCTCCCATGTTGTTAGTTGTGGGGGAGGAGGTGGGGGTCTGCCGCCAGTCCTCTGTACCGCGATGTGGTGTCTTGAGACCACGGAACGCACCTTCCCCCGTAGGTCGTTCCACTTCTTCTTGATGTCATCCCGTGTTCTTGGATGCTGTCCCACTGCGTTGACTCTGTCCACGATTCTGCGCCATAGCTCATCTTCCTAGCTATGGAGGTGTGCTGCATCTGCGATCCGAATAACTGTGGCCCTACCCGGATGATTTCCTCCACCATGACCCTGAGCTCCTCCTCAGAGAATTTGGGGTGTCTTTTCGGGGCCATGGGGTGATGTGAGTGATGTGTGGGGTGGTGTGTGTTGTGATGTGTGAGGTGATATTTAGAGGTGTGTTGTGTGAAGTGCGTGGATGTTATGTGAGTGATAATGTTGAGTGCCTGTGGATGCTAGTGTTGTTGATGGTGGTGGCTCTCTCTGGCTTTCAGTGGTAATTGTGGTTGTAGGGGTTTGTGGGTGATGTGGGTGTGTGTTTTATAGTGGTGTGAGTGTGTGGGAGTGGTGTGTGTATGTGTATCAGGTGTATTTATTTTGAACTGTCCAATGTGGTAGTGTTTTGTAAGTGTGTGTGTATTTTAAGCGCGGCGGTGTGTACCGCCAATGGAATACCGAGGTTGAAAGACCACCGAGTGGATTCGTGGGTCGTGATAGTGTGGGCGTATTCCTGTTGGCGTGACAGTGTTGGTTTTGTTATCGCCAGTTTATCACTGACCTTTGGTGTGGCGGACTTGTGTGGGTGTCTAAATTTTGGCGGATTCCGGGTCTTTGGGTCATAATGACTGTGGCAGAATTCCGCTGCGTTGTGTTGGCTGTCTTCTGCACTGCGGTAAGTGGCTTTTACCGCCAATGTTGTAATGGCCCCCACAGTGTTAGGGGGAGACTGCAATTGTGTCCTTGATGGGATGTTTGACCAAGAGCCACCACGGCGAACATGGAAGCACATATGACAGGACAACTGAGGGGTCTACAACAGGAGTGAAACCTACTGGATGTCTGGTGAGTGAGACATCCTGACTCCAGGGTATTCTCATGTTACACACCAGCTGCAGGATTGCATAGCCACCTGGACTACTGCTTTTATCAACTGGTCTGACACAGAGAGTGAAAGTGGTTACTTATTTGGCATGCTACCTCTCAGACCAATTTGCATTGTTGATGATCCTGTAGAATAGTTGTGTATGCCCTACGGTGCCCTTGTGGTGATAACTCGTGGAGGCATTTTCGGACCATCATTTGCCACCACAATCCATGAGGAGCTGTTTCATTATTTCCCCGAAATCTGGGGCACTCCCAGAAGTAGGGGTCACGACTGAGAGGGGATGAAAGTGGTGATCAGAGAGATTTGTATTAAGACCTCATAGAGTGTAAGACGACAGAACAGGACCTCTCCCAGAAGGAAATCAAGCCACTAGACATAGAAAACACACTCCAAGTCCAACTACAGCACCTCAGGGAATGTCAGCAAATCCATAAAGACCTTCTAGATGACTGGTGTACACTGGAGAAACACACTCACACAGCATACCGACAGCGACTGCATGCAGAGAGACAAAACTGAGGTGATGCTTGCACAACTGCTTAAACAGCAGGAGTTGTCTTTGGGGGATCAGTCTGGAACATTTGTTTACTCCCAAACTATGATTAATGAAGAGTTTCATGCCCACCTCTCCACCACCCATGGAGGAGGTGGTGGGTGACCGGGCAATTACATGCGAGAGTTCCTTGATGGAGTTGACCTTCCTGGGTTGAGGGAAGAGGATGGAACTGCCATGGATATTCCCATTACTAGGGATGAACTATGGGTGACGTTGAAGCAATTAAAACCCGCTAAAACTCTGGCAGGCGATGGTCTCCCGACCTAATTTTATCAAAAATATGTAGAAGAGATTGTAGAAAAATTGTTGGAGGTCTATCACAAAGCACTACAATGGGGACAATTGCCCTCCACTATGTGCAAGGTCCTGGTGGTTTTAGTACTGAAGCCCAGCAAAGACCCGGAGATTGTCTCATCTTACCACCCAATTTTGCTTTTAAATGTAAATATTAAAATATTTAGCGTGTACTGGCAGCACAGTCGCTCCTAAATTTAACCTCATTGATTCAAGTGGATCAATGTGGGTTTATACCACAGAGAAGCACAATGCACAGTCTTCACAGGTTGTTTCAAAATCCCTCATGCCCCATTCCCATTTAAGAGGGACACTATGCTTTGTCCCTCTCGGACACCGAGCAGGTGATTTGACTCAGTTGACTGGAAGTACTTATGGCCTATCGTGGAAAAAATGGGATATGGTCCCAAATATATAGTATGGGTCAAATTGTTATATATTGACCCGGATGCCAGGGTATGGATGGGTGGTATTGGGTCTGAAATATTTGCACTGTACAGGAGTACCTATCAGGTTTGCCCCTTATCCCCCTTACTGTTCGCCCTGACTATGAAACCTGCTACCGTACAGAAGAAATACGCCACTTGCTCATCTTGATGTGTTTGATGTAATTCTGCAGCAGACTTTGTGCATGTGGTGTGGCAGTGTTCTGTGATTGTGCCTTACTGGACAATAGCATTGGAGACTTTAAATAAGGTGATTTGATGGGAGGTACTGTGTTCTCCACAAATAGTACTGCTGGGGCTCACCCGGACCCCAGTGAAAAAGAAACTCAGCCACTTGTTCCTTCTGTTCAGGCTGCTGTTGGTGAAAAGGCACAGCACCATTAAAAGGAGTGTACAACACCCTACCTACGCTGCTTGACTTAGAGATATATTTGAAAGGGCAAGGGGAGGTGTAATCAGAATTTTTGGAAAATGAGTTATTGGTAATGGCAGGTAGATACCTCCACTTAGCAATAGGCCACTAACCTCCACTTAGCTCTAGTTAGGTCTCAGTAAATTAAACCCAGCTCAACCCTTGGTAGCTTGGCAACGAGCATCAAGGCTTAACTTAGGAGACAGAGGGGGTCATTCTGACCCCCGCCGGTGGCGGATGCCGCCGGCCTGGCGGGAACCGCCAGAAGACCGTACCTCGGTCAAAAGACCGCGGCGGTCATTCTGAGTTTCCTGCTGGGCTGGCGGGCGACCGCCAGAAGGCCGCCCGCCCGCCCAGCGGGAAACCCCCTTCCACGAGGATGCCGGGTCCGAATGGAGCCGGCGGAGTGGAAGGTGTGCGACGGGTGCAGTTGCACCCGTCGCGATTTTCAGTGTCTGCCACGCAGACACTGAAAATCTATGTGGGGCCCTGTTAGGGGGCCCCTGCACTGCCCATGCCAGTGGCATGGGCACTGCAGGGGCCCCCAGGGGCCCCATGACACCCGTTCCCGCCAGCCAGGTTCTGGCGGTGAAAAACGGCAGAACCAGGCTGGCGGGAAGGGGGTCGGAATCCCCATGGCGGCGCTGCTTGCAGCGCCGCCATGGAGGATTCCCTGGGGCAGCGGGAAGCCGGCGGGAAACCGCCGGCTTCCCTTTTCTGACCGCGGCTTTACCGCCGCGGTCAGAATGCCCCCGGAAGCACCGCCAGCCTGTTGGCGGTGCTTCCGCGGTCGTTGGCCCTGGCGGTCAGAATGACCCCCAGAGTGTAAAGCATTCAAATATCACAAATCAGTAATTAAATAAAACACAGGAAACAGTTTAAAAATCCAAAACCAATTTATAAAAATAGATTATATGTTTATCTTTAAAATGACACAAAAACGAATAAAATCAGATAAGGGGAACCGGAGATATTAATTTTGAAAGAATAATAGTTTTTTTAGCGCCTAGAAACAAAAAGCGCCAATCGGGTCATCTGGTTGCACCTCGACCGGGGCAAAGTCAAAGTTTAATGCCGACCGCGATGGAGCACGGCCCGGCTACAGGCCGCGGGAGGCCTCGGTCAAAAGTTTACCTTCGCACTTAGTCATTTTTCTGAAGATTGTCTTCAGCGGGATGAACCTGCCAGTCCAATACGACCTCCTGGAACCCTTCTCTGGATACGAGTCGCGGGAATCCTCAGTGGAGATTTTTACCTTCGGACTTAGTAGTTTTTTCGAGGTGAAAATCCTTCGACCGGGGTAAACCTGGATCTTGATCCGACGTCCTTGGAGCCCTCCTTGGATACACTGGCTGGGAGGTCCCGGTCAACTTTGTACGTTCGGACTTAGTCTCGTTTTTGGAGATTTTCTTCACTGGGACGAACCTGCAAATCAGACCGGGTCGCGGTTGAAGCAAGCCGGCTAGAGTTGCTGCGGCGGGTCAGACCCTCTATGGAGCTTTTTTTCAAAAGTTCTCCAAACTTCTGGATCTTCTTCCAGATGTTCCTTTAAGGTTCTTTTGTGGTCCACAGCTCACCCCAAGGGTCCAGAATCTCTGAGATGATCCTTGGGGGTGTGGAATACAAATCCCAGAACGCACCTGCCACAAACTCCTTTTTGGCCACTGGCCAATGGTCAGCTGGTTGATTTCTTCAGGAGTTGGTGCAGGGGACTCTGGTTAGCAATTTTTCACCTGTAGCAAACAGGGAATCCCTCCTTGAACCAGTTGAAGCCAGGCAAAGTCCTTCTTGTGGTGAAACCCAAGTGTGCAGCTGGTGCAGTCCTTCAGAGTGCAGGGTCCAGGTGCAGGCCAGGGGTCCAGCAAGGCAGTCCTTCCCTTCTGTAGTTCATCCTGGTAGGGATGTGGTATGGAAGTGAGGTGTGGGTGCAGGTCTGCCAGTTTATTCCTTGCTCCTGGGTGAAAAACAGGGGGGTCTTGGTTCTCCAATCAGGTGCAGGGTCCTTCCCCCTGTGATGACCACTTCCTGGGAAGTGTGGCAAAAATCAATCCCAGGAGGCAACATTCTTCAAAAATCCATCATGGCTGAAAATGATTTTTGGAATTTACATCTGGCTGAGCCCACCCACTGGTGTGGCTAAAAATCATAAACACACCCCTCTCCTGCCCTCACCTAATCTAATCAAAGGGGCACCTAGTTTTCTGGGGTTTCAGGATGTGGGGGTGTTGTTGGGTTTCTCCAAATGTCCTTCTCTGCCTTTGAAGACCAGTTTGGCAGCTCTCCCCCTTCCTGCCTCACCATCTGCTGAGGGGAAATTCCCTCCCACAGGCACATCTCTTTGTGTGAAGCCAAGCCACTTCACACCTCATCAAGGTAGCCTGGCCAGGCTGCCAGAGGTTGACCAATCAGAGCACAGCAGCAAAAACAATGCAGGACTGAAATTGGCAACTTTTCAGGTAAAGTTTGAAACTCTTTACCTGAACAAGTTATATTAAATCAAATAACTGGAAGTTGTGGGATGTATTATACCAATTAATTTGATACCAAACTCTCGGTATCTGTCACTTAAGGGGACTTTTAAAATTAAAATAAAGTCTCCCCATTCTAGCCTATGAAGGCCATTCACTGCAATGAGGGTAAAATAAATTTGGCTGTTTTTACCTCACCAGGGCTTATAAAACTATTTTATAAGGTCCCTGCTTATAGTTACATGGCACCAAGCCCTAGGGGCACATAGGGCAAACCCTAGGGGTGACATATATGTAAAGATAAGGTAGTTTAAGATTTTGGAACTACTTTTAATTCCAAAGTTGATTTTGCATATAACTTTAATTTAAAAGCAGCCAGCAAGGGAGGCCTGCCTTTAAAATGACACTGGGCACCTCAGCAGTGCACCTATGGGTGCACTACCTATGCTGTGGTCCCTAAACCTACATGCCCTACCATATACTAGAGACTTATAGGTAGGTTGACTAAGCCAATTATAATTAGCCTAATTTGCATGCTGATTTTACACAGAGCATAGGCCCTGGGACTGGTTAGCAGTACCCAGGGCACTATCAGAGTCAGGAAAACACCAGCCAAAAGTGGAAAATGGTGGCAAAAAGTTAGGGGGCCTCTGCAATCAGCCCTGTTTTCTCACAAGAATGAAGCATGTAAGGAAAGATGAGCAATTGGAAGATGATTTAGCTGCCTGGGCACTGATGGTGACAGAGCTACGAGATGGGGAAAGGGCAGGAGTGGCTGAGGGGGACCTTGAGGGGGGAGTGAGTGCAGGATTCTAAGTGGAATGAATAATATTGGAGAGATGTTACATGATTGCCAGGTCCAGATTATTCATTCACCTGGACTGCGAACCAATGACCATACATTCTTGGATTGCTCACGCACCACTCAGTTGATGTCCCAGTTGTTTCTTCATGAGTAATAAGATTAGAACACGAACATGTATGCTGCAACAACTAAGCAGCATGAGGAGGTTGGGGGTAAATATGGATTTGTTCATTGTTCAAATATTGTGGTAACTCTTGCTTGTAGTGTATACTGGTTCAATGGAGTTTTGATGTGGAATATTTCTCCTATGATGCCAATAAAAAAAACCCGGAGAAAAAGAGTCACAGAGACTCTTGCAAGATTTAAAAACAGAGCAGAAATAAAATGATAACAAATACTGCAATCCCAAAAGACTCTTGTAGAAAAAATGGCAGTCAGGCAGCATTTCTATATGCTAAAAGCCCCAGAGAGGCTACCTCCAGGGTGTAAAACAATATATTTGGGATGGTCACGTGTGCCCCTCTAGCTGACCCATTAGAGGCCCCGGGAAGTCCTCCCACAGGGATGATTTTTCGGGGGGGATGGGGTACCTGGGGCCAAAATCAGCCCAGGGAGGGGTCTGTGCCCCCCCCATTTAATGTAGTGCTCAACCCTAGGGGATAGGGTCCCCACAGCTGAAGTAGGCCCTGAAAGGGAGCTGTCTACCCTTTGCCTCCTTCAAAATGGCGCTGGTCCCTGGGGGGTGGGGCCCCCGGGACATAATTGGCCCAGGAAGGGGACACGTGCCACCTGCCCTTTAATTTTAATGGGTGGCACTGGAGAATGGGGTTCCCACGGCAAGGCCATATTGCCAACCACCCACTGTGCATGGGCAAATGCTGTGTGCAGTATGGGGTTGGCTGCATGGGGAGTGTTGGCTGCAGTCAACCTCCCACCACACATGGCCAAAGGCTGTGCACAGCAGGGGATTGCTTTCAAGTATGGTAATTCATTATTAGTTATCATTGTTAAAAAAATCTAGCAATTACTAGTATTGTTAAAGTTAGGTGTAACAAAAAATGTGTGTTTTTGATTGCACCTTAAAAATTCACTGAAAAAACCAAAGGTTTAAGTAATATTGGAGTTAGGTGAATGTCTCACTGTCAACGGTAATATTTTGAACTAAAAAACACAGAAATTCACCAATTGTAGTTAGCAGCACTAACTAAAGCTGCTGCCTCATCCATGCATTTCTTATGTCCTCATATATGACATCCCTCATGGCATGCTCTGTGACATCATTTATGACATCACTGATGACATCTCAAATTACATCATTGATGACATCAGTGATGACACAACTAAACATTAAAATTCTAAACATTTAAATAGTATAAAACAAAACATATATTAATTAATTTACACACTAAATAAAATGTAAATCCAAAACACATTTACTAAACACTATAAACATAAAAAACATTTTAAAATAAAAACATTTATTAATTAATGCTAAATAATGATTAACCAATAGCATGCAAACTATTGGTGTCTAAGGATATTTAATATACTATTCCCACCACAATAGTACGTAGGGAAAGTGTTGGACTTCCGAAGGGTTAAAATAACTATTCCTACTCCACTCACTGAAAAAGTAGAGAAAGTGTTTGACTTCGGAAGTGTGAAATTTACTGTTCTTACTCAGGTCTAAATAATAGTAGGGACAGTGTTGAACTTCGGATGGGTTAAGTATACTTTTACCATTCCAAACAATTTGGGTTAAGTGTACTGTTTCCATTCCAAACAATTTAACATTAGAGAAAGCATTGGATTTAGCGTAAAATTTACAATTTCCACTCAAGTCTGTGCATTAGTAGGGAAATCACTGGATTTCTGAAGATAGAAATTCTTTGTTCCCACTCCAGTCAGTGCAACAGTAGAGAAAGTGTTAGTCTTTGGAGGGGTAAAATGTACTATTTCCTCTACAGTCTATGTAACAGTAGAGAAAGCATTGAATTTTGGAGAGGTAAAATATATTATTCTCACTCTAGTGGAAGTGTTGGACTTTAGAGGGTTATAATATACTATTCCCACTTCAGTTTCTGAAACAGTATGGAAAGCACTGAATTTCAGGGGGTGAAATTTACTATTCTGACACCAAACAGTGCAACAAGAGGGAATTGCTGAACTACAAAGAGGTTAATTTTACTATTTCTACTGCAGTCTAAGGAAGAGTAGGGAACGTACTTCAGTTCAAACACATTACATATATTAGTAATCACATGAATGTAAAAGGAATATTAATTAACATAAAACACATATTACCTACTGGCGGTCACCGGTAGGTAGTTATAGTTAGGACCTAGTTTCCATGGAAAAAGTGTTTTTTGGCTTGCCTATATCTAAGACACTGTTTGCCGAATCTTCATAAATGTTGTTTTAAAAAGTGCCTTTTATGGTCTTGTTGTACATGGAAAGTTCCAGAATGATCCGTCAAGTGGGGGCAGAGAAAAGGGGAGGGGGGCATGAAAGTATGTTTCCTAGTTAATTCCCATAGACTCTTTGGACACGCCTGCAGGCCAAACCGCTGGAAGGAATAACACCAAATGTCATAAAAAGGTAGCTTTTGGTCTGCAGATTATGGTTGTTGTTACCTGGTGAAATTCTGTTCAGTAGTTTTCAATATAATAAAGGGAAATAAATTGTATACCTAAGCCATGGATCCATGGAGATCGCTTGTTGAAATCTGATTGGCTGCCAATACTTCAAACAAGAAGTGTTGGCAGCGATCTTGGCACTTTGCTTCAGTGGACAGAAAAAGGGGGAGGGTGTGTATATTCACAGTGAAATCCATGACTGGAGCCAATGATCCATCAAGAATTTGAAAAAAAAGAGTGCAGAGTATTGCACTTATAGGTTAATTAGCCCCCAGGTGGGCCAGGTCCTGGCACCACCCCGAGGACTTATTGAAGCCCCAGGGACCACCACCTC
Organism: Pleurodeles waltl; assembly: GCF_031143425.1. Classification (NCBI taxonomy): domain Eukaryota; kingdom Metazoa; phylum Chordata; class Amphibia; order Caudata; family Salamandridae; genus Pleurodeles; species Pleurodeles waltl. The sequence continues at coordinate 454,137,233 of NC_090443.1, forward strand.
CGTGGGGCTAAATATTATTATATGTGGGGGGGCTGCGCAGAACCCCCTGGCCCTGGGGATGACCACCTTCCTGGGGCAGCAATATAACACATATGGGGGCTGTGCAGACCCCCGGGACCCAGGGATAACCACTCGACCCGGGGCTAAAACTAATTATGTAGGCAGGCTGCGTGGAATCTCACAGGCCCTGGGAACCACCACCTTCCCAGAGCCACAGTACCGAAATAAAGCAGGGGGCCTGTCTGGCCCCACTAGACCCCAGGGACCACCACTTCCTGGTGCTGCACTTAATATATGATGGAGGGCCATGCAGACCCCCCTGGTCCCCAGGGACCACCACCTCCCTTAAGGCTGATAGCTTTATTAAAAATATATAAAAATATATGAATGGGGCAATGCGGCCCCCTTTCTTGGCCATCTATGGCCCTGGGTACTACCACCCCCAAGGCCAGCTCTCAAAAGGTAGCTATTTTCTTTTGCTCGGCCTGAGCTGTGACAGGGCCCACCAGGAAAAAGCAAACACTTTGGCCCTGATTCTAAGCTTGGCGGGCGGCGGGAGCCGCCCGCCAAGCGGGAACCGCCAGAAGACCGTACCGCGGTCAAAAGACCGCGGCGGTCATTCTGGGTTTCCCACTGGGCTGGCGGGCGACCGCCAAAAGCCGCCCGCCAGCCCAGCGGGAAACACCCTTCCCACGAGGAAGCCGGCTCAGAATGGAGCCGGCGGAGTGGGAAGGTGCGACGGGTGCAGTTGCACCCGTCGCGAATTTCAGTGTCTGCAAAGCAGACACTGAAATTCTGAGTGGGGCCCGCTTACGGGGGCCCCTGCAGTGCCCATGCCATTGGCATGGGCACTGCAGGGGCCCCCAGGGGCCCCACGACACCCCATACTGCCATCCTGTTCCTGGCGGGTGAACCGCCAGGAACTGGATGGCGGTATGGGGTGCCATGGCTGCGCCGCCATGGCGGATTCCCATGGGCAGCGGAAAGTCGGCGGTACACCGCCGGCTTTCCGCTTCTGGCCGCGGCTGTACCGCCGCGGTCAGAATGCCCGGCGGAGCACCGCCAGCCTGTTGGCGGTGCTACCGCCGACCCCGGCCCTGGCGGTATTTACCGCCAGGGTCAGAATGACCCCCTTTGTTTCTTGCAAGCCGGAGCTTTAAAAGTGTTCCCACTTACTGAAAGTGGAGATTTCATCCCGCAGACATGAAGGCAGGGCAAAAGTTGAAATTATAGCTCTTGCACACTGAAAGCTGCTATTTGCAGCAGCTCCTTGTGTTCAGGAGCAATACTGGTTCCCTAAGGAGGCAAGGAGCTGGCTGGGGCTTCGGGGGCTTTGAGGCACCTCCCTCAGCCCCAAACATATTTACTGGGTACCCTGGGAGGGGACAGGGTACCTTTGAACACCTGGCTCGGCCTCAGGGGGCCCCCACTTAATTTTATTGATGTAGACCTAGGGAGGTGGTTGTCCCTGTGGAACGGGAAGTCTGTGCACCTCCTGCTTTTTTAATCATAAAGCCCCAGGAAAGTGAAGGTCCCTGGGGCCCTGGGGGAGGGTCTGTATGGCCCCCTTAACAATTGATATTATGTTGCACTGGGGAGGTGTTTGTCCGCATGGGCTCGGGGGTCCATGCACCCCGCCATATATTTATTTATTGTCATTCTGTGGAGGTGGTGGAATTATGGTTACAGAATAAAACTGAAAAACAACTGATATTCTCCCAGAGCACAATCTATAACTCGTACACATACAAACACTGACTTGCACAACAAATGTATTGTTTAAAACCTCACAATAGTTATACCTATAAATAACAATGTGAAATGTAATCAAACAAAAATTATACCATAGTCTGTGTCAAAGCATTAAGGGAAATATAAATGTGCTAGATAATCTCAACTGAAAAATGATTGACAACATTTGTATTTATATCTTTTTCCTTAAAGGTGAGGTCATGAGTATTGCATTTGGTTTGCAAATTATGCCGCGCAGAGCAGTTGTGTGTCCCCCGCAGTACCCAAAATCTTCCCATGCCTGGTACACTGAAACCAGTGCAAGCTTCAGGGAAATGTTTCAGCCTATGGGAGATCACAGGTCTGGTTTCCCCTAGAGGTCCTAGAAGCTTGCCAAAAGCTAGACCCTTTAGCACCTGCATTCACTACTGATACGCATGGTGAAGTCTGTGTGCAACAGGGATCAGATTCTCACAGAAGGTGGAGCACAGGGCATGGAGTCTTCAGAGTTTGTTCACCACACAGGTTAAATAGGAAAGATTTTGCTAAAAGATGATTCTGTACTGTAGGGATGGTAAATAACACTATTTGAAAAAGAAGCCCACAGCCTCTAGATGTAAATGAACCTAATCGTTGAAGGACACCATTTTGTGTCTGTTCCTTCATAGTGCCAGAAGGAAGTTTAATTAATTGCTATCATATCCTCTCAGGGTAATAGAGAAGGCCACAAAGCAGTACAGACAACACCAGGACCATCTTCTGCACTGCCAGAAGGCTGTTGTGGTGATGACTACCATCTCCAGATTTCTGCTTCACCTCAGCAAGAAAGGAAGAGTTTTGTGAGGTCCGACAGAAAAAGTAAATGCCTGAAAGGCTTGTACATTTGTAATTAGGTGTTAGAAAGAGGTGATTCAGGCATGTACACATTTGGAATGTCAGGAAGGAGAAAGCATCTCTAGGCAATGCATCACAATTAATTTTCCCGTGTGGAAATTCAAAGACGTGGCAGGAGCAAGAAGAAGAAGGTTTTTACACAGATGTTGCTCGGGGCAATGAGGATGATCCTGATTTATGACAATGCATTTGCAACATATTACACCTATGGCAAACAAAAATCAATATTTTACCAAACTTGGATAGAAAAACAGATATATACAAAAATGGAGCCAAAATGTTTTTTTTCCAGTTAAACAAGAATTACGTTAATACATATTTAAAAATGGTTTCTTAAAAAAAGAAATAAGTTCTATCATATAAACACATTTAACCCCTTAGCTGCTGGGCCGTTCCCCCCCCCAGTGCTGAGCCCTTTTTTGGCTATTTGGGGTAGTTCGCGCTTAGGCCTTCATAACTTTTTGTCCACATAAGCTATAACGCCAAATTTGCATCCTTTTTTTCCAACATCCTAGGGATTCTAATGGTACCCAGAGTTTGTGGTTTCCCCTGGAGGAGACCAAGAAATTATCCAAAATACAGTGAAAATTTCGTTTTTTTCCAAAAAAATGGAAAAAAAGGACTTGCCGAAGAAGGCTTGTGGTTTTTTCCCTGAATATGGCAATCACCATCTTCCCACCTTTCAGGAACGGGCAGACTTGAATCAGAAAAACACATTTTTCAAGACAAATTTGGCATTTTACTGGGACATACCCCATTTTTACTATTTTTGGTGCTTTCAGCCTCCTTCCTGTTAGTGACAGGAATGGGTGTGAAACCAATGCTGGATCCCGGAAATCTAAACATTTCTGAAAACTAGACAAAATTCTGAATTCAGCAAGGGGTCATTTGTGTAGATCAAGGTTTTCCTACAGAAAATAACAGCTGAAATAAAAAAATATTGAAATTGAGCTGAAAACAACAGCCATTTTTCTTTATGTTTTACTCTGTAACTTTTTCCTGCGATGTCAGATTTTTTAAAGCAATATTCCGTTATGTCTGCTGGACTTTTCTGGTTGTGGGGATGTAAAGGGCTTGTAGGTTCATCAAGAACCCTAGGTACCCAGAGCCAATAAATGAGCTGCACCCTGCAGTTGGTTTTCATTCTATACTGGGTATACACCATTTCATTTGCTGAAATATGAAGAGTGAAAAATAGGTATCAAGAAAACCTTTGCATTTCCAAAATGGGCTCAAGATAAGGATTTGAGGAGCAGTGGTTATTTGCACATCTCTGAATTCCGGGGTGCCCATACTAGCATGTGAATTGCAGGGCATTTCTCAAATAGACGTCTTTTTTACACACTCTCTTATATTTGGAAGGAAAAAATGTAGAGAAAGATAAGGGGCAATAACACTTGTTTTGCTATTCTATGTTCCCCCAAGTCTCCCGATAAAAATGATACCTCACTTGTGTGGGTAGGCCTAGTGCCCGCGACAGGAAATGCCCCAAAACACAACGTGGACACATCCCATTTTTTTACAGAAAATAGAGCTGTTTTTTCAAAGTGCCTACCTGTAGATTTTGGCCTCTAGCTCAGCTAGCACCTAGGGAAACCTACCAACCCTGTGCATTTTTGAAAACCAGAGACCTAGGGAAATCCAAGATGGGGTGACTTGTGGGGCTCTGACCAGGTTCTGTTACCCAGAATCCTTTGCAAACCTCAAAATGTGGCTAAAAAAACACGTTTTCCTCACATTTCGGTGACAGAAAGTTCTGGAATCTGAGAGGAGCCACAAATTTCATTCCACCCAGCGTTCCCCCAAGTCTCCCGATAAAAATGATACCTCACTTGTGTGGGTAGGCCTAGCGCCCGCGACAGGAAATGCCCCAAAAACACAACATGGACACATCCTATTTTTGGACAGAAAACAGAGCAGTTTTTTGCAAAGTGCCTACCTGTAGATTTTGGCCTCTAGCTCAGCCAGCACCTAGGGAAACCTACCAAACCTGTGCATTTTTGAAAACTAGAGACGTAGGGGAATCCAAGATGGGGTGACTTGTGGGGCTCTGACCAGGTTCTGTTACCCAGAATCCTTTGCAAATCTCAAAATGTGGCTAAAAAAACACGTTTTCCTCACATTTCGGTGACAGAAAGTTCTGGATTCTGAGAGGAGCCACAAATTTCCTTCCACCCAGAGTTCCCCCAAGTCTCCCGATACAAATGATACCTCACTTGTGTGGGTAGGCCTAGCGCCCGCAACAGGAAATGGCTCAAAACACAATGTGGACACATCCCATTTTTTGACAGAAAACAGAGCAGTTTTTTGCTAAGTGCCTACCTGTAGATTTTGGCCTCTAGCTTAGCTGGCACCTAGGGAAACCTACCAAACCTGTGCATTTTTTAAAACTAGAGACCTAGGGGAATCCAAGATGGGGTGACTTGTGGGGCTCTGACCAGGTTCTGTTACCCAGAATCCTTTGCAAACCTGAAAATGTGGCTAAAATCACACGTTTTCCTCACATTTCGGTGACAGAAAGTTCTGGAATCTGAGAGGAGCCACAAATTTCCTTCCATCCAGCGTTCCCCCAAGTCTCCCAATAAAAATGATACCTCACTTGTGTGGGTAGGCATAGCGCCAGCGACAGGAAAGGCCCCAAAACACAACGTGGACACATCACATTTTTTCATAGAAAACAGTGCCTACCTGTGGATTTTGGCCTCTAGCTCAGCCGGCACCTGGGGAAACCTAGCAAACCAGCGCATTTTTGAAAACTAGAAACCCAGGGGAATCCGAGATGGGGTGACTTGTGGGGCTCTGACCAGGTTCTGTTACACAGAATCCTTTGCAAACATCAAAATTTGGCCAAAAAAACACTTTTGTCTCTCATTTCGGTGACAGAAAGTTCTGGAATCTGAGAGGAGCCACAAATTTCCTTCCACCCAGCATTCCCCCAAGTCTCCCGATAAAAATGGTAGCCCACTTGTGTGTGTAGGCCTGGTGCCCACGACAGGAATAGATCACACAACGGTCAATGTTGGTTCTTACATCAGGCAGCTGTTGACCCTGGGGTGATCCATTCCTGACGCAGGCACTAGGTGTAGGCACTCAAGCGGGGTAGTGTTTTTATCTGGACAGGTGAGGAATCACTGGGTGGTAGGAATTTTGTGGATCCCAGCATATTCCTGTAGTTTGTGTGACAGAAATGCAAGAAAAATAGAGTTTTTATTCAACATTTCAGCTTTGCAGGGTGTTCTGGGTAAGAAAACTTTGGGGAATCCACACAAGTCACACCTCTGTGGACTCCCCCGAATGTCTAGTTTCCAGAAATGTTTGGGTTTAGTGTGTTTCTCTATATGGCCGCCGAACCCAGGACCAAAAACACAGGTGCCTGCCTTACAAAACCAGTTTGTTTTGCGATAGATAATTTAGATGTCTCCACTATACGATTTGGGCGGTGGAATTTGGGGCTGAACTAAATTGGGGAGCTCCCAAGAGAGCATTCTCTCTCTCTCTCTCTGCTTGCCGCCGCATTCACCTGCTGTCTGGGTTAGGCTAACCCACTATTATCCAGTTGCACAGACTGCTTGCGAAGGGACAGCAGGACTGTCCTAATCACCTCCCTCATAATGTACTGGAAGAGGAGTTATCGAATGGGACTCCTCCGACTGAAAAATCACTCCCAGAGTGTGCGCCATTGTCCTATCCCTCAGATGCTGTCTCAGTATCTGATGTCTCAGTCTCTGATCCTATGTCAGAGCTGTCCTCTATAACCCGAGTGACGGCAGCAGTCATCCATCAAGATGCCATCTCTGCTATTGGCTAAACTGTTGCTCTAAAGCACTATCCTACGTAGACAGTCACAAAATCGATGGTGTGTGTGAGATACGTGCAACAATAGAGGCCACCTTACTTGCGCTTCTTCCCTCAATCAGCACGTTCTTTCAAGACACTCAAACAACACCTTGTCACATACCATTCGTCACAGTCTTTAGCACCTCCTGTGCCCAGTCCAACAATCATTATTGGTGCTCCCACTCCCTCCTCGGATTCCCTAATTACCATCCAGCAAAAGTGCCCTTCATCTCTCCATAGTCGCCCTCCTCCCCGCACATACATTTCATTTGTATTATAGCGCAGGTAATGGCTGACTTTACTAATGTACTCAGCTACATAAAATACAGATTTGCTCTTTGCAGTAGGCATATAAACCTTCTGCGCTTCTTTATGGCACTAAAACTGCCACTAGACAAGTCTGACCCTTTTGTAGCAGAAACATAATCACAATACTTACTTGACTTTTTTATTGCTGCCTAAAAGCTACAGTTGAAAAGCGTCAGTTGAAGTATGTGCATTGCTTTGAAGACGCAAGCTGCAACTGCAAGACAACTGGTGGCAAATCTATATATAAATATATATATATATATATAAAAATATATATATATATATATATATCACTTTTATATGTGGGTCTGGTTTTCCTGGGGGCCGATCGCAGCCCCCAGGGAAACCACACACATATTGACAAAAGTGATATATATATATATATATATATATATATATATATATATATATATATATATATATATATATATATATATATATAGATCTATCTCTCTATATATAGCTACATAGATATATGTATATATATATATATATATATATATATATATATATATATATACATATATCTATATATATCTATAGATCTATCTATAGATATATCCATGTACATAGATATATCTACATAGATATATATATATATATATATATATATATATATATATATATATATATTTTTTTTTTTTTGTATTGTTTCCTTGGGGGCCAAAATGGCCCCCAGGGAAACCCTACAACAACTGAAAAAAATATTGCCCCCACAGGGGGTCGCCCTGCCCACGGGCGACCCCCTGTCCATTTATCATTATTATTATCATTATTTTTTTTAAATGTTGCCCCTGGGGGGAGCGCAATCGCCTACCTTTTTTTAAAAAAAATATGCCCCCAGGGGGGTTGGCTCATTTTCCGAGGGGGCTGACCCCCCCAAGTGAAATTCCTGAAACTATTTCCTGGCCTCCGACCGCAGCACAGCTGCGATCGGGGGCCAGGAAACACTTGCAGAAGGCCTCGTAAGAAAGGGGAGAGTCTCCCCTTTCTTACGAGGCCTTCCTGAAACTGTTTCCTGGCCCCCGATCGCAGCTGTTCTGCGGTCCGGGGCCAGGAAACCTAAAAAGTGTTTCCTGGCCCCCGATCGCAGCTGTGCTGCGATCGAGGGCCAGGAAACACTTTCAGGAAGGCATCATAAGAAAGGGGAGAGTGTCCCCTTTCTTACGAGGCCTTCCCGAACGTGGGGATGGCCGTTTGTGGCAGTTTTCCCCATCGGAGCACGAAGCGGCCGCACGACTGCTTCCTGCTCCGATGGGGAAATCAACATTGTAACGTCAGCGCGCCTCGCGGCACGCTGACGTCACAAAGGGTCGGGGGAGACACGTAAGAGCTTGCGTGTCTCCCAGGGATTAAAAAAAATAAAAAATCCTTGGGTGTGACGCACCCGAGGATTTATTAACCCCTTCCCTGGTGTCGGCCACTGGTCGTGACCCGCACGAGGGAGGTAGTGTGGGCGTCGGCCAGTGGCCGACTCCCGCAGTAAAGAGGTTAAAGAACAAAAACACAAACAAAAGAATGATATTGTAATCTAGTTATATACAATGCTGTTTGTTGTGTTGGTTGGCCTCCCATAGCAGGTTAAGTAGAGGGCTTGGCTCAAAACCAATCCCTGTAAACAATATCTGCTGCAGAGAGCTAAGATTTGAATGCAGCAGAGTTTGAACTTGTGTGGTGGTTTGAGCATGGAACCTGACTAGATGCAAGGACATCCTGTCTGGGCCCACTGCCAGGATTGGGTGCTAATATTACCCACCCTGAGGCACACAGCTGCTTGTTTGGAGTATGTGTGGTCAACAGTGGCTGTTTGAGAACAGGTTCTGCCTGTGGAACCCCTGTGATAGGTAGTGTAAAGGGCCTTGCAATCTCTGCTTCTCATGGCTAAAGGCAAGTATTGCAAGGGTAAGATATCCCTTACTATTTTTATATAGGGCCAGCATTGATTCTCTACAAAGTACAGCCAAAGTCTGTGCGCACTGATGGCTAGCTGGAAATGGATATTGAAGCCCAAAAGACAAGCCATTGTGGCACAGGATCCAATAAGTCTATAAATGCACTGAAAACAGTTTCAACTTACGTTTGGTTAGGGTTCCTTAACATATGCTTGAATATCTCTGAAAATCACTGAAAAACACACACTTGAAAGATTAGTTATGTTTATAAAAATAAAACCAAAAATAAAATGATATTCACTAGCTATGATACAGTAAATGAACCATAACACACTTAGGGGGTCATTCCGACCCCGGCGGGCGGCGGGTGCCGCCCGCCGGGCGGAGACCGCCAAAAGACCGTACCGCGGTCAAATGACCGCGGCGGTCATTCAGACTTTCCCGGTGGGCGGGCGGGCGACCGCCAAAAGGCCACCCGCCCACCCAGCGGGAAAGCCCCAGCAACGATGAAGCCGGCTCCGAATGGAGCCGGCGGAGTTGCTGGTGTGCGACGGGTGCAGTGGCACCCGTCGCGATTTTCAGTGTCTGCTTTGCAGACACTGAAAATCTTAATGGGGCCCTGTTAGGGGGCCCCTGCAGTGCCCATGCCAGTGGCATGGGCACTGCAGGGGCCCCCAGGGGCCCCACGACACCCGTTCCCACCAGCCTCTTCCTGGCGGTGTAAACCGCCAGGAACAGGCTGGCGGGAAGGGGGTCGGAATCCCCATGGCGGCGCTGCTTGCAGCGCCGCCGTGGAGGATTCCCTGGGGCAGGGGAAAACCGGCGGGAAACCGCCGGTTTCCCTTTTCTGACCGCGGCTTTACCACGATGAATGAAACCACAATAAATGAAACCAGAGTGTGGGGTCATTTTTCTTATTTTTTGTTCTGGGCTGCTCACCTTACCCTGGTGGTTCCGGGCTAAAAAGTATATAAGACTGCCAGCACTAAATAGGTGGACAGTTTGATTTACTTACACTGATAGCCTGAGTCTGTTGGGCTTTTGGTGTAAGGTTTCTGTTGGCTCTGCCAGCATGGGCACCACCATCAAAAACATTATGGTCAACCGAATAGTAAATAAATCAGGTGGACAGTCAGTTTGGCAAACAGGGTACTCTGCCACATTTGTGGTGAAGTATCAGGTCTAAAAAAACTGCAAGGAGGTCCTTAGCTACTTTAAAAAAATCAAAGTTCAACATTAGGCCAAGGCTGGAGGCTGTAGCTGGGCATACCTCCACAAGGGTGCATACCTTTATTGAGAAGCTCTGTTAAACCTTTTTCCATGTGGCAAACAGCTCTCGGCAGGATGAACCTTGTTTTCATGCCCGCTTAGGTTGCATTCTTCCTGTGCAAGCCTCTGAAAGCCTTTCTTCCTGTGTAAGTCTCTCAGTCCTCCACAAGTGGAAAAATTAGAAAACAATCCCACTTTTTACCAACTGCTGGGAAAGGTCTTTCTGGTCAGTTCTGCAATCAATAGCTTTTCAGGGTAAGATTCTAGCCACCAGGTCTCCCTCTAGCCAGTACATCAATTTCCATTTACCTGTGGTCAGCTGGACCCTAATGGATTTAGGAGTCTTTTGGCTTATTGTATCTCTGAAACAGAAAAACAGTTTCAGTCCTTTGACACCAGCAGGAGTCAGGAGCCCTTGAATCCTGAGTCCATGAATGAAAACGATTCTTCCAGCAAGAGTTAAAAGTTAAGAGTCTTCCAGCAGGGCCTTCTCCGGGTAGCGTCTTTGCTGATCCAGGAATGCTCTGAGGAGGTGGTGGCTGAGGTACCAGATCTATCCTGTGAACTAACCAGTGTTGGGAGAAATTCTGTCACCAAAGCTAAACTATTTTCCCAGTCTCTCACCTTTTTTATAGCTCTTCCTCTTTCCCTTAATGTGAAATTATCCAGGAGACCCTGTTTCATAATGCAGAACACTTCAGCCACCAGGTAGGTCTGTCTTCAGAGCCTTGACCACTCCTCTATTTAGATGAGCTTTCCCACCACCTGACATTATCCAAATGAGATCTCTGCCCCACTATGGCTAAGGCCTGGCTATTTCGGAGGGGCTTTTGAATGAATAAGAAAAGCCACTCCACGTATTCAAGGCTGAGGCTGTTTTTTGTGCCCCAAAGTTCTGAGGTAAATGTAATTTAAGCTTCTCCTCAGGTTTGTTGAGAGACTGTACATTTGTTTTGGTCTGCATAAATGCCCGAAAGATCTCTGAAATTGAAATTCTGGTGTCTTCACAAATCATCGGTGGTACTATTCCTTGTTTTTTAAGAAGACCTTATGTTCACTGCAATGACTTTTTAGGTTCAGAATATTCACAAAGATGGACATCTGTCCACAATACCTGTGTTGGTTTAGTGTGGTATGATCAAAATTATTAGAAAGGGCCATGGACAATTGAGCTTGACTGTGTCCTTTCCAACTCAGAAAGAGTTCAAAGCAGGTCTTTCCCTCTTCAACCCTACTATTCATACTGTCACTACAGTATTTGGCCTGAATTATCAAGATGGATCATTAAAGGATAGGCTTTTGTTGGTGGAGTATGATACAATATCACTCTATGCCAATAACATTTGTCTTTATGTGGAAGACTCTGACATGGTGTGCAATACCAGATACTGAATACCTTTACATTCTACTCCCAACACTTGACTGAAGTCCTAGGATAAAATCATAAAAATGGAAGCTGACCCATGTTAATGCTGTGATGAAATGGTAGATTTACTAACGAGACTCCTCTCTGGGTGGGTTTCAGAATGAGGGACCAAGGCAGTTAATGCAGTTCAGACAATCTGATTTCGATTAGGATTATATCATGAGAAGGGTATTTGGGGGCCAGCAAGCATGAAGTCATCTAGGGCCAGATGTAGGAACGCAAAAAAATAGCGAGTCGTAAATTGCGACTCCATGCGAATCGCTATTTCTGACTCGCAAAACGATATGCCAGGAAAAATCGCTATTCCAAATAGTCGCACCGCAATTTGCGACCTCGCTTTTTGCGAGGTCGCAAATTGCACGGAGGGTGTGGTCCTGTGTCGCAAATTGCGACTGACTCGTAAATTGCACACTGGTGAAAATTAAACTTTTGAAAAACCCACTTCCTGGTTCTGAGTGATGACATCAGAACCAGGAAGTAACCCCATGGAACAGGGAGGAGCCCACCTAGTCCAAACTGCAGAGCCACACCCAGGTGAGAGGAGCTGCAGCAACAATGGCTACACAGGAGAAGGAGACACCCAATGGAGTCAGAAAACGCAAACATAAGTTTTCCGAGAAGGAGTTGGAGGTGCTCACCGAGGAGTGCTGCCTGCACCATGAGGAATTATTTGGCAAGGCAGCAATGAGTGTCCCTGACAGCCACAAAAAGAAGATCTGGCAGGACATCCTGAACAAAATAAATGCCATCGGTGTCAAATGCCGCACCCTGGATGAGGTCCGCAAAAGGTGATATGACCTTTGCTCCAGGACCAAGGAGAAGGTGGCGGAGAACATGAGGGAGATGCATGGCACTGGAGAGGACCATCTACTGTACCACCCCGTACAGCCATCGAAACCATGGTGGAGACAACTCTGGATCCAGAGGCTGTACTGGGCATTGGAGACCTAGACAGTTCAGCACCAGGAACATCAAGAAAGTAAGTAAAAAAAATAATGTATTTACACCAGCCTATGCACCATGCACACAATCACAGTACACATCAACAGGCACCTCCAGATTAGCTCCATTCACAGTTTTGCAACCTATCGAACAGTGCAATATGGGCAATGTAGTACAGTAGTCCAAATATAGGGAAATGTTTATTCTGAGGCATCAAACATATGTGCAACACTGACAGTGTATCCCCTATGTCCCACAGGTCTCCCACAAGGCCCCCCCATCAGCACCACTGTGCAGGGAGAGGATCATGGCACTGACACAGAGGAGGAGGCTGCCACAGACACTGCAGGGGAGTGCAGGACAACACCACCCGTCCAATCGGCACAGAACAACATGGATGATCCTGCTCTGGGTATAGAGGCAGCCATTGGGACACCGGGGCCAATGCCTAGGGAGAGTCAACGAGGGGGATCATCTGGCTCGGTGCATGGACGACGACGCACAATGCAGTCTGTGCGTAGGGAGGATGTTGCAGATGAGGATTTATTGGGACTGGAGGCATCCTTATTGCAGAGTCACTGGCTGCAAAATAGACAAATGCGGTTAATGAACCGTAATCTTTCAAGACTGCAGAACACAATCACGCATGGGCTGGCAAATGTGGACAACCAGTTCACTACAATGAACACTCACTTGGGTAACCTGACTACCTCCATAGACAACTTGGTCAGGGAACTGGTGGCTGACAGGGCAAATGCACGGCGCAGGGAGCACAATACTGCTGCCCGTTTAGACAGGCTAGGTGTGTCTATAGGGCACCTGGCTACCACTACAACCTGCCTGTCAGCCTGCAATTTTGCATGAGATGTGGCTCGAGGACTTGGCCGCATCAGCCATGCGGTGGACCTGTTGGAGACCAGACAGGCAGCAAGGGGCATTGGGGATACCCCGTAGGACAGTGAGGAGGTCTCCAGTGTGAGTAGTGTGTCTGCCACTGATGCACGTGTGTTGCGGAGTAGCAGTGCACGGCAGGGCTCAGGGGACCAACCTGAATTAAGCCATGGTGGCCGCAGTTGCAGGAGGCTGTGAGCTACTGACATGTGGTGTTACAGAGGCACATGCACATAATGTGTCAGACTACACTTTATTTTTGCATTCTGTAGTATAGTTGACGATTGTTTCCACAATATAGTCTTGCAATAAAAGGGTTAATTTGTTGAACTACACAACTGGGCAATGTGTTTCTTACATTAGTGAGTGTTGTCATGGTTGCTACGACCTTCCAAAGTAGTGGGTTGCTATGTTGTTCCGCCTCTGTCTGCCCTCCATTGCGATGCTTCTATCCCCAGGCTGTCGGAGTGGTAGCTCTTGCTCCTCATCCTCCGAATCTGTACAGTCAGGGGTGAGATATAGCCCACATCTGGTGGCAATGTTGTGTAGGATGGCACAGGTGGCAGCTATCTTGCATGCTGTTTCTGTGGCATACTGAATTGCTCCTCCACTTTTTTGCAGACATCGGAATCGTGACTTCAACAAGCCAAACATCCTCTCTGTGACAGCTCTGGTCCGCCGATGTGCAATGTTGTAACGCCTCTCATTCTGATTGCCAGCTGTTAGGTAAGGGGTGAGTATCCATGGTCTCAGGGCATATGCACTGTGACCTGTTTGACAAAAGAGGCAAATTTAGGAGGGCATCACAGGGTTACGCAGTAACATGTATTGTAATGCTTCAGAGTGTACTCGCCAGTGCCTAATAAAAATCCTTCTCCAAACTCCCCACGTTCTAGGCGTTGATGTATCCCACTGTGCCTGAATATGTATGCATCATGTGTACTCCCTGGATATTTAGCCACAATGTCAGTAATGACATTATGGGCGTCACATACCACCTTAGTACATTTCCTATTACGGAACACATATTCCAGATTTGCTGGTGGGCAAATTGGTATAAGTGTCCCGTCCATACACCCTATTACATGGGGGGAGTTGGAAATTCTGTAAAAGTCCAACTTGCTGCTGTTAATTTCTGCCTCATTTCTGGGAAGGTATTTATATCTGGACATGTGTGCGAGTATGGCATCTAGGAAACGTCTGAAGAATCTTGAGAGGGCACTTTGGGATACCCCACCTGCCACTGCAATCACCCGCTGACAGCTACCCAAGGCCAAGAGGTGCAGTGAATATAGCACTTGCACATGTGTGGGGATGGCGCTGCCGTGCATTGTTTGGAGTTCTAGCTGAGGTTTCAGCAGTTCAATTATCTCTAAGATAACAGCGCTGCTCAGCCTGTTATTCTCATAAATCTTCTCCTCAGTTTGTTGAAATAGTGTCTGCCTGGTTCGGTATTTCCTCTCCTGTCTCTGCCTCCTCCTCCTCTGCTGGGCAGCCTGGACTCTCCTCCTCCATGCAATCACGTATCGTGCAGCCATTTTCAGTAACCCAGATACCTTCTGGGTCTCCTTTTATACTTTGGTTCTGGTTACCACCTGCTCAGAATCAGTGGTAATCTAGGTGTGCAAAACAGGCTTTTTGTGACTAGTCGCAATTTGTGACTGGATTTTGCATACGGTTTGCGACTCGCAAATTTTGACTTCCTAATTCCGAGTCGCAAAATTAGGTCGTAAATTTTGCCAGTCGGTAATGGGTTGCATCGCTATTTGGTACTCCGAAATGGGATTTGTACATCCCATTTTGCATTTTGCGGGGTCGCAAATAGCGCTGCGACCCATTTGTGACTCGAAAACCTTTGCTACATCTGGCCCCTGATCATTTATTTGTGAAATATGGCATGGATTTTAAGATTCCTATAGTTTGGTCATGTCCTACATACAAAAACTGATGTATATCTAGGATTGACAGACTGCTGGGCCCTCAAAAGGTACCAAAAGACTTTGGCCCTCATTACAACCCTGGCGGTAAATCCCGCTTTCCGCTGTGCTGAAGACCGCCAACATACCATTGCGGCAGCGGAATTCCGCTACAGGTATCACGACCCACAGCTCACAATCCGCCACAATACAGACACCCACACAAGTCCGCCACACCAAAGGTCAGTGATAAACTGGCGATAGCAAAACCTACACCATCACGCCAACAAGAAACGGCGACATTATCACGACACACGAATCAACGCGGCGGTCTTTCAACTGCGGTAATCCATTGGCGGTACCCACCACTGCGCTCAAAATACACACACATTTACAAAACACAACTACATTGGACTATTCGAAATACAGACACCCGATACACATACACACACCACACCCACACACCCCATCCAATATAAAGCACACACCCACATTACCCACAAACCCTTACAACCAAAAATCTGAAAGAAGGCCAGAGAGAGAGATTAGCTAACACAACACCAGCATACACAGACACAAAACACTATCACCTATACAACATCCACGCACCTCAAACAACACACACCAACACATCCCCTCACACATCACAACAGACAGCACCTCACACATCACCCACACCACATCATGGCACCTCAAAGACACCCCAGGTTTTCAGAGGAGGAGCTCAGGGTCATGGTGGAGGAAATCATCCGGGTAGAGCCACAGCTATTCGGATCACAGGTGTTCCAACATCCATTGCAAGGAAGCTGGAGCTATGGTGGAGAATTGTCGACAGGGTCAATGCAGTGGGACAGGATCCAAGAACACGGGATGACATCAGGAAGAGGTGGACCAACCTACGGGGGAAGGTACGTTCC
The DNA here is from genome assembly GCF_031143425.1 of Pleurodeles waltl. NCBI lineage: Eukaryota > Metazoa > Chordata > Amphibia > Caudata > Salamandridae > Pleurodeles > Pleurodeles waltl. The sequence continues at coordinate 454,153,257 of NC_090443.1, forward strand.
GTGGTATCCAGACAACAGATTGCTGTACAGAGGACTGGTGGTGGACCCCCACCTCCTCCCACACAACTAACAACATGGGAGGAGCAAGTCTTGGCGATCATGCATCCTGAGGGCCTTGCAGGAGTAGCTGGAGGACTGGACTCTGGTAAGTCATATCTTTACTACCATATCCCCCCACCCCACCTGCATGCCATCACATATTCCCACTCTTACCCTCACCCCATCACTCCATCAACTCCATATGTCCCACAATCACAACCCACACATCTCAATACCAAGGCCCTGCATGCAACACCTATGCATGGACCACTGTCACCAAAGCATGGCCAGTACAGAAACCCACACAGACCCCAAACCAACTATCACAAAAGGGTTAACACAATGACGCAAGCACAAGAGTAGAGGGTACCGCACCCAATGCACAAGATGGCACACACAGATACTAAAATTATGCATTTACATACCAACAGGACCCATACCCAACTTCACCGGACAGGAGGTGCCAGACATATCCAGTCCCCCCACAGAAGAGGCCCACAGTGATGACAGCAGCTCTGCATGCCAGGATCAAGATGACCAGCCTGGCCCATCAGGGACCTCGGGACAGTCGGTTCCCCTGACACAGTCACAAACCACCACAGAGCCTCCCCCCTCAAGAAACACCACCACAGCACCTACCCAGCGGGCCCATCCCTCTGTCCCCAGTACACATGAATCAGCAGTGTGTCCACCACTACAGGGAACCCAGGCAATCCCACCAACCCAAGACAATCAGGGACCTGGGATCAGTGGAAGTGGGCACACAGTTCAGGGGACAGAGGCACAGCATAACAGGGAAGCTGGGAGGACTGCTGTGTGATGGGGGAGGACAGGCCCAGGGAACCCACTCTCTACGAGGCACTCTCCAACATCATGGGAGGATACCACCATTCCTAGGAGACCATGGGCATGGTACTGGCCAAGTTTCAGGAGACACAGCGGCTGCAGGAGGAACACTACCTTGGGATCAGGGAGGACTTGAAGTCCATTAACACCACCCTGGTCACCATTGCAGGGGTGCTGCGAGACCTTGTCAACACCATGAGGGACACAGTGGCACACAAACGGATCCCTGACACTAGCCTGGATGATGAAGATCCCTCCACCGGCGCTAGTGGACAGGAGGCATCGCCACAGGAACAACAGGCCACCAGCACCCCAACCCTTGCAGAAGGAGAACCAGCCTGCAAACGGTCCCTGAGATCCAGGAACAAGACAGAGAACATTGCCAAGACCCCCACCAGGAAATAAGACCCTCCTGAATGTCACCCTTCTGTCCCACTTTGTCATCATGTCCACCTTAAACTGCCATTGCTCCACTTCCTATGCCCCATTGGACAATGCACCTGTGATACAAATAGAGTGGGCTCTGCCATGGGCATACCTCCACCATCACCCCTGCCCATTTCACCCCCCCTCCACTTATTTGCACAGAAATAAACACCCTTGATTCACAAAACAATCTGGAGTCAGTCTGTGCTTTCACAAATGTGTAATTGCAAAATCTCTGGAATATAGCAATGTCAATGTACTTGTTCACATACCAAGATTACACAGCTGTAGGCCAAGAGTAAACATAGCAGAGGGCACAAATTGGGAGCCAGATCTGTGAAATGGAAAGCCAAAGTAACAAGTCAGGGTCCATATACAGAGTGAAAAAGTCAGATTTATGCTAGCTCCTACAATAGTATGAGATGTGGGAAGCAGTTCCATCTGCTTACCTGTGTGTCACTGGAACTATTGCATGATGATGTTGTTTCGGTTGTCTACATCTTCTTCTTCTGTCTCCTCTTCTTCACTTTCCACAGCCTCCACAGCTGCCCCAAGACCAAAATCGGGCTCATTCTCCTGCAGAAAAGGCACCTGGCATCCCAAAGCCAGGTTGTGCAACATACAGCAGGCCACGATGATCTGGCACACCTTCTTTGGTGAGTAGTATAGGGATCCACCTGTAAGATGAAGACACCGGAATCTGGCCTTCAGGAGGCCGAAGGTGCACTCTATAATCCTCCTAGTTCGCCCATGTGCCTCATTGTAGCGTTCCTCTGCCCTTGTCCTGGGATTACTCACTAGGGTCAGTAGCCATGACAGGTTGGGATAACCAGAGTCACCTGCAAATATCAAGGTACAACAGCTAGACATCCTCCAAACATTAGGGAATCTCCCATATCCAGACACCAAATTGAACTGTGTGGGGACTTTAGGCTCACCTATTAGCCACACACGGTGCCTCTGGAGTTGCCCCATCACATAAGGGATGCTGCTATTTTTCAAAATGTAAGCGTCATGCACTGATCCTGGATACTTGGCATTCACATCGGAGATGTACTGATCTGCCAAACACGCCATCTGCATATTCATAGAATGGTAGCTTTTGCGGTTTCTGTATACCTGTTCATTCCTGCGGGGGGGGACGAATGCCACATGTGTACCATCAATGGCATCAATGATGTTGGGGGTATGTCCCAGGGCATAAAAGTCACCTTTCACTGTGGGCAAATCCTCCACTTGAGGGAAAATGATGTAGCTGCACATGTGTTTCAGCAGGGCAGACAATACTCTGGACAACACGTTAGAGAACATTGGCTGTGGCATCCCTGATGCCATGGCCACTGTTGTTCAAAAAGACCCACTGGCCAGGAAATGGAGTACAGACAGAACCTGCACTAGAGGGGGGATTCCTGTGGGATGGCGGAGAGCTGAAATCAGGTCTGGCTCTAACTGGGCACACAGTTCATGGATTGTTGCACGATCAAGTCTGTAAGTGATAATGATGTGTGTCTCTTCCATTGTCGACAGGTCCACCAGGGGTCTATACACCGGAGGATACCGCCATCTCATCACCTGCCTCAGCGGACGTGCCCTATGGAGGAGAACGGTGAGCAGAGGGTCATACAACACTTAGGTATCACAATGTGTATTTTGCAAAAACGTTACAAATTCTCCATGTGACTTTGTCTGTTCGTATTCCTGGCCTAAATAGGTGTGACCCAGTTATTTTGCCTGCCATGTGGCCCCCTGAAATGGCGGCTGACTGACCTGTAAGGTGGGACAAAGGGAAATGAGGTAATTGCGCTGACGTTGTACACCGTCATGGTAGGCGGTCAAAGACCGCAGCACAATTCAGCATTGGTTAACATTGGGCCCTATGGGTTCCATGAGCCAATGACGATGTACGCTGGCGGTGACAGAACGCACCGCCGCAGACGTGGCCATCATTTTCTAACTGTTCCCTCACTTGATACCTGACCTTCAACAGGAGAGGACCTACACTGCAAGTGCTGCTGTGACCTGTGTCTGGAAGCAACGATGGCTACAGTATCTGGGGAAAGGGCCCCTGCCTTCACTTTGGAGGAGTTGGAGAAACTAGTGGATGGGGTCCTCCCCCAGTACACGCAACTGTACGGTCCTCCAGACAAACAGGGGAGTACACTGTGAGCATGGTGGATGGCACATGATTGTATGGAGTGTCGTGGATGGAAGAGGGTGGGGAGGGGGACAGGCCAGCATGTGAGGATAGTGTGTGTATGTATGTCTGGGACAGGGTGGGAGGTGTTTAGGCAATGCATGAGAAGAACTGTACGGGATCGTAACATCCATTCTAACTTCACTTTTCCTCTAGGTCAGCGCCCACCAGAAAAAGGGTATTTGGCGTGCCATCGCCAAGGACGTCCGGACCCTGGGGATCTACCATAGACGGAACACCCACTGCCGGAAAAGATGGGAGGACCTGCACCACTGGAGCAAGAAGACGGCGGAGGTCCAGCTGGGGATGGCCTCCCAACGTGGAAGGGGTGCCTGTCGCACCATGACCCTACTGATGTACTGGATCCTGATGGTGGCCCATCTGGAGTTGGATGGGCGCTTGAGGGCATCACAGCAGCCACAAGGGGGTGAGTACAGTCTCATTCAGCTGACTCTGTGCGCTTTACATGGTGTCTGGCTGGGGGAAGTGGGCTGTGGGTTCCCCTAGGCCAGGGCGAACTTTGTAGGGTAGGTCCCTTGTTAGGCAGGCTCTGTGGCACTCCAACCCCAATAGTGGTAGTAGCCATCTACACCTAGTCAGGCTCCTGTGGGCTACAGGGGTGCAGCAAATGGGCTTAGGCATCGTCCCCCATGGGCATGTGAATTTCCTAAGAACTGTTAGTGCATGGCTTAATGCACAGGGATGCTCCCTGTTTGTTGTGACCGCCAACGGTAGTGGTGTTGCATGTACTGACCATGAGTATCTTCTGTCTCCCCCCCCTTTATTTTGTCACCCTGTTCTTGCGTACATTAGCATTATCTGGCGGAGGAGGAGTGGCACCGTAGCAGGAGGGAACTGCATCCCACATGGCCCTGGAGGGTGAATTTACAAAGTCTGAAGGCACCAGTGGGACGGAGGGCGAGGGGAGTTCCACGACGGGGACAGGAGCATACACCAGCGACAGCGACTACTCCTCTGATGGGAGCTGTCTTGCGGTGGTGGGCACCTCTGTGCCCATCACATCAACAGGTACAGCCTCCCCCCACCAGCAACACCCTCCCAGCAACCCCTCACTGTGTGTCCTGTGCCCGCTCACCCAGGAGGGTGGACATCTCCTTCACCCCAGGCACCTCAGCCCCTGCCCCAGTGAGCCCTGCTGCCCTCAGTGAGGAGGCTATTGACCTCCTGAGATCCCTCACTGTTAGGCAATCTACCATTTTGAATGCCATCCAGGGTGTTGAGAGGCATTCGCAACAAACAAATGCATACCTGGAGGGCATTCATTCTGGGCAGGCGGCCCAACAGAGAGCATTTCAGGCTCTGGCCTCAGCACTGATGGCAGCCATTGTCCCTGTGTCCAGCTTCCTCCCTCCAACTTCCTCACCCTCAGCCTATCCCAAGCACACCATCAGACCAGCATGCACACACATCAACACACAAGAGTGACTCAGGCAAACATAAGCACCACACATCCCACAGGCACTCACACAAACACCATCCCTATGCAGACACAGCAACATCCACTGCCTCCACTGTGTCCCTCTCCTTCACATCCTCCTCCTCCCTCCCTGTCTCATCTCCACTCACACCTGCATTCACTACATCCTCAGCCACTACCTCGTTCACCAGCATGCCCATCACCACACACTGCTCACGTGCAATCACCACCCCCACTACCATTCACACATCCCCAGTATCCTCTCCCAGTGTGTCTGTGAGCCCTCCTCCCAAAGTACACAAACTCAGGCACACATCCACCCAACAGCCATCAACCTCACAACAGCTTCCGGCCCATGCACCTTCACCCAAATTCAGCAAACGTGCATCTCCTACAACCACTACCTCTTCCTCCACTCCCAAACCCCCTCCAACTTCCTGTCCTAGTGTGTCTAAGAAACTTTTCCTGGCTAACATTGACCTCTTCCCTACACCTCCCCCGTCCTTCCCCTAGGGCCAGGCTTTCCAGGTCCCAGCCCAGCACCTCAGTCACCAAATCCCCAAGCACAGTGGTGCCAGCAACTCCAGTCTCATCGCGTGCGCCACCCATCATGGCTGCCAGTGTGCCACCTAGCGAGGCCAAGGAGCAGGCCATTCCACCACCTGCCAAGGTGAAAAAGGTGCCCACATCCTGGAGGGAGAACCCGCACCTACCAGCAAGCAAGGGCTCCTCCAAACCAAAAGGGGACAGTGGCAAGACACCAGCAGCAACATTAAAGGTGGGGAAGGGACACAAGCTTAAGAGCAGGTAGGGACAGGGCACGGTGGCTTTGTCTGAGGGACTAGAGTCACCCCTTCTGTCAACCACTACACCAACCTGTACGGAAGTGGACACCGCCACCTGCACTGCCACCTGCACTGCCACCAGCACTGTTGCTGAGGCAGCAGATGGCCATTCAGGTGGCCACCTGCACGTCTGCTGCCTCAGCAACAGTCCCCAGAATCATCCCCAGTGGGCAGCCGTTCGAGGCTGCAGGAGATGTCCTGCTGTGTCCCTGAACAGGTGCAGACACATGCACTAACGCCAGCACCTCCACCACAGACACCGCCACAAGCACGGCCACCAGCCCCGTGACGTGCTCAGACAGTGTCACCACAGCTGACATGGCAATCATCCCCAGTGGGCAGCCATCCGAGGCTGCAGGAGATGTCCTGGACCCTGCCCAGCTTCTATGAGGCATGACTCTCAGCACTGTTTGCACCTGCAGGTGGCAGGCGAAGCCGCAGCAGGGTGGGGCATGTCTCTGCCTCCATGGCGTATCATGCTACCTGTTCCCAGGCAATCTCGTGGCACACACACCCATGTGAGGGAATGGGACCTGCCACACTGCATGTGAAGCACTCTGGGCACCAAGCCCCCTCCAGAACCAGTGGAGAATCACATCCACGACCTCAGTCCTTGGCAGGATGAAGCACTGTGGGCACCAAGCCGCTTCCAGAACCAGTGGAGAATCACATCCACAACCTCAGTCCTTGGGAGGATGAAGCACTCTGGGCACCAAGCCCCCTCCAGAGCCAGTGGAGACTGTTATCCACATGTGAGACTGTGGCTTTGCACTCCCCAGGATAGAGCAGTGGCCAAACCACCCACTGGAAAGACTTGTGAGACTATGACTTCGCACTCCCCAGGATAGAGCAGTGGGCAAACCACCCACTGTAAAGACTTGTGAGACTGTGGCTTTGCACTCCACAGGATAGAGCAGTGGGCAAACCACCTACTGGAGAGACTTGTGAGACTGTGGCTTTGCACTCCCCAGGATACAGCAGTGGGCATGGAGCCCCCTCGTGAAGCAGTGGCGTCGTGCGTTCATCCGGCTGAGGTGCCCCCTTCCCCTGAGGTGCCTGTTTCATTTTGATCTGATGCCCCTGCAGTGTTCTCTCCGTTTCAAGTCAGGTATGTTGTGTGGGCTTTGCCCATGCATTTTGGGACACTGATCCATGGGCGATGTTTGATTAATATCCGGACTTGTGTAGTTCGTGTACATATTTGTATATACTGATTTTTTAACTTGCACTATCTGATTTTTATTGATTACAATTGTTTCAATAATTTCCTTTTGTCCTTACGTTCTTCCAGGGGGTGAGGGGGTGTATATGTAATGTTGCTGCATGTATTTGTGTGTATGGTGTTGTGGGTGAGGGTGGGGGTGGGGGTATTGCATGATGCGTGTGTGTGTCACTCTCTTTTCCCTCCGACCCTCCCCTGTGTTGTAGGTGTGTCGAAGTAAGCCTCAGCAAGGCCTACTAGTACAAGGGGTTCGCCCTTCTCTGCACAAAGTCCTCAGACCATATAGGAAGAAGTTGGCACAGAAACTGAAATAAAAGGCAAAGTTTATTAAACCTCAAGAGGTGGTACTACAGTTCAAACAGCACCCTTCGGCAATGGTTGAAGTAGCACACTGAACTAAGAGAACATGGTCCTTTTATGCCCACGCAGGGGCTAAAAAGAAGGTGGTACAATTATAGAAGCAAGACTTATATACATATAAGGTCTTATGGAAATGCACAGTCAACAGGTAGGAGGGGCTAACAGTTTTCAAGGACTAGTTGACACATTTCTGTCTGTTACTAATTACTAACAGCTGCAGATCTTACTGGGCATGTGCAAAAGTGGGAGATGCTAAATATAACTTGTCACTAGACAAATTTTCAAGAGTAGTTAACAGGAAGTTAGGACAGAGCACATGGCGTGCAGATGGCAGCATGTGGCAGAGATAATGGCTGCCATGAATACAAAATGGATTCCGCGAAATGTTCACAATAGTTGCTAAATACAAGATGTCTTCTGCTAATGCTTAATCTAATTGCTACAAAATTACAACAGGTGCAGTACTCACCGTGATCGTCGACGGCGTCTTTCCTGCTCCTGAAACAGAAGGAGGAAGACCAGCATGGGCAGGACATGTAGTTCGGGCTCCATGGCGTCCTGGTTCCTCGTTGGGTGTCGAAAGATGAGTGGTTTCCCTTCTGTGTACTGTTTCCGCGGTGCTTTTGATCGTGTTGGTACTGCCATGGAAAAGGTGGCGGATAGGCCTCTTGTAATAGTGTGGGTGGTACTTTGTCTTCCGCCTGTCTGTTGGCGGTTACCGCCGCGTTGTTTGTTTCTATCGCCGTGGCGGTCGGAGTGTTAAAGTGGCTGTCTGTGTTGGCGGTTTCCGCCATGGTCATGATTCCATTTTTTTTTCCGCTGGGCTGTTGGCGGAATTACGGCTGCTTCAACACCGACCGCCAGGGTTGTAATGAGGGCCTTTGTTTCCATCTTGCTACCAAACTGTATGGGCATGTTGCTTGTTTTGATTTTTGTTTGATGCAAGTGGTTGGAGAATGCCATTGTTGTGAAGGTACATTGTTCATGTCTTTATTTAATTTTAAAAAAATGTTTAGATAAATATATGAGGCTAATTGACATCTGAATACTTATCTTTCCTGTATATACAGTGACACACATATTAACCTTCAATCCAATCCCTTCCTGGCTGCTGCTGTTTGGACATCCAATGAAGTACATTAGAAATCTACTCGTATTTTAGGCAAACTGTTAGACCTAACATTCTTGGTGTGGTATTCACCCAGACCTCTTGCCTACACTCCCCTATTTGAGATGAACCTGGTATTTGCATCAGACCCTTGCTCCATCGTGGTCAGTCTGACATGTTACTTTAACCCTGTCCATAGTGAATACACACATGTGAGTGGCACTTTGTACTTTTTGTCACTGGTTTCACCTAGAACTTCATAACTGAATTTCTATTTATTGGATTCCTATGATTTTAGTGTCATTTTTGTTTAATAAATTGTACTTGATTTTAAATAACCCGATTTCTTACCCAAACTATTTTCAAAAAGTTAAGATCAAAATTTGAATCCACTGCACTTATAGTTACTGATTGAAGGCACAGCAAATTCATTGACTTTACATGTATATTAGGTTAAGGGCCTGATTTAGATATTGGCGATAATAGTCCTGCTGATTGTTTTCCCTTGGAAAACCTGTCTGCTGCCATGGTGGCCTACCCCCTCAATTTAGATGTTGGGGGTCTCATCAACTAAAGACCATTTCAGTCAAGCCAACTCTGCCAAAAATCTCAACCTGCATCGACGGCACCACTGGATAAAGTGTCTGGTGGCGGCACTACAGCCACTGTCCTGCCAAGCGAATCACAATGTGCCTTTCCGCCAAGCCACCTGTGGCGGTGTTACCTCCACACCTGAGTTTACACATTGGAAGGGAAATGAGGCAAAACCCACCTTTTCTGCCATTTCCACTTTTGCTTTCAACTGGACCTGACTGTATGCGACCTGCCGCTGCTACTGGACCACGAAGGAAACATAACCCCCTTGTCACTGGACTCGAAAGCAAGCATTACTTATTGCTTGTGTACATTATTTAGGGGGTCATTCTGACCCCGGCGGTCAGAGACCCCCGGGGCCAGGGTCGGCGGGAGCACCGCCGACAGGCCGGCGGTGCCCCGCAGGGCATTCTGACCGCGGCGGTTCGGCCGCGGTCAGATGCAGAAAACCGGCAGTCTCCCGCCGGTTTTCCGCTGCCCTTGTGAATCCTCCATGGCGGCGGAGCGCGCTCCGCCGCCATGGGGATTCTGACACCCCCTACCGCCATCCTGTGCTCAGGAACAGGATGGCGGTAGGGGGTGCCGCGGGGCCAATGGCATGGGCACTGCAATGGCCCCCGTAAGAGGGCCCCACTTTGTATTTCAGTGTCTGCTATGCAGACACTGAAATACGCGACGGGTGCCACTGCACCCGTCGCACCTTCCCACTCCGCCGGCTCAATTCTGAGCCGGCCGCCCGCCAGCCCGTTTTGCACTGGGCTGGCGGGCGGCCTTTTGGTGGTCGCCCGCCAGCCCAGTGCAAAACCCAAAATACCCTCAGCGGTCTTGCGACCGCGGAGCGGTATTTTGGAGGGGGGAACTCTGGCGGGCGGCCTCCGCTGCCCGCCAGGGTGAGAATCACCCCCTTAGTCACCTAATATTAGTTCTGAACCAGTGCAGTAAAATACTTGTTACAGTAATATTTTTTAAAACAACTTGTGACAAAAAAATGTCTGTAAGACATCTGTGTCAGACATCATTGTAGACACAACTGTATAGAACATAAATCGATTACATACACACTTTTCATTTGCATCCTTGGCGTGGTCTCCCCTATCTTTTTTTGCGCCAATGTCACGCAAGGGGAGCGACCCCGTAGGCAACGGTCGCTCCCTGGGGGGGATTTGGGGGGCAAATTTGTTTTAGGCCATTTCTACGCCCCCTGGGGGCAGATCGGCCTAATGTTATTAGGCCGATCTGCCCCCGGGGGGGGGGGGGCAGAAACCTCTAGGCGCCAGGGCTAATTTCTTTTGGTGTTTTTTTTTTTTTTTCAGAGATGGGGAGCGACCCATTAGGCAAGGGTCGCTCCCCTGGGGGGCAAATTGTATTTAGACCATTTCTGCCCCCCATTGGGGCAGATCGGCTGATTTTAGGTCAATCTGCCCCCAATGGGGGCAGAAACAACTAGGCACCGGGGATCTTTTTTTTTGTGCCCATGTCATGCAAGGGGAGTGACCCCATAGGCAAGGGTCGCTCCCCACGGTGGTTTATTTTAGGCCATCTCTGCCCCCCCTGGCAATTTTTTTGGGTTGTGTTTTTTTTTTGTTTGTTTGGTTTTTTAGAGATGGGGAGCGACCCATTAGGTAAGGGTCGCTCCCTTGGGGGGGCAAATTGTATTTAGACCATTTCTGCCCCCCTTGGGGGCAGATCAGCCGATTTTTGTTGGGCCAATCTGCCCCCATGTCGGCAGAAACCACTTAGGCACCAGGGATTGGTGTTTGTGTATGCATGTGTTTACTTTAGGGGGGCAGCCCCTTGGGTAAGGGTCACTCCCCATGGGGGCCCATTACTGTTGGCCATATCTGCCCCCATTAGGGGCAGATGGGCCTATTTTTGGAAGGCCCATATGCCCCAAGGGGGGGCAGAAAGCCCACCAGAGGCCAGGAAAGCTTTTTTTTTCAAAAATAAGAGGGTGGGGGTATGGCCATACCCCCTTCCCAAATAAATGGGGCCAAAGTTGTTCTGCCTACCAGTAGGCAGATGGGGCAATTACCCCTGATCCACACCCCGGGGGGGCAGAAAGTATACTTGATGCCAGGGAATTTAAAAAAAAACTAAAAATATTGGGGTGGTGGCTACCAACCAGTATGGGCCTGGTTCCGCCCCCACCTCAACTGAAGGGGGTAACAGTCTTTCAGCTCTCCCCCGCACTCTAAAACATCTTATCCAACAGCAAGTAAGAAGAAATTTGATTATTTGGGGCTTTAGGTTTACATTTGGGCCATGAGAACTTGGCTTACTCTCAAAATCGTCCCACTTGGAATGGTGAGGGCTGCACTTTATGGACTTTGGGACGCTGCCATGTAGAAAAATCCACAAGACCTAGACATATCTGAAAACTAAACATCTTGGTGATTCCATGGTGGTGTGTTTCACATGCACCCCGCACCATTTTTGTACCCACAATCCCCTGCAAACCTCCAACTTTGCTGGAAATCACACATTTTTCCCACGTTTTTGTGATGGAACCTTCCGGAATCTGCAGGAATCCACAAAATTCCTACCACCCAGCATTGTCTTATCTATACCGATAAAAATTCTGCTGCATTTATCAGCCTAAAATGTTTTTTTGCAAACTGCCCTTTTGGACCCCCTTTGTTCCCCCTCAATATCGACATGTTTATGGCTCTTCCCTTTCACAAGCACTTGTCCCATCTACACAAATGAGGTATCATTTTTACCGGGAGACTGAGGGGAACATTGGATGGTATGAAAGGTGTCCCAGTGTGGTGATCTGACACAGAAATGTGGGAAAAATTTGATTTTTAGGCTAAATTTGAGGTTTGCTCAGGATTCTGGGTAAGAAAACATTGGGGGATCCATGCAAGTCACAACACACTGGACTTCCTCGGGTGTCTAGTTTTCAGAAATGTCTCGGTTTGGTAGGTTTCCCTAGAAGGCTGCGGAGCCCAGGACCAAAAACACAGGTGCCCCCCTGCAAAAACAGGTAGTTTTGTATTTGATAATTTTGATGTGTCCAGATAGTGTTTTGGGGCATTTCCTTTCGTGGGCGCTAGACCTACCCACTCAAGTGAGGTACCATTTTTATCAGGAGACTTGGGGGAACGCTGGGTGGAAGGAAATTTGTGGCTCCTCTCAGATTCCAGAGCTTTCTGTCACCGAAATGAGAGGAAAAAGTGTTTTTTTGGTCACATTTTGAGGTTTGCAAAGGATTCTGGGTAACAGAACCCGGTCAGAGCCCCACAAGTCACCCCATCTTGGATTCCCCTAGGTGTCTAGTTTTCAGAAAATGTGCTGGTTTGCTAGGTTTCCCCAGGTGCCGCTGAGCTAGAGGCCAAAATCCACAGGTAGGCACTTTGTAAAAAACACCTCTGTTTTATGTGAAAAAATGTGAAGCGTCCACGTTGTGTTTTGGGCCATTTCCTTTCCTGGGCGCTAGGCCTACCCACACGAGTGAGGTACCATTTATATCGGGAGACTTGGGGGAACGCTGGGTGCGAGGAAATTTGTGGCTCCTCTCAGATTCCAGAACTTTCTGTCACCGAAATGAGAGGAAAAAGTGTTTTCTTTGGTCTAATTTTGAGGTTTGCAAAGGATTCTGGGTAACAGAACCTGGCCAGAGCCCCATAAGTCACCCCATCTTGGATTTCCTAAGGTGTCTAGTTTTAAAAAATGTGCTGGTTTGCTAGGTTTCCCCATGTGCCGGCTGAGCTAGAGGCCAAAATCCACAGGTAGGCACTTTGTAAAAAACACCTCTGTTTTCTGTAAAAAAATGTGATGTGTCCACGTTGTGTTTTGGGCCATTTCCTTTTGTGGGCACTAGGCCTACCCACACAAGTGAGGTACCATTTTTTATTGGGAGAACGCTGGGTGGAAGGAAATTTGTGGCTCCCCCCAGATTCCAGAACTTTCTGTCGCCGAAATGAGAGGAAAAAGTGTTTTTTTGTCTAATTTTGAGGTTTGCAAAGGATTCTGGGTAACAGAACCAGGCCAGAGCCCCACAAGTCACCCCATCTTGGATTTCCCTAGGTGTCTAGTTTTCAAAAATGTGTTGGTTTGCTAGGTTTCCCCAGGTGCCGGCTGAGCTAGAGGCCAAAATCCAGAGGTAGGCACTTTGTAAAAAACACCTCTGTTTTCTGTAAAAAAATGTGATGTGTCCACGTTGTGTTTTGGGCCATTTTCTTTTGTGGGCACTAGGCTTACCCACACAAGTGAGGTACCATTTTAATTGGGAGAACGCTGGGTAGAAGGAAATTTGTGGCTCCTCTCAGATTCCAGAACTTTCTGTCACCGAAATGAGAGGAAAAAGTGTTTTTTGGTCAAATTGTGAGGTTTGCAAAGGATTCTGGGTAACAGAACCTGGTTAGATCCCCACCCCATTTTGGATTTCCCTAGGTGTCTAGTTTTCAAAAATGCACTGGTTTGCTAGGTTTCCCCATGTGCCGACTGAAGCTAGAGGCCAAAATCCACAGGTGGGCACTTTGCAAAAAACACCTCTGTTTTCTGTGAAAAAATGTGATGTGTCCACGTTGTGTTTTGAGCCATTTCCTTTCGTGGTCGATAGGCCCACACACACAAGTGAGGTACCATATTTATCGGGAAACTTGGAGGAACACAGAATAGCAAAACAAGTGTTATTGCCCCGTCTCTTTCTCTACGTTTTTTCCTTCCAAGTGTAAGGCAGTGTGTAAAAAAGACTTCTATTTGAGAAATGCCCTGTAACTCACATGCTAGTATGGGCACCCCGGAATTCAGAGATGTGCAAATAACCACTGCGTCTCAACACCTTATCTTGTGGCCATTTTGGAAATACAAAGGTTTTCTTGATACCTATTTCTCACTTTTTATATTTCAGCAAATGAATTGCTGTATACCCGGTATAGAATAAAAACCCATTGCAAGGTGCAGCTCATTTATTGGCTCTAGGTACCTAGAGTTCTTGATGAACCTACAAGCCCTATATATCCCCGCAACCAGAAGAGTCCAGCTGAAGTAACGGTATATTGCTTTAAAAAATCTGACATCGCAGAAAAAAGTTACAGAGTAAAACGTGGAGAAAAATGGCTGTTTTTTTCACCTCAATTTCAATATTTCTTTTTTTCAGCTGTTATTTTCCATAGGAAACACTTGTAAGATCTACACGAATTACCCCTTGCTGAATTCAGAATTTTGTCAACTTTTCAGAAATGTTTAGCTTTCTGGAATTCAGCATTGGTTTCTCACCCATTTTGGTCATTAACTGGAAGGAGGCTGAAAGCACAAAAAATAGTAAAAATGGGGTATGTCCCAGTAAAATGTCAAAATTGTATTGAAAAATGGGATTTTCCAATTCAAGTTTGCCTGTTCATGAAAGCTGGGAAGATGGTGATTTTGCCCCCACAAACCCTTTGTTGATGCCATTTTCAGGGGAAAAAACATGAGCTGCCTTCTGCAGTGCTTTTTTCAAAAAATGTTTTTAAAAAAACAACATTTTCACTGTATGTTGGCTAATTTCTTGGTCTCCTTCAGGGGAACCCACAAAGTCTGGGTACCTCTAGAATCCCTAGAATGTTGGAAAAAAAGGACACAAATTTGGCGTGGGAAGCTTATGTGAACAAAAGGTTATGAGGGCGTAAGCGCGGACTGCCCCAAATAGCCAAAAAAAGGCTTGGCACCGGAGAGGGAAAAGCCCTGGTAGCGGAGGGGTTAATGGCAGAAAGGGGTATAAGCAGTGAACTCAAAACCCCAGATTTTTTTATTATTTCTTGAATCAAGAGGAACCTCTGCCAAGGAGAAGAGCTGAAGAGCTGGAGGAAGAATACTGCCCGTTGCCTGTGGCTGTGCTTTGCTGGGTTGACTAATCCACTCAGCTATACACATGAAACACAGATATGTTCTTTTTGCTACTTTATGGCTAGTCAAAACTGCCACTTGACAACACACTGATCTCTCCCTAGCAGGAACATTAATCACAAGAGTGATCTTGACATTTGTATTGATGCCTAAAAGCTGGGCACATGAGGAACTTTGCAGCAGGTGCTTTTAAATCCTAAATCATTGTTAAACACAGCCCCTAACCTCAAGTCATTGCCCACCCTCCATGTCAGCAGCCAGTGTTGTCACACCCATTGCACCACCCTAAAGCCAGCCCTGTGGCTCACCAATGTGAGGGTCCAGCCCACCTATCCACAACACCCGGCCTGCTCCTTGCACCACGCCAACTATTGCCAGCAACATTCGCCTTTTTCCTGGCAAACATCTTCTATGCAAATGGGACTCTTGGCCCAAAACCTGAGACAGTAAAATTTCAGCTGGACTAACCTGGGACTGTATCCATTTTGAGCTCCATATCAGTAGGCTTGAACTTTTGGCTTTGACTTGGTCCATTGCACCAAGAGTCTTATGACCCTGGCGGACGGCGGTATTATGGAGTAAAGTACTGCCAACAGGCTGGCGGTACTTTTCCCCCATAACATGACATTGGCGGTTTGGCTCAAGCCAAACCACCAATGTACCACTCCGTCTGACATAGTGGTAACAGCCACTGGACTGGAGACTTCAGTCTCCAGCCAGGTGGCTCTCACTAGCCCACCCGTGGGATTATGACCCTGCCTACCGCCATGATTTTCGTGGCTTCCTTACCACCACAAAATCTATAGGGGTGGGCACTATCAGTGACAGGGAATTCCATCCCTGTCACTGATAGGGGTCTTCCCCCCCTCCCCTGGTTTCCCCCCCACACCCCTTTCCCTCTCCAGACCCACCCCCAACATACAAGCACCTTCACGCACCATCACACACACTCATATACACACTGATACCCACATGCACCCACACATGCATTCATCCATTCACACACACATCCAAACACACTGGCATACAAACAGGCACACGCGCATTCACACAACACAACATACACACGTTCACACATCCACACATGCACACACATACCACACGCAACGCACACCCGCATTCACGTACACACAGATATATCCATACCCCCCACACACACACAACACCCCACACCCCCCATTGTTGGAGCACCCAGCTTACCTGATTGCAGGGGGTCCTCCGGCAGGAGACGGGACGGGGCGCTGCTGCCAGCAGCAGCGTCCGCCAACAGAACACTGCCAGACCGTATCATGGGTCATGATACGGTCCATGGCGGTCTACTGGCGTGGCGCTGGTGCTGGCAGCAGCGCCACTTTACTGCCATCCGCCGCCATGACCTTAGCCAGAATTCTGCCATTCTTCTGGCAGTATTGCGGCTACAGTCATAGTATGGCAGTCGGCTGGTCGCCGTGGCAGTAGGTGTTTTTTACTGCCAATGTCATAATGAAGGCCTTTATGCTTTTAGGCTCTATATTGCAGTTTTATAAAAAAACATAACTCTGGTTCTATTGATTGGATTTTTGTCATTTTAGCCTTGTTTTATTTTTCTATATTTGTCTAACCAGTGTGGGGTCTCCTGTGTGAGGGTTTCACTATTTTAATGTTTGAAGTGTTGCACTAATACTTTACACATTTCCTCTAAGTTAAGCCTGACTGCTCTGTGGCAAGCTACCAGGGGGTTGAATACAAATTATGTGGGGGTCGATCGTCCCTTACCCTGACTATGATTGTGGTTGCTGCTGGAACAGGGCTTACACCCCAGCCAACTAGTAACCCAAATTCTAACATTGGTGTTCAGCGGTGAGGAAAGAACTTGTGTTTGTGCAGTGCCCTGCAGTGATTTGGTGTACACTACCATCCCATATCTATGGTCATTTTGAGTTTTGAATTCTCCCTGATTGTCCTTTATGTTTTACTAAATGGATCCCTACTCTACCTATCATTGTCTTTGGCCCCACATGCAAGGATGGAGCTTGAGCTTGCCAACCTTAAGAGCTATACTGTGGCTGAACTCTAAGAGTTAGCAGGGGAAAGAGGCAGCCCTCAAAAAGGAGCGGCAGGAAGGTGGAGCTTCAAAAGGACTTAAGGGTATAGGCAGAGGCCCACCAGTCACCAACAGAGGATGAGGGGGAAGGAGATGATGAGGAAGGATCAGAGCAGGACCAGCAGGAGGATCTCGGTATGCAGCTTGTTGAGGAGGGAGGCAGCGGAATCCTAGGATTAAATGTTTTGTCCTATGCAGAGAGCAGTGTGGCTTCCAGGGGCCTGTCCCAGTGGAGACACAGAACTGGAGAGAAGAGAGGAAGCTCAGGCTAGAGCTGGCTCTAGTAAAAATAGAAAAGGCTGAGAACTTGTCCATGGAAGCAAACCAGGCTAAGAAGGGCTTGGCTGAGAAAAAGCTACTATTAGAGCATGGAAAACACATGATGTAGTTGAAGCAAAAGGCAAACCACATGATGGTGGCAGCGTGCCAACTGAATCTGCTGGCAAGGTGAGTTTCACCATACCGCTGGAGCTGGTTCCTCCCTATGTAGTGGGAGATGATATAGGCATGTGATTTGTCACTTATAAAGTTGCACTCAGGTTACATAAGGTCCCAGAGGAGTACTGGGAGAGTAGCCTGTGAAACGACATGAACACAGAAGGAAGGGACACACTCTTGACACTAGAGACAGAGACTCAGACCAGGTATATCCCCATGAAGGCAATCCTTGTACCTAAGTTTGAGTTGGCCCTGGGAAGTACTTTCAGAGGTTCAGGGACAGCCACAAGCTCCCAAATCAGTCCTGGGTGGATTTCTTTGATTATGCCAGCAAGGCACTAAAGGGCTGAGTAAAGGTCAGCAAACTGTATGATTTGAGGGAGCACATGCTCCATTCTTGTTTTTCAGAGCTGCTGAAAGCAAATCAGCACCCGATTTTCTAAGAAGGTGTCTGGGTCGGCTTCCAAAAGTGTGATCAGGGTTCCCAACAGAAGAAAGAGGAGGGAGATAAAAATAAACCCAAGGAGTTCTCTTAAGGCCCCCAAAACAGTTCACTGGGGAAAGGGTAGCAAGCTCAATCTGGCCACCAGAAGAATGGCTTACAAATAAAAAAACTAGAAAGTTTGTCTCAAAGTGCTATGAGATTGGGCTTGTGATGGTAGATACCAAGTGCTCCAAAAGGGTACCGTTCCCCAGTTGTGGGCAGTTACAGGGTAAAGTCAGCATAGTGGTTGGGGGGAGATGTCCCCAGTTAATGTGGGGATACTACTGAGGTTAACCTAGTGTCCATGGGTGAAGTAAATATGGTGGCCAAAGCCCATGTGCTTTCCAATGATTCAAAGTATAGGCAGTGGGTCACCATCTATGGGCAGGAGGTAGAGGCTTTGAAGAATACAGGAGCTAGTATATCTACTTTCAGGTATCATGTGGGTTCCTCAGAGCAGGTGATTCCTGTTACATTTCACCAGGTTGTGGTGGCAGACAACTCAGAGACCCACTACCCCATAGCTTTTGTTTCCTGTGAGTGAGTGGGGTAGGGATTTAGGTCTACTGAAGGTTGCTGTGAGCACTGTTATGCCTGTGGACTATATGTTAGGAAATGACCTGGAGCACACTGCCCGGAAGGAAGTGGAGCTCCGGTAACACCTGGGAATTTTAGGGCTACCTGACTTGGTTTGAGTGACCACCAGGCCTATGGCTGCCCAGGGGCAGAGTCATGAAGGTCTAGAGCCTGAAAGAAGGCTCAGACAACTACCAGGAAAGACAAGAAAAAGGGACATGTGAAGCCAGCCCCTGAATGTCCCCAACCATAGGTGAATGGGGCACCAGAGGAGGCCATTGCAGAGCCTCCTTGGGAGAACATTACTTCCTGTGGTATCCTACCTGAACTTGCTGGATGGCACTTTGAAGGTGGGCCAATGACGGAGGAGTTCTGCAAGGCACAGAAGTAGTGCCCAACCCTCGAGGGCATGAGGCAGTAATCTGAACCCCAGACAGCTGTTGATACCTCTGGAGATCACCTATTATACTGGGAGAATGACCTCCTGTACTGTGAACCTAAGATTATCAAGCATAGGGCAACTTGTGTATTTGTAGTTCCCCAGTGCTACAGGACCTTCCTCCTGGAGCTGGCACATGAGATACCCCTGGCAGGACACCTGCGGCAGGACAAGGCCATTGCCAAGCTTGCATCCTACTTCTATTGGCCTGGATGAAAACCACTTTATGTAGGATTTTTCACACCTGCCAGGCTAGTGGAACAGCTTAGAAGAAGCTAAAAGCTCCCCTGATTCCAATGCTTTTTGTTGACACAGCCCTTGAGAGAGTGGTAATTGATATTTTAGGACCCATGGACCCAAACACTGCCTTAGGCAATAGGTTTATCCGCGTCTTTGTGGACGTTGCCCCTTCAAGGTATAATTACCAGCCTGCCTGAGCCCATGAGGAGGAAGTGGGACATTTGCTTAACGTGTCTGCTCTTTGCTTACAGAGAGCTGCCACAGGAAGCAGTGGGCTTTGCCCATTTGAACTCTGTATGGTCACACTGTCAGCAGACCTCTCACCCTAGCTAAAGAGGGGTGGGAGCAAGCTCCCAAGAAACCCCTCCCCAGGATGTGGTTAGCTACATGCTAGCGCTCTGGAACTAAAGGAACAGCTTCTTAAAGATAGCTCCTAAGAATGTGGCGGCTAGACAGGAGGATATGAAGAAGTGGTAAGACCGTACAGCTACCCCTGCGGAATTTCAACATGAACAGAAAGTTTGGGTGATGGAGCCAGTGGAGCACAGGATGCTCCAGGATTGCTGGACTGGGCCATATGAAGTAGTGGAGAGGAAGGGGGAGTCCACCAACCTGGTGGATCTCAAGACTCCCAGGAATCCAACAATTTTTAACTGATCCATTTCCCTACAGGGACTAGACTTTACCATGAAAACATATTACTGGGTCAGGCCACACCAAAGCAGATGGTCTCTCCAGGTTCGTTTGCCTCATTTAAGAGGGGTTGGGTAGTTCTCCCCACTTTCAGCTGGGGGGAGCATGTGCGATATTCCTATCAGCCTCAGGAAGGTTTTTCGCCAAACTTTTTGCCTCTTCTCCACCATTTTGCTGGACGTATTTTTTCTGGCCTTATAACTCGGAGAACTATACGACTGCCAACCAGTGTTAAAGTGCATGTGCTCACCGTTCAAAGCATTGTAATATTGACTTATCCCCAAATGGCATATTTAAAAACTCTTAAATTCATTTTTCAGTACTGCAAGGCCTATCTCTGCCGTAGAACAACTTTACACTTGCCTTATTATATTTTTAGATGTAATTTCCGAGTGGAAAGAGATAACCAATTCAAGCTTCATGCCTCTGGAATCCTAATTTAAAATCCTAATTTATGTGAACTCAGTCTTTAAGAGACAATTATGAAAAAGCACTTTTAGAAATCGGCTATTTTCCTGCTTTGGCTAACTGGTGACTGTCGTCTTCCTGGGTCACATGACTGGTGGACACTCCACTGAACCAGTAACCCAATTTCTAACAGTTATACATATTCTCACCAGGTTAACATGATTCCAACAAGAGGCTAATGTAGCTCAGTTTCTGAGAAACGTCATTACTGCTGTTCTAAAGTATAAGCAGAAGGTTGTTCACTCTCTGAGCAGGACATTGCACATATAAAGATTGAACGTGGTTGCAGCATCTTTTTATGGTGCAGTGATATGGGGTCCATTGATGATTGTTACAAAAGATTGAAAATAACTTTTGCTTTCACACCTACGTTTAGGTCCTGGCACCACCCTGGTGGCCAGTTCATAGAAAATGCATCCTTCATTAATTCAGGTTCACCTACCAGGATCACAGTGGAAAATTGTCATTATAAAGTCAGGGAAGCTTGGCACAGCACTATAATTGACACCCAGATGAGGAGGTTCCTCCTACACGAGGATCATCCCGGGTTTGAAATGGATCGAGATAACATTTATCCTGAAGCACAGAGCAATTTATTTGCTACATTTAGGCTTAGGGTATCACCTACAAACACACATGTATATGGTTAGATGGAACGCTGGCAAGGTTTGTGATGATCCAATGTGGCTGTACAATGGGATACGGAAATTGTTATGAACTGTAAGACATTTTGCAATAAATCAGCAAGCCCTCGTCAGGAATGGCTTGTATTTTACTCAAAGTATACACATTTATGGATCATCTCGATTATTTCATAGGAATGATCAAGCAGTAATCTAAAATGCCACTCATATTTGGCTTATTTGGAATGTATTGATAGTTCTATACCACATTTGTAAAGGTATTGGTATTATTTTGATCACATTTAAATGCTCTTTAGACTCCTGAAATGCATAAATAACTTTTTGATATACGTTGCTTTTAATTTGTGTATATTTTTGTTCTCTGATATAGCATAATTTACGTTTTTAGTGCATGTATTGTTAAGCTTTGCAGAGAGAACATTAATAAATAATATAAAAATAAATCAGCTAAGGATCATGTGAAATGCTCGGCTAAGCTTTAAATCATTTCCATATCAGCCTGCTTTTTCATTAATGGACCACTGAGGAATGTAATCCTCACATTAAATAAGGCCCCGTCTCCCTATTTGACCATACACCATTGAGTGTGTGCATCTTTACCATTTTTAGAACTAACAGATGATGTAACTGAAACTGAAATGTCAGTCCCTTTTTGCTACAAGGTAAAACTTTTAACAGGGAATCTACAAAAAACAATGGGGGTCATTCCAACCTCGGCGGTAAAAGGCGCTTACCGCCGTTCAGAAGACTGCCATAACACCGCCGCGGCCGCGGTAAACCGCCACGGTCATTCTGACCCACAACAGGCAAACCGCCGAAATACAGACATCCACAAAAGTCCGCCACACCAAAGGGCAGCGAGAAACTGGCGATGACCAAACCTCCACCGTCACGCCAACAGAAATACGCCCACACTATCACGACACACGAATACACGCAGCGGTCTTTCAACCGCAGTATTCCATTGGCGGTACACACCGCCGCGCTCAAAATACACACACTTGTACAAAACACTACCACATTGGACAATTCAAAATACACACACCTGATACACATACACACACCACTCCCACACACCCAATACAATATAAAATACACACCCACATCACCCACAAACTTCCACTCCTAGAGATTCGTGAACACGCACCGAGAAAAGAAATCCGAGCACCCAGACGCCCAATTCACTGTCACCCAGCAATATTATCACGCATTTCACACAACACAACAATACACATCACCACACTTAGCATCACACAATCAACCCTACACATCACCCAGACCACCCCATGGCACCGCAAAGACACCCCAGGTTTTCTGATGATGAACTCAGGGTCATGGTGGAGAAAATTGTACGAGTAGAGCCACAGCTGTTCGGGACACAGGTGCAGCACACCACCATTGCCAGGAAGATGGAGCTATGGAGCAGAATAGTGGACAGGGTCAACGCTGTGGGACAGCACCCAAGAAATAGGGACGACATCAGGAAGATGTGGAACGACCTACGGGGGAAGGTGCGTTCCATGGTATCCAGGCACAACATCGCGGTGCAGCGGACTGGCAGCGGACCCCCACCTCCTCCCCCAGAATTTACAACATGGGAGGAGCAGGTCTTGAACATCCTGCATCCTGAGGGCCTCGCAGGAGTAGCTGGAGGAATGGACTCTGGTAAGTCTCATCTTCACTACTTCATCCCCCCCACCCCACCTGCATGCCAACTCATACCCCCACCTTCACCCCCACCCCATCACACCTACTCCTTGCAAATGTCTCACCATCACAACCCACCCATCCCAATACTTAGCCCTGCATGCGTCCACAAAGCATGGACACCCATCACCAAAGCATGCCCACTGCACATACACATACAACCCCCCCCCCCAAACCACCATCACAACAGCCCCCACAAAGGAATGCCAGCACTGGGGTACACGGGCACCCACCCATTGCACGCTATGGCACACACAGAAGCAATAACCATACTTTTATACCCTTGCAGGACCCGAACGCCAGGTCACCGCGCAGGAGGGTCCACAAATGTCCACTCCACCCCTAGAATAGGCCCACAGTGAGGACAGCAGCTCTGTCTCCCTGGATCTATATGACCAGCCCGGTCCATCGGGGACCTCGGGACAGTCGATTCCCCTCAGACAGCCACAGGCCACAGGCCACAGCAGACCTTCCCCCCTCTAGGAACACCAGCACAGCACCCACCCAGCGGGCCCATACCTCTGTCCCCAGGACACTTCAATCAGCGGTGTGTCCACCACTACAGGGAACCCAGGATAACCCAACACCCCAACAACAACAGAGGCCCATGGAAACAGGGGAACTGGGAGGGCTGCTGTGCGACAGGGGGGGGACAGGCCCAGGGAACCAAGTCTCCACGAGGCCCTCTCCTCAATCATGGGAGCATACCACCACTCCCAGGAGACGATGCCAATGGTCCTGGCCAGGTTTCAGGAGATCCAGCTTCTGCAGGAGCAACAGTATATGGGGTTCAGGGAAGAACTAAGAAACATCAGTTCCGCCATGGGTACCATCGTAGTGGCCCTGAATCAGGTAGTCACCACATTGCGGGACACTGTGGCACCTCAAAGGGCCCCTGACACTAGCATGGACCAAGAACTGCCTACCACCTCCGCCGGCGCTAGTGGACAGGAGGCCCCGACACAAGACCAACAGGCCACCAGAACCCCAACCCCTGCAGAAGGAGAACCACCCTGCAAGCGGGCCCTGAGATCCAGGAAGAAGACAGAGTAAGATGTCAAGACCCCCGCCAGCAAAGGATACCGCCCTGATTGTCATCCCACTGTCCCACTTTGTCACCCTGTCAAAACTTAAACTGCCCCTGCTCCACTTTCCACAGGCATTTGGACAATGCACCTGTGATACTGATAGTCTGAACTCTGCCATGGACAATCCTCCACCATCACCCCTCACCGATTTGCAACCACCCATCCAATTTAGAGCCCTTGAATAAACACACTTATTGCACAAAACAATCTGGAGTCTGGCTGTGATTTAGAACAAATGTATTAGACATGACCGTGCCAAAATGTTCATTCACATTGTGATGCCAACAAACCGCTGTCACACAGCTGTAGTCCATGGGGAAACAAAGCAGATGTCACGCAGTGGGGCCCACATCTCTGAAAACGGAAGGGAAAGTCACAACACAGTTACCATACACTGGGGGAAAAAGTCAGACAGTAGAGAGGTAGGAGTCTTTAAGTAAATGTAATATGCCGGTGTGTACTCTTACCTGTGTGTCATTGAAAATACTGCTGTATTACTGTGTTCCTGTTCTCTATGTCGTCCTCTTCGGCTTCCTCCTCTTCACTCTCCACAGGCTCCACAGCTGCTACAACACCACCATCTGGACCATCCTCCTGCAGAAAAGACACCTGGCGTCGCAAAGCCAGGTTGTGAAGCATACAGCAGGACACGATGATCTGGCACACCTTCTTTGGTGAGTACATTAGGGATCCACCTGTCATATGGAGGCACCTGAACCTGGCCTTCAGGAGGCCAAAGCTTCGCTCGATCACCCTCCTAGTCCGCCCATGGGCCTCATTGTACCGTTCCTCTGCCCTTGTCCTGGGATTCCTCACTGGGGTCAGTAGCCATGACAGGTTACGGTAACCAGAGTCCCCTAATAGCCACACCCGGTGCCTCTGGAGTTGACCCATCGCATACGGGATGCTGCTATTCCGCAGGATGTTGGCGTCATGCACTGACCCAGGGAACTTGGCTTTAACATGGGAGATGTACTGGTCAGCCAAACACACCATCTGTACATTCATGGAATGATAACTCTTCCGGTTCCTGTACACCTGTTCACTCCTGCTGGGGGGGACCAAAGCAACATGTGTCCCATCAATGGCACCAATGATGTTGGGAATATGTCCAAGGGCAGAGAAATCAGCCTTCACTGTAACCAAATCCCCCACCTCAGGGAAAATGATGTAGCTCCGCATGTGTTTGAGCAGGGCAGACAACACTCTGGACAACACCTTGGAAAACATGGGCTGGAACATCCCTGATGATATGGCCACTGTTGTTTGAAAAGACCCACTTGCTAAGAAATGGAGTACTGACAGCACCTGCACTAGAGGGGGATTCCTGTGGGTTGGCGAATGGGTGACATCAGGTCTGGCTCCAGCTGGGCACACAGTTCCTGTATAGTGGCTCAGTCAAGCCTGTATGTCATTATGACATGTTGTTCCTCCATTGTCGACAGGTCCACCAGCGGTCTGTACACGGGAAGATTCCTCCATCTCCTCGCATGTCCCAGCGGACGGTGCCTATGAAGGACAACAGCGAGCACAGAGTCAATCAACCCACAGGTACGTAACCACAGCTTGCACATAACACGATTCCCAATGCATTGAATAGCTTGTATGAGTGTCGATGCAAGGATCAGGTATGTGTGACGCAGTAGAAAATAAGGCATGTGGGCCCTTGAAATGGCGGCTGCCTGACCTGTGAAGTGCGACAGTGGGATGTGAGGTCAATGCGCTGGCGTGGCACACCGTGGTGGTAGGCGGTCGAAGACCGCTGCGCAAAGCCGCATTGGTTAACATTGAACACTATGGGTTTCAGGAGCCAATGACGATGTGCACCGGCGGTCGCGGTACGCACCGCCGCGGGCGTGACCGCCATTTTCTATCTGCTTAATCACTCGATACCTGATCTTCCACAGGAGAGGACCTACACTGCAAGTGCTGCTGTGACCTCGGTCTGGAAGAGACAATGGCTCATGCGACTGGGGAAAGGGCCCCTGCCTTCACTGCGGAGGAGTTGGAGAAACTTGTGGATGGGGTCCTCCCCCAGTATGCGCTACTCTACGGTCCTCCAGACCAACAGGTAAGTACACAGGGACCATGCTTAGTGGGCAATGCCTGGGTTGAGTGGGGTGGATGAAAGATGGTGGGGAGGGGAGCGATTGAGGCATGCATCAAACGACAGATGAGAGCATGTGCCACATGGCAAGGGTGGGGATGGGGGGCCACTCACATCGAGCATGCAGAAGGTGATGACTATTTTTCTCTCCCTGTACTTGTCACATAGGTCAGCGCCCACCAGAAAGTCGCTATTTGGCGTGCCATCGCCAAGAACGTCCGGACCCTGGGGGTCCACAACAGACGGGGCACCCACTGCCGGAAGAGGTGGGAGGACATCCGACGCTGGAGCAGGAAGACGGCGGAGGCTCAGCTGGGGATGGCCTCCCTACGTAGGAGGGGTGCCAGTCTTACTTTGACCCCCCTGATGTCCCAGATCGTGGCGGTGGCCTA
This sequence comes from Pleurodeles waltl, assembly GCF_031143425.1. NCBI lineage: Eukaryota > Metazoa > Chordata > Amphibia > Caudata > Salamandridae > Pleurodeles > Pleurodeles waltl. Next base: position 454,179,520 of record NC_090443.1, read on the forward strand.
CCCCGATTTGGATGGGCATGTGAGGACATCACAGCAGACACAAGGGGGTGAGTACAAACACATTCTGCTGGCTTTGCGCGCAGTGGAGGTGTCTGGGTGGGGGAGGAGGGCTGTGGGTATCCCTAGGCCAGGGCGATTTCTGTAGGCTAGGCCCCTCTGTAAGGCATGGCCCTGTGCCCCCACCCCCCACGTCTGTAGGGTGCCAAGTACAGGTATCCATGGCCCTGTGTCATCTATGTGTGCAGTTGTCGTACATAGGCTTGTAGGCCATGTCCAGCGGATTGCGTAGTGGACCCCAAGTGCGCGGCGTAGTGCAGGGGGCTTCTGTGTCTGTCCTCTCCGCCAATGGTGTCGCCAATGCATGCACTCAACATGTCTTTATTTCTCCCCCCCCACCCTTTTTTGTGGTCTTCCTGTTCATGTGTGCATTAGCATCATCAGGCGGAGGAGAAGTGGCATCGGAGCACGAGGGAGCTGCATCCCACATGGCCCTGGAGGGCCATGCAACGGAGTTCGAATACACCAGTGGGACGGAGGGCGAGAGGAGCTCCACAGCGGGGACTCGTGCTGATGTCAGTGACAGCAACTCGTCCTCTGAAGGGAGCTCCCTTGTAGTGGCGGCAACATCCGTGCCCCCCGCAACAATAGGTACAGCCGCCACCCAGCGCACCAGCACCGCCCTCCCAGCAGCCCCTCAGCGTTTGCCCCGTGCCCGCTCACCCAGGAAGGTGGGCATCTCCTTCGCCCCAGGCACCTCAGGCCCTGCCCCTGTCACCCCTGCTGCCCTCAGTGAGGAGGTCATTGACCTCCTGAGGACCATCATTGTTGGGCAGTCTACCCTTTTGAATGCCATCCAGGGTGTAGAAAGGGAGGTGCACCAGAGTAATGCATACCTGGAGGGCATTCATTCTGGTCAGGCTGCCCATCAGCGATCGTTCAACGCTCTGGCCTCAGCACTGACGGCAGCCATTGTCCCTGTCTCTAGCCTCCCCCCTCCAACTTCCTCCACCCAGACCCAATCCCCTGTACCTCTGCCTATCCCAGACACACCATCATACCAGCCTGCACACACCTCAACACCCAAGGGAAGTTCATCCAGACATAAGCACCACACATCACACAAGCATTCACACAAGCAACATCCACATGCAGACATACCAACACCCACTGCCTCCACTGTGTCCCCCTCCTCCTCGTCTCCCTCCTCCCTCCCTGTGACATCTCCACTCACACTTGCATGCACAACATCTTCAGCCACTACGTCCATCAGCAGCACACCCACCAGAACACTCCGCACACGTGCAGTCACCACCCCCACTACCATTTACACGTCCCCTGTGTCCTCTCCCAGTGTGTCTGTCACCCCCTCTTCCAAACTACACAAACGCAGGCAGCCACCCACCCAACAGCCATCCACCTCACGACAGCCTCCAGCCCAAGCACCTGCACCCAAAGACACCAAACTTCACACTCCTACAACCACATTCTCTTCTTCCACTCCCATACCCACTACACCTACCCGTCCCTCTCTTTCAAAATTGCTTTTCCTTTCCAAACTTGACCTGTTTCCAACAACTCCCCCACCCCATCCATCTCATAAGACTCCAATCAGCACATCAGCCAACACAAAACCGGGACCTGTAAAGACTGTTTGCCATGGACTGTGGAGTCCCCCACCATAAAGGGCAGCCAGTTCATCTAGGAGCCAAGGCACGGCCAGCCCACCCCCGGAAAAGCATCCGAAGATTGCCAGTGCACCCACAGGCCCGGTACTGCAGCCCAGGAGGGCCCCGCAAGCCACCAGACAGATGGGCAGGAAGTCCCCGCCAGCCACATGTCAGGTGGCGAGTGACATCAATGCCATGGCCGGATCCGCTGACCTGGACACTCATCTCAAGCACCGCTGAACTGGGCCCTTCATCTCAAGCACCGCTGAACTGGGCCCTTCATCTCAAGCACCGCTGAACAGGGCACCGCCGTCTCAAGCACCGCTTAACAGGGCACCGCCGTCTCAAGCACCGCTGAACAGGGCACCGCCGTCTCAAGCACCGCTGAACAGGGCACCGCCGTCTCAAGCACCGCTGAACAGGGCACCGCCGTCTCTAGCACCGCTGAACTGGGCACCGCCGTCTCAAGCACTGCTGAACTGGGCACCGCCGTCTCAAGCACCGCTGAACAGGGCACCGCCGTCTCAAGCACCGCTGAACAGGGCACCGCCGTCTCAAGCACCGCTGAACTGGGCCCTTCATCTCAAGCACCGCTGAACAGGGCACCGCCGTCTCAAACACTGCTGAACTGGGCCCTTCATCTCAAGCACCGCTGAACTGGGCCCTTCATCTCAAGCACCGCTGCTCCAGCAGAGGCAGCTAGGGTTATACCTCCACCAGCAGAAGGCAAGGAGACCCCGCCTCCAGCAGCGGCAGCCAGGGTAACACCTCCACCAGCAGTGGGCAAGGACCCTCACCTCCAGCAGAGGCATGTTCCCCAATTCAGAGACTGTGACCTTACACTCCCCACCAGAGAAAATTGGGCAAGGAGCCACCTCCAGAACCAGTGGGCATGTTCCCCACTTCAGCGACTGTGGCCTTGCACTCCCCACCAGGGACAATTGGGCAAGAAGCCCCCACCAGAACCAGTGTGCATGTTCCCCACTTCAGAGACTGTGGCCTTACACTCCCCACCAGGAACAATTGGGCAAGGAGCCCCCTTTAGAACCAGTGGACATGTTCCCCACTTCAGCTGAGGTGCCCTCCATCCCCACCCCTTTCCCCCTGAGGTGCCTGTCCATTTCCAACATGATGCCACTGCACTCTGGAGTCCGGAAAATGTCAGGAGTCAAGTTGGGACTTGGACTATGCCCTTTGGCAATGTGGGCCTTTTGTACTTTGGACTGCTGATTGGCCCTTTCTGGACATTAATGTCTGCGTTTGGTTTCACATGGACAATATGGTGTCTGTTGGCATCAAATTACAGTGTCACTTAAACCTCAATGTAATCATTATTTTAATTAGACGTGGGTCCTGTGACATTGGTTTTACTCTTCAGCTGGTTGTGTGTATGGTGTGTGTGTTAATGGTGTGTGTTGTGCGTGTGTGTGTGGGTCACTCTCCTTTTCCTCCCTCCCTCCCTTGTGTGCTAAGCAGCCGTACTCACAGTCGTCATCTTCACCGGCATTGAAGTTCCAGGAGGACCATGGCGTGAAAGAGCATTGGGAAGACTTGAAGTTTTGGTTCCATGGCGGCGGCGGTATCCTCTGTGTCTCTCATGGTGAGTCTTTCGTTTTCTATGCAGTGTTTCTGCCAGGCTTTTAATGGCATTGGTACCACCCCGGAAATCGTGGCGGTTTGCTATGTCGTAATATGGTGGGTGGTACCTTGTCTTCGCCTGGCTGTTGATGGCTACCACTGTGGTCAGTGGTGTTAATTCCCTGGCGGTTGGTGTGGTACATTGGCTGTCTATGAGCGGTATCACTGCCATGGTCATAATTTGGCAGTAATTACCGCCAGCCTGTTGGTGGTATTACAGCCACTTTAACAGTCACCGCCAATGTCATAGAGAGGGCCTATGTCCGAAGGTAAACTTTTGACCGAGGCCTCCCGCTTGCTGTAGCTGAGTAGGGCTCCATCGTGATCGGCCTTAAACTTTGACTTTAACCCAGTCGAGGTGCGACCAGATGACCATGTTGGCACTTTTAGGCCCATATTTATACTTTTTTTGCGCCACATTTGCGTCACTTTTTGACGCAAAAGCAGCGCAAACTTACAAAATCTTTGTATTTTGTAAGTTTGCTCTGCTTTTGCGTCAAAAAGTGATGCAAATGCGGTGTAAAAAATTATAAATATGAGGCTTAGGGGGTCATTACGACCTCGGCGGTCTTTTCAGAAGACCGCTGAGGCCGCGGGAGACAGAATACCGCCATTGCCGTTGATATTTCTGTCTCCCTATTATGACATTTCCGCTGGCCCAGCGGAAATGTCACATCAACATTGCAGCCGGCTAGTAATAGAGCCGGCGGCAATGCTGATGCTTGCGGGTGCAGTTGCACCCGTCGCGCATTTCACTGCCCAAAATTCGGACAGTGAAATGCGCAACGGGGCTATGCCTGCATGGGCAGTGCAGGGGCCCCCAGGGGCACCCCAAGTCCCCTTAGCGCCAGCCTTTCCATGGCGGTGTGTACCGCCATGGACAGGCCGGCGGGTCGGGGACTCATAATCCCCAGGGCAGCGGTGCTGGCATCGCTGCTCTGGGGATTATGACCGCCAGGCGGAATCCTGGCGGGAAAGAGGAGGGGCCGGCAGTATGGCCGTGGCAATTCCGCCACGGTCAGAATTGCTGGCGGAACACCGCCAGCCTGTTGGCGGTGTTACCGCCAACATACCGCCGGCCGCCAGGGTCGTAATGACCCCCTTAGTTTCTAATCGCTAAAAAACATGAATTCTTTAAATCTCTGGTTCCCTTTATCCTATTTTTATTCATTTTAGTGTCAAATGAAATATTTTCTATTTTTATAAATTGTTTTGGGATTTTTAAACTGTTTGCTGTGTTTTATTTTATTACTGTTTTGTAATACTTGAATGCTTTACACACTTTGGGCCTTATTTTGAGTTTTGAGGGCGGCCTCTATTTGGGTCGGAAAACTACCAGTTTGGTTTTTAGCTCACTGGCCCTATTATGAGTTTCCTGCTGGCCAGCAGGAAACTACCCACAACATTGACCCCGGCTAGTAATTGAGACAGTGGCTATGTTGTGGTGCGTCAGAAGCAACAACACCCGTTGTGCTATTCACTGCCTGTAATTCAGGCCATGAAAAGTACGATGGGGCTGCCCATTGGGGCCCTTGCACTGCCCATACTAAGTGCATGCTCAGTGCAGGGGCCCCCATGGACCTCCCGGTACCCCGTCTCCCCCAGCCTTTGCATGGTGTTGAAACTGCCAAGCAAAAGCTGATGGACACAGGAATTGTAATCCCCAGGGCAGCGCTGGTTGCAGTGCTGCCCTGGTGGATTAAGACCGCCGGCACCCCCAGTCCTTCAGCCAATGAAAAAGTGGTGGTGCCGACGTCGGACTGTGACGCTTTTGCCACGGTCATAATGTGGCTGTTGGACCGCCTAGGACTGCCAAATTCATAATTAGGACCTTTTTCTCCTAACTTAAGCCTTGTTGCTTGGTGCCAAGTTACCAAGGGTTTAGCTGGGTTTAATTTATTGAGACCTAACTGAACCTACTTGGGGTTAGTGGCCTATTGCTTAGTGTAGATACTTACCTGCCCTCACCAATAATCCACTTTCCAACACACCCAAACTTCTCTGGCTGGTCCACAGGACACAACCTCAACCTGGAAACAAAAGGTGACATTTGTAAGAACATTGTTTGACTTTATATGTAATTTTAAAGTTGTCTTCCATTTATTCCTATGGTGCGTAATTCCACGTAGAAACAGAAGTTTTTTAAAACTTTGACAAATCATAACTTAAGAAGTACTTACCCGATTAGGAAGATCTTGGTTTCAAAACTTTTATAAAAGCCTGAAGTTGTTTTTGTAAATTGGGCTCCAGTTATTCTTTCGAGTGTGTGTCCACATTTATCGATACTGTGAGTACAAGAAATGCCTAGCACATCTCCTGGATTAGCCTAACTGCTCAACCAATCTACAACAAAAATAGCTCATTAGGTGATCTATTTTGCCTCTGGATACCCAAGTTCGGTTTCCCAGAATCTCTGCACAGTGTACATTGTTTTTTAATACAATATAGAGAGCCAGCCTCTAACAATGGTATACACGTTAGCAGGAATCACATCATCAGCAAACAATTAGAAACAATCCAAAGATAAGGCCAGGACAAAGGTATTGTCAAACTAAATATTTATAATGAAAATAAGATAAATATCTCAAAATGTTGGTTTAATGTAAAGGGTACAGGAAAGAGTCACCCAAATATCTAAAGGTTGGGTTGCATGCCCAGTAATTGCCTCCTATTCACACTGTCAGAACCAACTATTACGGAAGGGACAGCAATGGGGCAGAGAGCAGGCTCCTCCATCATCTTACTTTTGGGGGCGGTTCATGGGTTTGGGTTTAGTAGGGGTGGGTTTGGTGTTGGGAGGGGTGGTTTTTGATTTGGGAGGGGTGGGTTGGGATGTGGAAGGCACGGGTTGTGGTATGGAAGTGGTAAAAGACATTTGGGAGGGGAAAAAATATATTTGGGAGAGGTAGTTTGAGATATGAAGGGGTGGGTTGGTATGTGGAAGGGGTGGAAAGATGTTGGGAAGGAATAGTTTGGGATGTGGAAGGGGTCAGGGCAAGGGCAAAAAGAAGGTCTTCTTTAGAAAAATGGGTAGGGTGGTTGGCAGGGAGTTTGCTTTGGAATTTATAGGTAGTGGTAGTGTCTGATGTGTCTGTTGATGTTGCTGGTGCCTGTGGTTCTGCTTTATGTGGTGTACATGCTAGTTTATGTCTCTTACTGGGTGTCTGTTGTATGGATGACAGTAGGTGTTCAGTGTGAGTAACATGCATTGTATGTGTGTGTGGATAGGTGTGCTGTAGAGGCTCTGGGTGTGGATGTGGTGCCGTTGGATGTGCTGGTACATGTGAGTGTGGGTGTGGGTGTGGATGTTTGTGTCACAGAAGAGTGTTGTGTCTGCAGGTATGGTCGTGGTGGGTGTGGATGTTTGTGTTGTTGTAGGTATGCTTGTGGTGGTGGTGAGGGTGTGGTGCCTGTATGTTTGTGTGTGTGTCTGTTTCTTGCTGTGTTTGTATTGGATGCACCCTTTGTGTTTGTTTGAGTGGTTGTATGCAAATGCGTGAGTGTGCTTTGGATAGGGCTGGGAAGAGGGATTTGGGATTGAAAAGGGGTGGGAGTCGGGGTAGGATGTTGGGATGGGTGGGAGGCTGCAGTCAGTGAGGAGGCAATACGCTGGAATTACCTCTGTAGGCCAGACATGGCACTGTGAATGCCATCCAGGTAAGCTAGCATCTGTGTAACCTTAAAACTAAGCCCCTGGATGGCACACAATACTGCAGTCTGGCCTACAGAGACAGTTCTCAATAGTTCAATAGCCTCCTTATTGAGTGCAGCCTGGGAGACAGGGCCAGGTTGGAGGTGTTTGCAGCAAAGGTGATGCTACCCTTTTTAGGGTGTTGGATATGGCTAACTGGAGACTAGCAAGAGGGAGGGTGGAGATAGAAACATGGGTGGTGGACAGCGATGCAGGTAGACTTGTTGCACTGGGTCCACTACCACTGGGACAAATGTTCTGTGGAAGCCTCCCAAGATGATGTTGAGACACTGATGGTCTCTTTGCTAGTCCCCTCACCCTCTATGTTACTGGGTCCCTCAGTGTTGGTCGTGTCTTCACTGGTACTGCAGTGCCCAGCTTCTTCCCTGCCGAAGTGGCTGCTGCCACATTCACCTTAGAAATAATAGTCTGAGTGTATCTGTATAAATAAAACGGAACATGAACTTTGCTCGTAAAACACTTGCCAAGTCTAAATATTAACCGGTTCTGTGCCCAGGACGTAATGGTTACGTCCTGAGGCACAGTGCTGCTGTGCCCAGGACGTAACCATTACGTCCTGGTCACAGAGCCCAGAGGGAGCGCTAGCCTTCCCTCTGTGGGGTTCCCCCCCCACCCCCCAAGTCAGGGATGGAAGGGAAATGTACTTCCTTCCCTTTGAAGTCTCTCCAAGCGTTTCAAAAGCCGGATTGCTTGCAATCCAGCATTTGAAACGCCCACTATACACCAGGGATGTTTTTTTTTTTTTTTAAAGGACATAAGGGAGCGACCCCTTGGGCAAGGGTCGCTCCCAGGGGGGGCATTTTCTGGGAAGGCCTTTTCTGCCCCCCCCCCCCCCGGGGGCAGATCAGCCTATTATTAGGCCGATCTGCCCCCAGAGGGGGCAGAAATCTCTAGGCACCAGGGATCATTTTTTTAGTTTTTTGTTGTTTTTTGTTTACTTTCTTGTTTTAGGTGTGGGGAGCGACCCCTTAGGCAAGGGTCGCTCCCCTAGGAGGCAAATTATATTTAGGCCATTTCTGCCCACCTTGGGGGCAGATTGGCCTATTTTGATGAGGCCAATCTGCCCCCAAGGGGGGCAGAAACCACTAGGCACCGGGAATTTTTTTTTGGCACCAATGTCACGCAGGGGGGTTGGGGGTCAATATTATTTTAGGCCATTTCTGCCCCCCCGGGGGCATATCGGCATATTGTTATTAGGCCGATCTGCCCCCAGGGGGGGCAGAAACCTCTAGGCGCCAGGGCAAATTTTTTTTGGTGTTTTTTTTTGTTTGTTTGTTTTTTTAGAGATGGGGAGCGACACATTAGGCAAGGGTCGCTCTCCTGGGGGGTAAATTGTATTTAGACCATTTCTGCCCCCCTTGGGGGCAGATTGGCCGATTTTAAGTCAATCTGCCCCCAAAAGGGCAGAAACCACTAGGCACTAGGGATTTTTTTTTTGGCGCCAATGTCATGCAGGGGGAGCGACCCCGTAGGCAAGGGTTGCTCCGGGGGGTGGGATACATTTATTTTAGGCCTTTTCTGCCCCCCTGGGGGCAGATTGGCCTATTGTTATTAGGCCGATCTGCCCCACAGGGGGGGCAGAAACCTCTAGGTGCCAGGGCAATTTTTTTTTTGTGTTTTCTTTTTTTGTTTGTTTTTTTAGAGATGGGGAGCGACCCATTAGGCAAGGGTCGCTCCCCTGGGGGGCAAATTGTATTTAGACCATTTCTGCCCCCCTTGGGGGCAGATTGGTCGATTTTAGGTCAATCTGCCCCCAAGGGGGCAGAAACCACTAGGCACCGGGGATTTATTTTTTGGCATCAATGTCACACAGGGGGAGCGACCCCGTAGGCAAGGGTCGCTCCGGGGGGGGTTGGGTGGGTGGCAAATTAATTTTAGGACATTTCGGCCCCCCTGGGGGCAGATCAGCTTATTGTTATTAGGCCGATCTGCCCCCAGGGGGGCAGAAACTTCTAGGCGCCAGGGCAAATCTTTTTTTGTTGTGTTTTTTTTTTTTGTTTGTTTTTTTAGAGATGGGGAGCGACCCATTAGGCAAGGGTTGCTTCCCTGGGAGGCAAATTGTATTTAGACCATTTCTGCCCCCCCTTTGGGGCAGATTGGCCGATTTTAGGTCAATCTGCCCCCAAGGGGGCAAAAACCACTAGGCACCGGGATTTTTTTTTGGGCGCCAATGTCACGCAGGGGGAGCTCCGGGGGGGTTGGGGGGGTGGGGGACACCAGGGTTTGCAAAGGATTCTGGGTAACAGAACCTGGTCAGAGCCCCACAAGTGAACCCATCTTGGATTCCCCTAGGTCTCTAGTTTTCAAAAATGCACAGGTTTGGTAGGTTTCCTTAGGTGCCGACTGAGCTAGAGGCCAAAATCTGCAGGTAGGCACTTTGCAAAAAACACCTCTGTTTTCTTTCAAAAAATGTGATGTGTCCACGTTGCGTTTTGGGGCATTTCCTGTCACGGGCGCTAGGCCTACCCACACAAGTGAGGTATCATTTCTATCGGGAGACTTAGGGGAACGCTGGGTGGAAGGAAATTTGTGGCTCCTCTCTGATTCCAGAACTTTCTGTCACCAAAATGTGAGGAAAATGTGTTTTTTTAGCCAAATTTTGAGGTTTGCAAAGGATTCTGGGTAACAGAACCTGGTCAGAGCCCCACAAGTCACCCCATCTTGGATTCCCCTAGGTCTCTAGTTTTCCAAAATGCACAGGTTTGGTAGGTTTCCCTAGGTGCCGGCTGAGCTAGAGGCCAAAATCTACAGGTAGGCACTTTGCAAAAAACACCTCTGTTTTCTTTCAAAAAATCTGATGTGTCCACGTTGCGTTTTGGGGCATTTCCTGCTGCGGGTGCTAGGCCTACCCACACAAGTGAGGTATAATTTCTATCGGGAGACTTGGGGGAACGCTGGGTGGAAGGAAATTCGTAGCTCCTCTCTGATTCCAGAACTTTTTGGCACCAAAATGTGAGGAAAATGTGTTTTTTTAGACAAATTTTGAGGTTTGCAAAGGATTCTGGGTAACAGGACCTGGTCAGAGCCCCACAAGTCCCCCTATCTTGGATTCCCCTAGGTCTCTAGTTTTAAAAAATGCACAGGTTTGGTAGGTTTCTCTAGGTGCCGGCTGAGCTAGAGGCCAAAATCTACAGGTAGGCACTTTGCAAAAAACACCTCTGTTTTCTTTCAAAAAATGTGATGTGTCCACGTTGCGTTTTGGCGCATTTCCTGTCGTGGGCGCTAGGCCTACCCACACAAGTGAGGTATAATTTTTATCGGGAGACTTGGGGGAACATAGATTAGCAAAACAAGTGTTATTGCCCCTTGTCTTTCTCCACATTTTTTCCTTCCAAATAGAAGAGAGTGTGTAAAAAAGACATCTATTTGAGAAATGCCCTGTAATTCACATGCTAGTATGGTCACCCCGGAATTCAGAGATGTGCAAATAACCACTGCTCCTCAACACCTTATCTTGTGCCCATTTTGGAAATACAAAGGTTTTCATGATTGCTATTTTTCACTCTTTATATTTCAGCAAATGAATTGCTGTATACCCGGTATAGAATGAAGACCCACTGCAGGGTGCAGCTCATTTATTGGCTCTGGGTACCTAGAGTTCTTGATGAACCTACAAGCCCTATATATCCCCGCAACCAAAAGAGTCCAGCAGACGTAACGGTATATTGCTTTAAAAAATCTGACATTGCAGGAAAAAGTTACGGAGTAAAACGTAGAGAAAAAATGCTGTTTTTTTCACCTCAATTTCATATTTTATTTTTCAGTTGTTATTTTCTGTAGGAAACCCTTATAGGATCTACACAAATTACCCCTTGCTGAATTCAGAATTTTGTCTACTATTCAGAAATGTTTCGGTTTCTGGGATCCAGCATTGGTTTCATGCCCATTTCTGTCACTGACTGGAAGGAGGCTGAAAGCACAAAAAATCGTAAAAATGGGGTATGTCTCTGCAAACCCTTTGTTGATGCCGTTTTCAGGGAAAAAACCCCATTCCTTCTTCTGCAGCCCCTTTTTCCCATTTAAAAAATAAATAAAAATTTCACTTTATTTTGGCTAATTTCTTGGCCTCCTTCTGGGGAACCCACAAAGTCTGGGTACCTCTAGAATCCCTAGGATGTTGGAAAAAAAGGACGCAAGTTTGGCGTGGGTAGCTTATGTGAACAAAAAGTTATGAGGGCCTAAGCGCGAACTGCCCCAAATAGCCAAAAAAAGGCTCGGCACAGGAGGGGGAAAAGGCCTGGCAGCGAAGGGGTTAAACCAGAGTCAAGTCTCTCATACTTGCCTTCTTTATCATCAGTATCTCATGCATGTGGGAAAGAATTCCACTAACTATTTGCTCACAGTTTAGAAGTTCCCTATGCAAGCTTCCATATCATGAATGCCTTTTGTCTCTCATCCACTTTTATTTCTCTGTGTGACAAATGCCATCAAAAGCATGAGTGCATACATAGGCCTGGTTACATCCCTTGTTCACTTTAGTACAGAGCAAAAACATTTCCACATTTCAAAATAAATAATGTTTTGGGCCTGATATTGATTTATCCAGATGGAAAAATCTAACATCTATGTGATGTAAACTTCCACCTGCAATTGTCCTTTTAAGTATCACTTTCTCACCATCATTGATTTCTCATTTGAGCACAACTAAGGACACCTGAATGCCACTTGGGGTAAACGTAACTCTGTTACCAATGTGGACACATTCCTGTCTGTTTCCAGCAATACAGTTTGGCACAAAAACTCATGCTGGTTGATACAAACTGGTTTACATGACAATCTGGTACTGTCTGCATGAACTGACTTGAATCTTCCGTGGGAAAATATTTCTAGCATATTTCATAAACAAATTGATGCCATTGTACACATATTTCCAGTCCTTTTGGAGCAGATGCTCATGATCATATTGTCATTTTACCAATTTATGAATGTAAAATCTTAAACATCAACAGATTGCCATTGCCATGTCAGCAAAAATAGGGCCTACATTACCTTGATGGAGCATCACATGTGACCCAATCCTCAAATGGGACATGTGTGGTGCAGTCTGTCATAACATGGAGAAAATGCAGGTAGCCTTTTTCTCATGCAGACAAGTGTCTGGTCTAAACAGTACTTGGATTGTGATGAAAAACTAGTGGAAACCGTTAGCATAAAACAATACACCAAACACAGCATAAGACATCTTAAAACCTTACACCTCCAAAAATCTTCTTCTTCATTGGATGAGTGTCAACCTTCAGGTTCATGACAAATAACATTGCTTAAATTGAGAAAAGTTCAACAAGAATAGCTACATACGATAAATTAGCTCTGGGTAGGCCACCTCAAGGGTGTGGGCCATTAGGGGGGGCAGGGTGCATTGCATGCTCTTGCCTCTTTGGGAGGTCTGGCCAAGCTGGACTGAATTTCTGGTCCAATGTCAGGGGTCGTCCTACCTCTTGCTGCAAGGCAGACTGCACAGCTTATGGACCTTCACAGTCCACACCTTCTTTGCAATGGCCTACCATGTGTCCCACTTTTTTCTTACTTTAGTTTATTGAGATCCAAATTTACAGTAAAAACATTGCAACATAGCATTCATACTCTGACAATAATATGAAAATACATTACATTAATAGGTCATATTTTATTACAGAGCACCTCAACAAAGCAGCGATAAAATATGAAATTTCATAATATCAGCAAAAATAGCTAGATAAGCTAATATCCTAAAGTGTCTTCCTTAAACTTCCCCTAGATTTGATACAATCTCTTACCTCTTTACATTGCAACTTGTGAAGTCGCTCCTTATTTCTTACTTTCTTACTTTTTATCACCCATTCCTATATAGTGGGGATTTCCTGGGTTTGCCACCTTTGAAATAATAAAGATCTGGCCATTGCAAAATATAATAGCTCTATGAATCTGGGAGCTAATCTAATGCTGGGTTGTACCCAAAACTATCCACCAGCTACTAGGAGCTACTTTGATCTCCCAGGCTTTCTTTAGGTGCTTAAATATTTTTTCTCAAAATTCTTGAATAGGGGCACCCAGACCCATAACATCTGTCCAATTTGCAACAGCCCCCGCAATGCATCGAAAACAGTGCCCAGACCACTTACAATTAACCAGAGCTAAAAATTGTGGGGTTCTATAAAGAAGCCATTCACTGAAATATAGCATTCTGCACCAGTGGATTCCTCTCAGAATATTAAAATTCAACATACTTTTAGGAGGCTGGCCTGGCTTATAGTGAGTACCTTGTGGTACTTACACCTTGTGCCAGGTCCAGTTATCCGTTATTAGTAGATTAAGGGTGTTCTAGCAGCTTAGGCTGATAGAGGTAGCTATAGCAGAGCAGCCTAGGCTGAACTGGGAGACATGCAAAGCTCCTACTATACCACTTATATCATATAGCACTATATCATAAGAAAACACAATACTCAGAGTTACTAAAAATAAAGGTACTTTATTTTAGTGAATTTATGCCAAAAGTATCTCAGAGGATATACTGTCTTAGGAGGTAAGTAATATACACAAAATATATAGACACAAACCAAAATCAGGTAAGTAACAGTTAGAAAAGTAGTGCAAACAATGTAGAACACAATAGAATGCAAAAGGGAGAAATAGGCCTAGGGGCAACACAAACCATATACTCCAAAAGTGGAATGCGAACCACGAATGGACCCCAAGCCTAGTGTATTGTGTAGAGGGTCGCTAGGAGTGTAAGAAAACATTAAGGGTGTCCAAGATACCCCCACCCCAAGACCCCAAAAAAGTAGGAGTAAATTTACCCTACTACCCCAGAAAGAGAGTAAAGTCGAGATAGGCGATTCTGCAAGGACAGCAACTGACTGCAAAACACTGAAGACAGATTCCTGGACCTGAGGACCTGTAAAGGAAGGGGACCAAGTCCAAGAGTCACGCATGTGTCCCCGTGGCAGGAGCCCACTAAACCCGGGATGAAGGTGCAAAAGGGCTGCCTCCGGGTGGAAGAAGCCGAAGATTCTGCAACAATGGAAGGTGCCAGGAACTTCTCCTTTGGTCAGAAGATGTCCCACGGTGTGCTGGAGGATGCAGAGTTGTTTCCACACAGAAAGATTGCAAACAAGCCTGGCTAGCTGCAAGAGTCGTGGTTGCGGATTTTGGGTGCTGCTAGGGCCCAGGAAGGATCAGGAGGTCACCCCTTGGAGGAGGAGACAGAGGGGGCACTCAGCAACATGGAGAGCCCACACAGAATCAGGCAGCACCCGCAGAAGCACCAGAACAGGCACTCAGAAGATCTGAGGACAGCGGTCGACTCAGAGTCACAAAAGAGGATCCCACGACTTCGGAGTCCAGCGAGTTGGGCAATGCAGGACCTGGGCTAGGCTGTGCACGAAGGAAGTCTTGCAAAAGTGCACAGAAACCCGAGCAGCTGCAGTTCATGCAGTACACAGGTTTACTGTCTGGCGTGGGGAGGCAAGGACTTACCTCCACCAAATTTGGACAGAAGGGCCACTGGACTGTCGAAGACACTTGGACCCAGCTCCTGTGTTCCAGGTGTTCCAGGTACCACGCTCGTCAGGATGAGAGGGGACCCAGAGGACTGGTGATGCAGAAGTTTGGTGCCTGCGTTGGCAGGGGGCAGATTCAGTTGACCCACAGGAGATTTCTTCTTGGCTTCCAGTGTAGGGTGAAGGCAGACAGCCATCATAGCATGCACCACCAGGAAAAATCGAGAAAGCCGGCAGGATGAGGCGCTACAATGTTGCTGGTAGTCTTCTTGCTACTTTGTTGCGGTTATGCAGGTGTCCTGGAGCAGTCAGCGGTCGATCCTTGGCAGAAGTCGAAGAGGGAAGTGCAGAGGAACTCTGGTGAGCTCTTGCATTCGTTATCTGGTGAGATACCCATGGGAGAGACCCTAAAAAGCCCTCAGAGGAGCATTGGCTACAGAGAAAGGTAAGCACCTATCAGGAGGGGTCTCTGAAGTCACCTGCTGGCACTGGCCACTCAGAGCTGTCCATTGTGCCCTCACACCTCTGCATCCAAGATGGCAGAGGTCTGGGACACACTGGAGGAGCTCTGGGCACCTCCCCTGTGACCACTCCCCTTTCCTTTGTCCAGTTTCGCGCCAGAGCAGGGCTGGGGGATCCCTGAATCGGTGTAGACTGGCTTATGCAGAGAGGGCACCATCTGTGCCCTTCAAAGCATTTCCAGAGGCCAGGAGAGGCTACTCCTCCCAGGCCCTTCACACCTATTTCCAAAGGGAGAGGGTGTAACACCCTCTCTCAGAGGAAATCCTTTGTTCTGACTTCCTGGGACCAGGCTGCTCAGACCTCAGGTGGTAGAAACCTGTCTGAGGGGTTGGCAGCAGCAGTAGCTGCAGTGGAGACCCCAGAAAGTTAGTTTGGCAGAAACCGGGCTCTATGCTGGAGACCCGGGGATGCATGGAATTGTCCCCCCAATACCAGAGTGGTATTGGGGGGACAATTCCATGATCCTAGACATGTCACATGACCATGTTCGGAGTTACCATTGTGACGCTTCATATAGGTATCGACCTATATGTAGTGCACGTGTGTAATGTGTCCTCGCACACGCACAGTCCGGGGAATTTGCCCTGAACAATGTGGGGGCACCTTGGCTAGTGCCAGGGTGCTCACACACTAAGTAACTTTGCACCTAACCTTCACTAAGTGAGGGTTAGACATATAGGTGACTTATACTGTAAGTTACTTAAGTGCAGTGTAAAATGGCTGTGAAATAACGTGGATGTTATTTCACTCAGGCTGCAGTGGCAGTCCTGTGTAAGAATATTTTCTGAGCTCCCTATGGGTGGCAAAAGAAAAGCTGCAGCCCATAGGGATCTCCTGGAACTCCTATATCATGGGTACCTAGGTACCATATACAAGGGAATTATAAGGGTGTTCCAGTGTGCCAATGAGAATTGGTAAAATTAGTTACTAGCCTGCAGTGACAATTTTAAAAGCATAGAGAGCATAAACACTGAGGTTCTGGTTAGCAGAGCCTCAGTGATACAGTTAGGCACCACACAGGGAACACATACAGGGCATACTTTATGAGCACTGGGGTCCTGCCTAGCAGGATGCCAGTGACACATAGGCAAAAACAAACATACATACAGTGAAAATGGAGGTAACATGCCAGGCAAGATGGTACTTTCCTACAATGTTAATTTACTCCCACATCTTTTTTGTTAATTCTAATCCTTCATACTTTTCCCATTTTGTGATAGCTTTCAACTAAAGGTCCAGAACCTTCAGATCTGCAAACAGCCTTTTCCATTCTCCAGCTCACTTATAGACTGGGGGTTCCACCAATTCTACTGCCACTTTTTGACTATCCCAAATCTGTTCTCAATTAATGTTACTAAGGGGGTCATTACAACATTGGCGGTAAAAGCCGCTTACTGCCGTGCAGAAGACCGCCAATTCACCGCCGCAGCCGTGGAAATCCGCCACAGCTATTATGACCCACATCTCGGAATCCGCCGAAATTCAGACACCACACAAGTCCGCCACACCAAAGGTCATTGATAAACTGGTGAAAACAAATCCTCCACCGTCACGCCAACAGAAACACGCCCATGCTATTACGACCCACGTGGCGGTCTTCCAACCGCGGTATTCCATTGGCGGTACACACCGCCGCGCTCAAAATACACACACATCTCCAAAACACCACCACATTGGACAATTCAAAATACACACACCTGATACACATACAAATAACACTCCCACACACCCAACACAATATAAAACACACACCCACATCACCCACAAACCCCTACGACCAAAAATCAGAGACGAAGGCGACAGAGAGAGAGCACAGCAATAGAGAACCCCACCACACAGAGGCACAAAACACCATCACCCACACAAGATCCACGCACAAAATTCCACACACCACAACACATCACCACACTCATCACCACATACACCACCCCACACATCACCTACACCACCCCATGGCACGCCAAAGACACCCCAGGTTCTCCGAGGAGGAGCTCAGGGTCATGGTGGAGGAAATTGTACAGGTAGAGCCACAGCTATTTGGATCACAGTTGCAGCACACCTCCATAGCCAGGAAGATGGAGCTATGGCAAAGAATCGTCGACAGGGTAAACGCAGTGGGACAGCACCCAAGAAATTGGGAGGACATCAGGAAGAGGTGGAACGACCTACGGGGGAAGGTGCGTTTTGTGGTCTCCAGACACAACATTGCGTTTCAGCGGACTGGCGGCGGACCCTCACCTCCTCCCCCACAACTAACAACATGGGAGGAGCAGGTCTTGACCATCATGCATCCTGAGGGCCTCGGAGGAGTAATGGACACTGGTAAGTCAAATCTTAACTATCATATCCCCCACCCTACCTGCATGCTATCACACACCCCACCCTCACCCCTTCCCCTATCACTCACTAATGTACTTATAACACAAACCACCCATCCCAACACCAAGCCCTGCATGACACAACTAAGCATGGACACCCATCACTAAAGCATGCCCACTGCACATGCCCATAACAACCCCCAACCATCATCACACAAGCCCCCAGGTATGCTTGCACTGGGGTACACGCTCACCCACCCATTGCACACCATGACACACACACATGCAATAATCATGCTTTTATACCCCTGCAGGACCACTACGTAACGTCACCACACAGGAGGGTCCATACATCTCCACTCCACCCCCAGAAGAGGCCCACAGTGATGATAGCAGCTCTGGCCAACTTGATCCAAATGACCAGCCCGGACCATCGTGGGACTCGGGACAGTCGGTTCCCCTCGCACAGGCACAGCCCAACACTGACCTTCCACCCTCTGGTAACACCAGCACAGCACCCACCCAGCGGGCCCATACCTCCGTACCCAGGACAAGTCAGTCAGCTGTGTGTCCACCACTACAGGGAACCCAGAATAACCCACCACCCCAACAACAACAGGGATCTGGGAAAGTGGTAGTGGGCACACGGTCCAGGGGACGGAGGCACAGGAACACAGGGGAACTGGGAGGGCTGCCGTGCGACAAGGGGTGGACAGGCCAAGGGAGCCCACTCTCCATGAGGCCCTCTCCTCCATCATGGGAGCATACCACCACTCCCAGGAAACGAAGGCTACGGTCCTGGCCAAGTTTCAGGAGACCCAGCGCATGCAGGAGGAACAGTATTTGGGGTTCAGGGAGGAGCTCAGAACCATCAGCACCACCCTGGCCACCATCGTAGGGGTGCTGAAGGACATTCAAAAGACCATGAGGGACACCGTGGCACTCCAAGGGGCCCCTGACACTAGCATGGATGATGAACTGCCCACCACCTCCGCCGGCGCTAGTGGACAGGACGCCCCGCCACAGGACCACCACACCAACACCCCACCCCCTGCAGACAGAGAACACCCCGCAAGCGGTCCCTGAGATCCAGGAACAGGACAGAGCACGATAGCAAGACCCCGCCAGGAAATGAGACCACCCTGATTGTCCTCCCACTGTCCCACTTTTTTACCCTGTCCAGATTGGAACTGCCCCAGCTCCACTTCCTATGCCCATATGGGCAATGCACCTGTGAGACTAATAGACTGGACTCTGCCATGGACATTCCTCCACCATCACCCATCACCATTTTGCCACCCCCTCCAATAATTAGCACTTCAATAAACACCCTTGAACCACAAAACAATCTGGAGTCAGTCTGTGATTTTGAAAATGTGTATTAGCTATGACAGTGACAAAATCCGTTCTCAATAGTAATGTCAACATACCTATGTCACACATCACAAGTCCATGAAGGATGCAAGCAGATGACACACGTTGGTAACCACACCTGTGAAACCGTAATGGAAATGTATCACTCAGTTAGCAGATACTACTTCAAATTGACAGACAGGCTAGAGGTAGAAGTGTGAAAGTGAATGTATTAGTAAATAAATTGTTCTCACCTGTGTGTCACTGGAAATATTGCTGTATGACAGAGTCCCTATTATCAATGTCTTCTTCCTCTGCTTCCTCCTCATCACTGTCCACAGGCTCCACAGCTGCCACAACACCGTCATCTGGACCATCCTCCTGCAGAAAAGGCACCTGGCGTCGCAAAGCAAGATTGTGAAGCATCGAGCAGGCGATGATGATCTGGCACACCTTCCTTGGTGAGTAGAATAGGGAACCACCTGTCATATGGAGGCACCTGAACCTGACCTTCAGGAGGCCGAAGGTGCATTCGATCACCCTCCTAGTCCGCCCATGGGCCTCATTGTAGCCTTCCTCTGCCCAGGTCCTGGGATTCCTCACTGGGGTCAATAGCCATGACAGGTTGGGGTAACCAGAGTCCCCTAATAGCTACACACAGTGCCTCTGGAGTTGACCCATCACATACGGGATGCTGCTATTCCGCAGGATGTAGGCGTCATGCACTGAGCCAGGGAACATAGCATTTACCTGCGAGATGTACTGGTCTGCCAAACATACCATCTGTACATTCATTGAATGATAACTCTTCCGGTTCCTGTACACCTGTTCACTCCTGTGGGGGGGGGACCAGAGCCACATGGGTCCCATCAATGGCACCTATGATGTTAGGGATGTGTCCCAGGGCATAGAAGTCACCTTTAACTGTCGCCAAATCCTCCACCTGAGGGAAAACGATGTTGCTCCTACGTGTTAAAGCAGAGCAGACAACACTCTGGACAACACGTTGGAAAACATAGGCTGGGACATCCCTGATGCCATGGCCATTGTTGTCTGAAATGACCCACTTGCCAGGAAATGGAGCACTGATAGCACCTGCACTTGAGGGGGAATTCCTGTGGGATGGCGGATTGGTGACATCAGGTCTGGCTCCAACTGGGTACACAGTTCCTGGATTGTGGCACGGTCAAACCTGTAGGTGATGATTAAATGTCGCTCCTCCATTGTTAACAGGTCCACCAGCGGTCGGTACACCGGAGGATTCCGCCATCTCCTCACATGTCCCAGCTGACGGTGCCTAGGAAGGACAACAGCAACCACAGAGTCAACCAATTCTGAGGTATGTACCCACAGCTACACAGGACACAACACTAAATACAATATCCTTCCTGTATGTGTGTTGAGTGTAGGCCTAGGTATGTGTGACGCAGTTGTAAATGAAGCCATGTGGGCCCCTGAAATGGCGGCTGCCTGACCTCTAAAGTGGGACAATGGGATGTGAGGTAACAGCGCTGGAGTTGTACACCGTCGCGGTAGGCGGTCAAAGACCACGGCGCAATGCTGCATTGGTTAACATTGGACCCTATGGGTCCCAGGAGCCAATGACGAAGTGCGTCGGCAGTGATGATACTCACTGCCGCGGACGTCACCGCCGCGGATGTGACCTCCATTTTATATCTGTTCAATCACTCGATACCTGATCTTCGATAGGAGAGGACCTACACTGCAAGTGCTGCTGTGACCTCGGTCTGGAAGAGACAATGGCTCGTGCGTCTGGAAAAAGCGCCCCTGCCTTCACTGCACAGGAGTTGGAGAAGCTCGTGGACGGGGTCCTCCCCCAGTACACGCTACTCTACGGTCCTCCAGACCAACAGGTAAGTACACAGGGAGCACGTTGTATGGGCTATGCCTGAGTGGAGAGGGCTGGATGTCAGTAGGAAGGGGGCAGAGTCCTGCGAGCATGTAGAAGTGTGATTGCATGTGCCACATGGCAAGGGCAGGGATGTGGGCCACTCACTTCGACGGTGCTGTTGCTAATGACTTCTCTTCTTCCCCTGCACATGTCATGTAGGTCAACGCCCACCAGAAGAAGGATATTTGGCGTGCCATCGCCAAGGACGTCCGGACCCTGGGGGTCCACCAGAGAAGGTGCACCCACTGCTGTAAAAGATGAGAGGACATTCGCCGCTGGAGCAAGAAGTCGGCGGAGGCTCAGCTGGGGATGGCCTCCCAATGTGGGAGGGGTGCCCGTCGCACCATGAACCCCCTGATGTTCCGGATCCTGGCGGTGGCCTACCCTGAGTTGGATGGGCACATGAGGGAATCACAGCAGACACAAGGGGGTGAGTACACTCACATTCTCATGACTTTGCGCGCAGTGGAGGTGTCTGGGTGAGGGAGGAGGGCTGTGGGTTTCCCTAGGCCAGGGCGAGTTCCGTAGGCTAGGCCCCTCCGGAATCCAGGTCATGTGCCACTCCACCCCACCTCTGTAGAGTGCCAAGCACAGGTATACATGCCCCTGTGTCATCTATATGGGTAGATGACACTCATAGCCATGTAGGCCATATCCCAGGAATTGCATATGTAGAGGCCAAGAGCACGGTGTAGTGCAGTGGCCTTCTGTGTCTGTATTGTCCGCCAACGGTAGCGGTAAGCCATGCACTCAACCTGTCTTTCTTCTGTTTCCCCACCCCTTTTTGTGCTCTCCCTATTCTGTTGTGCATCAGCATTATCAGGCGGAGGTACAGTGGCACCGGAGCACGATGGGTCTGCGTCCCACATGGCCATGGAGGGCCACACCATGGACACAGAATACACCAGTGGGACGGAGGGCGAGGGGAGCTTCACGTCGGTCACCGGATCAGCAAACAGCGACACGGACTCGTGCTCCGATGGGAGCTCCCTTGTGGTGGTGGCACCATCTGTGCCCCCCACTTCTACAGGTACAGCCGCCACCCCCTACCAGCACCGCCCTCCCAGCAGCCCCTCAGCCTTCGCTCCGTGCCCGATCACCCAGGATGGTGGGCACCACCTTCGCCCCAGGCACCTCAGCCCCTGCCCCTGTCACCCCTGCTGCCCTCAGTGAGGAGGCCAGTGACCTCCTCAGGTCACTCACTGTTGGGCAGTCTACCATTGTGAATGCCATCCAGGGTGTAGAAAGGGAGTTACAACACACTAATGCATTTCTGGAGGGTATTCATTCTGGTCAGGCTGCCCATCATCGAACCCTGCAATCTCTGGCCTCAGCACTGATGGCAGCCATTGTCCCTGTGCCTAGCCTCCCCCCTCCAACTTCCTCCACCCAGACCCAATCCCCTGTTCCCCAGCCTATCCCAAGCACACCATCAGACCAGCCTGCACACACCTCAACACACAAGGGCAGCTCAGGCAAACATAGGCACCACACATCCCACAGGCACTCACACAAGCATCACCCACATACAGACACAGCAACATCCACTGCCTTCACTGTGTCCACCTCCTCGTCGTCTCCCTCCTCCCTCCCAGTGTCGTCTACACTCTCACCTGCATGCACTACCACTACAGCCACTAGGACTCGCACCAGAACACCCAGCACCACACCCCACTCACCTGCACTCACCACCCCACTACCATTTACACGTCCCCTCTGTCCTCTCCCAGTGTGTCTGTGACACCCCCTCCCAGGGTACACAAATGCGGACACCCACACACCCAACATCCATCCACCTCACAACAGCCTCCAGAACCTGCACCTGCACCCAAATCATCTAAAGTTACACCTCCTACAACCACCTCCTCTTCCTCCACTCACAAACCCCCTCCAGCTACCCATCCCAGTGTTCGTCAGAAACTTTTCCTGAGCAGCCTTGACCTCTGTCCCACCACCCCTACCCCTCCAATTCATAGGTCCCATACTAGCACCTCAGCCAAAAAAAGTCCGGTACCAGTGGTGCGTGTTAGAGGTATGTGGAGTGCACCGGCCACCAGGGCAGCCAGTGTGA
Source organism: Pleurodeles waltl (assembly GCF_031143425.1). Classification (NCBI taxonomy): domain Eukaryota; kingdom Metazoa; phylum Chordata; class Amphibia; order Caudata; family Salamandridae; genus Pleurodeles; species Pleurodeles waltl. The sequence continues at coordinate 454,202,191 of NC_090443.1, forward strand.
CACGGAGCCAAAGCACTGCCAGTCCACCCCCTATAAAGCACCAGAAGTTGGACAGTGCCCGACGGGAGAGGGTGAAGACTCCTGCCGGCAAAGCCGCCCACAAGGGTCCCGGGTGGAGTGTCGAGTCAGCTGTGACCCCTCCCAAGGTGGTGAAGGGGCAGAAGAAGTCTCCAAAGTCTGGGAGGAGCAGCACGGCATAGAAGGCGGCCATCCTCCCCGCTGGCCAGGATGCCACCGCCAGCCCCATCGTCACTGGTCCGGAGACCACCGCCAGAATCAGTGCCCTGGAGGGCAGCACTGTCGTCACTGGTCCGGAGTGACCGTCATGCCACACACCTCTGCACAGGTCACAGACAGCAAAGTCAAACACCGCTGAACAGGGCAAAGACTGCCATGGCAAGCACTGCTGAACAGGGCAAAGACCGCCATGCCAAGCACCACTGAACATGGCAAGCACCACTGAACAGGTCAGAAACGGCTAAGTCAAGCACCGCTGAACAGGGCAAAGACCGCCATGGCAAGCACCGCTGAACAGGGCAAGCACCGCTGAACATGGCAGGCACCGCTAAACAGGGCAAAGACCGCCATGGCAAGCACCGCTGAACAGGGCAAGCACCGCTGAACAGGGCAAAGACAGCCATGGCAAGCACCGCTGAACAGGGCAAGCACCGCTGAACAGGGCAAAGACAGCCATGGCAAGCACCGCTGAACAGGGCAAGCACCGCTGGACAGGGCAAAGACCGCCATGGCAAGCACCGCTGAACAGGGCAAGCACCGCCAGGTCAAGCATCGTTAGCCCATGTGCGGCTGGGACAGTGACAGAACTGCGACCGTCACGAGGAGCGTGATGCACTCTGGGCACCAGTCCCCCTCCAGAACCAGTGGAGAACTGCATCCACTACCTGAATCCTCCACAGGATGAAGCACTCTGGGCACCAGTCCCCCTCCAGAACCAGTGGAGAACTGCATCCGCTACCTGAATCCTTCACAGGATGAAGCACTCTGGGCACCCGTCCCCCTCCAGAACCAGTGGAGAACTGCATCCACTACCTGAATCCTCCACAGGATGAAGCACTCTGGGCACCAATCCCCCTCCAGAACCAGTGGAGAACTGAATCCACTACCTGAATCCTTCACAGGATGAAGCACTCTGGGCACCAGTCCCCCTCCAGAACCAGTGGAGAACTGCATCCACTTGAGAGACTGTGGCTTTGTACTCCCCAGGATGGTACAGTGGGCAAACCACCCACTGTAGAGACTTGAGAGACTGTGGCTTTGCACTCCCCAGGATGTAACAGTGGGTAACCCACCCACTTTAGAGACTCGAGAGACTGTTGCTTTGCACTCCCCAGGATGGAACAGTGGGCAAACCACCCACTGTAGAGACTTGAGAGACTGTGGCTTTGCACTCCCCAGGATGGTACAGTGGGCAAACCACCCACTGTAGAGACTCGAGAGACTGTGGCTTTGCACTCCCCAGGATGGTACAGTGGGCAAACCACCCACTGTAGAGACTCGAGAGACTGTGGCTTTGCACTCCTCAGGATGGAACAGTGGGCAAATCACCCACTGTAGAGACTTGAGAGACTGTGGCTTTGCACTCCCCAGGATGGTACAGTGGGCAAACCACCGACTGTAGAGACTTGAGAGACTGTGGCTTTGCACTCCCCAGGATACATCAATGGGCATGGAGCCCCGTCGTGGATCTGGCTTTGCACTCATCTGGCTGAGGTGCCCCCCTTCCCTTCCCCCTGAGGTGCCTGTTGTATTACTATCTGATGCCCCTGCAGTGTTCTCTCCGTTTGTGGACAGGTATCTAGTGTAGGCCTCGCCCATGCATTTTGGGCCCAGTGGTCCACGGACATTGAATTGTGCATACCTGCACTAGTAATCGTGATGTATATATTTGGAATGTGTAAATATTTCTGTATATATGAGCTTACTGGATTTTTATTCATTACAATAGTTATACTGATTCCCTTTTGTCTTTGCATTCTTCCGGGGGGGTTGTGGGTTGTTACTGTGATGTATGGATATGCATTAATGTGTGTGTTGTAGTGGGTGAGGCTCGGGGTGGGGGTGGGGGTGTTGCATTTGTGTCCCCCAGACTTTTGCCTCCCCCTCCTCTATGTCGTAGGTGCAGTACTCACCGTTGTCTTCGGCGCCACCGTTGCTGATGTTCGTAGAAGAAGAGGTAGATAAGCGCAGGGAGTATTTGGAGTTCGGGCTCCATGGTGCCGTCCTTCCTCGTGGCGTGTGTTAAGGTGAGCGTTTTCCAATTGCAAAAGCTGTTTCTGCCGTGTTTTTATCCACGGTGAATCCGCCCCGGAAAAGGTGGCGGATTGGCCTGCTGTAATAGTGTGAGCGGTACATTGTCTCCCGCCTGTCTGTTGGCGGTGACCGCCGCGCTGCTTGTCTGTACCGCCGTGGCGGTCGGAGTGTTAAAGTGGCTGTCTATGTTGGCGGTTTCCGCCACGGTCATAATTCCCTTTTTTTCTCCGCCGGCCTGTTTGCGGTATTACCGCATCTTTAACACCGTCCGCCAGGGTTGTAATGAGCCCCTATATATAGTGAACATTGCTCTATAAGAGCAAAGGAGCAGGAAATCACCTTGTACTACTTCCCCAATTTCTGACAAGCTCTTCCACCTATTGCTGGACTAAAAAGTCTGCAATCTTCCTAAACCTGACACTCTTCCATTTTCTTACTACATCGGGATCCAGCTGAATGCCGGACTCGCACACCAATTCTGACAGAGGAGTGGAAGCGTTGATATAAGGAACTGTGTATCTCTGGTAGAGATTGACGTGCCTCCTGAAAAAACACCTTAGACTCTTATAGCTAACTTTCTTTGGTGATTTTGTAGTTTTACCACATCACGTATGCCATGCACCTTAAAAATCAACTACAGGAAATCCTGCTAAAAAATGATATCATATCATGATAGTCATTGAGATTGGGAAGTGCCAAACTGCACTTCTCCAGTTCCTCATGTTACTTAGTGATACTTGGGAAGTTTTATTTTGCCAGATAAAAGATATAAACATAGAATCCACTTTCCTAAAAAGAATGTGGTTAAAACACATGGGGTAGCTGAGAACAAAAGTTAAATAATGGCAGAATAGACATTTTGATCAAAGCAACTCTTCCTAAAATAGGTAAAGAAAGTGATCTCCAACTCTAGTGTAGCCATTTTTAATGTAGCTTTTTGCGCGTTTGCTTAAAGTATTAGGCCTCTGTGCACTTTCCCCTAGATGCATTTTATTTAGCCTCGCACTGTTATTTTACAATAACCAGTTTCACGGTCTTGTTTTATTTTCTTCTATCACACTGTTTAGCTTACTTCAGCACTGAAGTTCTCAAACAAAACATTCTTGCTCGCTCTGTGCTTCAGTCAAGGATTCAGTCTGGTACATTGCCGATAGACGTGGTAGAAGTTTAGTCTTTAGGGTTCGTAGAAAGTACACATTCTTACGTAGGGACGTTTCATAGTACACCGGCGTGTTAGTTATAAAAACACTTCCTAGTCCAGGTACACGTGAGAGGGAGATTCTGACCAGGAACCCACAACTAGACGCTGACTGCCCTGTTGCAGATGCTAATCCCGATCACAGGCCTTTGCTCAGGTATGAGGGTCGATGTCCTCCCGGGGGAACCTGAAAGGCAGGCTTAGAGCTTAACATGCTGTGCTCAAAATAGAACTTAGAAGAGAAAACGTAATCTAGTTGCACCATGATAGCGTTATTCTTATGTTTCACTCTCCTCGTTACTATTTCAATTCTACTGTGTTGTATGGTTCTGGTTATTGCAGCTCACGCCTTGTTATCTAAAATGCAGTCGTTTTATTAAACCAATCTTTAAAACTCAAACTGCCTTAGTCATTTATATATGAGACCACACTGTGTATGAGAGAACTGGTTGGGATCTGAGTGACAACGACATCCCTGGGAAGCACTAAGATGTCATGCGCTCGGTTGCCCAATTGTCTCTTCCCTTTGGGAGAGATAAGGCACTGCTAGTTAGCCGGAGCTCAAGCCGGATTTGGGGTGACAAGGGTCCTTCACCGTGGGTTAGACTTAGTCCCCCACACTGTGAACGATCTTGCCACCCAAACCAAAAATCCAGTAGTCTCATTAGGATAATGAGAGCCTAAGCAACACAACGTGCAGACATAGCCTGTACTTTAAAAAGCAAAGGAGAAAAATTAAGATCATATAAATCCTCAACTTTTGAGGAATATCTTATCCCCAAATATCTTTTGGGCTTAGTGTTTATGCAAGGCACAATTTCAGGGACTAATCTATCCGAGCTACATCCCCAATAAATAATTGTTTATGTTTTATTATTGATTTATTAGCCCCCCCACTTCCTCAAATTCCTTTGTTCCATACACCTCATCTCAGAGACTGGGCATTTTAAAGCAAGAATCGTATTGCTACCAGCCTGCTCATGTGCCTGCCATGCTAAGAATCTCCTCATAAAGTTACTTTACTCATCAACTTTCTGCATGTTGGCAGGATTCACCATCTCACACCTAGTATAATACAGCTAACTTAATGCCTGGTTGGCCTGGTCTAGCTCTTTCTTATTTGCTCTGAAAGGATGCCTTAAAAATGTATCTAAACTATCAAGTCTGCTTTTGTTGTTTTATGCTCCTAATATTAGCAGCAACTTTTGCTATCACGATCCCCCTTATGTATGCTTTTAGAGCATCCCACACTACACTAGGAGGGGGTGACCCATGATTCCTGGTTAGAAACCCTCTAATCTCCTCTTCACTTATCTGAACCCATCCTTCTTCCTATAGGTAGTGCTTGTTAAAGATCCACCTCTTAGCTTGGTCATAACTCTGTCCACCAATACCTCCAAAGCAAGTATTGGATGGTCTGAAAAGCCATCACAAAGTGTCTGCTGGCCCCTATAAAACAGGGTTTTTAAAAGTAAAGAGAAACCAATCTGAAACAAACTATGGAATTGACTAGAGAAACAAATATATTGTAGTGTAGTCGGAAAAGACACCCTCCATGGATCAATAAGTGCCAAGGTACTTTGATAGTTCTGCAAAACGTTCAGAACTCTAGGTTTTAGCAGTTTTTTGTCTTTTTACTGAGGAGTCCATACTGTAGTCCCGGAGAAAGTTGAAGTCCACTCCCATAGTAATTTCACCTGGAACTTGTAATAAAGACTTTACAATGCTCCTCGTAAGACCCCTGGTTACCTTCTATGGGGACATAAAAAAGTACCAATGAAAGTTGTCCAGAAAGCACCAAACAATTCACCCAGCACTAACTTCCATTTGTATCACTAGCAAAATCCAGCACTTCGGCTCCTAGCCTTTTGGCCAGAAAAATTGTGGTGAACCAATGTACCGCTTGGGCAGTAGAGAACCCTCTGTAATCTGACCAATTTTAAAACATAGAAAATTCCAAATGCTTCTTGGCTGAAATATGAGTCTCTTGCAATAAAACTACTGAATGACTCTCAGCTTTAACCCACCCTTCTGCTGCACACACCTTTTTATTATTATTTAGGCCGTTGGCATTCAAAGAGACCACCTTCAATATGCAATTAGACATTGACATCAGAAAATAAGACATCACAATTAATCATTGCCCTTGCTTTTGCCTCTCAGAGGAGCAAAAATGGTCCAAAGAAAATGCAATCATGCTTGTAAGTGCCTAATGTGTATAACGTGGCCACAAAACAAAAGTGCAAATCTATGGCCCATACTTGACTAATATTTACAGTGCAATTAATAAATAAAATGCCGCCTAAGCTGTCCATTGCCCTAGACCTCCATTTCCTCATACAATATAAAGTGCATAAATGTTGAACCTGCCTCATGGCTGACCAGAAGTGCATATAGTGACCCACACCCATCTACATCCTACAACTTATACTATTTCTGCCCATGAGTTATCCCACATGCAATAAACATACCGCCCAACATTGGAGTTCCATCAATAAAGGTATTCCCGCTTCCCAGCCTTCGATACATGACATATGTCCCACGTTTGATGGGCTTTGACCTGTATGGATGAGAAAAAAAAATAAAAACAAAAGAGATTGTGAGTGATTGTGTTTGTCTGAAGTGGTGTGATACAATTTTGTTGCATCTCTCACATGCATTCACAAAACAGTCAGTACTGATTTATTTTCAAACATTTGAAATTTCATTGGAATTACTAATTGGCAGTGATCTGTTGAGTAACCTCAACACTTTCTATCTCCTTCAATTCAGGTAACAAACATCATCTAGGCCTAGGCTAGAAAACCTTTCCTGCAGTGAGAGCCAATCCTGATTAATCCAAATCATTGTGAGACACTAAAAGTCAAACAACCTGTACACTATTTGCACATAACCGCATGCACAGTTACATTGTCTTCATGCCTAATCTTCTAGGAGCCAGATGCTATGGTCTGCACCACATATAGGCCCTCATTATGACATTGGCGGTGACTGTCAAAGTGGCGGTAATACCACCAACAGGCTGGCGGTAATTACTGGCAAATTACGATCATGGCGGTGATACCTCCCGCCACTTACCAAGGCAGTAGCCATCAACAGTCAGGTGGAAGACAAGGGACCGCCCACCATATCATGACACAGCAACCTGCCACGATTTCTGGGGCAGTACGAACGCCATCAAAAGCCTGGTGGAAACAGAACACAGAAGACCAAAGACTCACCAACAGAGACACAGAGAAGATCAACCCCACCATGAAACCGGAACATCAAGTCTTCCTGATGCTCTTGTACGCCATGCTCCACCTGGAACACCAACGCCGATGACAACGGTGAGTACAGCCACCTAGCACCCAAGACAAGGGAGGGAGGGAGGAAAAGGAGAGTGACACACACATGCACAACACACACCATTCACATACACACACCAGACACACAACCAGCTGCAGATGTGAACCAATGGCACAGGACACACAGCATAATAATGCAAGGGCTACAGGTCTGCAGTACTGATATTGTAATTGCATGCCAACAGCCACCATATCTAAAAAATTGATAACAAATATATGTGAACAATTGTCCAGAAAGGGCCAATTCCCAGTCCAAAGTACAAAAGCCCCACATGGCCACAGGGCACAGTCCAAGGCCCAACTTGATCCTGACAAACTCTGCACAAAACTGTGCAGGGGGCAACATGTCGGAAGTGGTCAGGAACCTCAGGGGGAAGGGGGTGAGGGGCACATCAGCTGAAGTGGAGAACTTGCCCACTGGTTCTGGAGGGGGCTCGATGCCCTTTTCCCATTGCTTGGGAGTGCAAGGTCACAGTCTATGAGGTGGGGAACTTACCCATTGGTTCTGGATGGGGCTCCATGCCCATTTTCCTTAGCTGGGGAGTGCAAGGTCACTGTCTCTGAGGTGAGGAACCTGCCCACTGGTTCTGGAAGGGGACCCATGCCCATTTTCCTTAGCTGGCTGGGGAGTGCAAGGTCACAGTCTCTGTGGTGGGGAACTTGCCCACTGGTTCTACAGGGGTCTCCTTGTACAACAGTCCCTGGAGGGTGGCCCACATGCCCTATGCTGGAGGTGAGGGCTGCTGTGTCCCAGCTGGAGGTGAGGGCTGCTGTGTCCTAGCTGGAGGTGAGGGCTGATCTGTCTCTGCTGGGGGAGGTGTCTCCTGGGCAGCCTCTGCAGGAGGTGAGGGCTGCAATGTCTCTGCTGGGGGAGGTAACTCCTTGGCAGCCACTGCAAGAGGCGGGGGGTGCTGTGTTGCAGCAGGAGGTGAGGGCCCCGTGTCCACTGGTGGTGGTGGTGCTACCCTGCCAGCTTCAGCTGGAGGTGAGAGCTTCTTCCCTTTCCTGGCCGGTGGAGTTGGATCCTTCCCTTTCATGGCTGGTGAAGTGGGATCCCCCTTTTCCTGGCTGGTGAAGTGGGATCCTTCCTTTTCCTAGCTGGTGGAGTGGGATCCTTCCCTTTCCTGGCTGGTAGAGTAGGATACTTCCCTTTCATTGCTGGTGGAGTGAGATCCTTCCCTTTCCTGCCTGGTGGAGTGGGATCCTTCACTTTCTTGCCTCCACGACAAGGAAGTGCCTCCACTGTCCCCGCGGACTGTTTGACTGAGGTGCTGGGCCCGGTCATTGGGACCCTGCTCTTACAGACAGGACGGGGGTTGAGGCGGAGGAAAAGCTTCTTAGGGATGGTGGCGTGGGATGAAGGAGGAGGGATGGGAGTGGAGGTTGAGGGAGTGGTTGTTAGTGGAGTGCGCCTGCTGGACTTCGGTGCAGGTGCATAGGCAGTGTGCTGATGTAAGGTGGATGGCTGTTGGGTGTCTGACTGCCTGCGTTTGTGTCTCTTACAAAGGGACAGAGAGGGTGGGAGAGGACACAGGGTACTCGTGGATGGTTGATGCGGAGGTGTCTGCTTGGTGTGGTGATGCTGGTGGTGGCTATTGATTCAGTGCATGCAGGTGTGAGTGCTGACATGACTGTGAGGGAAGAGGGAGAGACAGTGGCGGCAGTTGATGTGGTTGTGTGTGCAACTGTCTGGTGTTTGTGCGAGTGCGTGTGGACTGAAGTGTGTTGCCTGTGTTTGACTGTGCTACTCTTGTGTGTTGGTTTGTGTGCATGCTCGTCTGTATGTGTGCATGGGATGGGTTGGGGTTGAGGAGACTGGGATTGGGAAGTGGTAGTTGGAGGGGGAAGGTAGGAACAGGAACAATGGCTGCCATCAGAGAGGAGGCCAGAGCCTGAATCGATCTCCATTTGGTCGCAAATCTACAGTGGATTCCCTCCAGCATCGCATTGCTGCATCTGGGATGCGAGCCCCTAGATGGCATTCACTATGATTGACTGCCCTACAGAGATGGATCTCAGGAGGTTAATAGCCTTCTCCCTGAGGTCAGCAGGGCTCATTGGGGCAGGGCCTGAGGTGCCTGAGGAAAAGGAGAAGCTCACCCTCCTGGGTGAGCGGGCATGGGCATCTTGGTGAGGGGCTAAAGGGAGGGTGGTGCTGGTATGGGGGTGGCAACTGTAACTGGAGCTGGGGTGGTCCCAGAGATACCATTGGAGGAGGAATCAGAGTCAGTGTTGTATTCTCCTGTCTCAGCAGCGGTGCTCCCCCGTCCCACTGGTTCCCTCAGCGTCAGTGGACTCTGCCTCCGGGTCCTATAGGATGCAGCTCCCTCTGTCACCAGTGCCCCTGCTCCTCCCGCAGATGATGCTAATGCACACATGGACAGGATGACAGAAGAAGAAAGTGGGAGGAGAGAGAAAAAGGGAGCACTGGGTCAATTACAGCACCAACACCACAGCTGGCACAGACATTACCATCACACACAGGGATCAGGATTGAGCATTATGCACCGCACTGGTAATAAATTGTCTAGGTGCCACAGCAAGATGAGGGCCAAACACCACCAACTGCACCCCTCCTGTGATCCACTAAGCCCTGTCTGACAGGGAATACAACCGAGCTAGGTTACCTGATTTTGCTATACACCCAGTACCCTTGAGCTGGATCACGCTGCAATGTTTGACCTGGCATTAAGAGGTACCCACTAACTCACACCCACCACCCAGATCCCATGCCACCTACCAATTCTTTTAGTAACCCCCACTGTGCTCACCCCCTGTGGCTGCTGTGCTGTGCTGCACTCAAGCGCCCATCCAGCTCTGGGTAGGCCACTGCCAGTATGCGGGCCATCAGGGGGATCCGGTTCGGACAGGCACCCCTTCCTCATTGGGAGGCCATACCCAGCTGGGCCTCCATGGTCTTCCATGCCCAGCATCTCAGGTCCTCCCACCTTTTCCTACAGTGGGTGCTCCGCATGCTGTAGACCCCCAGGGTCCACACGCCCTTGGCGATGGCACACCACAATCCCTTCTTTTGATGGGCGCTGACCTGCAGAGGTAATACAGACAGGAGGACACCATTGCACATACAATTCAGCCTGTCTCACAAATGGCCCACAGTTCCCGTTTCCATCTCAATTGGCACACACATCACCCAGCGCCCACCATGTACACTACCACCAAACACCCCTCCAAATGACATGATGCTTGCACACACATCTCCATGCAACCTTCCAACATGCTTCGTGCCCAAGGTGTACTCACCTGTTGGTGTGGAGGCCCATACAGCAGTCCATACTGGGGTAGGACCCCATCCACCAGGTGGTCCAACTCCAAATTAAAAAAGCGGTCACGTCTGCGGCGGTGTACACCATCACCACTGCCGCTGATCCCCATTGACCACTGTACTCCATAGAGCCCCAAATTATCCAATGAGGAATTGCAGGGAGGTGCAAGACCGTCTTATGCCACGATGCCGAACGTCGGTGGAGTTACCTCACTTCCACCTGTCCTTTGATGCAGGACAGGAAGTCACCATTTCATGGTGGTGGACAACACTGAGATTATCCTTAGCTCGGTCATTGTGCAAAATTACACATACCTTTCCATTCCCACTGTCCCATCACATTAATGTTGTATATACACTGAGGAGGTGATTCCATTGTACAAATTGTGACAGCCTACTCACTCTTGTGTCCCTTAGATACCTACCACTGTGGATGAATAGGCAGAGGAGACAACCCTCGTGTTCAGACCCCTTGTGGACTTGGCTACACTGGAGGACAGGCAAATTATACTCACCTATAGACTGGACAGGGCCACAATCACAGAGCTGTGTGCCCAATTGGAGCCTGACCTGATATCAGCTATCTGTCATCCTACTGGGATCCCCCCTCTTGTGCAAGTTCTATCAGTGCTTCATTTCCTGGTAACTGGTTCTTTCCAATTGAAAGTGGGCTTGGCAGCAGAAATATCACCGCCAATGTTCTCAATCGTGCTGGTAAGGGTTTTGTCTGCCTTGCTCAAACATATGTGTAGCTACATTGCTTTCCCCCAAGTGGAAGATTTGGCCACTGTGAAGGCAGGATTCTATGCAATGGAACATATAGCCAATATTATTGGGGAGATTGACGGTACACATATTGCGTTTGTGCCCCCCGCAAAAATGAACAGGTGTTAAGGAATAGGAAGAGTTTCCGCTCACTCAATGTGCAAATGGTGTGCCTGGCGGACCAGTACATCTCCCACGTCAATGCCAAGTATCCTGGGTGAGTGCATGACGCCTTTGTTTTGAAGAATAGCAGCATCCCAAATGTGATGACACAACTACAGAGACACAGAGTGTGGCTAATAGGTGAGCCTGAGTCCCCACCCAATGTATGTCAGTATTTGACTTCAGGTGTTATCACCATAGCATTGTGTAAGGCTAATGTTTGTCCCTTTATACTTACAGGTGACTCTGGCTACCCAAACCTATTGTTGCACCTGACCCCTGTGAGGAATGCCAAGACAGGGGCAGAGAACCGTTATAATGATGCACATGGGCAAACCAGGCGAATCATAGAACGTACCTTCGGCCTCCTGAAGGCCAGGTTCAGATGCCTGCATATGACATGTGGTTCCCTGTGCTATTCACCAGAGAAGGTCTGCCAGTTAGCAGTGGCATGCTGCATGTTGTACAACCTGGCCCTCAGACGACATGTGCCTTATCTGTAGGATGAGGAAACTGGAGATGCCCCTGTGGCAGCAGTGTACCCTGAGGACAGTGAGGATGACGAGGCAGAGGATGAGGATGTGGACAACAGAATATCAATTATCTGTCAATATTTCCAATGACACACAGGTGAGACAGTGTAACTGACCATTCCTCTGACTATTGTTTCATATGTGTGGCTGTAGCATAAAGGCATTCACTTCCTTTGCATCTCCACTTACTGTCACCTATGGCTTGTCATTTTTCAGATGTTGGCGATATGACAGCAGTGTCCTGTTGTGATGACTACAGACAGCTACAGATCATTAATTGTATGCTATTGCAGTGTTCAGATCATTTGCACTATATGTGACTGTTCCCATATATGCACATTTTCAAAACATAAAACACTATCAGTCAGGTTGTGTTCAAGGGTGTTTATTGCAGTGCTATAAAATTAAGGGGAAAGTGCAATGGAATGGGGTGATGGTAGAGGAAATTCCAGGGTATTGTTCCAGTCTGTTTGTTGCACAGGTCCAGTGTCCATGTGGCCATAGGGAGGGGAGCAAAGGCAGCTCAAAGTGGACAAGGTGACATGGTGACACACAAGGGGGTCAATCAGGAGAGTCTCATTTCCTGGTGGTGGTCTTGGACTTGGCAAGTGTCTCTGGCTTCTGTCTGGGTCGCAGGGAACGTTTGTGGGATGGTTCACCTTCTGTAGGGGGAGGGGTGCTTGTGGCGTGTGGGTCCTGTGGCAGGGCCTCGTGCCCACTAGCTGCAGCAGAAGTGGAGGGCTGGTAGGTAGGCTGCCTAGTAGTAGGGGCCCTCTGGTGTACTGTCCATTCCCTCATGATGCTATGGGGATCATGGTGGTGTTCAGGGCCTGCAAATCCTCCCTGGACTCCTGATGGTGTTCCTCCTGCAGTCACTTGTTCTCCTGCATGTTGGTAAAGATCTGGCCCATAGTGTCCTGGGATTGTTGGTATGCCCCCAGGTCATTGGTGAGTACCTCCTGGAGATTCGGTTCCCTGGGACTGTCCTCCCCCTGGTGCACAGCGGTCCTCCCAGTGTCCCTGTTCCCCTGGGCCTCTGTCCCCCAAATGATGTGCTCACTGCCACTGACCCCAGGTCCCTGATTGTCTTGGGTGCAAGGTGTGGACTGGGGTCCCTGTACAGGTGGGCACACTGCTGATTGATGCGGCCTGGGGATAGAGATGTGGGGACGCTGGGTGGGTGCTGTAGTGCTGGATACTGATGGGGGAGGCTCTGTGGTGGACTATGAGTGGGCTGGGGTGTCCAACTGACCAGTGGACCATGATGGGACAGGGAGTTCATCCAGATCCAGAAGTCCAGAGTTACTGTCATCACTGGGGGCATCTTCTGTTGGGGGACTGGTTATATGTGGCACCTCTTCTCCGATGACATTGGCTGGGGCACCTGTGGGGATGTAAGTGATGTATTATGCCTCATGTCTGTGACAAAATGGACATCCCTAGCTTCCCCTCTATCGTTGTTGTTGCCCTGCCACTTTGTTTGTGTATGGTGATGTATTGTGGGGTTGTTAGTTCTCCATGCTATACATGCTTTTGTGATGGATGTACATGCAGGGCTGGGAGGGCTGTCCATGCATTGGTATTGCATGCAGGGGTTGGCATTGGGGTTAGTCAGATGTGTAGGTGCAGTGTGTGGGATGGAGTGGAATGATGGGAGTCAGGATGAGGGGGTGAGATGGCATGCAGGTATGGGGGATGATAAGTAGTAAATCTTGACTCACCAGTGTCCAGTCCTCCTCCTACTCCAGTGAGTCCCTCAGGATGCAGTATTGCCAAGACTTGCTCCTCCCATGCTGTGAGCCGTGAGGGAGGAGGTGGAGGTCAACCGCCAGTCCACTGTATGGTAAGCTGGTTTCTTGCTGCCACGCAACGTGCCGTCCCCCGTAGGTCATTCCACCTCTTCCTGATGTTGTCCCTTGTTCTTGGGTGCTGTCCCATCGCGTTCACCCTGTCCATGATTCTCTGCCATAGCTCCATCTTCCTGGCAATGGATATTTGCTGTACCTGTGCTCCAAACAGCTGTGGCTCTACCCTGGCTATTTCCTCCACCATGACCCGCAACTCCTCATCTGTGAAACGGGGGTTCCTTAGTGGGGACATGGGTGTTGTGTGGTGGGTGTTGGTGAGAGGGTGTTGAGTAATGTGGTGGGGTGTGTGATGTGGGATGCGTGAAGGATGTATGTGTGTATGTGGTGTGTATCTAGTTGTCTCAGTGGTCTTGGTGTCAGTCTGATGGCAATAATTGTTGTTTGTAAAGGGTTGTGGGTAATGTGGGTGTGTGTTTTATGTGCTGTTGGTGGGTGGGCATGGTGTGTGCATCAGTGTCACGGTGTGATTTTAGCTTTAGCCAATGTTTTGTTGTTTTGTATTTGGGTGGCTATTCTGAGCACGCCAGTGTGTGCCGCCAATGGTTTACCACCATTGAATGTCCGTCGTGGTGATTCGAGGGTCATAATGTGGTGGGCGTTGTTTTGTTGGCTTAACGGTATGGGTGTTTGTACCTCCACTTTACCACTGACCTTTGGGGTGGCGGATTTGTATATGTGGCAGCATTCTGGCGGATTAGTGTGTGTGTGTGTCTCATAATATGGTGAACGGATATTCACCACCGCGGTGGTATGTTGGCGACCGCCACTTTGGTGGTAAGCAGTATTTACCAGCACTGTCAGAATGACCACCAAAGTAATTTGTAAACCAGATGTGGCAGATATAATGAATTAAATAACTAATTTTTATGTTTTTACCGGCATCCGTATGGTGGAGTCGAGGCACATGACAAAGTGTATGCGATGGTGAAGGAGCAGTGACAAAAGGCATTTGATCTACTCTCTACTAATGAAGAGTGGGAAGCCACTGATTACTTATCCAGGAAGGTCTTACTTAGTACACCACGTGCTGAACTCAAAGCCGAAGTGTTGCTTTGTAAGCATGCCACAATCACTCCTACAGACTTTCATGGTAAGCCTTATCGGTTTGTAATGTATACTCTTTCTAGGGCCTAGTCAATATGGTAGAAATCATGTATTTCAAAATCTGTGTGTTAGTCAACAATTTTCTCATCAGGGAAATGTGAACTCAAACATTTTTTTTTAAACAGTTTTTATTGAACGTTTTCAATTAACAAGAACATCAGCATCTGAGATTCTGTGCAATAGACAAAGATGAGGGGTAGACCATTGACAACAGTAGTTTGTAAATACTACCAATGATATAAGTCCATGGTGGCGACATCACATGGAGAAATTGGTGTGGTTGCTAGGGAAAGAGTGGCTATGAGATGAATGGGTAGAGAGTAGGTTAGGGCCTGAGTAATTTTGGGGGTCTGTGCTTAGGGTGGTAGGGGAAGGGTAGCAAGCTAAGACTGGGCTGAAGCATAGTGTGGTGTGCAGGCATGCACACAGGGCACAAACTGAAGTTTTAATTGGCACAGCATCTCTGCTTGCAATTTTGTGTGGCTGAGGAGATGTAGCTCTGACACTCTCCTTGCAGAGTCGTCATCCACAAGTGATGCTGTGAAGTTGCATACAGCTTCTTCATAAACTGGTTAAATAATGTACTCTTAATTGGTCTCCTGGGAAGATTTTGGCTACTGCTCTGTGGATTTACTCTACAATGGTGTGGTTGGCACATCTGGTAGAGGGCATACTATGGTATCAACATCAAATTCAGTTTTACATTTTATATGCTTTCTTAGAGGGGTCTATGTCCAGCCTAATGTGTGTCCCATTGTGTCATGTCTTCTGTATTGATTCCTGTTGAGGAACTGATATAAAAATACATTAAAACTTTCTATTGTCATTGCATTGTGCCCTTCACTAGGCTCATTGTTTTGAAATCTTGACATACTACAATTACTACATATAAGTACAGCACTTGAGAAATTGAAGGAAACAATACTTTGCATGTACGTCACGAAAAAACTGCTAAGACTGTTCTTATGCATAACACCTGTGTAATCTTGACAAATGTTCGTGTCCTGATGACTGTGATATTGAGATTGATTGGGGAGCTACCAAATAATTCAACAAATATAATTTCACATTTAATGTTTTCTTCTTATCCCTTTTAGAATGACTACCACAACAGTGCAAGGGACATAAACTGTTAGTCCACTATAGAAGAAAATATTTTTGGTGCAACCAGCAGAAGGATTTTTTCTCTTGTAAAACTACTTTCGAATATTAAGGATGAGATTCCCTCATACCCTAAAGTACTTTTTTGTGTGACAATTAGTCTGAACAGCAAGCTGACATCACGGGAGCTTAATGCAGTTGGGACCTACTGCTTTAGGTGTCAATAAGCCAAGCAGGAAAGTGACAAAGTACTACTGGGACAATGTCTCCTTTCCAGTGGAACATCTCTCTCAAGGATCTCTGTTTGAGGATTGTACAGGAAGTATTTGATGGGGGAAGGGCCACCTAGGCATACACAGAAGGCTCACTAGCACCAGGTATATCATTTAACAAAAAAGAAGAGATATGGGCTGACCCACCAAGGCAGTATCCCTCTCAAGAACGGGCTCAACAGTCTTTCTGCCTCTGTTGTGGGGGCCGGTAGGGGAATCTCGCCCACCCTCCCAAATGAACACCTGTAAGTACCAAGGATACTATATTATAATAAAATAGGAAGTGCTGACTGCAACTCTCCCAGACATCAGGCCATGCCTCCAGCCTATGACTCTTCTAGCAGGCTTTCTGCACCCAGACTGAGGAGAGGATTAATCCCCCATTATTCCCTGGGGGGGCAGAAAGCCGACTAGACATGAGGGAAATTAGTCATAAAAAGGTGTGAGGGTGGCCCTCCCAATTCTCACACCATGCACAAACTACATAAAGGTCCCACAGTTTATCAGGCCCTTCAGAGGAAGACAGATTAAAAGTTTACATAGATCTGCCCCCATTGGGGCAGAAAGCCCAACAGACACCAGGCAAAATGTGTTAAGAAAGGGTTGCCTGCACAAGCCATGGGCTGTGATCCTACTCACTAACAGCCCTAGCAGCCCTGATTGAGGGGGATTTACCTCTAATTTGCCCCTCAGGGGCTGGAGGCCCAACACACACCAGAGAAAATTTGTTGAAAAAATGGGGAAGGGCTGTCCACATAGATAACGAGCTCTGCCCCATCAATTAGAATCACAGATATTATTTCTACCCCCAATGAGTGACAGATTGGAGTATTTATCCAACTCTACCAACTTGGAGGGGAGCGCAGAAAGCCCACTATACGCCAAGAACATCTGTTAAAAAAAGAATGGGAAGGGCAATGGCCCCACCCCATAGAAGGCTCAGCATTTTTCAGCTCATGGGTGCAGATTTGAGAAATTTACCCCCACCCTGCCTCCTAAGGGCAGAAAGCCCACAGGACACCACTAATTATTTTTTTCCACACTATTTTGCTCCTCAAGGGAAAACATAATTTACAAAAACCTATGCTATGAGGTAGGTTTAACCCTTCCAGGCCTCATGCTCTACCCTACCCATAAAGAACCAACAGCATTTTTCTCCCCTCGAGGCAGATATTGACACCCCATGGGGGTCACTGCACCCACAGGTTATTTTTTTAAATGAGAATGGGATGAGTGCTGACCCACAGTGAGCTATCATCCTCACCTTCCAAGCTCCAACATTTTTTGTCCCCTTGGGTGAGAGACAGAAGATTTAACCCAATCTGCCCTTAGGGGCTGAAAGCCCACTGGATGCAAGGTTTTATTTTTAAACAAAAGCCCTCAAAGTCCCAACAGACTTTCTGCCTGATGGGTACTAGAGCATTCCTATCCCCACTGCGATGCCATGGTGATTGAATGCATGATTGGAGCTGTTGGTCAGCTAGCAGCAAAGAGACCCAATCAACTCAGTGAATTTCTGAAACCTTTGAGAACCGGGCAAATCTAGGATAGTGTAACTTGTGTGGATCCCGATGTCTACTTACCCTAAAAGCCCTGCAAAGGCCAAGCTTTAGCTAGAATCAACCATTCTCCTCCCATTTCTATGAGGAAAGTTTCTAGAATCAGCAGGGATCTACTAAATTCCACTGAATTCCTGCCATCTAGCATTCCAACACTCCTTCCAATAAAAACAGTACCTCTTTTGTGTGGCTTAAGCCTATTACAGACCTACCCAGGGACCCTGGCCCTTAAGCACAAAGCTGATTCTTTGATGTAGTCCCTTCACCTTCTGTAGCACTACCAAAACAATATACACATTGTAACCTCTCTCTATGCTTCAAGGAGCAGTTCTAACACTGGCCATGGCACACCATTTCATTATGCCACTTAAAAAATTAAATGAAAATAAAAGTGCCCTCTGATGTGTTTCTTATTTTGCTTGGAGGAAACACAGTTTTCCATGCTCACATGGCCAGGCTGGCTCCAGTACCCACAGCACACTTTATTTAGCACAACTGGAAGAGTCAGCTGTTATTTCAGACTTTCCTGCCCATAAGCCCTTCCTCACTTTGCTGCAGGTTAGAGGATGGTATTTAGAAATGGGGTCTTTGGTTGGCAGTCAGGTTAAGCCCTGTCCAAGCAAGGACCCTCATTCTAGTCAGGGTAAAGGAGAAACACACCTGGTTAACCCCCACTCACCTCCTTGGTAGCTTGGCATGAGCAGGAAGGCTTATCCCAGAAGCAATGTGTAAGGTATTTGTACCAACACACACAATAATACATTGAAAACACTACAAAATAGACACCACACCAGTTCAGAACAATAGGCAATATGTATCTAAATCAAACAAGACCAAAATGACAAAAATCCAGCATACACAAGCCAAGATATGAATTTTCAAAAGAATAAGGCGGTCATTCTGACCCTGGCGGTCAAAGACCGCCAGGGCGGAGGACCGCGGGAGCACCGCCGACAGGCCGGCGGTGCTCCAATGGGGATTCCGACCGCGGCGGTAAAGCCGCGGTTGGACCGGCAACACTGGCGGGCTCCCGCCAGTGTACCGCCGCCCCATTGAATCCTCCAAGGCGGCGCAGCTTGCTGCGCCGCCGAGGGGATTCCGACCCCCCCTACCGCCATCCAGATCCCGGCGGTCCGACCGCCGGGATCCGGATGGCGGTAGGGGGGGTCGCGGGGCCCCTGGGGGCCCCTGCAGTGCCCATGCCACTGGCATGGGCATTGCAGGGGCCCCCGTAAAAGGGCCCCTAAATGTATTTCACTGTCTGCTGCGCAGACAGTGAAATACGCGACGGGTGCAACTGCACCCGTCGCACAGCTTCCACTCCGCCGGCTCGATTCCGAGCCTGCTTCATCGTGGAAGCCTCTTTCCCGCTGGGCTGGCGGGCGGCCTGAAGGCGACCGCCCGCCAGCCCAGCGGGAAAGTCAGAATTACCGCCGCGGTCTTTCGACCGCGGAACGGTAACCTGACGGCGGGACTTTGGCGGGCGGCCTCCGCCGCCCGCCAAGGTCAGAATGAGGGCCTAAGAGTCTTACTCTATAGAAAACAATAGAAACATTGATATTACACAAAGTACCTGGTTTGCGCCAAAAATAAAGCCGTACATGTGAGCATGCATCGGAAAAGGTAGCGATGCATCGACTCCTTACTCTAAAGTGAGGCCCTAAGTCATTTTTTCTCCAGTTGGGTCGATGATGCGTTGTTTTTCTCCCTCGCAAGAGAGCCATGCATTGATTTCCAGACAGGGCACCTCGGATCTGCGCAAATTCAAAATGACTGCACCCAGGGACGATGTGTGTGAAGATTCTTCTCAAACAGGAATGCACAACATACTTCAGTCTTTGTCCCCTTTCACACGCAGAAGCAGCAACTGCAGGATAGCCCAGCAAAGCACAGTCACAGGCAGGGGCAGCACTTCTCCTCAGCTTTTCAGCTCTTCTCCTTGGCAGAGGTGCCTCTTGGTTCCAGAGGTGATCTAAAATTCTGGGGTTTTGGGCCCACTACTTATACCCCTTTCTGCCTTTGAAGTAGGTAAACTTCAAAGGAAAGTCTCTGTTGTTTACAGGATTCTGCCTTGCCTAGTCCAGGCCTCAGACCCACACCAGGGGTTGGAGACTGCATTGTGTCAGGGCAGGCACAGCCCAGTCAGGTGTAGGTGACCACTCCTCCCTCCATTCCAGCTCAGATGGGCTCATCAGGAAATGCAGGCTATATCCCAGCTCCCTTTGTGTCACTGTCTAGAGGAGATTCACAAACATCCCAACTGTCAGTCTGACCCAGACAGGGAATCCACGAACAGGCAGAGTCACATAATGGCTAAAGCATGAAAATGCCTCCTTTTTGAAGGTGGCATTTTCAAACTAACAATCTAAAAACCAACTTCACTAACAGATGTACTTTTAAATTGTGAGTTCAGGGACCACAAACTCTATCTGCTCTCAAAGGGAATCTGCACTTTAAGAATATTTAAAGGCAGCCCCCATGTTAACCTATGAGAGAGATAGGCCTTGCAACAATGAAAAACAAATTTGGTAGTATTTCACTGTTAGGACATGTAAAACAGATCAGTACATGTCCCACCTTTAACATACACTGCACCCTGCCCATGGGGCTACCTAGGGCCTACGTTAGTTTTGCCTTAGATGTATAAAAAGTGAAGATTTAGGCCCGGCAAGTGGGTACACTTGCCGAGTCGAATTGGCAGTTTAAAACTGCACACACAAACACTGTAGTGTCAGGTCTAATCCATGTTTACAGGGCAACTAATGTTGGTGGTACAACCAGTGCTGCAGGCCCACTGGTAGCATTTGATTTAGATGCCCTAGGCACCTCTAGTGCACTTTACTAGATACTTACTAGTAAATCAAATATGCCAATCAGAAAAAGACAAATAAACATGCCCTTTACACAGGAGTACTTGTACTTTAGCAGTGGTCAGCGGTGGTAAAGTGCCCAGAGTACAAAAAACAGCAAAAACACAGTCCAGCACATATGCAAAACATGGGAAGCAGAGGCAAAAAAAGACAGGAGAGACCACACCAATGGTGCGAGGTCTAACAATGGCATTGCACTCTGTTCTCTGTGAACCCAGGCATGTGCATTCAAGGAAAAGAGGCATCCCAGGTTCCCACTGTCTCTTCCTGAGGCAACAGTCTGTTACGGCACAATGACGCTCAGCCTTGTTGGGTCCTCTGCAGGTCACTGGCTATCCTTGGTGCTACTGATGAATGTTGTGTCAAGCAAGCTCACTCCTTCAGTCAGGTTCTCCCCAGGCCCGCCACGCAATTTGTGAAACACAGAGACTCATGATTGCTTTTAATAAGTCCAGTGACCTCCGGGAGCTGCAGTGCAAATTTCTCATGAGTGGAGGAATAAGGTGTTTTTCTTTAGCACAGCTTAGTCATTTTTGATGGTGTTCTCTTCACTTTGTTCCTGGTGAAATGCAATAGCAATGAAGAATATGGCTCAAAGCCTCCTAACCTCAAAACATTTAATGTATCTTAGGGGGTATTTAAAAACAACCCTCCCTCCAGTGAAGAAGAGTTCAAAGACCTGTCCACCGGCTCCTTCTGCCCTTGGTAGCAAGAGATTTTCAGGGCTGTTGACAGCTTCATAACACTACTTGCTCCACCCAGCAGCAGAACTCTGTGAAGAACCCATCACTTCCACTCCATTCTGGAATGCTTGTTATTGCTTTAGCTGAGGGTCACCCTTCAGTATGCTCCATGTCCCTCCAGGCAGGTTATAATGCAAAGCACCTATGTGTCTAGCAGGAGTTTCAGTGTCCCCTTTGAGAGATACCCTTACAGGATCAGGGTAAAGAGGTTCCGGGGTCGATCCCTTTCCATCAGTGTCCCCAACAAGTCAACCTCTAATGTCCACAGAGGGACACTGGTACTGTAGACAAACATCCATCACAATCCAAGAAGTACAACTCCAGAATGTCCTTCCACCCCAGACCAGGGTTCATCCCCATAAGGTGTAACCCTAACCCTTCAGTTTCTTTTGAAACTTCCCTTTGATCTCAGAGGCTTTCCCTTGCACAAAGGTTTAAAAGTAGAGGTGGAGAGTTCTATAAGGTGAATGTCTCTGCCTAATACAGAAATGACACATCAATCCCCTACCCCTGACAGATACTTAGGCCCATATTTATACTCTGTTTGCGCCGGATTTGAGTAATTTTTTACGCAAGTCCCACTCAAACTTAACTCCATATATGTATTTTGACGCTAGACACGTCTATTGAGCCACATATAACATCCAGTCTACAGACACCACACAATATACCTTCGGTAACCAAGCTGTTAGCTGTCCTGCACTTGTTGGCAAGTGGCTCCTTCCAAACACCGGTTGTCCTGGTCACTGGGGTATTACAGCCGTGATTCACCGCTTTCCTTCCCAAGGTCCTAGATGCCATAATCTCCCGCACATTCAGTCACATCAGCTTCCCAAACACCCAGCAGAAGCAGCACGAGATTAAACAGGGGTTTTATCAAATACATGGCTTCCCGCACATGCTTGGTGCAATTGACTGCACCCATGTCCGGATTGTACCACCTGCAGCAACAGAGCATCTATTCCGGAACAGAAAGCACACCCACTCCATAAATGTGCAGGCCATAGTTGACCACCAGCTATTGTTTACCAACACCTTGGCCAAGTATCCTGGGAGTGTACATGAGTCCTTGATCTTTCGCCACAGCACCATCAATCAGCACTTCCAGGACAGACGATATGGCAATGGCCTTCTTGTCGGTAAGTCCATAAACCTAGCAATATACACGTGGCACAGCAACCCTTTAGAATACACAATACATACACCTCTACATTGACACTTGGCAAGAAGACACTGAGGTGTGACACAGGTAGTTATGTTGTACACCCTGACACAAAGGGATACACACCTATGGACAAATGATGGCTGCCAATAACATTAGCCGACACTCTAGAGCTACAAGGGACCAATGACAAAGCACACAGTGACAATGACGTGGCCTGCACTGGAAGTACAACTTGGAAGATGAACCATTTACTATTACATTAGGCCACATAGTCAATCCCACACCCTCCCAAGCAATATGTGCTGTGGAAGGGGTGTGCAATGTGTTTTGCTGCAGGTCAAACACCATGAGACACATAGCATGATGGTGCAGACTCACATGTAGGTGAGACGGAAATACTGAGGCAGTCCCAATATCATACATCACTCCTGGGGTGCCGTTGCCAGGTAGTAATAAGGAAGTGGACTGTGCTATGAGTACATATTGATGTGCTACTAATGCAAACTGCACACTGCTGCACACACTAAAAGAGCCAATTGTCCATCAAAATAACAGATGTACAGGGACATAGTCCTTTCTGCAGAGATACATCCACCTCCACAAGGCAGTTAGCCAGGTTACCTGGAGCACGTTTGGTAGTTTAGGTGCACGATTGCACATGAGCCACTGGCAGAGGGAACTACAAAGGTTTGCATAGAACCAAGTCACACATTGGACAATTGTGCATTGTCAATACTGAACACATCAGTGCTGCCAACTTAGGGAGATGTTTTGTGCATTGTCACCAAGCCTAATCAAAGGGCCTCACTGTTGCATTTCATCTGCAATGACATGTGTCTAATTGGATGGGATGTCCAGGCCATGTAGTGCAACCATGTTACAACCACATCGGAATCTATTGTGTGTTTGGAAGTATCATGTCCCCTCCAGTGAAAGTACACTCAAACATGTTGCACACTACACAACACATGGTACATACATACTGACCAGCAGTTTGGAAACAAAATCATAGATACCAGGTAAATGAGCCAAACACAAGTTGTCACCACTGCAGAAAAATCCTCACAGAAGCCCAGGATCTCACACAATACCACAAACACATATGAGTCACAGACTACACAAGATATCAACTGCCATGCTAAATGGCATTCCTGGTGCAAGCACTAACAAAATACTAACTCCTATTTTATTTTTCACCTGATCAGTGTTACGGGATCCAGCCACGGATCATGACCCCATTCCCCAACCCAAGTACAACAACAGAGCGTGCCTATAATGAGGCACATCGGAGGACAAGCACCATTGTAGAAGGGACCTTTGGCATCCTGAAGTCCAGATTCACGTGTCTGGACATCATAGGAGGCAGTCTCCTATATGCTCCAGAAATGGCCTGCAAGGTCATATTGACTTGTGCCATCCTGCACAACATTTGTGTGAGGACGAACATCCCCCTACATGAACCCAGGCAAGAACTGCCTGAGGAGGAGGAGGATAGTGCCAGGGAAAATGAGGGGGAACATTCAAACACAGCTGCAGGAATACGCCACAGACTGCAGATTGTTCAAAACCTTTTTCAGCAATAGTCACTCTAAACACCTTTTTAGGATACGTAATTAAACACCTCACTTTCTCAGACAATCCTGCTCTGGTTACTTATTTCTACATCACATGTTCTTTAGGAATGTGAATATTATCTCAGGGAGCATGTAAGGAAGACAAATCTGACAATTTCTGATGCAACATCACATGTGATGCTTATGATTGTACAGCAAACATCACACACATATAAACAAAAATCATCTTTTGAATTTCACATATGAAGGACAAAATCATAGGACCACAGCATATGACACACATCCACGTTGCCAACCTGGTCTACTGTAGCACATGACACACAACTATGAAATCTCCAATCATAAGGTAAATACGTTCACCGTACATGAGGCAGTGGGTGTGAAATATCAGTGGTAACAGGAATGTATGAACAGACACCTGGCATTAGTAAGTGTGACATTTTCTATATCTGCAAGGAGCTTGTGTGACAAGAGGTGCATCATTTCTGAAAATTGATAGCATGAGTGTCCCAGGAATGACCAACAATGTTCACAACATATACCCTGCACAGTCCATCCCTGGAAATAATTCCTTCCACTGCCAAGTGTTAAGTCTCTGCCCTCCCATCTCTAGGAGGTGCTGTAAATATGCTATCTGTATCCTGGGATTCATCATTAAACACTCACCCAGACTCCCTTTTTGACTCCTGTTTGCTTCCCTTTTCTTTATGGCATGCTATAGAAGAATTAAATTAGCCTGCATGGACTTCAGGTCCCATAATGCACTGCCTGGTAGTCGGTAAGACCTGTAATCTTCTGCCCATTGCCTCCTATAGGAAAAGTCCGGTTGTCCCCTGTAGGAGGCTGGCCTGGTTTGTAGCAGGTACCTTGGGTACTTACACCTTATACCAGGTTCAGTTATCCTTTGTTAGTGAATGTAGTAGTTTTCTAGCAGCTTAGGCTGATAGAGGTAGATATAGCAGAGCAGCTTAGGCTGAACTAGGAGACATGCAAAGCTCATGCAATACCACTTATAGTTACACAGTACTTATACACAAGTAAAGACAATACACAGTGTTATCAAAAATAAAGGTATTTATTTGGGTGACAAAGTACCAAAAATATCTTAGAGGCAATACTCCTTCTGGAGGTAATTATTATACACAATATATACACTAGACACCAAAATGAGACAAGTAAATAGTCACAGAACAATGCAAACAGTAGGAAATCCTATAGAATGCAATGGGAGAAAATAGGTCCAGGGGCAACACAAACCATGTACTAAAAAAGTAGAATTTGAATCACAAATTCCCCCCTAGACAAGTGTAGTGTGTGCAGAATCGCTGGGAGCATATGAATACAGTAAAGGTAAGTAAATTACCCCACCCCAGAGCCCAGAAAAGCAGGAGTAAAGTACTGCAAGTTTCCTTAGGACACACTACACCTTGTTTTGGGGATTTTGCAGCAGCCAACCAAGTCTACAAAGAACAACTTCTGGATTATTGGACCTGTAGACCTGCAAAGGAAGGGGACAAAGTCCAGAAGTTGAAAGAAGTTCCTGGAAGGACAGGAGCCCCTGCCAACCCAGAAGAGGGTGCAAAAGAAGACTACAGAAATGCACCCTAGGAAGATGCCAGCGGGTTTCTGCATGATGCAAAAGATGTCTCACGGTGTGAAGATTGTTGCAGATGAGAATTCGTGTTGGAAGGCACCAACAAGCCTTGGCTACGACAAAAGTGCATTTTGCATCAAAATGGCGCTGGATGGACCCAGGAGGGACCTGGGGGCCTTAACTCTGTGTGAGGAGGAAGAGGGGGCTCTCAGCACTTTAGAGAGCCCCCAGATGCCAGTCAGCACCCCCAGAAGCCACAGGATCTGGGTTCAAAGGAGGTGCAAAATGCAGTTGATGTAGCACAACAAAAGAACGTCCCACGCCGCCGGAGAACAACTCAGCGAGTTGAGCATCACAGAGTGGAATGCTGGGGACCTGGGCCAGGCTGTGCATGAAGGAATTTTGCAAAGAATGCACAGCGGCCTCAGGAGGTGAAGAAGACACAGTACACAGGGTACCATCATTCTCAGGGAAGGCAAGGTCTTACCTCCTCCAAATTGCATCAGCAGGACCTCAGGACAGTCTATGATGTCCACCCTCTGTGTCCTTAGGAGAGCGCTCGTCGCTGTGAGAGGAGTCCCGGGGTACCTGTCGTTGTCTTGGAAGGTGTCTGCTTGGAGCAGGGGAGTGACTCCGTCACTCCACGGGAGATTTGTTTGGTCCTTCTGGTACAAGATGAAGACAGGGAGTCCCCAGAGCATAAACACCATGGATCTAGAAAAACAAAAAGTGGGGGAGTCCAAAAAACCCACAAAACTCCCTGTGTATGAATGCCTGTTTAATTTTTTTAAATTTTTTAAGGCGTAGGGACTTCACCAGAGGACATGGACCCTAGTCCTCCATGAGAAAAGTAAGTAAATTTTCAATACACTACGTAAGTATTTTCAATACACTATTGCAGGCGACGGATTGTAATACCTTTTACCGTATTTTCAACTCCAATAATAACGGGCTAACAGCTGACCTAATATCTACATGATTGATTGTCAAATGACCTTTTGAACACTACTTACTATAAATGCCTTGAGAAAGCCCTGGCCTACGCGCCTCTGGGGCGAAACACATGTTGGCTGGCCTAATCCACATTCCTTTGGACTTATGAGTGTCTACACCTCTACTACGCATTCTTTGCCTTTCTTAAATAATAAATTGGATTTGGAGCAACACTGACACTGATGTAAGCCTTGTTTGATGAAAACCAATTGTCCTTAGAGAAAAAAGGACCCTGAGAAGTATAATCATACTTATGCAGTGGGCACCTCACCGCCTTTTGACTTACATAAACACCATGGAAACTGTTGCAGCTGCTGACTTGGAGCTGAGGTTGCTGAAGAAAAGTGTCTCTTGTAGATACCTTTTTGCAGTTACAGCGTTTCTTAGAGCAGGCTGTGGTTGATCCAAGGCCAGGAGAGTTGTTGCAGAGGATTCCTGAAGGAAACTTGCAAGCAGAATCTGAAGAGAACCCACAGGAGAGACCCTAAATAGCCCTGAGAGGGGATTGGCTACCTTATCAGGTATGGACCTATCAGGAGGGGTCTCTGACGCCACGTGCTGGCACTGGCCACTCAGAGCCCTCCAGAGTGTCCCCACACCTTCCAAAGCAAGATGGCTGAAGTCTGGGACACACTGGAGGAGCACTGGGCACCACTCCTGGGGTGGTGATGGACAGGGTAGTGATCACTCCTCTTTCTTTTGTCCAGTTTCCCACCAGAGAAGGGGAGAAGCAGTCCCTGAACCGGTGTAGACTGGTTTATGCAAGGAGGGCACCATCTGTGCCCTTCAAAGCATTTCCAGAGGCTGGGGGAGGCTACCCCTCCCCAGCCTGTAACACCTATTTCCAATGGGAGAGGGTGTAACACCCTGTGCTCAGGAGAAACGCTGTGTTCTGCCTTCCTGGGCTGCCGAGACCCCAGGAGGGCAGAGTCCTGTCTGTGAGGTGGCAGCAGATGTAGCTGCAGTGCAAGCCTCAGATAGCTGGTTTGGCAGTACTGGGGTTCCATGGTATAGCCCTCAGGATGCATGGAATTGGCTCCCCAATACCATATTTGGAATGGGGGGACGATTCCATGATCTTAGACATGTAACATGGCCATATTCAGAGTTACCATTGTGAAGCTACATATAGGTATTGACCTATATGTACTGCATGCGTGTAATGGCGTCCCCGCACTCACAAACTCTGGGGAAATGGCCATGAACTATGTGGCTGTGAAATAGTGTGTGCACTATTTCACGCTGGCTGCAATGGCATTCCTGTGTGAGGGTTTGTCTGAGCCCCCTTAATGGGTGGCAAAAGAAATGCTCCAGCCCATATGGATCTCCTGGAACTCCAATGCCCTGGGTACCTAGGTACCATATACTAGGGACTTGTAAGGGGGGTCCAGTGTGCCAATTGAAATTGGTAAGTGAAGTCACTGGCCTACAGTGACACATTTAAAAGCAGAGAGACCTTAAGCACTGAGGTTCTGATTAGCAGAGCCTCAGTGACACAGTTAGGCACTACACAGGCATTCACATTAGGCCACAAACTATGAGCACTAGGATCATGGCTAGCAGGATCCCAGTGAGACAGGCAAAACACACTGACATATAGGTTTTTATCTATGAGCACTAGGGTCCTGGCTAGCAGGATCCCAGTGACACAGTAAAAACACACTAACACACACTCACAAACAGGTCAAAAGTGGGTTTAACCATGGTAGAAAGAGGCTACTTTCTCACATCCCTTTATACTGGATTCTCTCCGCCAGGACTTGTGAGAGACTGAAGCGGCACACACCAGTGACCTCTCTTGTGCAGCCCAGACATGTGACTCTGCCCTGGCCTTGCTGCTGCTTGGAACTGCTTAGAAGTTGCCATTCCCTGAAGCTCCTCGTGTGCATTAGAGTACAATGCATTTGTGTTCCAGACCCCTTACTGGATTGTGCTACATTCCTCATTACGCCTGAACCTGCTCTCTGTTTACCCAGTGCTGTTCCTGCTTCTTCTAGCCAGACTCTGCTCTCTGTTTCTCAGACTTGTTCGTGGTTGTTTCTGCCAGAGCCTGCTTTCTGTTACCCAGACCTGTTCCAGCCTTTGAGTCAACCAGAGCCTGTTCCCTGAGCCTGGCTTTGCCTCCTAGTTGGTACCCTTGCTTTCTGTTTCCTCTTGGGGTATTGTGTCTGGTAAGTGTACTATCAGTCGTCACCTGTCTGGAAGAGTTAGACTTTGTATTTGTTCTGGCACCTGGTTTCCAGGAGGCTAATCGTGACCTCATCCTTTGTCTAATGTTGCATGTCGTCATTAGTGCCTAACAGTGACAGTGTGCTATGGCTGTATTCCAGGTATTGTTACTGTGTCTCCTACCTGACTAACAACAGCTAGTCTCGTGTGTGTAAGTACAATCCTTCTTTGTGCCCTAAGGGTCCAGACACATATTCACTTCTGCTGCCACCTTTCTATGGGGCTTGCTTGGTGACTAACTGTCAGATTAATCTGCACAGAGGCACTGACTGTTGCTGTGGGACGTTCTGAGCCCTACCCTGTGTACAATCTTAGTGATAAGCCCTGCATGTTTGTCCATTACTGACCCGTCCCATATTTGTTCACACTAAGGTTGCTCTGTATTCACTCTTCTGTATTATAGGCCTTACCATAGCTGCCCTATACCCTTTGTATGCCTTTAGCTGCTCTTCTGCTTTTCTACACTTTTTCTTTGCAAGATACTCTGTGAACTCAAGGGTTGCCCCAACAGACTCCTGACTAGGTCCGCACAAAACGTAACACCATGGAGCCCAATACTGACACAGGGTATACATGCCCACACACTTGAACAGGACACTTCTGTGGAATGCACAACTGAAAATATGTGAACACAAGCAGCCAGTGCAGCAGGTCCACCACAGCAACATTAGTAACATAGGGAATTTTCATGAGTGAAACTGACGTGTACATAACAATTTTATGAGTGGAATTAAGGCACAATGTTGCAAACATTGTACCTACCAAACATGTACAAATGGCCGACATATGGGTAGTTCACACCAAGTCACCATGAAGTCGTAGCCAATAATTAACGACATATGAGGCGTAACTTACCCGACATAGCCCTCATCAGCCATCCTCAATCATCCCTGTGTTTTGTTTGTCGTGGGAAATGTAATCTCCCCAAAGACAAACAACTACACACCTCAAATGAGCCAACACATATTACAAACACATATCATGACTGTTGTACATCACTGATTGCCATCTGATGTAGATACTCATTTGTAACACATTCATACATGAGCATTATGTCAAATGTATTGCATTCCGTTCCTTCAGAAGCACACATAGGCGGTCATTACAACATTGGCGGTAAAAGCCGCATACCGCCGTGCAGAAGACCACCAATACACCGCAGCGGCCGCGGAATACCGCCACAGCCATTATGACCCACAGCACGGAATCCGCCAAAATTCAGACACCCACACAAGTCCGCCACACAAAAGGTCAGTGCTAAACTGGCAAAAACAAAACCGACACCGTCACGCCAACAGAAATACGCACACACTATCATGACACACGAATCCACGCGGTGGTCTTTCAACTGCGGTATTCCATTGGCGGTACACACCGCTGTGCTCAAAATACACACACATTTTCAAAACACAACCACACTGGACAATTCAAAATACACACACCTGATACACATACACACACCACTCCCACACACCCAATTCAATATATAACACACACCCACATCACCCACAAAACCCTACGACGAAAAATCACGAACGAAGGCCAGAGAGAGACACCACCATCAACAATACTAGCATCAACAGGCACACAACACCATCACCCAAATAACTTCCACGCACATCACACTACATACCACTACATATCAGCACACTTGTCACACCACCCCACACATCATCTACACCACACCATGGCATGGCAAAGACACCCCAGGTTCTCGGAGGAGGAGCTCAGGGTCATGGTGGAGGAAATCGTCCGGGTAGAGCCACAGCTATTCGGATCACAGGTGCAGCACACCTCCATTGCAAGGGAGATGGAGCTATGGTGAAGAATAGTGGACAGGGTCAACGCAGTGGGATAGCACCCAAGAAATCGGGAGGACATCAGGAAGAGGTGGAAGGACCTACGGGGGAAGGTGCGTTCTGTGGTCTCAAGACACCACCTGGCGGTTCAGCAGACTGGCGGTGGACCCCCACCTCCTCCCCCACAACTAACAACATGGGAGGAGCAGGTCTTGGAGATTCTGCATCCTGAGGGCCTCGCAGGAGTAGGTGGAGGAATGGACTCTGGTAAGTCAAA
Organism: Pleurodeles waltl; assembly: GCF_031143425.1. Taxonomy (NCBI): domain Eukaryota; kingdom Metazoa; phylum Chordata; class Amphibia; order Caudata; family Salamandridae; genus Pleurodeles; species Pleurodeles waltl. The sequence continues at coordinate 454,232,898 of NC_090443.1, forward strand.
TCCTAACTATTACATCCCCCACCCTACCTGCATGCCAACACATATACCCCCACCCTCACCCCCATCACTCTAACTCCTCACAAATGTCCCAACATCACAAACCACACATCCTAAGCCCAAGCCCTGCATGCAACAAAAAAGCATGGACACCCATCACTAAAGCATGCCCACTGCACATACCCATACACCCCCCTAAACCATTATCACACAAGGTCCCACACAGGAATGCAAGCACTGGGGTACACGGTCACCCACCCATTGCACACCATGCCACACACAGATGTAATAAACATCCTTTTATGCCCCTGCAGGACCCCTACCCAACGTCACCGGACAGGAGGGTCCACACATGTCCACACCACCAACCGAAGAGGCCCACAGTGATGACAGCACCTCTGTCCAACTGGATCTAGATGACCAGCCCGGCCCATCGGGGACCTCTGGACAGTCTGTTCCCCACACCCAGTCACAGGCCACCACAGAGCCTCCCCCCTCTGGAAACACCAGCACCGCACCCACCAAGCGGGCCCATACCTCTGTCCCCAGGACACCTCAATCAGCAGTGTGTCCACCACTACAGGGAACCCAGTCTAACCCACCACCCCAACAACAACAGGGACCTGGGGCAGTGGCAGTAGGCACACGGTCCATGGAACAGAGGCCCAGGAACACATGGGAACTGGGAGGGCTGCTGTGGGACAGGGGGCGGACAGGCCCAGGGAACCCACTCTCCATGAGGCCCTCTCCTCCATCATGGGAGCCTACCACCACTCCCAGGAGACGATGGCAACGGTACTGGCCAAGTTTCAGAAGACCCAGCGCCTGAAGGAGGAACAGTATATGGGATTCAGGGAGGAATTCAGAACCATCAATTCCATCCTGGGCAACATAGTAGGGGTGCTGAAGGAAGTACTCAAAACCAGGAGGGACACTGTGGCACTACCAGGGGCCCCTGACACTAGCCTGGACGATGAACTGCCCACCACCTCCGCCGACGCTAGAGGACAGGAGGCACCGCCACATCACCACCACACCAACACCCCACACCCTGCAGAGGGAGAACCACCTTGCAAACGGTCCTTGAGATCCAGGAACAAGACAGAGAACAATGCCAAGACCCCCGCCAAGAAATGAGACCACCCTGATTGTCATCCTACTGTCCCATTTTGTCACCCTGTCCATCCTTAAACTGCCTCAGCTCCACTTCCTATGCCCATTTGGGCAATGCACCTGTGAGACTAATAGACTGGACCCTGCCATGGACATTCCTCCGCTATCACCCCTCACCATTTTGCTACCCCCTCCAATTTTGAGCACTAAAATAAACACCCTTAAAGCACAAAACAATCTGGAGTCAGTCTGTGATTTCAGAATACTGTATTAGCAAGTACTGTGGAAAAAAGCTCTTTCATTTGCAATGTCAACATACCTGTGCCACACAGCTCTAGTCCATGAGGAATCAAAGCAGATGTCACACTGTGGGACCCAGATCTGTGAAATCGTTAGGGAAAGTGACAACTCAGTGACCATACACTGGGTGAAAATGACAAACAGTAGAGAGGTAGTAGTGTTTAAGTACATGTAGTAGGCAGGTTTGTATTCTTACCTGTGTTTCACTGGAAATATTGATGGATCACTGAGTCCCTGTTGTCCATGTCTTCTTCCTCTGCTTCCTCGTCTTCACTGTCCACAGCCTCCACAGCTGCAACAACACTGCCATCTGGACCATCCACCTGCAGAATAGACACCTGTCGTCGCAAAGCCAAGTTGTGAAGCATACAGCAGGCCACGATGATCTGGCACACCTTCTTTGGTGAGTAGAATAGGGATCCACCTGTCATATGGAGGCACCTGAACCTGGCCTTCAGGAGGCCGAAGGTCCGCTTGATCACCCTCCTAGTTCGCCCATGGGCTTCATTGTAGCGTTCCTCTACCCTTGTCCTGGGATTCCTCACTGGGGTCAGTAGCCATGACAGGTTGGGGTAACCAGAGTCACCTGCAAATGGCGAGAGACAACTGTTAGACACACACTAACCTGGAGGGATATCCCCAGACCCAGACAACCATAACCACTGACTAGCTTCCAGGTGCTCACCTAATAGCCACACACGGTGCCTCTGGAGTTGACCCATCACATAAGGGATGCTGCTATTCCGCAGGATGTAGGCGTCATGCACTGAGCCAGAGAACTTGGCATTCACATGGGAGATGTACTGGTCGGCCAAACATACCATCTGTACATTCATTGAATGATAACTCTTCCGGTTTCTGTACACCTGTTCACTCCTGTGGGGGGGTACCAAAGCCACATGTGTCCCATCAATGGCACCTATGATGTTGGGGATATGTCCCAGGGCATAGAAATCACCTTTCACTGTAGGCAAATCCTCCACCTGAGGGAAAACGATGTAGCTCCGCATGTGTTTCAGCAGGGCAGACAACACTCTGGACAACACGTTGGAAAACATAGGCTGGGACATCCCTGATGCTATGGCCACTGTTGTTTGAAATTACCCACTTGCAAGGAAATGGAGTACTGACAGCACCTCCACTTGAGGGGGGATTCCTGTGGGATGGCGGATAGCTGACATCAGGTCTGGCTCCAACTGGGTACACAGTTCCTGGATTGTGGCACGGTCAAGCTGGTATGTGATTATCACATGTCTTTCCTCCATTGTCGACAGGTCCACCAACAGTCGGTACACCGGAGGATGCCACCATCTCCTCACATGTCCCAGCGGACGGTGCCTATGAAGGACAACAGCGAGCACAGAGTCAAAAAACTCAGAAGTAAATACCCACAGCTTACACAGAACACCAATCAAATCTAAAAAGTGGCTGTATGTGTGTTGAGTGTAGGCCTAGGTATGTGTGACGCAGTTGAAAATGAAGCCATGTGGGCCCCTGAAATGGCGGCTGCCTGACCTGTAAAGCGGGACAATGGGATGTGAGGAAACTGCGCTGGCGTTGTACACCGTCGCGGTAGGCGGTCGAAGACCGCAGCGCAGTGCTGCATTGGTTAACATTGGACCCTATGGGTCTCAGGAGCCAATGACGATGTACACCGGCGGTGACGGTACGCACCGCTGCGGACGTGACCGCCATTTTCTATCTGTTCAATCACTCGATACCTGATCTTCGACAGGAGAGGACCTACACTGCAAGTGCTGCTGTGACCTCGGTCTGGAAGAGACAATGGCTCGAGTGTCTGGGGAAAGGGTCCCTGCCTTCACATCGGAGGAGTTGGAGAAACTCGTGGATGGGGTCCTCCCCCAGTACACGCTACTCTATGGTCCTCCAGACAAACAGGTAAGTACACTGGGAGCATGCTGTATGGGCTATGCCTGTGTGGAGACGGGTGGGTGTAAGAAGGAAGGGGGGAGAGTGCGGCGTGCATGAAACAACGGTGAGTGCATGTGCCACATGGAAGGGTAGGAATGGAAGCCAATCACTTTGACGGTGCAGTTGGTAATAAGTTTTTCTTCCCCCTGTACAACTCATGTAGGTTAGCGCCCATCAGAAAAAATATATTTGGCGTGCCATCGCCAAGGACGTCCGGACCCTGGGGGTCTACCACAGACGGAGCGCCCACTGCCGGAAAAGATGGGAGGACATTCGCCGTTGGAGCAAGAAGACGGCGGAGGCTCAGCTGGGGATGGCCTCCCAACGTGGGAAGGGTGCCCGTCGCACCATGACCCCCCTGATGTTCAGGATCCTGGCGGTGGCATACCCGGAGTTGGATGGGCGCTTGAGGGCATCATAGCAGCCACAAGGGGGTGAGTACAAACTCATTGTGCTGATTTAGGGGGTCATTCTGACCCTGACGGGCGGCGGAGGCCGCCCGCCAGAGTTCCCCCCTCCGAACTACCGCTCCGCAGTCGAAAGACCGCGGAGGGTATTCTAAGTTTTTCCCTGGGCTGGCGGGCGGTCGCCAAAAGACCGCCCGCCAGCCCAGGGAAAAACTCCCTTCCCACGAGGATGCCGGCTCGTAATCGAGCCGGCGGAGTGGGAAGGTGCGATGGGTGCTGTTGCACCCGTCGCGTATTTCACTGTCTGCCAAGCAGACAGTGAAATACTTGTAGGGGCCCTCTTACGGGGGCCCCTGCAGTGCCCATGCCAGTGGCATGGGCAATGCAGGGGCCCCCAGGGGCCCCGCGACCCCCCCTACCGCCATCCGGTTCCCGGCGGGCGGACCGCCGGGAACTGGATGGCGGTAGGGGGGGTCGGAATCCCCTCGGCGGTGCAGCTAGCTGCGCCGCCTTGGAGGATTCCAAAGGGCGGCGGTACACTGGCGGGAGACCGCCAGTGTTGCCGGTCCGACCGCGGCTTTACCGCCGCGGTCGGAATGCCCTTGGGAGCACCGCCGGCCTGTCGGCGGTGCTCCCGCGGTCCTCCAACCCGGCGGTCATTGACCGCCAGGGTTGGAATGACCCCCTTAGTGCACAGTGGAGGGGTCTGGGTGGGGGAGGTGGGCTGTGGGTTTCCCTAGGCCAGGACGAGCTCCGTAGGCAAGGTCCCTCCGTAAGGCAGGCCATGTGGCACCCCACTGTACCTCTGTAGAGTGCCAACTACACCTAGTCATGCCCCTATGTCATCCATGTGTGCAGATGTCGTCCATAGCATAGTAGGCCATTTCCCAGGAATTGAACATAGGAGCCCAAGAGTGCGGCGTAGTGCAGGGGGCTTGTGTGTCTGTCGTTTCCGCCAACGGTAGCGGTAATGCATGCACTCAACATGTCTTTCTTCTGCCGTCCCCCCCCCCTTTTGTGGTCTCCCTGTTCTTGTGTGCATTAGCATCATCAGGCGGAGGAGCAGTAGCACCGGAGCATGAGGGGGCTGCCTCCCACATGGCCATGGAGGGCCACACTACGGAATCGGACTTCACCAGTGGGACGGAGGGCGAGGGGAGCTCCACGACGGGGACAGGAGCTGAGACCAGTGACACGGACTCGTCCTCTGATGGGATCTCCCTTGTGGTGGCGGCAACATCTGTGCCACCCCCATCTACAGGTACAGCCGCCACCCCCCCTTTCAGCACCGCCCTCCCAGCAGCCCCTCAGCCTTTGCCCGGTGCCCGCTCACCCGGGAGGGTGGGCATCACCTTCGCCCTAGGCAGCTCAGGCCCTGCCCCAGTCACCCCTGCTGCCCTCAGTGAGGCCATTGACCTCCTCAGGTCCCTCACTGTTGGGCAGTCTACCATTTTGAATGCCATCCAGGGTGCAGAAAGGCAGTTGCAACAATACAGTGCATTCATTCTGGTCAGGCTGCCCTTCAGCGAGGTTTTCAGACTCTGGCCTCAGCACTGATGGCAGCCATTGTCCCTGTCTCTAGCCTCCCCCCTCCAACTTCCTCCACCCAGACCCAATCCCCTGTACCCCAACCTATCCCAAGCACACCTTTAGACCAGCATGCACACACGTCAACACACAAGGGAAGCTGAGGCAAACATAACCACCACACATCCCACAGGCACTCACGCAAGCATCATACCCATGCAGACACACCAACATCCACTGCCTCCATTGTGTCCCCCTCCTCCTCGTCTCCCTCCTCCCTCCCAGTCTTGTCTCCACTCACACCTGCATGCACTACCTCTACAGCCACTACTGCCATCACCAGCACTCCCACCACCACACCGCGCTCACATGCAGTCACCACACCCACTACCATTCACACGTCCCCTGTGTCTTCTCCCAGTGTGTCTGTGACGCCCCCTCCCAAGATACACAAACGCAAGCAAACACCCACCCAACAGCCATCCACCTCACGACAGCCTCCAGCGCATGCACCTTCACCCAAAGTCAGCAAACAAACACCTCCTACAACCACAACCTCTTCCTCCACTCCCAAAACCCCTCCAGCTACCCGTCCCAGTGTCTCCCAAAAACATTTCCTGTCCAACCTTGACCTCTTTCCCACACCTCCCCCACCCCGTCCATCTCCTAGGTCCTGAACTAGCACCTCAGCCACAACATCTCCGGGACCAGTGGTGCCTGTAGTCACCGGAATCTGGACTGCACCAGCCACCAGGGCAGCCAGTGTGGCACGGAGCCACAGCACAGACAGTCCCACACCTGTCAATCATCAGAAGTTGGCCAGTGCCCGGCGGGAGAGGGGGAAGACTCCAGCCACCAAAGCCACTCCCAGGGGTACAGGTGGGAGTGTGGAGTCAGCTGCGACACCTTCCAAGGTGGGAAAGGGGCACAAGAAACTCAGGAAGTCTGGGAAGAGCAGCACGGTGGAGAAGACGGCCATCATCCCCACTGCCCAAGAGTCCACCGCCACCAGCCCTGCTGCCCAGGAGGCCACCGCCAGCACAAGCCCTGCTGCCCAGGAGGCCACCGCCAGCACCAGCCCTGCTGTCCAGGAGGCCACCGTCAGCACCAGGCTAGAGAGGACTGCCAGCACAAGCCCCGCTGGGCTAGAGAGGACCGCCAGCACAAGCCCCGCTGGGACAGAGAGGACCACCAGCACAAGCCCTGCTGGGCCATGAAGGACCACCAGCAGCTGAGTCACTGCAAAGGAGCCCGCCGCCTCAAGCACCGCTGATCAGGGCACCGCCGCAACAAGCACTGCTGAACAGGGCACCGCCGTCTCAAGCACCGCTGAACAGGGCACCGCCGTATCAAGCACCGCTGGCCCATTAGCGCCAAGGGCACTGACGCTACTGAGTCCGTCACGGGCAGAATGAAGCACTCTAGGCACCATGCCCCCTCCAGAACCAGTGGAGAGATCCATCCACTACCTCTGTCCTTAGCAGGATGAAGCACTCTGGGCACCATGCCCCCTCCAGAACCAGTGGAGAGACCCATCCACTACCTCTGTCCTTAGCAAGATGAAACACTTTGGGCACAAGGCCCCCTCCAGAACCAGTGGAGACTGTTATCCACTTGAGAGACTGTGGCTTTGCACTCCCCAGGATATGGCAGTGGGCAACCCACCCACTGTAGAGACTTGAGAGACTGTGGCTTTGCACTCCCCAGAATGGAACAGTGGGCAACCCACCCACTGTAGAGACTTGAGAGACTGTGGCTTTGCACTCCCCAGGATGGAACAATGGGCAACCGACCCACTGTAGAGACTTGGGAGACTGTGGCTTTGCACTCCCCAGGATGGAACAGTGGGCAACCCACCCACTGTAGAGACTTGAGAGACTGTGGCTTTGCACTCTCCAGGATAGAACAGTGGGCAACCCACCCACTGTAGAGACTTGAGAAACTGTGGCTTTCCACTCCCCAGGATATGGCAGTGGGCAACCCACCCACTGTAGAGACTTGAGAGACTGTGGCTTTGCACTCCCCAGGATTGAATAGTGGGCATGTGGCCCTCTCGTGGATTTGGTGTTGTGCACTCAAGCGGCTGAGGTGCCCCCCTTTCCTCCCCCTGAGGAGCCTGTTTTCTTGCTCTCTGATGCCCCTGCAGTGTTCTCTCTGTCATGGTCGGGGATCTTGTGTGGGCCTCGCCCATACCATGTGGGCCCTGTGTTCCACAGACTTAATTGGAGCAGTACCTGGACTACTATGCTTGGTGTATATTTTGTTAATGGTGTATATATATATTTTTGCCTACTTGATTTTAATATATTACAATGGTTACACTCATTTTCTATTGTCTTTGCATTCTTCCGTGGGGGGGTTGGGGTGTAACTGTGATGTATCAATATGTATTAGTGTGTGTGTTGTGGTGGGTGAGGGTGGGGGTGGGGGTGTTGCGTGTTGCATGTGTGTGTCCCTGTTTTTTCCCTCCCCTGTGTCGTAGGAGCAGTACTCACCGTAGTCTTTGCCGCCGGCGTTCGTGCTCCTGGTAGAGGAGCAGGAAGACTATCGCAGGGAGAATTTGGAGTTCTGGGTCCATGGTGTCCTAGTTCCTCATGGGGTGTGTAGAGGTGAGTGTTTTCGTGGACCTCAAATCTGCCTTTGACCTAGTACCTCGCAACAAACTGTGGGTCACTCTCTCTCGGATGGGAATCCCGGAACACATCCTTGCCATTTTGATACAACTCCACGAGGACAACTACGCACAAGTCAGGTGGGGCAACAAGGGCCAACTTACCGATAGAATCCACGTCTCTAGGGGTGTGCGGCAAGGTTGCGTACTTGCCCCGACCCTCTTTTCCCTGTACATCAACAAAATTGTCCCCTCCCTCCTCAGACTGCAGGCTGACGCACCTTCACTTGGCACACAAAAAATCCCAGTCTTACTCTTTGCCGATGACACTCTTTTGATATCTAAGACCCCTAGTGGTCTAAGGAAACTCCTTGCGTGCTTCGAGCATTTCTGTTCATCCCAGGGACTCGAAATCAACGCAACGAAAACCAAACTAATGACCCTTAATCCCCACAGATCTTTCAAAGGGAAATTTACTTTAGAGGGCTCCTCACTCGAGAAGGTGGGCATTTTCAGCTACCTGGGCATAACACTCACTGACAACATGTCCTGGAAGCCACACATAGGAAAACAAGCCCTTAAATTAAGACAAACAACTGGGGCTCTACTAAAAAATTTCCACCTCTCACACACAAAACCAATTCGCCCAGCATTACAGTTATACGAAGCCCAGGCAGTTTCCTCAGCGCTCTACGGGGCTGAACTTTGGGGTTACACCAAAACCCAAGACCTAACCACCGCTGAAAACAACTTCTTAAGAAACCTTGTGTCCCTTCCGCTAAGCACCCCACTGTTCCCTCTTTTCAAGGACCTCGGCATCAAACGCATTGGTCACAAAGCCCGCCTGCGACCTCTGCTGTACTGGCGGCGTCTCTGGACCACTCCGGAACTTGACATCTTCACCGAAGCTCTACAGGTCATCCTAAAAGCCGACCACCTGCACAGAATCCCCTGGCTACGATCCATCAAGGATTTACTTCACTCTATCGGGCTCGATGATCTCTGGAACTCACCAGCCACGTCAGTCTTTCCCTCGAAAAGCGAACTAAAGAAACTTTACTGGCAAAGGGCCAACAACGAAGACACTCGGGCTGCACTCCACACTACATTATCTTGTGACTTTGCCAACCTAAAAGAGTCATGCAAGTACGAAACTTTTTGGGACCTAATCACGGTCCCAAGGGAAAGGAAACTGTACTTCCAGCTCCGCATTGGAACACTCCCATTAAGACTTTTCACCAGCAGCTGGTCACACAACGAATCCACCGCATGCCCTGCTTGCAAAGCCCCCGTCGAGAATCTCCCTCACCTCCTTTTTGCATGCCCCGCGTATACTGCCCCCCGTAGGAAATGGCTGGCCCCGGCATGCAGACTACTGGGAGCACGCTGCTCTGCGCTAGCTCTGCGAATCCTTAGATCAGACACCAGGCCAACGCTAGTGATCGCTATCGCCAAATTCCTCGGAGCTAGTTGGCTTATTAGAGGGAAAACTCTCCTGGACAAAGACTCCAAATAAGACTGTCCCAACATCCTGCACAGTGCATTTCATTTCATTTCATTTCATCTAATTTCATTCCATTTTATTCTATCTCATTTTTATTCCATTTTAATTTTTATTTATGTTTTACTCCCTTTTATCACCATATTTACCTGCAATTTTATTTTATTATGTGCATTTACTTGTATTTATTACTGCTCGCGCTTTTTTGGCTCTTGTAGCCGCAATAAAGCTTCTTTGAATTTGATTTGATAAGAGTGTTTTCTCTTCAGAATCCTGTTTCCGCCGTGGTTTTCTCCACTGTGATTCCGCCCCGGAAAAGGTGGCGGATTGGCCTGTTGTGATACTGTGGGCGGTACATTGTCCTCCGCCTGTCTGTTGGCGGTGACCGACGCGCTGTTTGTTTGTACCGCCGTGGCGGTCGGAGTGTTAAAGTGTCTGTCTTTGTTGGCGGTTTCCACCACGGTCGTAATTCCATTTTTTTTACTGCCGGCCTGTTGGCAGTCTTACCGCCGCTTTAATACCGACCGCCAGGGTTGTAATGACCACCATCTTGTTGTTACAGTTCATTCACACACATAACACACATGCCATGATTTACACTTTTGTAGCACCGCATTGCTGTGATTTTTGCTTTTGAGACAGAAAAGGAAGGAAAAATTGCGAAAAGTTGGTATAAATCTGGGCTGCAGTTGCATGCTCTACTACATTTGGCCAACCACTATACCACACACTACAGGCCATGCCATCCTATCTCCATCTTGATACAGGGTGCATGCATGTTAAATAATGGAAAATCATGCAGACACAGTTTGAGTAAAAATAAATTGATGCAAATGCATCAAAAAACAATGCAAATACTAACTAAACATTCATGGGACCTTAACGTTAATTCCACCAGCGCACCCACACTTGCATATATCCATTAAAATAGAATTTTCCCGGTAATGCGTGGTATTTTGCGGCACATGTAGGTTATGCGTCAAATATATTCACACAAACATCGCATGGGTAAAAAACATACATGCAAGATGGAAAATGGGCCGCAAAGGGCACAGGAAGGGATGTAATAGGAAATCCTGTTCACAGACATGGTACTGTGGGTGTACTTTCACTTTCACTTTACAGTCTGTGCTTTTTCTTGACTGTGTGGCTGTGTCTTGGTGTTGCTCATGTCTGGTTTGGGGTTATTGTATCTTGTATCTTTTTGTGAATTCTATTTATATATTGTACCTGTTTAAGTGCTTTTGTGTAGTTTGGTGTTTTTTGGATTGTATTTGTAGTGTCGGGTGTCTGTTTGGGGGTGAGATTAGTTGGGTTAGTTGGGGGTTTGTATTTTGGGTTGTAAGTTTCCTTTTTCAGATTTATTTTCCTTCCTTTTCCCCTTTTTCTGTTTAAATTGTTGTGCACCAACATATTGGGAAGGGTAAGGCTGACCCGCATGGGCGAGGAGGAGCTTGGGGCCTTTGTGTGGCTGGTGTGCCACTTTCTGTCGATGATGCTGGAGTTGGGTGGGCGTGTGATACAGGGGTATCACACAGAGGCAAGGCGGCTGCGTTGGGGCAATGTGCTCTACCTCCTCAAAAGTGTCTTCAACACAACAAGGAATGAGCACCAGCTGAAGCATCAATGGGCTTACCTGGTGGCCTGAGAACACGACCTGCTGGACCACCTGAGTGTGGTGATCGGTGGCCCTGCTGGTGAGTATCACATTGACAAATGTATACAGTAGAATGCTCCTGAGTGACAGTAGCAGATGTCTTGACGTCCTGCATGCAATGTTTGTGGCGATGTTGAATCCAAGTAGAACCAACTGTTGGTGTCACAGTACTGAGATGTATTCAACATGTCTATACATACTAATAATGCAGTCCTAAGCTTTGTTGAGCCATGTCCGGCTATTACTTAGGGCCACATGTACTAGGCTATTTTTAATCCTCACAAACAGCCTAGTTTTAAGATGTTTAGTGTTTACATCAAGAAAAATAATTATTCAAATGCACAACCCCAATTTTGCCATTCTGCTATCACATAGCCCAGTCACAAAACAGGATTTGCTAGTGGCATTTAGGAAGGGGCGTTCCTTTCCTATTATCGAGTCACAGTCCGCTGATTGATTCTTTTTATAGCACAAATGCTGCCACTAAACCATTGCAGTTATCATCTGTTTCAAGTTGGTCCTAACTCATTTGGAAAAGGGGAGGGGTCCCCATGGGATCCCTTCCCTTTTGTGAATGCATGCCCAAAAATTTTTTCTGAGCAGAAAGTTGTCCAACGGACCACTGACTGCTTCCAAAAAGTTATTTGAGTCATAATATTGTTTTTAAAAATGTTTTCTGTTTACCCCTGCTGAAATAAGGCTGCATTTAAACAAAAAAATGCATCCCTATTTGAAAGCAGTCACAGACATGGTGGTCTGCTGAGCCCAGCAGGCCAGCATCCCTGTGGGTGCCGCCATTCCCAAGGGGTTTGTAAAATAAGACCTACCTCATCAAAATTCATGAGGTAGGTAATTTGCTTCCACATTTGTGAATTGCAAACAGTGTCATTGATAGTGTTGTACCTCAGATCATCCTACTTGCAAATTGCTAGTTGCTGAGTCTCACAATGTGTGACTCACAAAACCTGATTTTGGTACATGTGGTGCTGAGTAACACATTTCAGGTGCAATGACAACACCTGTGCCCATGCATTTTGTCAATGATGATCAGCTAAGACCCTGTCAGCATACCACATTTCACTGTATTGGGACAGGAAATTGGGCTATCCATGTTTAGGCCTACATTGTCATCATTACACACACATGATCCCTGCCATCATGTTGGCAAAGGGGGCATATGCGGCTTAGGGGACACTGCCAATGGGGCATTTGTTACCCACATACAACTGTGCCACGTCTGTTTTGGACCACTGTATACAAGATAATTGCTGACTGAAAATTGACCCACATGTCCATCACACAGTTACTCACTGTCCCTTGATGCACAAGCCACAATACCTGAGTCACTTGTATTGCAGTGCACCAGGGAAGTGCCATTGAAATTGTCACCCACTTACAAATCATGACATGGAGTACCATCTGAAATGGATTAACCACAAATGTTTTTAGTAAGGTTTTGCATCACAGTTAGGCCCAGTGCATGTGTGCATATGTGTGTCTATCACTCACTGGAGTGTCAGTGTCAATGCAAGTTTGCAGTGGTATGTCTGTTGGAGTGTCTACATGCAGTATCAGCAGCTCAATCATATAAAACGTTACACACTGTGATATGTTGTCCACAAGTTTGTACAGTGATCAGACATTGAGCACATATTTCATTTCGATGTCTTACAGGTGGACCCGCCCCTATACCATTGGGGAAGGGGCTCGATTTGAGGACCCAGACGTATCCAGTAAGTGTGAAAATGTCTGTCCTGTGTAGTGATTGCAGCTGTTGTGTGAGTGACTCTTGAGTGTTGCACTCATTGCAAGATATGATGAGCTGGCATGTGATCTGATATATTACTTGACTGGATATTGACATAGGCGGTCATTCTGACCTCGGCGGTAAAAGGCTCTTATCGCCGGTCAGAAGACCGCCATTCTACCGCCGCGGCAGCGGTAAACCGCCACGGTCATTCTGACCCACAACAGCCAAACCGCCAAAAACCCGACATCCACGGAAGGCCGCCTCATCAGCGGTCAGCGATAAACTGGAGATGACCAAACCTTCACCGTCACGCCAACACAAACACGCCCATGCCATTACGACCCACGAATCCACGCGGCGGTCTTTCAACCGCGGTATTCCATTGGCGGTACACACCGCCGCAGTCAAAATACACACCCATCTCCAAAACACAGCCACATTGGGCAATTTGAAATACACACACCTGATACACATACACACACCACTCCCACACATCCAATCAACTATAAAACACACACCCACATCACCCACAAACCCCCACTACTAGAAATTCGGAGAGAAGGCGAGAGAGAGAGAGAGAGAGCACAGCTATCGAAAAGCCCAACACACACAGGAACACAACATCATCACCCACACTACATCCACGCACAAAACACCACACACCACCACACACACAAAACTCATCACCACAAACACCACCCCACTCCACCCCATGGCACCCCAAAGACACCCCAGGTTCTCAGACCAAGAACTCAGGGTTGTGAGAAAGTAGCCTCTTTCTAGCCTTGTTACCCCCACTTTTGGCCTGTTTGTGAGTGTATGTCAGGGTGTTTGTCACTGTTTTCACTGTCTCACTGGGATCCTGATAGCCAGGCCTCAGTGCTCATAGTGAAAACACTATGTTTTCAGTATGTTTGTTATGTGTCACTGGGATCCTGCTGGTCAGGACCCCAGTGCTCATAGGTTTGTGGCCTATATGTATGTGTCACTGGGACCCTGTCACACAGGGCCCCAGTGCTCATAGGTGTGCATGTATATGTTCTCTGTGTGGTGCCTAACTGTCTCACTGAGGCTCTGCTAACCAGAACCTCAGTGGTTATGCTCTCTCATTACTTTCAAATTGTCACTAACAGGCTAGTGACCAATTTTACCAATTTACATTGGCTTACTGGAACACCCTTATAATTCCCTAGTATATGGTACTGAGTTACCCAGGGTATTGGGGTTCCAGGAGATCCCTATGGGCTGCAGCATTTCTTTTGCCACCCATAGGGAGCTCTGACAATTTTTACACAGGCCTGCCACTGCAGCCTGAGTGAAATAACGTCCACGTTATTTCACAGCCATTTTACACTGCACTTAAGTAACTTATAAGTCACCTATATGTCTAACCTTTACCTGGTAAAGGTTAGGTGCAAAGTTACTTAGTGTGAGGGCACCCTGGCACTAGCCAAGGTGCCCCCACATTGTTCAGAGCCAATTCCCTGAACTTTGTGAGTGCGGGGACACCATTACACGCGTGCACTACACATAGGTCACTACCTATATGTAGCTTCACAATGGTAACTCCGAATATGGCCATGTAACATGTCTATGATCATGGAATTGCCCCCTCTATGCCATCCTGGCATAGTTGGCACAATCCCATGATCCCAGTGGTCTGTAGCACAGACCCTGGTACTGCCAAACTGCCCTTCCTGGGGTTTCACTGCAGCTGCTGCCAACCCCTCAGACAGGCATCTGCCCTCCTGGGGTCCAGCCAGGCCTGGCCCAGGATGGCAGAACAAAGAACTTCCTCTGAGAGAGGGTGTGACACCCTCTCCCTTTGGAAAATGGTGTGAAGGCAGGGGAGGAGTAGCCTCCCCCAGCCTCTGGAAATGCTTTCTTGGGCACAGATGTGCCCAATTCTGCATAAGCCAGTCTACACCGGTTCCGGGACCCCTTAGCCCCTGCTCTGGCGCGAAACTGGACAAAGGAAAGGGGAGTGACCACTCCCCTGACCTGCACCTCCCCTGGGAGGTGTCCAGAGCTCCTCCAGTGTGCTCCAGACCTCTGCCATCTTGGAAACAGAGGTGCTGCTGGCACACTGGACTGCTCTGAGTGGCCAGTGCCACCAGGTGACGTCAGAGACTCCTGCTGATAGGCTCCTTCAGGTGTTAGTAGCCTATCCTCTCTCCTAGGTAGCCAAACCCTCTTATCTGGCTATTTAGGGTCTCTGTCTCTGGGGAAACTTCAGATAACGAATGCATGAGCTCAGCCGAGTTCCTCTGCATCTCCCTCTTCACCTTCTGATAAGGAAACGACCGCTGACCGCGCTGGAAGCCTGCAAACCTGCAACATAGTAGCAAAGACGACTACTGCAACTCTGTAACGCTGATCCTGCCGCCTTCTCGACTGTTTTCCTGCTTGTGCATGCTGTGGGGGTAGCCTGCCTCCTCTCTGCACCAGAAGCTCCGAAGAAATCTCCCGTGGGTCGACGGAATATTCCCCCTGCAACCGCAGGCACCAAAAAGCTGCATTACCGGTCCCTTGGGTCTCCTCTCAGCATGACGAGTGAGGTCCCTCGAATCCAGCGATGCTGTCCAAGTGACCCCCACAGTCCAGTGACTCTTCAGCCCAAGTTTGGTGGAGGTAAGTCCTTGCCTCACCTCGCTGGGCTGCATTGCTGGGAACCGCGACTTTGCAGCTACTCCGGCCCCTGTGCACTTCCGGCAGAAATCCTTTGTGCACAGCCAAGCCTGGGTCCACGGCACTCTAACCTGCATTGCACGACTTTCTAAGTTGGTCTCCGGCGACGTGGGACTCCTTTGTGCAACTTCGGCAAGCACCGTTTCACGCATCTTCGTAGTGCCTGTTTCTGGCACTTCTCCGGGTGCTACCTGCTTCATTGAGGGCTCTTTGTCTTGCTCGACGTCCCTTCTCTCTTCAGGTCCAATTTGCGACCTCCTGGTCCCTCCTGGGCCCCAGCAGCGTCCAAAAACGCCAAACGCACGATTTGCGTGTAGCAAGGCTTGTTGGCGTCCTTCAGGCGGGAAAACACTTTTGCACGACTCTTCAAGGCAAGGGGGATCCGTCCACCAAAGGAATAGTCTCTAGCCCTTTTCGTTCCTGCAGAAACCTCAGCTTCTTCTGTCCAGTCGAAGCTTCTTTGCACCCGCAGCTGGCATTTCCTGGGCATCTGCCCATCTACGACTTGCTTGTGACTTTTGGACTTGGTCCCCTTGTTCCACAGGTACCCTAGATTGGAAATCCACAGTTGTTGCATTGCTGGTTTGTGTCTTTCCTGCATTATTCCTCTAACACGACTATTTTGTCCTTAGGGGAACTTTAGTGCACTTTGCACTCACTTTTCAGGGTCTTGGGGAGGGTTATTTTTCTAACTCTCACTATTTCCTAATAGTCCCAGCGACCCTCTACAAGGTCACATAGGTTTGGGGTCCATTCGTGGTTCGCATTCCACTTTTGGAGTATATGGTTTGTGGTGCCCCTATCCCTATGTTTCCCCATTGCATCCTATTGTAACTATACATTGTTTGCACTGTTTTCTAAGACTATACTACATATTTTTGCTATTGTGTATATATATCTTGTGTATATTTCCTATCCTCTCACTGAGGGTACACTCTAAGATACTTTGGCATATTGTCATAAAAATAAAGTACCTTTATTTTTAGTATAACTGTGTATTGTGTTTTCTTATGATATTGTGCATATGACACTAAGTGGTACTGTAGTAGCTTCACACGTCTCCTAGTTCAGCCTAAGCTGCTCTGCTAAGCTACCATTATCTATCAGCCTAAGCTGCTAGACACCCTATACACTAATAAGGGATAACTGGGCCTGGTGCAAGGTGCAAGTACCCCTTGGTACTCACTACAAGCCAGTCCAGCCTCCTACAAGGGTCATGGTGGAGGAAATAATTAGGGTAGAGCCCCAGCTATTCGGCACACAGGTGCAGCACACCACCATTGCCAGGAAGGCGGAGCTATGGCAAAGGATCGTCGACAGGGTCAACGCTGTGGGACAGCATCCCAGGAACCGGGAAGACATCTGAAAGCGCTGGAACGACCTACGGGGGAAGGTGCGGTCAATGGTGTCAAGACACATCATCGCTGTGCAGAAGACTCGCGGCGGACCCCCACCCACTCCACCCGAATTCACAGCATGGGAGCAAGAGGTCTTGAACATCCTGCATCCTGAGGGCCTCGCTGGAGTAGGCGGAGGAATGGACTCTGGTAAGTCTAATCTCAACCACCTTACCCCCCCCAACCACCAGCATGCCAACCCACATCCCCACCCTCTCCCCCAACCCCCCAGCACACATCCTCCCTGCCAATGTCTCACCAGCACAACCCACCCAACACAACACCAATCCCTGAATGCCAACACAAACCATGGCCACCCATCACCTAAGCATGACCACTGCACATACCCATCCCCCCCCACAAACCACCCTCACAACTCCTCCCACGAGGGAATGCCAGCACCGGGGGACAAGGGCACCCACAAATCGCACGCCATGGCACACACAGACGCAATAACCATACTCTTTTACCCCTGCAGGGCCAGAACGCCAACACAACGGCCAGGAGGGTCCAGATTTGTCCATCCCGCCCCCAGAACAGGCCCCCAGTGATGACAGCAGCTCTGTCGACCTAGAACCTGATGACCAGCCCGGACCATCGGGGACCTCTGGACAGTCGGTTCCCCACACACAGACACAGGCCACAGCAGACCCAACCCCCTCTGGGAATACCAGCACAGCTCCCACCCAGCGGGCCCATGCCTCTGTCTCCAGGACGCGTCAATCAGCGGTGTGTCCGCCACTACAGGGCACCCAGGCTGACCCACCACCCCAACAACAACAGGGACCTGGGGGCAGTGGTAGTGGGCACACCGTCCAGGGGACAGAGGCCCGGGGAAACAGGGGAACTGGGAGGGCTGCTGTGCGAGAGAGGGTTGACCGGCCCAGGGAACCCACTCTCCAAGAGGCCCTCACCACCATCATGGGAGCATACCACCACTCCCAGGAGACGATGGCGACGGTACTGGCCAGGTTCCAGGAGATCCAGGCACAGCAGGAGGAACGGTACATGGGGTTCCGAGACGAACTCAGGAACATCGGTTCCGCAATGGGGACCATCGTCCTGGCCCTCACCCAGATAGTCACCACATTACGGGACAATGTGGCACCCCAAAGGGCCCCTGTCACTAGCCCGGACCACGAACAGCCTACCACCTCCGCCAGCGCTAGTGGACAGGAGGCCCCCACACAACGACAGGCCACCAGAACCCCACCTCCTGCTGAAGATCAACCACCTCGCAAGTGGAACCTGAGATCACACAAGAAGACAGAGTAGGATGCCAAGACCCCCGCCAGCATAAGATACCTCCTGATGTCATCCCACTGTCCCACATTGTCACCCTGTCCAACCTTGAACTGCCCCTGCTCCATCCTTCCACAGGCATATGGACAATGCACCTGTGCGACTGAGAACTGGACTCTGCCATGGACATTACTCCACCCCCACCCATCACCGTTTTACTATCATGGACCCATATGCAGCACTAAAAATAAATCACAATTGCACTTCAAAAATCAGGAGTCTGCTTGTATTCTTTACAAATGTATTACACGTAACGGTGCAATAATGTTCAGTCACATTGTGATGACAACATACCAATGTCTATAAGCATTAGTCCATGGTCAAACAAAGCAGCAGTCACGCTGTGGGTCATACAGCTCTGAAAAGGGAAGGGAAAGTCAAAAATCAGTTAAAAGGAACTGGGGGGAAACACAGAAAGTAGAGATGCAGGAGGGCAGAAGTAAATGTAAAAAGGCGTGGGTGATTCTTACCTGTGTGCTACTGAAAATACTGTTGTATAACTGTGTCCCTGTTGTCCATGTCGTCCCCGTCGTCTTCCTCCTCTACACTCTCCACAGGCTCCACAGCTGCTACAACACCACCATCTGGACCATCATCCTGCAGGAAAGGCACCTGGCGTCGCAATGCAAGATTGTGAAGCATACAGCAGGCCACGATGATATGACACACCTTCTTTGGTGAGTACATTAGGGATCCACCTGTCATATGCAGGCACCTAAACCTGGCCTTCAGGACCCCGAAGGTCAGTTCTATAATCCTCCTAGTTCGCCCATGTGCCTCATTGTACCGTTCCTCTGCCCTGGTCCGGGGATTCCTCACTGGGGTCAATAGCCAAGGCAGGTTGGGGTAACCAGAGTCACCTATTAGCCACACACGGTGTCTCTGTAGCTGTTCCATCACATAAGGGATGCTGCTATTTCGCATGACATACGCGTCATGCACTGATCCAGGGAACTTGGCATTTAGATGGGAGATGTACTGGTCAGCCAAACAGACCACCTGGACATTCATCGAATGGTAATTTTTTCTATTTCTGTACACCTGCTCATCGTCTTTTGGGGGTACTAAAGCCACATGGGTCCCATCAATGGCACCAATGATGTTGGGGATATGTCCAAGGGCATAGAAATCACCCTTCACAGTGGCCAAATCACCCTCCTCAGGGAAAACAATGTATCTCCGCATGTATTTCATCAGGGCAGACAACACTCTGGACAAAACCTTAGAAAACATAGGCTGAGACATCCCTGATGACATGGCCACTGTTGTCTGAAAAGACCCACTTGCCAAAAAATGGAGTACTGACAGAACCTGCACCAGAGGGGGAATCCCTGTGGGTTGGCGGATGGGGGACATCAGGTCAGGCTCCAGCTGGGCACACAGTTCATGTATAGTGGCTCGTTCAAGTCGGTATCGAAGTATAATATGTCGTTCTTCCATTGTCGACAGGTCCACCAGCGGTCGGTACACGGGAGGATTCATCCTTCTCCTCGCAAGTCCCAGCGGACGGTGCCTAGGAAGGACAATATGGAGCACAGAGTCAAGCAACCCACAGGTACGTTCACCCAGCTTGCACAGTACACAAATCGCTATGCATTGAAAGGCTTGTATGAGTGGCAATGCAAGGCCTAGGCCTGTGTGACGCAGTAGCAATTAAGCCATGTGGGCCCTTGTAATGGCGGCTGCCTGACCTGAGAAGTGTGACAGTGGGATATGAGGTCAACGCGCTGGCGTGGCAGACCGTGGCGGTAGGCGGTCGAAGACCGCAGTGCGAAGGCGCATTGGTTAACATTGAACCCTATGGGTCTCAGGAGCCAATGACGAGGTGTGCCGGCGGTCGCGGTACGCACTGCGGCGGTACGCACCGCCGCGGGCGTGACCGCCATTTTCTATCTGCTTAACCACTCGAGACCTGACCATCAACAGGAGAGGACCTATACTGCAAGTGCTGCTGTGACCTCGGTCTGGAAGAGACAATGGCTGCTGCGACTGGGGAAAGGGCCCCTGCCTTCACTTCAGAAGAGTTGGAGAAACTTGTGGATGGGGTCCTGCCCCAGTATGCGCTACTCTACGGTCCTCCAGACCAACAGGTAAGTACACTGGGTGCACGTTGAATGGGCTATGCCTGGGTTGTGTATGGTGGATGTAAGATGGTGGGGTGGGGAGCGAATGAGGAGTGCAAGGCACGACAGATGAGAGCATGTGCCACATGGCAGGGTTGGGGAGGGGGGGGCAATCACATCTAACATGCAGAAAAATGATGAATATTCCTTTCCCACCCTGTACATGTCAAATAGCGCCCATCAGAAAGTCGACATTTGGCGTGCCATCGCCAAGGAAGTCCGGGCCCTGGGGGTCCACAACAGACGGGGCACCCACTGCCGAAAGAGGTGGGAGGACATCCGCCGCGGGACCAGGAAGACCGCTGAGTCACTGCTGGGGATGGCCTCCCAACGTAGGAGGGGTGCCAGTCATACCTTGACCCCCCTGATGTCCCGGATCCTGGCGGTGGCCTACCCCGATTTGGATGGGTGCGTGAGGACATCACAGCAGACACAAGGGGGTGAGTACCAGCACATTCTGCTATCTTTACACGCAGTGGAGGCGTCTGGGTGGGGGAGGAGGGCTGTGGGTGACATTAGGCCAGGGCGCTTTCTGTAGTGTAGTCCCCTCCTTTAGGCATGGCCCTGTGCCCCCGCCCCCCACCTCTGTAGGGTGCCAAGTACAGCAATCCATGGTCCAGCATCACCCATGTGCGCATTTGTTGTCCATAGACCTGTTGGCCTAGTCACAAGTACTGAGTAGTGTACCCCGATTGCGCGGCGTAGTGCATGAGGCTCCTGTGTCTGTCCTCTCCGCGAACAGTGTTAACAATCCATGCACTCAACCTGTTTTTATTTCTCCCCCCACCCTTTTTCTTTATCTTCTTGTGCATGTGTGCATTAGCATCATCAGGCGGAGGAGAATTGGCATCGAAGCACGAGGGAGCTGCAACTCACAAGGTCCCGGTGGGCCATGCTACAGACACCGAGTTCACCAGTGATACGGAGGGCGAGGGGAGCACCACAACGGGGACCCGTGGTGACACCAGCGACACCAACACGTCCTCGGAAGGGAGCTCCCTAGCGGTGGCGGCAACATCCGGGCCCCCCGCCTCTACAGGTACAGCCGCCACCCAGCGCACCAGCTCTGCCCTCCCAGCAGCCCCTCAGCCTTCGCTCCGTGCCCGCTCGCCCAAGAAGGCGGGCATCTCCTTCGCCCCAGGCACCTCAGGCCCTGCCCCTGTTACCCATGCTGCCCTCAGTGAGGAGGTAATTGACCTCCTACAGACCATCATTGTTGGGCAGTCTACCCTTCTGAATGCCATCCAGGGGGTAGAGATGGAGGTGCATCGGAGCAATGCATACCTGGAGGGCATTCATTCGGGTCAGGCTGCCCATCAACGATCGTTCAACGCTCTGGCCTCAGCACTGACGGCAGCCATTGTCCCTGTTTCCAGCCTCCCTCTTCTAACTGCCTCCACCCTGTCTCTGTCTCCTGTTCCTCAGCCTATCCCATCCACACCATCAGACCAGCCTGCACACACCTCAACACCCAAGGGCAGCTCATCCAGACATAAGCACCACAGATCACACAAGCATTCACCCAAGCAACACCCAGATGCAGACATGGCAACAGTCACTACCACCTCTGTGTCCCCCTCCTCCTCGTCTCCCTCCTCCCTCCCTGTGACGTCTCCACTCACACCTGCATGCACACCACCATCAGCCAGTACTTCCATCACCAGCACACCCTCCAGTACAGTCCGCACACGTGCAGTCACCACCCCCACTGCCATTTACACGTCCCCTGTGTCCTCTCCCACTGTGTCTGTCACCCCCTCTTCCAAGACACACAAACGCAGGCAGCCACCCACCCAACAGCCAACCACCTCACGACAGCCTACGTCACAAGCACCTGCACCCAAAGACAGCACACCTGACTCTCCTACAACCACATCCTCTTCCTCCACTCCCATACCCACTACACCTACCCTTTACATTGGTCCTAAAAAACTTTACCTCTCCAAACTTAACCTCTTTGCCCCACCTGACCCACCCCCTCCATCTGCTAAGAGTCCCAAGAGCACCTCAGCCACCACCAGCCCTGCTTCAAGTGTCACCATTGTGCACGGATTTTGGAGTCCACCCTTTCCCAGCACTGATACATCGGCCAGCAGCAAGGGGACAGCCAGCCCCCCCCCCCCCCTGGAAAGAGGACCCGTAAAATCAAGGGCCGCCGCGAGAAGACTGACACAGCTGCCCCCAAGGAGCAAAGTCCTGGGCCGTCACCTGCCACAACATCCAGGGGAGGCAAGGGCCAGAGAGCCTCATCGAAGGAGGGCAAGGGCAGCAGGGCGGAGAAGTCAGCCATCAGGGGCGCGGACAAGGAGGGCCCCACAAGCCCCATCCCGGGTGTGAGGGAGGACACCCACGGGCCCAGGACTCCGTCAGCGAAGGGTCCAGCAAATGCACGGTCGGAGGGCGACTAAGCAGGGAGTCCTGGCCAGGTCTGGCTCCCTTGAATGACTGGACAAGCACCGCTGAAGAGGGCCCCGCCGTGCAGAAAGGCACCGCTGAACAGGGCCCCGCCGTGAAGAAAGGCACCGCTGAAGAGTGCCCCGCCGAGAAGAAAGGCACCGCTGAACAGGGCCCCGCCGTGCAGAAAGGCACCGCTGAACAGGGCCCCGCCGTGAAGAAAGGCACCGCTGAAGAGGGCCCCGCCGAGAAGAAAGGCACCGCTGAACAGGGCCCCGCCGTGAAGAAAGGCACCGCTGAAGAGGGCCCCGCCGAGAAGAAAGGCACCGTTGAAGAGGGCCCCGCCGTGAAGAAAGGCACCGCTGAACAGGGCCCCGCCGTGAAGAAAGGCACCGCTGAAGAGGGCCCCGCCGAGAAGAAAAGCACCGCTGAAGAGGGCCCCGCCGTGAAGAAAGGCACCGCTGAACAGGGCCCCGCCGTGAAGAAAGGCACAGCTGAACAGGGCCCTGCCGTGAAGAAAGGCACCGCTGAACAGGGCCCCGCCGTGAAGAAAGGCACCGCTGAAGAGGGCCCCGCCGAGAAGAAAGGCACCGCTGAAGAGGGCCCCGCCGTGAAGACAGGCACCGCTGAACAGGGCCCCGCCGTCTCAAGCACCGCTCCGCTGGGCCCTTCCTGTCAAGCACCGCTCCGCTGGGCCCCGCCGTCTCAAGCACCACTCCGCTGGGCCCTTCCTGTCAAGTACCGCTCCGCTGGGCCCTTCCTGTCAAGCACCGCTCCGCAGGGCCCCGCCGTCTCAAGCACCGCTCCGCTGGGCCCTTCCTGTCAAGCACCGCTCCGCTGGGTCCTTCCTGTCAAGCACCGCTCCGCTGGGCCCCGCCGTCTCAAGCACCGCTCCGCTGGGCCCTTCCTGTCAAGCACCGCTCCGCTGGGTCCTTCCTGTCAAGCACCGCTCCGCTGGGCCCCGCCGTCTCAAGCACCGCTCCGCTGGGCCCTTCCTGTCAAGCACCACTCCGCTGGGCCCCGCCGTCTCAAGCACTGCCCCGCTGGGCCCTTCCTGTCAAGCACCGCTCCGCTGGGCCCTTCCTGTCAAGCACCGCTCCACTGGGCCCCGCCGTCTCAAGCACCGCTCCGCTGGGCCCTTCCTGTCAAGCACCGCTCCGCTGGGCCTCGCTGTCTCAAGCACCACTCCGCTGGGCCCTTCCTGTCAAGCACCGCTCCGCTGGGCCCTTCCTGTCAAGCACCACTCCGCTGGGCCCCGCCGTCTCAAGCACCGCTCCGCTGGGCCCTTCCTGTCAAGCACTGCTCCGCTGGGCCCTTCCTGTCAAGCACCGCTCTGCTGGGCCCCGCCGTCTCAAGCACCGCTCAGCTGGGCCCTTCCTGTCAAGCACCGCTCCGCTGGGCCCCGCCGTCTCAAGCACCGCTCCGCTGGGCCCTTCCTGTCAAGCACCGCTCCGCTGGGCCCCGCCGTCTCAAGCACCGCTCCGCTGGGCCCTTCCTGTCAAGCACCGCTCCGCTGGGCCCCGCCCTCTCAAGCACCGCTCCGCTGGGCCCTTCCTGTCAAGCACCGCTTCGCTGGGCCCCGCCGTCTCAAGCACCGCTCCGCTGGGCCCTTCCTGTCATGCACCGCTGGCCCATTGACAGTGCCGGTTCTGTGTCGAGCTAGTGTTCACGCTGCACTCGGGGCACCCTGCCTCCCCCATGACCAGTGGAGTCTGTAATCCACCTGATGGACTGTGGCTTTGCACTCCCCAGGATGGGACAGTGGGCATGGTGGCCCCTTCGTGGTTCTGGCGTCGTGGACCCCTGTGGCTGAGGTGCCCCCCCTTTCCTTCCCCCTGAAGTGCCTGTAGTTTTGTCATCTGATGCCCCAGCAGTGTTCTCTCCAACGGACTCATGTCTCCTGTGTGGGCTTTGCCCATGTGTTTGGTACACATTGGCCCACGGACTGTGGAAATTTGACACACTGAGCAGGACTTATTGACTTTGTACATAGCTTTCGCACTTTTCATGATTTTTGCTTTGATATTTCATTACGATAATTTTCCATGACTTCAATGAACCTAATTTTACATAAATGTAATTTAAAATTTTATTATGTCTTTGCATTTTTGAAGGGGGGTTGGGGGGAGTCACTCAGTTGTTGCTCTGCATTGGTATGTTGATAGTTGGGGGGGGGCGTATGTGTGTGCCCGTAACCTTTCGTCCTCCCCCCTCCCCTGTGTCGTAGGTGCAGTACTCACCGTCGTCTTCTGCGCCGGAGTTCGTACTCGTGGTAGATGAGCAGGTAGACAAGAGCTGGTAGGATGTTTAATTCGGGTTCCATGCTGTCCTCCGTCCTCGTGGAGTGTATAGAGGTGAGCGTTTTCCCGTTCGTAGTCTGTTTCCGCCGTGTTTTTATCGGCGGGGCTCCCGCCCCGGAAAAGGTGGCGGATTGGTGAGTTGTGATACTGTGGGCGGTACATTGTCTGCCGCCTGCCTGATGGCGGTGACCGCCGCGCTGTTTGTCTGTCCCGCCGTGGCGGTCGGAGTGTTAAAGTGACGGCCTGTGTTGGCGGTTCCCGCCAGGGTCAGAATTCCATTTTTTGGACCGCCAGCCTGTTGGCGGGTTGGCCGCCGCTTTATCACCGACCGCCAGGGTCAGAATGACCCCCATAGTGTTCCGTGCAAGGGTTAGACATTCACAGTCAAAGAGTCATATCTTGGGAGTCTTGTGGTGCACAATAAGTAGCAGCATGTGAACATGGTGATCAGTAGCCACATGTAGGCCCACATTTGACTTGGATGTGCTCCAGTGTCAGAATATTGTCACCGAGTCATACCCTCATTTTGTTTTACAAGACAGGGATGCATCACTTTTCTGCACAAAATTGTGCATCCCTGTATTGTAATGAACATGTAGGACTGTATGGGCAACTGTCCCCCAGCATCTAGCCCCATAAGTTGTACTCCATTTACGTGACACTTATGTGGTATGTAATAGGCGTGCATGCAGGTCAAGGCCAGATGTGTGCTGTCATCAATGTGGGTGATTTTGGAAATGTGTTGGCAAATCAGGTGTTGATGGTTGTCCACAAATGGATACATGAATGTATATGTGATTGACCTATGGATACCTCATTCCTAGGTGGCAGCCCTCCTCACATGTGTTCCAATCACTAAATTCATGTACAGGTGGACATGGCTTCGTGGTTGTCCTCGACAGTTGTGATGATGTATTTCATGCTCATCCCCCTGAGGCACAGGGGTAGGGGAAGAACATATATATAGGTAGATGTGATGGTCACAGTGTAAATGACAGTCATCTCATTCAAGCATACATGTGTCCCAAACAACACTGACCCCTTATGATTAGCAACTGTACACCATCCTGCCAATTACATCTACCAATCACTGGCCTTGGGTGCCTTGAAGTTGACTCAGATGATAAAGATTAGTCGGCCTGGCCCATGTGAAGTACTTGCTGCATTTGCATTGTGACACATTGTACTACATCAATGCACAGATCACTTTATTTGGTACACCTCTTGATGTGTTTGCTATGCTGTTAAATACTTGATGGGTAGGCAGCGCTGCCATTTCATTAGTCAGGGACAATATGGGGGTCATTCTGACCCTGGCGGTCATCGACCGCCAGGGTCAACGACCACGGAAGCACCGCCAACAGGCTGGCGGTGCTTCCTTTGCTATTCCGACCGCGGCTTCGCCGAGCCGGGTCCGGCGGTTTCCCGCCGGATTTCCCCCGGCTGGGAGAATCCTCCAGCAGCGCTGCCATGGGGATTCCGACTCCCTTCCCGCCAGCCTCTTTCTGGCGGTTTTCACCGCCAGAAACAGGATGGCGGGAACGGGTGTCGTGAGGCCCCTGGGGGCCCCTGCACTGCCCATGCCACTGGCATGGGCAGTGCAGGGGCCCCCTAACAGGGCCCCAGCAGGATTTTCATTGTCTGCTTTGCAGACAGTGAAAATCGCGACGGGTGCAATTGCACCCGTCGCACCCCTGCAACACCGCCGGCTCCATTCGGAGCCGGCTTCAATGTTGCAGGGCCTTTCCCGCTGGGCCGGCGGGCGCTCTTTTGGCGGTCGCCCGCCGGCCCAGCGGGAAAGTCGAAATGGCCCCCGCGGTCTTTTGACCGCGGAGCGGTCTTTCGACGGGGGAAGTTTGGCGGGCGGCAACCGCCGCCCGCCAAACTCGAAATGACCCCCTATATCATCTGTACTGTGATTTGGACTGCAAGTGCAATTTGAGGGAGAGTGTTAGATTATCATCTGTACATGCATCACACAAAGATGACGCTGATGGTTGCCTGTCTCATTTTTACAGCTGCCAACATGAATGCAGCGGAGATCAGGGATTTCCAGAAGCGGGCAGTGAGGTACAGACATATCTAAGATGTCGAGTCTGGGTTACAGAGGATGGCAAGACGCTATCGGAGAGAGAGATCCACAGGAGAATGACGGGCTTTCAGCCAAGAAGGACTGGTATTGTCCACCACAGGTGGAGTCACCACCACAACTGCACCCAGTAGAACAGCGGCCACCATCATATCAGTCCCACCTTCTGCACCCTCAACCTCGGGACCAACACCCACCACACCTGCTGCACCTTCTACTTCAGCACCACCAACTACCACACCTGCAGGAGCAACAACATCTGACGGGGAATTTGCCCTGAACAATGTGGGGGCACCTTGGCTAGTGTCAGGGTGCCCTCACACTAAGTAACTTTGCACCTAACCTTCACTAAGTGAGGGTTAGACATTTAGGTGACTTATAAGTTATTTAAGTGCAGTGTGAAATGGCTGTGAAATAACGTGGATGTTATTTCACTCAGGCAGCAGTGGCAGTCCTGTGTAAGAATTGTCTGAGCTCCCTATGGGTGGCAAAAGAAATGCTGCAGCCCATGGGGATCTCCTGGAACCCCAATACCCTGGGTACCTGTAGGAGGCTGGACTGGCTTGTAGTGAGTACCAAGGGGTACCTGCACCTTGCACCAGGCCCAGTTATCCCTTATTAGTGTATAGGGTGTCTAGCAGCTTAGGCTGATAGATAATGGTAGCTTAGCAGAGCAGCTTAGGCTGAACTAGGAGACGTGTGAAGCTACTACAGGACCACTTAGTGTCATATGCACAATATCATAAGAAAACACAATACACAGTTATACTAAAAATAAAGGTACTTTATTTTGATAACAATATGCCAAAGTATCTTAGAGTGTACCCTCAGTGAGAGGATAGGAAATATACACAAGATATATATACACACAATAGCAAAAATATGCAGTATAGTCTTAGAAAACAGTGCAAACAATGTATAGTTACAATAGGATGCAATGGGGAAACATAGGGATAGGGGCAACACAAACCATATACTCCAGAAGTGGAATGCGAACCACGAATGGACCCCAAACCTATGTGACCTTGTAGAGGGTCGCTGTGACTATTAGAAAATAGTGAGAGTTAGAAAAATAACCCTCCCCAAGACCCTGAAAAGTGAGTGCAAAGTGCACCAAAGTTCCCCTAAGGACAAAATAGTCGTGTTAGAGGGAAAATGCAAGGAAAACACAAATCAGCAATGCAACAACGATGGATTCCTGACTGAGGGTACCTGTGGAACAAGGGGACCAAGTCCAAAAGTCACAAGCAACTCGGAGATGGGCAGATGCCCAAGAAATGCCAGCGGTTGGTGCAAAGAAGCTCTTACTAGGCTGAAGAACTGTGAATACTGCAGGAACGACAAGGGCTAGAGACTTCCCCTTTGGAGGATGGATCCCTCACGCCTTGGAGAGTCGTGCAAAAGTGTTTTCCCGCCGGATGGATGCCAACGAGCCTTGCTACACGCAAATCGTGCGTTTGGCGTTTTTGGACGCTGCTGGGGCCCAGGAGGGACCAGGAGGTCGCAAATTGGACCTGCAGAGAGAGGGGACGTCGAGCAAGATAAGGAGCCCTCACTGAAGCAGGTAGCACCCGGAGAAGTGCCAGAAACAGGCACTACGAGGATGCGTGAAACGGTGCTCGCCGAAGTTGCACAAAGGAGTCCCACGTCGCCGGAAACCAACTTAGAAAGTCGTGCAATGCAGGTTAGAGTGCCGTGGACCCAGGCTTGGCTGTGCACGAAGGATTTCCACCGGAAGTGCACAGGGGCCGGAGTAGCTTGCAAAGTCGCGGTTCCCAGCAATGCAGCCCAGCGAGGTGAGGCAAGGACTTACCTCCACCAAACTTGGGCTGAAGAGTCACTGGACTGTGGGGGTCACTAGGACGGTATCGCTGGATTCGAGGGACCTCGCTCGTCGTGCTGAGAGGAGACCCAAGGGACCGGTAATGCAGCTTTTTGGTCCCTGTGGTTGCAGGGGGAAGATTCCGTCGACCCACGGGAGATTTCTTCGGAGCTTCTGGTGCAGAGAGGAGGCAGACTACCCCCACAGCATGCACAAGCAGGAAAACAGTCGAGAAGGCGGCAGGATCAGCGTTACAGAGTTGCAGTAGTCGTCTTTGCTACTATGTTGCAGGTTTGCAGGCTTCCAGCGCGGTCAGCGGTCGATTCCTTATCAGAAGGTGAAGAGGGAGATGCAGAGGAACTCGGCTGAGCTCATGCATTCGTTATCTAAAGTTTCCCCAGAGACAGAGACCCTAAATAGCCAGAAAAGAGGGTTTGGCTACCTAGGAGAGAGGAAAGGCTACTAACACCTGAAGGAGCCTATCAGCAGGAGTCTCTGACGTCACCTGGTGGCACTGGCCACTCAGAGCAGTCCAGTGTGCCAGCAGCACCTCTGTTTTCAAGATGGCAGAGGTCTGGAGCACACTGGAGGAGCTCTGGACACCTCCCAGGGGAGGTGCAGGTCAGGGGAGTGGTCACTCCCCTTTCCTTTGTCCAGTTTCACGCCAGAGCAGGGGCTAAGGGGTCCCTGAACCAGTGTAGACTGGCTTATGCAGAATTGGGCACATCTGTGCCCAACAAAGCATTTCCAGAGGCTGGGGGAGGCTACTCCTCCCCTGCCTTCACACCATTTTCCAAAGGGAGAGGGTGTCACACCCTCTCTCAGAGGAAGTTCTTTGTTCTGCCATCCTGGGCCAGGCCTGGCTGGACCCCAGGAGGGCAGCTGCCTGTCTGAGGGGTTGGCAGCAGCAGCAGCTGCAGTGAAACCCCAGGAAGGGCAGTCTGGCAGTACCAGGGTCTGTGCTACAGACCACTGGGATCATGGAATTGTACCAACAATGCCAGGATGGCATAGAGGGGGCAATTCCATGATCATAGACATGTTACATGGCCATATTCGGAGTTACCATGGTGAAGCTACATATAGGTAGTGACCTATATGTAGTGCACGCGTGTAATGGTGTCCCCGCACTCACAAAGTTCAGTGAATTGGCTCTGAACAATGTGGGGGCACCTTGGCTAGTGCCAGGGTGCCCTCACACTAAGTAACTTTGCACCTAACCTTTACCAGGTAAAGGTTAGACATATGGGTGACTTATAAGTTACTTAAGTGCAGTGTAAAATGGCTGTGAAATAACGTGGACGTTATTTCACTCAGGCTGCAGTGGCAGGCCTGTGTAAGAATTGTCAGAGCTCCCTATGGGTGGCAAAAGAAATGCTGCAGCCCATAGGGATCTCCTGGAACCCCAATACCCTGGGTACCTCAGTACCATATACTAGGGAATTATAAGGGTGTTCCAGTAAGCCAATGTAAATTGGTAAAAATGGTCACTAGCCTGTCAGTGACAATTTGGAAAGAAATGAGAGAGCATAACCACTGAGGTTCTGGTTAGCAGAGCCTCCGTGAGACAGTTAGGCACCACACAGGGAACACATACATGCACACCTATGAGCACTGGGGCCCTGTGTGACAGGGTCCCAGTGACACATACATATAGGCCACAACCTCATGAGCACTGGGGTCCTGACTAGCAGGGTCCCAGTGACACATAACAAACACACTGAAACCATAGTGTTTTCACTATGAGCACTGGGGCCTAGCCATCAGGATCCCAGTGAGACAGTGAAAACAGTGACAAACATCCTGACATACACTCACAAACAGGCCAAAAGTGGGGGTAACAAGGCTAGAAAGAGGCTACTTTCTCACAGTACCTAGATACCATATACTAAGGGATTATAAGGGTGTTCCAGTGTGCCAATTAGAATTGGTAAAGTTAGTAACTAGACTGCAGTGACAATTTTAAAAGCAGGGAGAGTATAAACAGGGAGGTACTGGTTATCAGAGCCTCAGTGATACAGTTTGGCACCACACAGGGAACACATATAGGCCACAAACCTATGAGTAGTGGGGTCCTGGCTAGCAGGATCTCAGTGACACATATCAAGCACACTGATACCATAGGGTTTCCACTATGAGCACTGGACCCTGGCTAGCAGGATCCCAGTGAGACAGTAAAAACACCCTGACATGTACTCACAAACAGGCCAAAAGTGGGGGTAACAAGGCTAGAAAGAGGCTACCTTCCTACACCAACACACACAGTAATACAGGGAAAACACTGCAAACTGGATGTGGGAAGTTGGCTCTGTATGTACTATTTCAAAGTAAGAAATAGCATGCACATAGTCCAAGGGTTCCCCTTAGAGGTAAGATAGTGGCAAAAAGAGATAATTCTAATGCTCCGTTTTTTGGTAGTGTGGTCGAGCAGTAGGCTTATCAGAGGGTAGTGTTTAGCATTTGTTCTACACACACAGGCAATAAATGAGGAACACACACTCAAAGACAATTCCAGGCCAATAGGTTTTTTATATAGAAAAATATATTTTCTTACTTTATTTTAAGAACCAAAGGTTCAAGATTTACAATCAATACTTTAAATGAAAGGTATTTCACTCAGGTATCTTAGGAACTTTGAATCATCACAATAGCATGTCTGGCTTTGGCAAAAATTGCAATAAGCTATTTTAAAATTGGACACAGTGCAAAATTCAACAGTTCCTGGGGGAGGTAAGTATTTGTTACTTTCACAGGTAAGTAAAGCACTTACAGGGTTCAAAGTTGGGTCCAAGGTAGCCCACTGTTGGGGGTTCAGGGCAACCCCAATGTTACCACACCAGCAGCTCAGGGCCGGTCAGGTGCAGAGGTCATCGTGGTGCCCAAAACGCATAGGCTTCAATGGAAATAGGGGTGCCCCGGTTCCAGTCTGCCAGCAGGTAAGTACCCGCGACTTCAGAGGGCAGACCAGGGGGGTTTTGTAGGGCACCGGGAGGGACACAAGTCAGCACAGAAAGTACACCCTCAGGGGCACAGGAGCGGCCGGGTGCAGAGTACAAACAGGCATCGGATCCGCAATAGGTTTCAATGGGAGTCCCAGGGGTCTCTTCAGCGATGCAGCCAGGCAAGGGGAGGGGGGCTCCTCAGGGTAGCCACCACCTGGGCTAGGAAGAGGGCCACCTGGGGGTCGCTCCTGCACTGGAGGTCGGATCCTTCAGGTCCTGGGGGCTGCGGGTACAGTGTGTTTACCAGGCGTCGGGTTCTTTGAAGCAGGCAGTCGCGGTCAAGGGGAGCCTCTGGATTCCCTCTGCAGGCATCGCTGTGGGGACTCAGGGGGGTCAACTCTGGCTACTCGTGGGCTCGCAGCCACCGGGGAGTCCTCCCTGTAGAGTTAGTTATCCGCAGGTCGAGCCGGGGCGTCTGGTGCAGAGTGGAAAGTCTCACGCTTCCGGCGGGAACCGCATGGTCTTTAAACGTTGCTTCTTTGTTGCAAAGTTGCAGTCTTTGTGGAACAGGGCAGCTGTCCTTGGGAGTTCTTGGTCCTTTTAGATGCAGGGTAGTCTTCTGAGGCTTCAGAGGTCGCTGGACCCTGGGGGATGCGTTTCTGTTGCAGTTTTTCTCGAAGTGGGGAGACAGGCCGGTAGGGCTGGGGCCAAAGCAGTTGGTGTCTCCATCTTCTCTGCAGGACTTCATGTCAGCAGTCCTTCTTTATCTTCACGTTGCAGGAACCTATCTTCCTAGGTTCGGGGGGCCCCTAAATACTCAATTTAGGGGTGTGTTTAGGTCTGGGGGTTAGTAGCCAATGGCTACTAGCCCTGAGGGTGGCTACACCCTCTTTCTGCCTCCTCCCTGAGGGGAATGGGGCACATCCCTAATCCTATTGGGGGAATCCTCCATCTGCAAGATGGAGGATTTCTAAAAGTCAGAGTCACCTCAGCTCAGGACACCTTAGGAGTTGTCCTGACTGGCCAGTGACTCCTTCTTGTTTTTTCTCATTATCTCCTCCGGCCTTGCCGCCGAAAGTGGGGCCGTGGCAGGAGTGGGCGGGCATCTCCACTAGCTGGGATGCCCTGTGGCGCTGTAACAACGGGGGTGAGCCTTTGAGGCTCACCGCCAGGTGTTACAGTTCCTGCAGGGGGAGGTGAGAAACACCTCCACCCAGTACAGGCTTTGTTACTAGCCACAGAGTGACAAAGGCACTCTCCCCATGTAGCCAGCAACATGTCTGGTGTGTGGCAGGCTGGCAAAACTAGTCAGCCCACACTGGAAGTCGGGTATGTTTTCAGGGGGCATCTCTAAGATGCCCTCTGGGTGTATTTCACAATACAATGTACACTGGCATCAGTGTGCATTTATTGTGCTAAGAAGTTTGATACCAAACTTCGCAGTTTTCAGTGTAGCCATTATGGTGCTGTGGAGTTCGTGTATGACAGACTCCCAGGCCATATACTCTTATGGCTACCCTGCTCTTACAATGTCTAAGGTTTTGCTTAGACACTGTAGGGGCATAGTGCTCATGCACCTATGCCCTCACCTGTGGTATAGGGCACCATGCCTTAGGGCTGTAAGGCCTGCTAGAGGGGTGACTTACCTATGCCATAGGCAGTGTGAGGTTGGCATGGCACTCTGAGGGGTGTGCCATGTCTACTTAATCATTTTCTCCTCACCAGCACACACAAGCTGGCAAGCAGTGTGTCTTTGCTGATTGAGGGGTCCCTAGGGTGGCATAAGACATGCTGTAGTACTTAGAGACCTTCCCTGGCATCAGGGCCCTTGGTACCAGGGGTACAAGTAACAAGGGACTTACCTGAATGCCAGGGTGTGCCAATTGTGGAGACAAAGGTTCACTTTTAGGGAAAGAACAATGGTGCTGGGGCCTGGTTAGCAGGCCTCAGCACACTTTCAAATCATAACTTGGCATCAGCGAAGGCAAAAAGTCAGGGGGTAACATGCCAAGGAGGCATTTCCTTACACAACCGCCCCCAAACGAAAGAGGATGAGACTAACCTTTCCCAAGATAATCATTATTTGCTAAGTAGAAGAACCTGGAATGGTCATCTGCATTGGCATGGGCAGTCCCAGGTCTGTGTTCCACTATAAAGTCCATTCCCTTTAGGGAGATGGACCACCTCAACAGTTTTGGATTTTCACCTTTCATTTGCATTAGCCATCTGAGAGGTCTGTGGTCAGTTTGAACTACAAAGTGAGTACCAAAGAGGTATGTTCTCCGCTTCTTCAGGGACCAAACCAAAGCAAAGGCCTTCCTCTCAATGGCACTCCAACGCTGCTCCCTGGGGAGTAACCTCCTGCTAATGAAAGCAACAGGCTGGTCAATGCCATCATCATTTGTTTGGGACAAAACTGCCCCTATCCCATGTTCAGGGGCAGTCTGCACAATGAACTGCTTGGAGTAATCTGGAGCTTTTAGAACTGGTGCTGTGCACATAGCTTGTTTCAGGGTGTCAAAGGCCTGTTGGCATTCTATAGTCCAGTTTACCTTCTTAGGCATTTTCTTGGAGGTAAGTTCTGTGAGGGGTGTCACTATTGATCCATATCCCTTCACAAACCTCCTGTAGCAGCCAGTCAAGCCAAGGAATGCCCTGACTTGAGTCTGGGTTTTTGGAGCTACGCAGTCCAAAATAGTCTGGATCTTGGGTTGGAGTGGCTGAACTTGGCCTCCACCTTCAAGGTGTCCCAAGTAAATCACAGTTCCCTGCCCTATCTGACATTTGGATGCCTTGATAGAGAGGCCTTCTGCTTGCAGGGCCTGCAAAACCTTCTTCAGGTGGACCAGGTGATCCTGTCAGCTGGTGCTAAAGACAGCAATATCATCAAGATAAGCTGCACTAAAGGACTCCAAGCCAGCAAGTACTTGATTCACCAACCTTTGGAAGGTGGCAGGGGCATTCTTTAAGCCAATGAGCATTACAGTAAACTGATAATGCCCATCAGATCAGGTGTGGAGAATGCTGTCTTTTCTTTTGCTCCTGGTGACATTTTGATTTGCCAGTACCCTGCTGTCAAGTCAAAGGTACTTAAGTATCTGGCAGCACCTAGTTTGTCAATTAATTCATCTGCCCTTGGAATGGGATTGGCATCTGTCTTGGTGACAGAATTAAGTCCTCTGTATTCCACACAAAACCTCATCTCTCTCTTACCATCCTTGGTGTGAGGTTTGGCGACTAAGACCACTGGGCTAGCCCAGGGGCTGTCAGAGTGCTCAATGACTCCCAATTCCAGCATTGTGTGGTCTTCCACTTTGATGCTTTCCTTAACTTGGTCAGATTGTCTGAAAATGTTGTTTTTGACAGGCATGCTGTCTCCTGTGTCCGCATCATGGGTACACAGGTGTGTCTGATCAGGGGTTAGGGAAAAGAGCTCAGCAAACTGTTGTAAGACTTTCCTACAGTCAGATTGCTGTTGGCCAGAGAGGGTGTCTGAATAGATCACTCCATCTACTGAGCCATCTTTAGGGCCAGTGGAGAGGAGATCAGGGAGAGGTTCACTCTCAGCTTCCTGGTCCTCATCTGTCATCATCAACAGATTCACATCTGCCCTGTCATGAAAGAGTATGAGGCGGTTCACATGGATCACCCTTTTGGGGGCCTTGCTAGTGCCGAGGTCTACCAGGTAGGTGACCTACCTCTTTCTCTCTAGCACTGGGTAAGGGCCACTCCATCTGTCCTGAAGTGCCCTGGGAGCCAAAGGCTCCAGAACCCAGACTTTCTGCCCTGGCTGAAATTCAACCATAGCAGCCTTTTGGTCATACCACATCTTCTGGAGTTGTTGGCTGGCCTCAAGGTTTTTACTTGCCTTTTCCATGTACTCTGCCATACTGGAACGTAGGCCTAGTACATAGTCCACTATATCTTGTTTAGGCTCATGAAGAGGTTTCTCCCATCCTTCTTTTACAAGAGCTAGTGGTCCCCTGACAGGATGGCCAAACAGAAGTTCAAAGGGGGAAAACCCCACTCCCTTCTGAGGCACCTCTCTGTAGGCGAAAAGCAGACATGGCAAGAGGACATCCCATCTCCTTTTGAGCTTTTCAGGGAGCCTCATGTCCATGCCTTTCAATGTCTTGTTAAATCTTTCTACAAGACCATTGGTTTGTGGATGGTATGGTGTGGTGAATTTGTAATTCACCCCACACTCATTCAACATGTGTTTCAGGTATGCTGACATGAAATTGGTACCCCTGTCACGTCCTTGGGAAATCCCACTGTGGTAAAGATACCAATGAGTGCTTTAGCTACTGCAGGGGCAGTAGTGTACCTAAGGGGAATTGCTTCAGGGTACCTAGTGGCATTATCCACTACCACTAGGATATACTGGTTCCCTGAGGCTGTGGGAGGTTCAAGTGGACCCACTATGTCCACACCCACTCTTTCAAAGGGGACCCCCACCACTGGAAGTGGAATGAGGGGCCTTTGGGTGTCCACCTGTCTTACCACTGGCTTGACAGGTGGCACAGGAGACACAAAACTCCTTTACTTTCTGGGACATGTTGGGCTAATAGAAATGGTTGACTAACCTCTCCCAAGTCTTGGTTTGTCCCAAATGCCCAGCAAGTGGAATATCATTAGCTAAGGTCAGAATGAACTTCCTAAACTCCTGAGGCACTACCACTCTTCTAGTGGCACCAGGTTTGGGATCTCTCGCCTCAGTGTAGAGGAGTCCATCTTCCCAATAGACTCTATGCGTTCCAGTGATTTTTCCTTTGGTCTCTTCAGCAGCTTGTTGCCTAAGGCATTCAAGAGAGGGACATGTTTCTTGCCCCTTACACAACTGTTCCATTGTGGGTCCTCCTGGGCCTAAGAGTTCAACCTGATAAGGTTCCAACTCCATGGGCTCAGTTCCCTCAGAGGGCAGAACTTCTTCTTGGGAAGAGAGGTTCCCTTTCTTTTGCTGTGTTGAAGCTGGTTTCCCAGTCTTCTTTCCTTTCCTCTTGGAGGGTTGGGCCATTATTCCAGGCTCCAACACCACTTTTTCACCCTGAGCCTTTCACTGTGCCCTTGTCTTGACACACACCAGTTCAGGGATACCCAGCATGGCTGCATGGGTTTTGAGTTCTACCTCAGCCCATGCTAAGGACTCCAGGTCATTTCAAAGCAAACAGTCTACAGGGATATTTGAGGAGACTACTACCTGTTTCAGGCCAGTGACCCCTTCCCATTCTAAAGTTACCATAGCCATGGGATGTACTTTAGTCTAATTGTTAGCGTTGGTGACTGGATAAGTTTGTCCAGTCAGGTATTGTCCTGGAGAAACCAGTTTGTCTGTCACCATTGTGACACTGGCACCTGTATCCCTCAGGCCTTCTACACTAGTTCCATTAATTAAGAGTTGCTGCCTGTATTTTTGCATATTAGGGGGCCAGGCAGCCAGTGTGGCTAAATCCACCCCACCGTCAGAAACTAATGTAGCTTCAGTGTGAACCCTGATTTGCTCTGGGCACACTGTTGATCCCACCTCGAGACTGGCTATTCCAGTGCTAACTGGAGTAGAGTTTGAAGTGGAACCTTTCTTGGGACAAGCCTTGTCTCCAGTTTGGTGTCCCTGCTGATTACGCTACGACTCCAGGCCTTCTTGGGATCAAAGTTTTTACCCTTGTACCCAAAATTGGATTGTGAAGAGGCTTTGGACCCTCCCTCCTGAGCAGGTTTTTGGGGCCCTGTAGAATACTCTTTACTTTTACCCTTGGATGTCTCAACACTCTTCCCCTGGGGAGTCTTTGTGACCCCTTTCTTTTGGTCACCCCCTGTGGAAGACTTGATCACCCTAGTCTTGACCCAATGGTCCCCCTTCTTTCCCAATTCTTGGGGAGAAATTGGTCTTGGTCTACCAGATGCTGATGCAGTTTATCATTGAAACAATTACTTAAAAGGTGTTCTTTCATAAACAGATTGTACAGCCCATCATAATCATTTACACCACTGCCATTAATCCAATCATCCAGTGTTTTGACTGAGAAGTCAACAAAATCAACCCAGGTCTGGCTCGAGGATTTTTGAGCCCCCAAATCTAATCCTGTACTCCTCAGTTGAGAATCCAAAGCCCTCAATCAGGGTAGCCTTCATGAGGTCATAGGATTCTGCATCTTTTGCAGAGAGTGTGAGGAGTCTATCCCTAAACTTTTCAGTGAACATTTCCCAAAGGAGAGTGCCCCAGTGAGATCTGTTTACTTTTCTGGTTGCACAAGCCCTCTCAAAAGCTGTGAACCATTTGGTGATGTCATCACCATCTTCATATTTAGTTACAATCCCTTTGGGGATTTTTAGCATGTCAGGAGAATCTCTGACCCTATTTAAATTGCTGCCACCATTGATAGGACCTAAGCCCATCTCTTGTCTTTCCCTTTCTATGGCTAGGAGCTGTCTCTCCAAAGCCAATCTTTTGGCCATCCTGGCTAGCAGGAGGTCATCTTCATTGAGACTGCTCTCAATGCTTCCAGAGCTGTTGGACTCTCCTGTCAGAGAAGCAACATCTCTGACTATCACTTCTGGAGTCAGGGTTGGAGAAACCCTGTGCTCCATATCTAGGACTAGAGGTGGGATATCCTCCACATCACTAGTGTCCCCCTCTGTGAGGCCATCATCAGAGGGGTTGTTTTTAGCAAACTCTGCCAAAAAGCTCCTGGAGCTGTACTTTGGTAGGGTTTGAACCAGTCTTTATCTTTCTGATTTTGCAGAGAGACCTTAACTCTGACATCCTAAGATGCAGGTAAGGGGTGAGGTTGAGTTCCATCACTATCTCTTCTGCAGCAGACATTTTGTTTCTAAAAGTTGGAATACTTTTTAAGAATCTAAAACTATCTCTAGAACTTAATTCAAACTTTTACCAAAACTTTTAAACTCTAAAAGAAATGCTAACAGGGACTAAAACAAGGCCCTAGCAGGACTTTTAAAAATTTAGAAAAATAGCTCAAATTTCAAAAATCAGTTTCTAATGACAATTTTTGGAATTTAGTTGTGTGATCAGGTATTAGCTGAGTAGTCCAGCACATGCAAAGTCTTGTACCCCACCGCTGATCCACCAATGTAGGAAGTTGGCTCTGTATGTACTATTTCAAAGTAAGAAATAGCATGCACAGAGTCCAAGGGTTCCCCTTAGAGGTAAGATATTGGCAAAAAGAGATAATTCTAATGCTCTATTTTGTGGTAGTGTGGTCGAGCAGTAGGCTTATCAGAGGGTAGTGTTAAGCATTTGTTGTACACACACAGGCAATAAACGACGAACACACACTCAAAGACAATTCCAGGCCAATAGGTTTTTTATACAGAAAAATATATTTTCTTAGTTTATTTTAAGAACCACAGGTTCAAGATTTACAAACAATAATTTAAATGAAAGGTACTTCACTCAGGTATCTTAGGAACTTTGAATGATCACAATAGCATGTACAGTTTTGGCAAAAATGTCAATAAGCTATTTTAAAATTGGACACAGTGCAAAATTCAACAGTTCCTGGGGGAGGTAAGTATTTGTTAGTTTCACAGGTAAATAAAGCACTTCCAGGGTTCAAAGTTGGGTCCGAGGTAGCCCACCGTTGGGGGTTCAGGGCAACCCCAAAGTTACCACACCAGCAGCTCAGGGCCAGTCAGGTGCAGAGGTCAAAGTGGTGCGCAAAAAGCATAGGCTTCAATGGAAATAGGGGTGCCCCGGTTCCAGTCTGCCAGCAGGTAAGTACCCGCGACTTCGGAGGGCAGACCAGGGGGGTTTTGTAGGGCACCGGGGGGGGACACAAGTCAGCACAGAAAGTACACCCTCAGCGGCACAGGGGCGGCCAGGTGCAGAGTGTAAACAGGTGTCTGGTTCGCAATAGGTTTCAATGGGAGACCCAGGGGTCTCTTCAGCAATGCAGGCAGGCAAGGGGGGGCTCCTTGGGGTAGCCACCACCTGGGCTAGGAAGAGGGCCACCTAGGGGTCGCTCCTGCACTGGAGGTCGGATCCTTCAGGTCCTGGGGGCTGCGGGTGCAGTGTGTTTACCAGGCGTCGGGTTCTTTGAAGCAGGCAGTCGCGGTCAGGGGTAGCTTCTGGATTCCCTCTGCAGGCGTTGCTGTGGGGGCTCAGGGGGGTCAACTCTGGCTACTCACAGGCTCGCAGTCACCGGGGAGTCCTCCCTGTAGAGTTAGTTTTCAGCAGGTCGAGCCGGGGGCGTCGGGTGCAGAGTGGAAAGTCTCACGCTTCCGGCGGGAAACGTGTGGTCTCTAAAAGTTGCTTCTTTGTTGCAAAGTTGCAGTCTTTGTGGAACAGAGCCGCTGTCCTCGGGATTTCTTGGTTCTTTTAGATGCAGGGTAGTCCTCTGAGGCTTCAGAGGTCGCTGGACTCTGGCGGATGAGTCGCTGTTGCAGTTTTTCTTGAAGTGGGGAGACAGGCCGGTAGGGCTGGGGCCAAAGCAGTTGGTGTCTCCGTCTTCTCTGCAGGGCTTCAGGTCAGCAGTTCTTCTTTGTCTTCAGGTTGCAGGAATCTATCTTCCTAGGTTCTGGGGGCCCCTAAATACTCAATTTCGGGGTGTGTTTAGGTCTGGGGGTTAGTAGCCAATGGCTACTAGCCCTGAGGGTGGCTACACCCTCTTTTTGCCTACTCCCTGAGGGGAGGGGGGCACATCCCCAATCCTATTGGGGGAATCCTTCATCTCAAAGTTGGAGGATTTCTAAAAGTCAGAGTCACCTCAGCTCAGGACACCTTAGTGGTTGACCTGACTGGCCAGTGACTCCTCCTTGTTTTTCTCATTATCTCCTCCGGCCTTGCCGCCAAAAGTGGGGCCGTGGCCAGAGGGGCCGGGCATCTCCACTAGCTGGGATGCCCTGTGGCTCTGTAACAAAGGGGGTGAGCCTTTGAGTCTCACCGCCAGGTGTTACAGTTCCTGCAGGGGGAGGTGAGAAGCACCTCCACCCAGTACAGGCTTTGTTACTAGCGACAGAGTGACAAAGGCTCTCTCCCCATGTAGCCAGCAACATGCATGGTGTGTGGCAGGCTGGCAAAACTAGTCAGCCCACACTGGAAGTCAGGTATGTTTTCAGGGGGCATCTCTAAGATGCCCCTGGGTGTGTTTCACAATAAAATGTACACTGGTACACTGGCATCAGTGTGCATTTATT
Organism: Pleurodeles waltl; assembly: GCF_031143425.1. Classification (NCBI taxonomy): domain Eukaryota; kingdom Metazoa; phylum Chordata; class Amphibia; order Caudata; family Salamandridae; genus Pleurodeles; species Pleurodeles waltl. The sequence goes on from NC_090443.1 coordinate 454,273,906, forward strand.
GTGCTGAGAAGTTTGATACCAAACTTCCCAGTTTTCAGTGTAGCCATTATGGTGCTGTGGAGTTCGTGTATGACAGACTCCCAGACCATATAATCTTATGGCTACCCTGCACTTACAATGTCTAAGGTTTTGCTTAGACACTGTAGGGGCATAGTGCTCATGCACCTATGCCCTCACCTGTGGTATAGTGCACCCTGCCTTAGGGCTGTAAGGCCTGCTAGAGGGGTGACTTACCTATGCCATAGGCAGTGTGAGGTTGGCATGGCACTCTGAGGGGAGTGCCATGTCGACTTAGTCATTTTCTCCCCACCAGCACACACAAGCTGACAAGCAGTGTGTCTGTGCTGAGTGAGGGGTCCCCAGGGTGGCATAAGACATGCTGCAGCCCTTAGAGACCTCCACTGGCATCAGGGCCCTTGGTACCAGGGGTACCAGTTACAAGGGACTTACCTAAATGCAGGGTGTGCCAATTGTGGAGACAAAGATACAATTTTAGGGAAAAAACGCTGGTGCTGGGGCCTGTTTAGCAGGCCTCAGCACACTTTCAAATCATAACTTGGCATCAGCAAAGGCAAAAATCATTTTTATTATAAAAAGAGTCTTACTCTATAGAAAACAATGGAAATGTTGTTTTTACATAAAGTACCTTGTTTGTGTGAAAAACAAAGCCACGCGGGTGAGTGTGCAGTGGAAAAGTCAGCGATGCATCCATTCCTTGCTCACAAGTTAGGCCGTGTGTCGTTTCTTCTCCGGTGGGGTAGGTGATGGGTCGTTTTTCTCTCCCGCAAGAGAGCGATGTGTTGATTTCCTGACAGGCACCTCGGATCCATGCAGGTTCACGATGATTTTAACGCCCAGTGATGATGCATGTGACATCTGGCCACATGGTGATGGAAAACCACACTGTGTGAGGGTTGCGTTATTTTCAGCAGCCACAAGCACGTTTTGTGCCATTTCTCCAGCCGCCATGCAGGTGATGCATCAATTTCCCAGCCACGATGCAGGTGGTGCATCGATTTCAGCTGCGAACAGGGTGGTGAAGGTGGTGCATCAAAATCTTTTACCTGTACGGCTCCCTATGTGTGGATTTCTGCCCTTGTTTTGTCACGTAGGCTCTCATTATCCTAATGAGACTACTGGATTTTTGGGTGGCAAGATCGTTCACAGTGTGGGGGACTAAGTCTGACCCACGGCAAAGGACCCTTGTCACCCCAAATCCGGGTTGAGCTCCGGCTAACTAGCAGTGCCTTATCTCTCCCAAAAGGAAGAGACAATTGGGCAGTCGAGCGCATGATATCTTAGTGCTTCCCAGGATAGTCGTGGTCACTCAGGTCCCAACCAGTTTTCTCATACATAGTGTGGTCTCATATATAAATAACAAAGGCAGTTTGAGTTTTAAAGATTGGTTTAATAAAACAACTGCATTTTAGATAACAAGGCGTGAGCCGCAATAGCCAGAACCATACAACACAGTAGGATTGAAATAGTAACGAGGAGAGTGAAACAAAAGAATAATGCTATCATAGTGCAACTAGATTACATTCTCTCTCTAAGTTATATTTTGAGCACAGCATGTTAAGCTCTAAGCCTGCCTTTCAGGTTCCCCCGGGAGGACATCGACCCTCATACCTGAGCAAAAACCTGTTATCGGGATCAGCATCTGCAACAGGGCAGTAAGCATCAAGTTGTGGGTTCCTGGTCGGAATCTCCCTCTTACGTGTACCAGGACTAGGAAGTGTTTTTATAACTCATACGCCGGTGTTCTAAGAAACGTCCCTACGTAAGAATGTATACTTTTCTACGAACCCTAAAGACTAAACGTCTACCACGTCTATCGGCAATGTACCAGACTGTATCCTTGACAAAAGCACAGGGCGAGCAAGAATGTATTGTTTGAGAACTTCAGTGCTGAAGTAAGCTAAACAGTGTGATAGAAGAAAATAAAACAAGACAGTGAAACTGGTTATTGTAAAATAACAGTGCGAGGCTAAATAAAATGCATCTAGGGCAAAGTGCACAGAGGCCTAATACTTTAAGAAAACGCGCAGAAAGCTACATTAAAAATGGCTACACTACACCCTCCCCTTGTCGGTAGAAAGTGGTTTAAGCCAAAGCTAAAAATACCCTAACCTAAATGATAATTAAAACCCTATAGAATTTCAACAAGTCAAGAGGACACCAAAGCACATTAATCCTCAATTTAAAAATAAGCATGCGGCTAAGAGCCAAATTCATGCAACAGTGTTAATTGAGACCAGTTTCAATTTAAACAGTGGTCATGGAAAGCAGGAGGTTCTCCACTTCGGCAGATGACAAAACCGGAAAATCCACGCCAAAGACTATCAAGGAGCAGGTGTGTTCCAAAGCCCCATTGTCAACCAAGGCGGTATCCCGTACAGAGCCTGCGAACAAGTTAATATCAACTTCCTCCAGGAAGGGTATCTCACATTCAGCCTCACGAAGCAAACGCAGCCACAGTGCGCATGTCTGGTAATGAGCCCTTATCGGGAACATCAACAGCTCAGCATCAACCACTGGGGGGCATTGCTGTGAGAGACAGACGTCTAGTGCATATTCCAAATCACACCAACGGCACCGAAACACAGGCTGCACACAATCCAAAACCGGTCTGAATGACAGAGACCAGTCACACCCCAAATGTTCCAGGAGTGTTGCTCCAAAGTGCTGCATCATGCGTTCACGACACAGCTGCGCTGATGGGAGCGCCCACATTCATCCTTTTTGCAGCGGGACAGCCATTGTGGAAAAACAACAGCACAATGCCGGCTAATAAAGCAATAAAGCCAAAGTTATCGGAAATCCCCCAAAAATGCTTCCGAAAATTGAATGAATAGGCGAAGGTATTAAACCGAATATGGAAGAGAAGGTCTGAACGAAACCAACACCAACGGCTTTGAAAAAATGTGCTAATCCAGCCGTGCTGGACGCATTAAATATATGTCCCACGAGCTCACCAAAGTGGCTCAGAAAGTTGGTATTTAACAGGGACTGTATTTCTGCTGATGACCTTGCCACCTGAAGTGCGTAGGTCTCGCGTGCAGATGTAAGGGTCACATGCTTCTGAAACAATAAAGCCTTTAGTCTACTTAACTTGTCAAAATTCACCTTGGAAGTAGCAATGTGAGGCCAGATACCTGCTACCTCCCTTAATTTAGTGGGGGGAAACAACACATTCCCGCAGCAAGTAACGACCTTAGTGACCAAAACAATGTAAACTATTTCGGCCCGCATGAAACAACAGTATTCACTTTCAAGGAGGATGTAGCTGCCATTTGAAAGCACCTGGAATGTGCGTTTAATCAAGGAGACCGGAACTCCCTTCAGATAGCAAGCCAAGTTCGCAACCGAGGCATTACATGCCCCATGCAAGGACAGCTGCTTACAAATCATCGAATGGCTGAGTGAAGTCTCACATTCACTACCGCTAAGAAAGACCTCTTTCATGCCATTGAGACATTTGTACAAGAAGGGAAGCTCCCACACCTCATGGATATAACTATCCCCCAACTTCTCATATCTGCCTACCGGAACATGTTTCAAACAAGAAGTGAATTGTAACGTAGAAATAGGCATATTAATAACCCCGTGTATCAACTACTCTGCAGACGGGATTTTGGCCACGGTAAAAGGCAATCTTTCTAATTTTTCAATGTTGAGCATGACATAAGTCGCCTCCTTCTTAGCCATTAGTTGTTGTTGTCGCTTGAAATTAAAGGAAAAAAATATCTCCCTGGCACTGATGTGCTGCCACGAACGCGACCCGCCTTCAATGTCTGAAGTGTCCAACCCAACTGCATAATGGACCGGGTCTGACTCTGTCCATGATATAAAGAAGACATATCAGATCGTATAATGTCTATAGCAGAAGAAACAATGTTGTTAATCGTATATATCCGGTCAGACAAGGTGTGAATTCCATTATCCACAACAGCTAATGCCTTTTTCAAATTTTCCTGATCTATCTGCCTTAACCGGGCTGCAGCCTCCCACTGGGAAAGTTTCCATATTTCATTGTATACTTCGTACAAGACACGCTTCCTATGTGGTGTCTTCGGATCTGACAAAAAATCTTGCAAGTCAGTGTTATTAGAAAGGAGAGTGAGATGTGTCTTGACTGCATGTTGTGAGGATGATTTTAACCATTGTTGGCACAGTTTTCCCACACTATATGTAGTAATTATTTCAGCATGTTCTGGTGATATATAGCGAGGGTCTACCCGACTCGTCCTGAAATCCCCCGAGGAGGTGACAAAATGTTGATGGCACCCGTTGGTGTCTATAGGCCACAATAACCACTGTCCCGGATGTGTCAATGAAGTGTTAAATGTACCATTCTGGACCCAGTCTGTAAGCTCACTAAAAGTGGCATTTATGTATTTCTGCCAGTTATTAATTTTTGCAGGGACAGGTATACTAGGCATGTTCAATTCTCTAATCGTTGCAATGCCCAAACAGCTAGTCTGTTGTACTGTTTCATTTAAAAAAATCATTTGGACGGGAATGAGACATGCTCTAAACAATGTTTCTCTACCCTTTGTCTGCCAATGTTTTGTTCCCCAAACACTTTTCAAATCAACATTATTTGACCAATATTCATAACCTTCAATCGACAGTCGGGAAACAAAATAATCTAAGTATATGAATTTCATATTAGTCAACAACACTTGCTTATCTTTAGACGGAGTTAACTTAAAATAATATGAGTCAAATATCGTTTTTGGACTACTTGCTTTGTGTATAAAATGGTGCCCATAATAATTATAGCAAAACATGTTACCATAATTGTCTTTAAACTGGTAAACATCTTCATTTTCATAGACAGTATAATATTGTAATTCAGTCATCATGGACTCAACTGTCTTTACATCCCAATCATCATATACAATGCCTGGTATTACTATATCATTCATAGATAACTTTAGGACATACGGTATTTGAATTATCTCAGTGGGATCGTATATAACAAACATTACTTTATCCCACACAATCCCATCCGGAATTGGCACTTCAGAAATGTTCACAAAGGACAAGTCACTTCGAACCTTATGTGATGAAAAATGTGGCTTCAACACCTCCTCCACCTGTTCAACCGCTGATCTCTCAGGAAGAAAATGACCATGTATTAACAGAAAAAAGGTAATGACAAACCCTATCCAGAGAAGAAATGCTGACATAGTCAATAGGAGCCACAGATAGTTCCAAGGAAAAACAAAATATGTATCTTTAAGCCAACACATCAGCTTATGTGGACTTGACAGGTCAGTAGTCGAAGAGGCAAACGAGTCCGATAGACCATCGTTGTTGTTGGCAAAGTACCCAGAGGCAGTTCGTGCAAAAGGTGTCGCCGTATTCAATGGAGGAGTTGGTGTTTCTCGCGGTGGTACACTATAGATAGCGCCATCCGTCACGTCAGTAGTCATGATGACTCAATCAAATGTTTCTAAGTGATTTGTTGTCAGTGGAACTAATGCAAGATCATCATCCACCCTCCCCAAGCTCGGAGAGGCAACAGTGTTGGTATAGATAACTTGAAGCGGAACATCTTCCCCAGTAGTGAGAGGGATTCGGGAACTACTGGATGTTCCTCTTGGTCTGCTGTGCAGAATCGGCCACATGTTGTAACTTGACATTGTCAACAGAAACAACGCGATTTTCTTTTGCACCTGGCAACAGAGGTAAAATAACAGTTCTCGTTCTGTGTAACCCCAACACAGGGACTGGTGCTCGATAAGAAGGGCCAAATTCTTTTTTCACTTTGACCTTTTCACGCACAAGATCCCCAAATCAGGGAATCCAACCAGTAGGTGTTACTGGCACATCCTTAATTCCTGTGGAGGCAGCACTTTTAGAAGAGTTATCTTCACAGAACTGTTGTAATTCCTGCAAAACAGTGACACGATCATTCGTGTAAAAAGGCGTTTCCGCCGCCTTCACACCAGGACCATCAAGATCCGGAACAAACATTTGTGTTCCGAACAGGCCCTCATATGAAGTACGACCCCCCAGGGACCTTCTAGGCAGGTTAATTAGTGCTCTCTGAACTCCATACAGGTGGGATAGCCAACTACGACCCGTACCTAAGACTCTGGCTGTTAAGGATTGCTTTAAATCGCGGTTTAATCGCTCCACAACAGAATTTCCCTCGGGATGAAATGGAGACGAGTACTGGAGCTGGACCCCCAACGAAGCCATGGTGTCCCTGAATGCCCTTGAGGCAAAAGCAGGGCCCTCGTCCTAATGGAATGCCGCAACTGCATATGTACCGACAAAGACACGCAAATCTTTAATAACAGTTCAACCGTCAGCCGAGCGCTGTGGCCACGCCCACACAAATCTGGAGCAAGAATCATCAGCGACTAGTATATATTTGTATGCACTATCCGGTGTTAGTGGACCGCAGTGATCCAAGTACACACATTGTAATGGTCTGTTCGATATTAAGAGGGGTGTCTGCGGCAGGCGCTTAGCTGTTGAAACTTTAATTTGTTGACAGATGTCACAACAAAGGACATACTGCTTAGTCTCTTTATAGAGACCAGGCCACCAGTAACGGGCCTGTAATAGCGAGATTGTGGCGGCCACGCCAGCATGTGCAGATGCCACTCCCTCATGCGCTGCATTAATCAATTGTGGTCTTACAACTTTATTGGGGATCTCGAGTATGCCTCCACTAGGTATTTTAACATCAGCATTGAGCATTTGCGACTTTGCGGCTTCATCAGCCAAAGTATTCCCAACAACGCGCTGGTGTCCAAGAGTATGTACAACATGGACTTTGGGTAGCGTCTCCTTCAGGTCTGCTACCTTCCCCCACAGTAGTCTGTGTTTTATGGTGTTGCCTTTTGAAGCTTTGAACCCATTCAAGCACCAGTAATGTAGGTATTCATTAAAAGACTGGACAGAATAATACGAATCACAAATAATCAGTGTGAACTGTGTCAGATCTGTATGTTCTAATGCCATCAATAGAGCTTTCAGCTCAGCCAATTGTGCCGTACAGTCCCCTAAGGTTTGTGTATAAGTATGTTGGGGGCAGAATTTCTCCCCCTCCATATGGCCACTCACTACCGCACATGCAGCAGAATATTGGTGTTTTGTTCCTACCGCCGGTTGTGCAGAGCCATCGGTGTACATGACTACTTGATACTGATCAATAGGCAATATGTCAGAGGGAACAGGATATTCAACTTCATATTGCAGAAATTCTTGAGTTTGTAATTTTGGGTCAAAAATGTAATCTACATCAGTGGCTGTTAAAGACGTAGCACATTGTATTCATCGCAGGTGCAGTGCTTTTGCGTTAGGAACGCTAGCTTTTGTAACAGCCTCCAGGGCCGGAATAGGGGAAACGACAATAATGCGTTTGCCCTGGGCAAGAGGTCGTTCTTTAATAACAGCCATCTGTACAGCAGTGAGAATTTTCTCTGTGGGTGAAAATCGTTGTTCAGCAGCCGAATACAAGTGGGACTTGTATTCAATCGGGACTGTCTCACCTTCATTAAATGTGACATACGTAAACCCAATGGCCCCACCTATCACCCTGATGACCAAATGCGTCTTATTGTCCCGTGTATGTAAATGTTTTGCAGCTAGGAGATCTGCTTTTAACTCCCGAAGAGTATGTGTATGTTCAATTGTCCAGAATTTGCTTGAAAAATCAGGACGGATTAATTTGTATAAAGGTTTTATGCGTGTAGCATAATCAGGAATGTATGTTCTGTCAAAAGTTAGAAAGCCCAACAACGATTTGAGTTTGTTAATCATATTAGGTGGTTGCAATTGTGCACACTTTTCTAAAGATTGTGGCGCTAGGCTCTTACCTTCATTCGACAGCTCATATCCCAAAAATAATACGCTGAGGAAGGCAATTTTAGATTTTTGGAAGTTAAATTTGTAGCCAATTTTGGCTAACTCTACAACAATGCGGGCTACCCGTCTTAAATGTTGTAGTAACTCGTCATCCGTGAGATATATATCATCTACATATGACAATGCTTCAGGGTCCAACTCGTGTAAAATTGCAGTCACACGAGCCGCAAACAGTCCCGGGCTATTCTTAAACCCCTGAGGCAAACGACAGAATTATTTCCGGCAGCCTAACGCGCTAAAGCTTGTTAAATCTCTGCTTTCGGGTGCTATATTCTGGCAGAAGAATCCATTCGAGATGTCTAAAGTCGTTTTATATTTTTTCCGCACAATGTTATTCATCAGTGCGGCGCTATGTGAATTTTATATAGCGTATGTGCGTGTATGTCCGTTCAAATGTCTGTAGTCTAAAACTATTCTATATGAATGGTCCGGTTTAGCTACAGGGAATAAGGGATTATTCATCTGTGAGACACAAGGTTCAATTACCCCATGGTATTCCAGTTGTGTAAGTATTTCTCTCACCGGTGCCCTTGCTTCATGTTTTATGGGATACTGCGGTTGTGGCTGAGGTTCACCTTTAATCGGAATTACATGAAATGGAGAATCCCTATCCCACCCTATGTGATTTCTATATAAGGCAGGTGCTTGTGCTAGAGCCCATTTGATGCAATAGGACTCTGTGAGTTCCCATGGAACAAGTGGTGAGAACGAAGGTTTAATAACCTCCTCCTCAACTGGGCAGGTGTGGACAAAATCAGGCGGTCAATCCTGTTCAGCCAGCAAAATGTCATATATCTTGACTACACGATCCCAAAAGATTGCGTCTATATTGCGTTCAATGTCTCCTTCCAATTGTAAAGTCACTGTATACACCCTATCGGGTTCAGAGACACGCCTATCTGCTGTTTCAACTTGTATGAAGTCATCAGTTGCTTTCACCTCCAGATGCTCTAGAAGATTCCGGCGAACTATTGTGACCTCTGCCGCGCTTGTCCCTGTCTTAGAGGTGTCCCCTGCAAAAGCTAACCCTAACTGGCAGAGTTGCTGGCTGGCTCCATCGAGCTGCCACTATAGGCAGCCAATATACAAACCTGGGGAAAGCCCTGGCTCTGTAGTTTGTAAGACAATGCCCTTCCTGGGTGGAGGAGCTAACACCCCCTCCCTCAGGAATGTGCAACACCGTGGTGGTAGGCTTCAAGGGGCTACAGCCCCTGAAACACAAGCCTCCAGGCCTGCTGCTAGCAGCAGAGGGCTTCCCCCTTTGAAAATCCCAGCTTTTGGCAGGAGCAAAGGCAAGAAACCAGACGAAGGGTAGGAGGAGTGGCCTCACTGAGCATGCACCACCCCTGAGGGCTTGCATGCGAAGTGGACACTCTGATTCAGTTTTTTCCATCTTGAAATGGAGAAAAACAGCCAACGAGGTTTAGGGAAGTGGTCACTATAGTGGGTGTAGCCACCCAAGGATACGTGCCCCATTGGACACTACCAGGTTCCCCCTAAAATGCCCACTAAGTTCAGTATTTAGTGGGCTCCCCTAGACCAAGATTTTATATTTGAAAAGGTTTCCCAGAAGACAAGAAGCCAGCACCAGAGAAACTGCCAGGACGAGAACTGAGGCCCTGCTGCACCATAAGAGGCATGCTGCACCAGAGTACCGACAATCGTGAGAGCGGAGGAGCTGAACACTGAACGGAGCCCAAGAAACCCAGGGGACCTCCAGGCTTCAAGGATCACCCCAGATCTCCCTCCTGTAAACTACAAAGAACCACAAAACTAGTGAGGGACACTTTACAGTATTGCCGATATCTCGCAACCGGAAATCACAGCTGGATCCAACGACACACAGGTGACAGTCTGGAAGTGCCCCCCAACTGTACCAAGTTTGATGGCACTGCAACCCCCAGTGGCCGAGATCAAGCAATACCCTGGGTCCTGGTCTGCTGACCATGAGTAAACCAGCTCCCCCTCAGCTGACAAAGGATCAGGAGGAATCCCCAGTCAAGGGGCTTCAGGAACACCTTGGACCTCCGAACAGAGTACTCCTGTTGTCCTATAAGTAGCCCTCAAAGAGACTTATCTCCAGCTCCAGTGGGCTTTATTGCGCACAGCATACAAGACCTCCAAAACGCCCTATGCCTGGCCATCCTGGGCCTTGCATTGTGGGATCTGCTGTGTGCCCCAGCTCCCAAACCTCTTGTGACCTTGACAGCCAAAGGGGACCTCCAGGCACCACTTTAGATTTGCAAACCAGCTCCTTTTCCAAGCGGCCCATCCAGGTGGCCCTGTGACTGTGGCAAGAACCTTTCCAACACTGCTCCCACTGGAACCGGGAGCTGCTCGAGGTTCTCCAGCTGGCCTGAGGTGCCCACCGACAACTGTGACCACACTACCAAAGAAGAGACTGGTTACTCAACTGTGCAATTTTTAATGGATTTTTTAAAAGTGACTGCCTATTGATTCCAATGGTGTGGAATTACGCACAGAAAGGCTAACTTTTCTAAAACCTGAAAAAGTCATAATAAGAAAAGCAATTGACCTATTCTAAAGATTTTGGTCTTAAAAATTATGTAAAAGTCTGAAGTATTTTCATAAAGTCTGGTCTCGAGTTCTTCATTGAGTGTGTGTGGTGCATGATTGGATTTGTGATCACAGCAAATGCTTAGCAAATCTCCTGGATTAGCCTAACAGCTCAACCAGCTACGTTAAAAATTAGGGCAGTAGGTGGTCTGATTTTTACCCCTGGAAACTAACATGTGGATGACCGGACCCTCTGCAAAGTGTACTTGGTTTTGTACACTACATAGAAGGCCAGCCTCCAACATTTGGTGTATCAGCGGTTGGATAAAGACTTTGGCCCTCATTACAACCCTGGCGGTCGGTGATAAAATGGCGGTAATACTGTCAACAGGGTGGTGGCAATTACCGCCAAATTATGACCATGACAGTGAGAACTCAGATAGACAGCCACTTTACTACACCGACTGCCAAGGCGGGAACAACAGCCAGCATGGGGGTAGCCGCCTACAGCCAGGCGGATGCCAATGTCCCTCCCACCGTATTAAGACCCTGCAATCCGCCACCTTTTCCGTGGAGGTACCAACGACATCAAAACCCTAGTGGAAACACTGCACAGAAGTGAAAGGACTCACCATTGGTGACACAGGGAACAACCACGCCGCCATGGAGTCCGAGCTGCATGTCTTCCCTATGATTTTCTACATACTGTTCTACGACGAACACCAACAATGGGGAAGAATACGCCTGGCACACAAGGGGTGAGGAAAAAGAGAGTGACACACACACACACAACACACCGCCTCACCCCCAACATCATACACACAATCAGCTGCAGTAATAAAACAAATATACCCCGCACCTCGGATGAATAATGCAAGGGCAACAGGAATTTACTAAAGTGAGTGTAAAAAGATCAACACAACAGAAATAAGAAATATGCAATGTAACTGGCATATACAAATGTACAGTTCAAGGGATACTGCCCCGTCCTCAGTGTGCGTGGGCCACAGGCTAAAGTCCAAGGCTCCACTTGTCACCTGCACCAACAAGGAGAGAACACTGCAGGGGTATCAGTTGGAAAAGAGGCAGGCACCTCAGGGGAACGGGGGGCACCTCAGCTGGCAGATGGAACAAGACCACTGGTTTTGAGGGGGCAACATGCCCCGTGCTTGGTCCTGGGGAGTGCAAGGCCACAGTCTCTCGAGTTGGTGACTTGCCCACATGCTCTGGAGGGGGCAACATGCCCTGTACTTGGTCCTGGGGAGTGCAAAGCCACAGTCTCTTGAGTGGCTGACTTGCCCACATGCTCTGGAGGGGGCATCGTGCCCTGTGCTCTTGATCGTGGGGAGCCTCGGGTTGGTGGGTGTCTTACCCACTGGTTCTGGAGGGGTCATTGTGCTCTGTGCTCTTGATCCTGGGGAGGCTGGGGTTGGTGGGTGTCTTACCCACTGGTTCTGGAGGGGGCATTGTGCCCAGTGCTCTTGATCCTGGGGAGTGCAAGGTCACAGTCTCTCAGGTGGGTGTCATACCCACTGGATTTGCAGGGGGCAGGCTCCACAGCAGCCCATGGACGCAGGATTACATACCGGTGGTGACTGCTGCCCAGTGGTGGTAGTGGTGCTGCTGCTGGTGGGTGAGGCTTCATCCCATCCCCTGCAGCCTTGTACAGCGGCCCATTGGTGGTGGTGGTGGTGCTGCTGCTGCTGGTGGGGGGAGGCTCCAGCCCACGCCCTGCAGCCTCAGACAGCTGCGCAACCATGGTTGGTGGTGTGGGCTCTGTCTGAGTCCCTGCCCCATGCCCCTTATCCTTCCTGCCTGCTGGTGCTGGCTTCTTGCCCTTCCTGGCAGCAACTGGTGCTGGCTAGTTGCCCTTCCCAGCTGCATCTGGTGCTGGCTCCTTACCCTTCCTGGCAGCAGCAGGTGTTGGCTCCTTGCCCTTCCTGTCAGCAGCTGGGGCTGGCCTTTCCTTGAGGGTGCCTGGTGCAGGGTCCTTCACCCTCTGCGCAAGAGGTCCTGGATTCTTTCCCACCACAAGTGGTTTTTGCCACCCTGGCCAGATGTGAAGGAAGGGGGGATAGAGAAGAGGTCAATGATGGATAGGAAACGCTTCTTAAGGACAGTGGGGTGGGAAGAGGGAAAAGGTTTGGGAGTGTAGGAAGAGGGAGTGGTTGGAGGAGGTGTCTGTCTGCTGAGTTTGGGTGCAGGTGCATGGGCTGGATGCTGTTGTAAGGTGGATGGCTGTTGGGTGTCTGAGTACTTTCGTTTGTGTACTTTAGGAGGACGGACAGACACAGTGGGAGAGGACACAGGGGAGAGGACACAGGGGATGTGTGCATGGCTGTTGTGTGAGGTGTGTGTTCTGCTAGGTGTGGTGGTGATGCTGGTAGAGGATGAGGATGTAGTGCATGCAGGTGTGAGTGTAGACGCAACTGGGAGGGAGGTGGAGGAGGAGGTGGAGACAGTGGGAATTGTGGATGTTGGTATGTCTGCATCTGGATGGTGTTTGTGTGAGTGCCTGTGGGATGATATGTGGTGCTTGTGTTTTCCAGTGCCACTCTTGTGTGTTGTCTTGTGTGCATGGTAGTCTGCCTGTGTGCTTGGGATAGGTTGGGGTTGAGGGGAATGGGATTGGGAAGAGGAAGTTGGAAGGGAGAGGGTGGAAACAGGGACAATGGCTACCATCAGAGAGGAGGCCTGAGCCTGGATCGATCTCTCTGGGTCGCCAAGCCAGTGTGAATTCCCTCCAGAAATGCATTAGTTTGTTGCATTTTGGCTGCCAGCCCTTGGATGGCATTCACAAAGGTTGACTGCCCTACAGAGATGGATCTCAGGAGGTCAATAGCCTTCTCACAAAGGGCAGCAGGGCTCACTGGGGCAGGGCCTGAGGTGCCTGGTGCAAAGGAGATGCCCACCCTCCTGGGTGAGCAGGCATGGGCAACTCGATGAGGGGCTGCTGGGAGGGCAGTGCTGGTACGGGGTGGTGGATGTTCCTGTAGCTGGGGTGGTCACAGAGGTGTCCACCACCACCAGGGAGCTCCCATCGGAGGAGGTATCTGTGTCTGAACTGTCCCCTCCAGTCCCTGCCATGGTGCTCCCCTCGCCCTCCATTCCACTGGTGCCCTCGCCGTCAGTGGACTCTGCATCCTGGATCCTATGGGATGCAGCACTCTCCATCGCAGCTGCCTCTGCTCCTCCGCCAGATCATGCTAAGGCACATAAGGACATGGTGACAAAACAAAAAGGGGAGGAAGAGACTAAGGATACACCTGGTCAATGGCTGCACCAACACCACCGCTGGCGTACACACCACTCTCACACACAGGAAACAGCCCTACGCACTATGCATTACACTACCAGTTATTTTGCTGGCCATCTAGGCCTGGGGAGGGGCCCACACTGCCAAATGCAGCACACCTGACCAGTTGTGGATGCCTACGAGCTGGGTAGCAGGATTATCCCTTCAGGACCCTTGCCACCAGGGGACCTACTCTGTAATGTCAGGCCTGGGCTGGGGCACCCACTGACACACATCCCCCACAAGGATACCACCCTACCAGGCATACATTGTAATGATTGGCACTGTACTCACCCCCTTGTGGCTGCTGTGATGCCCTTAAGCGCCCATCTAGCTCTGCATTGGCCACCGCCAATATGCGGGCCATCAGGGGGGTCAGGGTTCGACGGGCACCCCTTACTCGTTGGGAGGCCATCCCCAGCTGGGCCTCCACTGTCTTCCGTGCCCAGCGTCTCAGGTCCTCCCACCGTTTCCGACAGTGGGTGCTCCGCCTGCCGTAGACCCACAGGGTCCACACGTCCTTGGCGATGGCACGGAATATACCATTCTTTTGATGGGTGCTGATCTGTAGAGGTAATACACCCAGGAAGATAGTATCAGTCAGACAGTCCTGCCTGTTAGACTTATGGCCCACCATACCCCTTCACATCACCATTTGCACACATATGGCCCAGCACACAACCAATACGCCGCCCAGAGGACATCCACCCACCCCCCTTAAACAAGGCCTTCACACACACCACTCCATGCATTCATCCCACATGCATCGTGCTCACAGTGTACTCTACGGTTGTCTTAGAGGCCCATACAGCAGTCTGTACTGGGGTAGGACCCCTTCCACTAGTCACTCCAACTCCACAGAGTTTAAGGCAGGGGCCCTTTTCACAATCACACGGGCCATGGTAAGTTCTAGACACAGGTCACAGCTGCACATGCAGTGTAGGTCCTCTCCTGTTGAATGTCAGGTAGCAAGTGAGTGATCAGATAGAAAATGGCGGTCACGTCCATGGCGGTGCATACCGTCACCGCCGGCACAGATCACCACTGGCCACTGTACCCCTTAGGGCCCAATGTTAACCAATGAGGAGTTGCACGGCGGTTCCCGACCGCCTCCCGTAACGGCGCACAACATCAGCGGAATTACCTCACTTCCACCTGTCCCTCCACACAGGACAGGCGGACGCCATTTCGGGGGGGGGGGAGAAGCTCCTGGATAATAGCTGTGTCACTGTTAAAATGTGGACATACAGGACAAATCCCACTTACCCATTGCAAATGAACATCATGCATTGTACTGTTGTGGCTCCAATTTTCAGTTTGTGACTGGCACTCCTTTGTCCCTTAGATTGCTACCGCTGTGGATGAATAGGAGATGGCAACATACCCCCATGTACAGACCCCTGGTGGACTTGGCATCACTGGAGGACAGGCACTTGACACGGCCACAATCACAGAGCTGTGTGCCCAATTGGAGCATGACCTGATATCTGCTATCCGTCACCCCAATGGTACCCCCCTCTTGTACAAGTTCTATCAGTGCTCCATTTCCTGGCAACTGGTTCTTTCCAGGTGACAGCGGGCTTGGCAGCAGGAATGTCACAGCCAATCTTCTCAATAGTGCTGACAAGAGTGTTGCCTGCCCTGATTATTCACATGTGCAGCTACATTGTTTTCCCCAAGATTGAGGATTTGGTCACAGTGAAGGCTGACTTCTATGCAATGGGACATATCCCCAACATAATTGAGGCGATTGATGGAACTCATTTTGCATTTGTCCCCCCCGTCACAATGAACTGGTGTTCAGAAATCATAAGATTTTCCACTCCATGAATATACAGATGGTGTGCCTTGCGGACCAGTGCATCTTCCATGTCAATGCTAAATATCCTGGCTCAGTGCATGATGCCTTTATCCTGAGGAATAGCAGCATCCCTGATGTGATGGCCCAACTATAGAGGCACAGGGTGTGGCTAATAGGTGAACCCTGGTTCCTACCCAGTAGGTGTTGGTATATGGATATGGTGTGGGCCATATGGGATAGTGTGTGGCTAAATGTTGTCTCTCAATATTTGCAGGTGACTCTGGTTACCCCAACCTATCATGGCCACTGACCTCTGTGAGGAATGCCAGGATAAGGGCAGATGAATGTTACAATGAAGCACATGGGCAAACAAGAAGGATAATAAAAATAAACGTTGGCCTCCTCAAGGCCAGGTTCAGGTGCCTTCATCTAACAGGTGGATCCCTGTGCTACTCACCCAAGAAGGTCTGCCAGATAATCCTGGCATGTTGCACAACCTTGCCTTGAGACACCATGTGTCTTTTCTGCAGGTGGTAGAGGCTGGAGATGGCCATGTGGCAGCAGTGAACCCTGTGGACAGTGAGGATGAGGAGGCAGAGGATGAGGATGAGGACAACAGAACAGCAGTGATACGACAATACTTCCAGTGACAGAGAGGTAAGACAGTGTTACTTCACATTTCATTGGCAATGTTATGTATATCTTTTGCACTGGCATGCTATTACTTCCCACTTCTATGCCCACTTACTGTACCCTTTGGCAATTCATTTTACAGATGTTGGTGCCCCACTATCACTCCTGGTGTGATCACTGCAGCCAAATACAGGTCTTTCCTATGTGCACAATTACTGTACAGTTGAATTGCAATGTTTGAACCTGGTTAAGCGAATACATACTTTAGAAATGTAACATACTCCATACTTGTTTTTTTTCTTCCAAGGGTGTTTATTGAAGTGCTAAGAAAAAGAGGGGCAAGTACAAGGGGGTGGGGCGGTGATGGAGGAAAGTCCATAGGATTGTTCCAGTTTATTTGTAGCACAAGTGCGTTGTCCAATGGGACATAGGAAGGGGAGCAATGGCAGTTCAAGGTGGACAGGGTGACTGAGTGGGACACAAGGGTGACAATCAGGAGAGTCTCATTTCCTGACGGTGGTCTTGGCAATAGTCTCTGGCTTCTGCCTGGATCACAGGGAATGTTTGCGGGGTGGTTCTCCTTGTGCTGAGGGGAGGGGTGCTGGTGGCCTTTGAGTCCTGTGGCGTGGCCTCCTATCCACTAGCGACAACGGAGGTGGAAGGCAGTATATTGGCCATGTCTGCCAGCACCCCTGCAATGAAGACCAGGGTGGTGTTTATGGCCTGCAAGTCCTCCCTGATCCCCTGGTACTGTCCCTCCTGCAGCCACTTGTTCTCCTGCACGTTGACCAGGATCTGGCCATCGTGTCCTGGGAATGTTGCTATGCTCCCAGGATCTCGGTGAGTGCCTCATGGAGAGTCGGTTCCCTCGGCCTGTCCTCCCCCTGGCACATAGCACTCCTCCCAGTTTTCCTGTTTCCTGTTGGCCTCTGTCCCCTGAACCATGTGCCCACTGACCCCAGGTCCCTGGTTGTCTTGGGTATGAGGTGTGCCCTGGGGTCCCTGTAGAGGTGGACACACTGCTGATTGATGTATCCTGGGGACAGAGGTGTGGGTATTCTGGGTGGATGCTGTGGTGGTGTTTCCAGATGGGGGAGGTTCTGTGGTGGTGTGTGACTGGGCCTGGGTGACCAACTGTTCTGAGTTCCCTAATGGGCCAGGTTGGTCATTCAGATCCAGGCGACCAGAGTTGCTGTCATCCCTGTGGGCCTCTTCAGTTGGGGGACTGGATAGTGCTGGCACCTCTTCTCCGGTGACATTGGCTGGGATACCTGTGGTGATGTAAATGAAGTGTTACTGTTTCGGTATGTGACATATTGTGCATCAGTGGGTTGCCCCATTTGTTTGTATTTGCCCTGACAACTTTCACTTGTGTAAGATGGTATATGGTGGGCTAGCCGATTCTCTCTAGTGTGCATGCTTTGGTGATAGGTCTCCATGCAGGGCTGTGAGTGATGTCCATGCATTGGTAGTGTATGCTGGGATTGGAATTGGAATGAGTGGGACGCGATGGTGGGGTGTGAGGGAGGTGGTGGAGTGATGGGAGTGAGGGGAGTGAGGGTGTGTGATGGCATGCAGGTAGGGGGTAGTAGTAGTATAGAGTTGATTTACCAGAGTCCAGTCTTCCTCCTACTCCAACCAGGCCCTCAGGATGCATGATTGCCAAGACTTGTTCCTCCCATGTTGTTAGTTGTGGGGGAGGAGGTGAGAGTCCACTGCCAGTCCTCTGTACGGCGAGCTGGTGTCTTCTCCCATAGGTCATTCCAGCTTTTCCTGATGTTGTCCCTAATTCATGGGTGCTGTCCCATGGCATTGACCTTGTGCACGATTCTCTGCAATAGCTCCATCTTCCTAGCTATAGATATCTGTTGCACCGGTGCTCCAAATAGCTGAGGGTCTACCCTGATGTTTTCCTCCACCATGACCTTTAGCTTCTCCTCTGAGAATCAGGGGTGTCTTTGTGGTGCCATGGTTGTTGTGTAAGGTGTGTAGGTGAGAGTGTGTAGGGTAATGTGTTAGGGTGTGTGATGTGGGTGGTGTATAGGTGTGAGTGATATGTGGCTCTGGTTGTGTGAGTGGTCTTGCTGTCTCTCTCTGGTGGCATTTATTTGTAGTCGTAAAGGGTTGTGGGTAATGTGGGTGGGTGTTTTATAGTGGTGTGTGTATGGGTGTCAGGTGTGTGTTATTTAAATTGACCAATGTAATGTTGTTTTGTATGTGTGTGTGTATTTTGAGTGCAGTGGCCTGTACCGCCAATGGTTTACTGCGGTTGAAAGTCCGGCTTGGTGATTCGTGGGTCATAAGGTGATGGGCGTTGTTCTGTTTGCATAACAGTGTGGGTTTGGATCCTGCCAGTTTATCACTGACCTTTGGTGTGGCAGACTTGTGTCTGTGGCTGAACAGTGACGATTGGTGAGTGTGCGTCATAATATGGTGACCGGATATCCGCCGTGGTAGTGGTATGTTGGCGGCAGTCAGCATGGCGGCAAGTGGGATTTACTGCCAATGTCATAATGAGGGCCTTTGTGTTAGCTGATACCAATTTTACAATTGTGTTAACACATGAATAACTCTCCAAATTGTCTTTTAGATAATTGTTTTTGATTTTTCTAATTGACTAAAATTTTGTACAAATTTTTAAACTTAACTGTTAGGGCCCTGGCTAGGTCCCTATGACTTTCGAAAAAGTTTTAAATTCTTTGCTTTTGTTGGTTATCCAAAAAGGAGAGTTCTAAATTTCAAAAACATTCCAACTTTAGTAAGATAACAAATGTCTGATTAATAGTCCAGAAACCAGGAGCTCAACCTGGAACATTATGAAGCATATAACTATGACCAATTAAGGAAACTCTGCAGAATATAAAACTTCAAACTGGAAAAAGCCCCATAACAGAGAAACTTAGATTTCTGGTGGCCCAGTATGAAAAAGATCACCCCCCAGCTGATGATGATGACTCTGAGGTGGATGAAGATCCTGTGACAAATGGAGATGAGGGTAGCTCCTCGTCTCACAAAAGCTCTATAGCACCCACAGATACACACCTGGAAATTTCTAGGCTGGCCAAAAGACTGGCTCTAGAAAGTCAGCTTTTGGAGATAGAACAGAAGAGAAAAGAGTTAGGCTCGGCACCCATTTCTGGTGGCAGCATACAAGTATTGAAAGAAAAGGCTTTCAACATTAAACTCCCAAAAGGAGTTGTCCCTCCCTTCACTGAAGGGGATGATATAGTGAAATGGTTTTCTGCCTTTGAAAGAGCCTGTATTGGGTCGGAAATTGAAAACAAACACTGGGGCACACTGATGTGGGAGTTATTCTCATGAAAGTGAAGGGAACGCTCCTGACACTGAATGAGGCAGATTCTCAATCCTATGACCACATGAAGGGTACCCTAATTGAGGCCTTTGGATTTACAACTGAGAGTAGAGAATAAAGTTCAGGGAGGCTAAAAAATCCCAGAGCCAAACCTGGGTTGACTTTGTGCACTATTCAGTAAAAATGCTGGGTGGTTGGTTAGCTGGGAACAAGGTACAAGATTACGATGGGGTGTATAATTTATTTATGAAAGAGCATCTGTTGAATAATTGTTCCAATGATAGACTACATCAACATCTGGTAGACCGTGTGTCTACTTTCCCCTCAAGAGTTGGGGAGGAAGGCAGACCATTGGGTCAAAACAAGTGTTACCAAAACTACCACTGGTGGTGGAGAAAGAACGAGGCTAACCCCCCCACCCCCAATAGAAAGATGGGAGCCAGGGTAAAAACAACAGAGTCTTCTCAAGGCTCCCCAAAATATTCACAGGAGGGTGGGCCCAGAGACTACTCACAGACCAGGGGAGGGTACAAAGGGAAACACTTTGACCCCAACACGGATCTTGTGCTCAGACTGTAAGACAAAAGGGCACTGAACTGAAGACCCTGGCTGTAAAAACAAAAAGAATGTCTCTAGTCAACCTGCAGCAAATGCAGTTGCCAATATCCAGATTGGGTCAGAGGAGTGACCTGACCATGTCATTGTCCCCACAGAGGCAGCTTTAGTCACTGAGTGGTTGAGGAGATTTATCCTGTGCTGCCTGGCCAAGTTGTATGACCAAATACAGACAGCACCCTGTGATTAATGGAGAGAAAATAGACGCTTTGAGGGATACAGGGGCTAGCATCACTATGGTGTCCCAGCACCTGGTCCCCACAACTCAGTTCCTAGTAGGGAGGGCTTATCCTGTCACCAATGCTGACAATGAGACCAAGTTCCACCCCATGGCAATGGTAAGCTTTGAATGGGGAGGAGTAGCAGGGCAGAAAGAAGTGTTGGTTGTGTCCTCATCCATCACTGTAGATTGCTTACTTGGTAATGATCTGTAGCATTCCCACTGGGCTGAGGTAGAGCTAAAGACCCATGCAGCAATGCTTGGAATCCCTTAGTGGGCTTGTGTCAAGACTATGGCACAGAGCAAACTTCTGAGAGAAAAAGGAGAGTTGGATCCTGAAATAGTGAACTAGCCTCCCAAGAGAAAAGGCAAAAAGACTGGGGAACCAGCTTCACCACGTATCACAAGACAGGAACCCTCTCCTCAGGAGGAGAAGGAGTTACTCACCTTAGAGAGAACTGAGTCTGAGGAGCTTTGGCCTTACCACCAAGAACCTTTGGGCCCAGTGTAAGCCTCTAGGGAAGATCTGTGCCAGGGACAAAGAGAGTGTCCCACTCTTGAAGGCCTAAAAAAGCAAGCTGCGAAGGAGGAGCTAGGAAATGTCAGTGGTACCCACAGGGTCTACTAGGAGGAGGGGCTCCTGTACCCTGAGCCCAGAGATCCCAGGCCTCGTGCAACCAGGAGGGTGGTAGTGCCCCAGAAGTTCAGAGACTTCCTTCTCACTTTAGCCCATGACATCCCCCTAGCAGGGCATCTGGGTCAGAACAGGACATGGAGTAGGTTGGTTAACCACTTTTACTGGCCAGGTATGTCCCAAAAAGTGAAGGACTTTTGCCAGTCCTGTCCCTCCTACCAAGCCAGTGGCAAGGCAGGTTGGCACTTAAAGGTCCCTTTAATTTCACTGCCTGTGGCTGGGGTTCCCTTTGAGAGGGTATGGGTTGACATTGTTGGCCCCCTTGACCCTCCAACAGTATTAGGACATAGATACATCCTAGTGGTAGTGGATCATGCCACTAGGTATCCTGAGGCTATTCCCCTTAGGACCATCACTGCACCTGTAGTGGCCAAAGCCTTCCTGGGTGTCTTTACCAGGGTGGGGTTCCCTAAGGAGGTAGTATCAGACAGGGGGGCAAACTTCATGTCTGCATACTTAAAACATATGTGGCAGGAACGTGGAGTGTCTTAAACATTCACTACCCCATACCATCCACAGATCAATGGGCTGGTAGAAAGGTTCGGCCAGACCCTAAAAGGCATGATAGGAGGACTCACTGACAAACTCAGAAGGAGACTAGATGTCCTACTTCCTTGCCTGCTGTTTGCCTACAGAGAAGTTCCACAAAAAGGAGAAGGTTTTTCACCCTTTAAACTTTTGTTTGGGCATCCTGTTAGGGGACTACTGAGTCTTGTAAGGGAAGGCTGGGAGAAACCTCTCAAAGAGCCCAAACAAGACATGGTGGGCGAAGTGCTTGGCCTATGTTCCAGGGTGGCTGAGTACATAGAGAAAGCCAGCAAAAATCTTCAGGCTGGCCAAGAGCTTCAAAAGCTTTGGTATGACCAACCAGGGCAGAAAGTTTGGGTTTTGGAGCCTGTTGCTCCAAGGGCCCTCCAGGACAAATGGTCTGAGTCCTATCCCATTCTTGAAAGGAAAGGGGAGGTCACTTATCAAGTGGACCTGGGCAGTTGCAAAAACCCCAAAAGGATCACTCATGTCAACCGCCTAAAACCCTTCTTTGACAGAGCTGATGTGACCATGCTCATGGTCACAGATGGGGGACAGGTAGATGAGCGTGAGCCTCTCTCTGATCTCCTCCCTAACAATCCCCAAGATGATTCTGTGGATGGAGTGATCTTATCAGACACCCTCCCAGGGCAACAGCTGACCGATAGCAGCAAAGTGCTCAACCAGTATGCTGGGCTTTTTTCTCTGACCCCTAGGAAGACAAACTGGTGAATCCATGATGTGGACACTGGTGACAGCCTGCCTGCCAAGAACAAACTTCACAGACAGTCTGACCACCTCAGAGAAAGCATAGAAGCTGAAGTCAAGAGAATGATGGATTTGGGTGTCATTGAACTCTCAGAGGGCCCCTGGGCCAGCCCAGTAGCGTTAGTCCCCAAACACTCACTCCAGGGGTGACAAGAAGGAAAGGAGGTTTTGTGTGGACTACAGGGGCCTCAACTCAGTCATCAAAACTGATGCACACCCAATTCCAAGAGCTGATGAGCTCATAGACAGACTAGGGGCAGCCAAATACCTGAATACTTTTGATTTAACATCAGGGTACTGGCAGATTGGCCTGACCCCAGGAGCCAAAGACAGGTCAGCATTTACTACTCCTAGTGGGCATTATCAGTTCACTGTTATGCCCTTTGGACTCAAAAATGCACCTGCTACCTTCCAGAGGCTGGTGAACCAAGTCCTGGCTGGGCTGGAAACTTTTATTTCAGCTTACTTAGATGAACATAGCTGTCTATAGTTTCATTTGGCAGGGTCACATGATCCACCTGGGAAAGGTCCTTTAGGCCCGGCAAAAGGCAGGGCTCACTATCAAGGCAAGTAACAGCCAGATAGGGCAGGGAAAGGTTGTGTACCTGGGCCACCTATTTGGGGGAGGCCAAGTACAATCTCTACAATCCAAGATTCAGACTATTCTGGCTTGGGAAGCTCTTACAACCCACACCCAAGTCAGGGCATTCCTTGGCTTGACTGGCTATTACAGGAGGTTTGTGAAGGATTATGGCACCATAGTTGCCCCCCTCACAGAACTTATCTTCAAGAAGATGCCCAGAAAGATCAACTGGACATTGAGTTGTCAAGAGGCCTTTGACACTCTGAGGAAAGCCATGTGCTCTGCTCCAGTACTTCAACCACCACACTACCCAAGGGAATTCATAGTCCAGACAGATGCTTCAGAGTTGGGGACAGGAGTAGTGCTCTCCCAAAGAAATGATGATGGACATGACCAGCCAGTTGCTTTTATTATCAAAAAGCTATTCCTTAGAGAACAAAAATAGAGTGCCATGGAGAGAGAAGCCTGTGCTGTGGTTTGGGCCCTGAAAACGCTGAGGCCATACTTGTTTTGCTCTCACTTCACTGTTCAGACTGCCTACAGGCCTTTCAGGTGGCTACAACAAATGAAAGGTGAAAATCCCAAACTGCTTAGGTGGTCCATCCCCTAAAGGGAAAGGACTTTAAAGTGGAATCACAGACCTGGGACTGCCCATGCCAATGCAGATGGCCTCTCCAGGTTCTTCCACTTAGAAGATAAAGACTCATCCTCTTTTGTTTGTGGGGGGTAGTGTGAGAAGAGGCCTCTTTTTGCATGGTTAGCCCCCACTTTTGGCCTGATGTTGATCTGTTGTAGAAGTTGGTAGTGCCCAGGGCTCCTGCTACACAGAATCCCTGGGCTAGAGTTATTTCCCTAAAACTGTTTTGATGCTTGGCACAATTGGTTATACTCTTAAATACCCCTATAAGTCCTTAGTAAATGGGTACCCCAGTACCCAGGGCAAGAGATATTAAGAGTAGGCTCTGGGGGCAGCAGCACTGATTGTGCCACCCCCAAGGGCCCTGCACCTGGATACACCCAGCATTGCCATCGCAGTCTGAGTGTACTGGGGCAACCCTAAAAGATAAACCCGACATGGCACACTCTCTGTGTGTCCTGTCCGCCATACACTGCATATGTTATGGCTAAGTGTAAGAAAATGCCTTCTTGGCATGGTTACCCCCTTACGTTTTGCCTTTGCTGATGCCAAGTTATGATTTGAAAGTGTGCTGAGGCCTGCTAACCAGGCCCCAGCACCAGTGTTCTTTCCCTAAAACTGTACCTTTGTTTCCACAATTGGCACACCCTGGCATCTAGATCAAATCAAATCAAATCAATAACATTTATAAAGCGCGCTACTCACCCGTGGGGGTCTCAAGGCGCTAGGGGAAAGGGGGGGGTTACTGCTGCTCGAATAGCCAGGTTTTTAGGATCTCCGGAAAGCGGAGTGGTCCTGGGTGGTCCTGAGGCTGGTGGGGAGGGAGTTCCAGGTCTTGGCTGCCAGGAAGGAGAAAGATCTCCCACCCGCCGTGGAGCGGCGGATGCGAGGGACGGCAGCGAGTGCGAGACCAGAGGAACGGAGGAGGCGGGTGGGGACGAAGAAGCGGAGGCGTCGGTTGAGGTATTCCGGTCCCTTGTTGTGGAGGGCTTTGTGTGCGTGGGTGAGAAGTCGAAAGGTGATCCTTTTAGTGACTGGGAGCCAATGCAGGTGTCTCAGGTGTGCGGAGATGTGGCTGTTGCGGGGTACGTCGAGGATGAGGCGTGCCGATGCGTTTTGAATGCGTTGCAGGCGATTTTGGAGTTTGGCTGTGGTCCCGGCGTAGAGGGTGTTGCCGTAGTCCAGGCGGCTCGTGACGAGGGCGTGGGTCACGGTTTTTCTAGTGTCGGCGGGGATCCAGCGGAAGATCTTGCAGAGCATGCGGAGGGTGAGGAAGCAGGCGGAGGACACGGCGTTGACTTGCTTGGTCATGGTGAGAAGAGGGTCCAAGATGAAGCCGAGGTTGCGGGCGTGGTCTGTGGGGGTCGGTGCGGTGCCGAGGGCCGTGGGCCACCAGGAGTCGTCCCAGGCGGACGGGGTGTTGCCGAGGATGAGGACTTCCGTTTTTTCAGAGTTCAGCTTTAGGCAGCTGAGCCTCATCCAATCTGCGACGTCCTTCATACCCTCTTGTAGGTTGGTCTTGGCGCTGGCGGGGTCCTTGGTGAGGGAGAGTATAAGTTGGGTGTCGTCGGCGTAGGAGGTGATGATGATGTCGTGCTTGCGAACGATGTTGGCGAGGGGGCTCATGTAGACATTGAAGAGTGTCGGGCTGAGCGATGAGCCTTGAGGTACGCCGCAGATGATCTTGGTGGGTTCTGAGCGAAACGGAGGGAGGTAAACTCTTTGGGAACGGTTTGAGATGAAGGAGGCGATCCAGTCCAGGGCCTGGCCTTGGATCCCGGTGGAGCGGAGGCGGGTGATTAGGGTGCGGTGACAGACGGTGTCGAAGGCAGCCGAGAGGTCGAGGAGAATGAGGGCGACTGTTTCACCGTTGTCCATCAGGGTTCTGATGTCGTCAGTGACTGAGATGAGGGCGGTTTCCGTGCTGTGGTTGGTTCGGAATCCGGTTTGTGAAGGGTCGAGCAGGTTGTTGTTTTCCAGGAAGGTGGTCAGCTGTTTGTTGACGGTCTTCTCTATTACCTCGGCTGGGAAAGGCAGAAGAGAGATGGGGCGGAAGTTTTTCAGGTCGCTCGGGTCAGCCGTAGGTTTCTTTAGTAGGGCGTTGACTTCGGCGTGTTTCCAGCATTCGGGGAAGTTAGCAGAAGAAAAAGAAGAGTTGATGACGGTCTGGAGGTGCGGGCGATGATGTCGTCGGCTTTGTTAAAGATGAAGTGAGGGCAGGGGTCCGAAGGGGCGCTGGAGTGGATAGAGTTCATGATGGATTTGGTTTCTTCAGTGTTGATGTGGGTCCAGTTGTTGAGGGTAATGGCCGGGGGTGCGGGTTCGGTGGTGTTATGTTGGGTCTGGTGTCCGAAGCTGTTGTGGAGGTCGCTGATCTTGCGATGGAAGAAAGTGGCGAGGGATTCGCACAAATCCTGTGAGGGCGTGACGGCGTTGGCGTTGGCGTTGGGGTTGGAGAACTCCTTGACGATGCTGAAGAGTTCTTTGCTGTTGTGGCTGTTTTTGTCCAGTCTGTCGGTGATAAGATAAGTCCCTTGTAACTGGAACCCCTAGTACCAAGGGCCCTGATGCCAGGGAAGGTGTCTAAGGGCTGCAGCATGTCTTATGCCACCCTGGGGACCCCTCACTCAGCACAGACACACTGCTTGCCAGCTTGTGTGTGCCGGTGGGGAGAAAATGACTAAGTCGACTTGGCACTCCCCTCAGGGTGCCATGCCAACCTCACACTGCCTATGGCATAGATAAGTCACCCCTCTAGCAGGCCTTACAGCCCTAAGGCAGGGTGCACTATACCATAGGTGAGGGCATAGGTGCACGAGCACTAAGCCCCTTCAGTGCCCAAGCAAAACCTTAGTCATTGTAAGTGCAGGGTAGCCATAAGAGTATATGGTCTGGGAGTCTGTCAAACACAAACTCCACAGCACCATAATGGCTACACTGAAAACTGGGAAGTTTGGTATCAAACTTCTCAGCACAATAAATGCACACTAATGCCAGTGTACATTTTATTGTGAAATACACCTCAGAGGGCATCTTAGAGATGCCCCCTGAAAACAAACCCGACTTCCAGTGTGGGCTGACTAGTTTTGCCAGCCTGCCACACACCAGACATGTTGCTGGCCACATGGGGAGAGTGCCTTTGTCACTCTGTGGCTAGTAACAAAGCCTGTACTGGGTGGAGGTGCTTCTCACCTCCCCCTGCAGGAACTGTAACACCTGGCGGTGAGCCTCAAAGGCTCACCCCCTTTGTTACAGCACCACAGGGCATTCCAGCTAGTGGAGATGCCCGCCCCCTCCGGCTACGGGTCTACTTTTGGCGGCAAGGCCGGAGGAAATAATGAGAAAAACAAGGAGGAGTCACTGGCCAGTCAGGACAATCCCTAAGGTGTCCTGAGCTGAGGTGACTCTGACTTTTAGAAATCCTCCATCTTGCAGATGGAGGATTCCCCCAATAGGATTAGGGATGTGCCCCCCTCCCCTCAGGGAGGAGGCACAAAGAGGGTGTAGCCACCCTCAGGGCTAGTAGCCATTGGCTACTAACCCCCCAGACCTAAATACACCCCTAAATTGAGTATTTAGGGGCCCCCAGAACCAAGCAAGACAGATCCCTGCAAATTGAAGATGAAGAAGAACTGATGAGCTGAAGCCCTGCAGAGAAGACGGAGACAGCAACTGCTTTGGCCCCAGCCCTACCGGCCTGTCTCCACACTTCGAGAAAAATTGCAACAGTGAGGCGTCACCCAGGGTCCAGCGACCTCTGAAGCCTCAGAGGACTACCCTGCATCTAAAAGGACCAAGAACTCCAGAGGACAGTGGCCCTGTTCCACAAAGACTGCAACTTTGCAACAAAGAAGCAACTTTTAAAGACAACACGTTTCCCGCCGTAAGCGTGAGAATTTCTACTCTGCAACCGACGCCCCTGGCTCGACCTGCCGAGAACCAACACTGCAGGGAGGACTCCCAGGCGACTTTGACCCTGTCAATAGCCAGAGTTGACCCCCACTGAGCCCCCCCAGCGACGCCTGCAGAGGGAATCCAGAGGCTCCCCGTGACCGCGACTGCCTGCTTCTAAGAACCCGA
Organism: Pleurodeles waltl; assembly: GCF_031143425.1. NCBI lineage: Eukaryota > Metazoa > Chordata > Amphibia > Caudata > Salamandridae > Pleurodeles > Pleurodeles waltl. Next base: position 454,301,480 of record NC_090443.1, read on the forward strand.
CGCTTGGTAAAGACACTGCACCCGCAGCCCCCAGGACCTGAAGGATCCGACCTCCAGTGCAGGAGCGACCCCCAGGTGGCCCTATTCCTTGCCCAGGTGGTGGCTACCCCAAGGACCCCCCCCCCTTGCCTGCCTGCTTCGCTCCCATTGAAATCTACTGCAAACCCGATGCCTGTTTGCACTCTGCCCCCGGCCGCCCCGTGCTGCTGAGGGTGTACTTTTTGCTGACTTTGGTGCCCTACAAAACCCCCCTGGTCTGCCCTCCGAAGTCGTGGGTACTTACCTGCTGGCAGACTGGAACCAGGGCACCCCCTTCTCCATTGAAGTCTATGCGTTTTGGGCACCACTTTGACCTCTGCACCTGACCGGCCCTGAGCTGCTGGTGTGGTAACTTTGGGGTTGCCCTGAACCCTCAAGGGTGGGCTACTTTGGACCCAACTTTGAACCCTGTAGGTGGATTACTTACCTGCAAAACTAACAAATACTTACTTCCCCCAGGAACTGTTGAAATTTGCACTGTCTAGTTTTAAAATAGCTTATTGCCATTTTTGCCAAAACTGTACATGCTATTTTGCTGATTCAAAGTTCCTATGATACCTGAGTGAAGTACCTTTCATTTAAAGTATTGATTGTAAATCTTGAACCTGTGGTTCTTAAAATAAACTAAGAAAATATATTTTTCTATATAAAAAACTATTGGTCTGGAATTGTCTTTGAGTGTGTGTTCCTCATTTATTGCCTGTTTGTTTACAACAAATGCTTAACACTACCCTCTGATAAGCCTACTGCTCGACCACACTACCACAAAATAGAGCATTAGAATGATCTCTTTTTACCACTATCTTACCTCTAAGGGGAACCCTTGGACTCTGTGCATGCTATTTCTTACTTTGAAATAGTACATACAGAGCCAACTTCCTACATTGGTGGATCAGCGGTGGGGTACAAGACTTTGCATTTGCTGGACTACTCAGCCAATACCTGATCACACGACTAAATTCCAAATATTGTCATTAGAAACAGATTTTTGAAATTTGAGCTATTTTTCAAAAAAATGTAAAGTCCTACTAGAGCCTTGTGTTAGTCCCTGTTAGCATTTCTTTTAGAGTTTAAAAGTTTTGTAAAAGTTTGAATTAAGTTCTAGAGGTAGTTTTAGATTCTTAAAAAGTATTCCAACTTTTAGAAACAAAATGTCTGCTGCAGAAGAGATAGTGATGGAACTCAACCTCACCCCTTACCTGCATCTTAGGATGTCAGAGTTTAGGTCTCTCTGCAAAATCAAAAAGATAAAGACTGGTTCAAACCCTACCAAAGTACAGCTCCAGGAGCTTTTGGCAGAGTTTGCTAAAAACAACCCCTCTGATGATATCTTCACAGAGGGGGAAGCTAGTGATGAAGAGGGAAATTTCCCACCCCCTCTCCTAGTTAGGGAACCCATGGTTTCTCTAACCCTGACTCCTGAAGTGATATTCAGAGATGTTGCTTCTCTCACAGGAGAGTCCAACAGCTCTGCAAGCATTGAGGGCAGCCTCAATGAAGATGACCTCCTGCTAGCCAGGTTGGCCAAAAGATTGGCTTTGGAAAGACATATCCTAGCCATAGAAAGGGAAAGACAAGAGATGGACTTAGGTCCCATCAATGGTGGCAGCAAAATAAATAGGGTCAGAGATTCTCCTGACATGTTGAAAATCCCAAAAGGGATTGTAACTAAATATGAAGATGGTGATGACATCACCAAATGGTTCACAGCTTTTGAGAGGGCTTGTGCAACCAGAAAAATAAACAGATCTCACTGGGGTGCTCTCCTTTGGGAAATGTTCACTGGAAAGTGGAGGGATAGACTCCTTACACTCTCTGGAAAAGATGCAGAATCCTATGACCTCATGAAGGCTACCCTGATTGAGGGCTTTGGATTCTCAACTGAGGAGTACAGGATTAGGTTCAGGGGGGCTCAAAAATCCTCGAGCCAGACCTGGGTTGATTTTGTTGACTTCTCAGTCAAAACACTGGTTGTTTGGATTCATGGCAGTGGTGTAAATGATTATGATGGGCTGTATTTGTGAAAGTACACCTGTTAAGTAATTGTTTCAATGATAAACTGCATCAGCATCTGGTAGACCTAGGACCAATTTCTCCCCAAGAATTGGGAAAGAAGGCGGACCATTGGGTCAAGACTAGGGTGACCAAGACTTCCACAGGGGGTGACCAAAAGAAAGGGGTCACAAAGACTCCCCAGGGGAAGAGTATTGAGACATCCAAGGGAAAAAGTAAAGAGTCTTCTACAGGGTCCCAAAAACCTGCTCAGGAAGGAGGGTCCAAAGCCTTTTCACAATCCAATTTTGGGTACAAGGGTAAAAACTTTGATCCCAAGAAGGCCTGGTGTCGTAGCTGTAATCAGCAGGGACACCAAACTGGAGACAAGGCCTGTCCCAAGAAAGGTTCCACTTCAAACTCTACTTCAGCTAACACTGGAATCACCAGTCTCCAGATGGGATCAACAGTGTGCCCAGAGCAAATCGGGGTTCACACTGAAGCTACATTAGTCTCTGAGGGTGGGGTGGACTTAGCCACACTTGCTGCCTGGCCCCCTAATATGCATAAATACAGGCAGAAACTCTTAATTAATGGGACTAGTGTAGGAGGCCTGAGGGATACAGGTGCCAGTGTCACCATGGTGACAGAGAAACTGGTTTCCCCTGGTCAATACCTGGCTAGACAAACTTATCCAGTCACCAGCGCTGCCAATCAGACTAAAGTACATCCCATGGCTATGGTAACTTTAGAGTGGGGAGGGGTCAATGGCCTGAAACAGGTGGTGGTCTCCTCAAATATCCCTGTAGACTGTTTGCTTGGAAATGACCTGGAGTCCTCAGCATGGGCTGAGGTAGAACTCAAAACCCATGCAGCCATGCTGGGTATCCCTTTACTGGTGTGTGTCAAGACAAGGGCACAGTGCAAGGCTCAGGGTGAAAAAGTGGTGTTGGAGCCTGGAATAATGGCCCAACCCTCCACGACGAAAGGAAAGAAGACTGGGGAACCAGCTTCAACACCACAAAAGAAAAAGAACCTCTCTTCCCAGGAAGAAGTTCTGCTCTCTGAGACAACTGAGCCCATGGAGTTGGAACCTTATCAGGTTGAACTCTTAGGCCCAGGGGGACCCACAACGGAACACTTGCGTAAGGGGCAAGAAACATGTACCTCTCTTGAAGGCCTTAGGCAGCAAGCTGCTGAAGAGACCAAAGGAAAAATCATTGGAACACATAGAGTCTATTGGGAAGATGGACTGCTCTACACTGAGGCAAGAGATCCCAACCCTGGGGCCACTAGGAGAGTGGTAGTGCCTCAGGAGTTTAGAGAGTTCATTCTAACCTTAGCTCATGATATTCCACTTGCTGGGCGTTTGGGACAAACCAAGACTTGGGAGAGGTTAGTTAACCATTTCTATTGGCCCAACATGTCCCAGAAGGTAAAGGCGTTTTGTGTCTCATGTACCACCTGTCAAGCCAGTGGTAAGACAGGTGGACACCCAAAGGCCCCCATCATTCCACTTCCAGTGGTAGGGGTCCCCTTTGAAAGAGTGGGTGTGGACATAGTGGGTCCACTTGAACCTCCAACAGCCTCAGGGAACCAGTATATCCTAGTGGTGGTGGATCATGCCACTAGGTACCCTGAAACAATTCCCCTTAGGTCCACTACTGCCCCTGCAGCAGCTAAAGCACTCATTGGTATCTTTACCAGAGTGGGATTTCCTGAGGAGGTGGTGTCTGATAGGGGTACCAACTTCATGTCAGCATACCTGAAGCATATGTGGAATGAGTGTTGGGTGACTTACAAATTCACCACACCATACCATCCACAAACCAATGGCCTTGTAGAAAGATTTAATAAGACATTGAAAGGCATGATCATGGGGCTCCCTGAAAAGCTCAAAAGGAGATGGGATGTCCTCTTGCCATGTCTGCTTTTCGCCTACAGAGAGGTGCCTCAGAAGGGAGTAGGGTTTTCCCCCGCTGAACTTCTGTTTGGCCGTCCTGTAAGGGGACCACTAGCTCTTGTAAAAGAAGGCTGGGAGAGACCTCTTCATGAGCCTAAACAAGATATAGTGGACTATGTACTAGGCCTACGCTCCAGGATGGCAGAGTACATGGAAAAGGTAAGCAAAAACCTTGAGGCCAGCCAACAACTCCAGAAGATGTGGTATGACCAAAAGGCTGCTATGGTTGAGTTTCAGTCAGGGCAGAAAGTCTGGGTTCTGGAGCCTGTGGCTCCCAGGGCACTTCAGGACAGATGGAGTGGCCCTTACCCAGTGCTAGAAAGAAAGAGTCAGGTCACCTACCTGGTAGACCTAGGCACTAGCAGGACCCCCAAAAGGGTGATCCATGTGAACCGCCTCAAACTCTTTCATGACAGGGCAGATGTGAATCTTTTGATGGTAACAGATGAGGACCAGGAAGCTGAGAGTGAACCTTTCCCTGATCTCCTCTCCACAGACCCTAAAGATGGCTCAGTAGATGGAGTGATCTGTTCAGACACCCTCTCTGGCCAACAGCAATCTGACTTTAGGAAGGTCTTACAACAGTTTGCTGAGCTCTTTTCCCTAACCCCTGGTCAGACACACCTGTGTACCTATGATGTGGACACAGGAGACAGCATGCCTGTCAAAAACAACATTTTCAGACAGTCTGACCAAGTTAAGGAAAGCATCAAAGTGGAAGTCCACAAGATGCTGGAATTGGGAGTCATTGAGCACTCTGACAGCCCCTGTGCTAGCCCAGTGGTCTTAGTTCCCAAACCTCACACCAAAGATGGAAAGTGAGAGATGAAGTTTTGTGTAGACTACAGAGGACTTAATTCTGTCACCAAGACAGATGCCCATCCCATTCCAAGGGCAGATGAATTGATTGACAAACTAGGTGCTGCCAGATACTTAAGTACTTTTGACTTGACAGCAGGGTACTGACAAATCAAAATGGCACCAGGAGCAAAAGAAAAGACAGCATTCTCCACACCTGATGGGCACTATCAGTTTACTGTTATGTCCTTTGGTTTAAAAAATGCCCCTGACACCTTCCAAAGGTTGGTGAATCAAGTCCTTGCGGGCTTGGAGTCCTTCAGTGCAGCTTATCTTGACGATATTGCTGTCTTTAGCTCCAGCTGGCAGGATCACCTGGTTCACCTGAAGAAGGTTTTGAAGGCCCTGCAAGCAGCAGGCTTCTCTATCAAGGCATCCAAATGTCAGATAGGGCAGGGAACTGTGGTTTACTTGGGACACCTTGTAGGTGTAGGACAAGTTCAGCCACTCCAACCCAAGATCCAGACTATTCTGGACTGGGTAGCGCCAAAAACCCAGACTCAAGTCAGGGCATTCCTTGGCTTGACTGGGTACTACAGGAGGTTTGTGAAGGGATATGGATCAATAGTGACACCCCTCACCGGACATACTTCCAGGAAGATGCCCAAGAAGGTAAACTGGACTGTAGAATGCCAACAGGCCTTTGACACCCTGAAACAAGCTATGTGCACAGCACCAGTTCTAAAAGCTCCAGATTACTCCAAGCAGTTCATTGTGCAGACTGATGCCTCTGAACATGGGATGGGGCAGTTTTGTCCCAAACAAATGATGATGGCCTTGACCAGCCTGTTGCTTTCACTAGCAGGAGGTTACTCCCCAGGGAGCAGCGTGGAATGCCATTGAGAGGGAGGCCTTTGCTGTGATTTGGCTCCTGAAAAAGCTGAGAGCATACCTCTTTGGTACTCACTTTGTAGTTCAAACTCACCACAGACCTCTCAGATGGCTAATGCAAATGAAAGGTGAAAATCCAAAACTGTTGAGGTTGTCCCTACAGGGAATGGACTTTATAGTGGAAAACAGACCTGGGGCTGCCCTTGCCAATGCAGATGACCTTTCCAGGTTCTTCCACTTAAAAAATGAAGACTCTCTTGGGAAAGTTTAGTCTCATCCTCTTTCATTTGGGGGGGGTTGTGTAAGGAAATGCCTCCTTGGCATGGTTACCCCTGACTTTTTGCCTTTGCTGATGCCAAGTTTAGATTTGAAAGTGTGCTGAGGCCTGCTAACCAGGCCCCAGCACCAGTGTTCTTTCCCTAAAACTGTACCTTTGTTTCCACAATTGGTACACCCTGGCATCCAGATAAGTCCCTTGTAACTGGTACCCCTGGTACCAAGGGCCCTGATGCCAGGGAAGGTTGATAAGGGCTGCAGCATGTCTTATGCCACAGTGGGGACCCCTCACTAAGCACAGACACACTGCTTGCCAGCTTGTGTGTGCTGGTGGGGAGAAAGTGACTAAGTCGACATGGCACTCCCCTCAGGGTGCCATGCAAATCTCACACTGCCTATGGCATAGATAAGTCACCCCTCTAGCAGGCCTTACAGCCCTAAGGCAGGGTGCACTATACCATAGGTGAGGGCATAGGTGCATGAGCACTATGCCCCTACAGTGCCCAACCAAAACCTTAGACATTGTAAGTGCAGGGTAGCCATAAGAGTATATGGTATGGGAGTCTGTCAAACACGAACTCCACAGCACCGTAATGGCTACCCTGAAAACTGGGAAGTTTGGTATCAAACTTCTCAGTACAATAAATGCACACTAATGCCAGTGTACATTTTATTGTGAAATACACCCCAGAGGGCATCTTAGAGATGCCCCCTGAAAACATATCCGACTTCCAGTGTGGGCTGACTAGTTTTGCCAGCCTGCCACACACCAGACATGTTGCTGGCCACATGGGGAGAGTGCCTTTGTCACTCTGTGGCTAATAACAAAGCCTGTACTGGGTGGAGGTGCTTCTCACCTCCCCCTGCAGGAACTGTAACACCTGGCGGTGAACCTCAAAGGCTCACCCCCTTTGTTACAGCGCCACAGGGCATTCCAGCTAGTGGAGATGCCCGCCCCCTCCGGCCACAGGCCCACTTTTGGCGGCAAGGCCGGAGGTGATAATGAGAAAAACAAGGAGGAGTCACTGGCCAGTCAGGACAACCCCTAAGGTGTCCTGAGCTGAGGTGACTCTGACTTTTAGAAATCCTCCATCTTGCAGATGGAGGATTCCCCCAATAGGATTAGGGATGTGCCCCCCTCCCCTCAGGAAGGAGGCACAAACAGGGTTTAGCCACCCTCAGGGCTAGTAGCCATTGGCTACTAACCCCCCAGACCTAAACACACCCCTAAATTGAGTATTGAGGGGCCCCCAGAACCAAGCAAGACAGATTCCTGCAACCTGAAGACGAAGAAGGACTGCTGAGCTGAAGCCCTGCAGAGAAGACGGAGACACCAACTGCTTTGGCCCCAGCCCTACCGGCCTGTCTCCCCACTTCGAGTAAAACTGCAACAGCGACGCGTCCCCCAGGGTCCAGCGACCTCTGAAGCCTCAGAGGACTACCCTGCATCTAAAAGGACCAAGAACTCCTGAGGACAGTGGCCCTTTTCCACAAAGACTGCAACTTTGCAACAAAGAAGCAACTTTTAAAGACCACACGTTTCCCGCCGGAAGCGTGAGACTTTCCACTCTGCACCCGACGCCCCCGGCTCGACCTGCCGAGAACCAACACTGCAGGGAGGACTCCCAGGCGACTGCAACCCTGTCAATAGCCAGAGTTGACCCCCCTGAGCCACCCCAGCGACACCTGCAGAGGGAATCCAGAGGCTCCCCCTGACCGTGACTGCCTGCTTCTAAGAACCTGACGCCTGGTAAAGACACTGCACCGCAGCCCCCAGGACCTGAAGGATCCGACCTCCAGTGCAGGAGCGACCCCCAGGTGGCCCTCTCCCTTGCCCTGGTGGTGGCTACCCCGAGGAGCCCCCCCCTTGCCTGCCTGCTTCGCTCCCATTGAAATCTACTGCAAATCCGATGCCTGTTTGCAATCTGCCCCCGGCCACCCCCGTGTCGCTGAGGGTGTACTTTATGTGCTGACTTGTGTCCCCCCCCTATGCCCTACAAAACCCCCCTGGTCTGCCCACCACAATCGCGGGTACTTACCTGCTGGCAGACTGGAACCGGGGCACCCCCTTCTCCATTGAAGTCTATGCGTTTTGGGCACCACTTTGACCTCTGCACCTGACCGGCCCTGAGCTGCTGGTGTGGTAACTTTGGGGTTGCCCTGAACCCTCAAGGGTGGGCTACTTTGGACCCAACTTTGAACCCTGTAGGTGGTTTACTAACCTGCAAAACTAACAAATACTTACCTCCCCCAGGAACTGTTGAAATTTGCACTGTCTAGTTTTAAAATAGCTTATTGCCATTTTTGCCAAACCTGTACATGCTATTTTGCTGATTCAAAGTTCCTATGATACCTGAGTGAAGTACCTTTCATTTAAAGTATTGAGTGTGTGTTCCTCATTTATTGCCTGTGTGTTTACAACAAATGCTTAACACTACCCTCTGATAAGCCTACTGCTCGACCACACTACCACAAAATAAAGCATTAGAATGATCTCTTTTTGCCACTGTCTTACCTCTAAGGGGAACCCTTGGACTCAGTGCATGCTATTTCTTACTTTGAAATAGTACATACAGAGCCAACTTCCTACATTGGTGGATCAGCGGTGGGGTACAAGACTTTGCATTTGCTGGACTACTCAGCCAATACCTGATCACACAACTAAATTCCAAACATTGTCATTAGAAACTGATTTTTGAAATTTGAGCTATTTTTCTAAATTTTTTAAAGTCCTGCTAGGGCCTTGTGTTAGTCCCTGTTAGCATTTCTTTTAGAGTTTAAAAGTTTTGTAAAAGTTTGAATTAAGTTCTAGAGGTAGTTTTAGATTCTTAAAAAGTATTCCAACTTTTAGAAACATAGGGGGTCATTACAACATTGGCGGTAAAAGCCGCTTACCACTGTGTAGAAGACTGCTAATACTCCGCTGCGGCAGCGGGAGACCGCCACAGCTATTATGACACACATCACGGAATCCGCCGAAATTCAGACACCCACACAATACCGCCACACCAGAGGTCAGCGATAAACATGCGGAATCAAATCCTCCACCTCCACGCCAACAGAAACAAGCCCATGCTATTACGACCCACGAATCCACGCAGCGGTCTTTCAACCGCGGTATTCCATTGGCGGTACACACCGCCGCTCTCAAAATAAACACACACCTCCAAAACACCGCCACATTGGACAATTACAAATACACACACCTGATACACATACACACACTACTCCCACACACCCAATACAATATAAAACACACACCCACATCACCCACAAACACCTACGACCACAATTTCGGAGAGAAGGTCAGAGAGAGACAGCACAGAATAGAGAATACCATCACACAGAGGCACACTACACCATCACCCACACAACATCCACGCACAAAACACCACATACCACTACACTCACCACACTCATCAACACATACACCACACCACACATCACACACAACACCCCATGTCACGCCAAAGACACACCTGCTTCTCCGAGGAGGAGCTCAGGGTCATGGTCGAGGAAATCATCAGGGTAGAGCCACAGCTATTTGGCTCACAGGTACAGTACACATCGATAGCCAGGAAGATGGCGCTATGGCAAAGAATAGTGGACAGGGTCAACGCTGTGGGACAGCACCCAAGAAATAGGGAGGACATCAGGAAGAAGTGGAACGACCTACGGGGGAAGGTGCGTTCCACGGTATCCAGGCACAACATCGCGGTGCAGCGGACTGGCGGCGGACCCCCACCTCCTCCCCCACAACTAACAACATGGGAGGAGCAAGTCTTGTCCATCTTGCATCCTGAGGGCCTCGCAGGAGTCGTTGGAGGAACGGACACTGGTAAGTCAAATTTCAACTATCATATCCCCCACCCTACCTGCATGCTATCACACACCCCCACCCTCACACCCTCCCCTATCACTCCAAATCCTCACCTATCTACCCATGACACCAACCACCCATCCCAACACCAAAACCTGCATGACCTAACTAAGCATGGATACCCATCACTAAAGCATGTCCACTGCACAGACCCACAACACCCCCCAACCATCACCACACAAGCTCCCACACAGGAATGCTTGCACTGGGGTACACGCACACCCAAACATTGCACACCATTACACACACACATGCAATAATCATGTACTTATACCCCGCAGGAACCCGAAGGAATGTCACCACACCAGAGGGTCCAGACAACACCACTCCACCCCCAGAAGAGGCCCACAGTGACGACAGCAGCTCTGCCCTACTGGATCCTGATGACCAGCCCGGACCATCGTCGGCCTCAGGACAGTCGGTTCCCCTTGCCTAGCCACAGCCCAACACCGAGCTGCCACCCTCTGGGAACACCAGCACAGCACCCACCCAGCGGGCCCATACCTCCCTACCCAGGACAGGTCAATCAGCGGTGTGTCCACCACTACAGGGCACCCAGGCGAACCCACCACCCCAACAACAACAGGGACCTGGGGGCAGTGGTAGTGGGCACACGGTCCAGGGGACGGAGGCACAGGAACACAGGGGAACTGGGAGGGCTGCTGTGCGACAGAGGGAGGACAGGCCAAGGGAACCTACTCTCAACGAGGCCCTCTCCTCCAACATGGGAGCATACCACCACTCCCAGGAGACGATGGCCACGGTCCTGGCCAAGTTGCAGGAGACCCTGCGTCTGCAGGAGGAGCAGTATTTGGGGTTCAGGGAGGAGCTCAGGACCATCAGCTCCACCCTGGGCACCATCGTAGGGGTGCTGACGGACATTCAAAAGACCTTGAGGGACACTGTGGCACTCCAAGGGGCTCCTGACACTAGCATGGACGACGAACTGCCCACCACCTCCGCCGGCGCTAGTGGACAGGACGCCCTGCCACAGGACCAACACACCAGCACCCCACCCCCTGCAGATGGAGAACCACCATGAAAGCGGTCCCTGAGATCCAGGAACAGGACAGAGCAAGATGGCAAGACCCCCGCCAGGAAATAAGACTACCCTGATTGTCCCCCCACTGTACCACTTTGTTACCCTGTCCACATTGGAACTGCCCCAGCTCCACTTTCAATGGCCAGATGTGCAATGTACCTGTGAGACTAATAGACTGGACTCTGCCATGGACATTCCTCCATCATGACCTATCCCCATTTCACAACCCCCCTACATTTTTATGCACTTCAATAAACACCCTTGAAACCTCAATAAGATTGGAGTCACTCAATAATTGTGAACTTTGTATTGTCAATTACAGTGTTAAAAAAGGTTACCCATTGGAAGGCCAACATACCAATGTCACACATCACAAGCCTTTCAAGGGTGCAAGCTGTTGACACGTAGGTTACCACATTACTGAAACTGAAATGGAAGGGGATAACTCAGTTAACAAATAGGGAGTGAAATGTAGGTACAGGATAGAGGTAGATGTGTGAAATTTAATATTATGTGATACATGAAATTGTACTCACCTGTGTCTCACTGAAAATATTGCTGTATGACTGACTCCCTGTTGTCGTTTTCTTCTTCATCAGCTTCATCCTCATCACTGTCCACAGGCTCCACAGGCTCCACAGCTGCTACAACACCATCATCTGGATCATCCTCCTGCAGAAAAGGCACCTGGCGTCGCAATGCCAAGTTATGGAGCATGGAGCAGGCGATGATGATGTTGCACACCTTCTTCGGTGAGTAGAATAGGGATCCACCTGTCATATGGAGGCACCTGAACCTGGCCTTAAGGAGGCCGAAGGTCCGCTCGATCACCCTCCTAGTCTGCCCATGGGCCTCATTGTACCGTTCCTCTGCCCTGGTCCTGGGATTCCTCACTGGGGTCAGTAGCCAGGAAAGGTTGGGGTAACCAGAGTCCCCCAATAGCCATACACGGTGCCTCTGGAGTTCACCCATCATATCAGGGATGCTGCTATTCCGCAGGATGTAGGCATCATGCACTGAGCCAGGGAACATAGCATTAACCTGGGAGATGTACTGGTCTGCCAAACACACCATCTGGACATTCATCGAATGATAATTCTTCCTGTTCCTGTACACCTGTTCATTCCTGCGGGGGGGACCAGAGCTACATGGGTCCCATCAATGGCACCTATGACGTTGGGGATATGTCCAAGGGCATAGAAGTCACCTTTAACTGTAGGCAAATCCTCCCCTGAGGGAAAACAATGTATCTCCTTACGTGTTTCAGCAGGGCAGACAACACTCTGGACAACTCGTTGGAAAACATAGGCTGGGACATCCCTGATGCCATGGCCACTGTTGTCTGAAATGACCCACTTGCAAGGAAATGGAGCACTGACAGCACCTGCACTAGAGGGGGTATTCCAGTTGGATGGCAGATTGGTGACATCAGGTCTGCCTCCAACTGGGTACATAGTTCCTGGATAGTGGCACGGTCAAACCGGTAGGTCGCGATGACATGTCGCTCTTCCATTGTCAACAGGTCCACCAGCGGTCGGTACACCGGAGGATTCCGCCATCTTCCAATATGTCCCAACTGACGGTGCCTATGAAGGACAACAGTGAAGAAACTGTCAGCATTCCTCCAGGTATGTACCCACAGTTACACACAAGACTACAACAGACAATTAACCCATCCGGGAAAGGTTTTGAGTGTAGGCCTCGGTATGTGTGACGCAGTAGTAATTGAAGCCATGTGGGCCCCTAAAATGGCGGCTGCCTGACCTCTAAACTGGGACAATGGAATTGTGGGGTAACTGCGCTGGCGTTGGACACCGTTGCGGTAGGCGGTCGTAGAGCGCGGCGCAATGCTGTATTGGTTAACAGTGGACCCTATGGGTCCCAGGAGCCAATGAACAGGTGCGCTGGCGGTGATGATGCACACCGCCGCGGACGTCACCGCCGCGGACGTCACCACCATTTTCTATCTCTTCAATCATTAGATACCTGACCTTCGACAGGAGAGGACCTACACTGCTAGTGCTGCTGTGACATCGGTCTGGAAGCAACGATGGCTGTTGCGTCTGGGGAAAGGACCCCTACCTTCACTGCACAGGAGTTGGAGAAACTTGTGGATGGGGTCCTCCCCCAGTACGCGCTACTCTACGGTCCTCCAGACCAACAGGTTAGTACACAGGGAGCACATTGGATGGGCTAGGCCTGGGTGGAGAGGGCTGGGTGGATGAGGGAAGGGGGAAGAGTACATAGAACAGTCATGCATGGAGAGGAATGGGCCACAGGGATAGATTTGGGAGGGGGCCAATTACAATGATGGTGCAGTAGGTAATGACTGTTCCTCTTTCCTTGTGCATGTCATGTAGGTCAGCGCCCACCAGAAGAGGGACATTTGGCGTGCCATCGCCAAGGAAGTCCAGACCCTGGGGGCCCACCAGAGACGGGGCACCCACTGCCGGAAGAGATGGGAGGACATTCGCCGCTGCAGCAAGAAGATGGCGGAGGCTCAGCTGGGGATGGCCTCCCAACGTGGGAGGGGTGCCCGTCGCACCATGACCCCCTGATGTTCAGGATCCTGGCGGTGGCCTACCCGGAGTTGGATGGGCGCTGAAGGACATCACAGCAGACACAAGGGGGTGAGTACAACCTCAGCCTATGGACTTTGCGTCCAGTGGAGCTGTCTGGGTGGGGGTGGTGGGCTGTGGGTGTCCCTAGGGCAGGGCGAGTTAGGTAGGCAAGGCCCCTACGTTATGTAGGCCATGTGGCACTCTACACCAGCTCTAAAATAAGCCAAATTGATGTATAGTTGCCCCTTTGCCATTCATGTGGGCAGATTTCTACCATTGCCATGTAGGCCATATCCCAGAAATTGTGCAGAGGGCAGGAGCACAGCGTCATGCAGGGGGCTGCTGCGTTTGTCTTGTCCGCCAACGGTAGCGGTATGCCATGCACTAAAACTCTCTTTCTTCTGTCTCCCCCCTTTTCCTGCTCTCCCTGTCCTTCTGTACATCAGCATCAACAGGCGGAGGTACAGTGGCACCGGAGCACGAGGGAGCTGCATCCCACATGGCCATGGAGGGCCACACCACAGACTCGGAATTCACCAGTGGGACGGAGGGCGAGGGGAAATTCACGTCGGCCACAGGATCACCAAACAGCGACACGGACTCGTCCGCCGATGGGAGTTCCCCTGTGGTGGTGGCACCATCTGTGAGCCCCACTTCTACAGGTACAGCCGCCACCTCCCCTATCAGCACCGCCCTCCCAGCAGCCCCTCAGCGTTCGCCCCGTGCCCGCTCACCCAGGAGGGTGGGCATCACCTTCGCCCCAGGCACCTCAGGCCCTGTCCCTGTCACCCCTGCTGCCCTCAGGGAGGAGGCCATTGACCTCCTCAGGTTACTCACTGTTGGGCAGTCTACCATTGTGAATGCCATCCAGGGTGTAGAACGAGAGTTGCAACACAGTAATGCATTCCTGGAAGGCATTCATTCTGGTCAGGCTGTCCTTCAGCGAACCCTGCAATCTCTGGCCTCAGCACTGATGGCAGCCATTGTCCCTGTGTCTAGCCTCCCCCCTCCAACTTCCTCCACCCAGACCCAATCCCCTGTACCCCAGCCCATCCCAAGCACACTTACAGACCAGCAGGCACACAAGTCAACACCCAAAAGTAGCTCAAGCAAACATAGGCACCACACACACCACAGGCACTCACACAAGCATCACACCCATACAGACACAGCAACATCCACTGTCTCCACTGTGTCCCCCTCCTCCTCTTCTCCCTCCTCCCTCCCAGTGTCGTCTACACACACACCTGCATGCACCACATCTACAGGCACTAGGACTCGCACCAGGACACCCAGCACCACAAGCCGCTCACCTGCACTCACCACCTCCACTGCCATTTACACGTCCCTTGTGTCCTCTCCCAGTGTGTCTGTGACGCCCCCTCCCAAAGTACCCAAACGCCGGCAATCACTCACCCAATATCCATCCACCTCACAACAGCCTCCAGTACCTGCACCCAAAACAGCTAAAGTGACACCTCCTACAACCACCTCCTCTTCCTCCACTCCCAGACCCCCTCCAGCTACCCATCCCAGTGTCCGTCAGAAACTGACCCTCTGTGAAATTGACTTTTTTGCCCCCACCTTCCCCCCTCCAGTTCATCAGTCCCGTCGTAGCACCTCAGCCAAAAAGCCTCCAGTACCAGTGGTGCGTGTAACAGGTTTTTGGAGTGCACCGTCCACCAGGGCAGGCAGTAGGACCCGGAGCCAACGCACTGTCAGCCCACCCCCTGTAAAGGCTCTGAAATTGGAGAGTGGACGACAGGACCGTGTCAAGACTCCTGGTGGGACAAAAAGTGAAATTGGATCGAAGGCGATTGGTGAGTCATCTGTAACTCCAAAGAAGGTGGGGAAGGTCCCGAGGAAGTCTCCCCAACCTGTTGTGAGTGTCACGGCGGAGAAGTGTGCCATCATTTCTGGTGGTCCAAACACAACCGCGAGCACCGTTGTTACTGGTCCAGAAACCACAGCCAGAGTCATAGGCCAGGAGGGCCAAAGTGTCGTTACTGGTCAGGAGACCACCGCCAGAGTCATAGCCCAGGAGGGCCCAAGTATCGTTACTGGTCCAGAAACCACCGCCAGAGTCATAGCCCAGGAGGGCCAAAGTATTGTCACTGGTCAGGAGACCACCGCCAGAGTCATAGCCCAGGAGGGCCCAAGTATCGTTACTGGTCAGGAGACCACCGCCAGAGTCATAGCCCAGGAGGGCCAAAGTGTTGTTACTGGTCCAGAAACCACCGCCAGAGTCATAGCCCAGGAGGGCCAAAGTATCGTCTGTGGTCAGGAGACCACCGCCACCGCCGGAGTCATAGCCCAGGAGGGCCCAAGTATCGTCACTGGTCAGGAGACCACCGCCAGAGTCATAGCCCAGGAGGGCCCAAGTATCGTTACTGGTCAGGAGACCACCGCCAGAGTCATAGCCCAGGAGGGCCCAAGTATCGTTACTGGTCAGGAGACCACTGCCACCGCCGGAGTCAGTGTCCAGGAGGGTCCAGAATCCCACAGCCCGCTGGGCAATGATGAAACGTCAAGCCACACACCAACGTCCAGTATGGAGTTCGTCATGCCACACACCAACGTCCAGTATGGAGTTCGTCATGCCACACACCAATGTCCAGTGTGGAGTTCGTCATGCCACACACCAAAGTCCAGTGTGGAGTTTGTCATGCCACACACCAATGTCCAGTGTGGAGTTGGTCATGCCACACACCAATGTCCAGTGTGGAGTTCGTCATGCCACACACCAATGTCAAGTATAGAGTTCGTCATGCCATACACCAATGTCCGTACCAGAACCGCCATGTCAAAACACCGCTGAACAGGGCAAAGACCGCCATGGTGAAGACTGCTGAACAAGGCCAAGACCGGCATGGCAAAGCACCGCTGAACAGGTCAAAGACCGCCATGGTGAAGACCGCTGAACAAGGCCAAGGCCAAGACCGCCATGGCAAAGCACCGCTGAACAGGGCAAAGACCGCCATGGTGAAGACCGCTGAAAAAGGCCAAGACCGCCATGGCAAAGCACCGCTGAACAGGGCAAAGACCGCCATGGTGAAGACCGCTGAACAGGGCAAAGACCGCCATGGTGAAGACCGCTGAACAAGGCCAAGACCGCCATGGCAAAGCACCGCTGAACAGGCCAAAGACTGCCATGGTGAAGACCGCTGAACAGGGCAAAGACTGCCATGGTGAAGACCGCTGAACAGGCCAAAGACCCATGTGGGTATGAATAGTCCGGCACATCAGGCATCGTTCTCCCATGTGCAGCTGGGACTGTGACAGGACATGTACTTTCACGGGGAGACTCATCCAGTCTGGGCACCAGTCCCACCCAGTACCAGTAGAGAACTGCATCTACTTGCGAAGATGTGGCTTTGCACTCCCCAGGATGGCACAGTGGGCAAATCACCCACTGTAAAAACTTGAGAGACTGTGGCTTTGCACTCCCCAGGATGGCCCAGTGGGCAACCCACCCACTGTAAAGACTTGAGAGACTGTGGCTTTGCACTCCCCAGGATGGTATAGTGGGCAAACCACCCACTGTAAAGACTTAAGAGACTGTGGCTTTGCACTCCCCAGGATGGCAAAGTGGGCAACCCACCCACTGTAAAGACTTGAGAGACTGTGGCTTTGCACTCCCCAGGATGGCCCAGTGGGCAACCCACCCACTGTAAAGACTTGAGAGACTGTGGCTTTGCACTCCCCAGGATACACCAATGGGCATGGAGCCCCGTCGTTGATCTGGCTTCGCATTCATGTGGCTGAGGTGCCCCCACCTTCCCTTCCCCCTGAGGTGCCTGTAGTGTTTCAATCTGATGCCCCGGCAGTGTCCTCTCGGATTTTGGTCAGGTATCTATTGTGGGCCTCGCCCATGCATTTTTGGACTGTTTGTGCACGGACATTGTTGTGTACATATCTGCACTACTTCTTGTATAGTACATTTATTTTTGACAGATTTCGTGATATATATCAGTATATTTTTTTATGAGTAGTATATTGGCACAATACAAAGTTTGACCGCAATTCGCTTTGTGTTTTCATTCTTCCGGAGGGATTGTGGGTTGTTACTGTGATTTTTGTGACTGCATTGGTATGTATGTTGCGATATGCGAGGGTGGGGGTGGGGGTGTTTGGTGGGTGTCCCCCTAACTTTTGCCTCCCCCCTCCCCCGTGTCGTAGGTGCAGTACTCACCGGTATGTTCTGCGCCTACGTCGCTGTTGGTCGTAGATGAGCAGGAATGCAAGGGCTGGGAGTATTTGAAGTTCAGGCTCCATGGTGTCCTCGTTCCTCGTGGGATGTGTTGAGGTGAGCGTTTTCCCATTGCAAAAGCTGTTTCTGCCGTGTTTTTATCCACGGTGAATCCGCCCCGGAAAAGGTGGCGGATTGGTGTGTTGTGATAGTGTGGGCGGTACATTGTCTTCCGCCTGTCTGTTGGCGGTGTCCGCCGCGCTGTTTGTCTGTACCGCCGTGGCGGGCGGTGTGTTAAAGTGTCTGTCTTAGTTGGCGGTTTCTGCCAGGGTCGTAATTCCCTTTTTTTGCCCGCCGGCCTGTTTGCGGTATTACCGCAGCTTTAACACCGTCCGCCAGGTTTGTAATGACCCCCATAATGTCTGCTGCAGAAGAGATAGTGATGGAACTCAACCTCACCCCCTACCTGCATCTTAGGATGTCAGAGTTTAGGTCTCTCTGCAAAATCAAAAAGATAAAGACTGGTTCAAACCCTACCAAAGTACAGCTCCAGGAGCTTTTGGCAGAGTTTGCTAAAAACAACCCTTCTGATGATATCTTCACAGGGGGGAAGCTAGTGATGAAGAGGGAAATTTCCCACCCGCTCTCCTAGTTAGGGAGCCCAGGGTTTCTCCAACCCTGACTCCAGAAGTGATAGTCAGAGATGTTGCTTCTCAGAGATGTTGCTTCTCTCACAAGAGAGTCCAACAGCTCTGCAAGCATTGAGGGCAGCCTCAATGAAGATGACCTCCTGCTAGCCAGGTTAGCCAAAAGATTGGCTTTGGAAAGACATATCCTAGCCATAGAAAGGGAAAGACAAGAGATGGGCTTAGGTCCCATCAATGGTGGCAGCAACATAAATAGGGTCAGAGATTCTCCTGACATGTTGAAAATCCCTAAAGGGATTGTAACTAAATATAAAGATGGTGATGACATCACCAAATGGTTCACAGCTTTTGAGAGGGCTTGTGCAACCAGAAACGTAAACAGATCTCACTGGGGTGCTCTCCTTTGGGAAATGTTTAATGGAAAGTGGAGGGATAGACTCCTCACACTCCCTGGAAAAGATGCAGAATCCTATGACCTCATGAAGGCTACCCTGATTGAGGGCTTTGGATTCTCAACTGAGGAGTACAGGATTAGGTTCAGGGGGGCTCAAAAATCCTCGAGCCAGACCTGGGTTGATTTTGTTGACTTCTCAGTCAAAACACTGGATGTTTGGGTTCATGGCAGTGGTGTAAATGATTATGATGGGCTGTATTTGTGAAAGTACACCTGTTAAGTAATTGTTTCAATGATAAACTGCATCAGCATCTGGTAGACCTAGGACCAATTTCTCCCCAAGAATTGGGAAAGAAGGCGGACCATTGGATCAAGACTAGGGTGACCAAGACTTCCACAGGGGGTGACCAAAAGAAAGGGGTCACAAAGACTCCCCAGGGGAAGAGTATTGAGACATCCAAGGGAAAAAGTAAAGAGTCTACTACAGGGCCCAAAAAACCTGCTCAGGAAGGAGGGTCCAAAGCCTTTTCACAATCCAATTTTGGGTACAAGGGTAAAAACTTTGATCCCAAGAAGGCCTGGTGTCGTAGCTGTAATCAGCAGGGACACCAAACTGGAGACAAGGCCTGTCCCAAGAAAGGTTCCACTTCAAACTCTACTCCAGCTAACACTGGAATCGCCAGTCTCCAGGTGGGATCAACAGTGTGCCCAGAGCAAATCAGGGTTCACACTGAAGCTACATTAGTCTCTGAGGGTGGGGTGGACTTAGCCACACTGGCTGCCTGCCCCCCTAATATGCAAACATACAGGGAGCAACTCTTAATTAATGGGACTAGTGTAGAAGGCCTGAGGGATACATGTGCCAGTGTCACCATGGTGACAGAGAACTGGTTTCCCCTGGTCAATACCTGGCTGGACAAACTTATCCAGTCACCAACGCTGCCAATCAGACTAAAGTACATCCCATGGCTATGGTAATTTTATAGTGGGGAGGGGTTAATGGCCTGAAACAGGTTGTGGTCTCCTCAAATATCCCTGTAGACTGTTTGCTTGGAAATGACCTGGAGTCCTCAGTATGGGCTGAGGTAGAACTCAAAACCCATGCAGCCATGCTGGGTATCCCTGAATTGGTGTGTGACAAGACAAGGGCACAGTGCAAGGCTCAGGGTGAAAAAGTGGTGTTGGAGCCTGGAATAATGGCCCAACCCTCCAAGACAAAAGGTAAGAAGACTGGGGAACCAGCTTCAACACAACAAAAGAAAAAGAACCTCTCTTCCCAGGAAGAAGTTCTGCTCTCTGAGAGAACTGAGCCCATGGAGTTGAAACCTTATCAGGTTGAACTCTTAGGCCCAGGGGGACCCACAACGGAACAGTTGTGTAAGGGGCAAGAAACATGTCCCTCTCTTGAAAGCTTTAGGCAGCAAGCTGCTGAAGAGACCAAAGGAAAAATCATTGGAACACATAGGGGGTCATTCTGACCCTGGCGGTCATGGACCGCCAGGGCCAACGACCGTGGGAGCACCGCCAACAGGCTGGCGGTGCTCCCATGGGCATTCTGACCGCGGCGGTACAGCCGCGGTCAGAAACGGAAAACCGACGGTGTCCCGCCGGTTTTCCGCTGCCATGGGGATTTCGACCCCCTTACCACCAGCCTGGTTCTGGCAGTTTTGACTGCCAGAACCTGGCTGGCGGTAACGGGTGTTGTGGGGCCCCTGGGGGCCCCACTAAGATTTTCAGTGTCTGCATAGCAGACACTGAAAATCGCGACGGGTGCAACTGCACCCGTCGCACCCTTCCCACTCCGCCGGCTCCATTCGGAGCCAGCTTCCTCGTGGGAAGGGGTTTCCCGCTGGGCGGCCGGGCGGCCTTCTGGCGGTCGCCCGCCCGCCCAGCGGGAAACTCAGAATACCCGCGACGGTCTTTTGACCGCGCAGCGGTATTCTGGAGGTTCCAGCCAGGCCGCCGGCTTCCGCCGCTGGCCGGGGTCAGAATGACCCCCATAGAGTCTATTGGGAAGATGGACTCCTCTACACTGAGGCAAGAGATCCCAACCCTGGTGCCACTAGGAGAGTGGTAGTGCCTCAGGAGTTTAGAGAGTTCATTCTAAGCTTAGCTCATGATATTCCACTTGCTGGGCATTTGGGACAAACCAAGACTTGGGAGAGGTTAGTTAACCATTTCTATTGGCCCAACATGTCCCAGAAGGTAAAGGAGTTTTGTGTCTCCTGTACCACCTGTACTACCTGTCAAGCCGGTGGTAAGACAGGTGGACACCAAAAGGCCCCCATCATTCCACTTTCAGTGGTGGGGGTCCCCTTTGAAAGAGTGTGTGTGGGTCCACTTGAACCTCCCACAGCCTCAGGGAACCAGTATATTCTAGTGGTGGTGGATCATGCCACTAGGTACCCTGAAGCAATTCCCCTTAGGTCCACTACTGCCCCTGCAGCAGCTAAAGCACTCATTGGTATCTTTACCAGAGTGGGATTTCCTAAGGAGATGGTGTCTGACAGGGGTACCAACTTCATGTCAGCATACCTGAAGCATATGTGGAATGAGTGTGGAGTGACTTACAAATTCACTACACCATACCATCCACAAACCAATGGCCTTGTAGAAAGATTTAACAAGACATTGAAAGGCATGATCATGAGGCTCCCTGAAAAGCTCAAAAGGAGATGGGATGTCCTCTTGCCATGTCTGCTTTTCGCCTACAGAGAGGTGCCTCCGAAGGGAGTAGGGTTTTCCCCCTTTGAACTTCTGTTTGGCCATCCTGTAAGGGGACCACTAGCTCTTGTAAAAGAAGGCTGGGAGAGACCTCTTCATGATCCTAAACAAGATATAGTGGACTATGTACTAGGCCTACGCTCCAGGATGGCCGACTACATGGAAAAGGCAATCAAAAACCTTGAGGCCAGCCAACAACTCCAGAAGATGTGGTATGACCAAAAGGCTGCTATGGTTGAGTTTCAGTCAGGGCAGAAAGTCTGGGTTCTGGAGCCTGTGGCTCCCAGGGCACTTCAGGACAGATGGAGTGGCCCTTAGCCAGTGATAGAAAGAAAGGGTCAGGTCACCTACCTGGTAGACCTAGGCACTAGCAGGACCCCCAAAAGGGTGATCCATGTGAACCGCTTCAAACTCTTTCATGACAGGGCAGATGTGAATCTGTTGATGGTAACAGATGAGGACCAGGAAGCTGAGAGTGAACCTCTCCCTGATCTCCTCTCCACAGACCCTAAAGATGGCTCAGTAGATGGAGTGATCTATTCAGACACCCTCTCTGGCCAACAGCAATCTGACTGTAGGAAGGTCTTACAACAGTTTGCTGAGCTCTTTTCCCTAACCCCTGGTCAGACACACCTGTGTACCTATGATGTGGACACAGGTGACAGCATGCCTGTCAAAAACACAATTTTCAGACAGTCTGACTAAGTTAAGGAAAGCATCAAAGTGGAAGTCCACAAGATGCTGGAATTGGGAGTCATTGAGCACTCCGACAGCCTCTGGGCTAGCCCAGTGGTCTTAGTTCCCAAACCTCACACCAAGGATGGAAAGAGAGAGATGAAGTTTTGTGTGGACTACAGAGGACTTAATTCTGTCACCAAGACAGATGCCCATCCCATTCCAAGGCAGATGAATTGATTGACAAACTAGGTGCTGCCAGATACTTAAGTACCTTTGACTTGACAGCATGGTTCTGGCAAATCAAAATGGCACCAGGAGCAAAAGAAAAGACAGCATTCTCCACACCTGATGGCCACTATCAGTTTACTGTTATGCCCTTTGGTTAAAGAATGCCCCTGCCACCTTCCAAAGGTTGGTGAATCAAGTCCTTGCTGGCTTGGAGTCCTTTAGTGCAGCTTATCTTGACGATATTGCTGTCTTTAGCTCCAGCTGGCAGGATCACCTGGTCCACCTGAAGAAGGTTTTGAAGGCCCTGCAAGCAGCAGGCCTCTCTCTCAAGGTATCCAAATGCCAGATAGGGCAGGGAACTGTGGTTTACTTGGGACACCTTGTAGGTGGAGGCCAAGTTCAGCCACTCCAACCCAAGATCCAGACTATTCTGGACTGGGTAGCGCCAAAAAAACAGACTCAAGTCAGGGCATTCCTTGGCTTGACTGGTTACTACAGGAGGTTTGTGAAGGGATATGGATCAATAGTGACACCCCTCACCAAACTTACCTCCAAGAATATGCCCAAGAAGGTAAACTGGACTGTAGAATGCCAACAGGCCTTTGACACCCTGAAACAAGCTATGTGCACAGCACCAGTTCTAAAAGCTCCAGATTACTCCAAGCAGTTCATTGTGCAGACTGATGCCTCTGAACATGGGATAGGGGCAGTTTTGTCCCAAACAAATGATGATGGCCTTGACCAGTCTGTTGTTTTCATTAGAAGGAGGTTACTCCCCAGGGAGCAGCGTTGGAATGCCATTGAGAGGGAGTCCTTTGCTGTGATTTGGTCCCTGAAGAAGCTGAGACCATACCTCTTTGGTACTCACTTTGTAGTTCAAACTGACCACAGACCTCTCAGATGGCTAATGCAAATGAAAGGTGAAAATCCAAAACTGTTGAGGTGGTCCCTACAGGGAATGGACTTTATAGTGGAACACAGAACTGGGACTTCCCTTGCCAATGCAGATGACCTTTCCAGGTTCTTCCACTTAGAAAATAAAGACTCTCTTGGGAAAGGTTAGTCTCATCCTCATGTCATTTGGGGGTGGGGTTGTGTAAGGAAATGCCTCCTTGGCATGGTTACCCCCTGACTTTTTGCCTTTGCTGATGCCAAGTTTTGATTTGAAAGTGTGCTGAGACCTGCTAACCAGGCCCCAGCACCAGTGTTCTTTCCCTAAAACTGTACCTTTGTTTCCACAATTGGCACACCCTGGCATCCAGATAAGTCCCTTGTAACTGGTACCCCTGGTACCAAGGGCCCTGATGCCAGGGAAGGTCTCTAAGGGCTGCAGCATGTCTTATGCCACCCTGGGGACCCCTCACTCAGCACAGACACACTGCTTGCCAGCTTGTGTGTGCTGGTGGGGAGAAAATGACTAAGTCAACATGGCACTCCCCTCAGGGTGCCGTGCCAACCTCACACTGCCTATGGCATAGATAAGTCACCCCTCTAGCAGGCCTTACAGCCCTAAGGCAGGGTGCACTATACCATAGGTGAGGGCATAGGTGCATGAGCACTATGCCCCTACAGTGCCCAAGCAAAACCTTAGACATTGTAAGTGCAGGGTAGCCATAAGAGTATATGATCTGGAAGTCTGTCAAACACGAACTCCACAGCACCGTAATGGCTATAATGAAAACTGGGAAGTTTGGTATCAAACTTCTCAGGACAATAAATGCACACTGATGCCAGTGTACATTTTATTGTGAAATACACCCCAGAGGGCATCTTAGAGATGCCCCCTGAAAACATACCCGACTTCCAGTGTCGGCTGACTAGTTTTGCCAGCCTGCCACACACCAGACATGTTGCTGGCCACATGGGGAGAGTGCCTTTGTCACTCTGTGGCTAATAACAAAGCCTGTACTGGGTGGACGTGCTTCTCTCATTCCCCTGCAGGAACTGTAACACCTGGCGGTGAGCCTCAAAGGCTCACCCCCTTTGTTACAGCGCCACAGGGCATTCCAGCTAGTGGAGATGCCCGCCCCCTCCGGCCACGGCCCCACTTTTGGCAGCAAGGCCGGAGGAGATAATGAGAAAAACAAGGAGGAGTCACTGGCCAGTCAGGACAACCCCTAAGGTGTCCTGAGGTGAGGTGACTCTGACTTTTAGAAATACTCCATCTTGCAGATGGAGGATTCCCCCAATAGTATTAGGGGTGTGCCCCCCTCCCCTCAGGGAGGAGGCACAAAGAGTGTGTAGCCACCCTCAGGGCTAGTAGCCATTGGCTACTAACCCCCCAGACCTAAACACACCCCTAAATTGAGTATTTAGGGGCCCCCAGAACCAAGCAAGACAGATTCCTGCAACCTGAAGACGAGGAAGGACTGCTGACCTGAAGCCCTGCAGAGAAGACAGAGACACCAACTGCTTTGGCCCAGCCCTACCGGCCTGTCTCCACACTTCGAGAAAAACTGCAACAGTGACGCGTCCCCCAGAGTCCAGTGACCTCTGAAGCCTCAGAGGACTACCCTGCATCTAAAAGGACCAAGAACTCCCGAGGACAGCGGCCCTGTTCCACAAAGACTGCAACTTTGCAACAAAGAAGCAACTTTTAAAGACCACACGTTTCCCGCCGGAAGCGTGAGACTTTCCACTCTGCACCCAACGCCCCCGCTCGACCTGCAGATAACCAACACTGCAGGGAGGACTCCCAGGCAACTGCGACCCTGTCAGTAGCCAGAGTTGACCCCCCTGACCCCCCCCAGCGACGCCTGCAGAGTGAATCCAGAGGCTTCCCCTGACCACGACTGCCTGTTTCTAAGAACCCAATGCCTGGTGAAGACACTGCACCCGCAGCCCCCAGGACCTGAAGGATCCGACCTCCAGTGCAGGAGCGACCCCCAGGTGGCCCTCTCCCTTGCCCAGGTGGTGGGTACCTCGAGGAGCCCCCCCCTTGCCTGCCTGCTTCGCTCCCATTGAAATCTACTGCAAACCCGACGCCTGTTTGCACTCTGCCCCCGGCCGCCCCCGTGCCGCTGAGGGTGTACTTTTTGTGCTGACTTGTGTCCCCCACGGTGCCCTACAAAACCCCCCTGGTCTGCCCTCCGAAATCGCGGGTACTTACCTGCTGGCAGACTGGAACCAGGGCACCCCCTTCTCCATTGAAGTCTATGCGTTTTGGGCACCACTTTGACCTCTGCACCTGATCGGCCCTGAGCTGCTGGTGTGGTAACTTTGGGGTTGCCCTGAACCCCCAACGGTGGGCTACTTTGGACCCAACTTTGAACCCTGTAGATGGTTTACTTACCTGCAAAACTAACAAATACTTACCCCCCCCCCAGGAACTGTTGAAATTTGCAGTGTCTAGTTTTAAAATAGCTTATTGCCATTTTTGCCAAACTGTACATGCTATTTTGCTGATTCAAAGTTCCTATGATACCTGAGTGAAGTACCTTACATTTAAAGTATTGATTGTAAATCTTGAACCTGTGGTTCTTAAAATAAACTAAGAAAATATATTTTTCTATATAAAATCCTATTGGTCTGGAATTGTCTTTGCATGTGTGTTTCTCATTTATAGCCTGTGTGTGTACAACAAATGCTTAACACTACCCTCTGATAAGCCTACTGCTCGACCACACTACCACAAAATAGAGCATTAGAATTATCTCTTTTTGCCACTATCTTACCTCTAAGGGGAACCCTTGGACTCTGTGCATGCTATTTCTTACTTTGAAATAGTACATACAGAGCCAACTTCCTACAGTAAGTCACCCCTCTAGCAGGCCTTTTGGCTCTAAGGCAGGGTGCTCCATTATATATGTGAGGGCATAGCTGCATGAACAATATGCCCCCACTTTGTCCTTGCTAAATCTAGGACATAGTGAGTGAACAGAGCAGCCATTTTATTCCCCAGCTACATAATGGCCACTCTGCACCCTGGGTTGATTGGTATCAAACAACTCAGAATATTAAATCCAAACTGATACCAGTATTGGATTTAACCTGAAATGTATCCTGGGGCCACCTTAGAGGTGCCCCGTGCAAAAGCTAACCCTAACTTGCAGAGTTGCTGGCTGGGTCCATTCAGCTGCCACTCCAGAGCAGCCATTTTTCTGTATGTACTGGGCACTGGTCCAACATGAGTTCCCCAGCTACATAATGACCACTCTGCACCCTGGGTTGATTGGTATCAAACAACTCAGAATATTAAATCCAAACTGATACCAGTATTGGATTTAACCTGAAATGTATCCTGGGGCCACCTTAGAGGTACACGTTGCAAAAGCTAACTCTAACTGGCAGAGTTTCTGGCTGGTTCCATCCAGCTGCCACTCCAGACAGCTAATATACAAACCTGGGGGAGAGCCCTGGCTCTCTGGATTGTAAGACAATGCCCTTCCTGGGTAGAGAAGCTTATACCCCCTCCCTCAGTAATGTGCAACACCCTGGTGGTGGGCTTCAAAGGGCTACGGCCCATGGAACTCAAGCCTGCAGGCCTGCTGCTAACAGAAGAGAGCTTCCCTCTTTGCAAACCCCCACTTTTGGCGGGAGCAAAGGTGGGAAACCAGACGAAGGGTAGGAGAAGTGGCCTCACTGAGCATGCACCAAACCTAAGTGCTTGCATGCGAAGTGGACCCTCTTATTCAGTTTTCTCCATCTTGGAATGGAGAAAAACAGTCAATGAGGTTTAGGGAAGTGGTCACTATAGTGGGTGCGGCCACCCAAGGTTAAGTGCCCCGTTGGACACTTCTAGGTTCTCCCTAAAGTGCCCACTAAATTCAGTATTTAGTGGGCTCCCCTAGACCAAGATTTTATATTTGAAAAGGATTCCCAGAAGAGGAGAAGACCAGCAACAGAGAAACTGCCAGGGCGAAACCAGGACCTGCTGCACCAGAAGAGGCGCCAAGACCCCTGCTTGCTGCACCAGATTCCCCACAATCATGACAGCAGAGGAGCTGAACACTGGACCGAGCCCAAGAAACCCAGGGGACCTCCAGGCTTCAAGGATCACCACAGATCTCCCTCCTGAGTGGAGGCACCACTCAAGATAAGCAAGTAAACTGCAATTGACCAAGAAACCAGTGAGGGACACTTCACTGAATTGCCGATATCTCCGTGACCGGAAGTCACAGCTGGACCAAACGACAGACAGACAGCAGTCCCAAAGTGCCCCCCAACTGTACCAAGTTTGGTGGTGCTGTGAGCCCCAGTGGCCGAGACCGAGCGATACCCTGGGTCCTATTCAGCTGACATTGGACCAGGAGTAAACTAGCTCCCCCCAAGCTGACAAATGATGAGGAGAAATGCGCAGTCAACGGACTTCAGGAACACCCTGGACCTCTGAACAGAGTGCCCCCGTTGTCCTGTAAGCGGCCCTCAAACAGATTTACCTCCAGCAGAATCCGTTGCGCACAACATCCAAGACCTCCAAAATGCCCTGCACCTGGCAGCCCTGGGTCTTGCATCATGGGATCTGTTGTGTGCCCTGGGTCCCCAACCTCTTGTGACCTCGACAGCCAAATAGGACCCCCAGGCACCACTTTAGATTTGCAAACCAGCTCCTTTTCGAAGTGGCCCATCCAGGTGGCCCTATGCCTGTGCCAAGAACTTTTACAATACTGCTCCCACAGGAACTGGGAGCTGCCTGAGGCTCTCCAGCTGGCACGAGGTGCCCACTGACCACTGTGGCCTCCCTAAAAAAGAAAAAACTGGAACCTCAACAGTGTGATTTTTAATGCATTTTTAAAAGTGACTGCCTATTGATTCCAATGGTGCGTAATTACGCATAGAAAGACTAACTTTGCTAAAACTTTAAAAAGTCATAACAAGAAAAGTACTTAACCTTTTCTAAAGACTTTGGTCTTAAAAATTATATAAAAGTCTGAAGTAATTTTAAAGTTCTGGTCTCGAGTTATTCATTGAGTGTGTGTGGTGCATGATTGGATTTGTGAGTACAGCAAATACTTAGCACATCTACTGGATTAGCCTATCTACTTGACCAGCTACCTTAAAATTAGAGCATTAGGTGGTCTGATTTTTACTCCTGGAAGCTAACATGTAGTTGTCTGGACCTTCTGCATAGTGTACTTAGTTTTGTACATTACATAGAGGGCCAGACTCCAATACAGTGTGACAACAGTGAGAAGTCACCTGGTGTCTGAAGAGTAGGTAGATCCCCATGCACTTCACCAAGTAGTTGCAGTAGACAACTCAGATTTCTTGTGCAGAGTGGCACAAGTTCCCTTTGAATGAGGGGATCTCAGGTGCCTTGAGAGTAGCTGTGAGTACAACCATGTCTGTAGATAGTCTGCTTGGCAATGACCTGGAGAATTCCCCTTGGAAGGAGGTAGAATATAGGTTTCACTTGGAGATGTTGAGTCTGCCAGGTGTGTGTGTGTCCACCTGGTCAATGGCAGCCCATCATGGTGATCGGAAGGCCCTGGAGCCTGAAAGAGTGGCCCAGGTGTCTGCCAGAATGAGAAAGGGCAAGGTGTGTGAGAAACTCACCCGAGATGTTCCCACGGTCCTGGATGAGGCTGAACCTAAGGGGGACACCCAAGAGCCTACAGGGGGAAAGGTGGCTGAATAAGGGGGGGTACCCGAGGTGACTCAGAGGCAGCAGGAAGGGGGACCCCCAGGGAAGCATTCTGTGAGGCACAGAAAACATGCCCCATTCTAGAGGGTTTGTGGCAGCAGTCTGCAGGCCAGGCATCTGGCAGGGAGTCTGTTTCACCCTTGGTTTATTGGGAGGATGGCCTCCTATATAGCAAGCCTAAGGCTTCTGAGCCTGGGGCAGCCCGTGTTCTCATGTACCCCAGTGGTATAGAGCCTTCCTACTGGGTCTAGCTCATGATGTGCCTTTAGCAGGACATTTGGGGCAGGAAAAGACCTTTGAATGCTTTGTCATCCACTTTTACTTGCTCCAAATGCGCAGGCACTCTGATGCGCATTGTAGGTGTTGCCAGATTTGTCAGGCCAGTGGCAAGAGTGGCGGGAAATTTAAGGCTCCCATCCAACCTTTTCCTGTAGTCAGCATCCCGTTTGAAAGTGTTGTTATTGATATTGTGGGGCCTCTGGATCCCAAGACAACCATGGGCAACATGTTTATCCTGGTCTTAGTGGACCATACCACCCAGTACCCGGAGCTACACCTCTGAGGTCAATCACATCCCCTGTAGTTGGACGTGCACTGATGTTTTTTTTAATCTGTATAGTGTTCCCCAAGGAGGTGGTATCAGACAGGGGCTACCAACTTCATATCCACATATATGAAGTCTCTGTGGAGGGAGTGTGGGTGACCTACAAGTTCACCGCTCCTTACCACCCCCAAGGAAATGGTCTGGTTGAGAGATTCAACTGCACCTTGAAAGACAGGAATGTGAGCCTATCAGAGCCCTTCAGGCGTAAGTGGGACTTCCTATTGCCATGCCTTCTGTTTGCTTATAGGGACGTGCCACAAAAGCGACTTGGTTTTAGCCCCCTTAAATTGTTGTATGGGCACTGCTAGAAATGGGTTTTCTGGTTGGCTAGGGTATGCACCTAGGCCAGGCAGAACCCACCCACTTTAATCAGAGTGAGGGAGTTACACACTCATGATAACCCAGCTCACGCCCTTGATGGCTTGGCACGAGCATTCAGGCCTATCCTAGAGGCAATGTGTAAAGCGTTGCACAACACACACAACACACATAATGCACTATCCACACCACAAAGGAAACACAACACCAAGTTATATAACAATAAACTGTATTGTCTACGACATCATTAGACCAAACACAACATGTCATTGATGCCCTGCTACCCAAGCAGTTGTCAGAACATTATACAGTACTGCTACTCTGCTGCAACCAGCAGTAGTCACATATAACACATAGGTTACTCATTATTCCGCAACATAAGCAGTAGTCAGGAAAAACATTACTACAATTAAGCATATGTCACAAAAGCCTCATAAATGACCATGCTAGGAATATCAGGACACTCATGACATGACATAAGTATATATTGGCATAAATTCCCATAACAGGAACTTTAGCAAACATATGGCAAGTTATAGGAATCATATTAGCATACATGTCCATAACATTAGCAAACACATCAGATAATGGCCCTCATTACGACCCTGGCGGTTGGCGGAGAAGTGGCGGTTGTAGGAGGCTGGACTGGCTTGTAGTGAGTACCAAGGGGTACTTGCACCTTGCACCAGGCCCAGTTATCCGTTATTAGTGTATAGGGTGTCTAGCAGCTTAGGCTGATAGATAATGGTAGCTTAGCAGAGCAGCTTAGGCTGAACTAGGAGACGTGTGAAGCTACTACAGTACCACTTAGTGTCATATGCACAATATCATAAGAAAACACAATACACAGTTATACTAAAAATAAAGGTACTTTATTTTTATGACAATATGCCAAAGTATCTTAGAGTGTACCCTCAGTGAGAGGATAGGAAATATACACAAGATATATATACACAATAGCAAAAATATGCAGTATAGTCTTAGAAAACAGTGCAAACAATGTATAGTTACAATAGGATGCAATGGGGAAACATAGGGATAGGGGCAACACAAACCATATACTCCAAAAGTGGAATGCGAACCACGAATGGACCCCAAACCTATGTGACCTTGTAGAGGGTCACTGGGACTATTAGAAAATAGTGAGAGTTAGAAAAATAACCCTCCCCAAGACCCTGAAAAGTGAGTGCAAAGTGCACTAAAGTTCCCCTAAGGACAAAATAGTCGTGTTAGAGGAATAATGCAGGAAAGACACAAACCAGCAATGCAACAACTGTGGATTTCCAATCTAGGGTACCTGTGGAACAAGGGGACCAAGTCCAAAAGTCACAAGCAAGTCGGAGATGGGCAAATGCCCAGGAAATGCCAGCTGCGGGTGCAAAGAAGCTTCGACTGGACAGAAGAAGCTGAGGTTTCTGCAGGAACGAAAAGGGCTAGAGACTTCCCCTTTGGTGGATGGATCCCTCTCGCCTTGCGGTTAACGTTTTTGGACGCTGCTGAGGCCCAGGAGAGACCAGGAGGTCGCAAATTGGACCAGCAGAGAGAAGTGACGTCGAGCAAGACAAGGAGCCCTCTCTGAAGCAGGTAGCACCCGGAGAAGTGCCAGAAACAGGCACTACAAGGATGCGTGAAACGGTGCTCGCCGAAGTTGCACAAAGGAGTCCCACGTCGCCGGAGACCAACTTAGAAAGTCGTGCAATGCAGGTTAGAGTGCCGTGGACCCAGGCGTGGCTGTGCACAAAGGATTCCCGCCGGAAGAGCACAGGGGCCGGAGTAGCTGCAAAGTCGCGGTTCCCAGCAATGCAGCCCAGCGAGGTGAGGCAAGGACTTACCTCCAGCAAACTTGGACTGAAGAGTCACTGGACTGTGGGGGTCACTTGGACAGAGTTGCTGGATTCGAGGGACCTCGCTCGTCGTGCTGAGAGGAGACCCAAGGGACCGGTAATGCAGCTTTTTGGTGCCTGCGGTTGCAGGGGGAAGATTCCGTCGACCCACTGGAGATTTCTTCGGAGCTTCTGGTGCAGAGAGGAGGCAGACTACCCCCACAGCATGCACAAGCAGGAAAACAGTCGAGAAGGCGGCAGGATCAGCGTTACAGAGTTGCAGTAGTCGTCTTTGCTACTATGTTGCAGGTTTGCAGGCTTCCAGCGCGGTCAGCAGTCGATTCCTTATCAGAAGGTGAAGAGAGAGATGCAGAGAAACTCGGCTAAGCTCATGCATTCGTTATCTAAAGTTTCCCCAGAGACAGAGACCCTAAATAGCCAGAAAAGAGGGTTTGGCTACCCAGGAGAGAGGATAGGCTACTAACACCTGAAGGAGCCTATCAGAAGGAGTCTCTGACGTCACCTGGTGGCACTGGCCACTCAGAGCAGTCCAGTGTGCTAGCAGCACCTCTGTTTCCAAGATGGCAGAGGTCTGGAGCACACTGGAGGAGCTCTGGACACCTCCCAGGGGAGGTGCAGGTCAGGGGAGTGGTCACTCCCCTTTCCTTTGTCCAGTTTCGCGCCAGAGCAGGGCTAAGGGGTCCCCTGAACCGGTGTAGACTGGCTTATGCAGAATTGGGCACCTCTGTGCCCAACAAAGCATTTCCAGAGGCTGGGGGAGGCTACTCCTCCCCTGCCTTCACACCATTTTCCAAAGGGAGAGGGTGTCACACCGTCTCTCAGAGGAAGTTCTTTGTTCTGCCATCCTGGACCAGGCCTGGCTGGACCCCAGGAGGGCAGATGCCTGTCTGAGGGGTTGGCAGCAGCAGCAGCTGCAGTGAAACCCCAGGAAGGGCAGTTTAGCAGTACCAGGGTCTGTGCTACAGACCACTGGGATCATGGGATTGTGCCAACTATGCCAGGATGGCATAGAGGGGGCAATTCCATGATCATAGACATGTTACATGGCCATATTCGGAGTTACCATTGTGAAGCTACATATAGGGAGTGACCTATATGTAGTGCACGCGTGTAATGGTGTCCCCGCACTCACAAAGTTCAGGGAATTGGCTCTGAACAATGTGGGGGCACCTTGGCTAGTGCCAGGGTGCCCTCACACTAAGTAACTTTGCACCTAACCTTTACCAGGTAAAGGTTAGACATATAGGTGACTTATAAGTTACTTAAGTGCAGTGTAAAATGGCTGTGAAATAACGTGGACGTTATTTCACTCAGGCTGCAGTGGCAGGCCTGTGTAAGAATTGTCAGAGCTCCCTATGGGTGGCAAAAGAAATGCTGCAGCCCATAGGGATCTCCTGGAACCCCAATACCCTGGGTACTCAAGTACCATATACTAGGGAATTATAAGGGTGTTCCAGTAAGCCAATGTAAATTGGTAAAAATGGTCACTAGCCTGTTAGTGACAATTTGGAAAGAAATGAGAGAGCATAACCACGGAGGTTCTGATTAGCAGAGCCTCAGTGAGACAGTTAGTCACTACACAGGTAACACATTCAGGCACACTTATGAGCACTGGGGCCCTGGGAGACCAGGGTCCCAGTGACACATACAACTAAAACAACATATATACAGTGAAAAATGGGGGTAACATGCCAGGTAAGATGGTACTTTCCTACACCATCTCATTCCAGTTAGACATGGTTGGTAGTTGAAGTCAATGTACCTTCCTACCCCCACACTCATTCCATTCATTGCATTTACTTTCTCTTGTGTCGCCAGCCATCTCCCCATCTCATTCTAGTTAGACATGGTTGGTAGTTGAAGTCAATATACCTTCCTACCCCACACTCATTCCATTCATTGCATTTACTTTCTCGTATGACGCCAGCCATCTCCCCATCTCCCCATCTCATTCCAGTTAGACATGGTTGGTAGTTGAAGTCAATGTACCTTCCTACCCAACACTCATTCCATTCATTGCATTTACTTGCTCGTGTGTCGCCAGCCATGTCCCTATCGCTTTCCAGTTTGACTTCAACTACCAACCATGTCTATGTACCTTCCTACCCCACACTCATTTCATTCATTGCATTTACTTTCTCGTGTGTCGCCAGCCATGTCCCCATCTCCCCATGTCCCCATGTCATTCCAGTTAGACATGGTTGATAGTTGAAGTCAATGTACCTTCCTACTCCACACTCATTCCATTCATTGTATTTACTTTCTCGTGTGTCGCCAGCCATCTCCCCATCTCATTCCAGTTAGACATGGTTGGTAGTTGAAGTCAATCTACCTTCCTACCCCACACTCATTCCATTCATTGTATTTACATTCTTGTGTGTCGCCAGACATGTCCCCATGTCCCCATCTCCCCATCTCATTCCAGTTAGACATGGTTGGTAGTTGAAGTCAATGTACCTTCCTACCCCCACACTCATTCCATTCATTGCATTTACTTTCTCGTGTGACGCCAGCCATGTCCCCATATCCCCATGTCCCCATCTCCCCATCTCATTCCAGTTAGACATGGTTGGTAGTTGAAGCCAATGTACTTCCTACCCCCACACTCATTCCATTCATTGCATTTACTCTCTTGTGTCGCCAGCCATGTCCCCATCTCATTCCAGTTAGACATGGTTGGTAGTTGAAGTCAATATACCTTCCCACCACACACACATTTCATTCATTGTATTTACTTTCTCATGTGTCACCAGCCATCTCCCCATCTCATTCCAGTTAGACATGGTTCGTTGTGGAAGTTAATGACCCTTTATCCCACACACTCATCAGTTCCTTTCACATGTTTTATCCAATGCAGATATCTCCCCATCTCCCCACCTCATTCCATTTAGACATAGCTGTGAATGATAGTGAGTCTCTGAACCTTTATCCCACACACTCATTGGACCTCCTTTCACATAGTTCATTTTGTGCAGATCAATAACATCTCCCCATCTTTCCCACCTATTCCAGTTTGAAATACTTGTGGAAAACATCGAGCCTCAAAGGTTCCTCCCACGCACTAATTAGAGCTCTTTTCACATGGTTCATTTGATGCACAATAATAGCATCTCTCCATAGCCCCTATCTATTCCATTTGCAAGTAGTTGTGGAAAACAGCAAGCCTTGAGATGTTTCTCCCACATACTCATTGGAGCTCCTTTTACATGTTTCATCTGATGCAGGTTAATAGCATTTCCCCATCTCCCCCTTTAAACTTCACCCCATCCTTGATACCACCCACCTATTCCAGTTAGGACCCACTCAAAAGGTGCTATGTTTGTGGCTTTTGGATGGATGCTAGCAGCAGAAGTATTTTAGCTAATTGTGAACATCTGCATACCACACTATAAAATACATTCTGCTTCAGACAATGGTCCTTTGCCATTCCACTGCACAACACCATTTAGCATCTGAATTTGGCACACAAATCAGGTTATTTTCTTTTTTTCCTTGTTAACGTTTTAGTTGTTTACATTTTCTTTAACTTGTAGGTCCTCTATTGTATTCAATTTTATTTATTCATAATGGTAGAGTGGAGAAGTCCCTCTTTTGCAATTGTCAGTCATGGTCGATGTAAATATTCAAGTAGAGCCAAAATTGTTTGAAGCTCAAGTACAAAATATCATTATATCCAAGAAAAGGCAATGGTGGCTGACAATAGTTGACAGAGTGAATACTGTAGCCAACAACCTGCGCACACAGGAGATAATTAGGAAGAGATGGAATAACGTGTGGGAGAGAATGAGTTCCCTGGCTTCAAAGCATCACCTGGAGGCCCATAGAGTTGGTGGTGGTTCTCCCATCCCCCATTGCAACTATTTCCGTGGAAGGATGAGGTCTTGCAGATCCTAAATTGTGAAGGCTTGGCAGGAATCCCTGGTGGAGTGGTTTCTGGTAAGTTAGATTTATGAACGTCTCACTAAACACAAATGTTATTTTTGCTCTTTTATTATCTGTTTACAATGTGTTTTCCACCTTTGTAAAACATATAAACCAATTTTAAAAATCATTAATCTATTGTCATCAAATCAGTGGCTTTATAATGCTATTTCTCCTTTTTACTACTGGGAAATGTGTAGTCAATATGTGATGTGTTTTATTGATCATTTCTTGTATTCACTTGTTTGAATGTATTTTGTTGTAGTTAAGATAACTAGTTCAAAACCCTATCTAATATACCATGAAGGTTTGGGGCTATTAGTATTTTTCAGCTTTCAACATGTGTCACTTGTGTCATAATTTAGTAAATGTGTGTACATCTTCACTCCATATGGGAATGTTCAACTTACAATTTTCCAAGTGTTGGTAATGTCAAATTGAAAGCACTGCAACTGCCACAATACCTTGCTTTTATATCTGGAACATGTTTGCAATATGACATTGGTTATTATCTTGAGTCTTCTGTATATAGCCATGTCAAAAAGTTACGCATTTCTCAAACCCAGTATTACAAAATATAAAATCCCATTTTTATTCATTGCATATGTCACTTCCTTTTTGAAGTGGTGTAATTGATTTCACAAATTAAAGTATGTTGCCTTTAAGTATTGTTCATGTTATGCTTTATGCAGAATACAAGTAGTAATGAAAATAAATGTACTTAGAAGGATTAATGTAATTGGTCATCATATTAACTTTGCTAAATTGTATACTAATCTACATTTTAGCCTATTAGTCCTTGGAATAGTTTACTTATCATTTCTCCTCCCTATTGAGTTGGGTTGAGTATGTAGTATATTTTATGTACACTTGCTAAGTAATCTTTTTCTTTTCAGGACATCCCTTCACTGTTTTTTTTAATTTTTTAATTTGCATGTGTGTAATTTAGAATGTTTGGGTAATTTCAAAAGAGCACTGAAGGATCCAATCATACTATTTTTTTTTTGTTTTTACCTAGGTTGCGTCACTTGTACCTTAGAATACACTTGTTGCATAATACAAACTTTTACATATTGTTTTCTTGTAATTACTATTTGGTCCTAGACCCAGAGTATGTGGACAACCATCTGCCACTAAGGATACCTCCACTCCAGACCAGGATCAAACCTACAGTGAGGACTTCACTGCTGTAATTCCAGATTATGAGAAGCTGGCTGGCCAATATGATCTGTCTGGGAAGACAGCTCCAGTGAGTCTCACTCTGCCCACATCTACACCTCCCACCCGAGCTGTTACAACACCTCAGCCAATTGATACCTCCACTTCCTATGTCCAAAGGAACAACAACCCAATCTTGTGCCCCCGTCCTAACTGCGATTAAGCCTGCTCCGCCACCACCTCCGCCAATTCAGCCAGGACCCAGAGGGAGGGGCACACTGGCTCCAGGGCACAGGGTAATAGTGGTAGGGTTTATGGGAGGGAATCTGTGGGTCAGCAAAGTGAGACCACTGTGTTTGCTGTGATCCAGGCCACTATTGACCAATTCTTGAAATTCCTTGGTTGGTTCAAAGAAATGATGGGCCAGGTCCTTGCAAAGCTATAGGACATGACATTGCAGAGGTTCCAGTTGTATTATGTACATTGGCCTTTAAACATGTTTGCCTCTATAATAAGTTTCATTCACCATGATGGACTGTTTCTTTTGTTTGTTTTTTGGTACTCAATCTGTTTTAGTTGATTTCTGTTCATAAAATAAATTCTAAAAACACAAACTCAAAGACTGGTTTTGAATTTCTTGTGGTATTTACTTTATCTCTTCCTTCCATCTCTATTTTAAAAATGTAAATAATCAAACAAATGTTGCCAAAGAAATTACATTTAGGTAATGTTTCTCACATTTACAAAAAAGTAAAAATATAACAAAAAAACACAAATCTTAATGTATTAATTTCATACATGTTTACGAAGAAATGGTTTAATTTTTTCTAATAAAATAAAAATGCATAACCCAAATAGTCTGTTCCATTTTTATTTCTGAAGTTTCAGACTTTGACCCCATGGAAGAATGAGATAAACCTAAAAATCAGATTCAATAGGCAAACTATTATTTATTCATGTTGTTATCAGTTGGAGACTGACATCTTGCCTCACAATAGGAATCCTAGATCAATAACACCAATAGCCAAAATCATTGCAGCACTACATTTTGTGGCCACAAGATCATTCCAATATGCTATGGCTGTATCTGGTGGAACATCACAACCAACTCAGTGGTGTGCTGCTAAACGTTCTTTCTGAAGTGATGAGACACATCAATGGCTGCATACACTTAACACAAAATGAGGATTTTGCCAATGTGGAGGGAGATCAGTTTTCTTTGGGTTGACTTACACATGTGTTTAGAGCAACTTAAGCAGCACATATTGACATGGTTGCAACGTTCAACAGAAAACAAGTCTAATGCGACCTCAAGTGCAAGTTGTCTGTGCAGAAGATATGTGCATCCATAGTGTATCTTTCACAGGATCAACTCATGTTCCTTTGTACTCTGCAATAGCAACATATAACTGCAAATGTCACAACTTTGAAATTTTCAAATGAAGATGGCATGAAGGATCCTAAAAGAGAATAAGAAGAATAAATTAATGATGTTACTAGACAAAATAGACAAATTACAAATTATAATTATTAGGACATATTTACTTAGAACAATCACAGATAACCAGTGTAAATCAACACAGTAGTCAGTGTGTCAAAACATTTATCAACAAACATCTTTGCTCTGGAATTTCCTAAATTATCCATTCTTAAAAATGCCCTGCACAGACTGATATGCTCAGTATATTACAAGTAGTTTTGACATTGAATGTAACATTATGTACATATATACATGCACTCATGTAAATTTGTCAATATCATCTTGATGTATATCAATTCCTTCCTCCTCACCACTACCATCTTAATTTGGCATTTCAGCACCTTCACCCAGTAGCTCATCATGGCCTCCATCCTCTGCAGTGTACTGGATGTTCCATCAAAACATACCAAGGGGATTTTGCACACCTTATCAGGACAGTAGAGGAGTGCTCAACCAGTACTATCCAGACTTATCCAGACAGCGAAATGTGGCATTCAGGAGCTTAAAAACCTGCTCCACTGGCATCTGTGTTCTTCCATGGGCCTCATTGAAGGATTCCTTGGGGATGCTAACAGCCATGGACAGTTAGGATAAGCTGGGTCTCCTATGTGAAATAGAAAACATATTGAGCGAAAATATCTAATCCCTTTGTAGATTCTTAAACTAGAATTTAACCAACTAATTCTAATGAATGAGTGTATTAACCAACAAACCAGATCTTCTCAGTTCCAAGTTGTGACATTTACAGGGCTATGGTGCTGTTCTGTAGTACAAAGGAATCATGTGTTGATCCTGAGAAAAGGGCACACATGCTTGAGATGTACAAATCAGGTAAGCAGACAACTTGCACATTGATTGAATGGAAGTACATCTGATTGCGATAGACTTGTTCTCTTGTGTGTTGGCACTAAGGCAATATGTGTGCCATCAGTTACTCCATTCACATGTGATTGAAGTGAGGTTACTAAGCTTTGGGTGGCATGTGTGCCATCAGTTGCTCCACATTGGCAAAAAAATCCTCATTCGTGGAAACTGGAAGAAGCTGTTGATCTGTCTCATCATTGAGGAGAACTTCTTGAAGCACACCAGTTGGTTGTAACATGCCATCAAATTCTGCCACAGTGTATTGGAAGGATCCTGTGGCCACAAAATTGAGTACTGCCATGAATTTGACTATTAGTGTTATTGATGTAGCAGCCCTATTGTTAGGCAGAAGATTTGGCTCCAGCTGCTGACATAAATCAAAAATAGTTTGCCTATTAGATCTGGATTTTGGATAATATCCCATTCTTCCATTGTGACAAGGTCTGGAAATTGTCTAAAAACGTGAGGCTCTCCCCAAGTTCACATGTATGCATTTAAGAAAAAAGAGAAATCGCTTTAGATTTGCTAATCTTTCTTTGATAATCAAAACACCCTGCATGTCTTCAAAAACGTCCATATGCTTTTGTGACATACATGTACACAACCTTTTTTAAGTGATGGAAAGTATTTTAGCATGTCTGATATTTCTAAATGAGTAACTAATACATTTTAAATTAATAGTTTACACATTTGTTTTATTTTTTTCAAAAATTTCATCAGTGGAAGTATGACAAACTACAGCTCTATCACATTTAACAACAGTAATGTATTACATAATACTATTTTAAAATATAAAAAAGCAGTACAATTTGCATTTTGTTTATGTTAACAAAGTAGCTGCCATTTTGAGTGGTGGAGATGTGCTTAACATTTAACAAATACTCATTCACACCCTAAAATGGTGGGTGCCTGAGCTTGCCATAGGAACTTTTGCAGTTTGACAGCCGTTGGTGGAAGTTGACCACATAGTGGGTGTGAAACTCCAAGGCAGGCATAGCCATAGGCTAACATGTGTGACAGCAACTTACGAAACACAATGGATGTGTCCATCTCCTTTGACGGTTGCATACATCATGTACATGTGCGCAACATTATGAGAAAAGCTCACTTGCTTCCTAACACTGGAGCCAACAAACCCTCCTAAGGTTTTGCTGCTGTTAATGACCTCTGGGAGCAAAGCCGGAGACAGGGCCCCTAACTTCTCAGCAGAGGAGTTGAAATTGCTGAAAATTAAGTTCCTGTTCCTGTACAGCCAGCTGTATGGGACACCAAAAGAACAGGTACATGTTTGAAAGGAAAATGTATTTCGAACTAACTTGGTTAAAAAAAAACAAAAAAAACACAGGCCAAATTGTCACATTTTGGCCCATATTTATGAACTGTTTTGCCTCAAAATATTGGAGTCAGTGCCATTTTTGGGGAGCGCCAACCCACCTTGGTTCTCATTGCGATAATGAGATGCAAGGCAGGCATTCCTTTCCTAAAAATGACGCTAACCCCTTAGCGCCATATTTATCTACTGACACAAACATCGCATACCAACGAAGCAGACCTAAAAAAATGGCGCTACGTCCGATTAGCGTCAAAATGTAATACCTGGTCAGACCAGGCGTTAAAAAGAGGCCCACACACCACAACTCCAGGAAAACACACAGAAGGAGCATTTGAAACCTCTAGGAGAGCATTGAAGTGGTACTGCTCCAGCTTGGCACACGCCGCAGACGTCAGCGAAGACAGCAGGTCCCTCCAACACCACTGCAGCAACCACAAACACCACCACAGCTGCCACCAAGGCAGCGCAGAAGACCGGAGAGGATCTTCAGACAGCACACAACCATCCTTGGCCTCAGGGAACAAGATGTGATCAGGATGTCCTGAGTGAACCTGGAGTCCATTGTATGCCTGCTGCACCACATTGCATCACGGATCACAGCAAGAGTGCAAACTCCCTCTACGATTCCACCCATGACCAAACTCCTTGCTGTGCTCTATATGCTGGCAACTTGATCTTTTCAGATAACCAGTGCACAAGTGGCTGATATGTCACAGCCATCCTTCTCAGTCCTCCTACTTAAAGTCCTAGATGCAATCATGTACCTTACACCCCACCACATCTGCCTCCCAAACACCCAGCATCTGCAGCAGGAGACCTATATAGGAAGCACAGGCACACCCATTCAATTAATGTGCAGGCCATTGTGGACCACCATGGGCTCTTCATGAACATCCTAGCAAAATATCCCAGCAGCGTCCATGATGCATAAACATTCCACTATCAATGAGTGGTTCCAGGATGGGCAATATGGCAGTAGTCTACTCATGGGTAAGCCACCATACCAATCATTACACACACAACACACCAACCATCTAGGACAAACAATACACAAAAAACACATGGGCAGGGGTACATAGGTGTACAGGAAACACATATACAACATGCCACACTACACCACCTTCACTGCACTTCACAAACACATAGTCCCACATGTACATAACACAGCTACACCCTGACTGGCACACCACATGTGGACAGGTGGAGCCAAGTCCCCTTTGCATACAGAAGTTGCTCATAAACCACTACAAGTATCCACAGGTTGACAACTAAATACAGATCACACACATGCATTACACCAAACAAAGATTAGCTCAGCTATGTCAGTGGCATAGGCCATGGACATTTAAAGAAAGTCACACATAGCCACAGTCACTCGTAAATCATGGTGTGCAAGTCTCTGGCAGAACCTAAATCAAATTAACCTGCTATTAAAGATGATGGGGCAGAATAATAAGAAATGGGGCAGCACCTACTCTAGTACCACCTCACATGCGCCCCTAGTACTACCAGGTATGTTCCGTATGCCAGAAACAATCCACCATGGTGCAGAGTTTGTAAAACAAAAAAAAAAAAAAGTAAAAATCATGGATGCCATAGTAGGACTCGGTAGGAGTTTAGAGGACATACCTGACCTTACATGCTCTATACTGACCGACCCATGTGAAAAATAGCTGTGCCCCTTCCCAAAGCCTGCACTGTGCATGTGTAGAAAGTGTCCATGAGAAATCATATGTTGGAAGCTATGAGAAACTACTGCACCAAATTTGATCATCCTACAAATGTATGATATACACCCTTCTACACTTGATGGCTGGCATAACCATCATCTTCCACAAATGGTCACTGTCACACTGCATGTGTAGTGCCACATGGTAACATGGACGGCACAGTCTGGCTTAGTAGGGCAACTATGGTGTCTCTACATCTGACACTAATGTGGTACAAGGAGCTGGTAGGTTCCATCTAATAATAGAACACTGCTTCAAATATGGACTACAGAACACATTCCTGCTAAATTCTAACCACCACATTGGAATAAATATGAAAATGCCCAGGTCCTTGAGTCACTACCCAAGTTTCTCATGTCCATCAACTCAGTCCACTGAAACCATTTCACAAGAAAAAACACTATACCACAATCAAGTCTGAGTCACCACTCCAACTACAACTAACAGCTGCCATGGTATGTTCCAAACCACTATCAAGCTTTACCAACGCATCTTCTCTCTTTCATTTGCAGCTGATCAAGGTTACGGCATAAAGCCATGGGTTATGACACCATTTGCCAATCCCACAGTGGTGGAAGAGCATGCCTACAAATAAGGGCACAGAAGAACATGCAATGTGGTGGAGAGGACATTTGTGCTTCTGAAATCAAGGTCCAGGTGCCTGGGCCTGACAGGCGGAAGTCTCTTGTATGCTCCACCACTCACTTGCAAAATCAAACTGGCATGTGCAATCCTACAAAACTGTGTCAGAACAAATGTTCTCTGGGATGAACCAGGTTGATGTCCCCACTGAGGAGGAGGATGATGGAGCAGATAATTTGGAGGGTTAAACAACTGAACACTGCTGCAGGAGTTCACATGAGACTCCACATTGTTGAGAACCTCTATACATAGTGACTGGACTAACATCACATTGTAAATAGCACAAATAAAATACTTTGCACCTGAATTTCTTTGACCGAATCATTCTCCACTACATATAACTTTGGAATGTGACTCAAACATCAGGGAGAAGGTAAGAAACATTAAGGTTATGTAGCAACAACGTTTGTGTTGTAAGAGGGTAAACTGCCTTCATCTCACATGTCAGTGACATGCAATTCAGGAGCATGTGACTCTTGAAGGCCTAGATCCATGCACCACTATATATATTGTGCCATTAAGTGGCTAAGGTGCTCATTCCTAGCCCATTCCCCACAAGAATACCATGCCTACTAGGATGTATACAAGGGGGGCACACATAAGGTAGGGGCTGTCAACAAATTGAGTTTAAGTACTGTTGGAACTGAACACTGTCACAACTTAGGGTGACTGCTGCTTTGCCTGCATGGTACATGTATGACAAGGGGGGCATCATAGGTAACTATGTCCAGGGATTGTAACCAATGTCAGATGCAGAGACTGCACAGTGTTCCCATGGGATTCTGTCCTGGCACTGCCATTGGGCACAACCCTGACACTGGATGGACTGTACCTCACGTATGGCAATCCCTATCCAAACACATGACCCATTGTCAGGGTCTAAGAATTTAATGGGACAATGCACCATCAAATAACAGTCTGGGTGAAAAGTAGGCAGAGTGTTTCATACTCCCTATGTACATAAGATGCACACATGTCACACACATCTGCTGTCTTGACACATGCCTACAGCAAATCCAGATAAACTTATGAAGACTGAGTGGGTGTATGTCCTAGGCAGCAACGAGTTTGCCAGTATCAACAATACTTCACATGTGTCAGCATATTTCCCTAGTATGCTCTGTATAACAACACCACATAGCAATACACACCACTCATTGTCACTCACATGACAGAACAAGTGCATGGTAGCAACAGTAGCAAATTATCACATTTATGTTTTGGGCTCAAACATCGAAGGAAGGTGTTGGCTGTGCAACTATGCCCAGCATTGTTCAATAATGGCAGAGACCCAACATTAAACTCAGTGGGAGTAGATCTAGCCATATATGTTGTATTTGGATAATGAAAAGTACAACACTGAAATGATTTCCAACCTCAACATCATTCATTCATGGTAAGAGTTACCTAGGTTGTGGCATGCTGACAGAAATGTTTTGTGATACCCACTGATACTTGCAAATACATCACAGGAGGTCACATGGAGACAACACAAGTACTGTGGCAGGTGTAATGTTGTGTGTGCGTGGCACTCATTACATCTCACAAATACCGTCAATGAGACTGTAACTATCAGCCAGTAGTAGCAGCAAAGTGCAAGCAGCCTAAATAATGGGAGAGACAATACATA
This sequence comes from Pleurodeles waltl, assembly GCF_031143425.1. Classification (NCBI taxonomy): domain Eukaryota; kingdom Metazoa; phylum Chordata; class Amphibia; order Caudata; family Salamandridae; genus Pleurodeles; species Pleurodeles waltl. The sequence goes on from NC_090443.1 coordinate 454,345,889, forward strand.
CCTTACTAGTAATGCAGGAAAACATGGAGCAGGAACACACATAGATCAATACTGACCATGCAACACATTAATGTCTACATGTCAACATTTAATGTATGTACAGCAAGGGTGGCCAGGAAGTACATAACCCAGTCACGTTTGCCACTACCATACCCTGGAATTTTCCCATTGCATGCCACCATGACAGGAGGCACTGACAGACAACACCATCTGTACCCCAGCACATTCCCAAAATTGAAGTCACAACAGATATACAACCCCTAAACAAAACAAGCTGCACATGGAAACAACGAATGGTATCAAATAATGAAAAATGTCCTACACGTGCAAGCACCCAGTCCTCTGTACATGAGAGGGAAAGGCTGACATCAAGCACTTCAGAGAAAAATGTGATATCCAGGTCTGTTTGATTACAATTGTGCATGTGTCTGTCTGCAGGGGAGTGTGCATAGTTCTGCTGAGTGGCAATCATGAAGAGGCTAGGTCCCTGTTCAACCCACACACCACTGCTCTGGCAAAATAAATGTATGAAATTGTCAGGGGCCTGATGCATGTGCGCAGTGGGCTGATTAAACTGGAGCTCCATTAACCTGTGCCTTCACATTCAACCATGGGTTTGTGTTGCCGTACAAACTCACACAGTTGTGATGAGTAGGCTGGCATCTATGCCAGACTGCAACACTGCTACACAGTGCTATGCCATTGTATGTGTCAGACATAAAAAAACATGATGTGGACAAATGCGAGTGCCTAGTTAGAGGCATGCACACATAACTCATATCTCAGCGCACACATACCACTATAATGTCTTAGGCAAGGTCATGTTTATGGATTCCGAACAAAAGGCAACCTAGCAAAAAAGTAAGGGCAAAGGTATCACAAGATCAGTGTCTGTAAGAAATGACTTTCACATGTATCCCGACAGAGGAAACAGGTGGCACTGATTTAACTACACATGCATTTATCAAATGCCAACATGTGTCCATGCAGGTACATAGTAATGTGAGGTTTCACATCCGATGAACACACCACTGTAGTCATGTTACAGAAATTACACTACACATGTCTTTACACACGGCATATACCAACCTTCAGTAACACGTGTACATACCATCTACTGAAGCTAAGGTGCATGGGGAACCATGTGTCACGTGTAGTAGAGGATCATGAAGTAAAATCCAACAACACATCACAGAGTGGACACACATGCACACGCAAATTGCCAGGTGTAGCCTGATGTCAACCCAGTCCTAGTCCACCGCATATTCTGAGTACAAGTTGTCACAAGTTGTCACATGCCTTACCATGTGTTGGACGTAGGCCATCATATATATTGTGTTGCTGGAATGTGCACATATGTATCTCAGACATAACAATGTAGTCCTCACACAAATTAGTATCCAGACACATATGTACACACAGAGCACACATGTCCCAACATGTATGTGGACACAGAGTGTAGCTACACATGCACATATGCAATATGTATGAGTAATTGCATGCAGCAGACTCATAGACAAACCTATGGATTCAACAAACCAATGTCACCATTATGACACTACTGGATAGGTACGTACATGTAGCCATACTACACATACAACATTGTAGCACAGCCCATGTGACATGGTAAGTGAAATAGGGTGCACTCAAGGTCTATAATGCAAAATTCTATGAAATCCTGTCATGCGTCAAACAAAATGATGCAAATGCATCAAATATACACTTTGCACGTCAGTAAAATGACGTCTGGGTCCTGAGCATCTATCCCACGTTCACACAACTTTTAATGCACCTTTGTGAAAAATTGACGCATGACAGTCATGTATCAAACGTTTTCACGCATATGCATGTACCATACGATTCTCCTAATCTAAAAGACACCTAGCCCTTGAACTTCTATTGCACGTCCATAGCAAATTCACTTACCATGGTGAAAAATCGGCACATGACCAAAACATTTTATGCATATACCATACTAATCTCCTAAGCTAAAAGAAGCCTATCCCCTGAATGTCTATCGCACGTCCACAGGCAATTTCACGCTAAATGGGAAAAATTTGACGCATGACTGTCATGCGTCAAAAAAAATGCATGACTAGAAACGTGATGCATAGGCATAGGAAGTGATAACACAGGACATCCTGCTTGCAAACATGGTACAGTGAGTCCACTTTCACTTTCACTTCACAGTCTTGTTGTCTGTGTGAGGGTGTGTGGAGCTGATGCTGTAGGGGTTTGGAGTGTTTATTGTGCTGTGTCCTGTAGCTGTTGTGTTTTGTCTTTAAACCTGTCTTTTGTATTGTAAGTGTTCTATTTCGGTCTGTGTATTGTGGGGTGTTTGTCAGTGGTACTATAGTTGTTGGGAATTATTTTTTTGGGGTGTACTGCATTTGCAGTCTAGTATGTCTGGGAAAGGGAGGATGGCGAGGATGTTGGTTGATGAGCTGGGGTGGTTTATATGGCTGGTACAGCACTTCCTCCCCATGATGCTAATACTGGGTTGCCGTGTCATTCAAGGCTACCCCACAGAGACGAGGAACTTTGGGTGGGGCAATGTGCTCCACCACATAACAAGAGTGTTTGGGACAGGAAGGAATGACCACCAGCTGAAGCATTACTGGGCAGACCTTATTACAAGGGAGCCAGATCTGTTGGATCATCTGGGCATTGAAATTGGTGGAGTAGTTGGAAAGTATCCCATTTCCATACAAAGTCAATTTTTTGCATGTGTATAATAGTTGCAGATATGGTAAAGTGCTGCATGTTATGGTTAAGGATCTGGACATGTCATATGCTACCTGTATGAAGAGCCACAGCACCACCTTAGACCTGCAATTCAAATGTACAGTAATGAAGCCAAGGCAGGGCAGATGTACCATTTTCTATGCACAACCATTACAAAGTGTTGTTATGCATGCATAGGGCAACTCTGTATTGAGAAGCGAAAATGAAACCTATGCCATGCACTGTGTATGGGAGGGGGGCCCAAAACCTGTTTTGGGAGGCAATTGTATAGGCCACTGGGAAAAATTTGAAATACCTAAATTCCATATTTCATGCACTCGGGACGGCTGTTGAGAGCAGGTGTGATATTGGGGCATATAAATGTATGTGATGGGCTCCCATGCACTCAGCAGATGTTGTGATGATGTTGTGTTGCAACTCTTGCTGAGTACATCATTTACCTACACATAAATAGATGCAGTTGGACCCTACCTGCGTCATGCAGTTCCTTAATTCTCATTACACACACATGGCGGGGGTAAGGGGTACACTGAGGGCCACAAGGACTGTATTGACACAATTGGTGTTGCACCACTGTTGTTCTAGCGACCCCTTTGTGTAATTGGCCAAGTCCATGCAAGGGTGCTTGACTATGCACTTGATCCAGACTACTAGCACTTCCCTTTTCCTTTACATTGTTTATCACATATACCCTAAACTATGTCTATTACCAGACATGTGCTGAGTTAGTGAGAAGTGACAGACCTGTGGAACTAATAGCGTGGGGCTTCCCTGCATCTGCTCCATTACTGGCACATTAGTCAGTAACCTGAACCAACAAATGCATCTTTGGACACAGAAAGTATGTCTGTGTTGAGACATATGTCTATGCCCATGTTCTTATTCCTCCCTGCACAAATAATGTTATACCATGAAAACAATGGCTGGCCACACACTATTGGCAATACATCCATGATTTCAATCAATCAATGTGCAGGTAGGTACAACTATTTTCACATGAGTAAAGTTGAATAGCATTATTGATCGCATGTGAGCCTTGTGGTGGCACACACATTACTTCGCACAAGGATGTTTCACAGCATTCCTCAACACTTTGGAATACACATACTACCCCGGGCAGTTGTTTGTAGGTCTGCTGTGACAGTTAGGTAGATGTCTACAAAATCTGGGGCAGGCTCAAATGCTATAGGTGTCACAATGGGATAGCCACTGTTAGGAATGTGGTTTCTGGAAGGCTAGGGTAGGCATCTAAGCCAGGTAGAACCCACCCACTATAGTCAGGGCGAGGGAGTTACTCTCCCAAGATAACCCCTGTTCACCCCCCTTGGAAGCTTGGCACAAGCAGTCAGGCCTATCCCAGAGGCAATATGTAAAGAGTTTGCACAACACACACAAACACATGTGACACACTATCCCCCACCACAAAGGAAGCACAACACCCAGTTATATAAAAATAAACTGTATGGTACACAACATCATTAGACCAAACACGTCAATAATACCCTGTAACCCAAGCAGTTGTCAGAACATTACACAGTATTATTACTCTGCGAAAGTCTGCAGTAATCACATAAAAACTATAGGTTACTGGTCATCCTGCAACATAAGCAGTAGTCAGGTAAAATTTACCAAATGCACATATCACGGTAAAAGCACATATTACCAGAAAGACATAGGGTTACAGTAAACGTGTTACTAAACATGCACTTGCCATAGCAAACATACCATAAATGCTCATAACAGGAACTTCAGAAAATACATGGCAAGTCATGAAAACATTTCACCATAAATGTATGGGTCATAGTAAAACATATTACCAGTAATACACATGTCCTAGTGGATACCTTACAACAGAATGCCAGAACTTCATTTTGGATATTTTCTCACCTCTACCATACCCAAGAGGCAGTAAATCTCAGCCCCTAGACATCCTGAAGTAGCTCACGTGCCCCTCTGGTCAAGGATCCGATAAATGTGGGGATGCAGGGTAACTTTGGGCAGGCCGGGGACCTCCGTCAAGGGTCACCACCCTGACCTGCTATATGCCCATGAAAGGATGATCTGGTGCATTTCAGGGGTGCGCCCTGCCCTGCACACTTGAGGAGGCCACACTACTCCCACGACGGTGGGCATTTCCCCTCCTTCATGAGGCCCTCCTGGTCCCAGGTCTTCTCCTCCGTGGGGGACCTTGCCTTCGGGGGTCCCCGTACGAGACTACACACACTGTATTCAGCCATCCACATCATCGAGGCGGCTGCAGAGAGAAACAAACACCTCTCCCAGTGAGCCGTACTCCTCCTGGCGACTGCAGCTGGGGCTTCGCTGGGCCTCCCACGTCCTCGGGCTGACCTGCGCTTCTTCTCTCCTCCGTAGTCACCTGCCTTCTCACTGGAAGCTGGCTCAGACGTGGCAGCACGAGTCTCAGGAATGGATGCCTGCTTGTGCCCTGGGGGCACCACTAGGAGCATACCTGTTCCCGCCTTCGTCTTTCCTGTGCGCTGGGGGCAGAGCAAGGAGCGCATTTCGGAATGCGCTGTGGGATTTCGGGCTGTGGCGGTGATTTCTTCACTTGGGGATCGACACACCCGATCCAACGCTCCTCGTGCGCTGCAAACAAAAAAAAATCACTTTACTCACTCTTAAAGCTCACTCAGCAATAAGAGAAAAGTGTTCTCCAGGCATTAAACAAATAAAAGACAGAGCGTTCTCCAAGTGGCACAATCCCATGATCCCAGTGGTCTGTAGCACAGACCCTGGTACTGCCAAACTGCCCTTCCTGGGGTTTCACTGCAGCTGCTGCTGCTGCCAACCCCTCAGACAGGCATCTGCCCTCCTGGGGTCCAGCCAGGCCTGGCCCAGGATGGCAGAACAAAGAACTTCCTCTGAGAGAGGGAGTGACACCCTCTCCCTTTGGAAAATGGAGTGAAGGCAGGGGAGGAGAAGCCTCCCCCAGCCTCTGGAAATGCTTTGTTGGGCACAGAGGTGCCCAATTCTGCATAAGCCAGTCTACACCGGTTCAGGGGACCCCTTAGGCCTGCTCTGGTGCGAAACTGGACAAAGGAAAGGGGAGTTACCACTCCCCTGACCTGCACCTCCCCTGGGAGGTGTCCAGAGCTCCTCCAGTGTGCTCCAGACCTCTGCCATCTTGGAAACAGAGGTGCTGCTGGCACACTGGACTGCTCTGAGTGGCCAGTGCCACCAGGTGACGTCAGAGACTCCTTCTGATAGGCTCCTTCAGGTGTTAGTAGCCTATCCTCTCTCCTAGGTAGCCAAACCCTCTTTTCTGGCTATTTAGGGTCTCTGTCTCTGGGGAAACTTTAGATAACGAATGCAAGAGCTCATCCGAGTTCCTCTGCATCTCTCTCTTCACCTTCTGCCAAGGAATCGACTGCTGACCGCGCTGGAAGCCTGCAAACCTGCAACATAGTAGCAAAGACGACTACTGCAACTCTGTAACGCTGATCCTGCCGCCTTCTCGACTGTTTTCCTGCTTGTGCATGCTGTGGGGGTAGTCTGCCTCCTCTCTGCACCAAAAGCTCTGAAGAAATCTCCCGTGGGTCGACGGAATCTTCCCCCTGCAACCGCAGGCACCAAAAAGCTGCATTACCGGTCCCTTGGGTCTCCTCTCAGCACGACGAGTGAGGTCCCTCGAATCCCGCGACTCTGTCCAAGTGACCCCCACAGTCCAGTGACTCTTCAGTCCAAGTTTGGTGGAGGTAAGTCCTTGCCTCACCTCGCTGGGCTGCATTGCTGGGAACCGAGACTTTTGCAGCTACTCCGGCCCCTGTGCACTTCCGGAGGAAATCCTTTGTGCACAGCCAAGCCTGGGTCCACGGCACTCTAACCTGCATTGCACGACTTTCTAAGTTGGTCTCCGGCGACGTGGGACTCCTTTGTGCGACTTCGGGTGAGCACCGTTTCACGCATCCTCGTAGTGCCTGTTTCTGGCATTTCTCCGGGTGCTACCTGCTGGTGAGAGGGCTCCTTGTCTTGCTCGACGTCCCCTCTCTCTTCTGATCCAATTTGCGACCTCCTGATCCCTCCAGGGCCACAGCAGCGTCCAAAAACACTAACCGCACGATTTGCAGCTAGCAAGGCTTGTTTCGTTCTTTCGGCGGGAAAGCACTTCTGCACAACTCTCCACGGCGAGAAAGATCCGTCCACCAAAGGGGAAGTCTCTAGCCCTTTTCGTTCCTGCAGAAACCTCAGCTTCTTCTGTCCAGTAGAAGCTTCTTTGCACCCGCAGCTGGCATTTCCTGGGCATCTGCCCATCTCCGACTTGCTTGTGACTTTTGGACTTGGTCCCCTTGTTCCACAGGTACCCTAGATTGGAAATCCACAGTTGTTGCATTGTTGGTTTGTGTCTTTCCTGCATTATTCCTCTAACACGACTTCTTTGTCCTTAGGGGAACTTTAGTGCACTTTGCACTCACTTTTCAGGGTCTTGGGGAGGGTTATTTTTCTAACTCTCACTATTTTCTAATAGTCCCAGCGACCCTCTACAAGGTCACATAGGGTTGGGGCCCATTCGTGGTTCGCATTCCACTTTTGGAGTATATGGTTTGTGTTGCCCCTATCCCTATGTTTCCCCATTGCATCCTATTGTAACTATACATTGTTTGCACTGTTTTCTAAGACTATACTGCATATTTTTGCTATTGTGTATATATATCTTGTGTATATTTCCTATCCTCTCACTGAGGGTACACTCTAAGATACTTTGGCATATTGTCATAAAAATAAAGTACCTTTATTTTTAGTATAACTGTGTATTGTGTTTTCTTATGATATTGTGCATATGACACTAAGTGGTACTGTAGTAGCTTCACACGTCTCCTAGTTCAGCCTAAGCTGCTCTGCTAAGCTACCATTATCTATCAGCCTAAGCTGCTAGACACCCTATACACTAATAAGGGATAACTGGGCCTGGTGCAAGGTGCACTCCCCACCCACCCCCCCCAAGGCAGGGATGGAAGGGGAAGCCCTCCCCCTTCCAGCCCGACCCCCCCCACCTACCCCCTGTGACATCCCCGCGCATCGCGTACTGACAATCACAGAGGGCCTCCTCCCATCGCGCTGGAAGCTCAGCTTCCAGCGTGGTCGAAAGAGAAATGCAAAGCACGTGGGGGAGGCTCAGAGAGGCTTCAAAGGGAAGAAAATTAATTTCCTTCCCTTTGAAGTCTCTCTGAGCGTTTCAAAAGCCGGATGGCAAAGCAATCAGTCTTTTGAAACGCCCACTAGACACCAGGGATTTTTTTATTTATTTTTAAACTGGCATGAGGAAGGGACCCCTTGGGCAAGGGTCACTCCCAGGGGGGGCATTTTTTTGGAAGGCCTTTTCTGTCCTGCCTATTATTAGGCTGATCTGCCCCCGGGGGAGGGGGGGAGAGCAGAAACCTCTAGGCACCAGGGTTCATTTTTTTTGTTGTTTGTTTTGTTTTGTTTTTTTGGAGGTGAGGAGCGACCCCTTAGGCAAGGGTTGCTCCCCTAGGGGGCAAATTATATTTAGGCCATTTCTGCCTATTTTTATGAGGCCAATCTGCCCCCAAGGGGGACAGAAACAACTAGACACCAGGGAGTTTTTTTTTTTTGTGTGAATTTCACGCAAGGGCAGCGACCCCTTAGGCAAGGGTCGCTCTCCTGGGGGGCAAATTTATTTTAGGCCATTTCTGCCCCCCTGGGGGGCAGATCAGCCTATTCTGATTAGGCCGAAAGGGGCAGAAACCAATAGGCACCGGGGATTTTTTTTGTTTAACAGATGGGGAGCGAGCCCTTGGACAAGGGTCGCTCCCCTGGAGGGGAAAATTGTATTTAGGCCATTTCTGCCCCCTTTGGGGGCAGATCGACCGATTTTTGCTACGCCAATGCACCAGGGATTTTTTTTTTTTGGCGCCAATGTCACGCAGGGCGAGCGACCCTGTCGGCAAGGGTCGCTCCCAGGCGGGGGTTGGGGGGCGGAGGGGCAAATTTATTTTAGGCCATTTATTTAGACCTATTGTTATTAGGCCAATCTGCCACCAGGGAAGGCAGAAACCACTAGGCGCCAGGGCAAATTTTTTTTTTTTGTGTGCTTTTTTTAGAGATGGGGAGCGACCCATTAGGCAAGGGTCGCTCCCCTGGGGGGCAAATTGTATTTAGACCATTTCTGGCCCCCTTGGGGGCAGATCGGCTGATTTTAGGTCAATCTGCCCCCCAAGGAGGCAGAAACCACTAGGCACCGGGGATTTTTTTTTTGAGCCAATGTCACACAAGGGGAGCGACCCCGTAGGCAAGGTTCGCTCCCGGGTGGGGGGGCAAATTTATTTTAGGCCATTTCTGCACCCCCTGGGGTCGGCTGAGCTAGAGGCCAAAATCCACAGTTAGGCACTTTGTAAAAAACACCTCTGTTTTCTCTGAAAAAATGTGATGTGTCCACGTTGGGTTATGGGCCATTTCCTTTTGTGGGCGCTAGGCCTAACCACACAAGTGAGGTACCATTTCTATCGGGAGATTTGGGGGAACGCTAGGTGGTAGGAAATTTGTGGCTCCTCTCAGATTCCAGAACTTTCTGTCACCGAAATGAGGAAAACTTTTTTTTTTTTGCCAAATTTTGAGGTTTGCAAAGGATTCTGGGTAACAGAACCTGGTCAGAGTCCCACAAGTCACCCCATCTTGGATTTCCCTAGGTTTTTAGTTTTAAAAAATGCGCTGGTTTGCTAGCTTTCCCTAGATGCCGGCTGAGCTAGAGGCCAAAATCCACAGGTAGGCACTGTTTTCTTTAAAAAAGTGTGATTTGTCCACGTTATGTTTTGGGGCATTTCCTGTCACGGGCGCTAGGCCTACCCACACAAGTGAGGTATAATTTTTATCGGGAGACTTGGGGGAACATAGAATAGCAAAACAAGTGTTATTGCCCCTTGTCTTTCTCTACATTTTTTCCTTCCAAATATAAGAGAGTGTGTCAAAAAAGACGTCTATTTGAGAAATGCCCTGTAATTCACATGCTAGTATGGTCACCTCGGAATTCAGAGATGTGCAAATAACCACTGCTCCTCAACACCTTATCTTGTGCCCATTTTGGAAATACAAAGGTTTTCTTGATAGCTATTTTTCACTCTTTATATATCAGCAAATGAATTGCTGTATACCCGGTATAGAATGAAAACCCACTGCAGGGTGCAGCTCATTTATTGGCTCTGGGTACCTAGGGTTCTTGATGAACCTACAAGCCCTATATATCCCCGCAACCAGAATAGTCCAGCAGACGTAACGGTATATTGCTTTAAAAAATCTGACATTGCAGGAAAAAGTTACAGAGTAAAATGTATAGAAAAATTGCTATGTTTTTCACCTCAATTTCAATATTTTTCTTTTTCAGTTGTTATTTTCTGTAGGAAACCCTTGTAGGATCTACACAAATTACCCCTTTCTGAATTCCGAATTTTGCCTACTTTTCAGAAATGTTTAGGTTTCTGGGATCAAGCATTGGTTTCACACCCATTTCTGTCACTGACTGGAAGGAGGCTGAAAGCACAAAAAATTGTAAAAATGGGGTATGTCCCAGTAATTTGTGTTGAAAAATTGGGTTTTCTGATTCAAGTCTGCCTGTCCCTGAAAGCTGGGAAGCTGGAAAGCTGGTGATTTTAGCACTGCAAACCCTTTGTTGATGCCATTTTCAGGGGAAAAACCACAAGCCTTCATCTGCAGCCTCTTTTTCCCATTGTGTTGAAGAAAACAAAATTTTCGCTGTATTTTGGCTAATTTCTTGGCCTCCTTCAGGGGAACCCACAAAGTCTGGGTACCTCTAGAATCCCTAGGATGTTGGGAAAAAGGATTCAAATTTGGCTTGGCTAGCCTATGTGGACAAAAAGTTATGAGGGCCTAAGCACAAACTGCACCAAATAGCCAAAAAAAGGCCTGGCACAGAAGGGGGAAAAGGCCTGGCAGCGAAGGGGTTAACATAAGGTAGTTTTTAGGTTAGTCATATTTATATGGTTTCAAATAAATCCTGTTTTTCTTAACCTAATAATTTTGTAGGTTTATAGCGTGTATGGGGGTGCTCATGAGTGCACTGGCCAAGTTGGGGAAATGGGCTATGGTATGCTTACTGCCTTGATCTCCTAGATTTACCATGTGCATCCCCTATGACCAAAGAGCTGTCAGATTGGCTTCTACATACCGTCTACTAGTGCATACATTTGCCATTCAGTGTTCTAGCCATTCACAATGTGTATGTATACTTTTCTTGGACAGGTAAGTATGATACTTCATCTGTCATTGACAGGGTCTTGCAATTTCATTGTTGGCAAATGTGGCATATCTGACAACAGGCAAATTTGACACTGTGCCCTGCAACACTGACAGGTGGACATCACTGATCAGGTTATCTTCTTCTATACCACACAAATAAGTTGTACTGGTACGCCCATCTGAGTAATTTATCATTGACTTGGTTCAGAGCCATAAATACCATGGCCCATATTTATACTTTTTGGCGCCAAACTGCGCAGACGCAGTTTTGCATAAAAAATATTACCGCCCGCTAACACCATTTCTGTGCGCCGTTCGGGCGTCAAATTTATACTTTGACACACGGTGGCGCAAACCAGAGTTGTGAGTCATTTTATTTGACGCACACCGCAGCGCCACGTCGTAAAGGAAAACGACAGTAACGCAGCGGAAATGACTGCGAGCCGATTTACGACACCGCAAGCCGGATATGCAGCATTTTTTGACGTATTAGCATCAAAATTTGCCGCAAAAACAGCCATTTCAGCAGAGGAGAGACAAAATGGATCCCAGATGCCTGTACACACCCCAGGAAGATGACAACAGGCCAGGAAACAGCCAGGAGGACCCACACAGTGAGAAGAAGAAAAGAAAGTGTTGCTTCAGTGCAGCGGAGCAGGACATTCTGGTGAAAGAGGTGACGGAACACCAGCACCAACTGTTCATTACCTCAATGTTGCCAATCAGTAGGAGAGAGGCAATATGGCAACAAATTGTTGACAAGATTAACAGTGTGGCAGAAGTACGCAGAACAGTCATCGAGTGCAAGAAACGCTGGCATGACTGCAAGCGCAGGACCAAGGAAAAGATGGCCAGGAACAGGAAGGCAGCACTGCAGACTGTAGGTGGGAGTCGAGCACCACAGGAGCCCCTGGACCACATGGAGGAGATGGTCGCAGCCGCCATCCCTGAGGAGATCGTCACAGGGATTCAAGGACAGGACAGCGCAGACTACCAGGGGACAACGCACATGCAGGGTAAGTCGCATGGGGAATTAAAATGCACTAATGTTAACTGTGAATACCTACTACACAATGCATGCAAGACATCATATACATGGAGTGGCATGGGTAAAGGGGCACGGCATGGGGTCATGGCCCGTTCAGAGAAAACCTGGGGCACACCATTACACAACACCAACAACCTTTCCATAGAGGTATGCTGCCATGCCAACGATGTTGCATAGGTAAAGCCATGCCAGGAGGGAAGGGCACAACGTCAAACTGACATCCCGTCACACATCAGCCACTATACTCCCTACATTAACTAGGGCCCAACTAACAACCTCTAGCCATACTGACAACTGGAATGTAACAGTGACAACAGTTGTCACTACCACCTCCGCTGTGTGTGCTGGTCAAGTAGCCAATGGCAGTAACGTCCCCATGGATCATACACACCCAAATTAGAGGGTTTAGGATGACAACGTTAACAATCCCCTGAAACAATACAAATGTTCCAGTCCTGTCAAATGTGAATGCCCATAGTTGCTGCTAACATAAGCCAATGTCATCAGCGTTAGGAGGTACACAGCACTAAGGTCACACCCATGCAGCATATGTCAGGGTCCATCCTGTGCCTGGGTCACATTGCAACATCCCAAATGTCATACTGCTCAGACAACAGCATTGAGGGGGAGGAAACGTGTAACTGGTCACTGAAATACACCTGCACAGTCAGAGGAGGAAATAGGCCACTGCTACGACTATCAGGGCAATCCAATGTACCACACATTCCCCAACATCAGCTGTACACATTACCAATGCTGACATCCATATTGTGCCATAACAATGCTATGCATAGTATACGCTACATTTCAACTACATGTAGGTGGATGTGAAAGATCAGAGACTGGGGCAGGTCCAGATTGTTAAGTGTGCTGCTAGTGCCATCAGAGCACCCACAGCCAGTGAAAGGTCTCACAATGAGAATGGAAGTAGGGGGAGGATTGAGTAGGACAAGAAGGTGGCAATTCACTATTTGGCCAAAACCAAAACCTAGAGGAGATGATGCAGACAAGCCCACTAACTGACCACAATACATGTGATATGCAGGTGGGGCATAGGCCTGGGAGAATGCCCATCTGAAAGACTGGATCAATGAACAGGAACCAAGATCACAATGTGAAAATCATCACAAGGCAGGCATGTCACATTGCAAATGCCACAACACAGACACACTAATGTTCCCTATTTCATTGCAGAGGATGATGGATCTGCTGTGGAAATGCCTGTCCAGGACTACCCTGATGACATGGGCGACGAGCTGACAAACATCAGCCACCAGACCCTCCAAGAGGTCCTTGGAACTCTCCAGACCCCACCTTCAGTCACAAGGAGGAGCACAGAACAAGCAGCCATCGCAGAGGATCCACCCACCTCCCCAATTGTACAACCTGCCAGCTCCAATACAGCTGAGGACTCTGACGACACTGGCACCAGCTTTGAGAGAACTGTAGTCTGAGTACAGTGGGAGCTGGCCAAGGAGGTCTGGGTGGGGATACAAACTATGGCAGCCAGCCTAGAGGGGGTGCATTCGTGCATGATGTCAACTGAAGAACAGGCAGCAGCTATGCAAGGGCGAACAACTATCTTGCAGGAAGTAGAAAAAAGGCTGAAGGAAATCAGCACAGCTGTAATAGAGTTGACCTAACACCTACAACAGCAATCCTGTCATCACGTGCACAAATGTAACATTGAACCCCTCAGGGCTGACCTGGCTGCCTACCATCGTGATGTGTCTGCTATACTGAAGAATCAACAGATCCTCCTTGCAGCTGTACTGCCCTTAAGACCCCCACAGGTAGCAGCTACCGGGATGTATGACTCCACATCTATACACACTGAGGTGTGTGTTGCCCTTTCACAACCACCACCACCAAGGGCAGAGGAGGCAACACACACATCAGAAGATGAAGACCAGGAACAGATCACCTTCACACGTAAAAGTACCCGGAAGCACTAGTCCCTGCCACATGGCCACCTATTACCAAGGTCCTGCTCTTTGTAACATGCCAGTCTTGCAACAACTGTACTCCAGCACTGCCCAGTGATTGTCTCTCACTAACTCATTGGCAAGCCCTGTCCCTCTGCACTGTCTGACACTTCACCCCAGCATGTCCAATGACATGTCCTTTTGCACTTGTGTAGGATCACAATGGAAGATGTCACTATAATGGACTCACAATCATGGACAATGTACATATAGCACTACAGCACTTTTCAATAAATAGCACTAACAAAACCACTTTGTCTCTGTGTAATGTGACACATCAACCGTGCAGTAGATCACAGAATATTGCCTCTTGTCAAATATCACAGCTTGTCAATACAACTGTCCTGAAATAATGTGGGCTGATAACTATGCACAGTGGCCTGGATTCTACCATACTCTGCCCTTCCTGAGGGTAATATCTGAGGAAAAGAGAAACTATACACCATAATGCTGTGTTGGGCAGATCAACCCTTCTGCAAGGGATATCTGAACCATAAAATAGTGCCTTCAAAATGTTGCTTCAATGCAAAACTAACACATGTAACATTGCCCACAAATATAAGCGAACAGTCACCAAACTGCATGAATGGAGGTGTATGAGTTTACATCCAAATAAGTAATCATGCTGAACAGTGTAACAAATGTGAGTTATGAACACTATACTACAAGAGAGCTTACTACCACTCACCTTATAAGGATTTCCTTGGACATGAGACTGCAGTCAGACATAACACAGTGTCCCCAATCCTAAATCTGGAAGCACTGTATGTGACATTGAAAACATACATTATGAAAAAAAAACACTTTGGGATCCATAGTAACTGTTATTGGTGGTTGCAATGAATGGCCGAATGTTTACAAGGTAGCTTTGGGGTAGCTGCCAATGTTACAGCTAAGTTGTGATTTGTTACCAGCATAGGACACAAAATGTAATAAAAAAGAAACACTGTACACTCAATGCAAGGCCCTGATCTACAAGCATGTCACACATACTGTAAAGGGTTACCTACAGATTTATTAAACAGTAAAAACAGAAGTGAAAACTAAGGGAAAAGCCTTACCTACCCTAATTTACTCTAACTACTCATTACCCACAACTGTCCCTAACTAACCTAAGCTAAACTTACTTATCACATTTAACAAAACATTCTAAACATCAACCCCCCTTATGAGACGGGACACATGAAGGACAACAGATACTAACCTAAACACATACTAACCTATACTAAACAAATATATATATATATTTGTTTTTTTATAAACACACAAGAACCCCAACATTGCCCCCCACCGACCCACCCACCCACACACTTTAAAATAAACAGTAGAAGTATTCAGGACCCCCCACCCACTAACACTAACTAAACTAACATCCTATACTAACCTAACACTAAGGCCCTCATTACAACCTTCCTAAGGTTGAACCGCCGGGCGGCCGCCAATGCAGGCGCACTCCCGCGGGGACTATTATGAGATCCCCGCTGGGCCAGCGGGCGGAAACCTGGTTTCCGCCCGCTGGCCCAGCGGGGATCTCGGCCACAACACGGGAGCCGGCTCCAAATGGAGCCGGCAGTGTTGCGGCTGTGCAACGGGTGCAGTTGCACCCGTCGCGCTTTTCACTGTCTGCATAGCAGACACCGCCATGAAAAGGCTGGCGGGAGGGGGACTCGTAATCCCCTGGGCAGCGCTGCTTGCCTGGGGGATTTAAACAGCCGGGACCAATGTGGCGGGAAACCGCCGGTCCTGGCGGTGCAACCACGGCACTTCCGCCGCAGTAGTAATGCCCCTGGAAGCACCGCCAGCCTGTTGGCGGTGCTTCCTCCAAAACAGCCCTGGCGTTCATGGACCGCCAGCGTTGTATTGACCCCCTAAACCCCCTAAACCCTCAAAGTGTTAGAACCAGGAAATAGGAGAGAGGGGAGGGAATCATGTCTGTATATTCAGCTACAGGTTGGCTCTCCGGAGGGGTCCTCTTGATTGAACCCACCCGCCGGTTCACCTGTCGCACCTCCTGCCGCAGTCGACTCATCTTCCGAAGGACACGGTCCAATTTTCTCTGCATTTGTCTAAAAGCAGCAGGGTCAATGGCTGCAGCTGGGGTGGTCTGGCCGCCAGCCGAGGAAGTATGGGGCTGTGTAGTGTCCATGGCTGTGGGCTGCCCTGCAGGTGGTGCTGTGCTTGGGCCTGAAGCACTTGCTGTGAATGTTCAGGCAATGGTCCCAGCTGCTGGTGGTGCAACCTGGGTGGTAGTGGTGGTGGTGGTTGTGGTGACCAAGAAGGTCCGCCTTGTGGAAATGCCCTCCAGGCTCCGGAGGCTCATTCATGCCGATATCTTCTGGCCATGTTTTGGTACCCAGACTCGACTTGAAGTATATGTTGGCACCTCATTGCCCGCCGTTGAAACTCCCTGACCTGGATTGGTGTCATATTAGCAGCTGTGAAGACAAATAGAAAATCTAACATTAGGTCCTGCATTGTGTGAAATGGCACAAGAAGTAAATCAGACAATACATCTATTGTACTTGTAACAGCTCATATCATCATACAGATCATTGATTGTCCCTGAGGAAGTACATGGCAAGCCAGCCTACAAAGGTCCTATCACACATAGCACATCCAAACCCTGCAAGATGGGTAACAACAGCCATGATTTTGGCATCATAGTTCTGCCAGTTGTCAGCTAACAATCATGCTGCACATCCTCCACCACTGCCAGGGCTACAAATGTCATTGTACGGGATGGAAATCTAGGGCCACATGATCTGCAAGTTGTAAATGGACTTGCCAGTATAGTACTCATGTGCGAAACATGAGTGTGTATACTAGGTTCAGACAAATGATTCACTGATTTACATGTCTGTGTACCAAACTTGAATCATCAGTCCTAGGTACACTATTCACAAACCCATGCCTGTGTTTGAGGGTGGGTGGGTAGACTAACAACTAATAATTTCTAACAAGGACACCCAGGGAGCTTAGGAAAGCTGGACATGTGTTTGGCTCAGCACACAAACCACAGGTAAGGAGGATCTCCAAATAGGAGACCGCAAACCCTTGACCAATCCCAGCGCCACTCAGGTTTAGAAATGCAGACCTTTGTCAACATCATTTACTACCAGTAAGCCATGACTTACAACAAACACAGAGATGCAAGAACACCTCTGGCTATGAGTTGCATGCACACCTAGGCCATTGCACTCAAGTGCCACATACTCGTAGCACTTCATGTGGAGCTACATGCTGCTAGGAAGTTCAACCTACAGTTTAATAAGTACATTAGTGAATTGTGAAGCAGAAGTCTGCGGGTAAGCATTTGGCAGCCCCATTCTGTGAAAATTTGGGTCGGACTGGCTGACTAAATCACAAATTTGGTCCAGTGCGACTCTTTCTGATTCAAATTTATCCACATGACTCATCCCTATTCACATTGCAGTGCCTACAGGACTGACCTTGAATACCTAAATAAGACAATAGGATAAGGATTGGCCAACTCAAAGATGGTGATAAAATGATATTCCACTCATGGAACAAAACAAAAGGTTGGCCAGCGCATCACACTTTGCTATGTGTCCAACACACAGGAGTACATCACAAATCACCAGCAAAGACAACACATAACAGACATATCAACACTTACTGGAGTTGTCTGGGTCCTCAAATCGAGCCACCTCGCCAACAGTGTAGGGTGCCGGTCCACCTGTAGGGCATGGAAGGGATAAATGTGCTCAATGTTTGTGCACTGTACAACAATTCCAGGGACAAATACTATGTGTAAGATTACATCAGAAAGTAAAGCCTCTCAGACATGATGATACTGCATCCTATATAGCACGGCTAACATGTACATACCATGAGTCTCCAGTGAGTGATGCACACATCTGCAAACACTCAGTGGCCCTAACTATCATGTGGTGGCAAACATGCTCCTTCATTAGTGAGCAGACGTAATGATGGAGTGTATTCGTCTCATCGTGTGTATCCAAGAGAGACATCCAATGCCACTTTCCGTGAGGACTGCATTACCAGTCAACCAGCTATTGTGACCATGACAAATTTATGACACACAGGTACAATGTACAGAGGGTCAGGGACAGTTGTTAGCCCTCATGTTAGTTTCTTCATTTGATGTGGCACAGCTATGATGAGTTGCACCAACCATAGAGATATGAACCCATGTGCATACCTTTGGCCAGCCATCCCTAATCGAAATGTGGCATAATAAGCTCCAAATACCAGTCTAAGATGTTAGCTAAGCACAGCTAGAACTTGTTCCTATGTGTTCAAATCCAGATCAGACATGTATCCGAAATGAAGGAGGGACACAATAATTCCTAAGATTTTTGGAATTTCCATGATCGGTTTCCTTACACACTCACCAGACACACATGAGACATATGTTCGGGCCACATTGCTATCATCAATTGACGTGAAGCCTGCACTCATTTTCAGCCTCATGTAGTGTATCAAAAGTCAGTTTAGCTGTTGCGTCAACAAATGATGGTAATTATTTGGCAATTTCTATACCTCAAAGGCAACTGTGGCCTATATCTATACATAATTGGCTCCTGATTTGTGTTGCTGTTTGACACAAAGGTGACACTAACTAGTAAGTTTGAAGAGCTCTTGCTTCCTAACAGCTAGCAATTGTGGTCCTTAACAAAGTAAATATATGACCCTGTATGTTTCAGTGGCATTCGACATGCAGATAGTGTAAAAATCAGCTGATGTCACTACAGAGCATTTAAACGTGCACATTTACATGATTTGCACTCACCAACAGGGCCACCAATCACAATCCCCAAGTGTTCCAGCAGATCTTGCTCCCTGGAGATAAGGTCAGCCCAGCGGTGCTTCAGCTGGTGGTCGTTTCTTGGTGTCAGATAAATCCGTTGCAGATGATGCAACACCTTTGCCCACCTGAGCCTCCGTGCCTCAGCGTGATACCCCTGTATCACCCGCCTCAATCATTAGGGGTAGGAAATGGCACACCAGCCATATAAGTCCACCCAGCTCCTCCTCACCCATTTTGCCAAGATGAGGCCTACCCAACATCTTTGTAGCAACAGAGAAATAGGGGTTAAAGGGGAAGAAAGGAGAATGGAGGAAAGTAGTTCTTTTTTTTCCAAAGTCGGCTCAGGCTGCCTCACGTCAGTATTTAATGACGGAGGGGCGCAGGCCGCGCAGCAAGTAACATATGAGTAGGCTTGTATTTTTTTTAACATTTACGCTGTGATAACGAGTGTTTTATGAATTTGTTTGTCATATTTTAAAAATAACTTTTAAATTATAGGTATTCCACTCTGGGGGCTTTTTAATTCTATTTCTGACCACTGCTCACTGTTTTCCTTTATTTCATGCTGTTTCTGAGCACCGGAGCCCGTGTTTAGCAGCTACCAGGTGCTCAGTTTTCTTTCCCCCCCTTTCTGCTGCAGACATTTCCAACCGCCATTTTGACAGGTTGGCGGTCTAGTTCTTTTTTTCCAAAGTCGGCTCAGGCTGCCTCACGTCAGTATTTAATGACGGAGGGGCGCAGGCCACGCAGCGGACGCCCCGCTGGCGCACCAAAGCCAAGCCCGTCTGCGCCTGTCCGCGCCCTGAGCCCAGAGATGCTGTCCTTTCTTCCCCAAAGAGGTTAGTCTACTCTTCTTCTCAACTGCTGGCGTGTAAAACCACTGATCCCTGTTTCTCCCCTTCTTGCGATTCACGCCTCCCTTCTCTCCTTTCCTGCCCACGCTGTGGGTGGACTGCTTTGCCCTCTACGTCCTTCGAAGTTCCTTCTCCCCACCCTGCAAGAATGATGCTGCTTAACTGCCGATCCCTCCCAGCTCACTCCCCAGATATCTATAATTTGCTCGAAGACCTCCTGCCTGATGTACTGTTTCTTACTGAAACCTGGCTCCATGATGACTCTACAGTACAAATTTGTAATTCTTTGCCTTCCACTTATTCTATGATACATCTTGATAGACCCGCCACCAGAGGTGGTGGAATAGCCATCATTCATAAAATTACTATTAAATGCACCACCTCACATCTAGATATTCCTGACTGCGAGAGCTTAATGTTTTCACTATGTCTGTCCCCCACTTTCACTTTTTCAGGAATTTTGCTCTACCGACCCCCCGGACCTGTTCTACGTTTCTTGGATACTCTCCCAGAGATTGCAGCTAGCCATATCTGCAATCTCTCTAACTTAACTATTTTAGGAGATTTTAATATTCATTCAGATTGCCCCTCGGCTAAATTATTGGCAACCTCTCTCGCAGCACTCCAACTAACTCAGCATATATCTGGCCTCACTCACCAGAAGGGTCATATGCTAGATCTTATATTCAGCAACATTGCCAACTTGCTGGCGGCCCCTCCCCTGCCATTACTATGGACCGATCACTCCCTTCTCTCCTTTACTTTTCCTTATGACGCCAACCAAGGGCACCTCCCCAGTATCACTACATCTGGACGTATTTGGTCAAACCTAGACCCTAAGGAATGGCGCAAGGCCCTCTTGGCCCCTGATAAAACCTATCACCTTTCTGTCCCAGAAACTGCAGATTCTTTTGATAAATGGATTTCATCCTCTCTGGACGTCGCTCTACCCATCAGAACCAGAGTAATTCCTTCATCCCAAAAATCTAAACCCTGGTTCTCCCCTTACCTGCTTGAACTTAAAAAGAACTGTAAAAAACTAGAGAGCCTGTGGCGTAAATACTACAGTCTCTCCAACAGAGAGATTTACAAACAGTCGATCAGAACATATCACCATAATATTAAAATTGCTCAGTCCACCAACTATGGTGAGAAAATAGAATGTTCTTCATGTCCCCAGAAATAAATTTTTCAAATTTTTAAAGAACTGACTTCCCCTCCCATATCTACCCCCATGACGGAGGCCTCCGTTTCTCACAGTGATCTACTGGCATCTTTTTTTCAAGACAAAGTCATCAGTATATACTCTGGGTTCCCCGCATATACTAATCTACTTCCTATTTGTAAGGATATAGATCCCCATTCTGTAGGAGTCTCTCTAACCACCTTCTCCCCTCTCACCGATGAGGTGACTAATAACCTTTAGTCCAAAATTAAATCCGGTTCTCCTCTAGACCCCGCTCCTCCTTCTGCTCTCCTGCAGGTAGCAGACACCATTGTTCCTCCTCTCACTAACATTCTTAATTACTCCTTATCCTCGGGCTCCTTTCCCCAGTCATTTAAACACGCTGTTGTTAAGCCCCTTCTGAAGAAACCTAAACTGGACCGCACTCTATTGGAAAATTTCAGACCTATTGCCCTCCTCCCTATCTCCGCTAAAATCCTTGAGAAACATGTCAACACTGAACTAACTAGCTATCTTGAAAGCAATGAGCTCTTCCATCCCACTCAAATGGGCTTTAGAGCCTTGCACAGCACTGAGCCAGCTCTTCTTACCGTAACCGAGTCGGCTCGCCAGCTCTTAGACCTAGGGACTCACGTAGCCATTATCCTGCTTGATCTAAGTGCAGCTTTCGACACTGTCGATTACGATCTTCTCTGCTGGAGACTATCAGATATAGGGGTAGGAGGCTCCGCCCTCTCCTGGCTCTCCTCCTTCCTTAAAGATAGATCCTTCCAAGTTTTGGACCGTACCTTCTTCTCTCGCCTCTTCCCTTTGGCATGTGGAGTCCCCAAGGGCTCGTCCCTTAGCCCCACTCTCTTTAATGTGTACCTGTCACCATTAGCTAAAGTAATCGCCCCTTATAATCTGTCACTGGTCACCTATGCGGATGACACTCAGCTGGTGGTGTCCCTCTCCAGCTCTGGAGACTCGCCGGCGGCTAACCTTTCCCGTTGTATGAGTGACATTGCCAAATGGATGAATGAGTCCAAACTCAAATTTAACGATGGAAAATCGGAAGTCCTGGTCCTGGGCAATGGTCCCCCCGCTCTTCCTCTCTCCTCGCTTTCAGACGCCTTCAGTACTCTTCCTCTCCCCAAACCTCAAGTTAAGACCCTAGGTGTGATGCTTGACCCCCGGCTTACCATGGATTCCCAAGCCAGTAAAGTCTCCTCCACCTGTTTTGGTCTCATGCGTATGTTCAGAAAGATTCTCACCCTTCTCCCTCCTACGGCCAGAAGAATCCTCATTCAAGCCTTAATCCTATCC
Organism: Pleurodeles waltl; assembly: GCF_031143425.1. Taxonomy (NCBI): domain Eukaryota; kingdom Metazoa; phylum Chordata; class Amphibia; order Caudata; family Salamandridae; genus Pleurodeles; species Pleurodeles waltl. Next base: position 454,368,033 of record NC_090443.1, read on the forward strand.
TGGCTGGACTACGGTAACTCCCTGTTCCTCAGCTCCCCTCTTTATGTTATAAAGAAGCTGCAAAGAGTACAAAATGCAGCTGCTAGGCTTCCTACTCACTCCTCAAAATATTTGTCCGCCAAATTGGCTATCTCTACTCTCCACTGGCTCCCCATCAAAGAACGGATCCATTTTAAATCTCTCTGCATTGTCCACAGGGCCCTTGTAGGAAAGTACCATCTTGCCTGGCATGTTACCCCCATTTTTCACTGTATATATGTTGTTTTAGTTGTATGTGTCACTGGGACCCTGGTAACCCAGGGCCCCAGTGCTCATAAGTATGCCTGAATGTGTTACCTGTGTAGTGACTAACTGTCTCACTGAGGCTCTGCTAATCAGAACCTCAGTGGTTATGCTCTCTCATTTCTTTCCAAATTGTCACTGACAGGCTAGTGACCATTTTTACCAATTAACATTGGCTTACTGGAACACCCTTATAATTCCCTAGTATATGGTACTGAGGTACCCAGGGTATTGGGGTTCCAGGAGACCCCTATGGGCTGCAGCATTTCTTTTGCCACCCATAGGGAGCTCTGACAATTCTTACACAGGCCTGCCACTGCAGCCTGAGTGAAATAACGTCCACGTTATTTCACAGCCATTTTACACTGCACTTAAGTAACTTATAAGTCACCTATATGTCTAACCTTTACCTGGTAAAGGTTAGGTGCAAAGTTACTTAGTGTGAGGGCACCCTGGCACTAGCCAAGGTGCCCCCACATTGTTCAGAGCCAATTCCCTGAACTCTGTGAGTGCGGGGACACCATTACACGCGTGCACTACATATAGGTCACTACCTATATGTAGCTTCACCATGGTAACTCCGAATATGGCCATGTAACATGTCTATGATCATGGAATTGCCCCCTCTATGCCATCCTGGCATAGTTGGCACAATCCCATGATCCCAGTGGTCTGTAGCACAGACCCTGGTACTGCCAAACTGCCCTTCCTGGGGTTTCACTGCAGCTGCTGCTGCTGCCAACCCCTCAGACAGGCAGCTGCCCTCCTGGGGTCCAGCCAGGCCTGGCCCAGGATGGCAGAACAAAGAACTTCCTCTGAGAGAGGGTGTGACACCCTCTCCCTTTGGAAAATGGTGTGAAGGCAGGGGAGGAGTAGCCTCCCCCAGCCTCTGGAAATGCTTTGTTGGGCACAGATGTGCCCAATTCTGCATAAGCCAGTCTACACCGGTTCAGGGACCCCTTAGCCCCTGCTCTGGCGCAAAACTGGACAAAGGAAAGGGGAGTGACCACTCCCCTGACCTGCACCTCCCCTGGGAGGTGTCCAGAGCTCCTCCAGTGTGCTCCAGACCTCTGCCATCTTGGAAACAGAGGTGCTGCTGGCACACTGGACTGCTCTGAGTGGCCAGTGCCACCAGGTGACGTCAGAGACTCCTGCTGATAGGCTCCTTCAGGTGTTAGTAGCCTTTCCTCTCTCCTAGGTAGCCAAACCCTCTTTTCTGGCTATTTAGGGTCTCTGTCTCTGGGGAAACTTTAGATAACGAATGCATGAGCTCAGCCGAGTTCCTCTGCATCTCTCTCTTCACCTTCTGATAAGGAATCGACCGCTGACCGCGTTGGAAGCCTGCAAACCTGCAACATAGTAGCAAAGACGACTACTGCAACTCTGTAACGCTGAACCTGCCGCCTTCTCGACTGTTTTCCTGCTTGTGCATGCTGTGGGGGTAGTCTGCCTCCTCTCTGCACCAGAAGCTCCGAAGAAATCTCCCGTGGGTCGACGGAATCTTCCCCCTGCAACCGCAGGCACCAAAAAGCTGCATTACCGGTCCCTTGGGTCTCCTCTCAGCACAACGAGCAAGGGCCCTCGAATCCAGCGATGCTGTCCAAGTGACCCCCACAGTCCAGTGACTCTTCAGCCCAAGTTTGGTGGAGGTAAGTCCTTGCCTCACCTCGCTGGGCTGCATTGCTGGGAACCGCGACTTTGCAGCTACTCCGGCCCCTGTGCACTTCCGGCGGAAATCCTTCGTGCACAGCCAAGCCTGGGTCCACGGCACTCTAACCTGCGTTGCACGACTTTCTAAGTTGGTCTCCGGCGACGTGGGACTCCTTTGTGCAACTTCGGTGAGCACCGTTTCACGCATCCTCGTGGTGCCTGTTTCTGGCACTTCTCCGGGTGATACCTGCTTCAGTGAGGGCTCTTTGTCTTGCTCGACGTCCCCTCTCTCTGCAGGTCCAATTTGCGACCTCCTGGTCCCTCCTGGGCCCCAGCAGCGTCCAAAAACTTTAAACGCACGATTTGTGTGTAGCAAGGCTTGTTGGCGTCCTTTCGGCGGGAAAACACTTCTGCACGACTCTCCAAGGCGAGAAGGATCCGTCCACCAAAGGGGAAGTCTCTAGCCCTTTTCGTTCCTGCAGAAACCTCAGCTTCTTCTGTCCAGTAGAAGCTTCTTTGCACCCGCAGCTGGCATTTCCTGGGCATCTGCCCATCTCCGACTTGCTTGTGACTTTTGGACTTGGTCCCCTTATTCCACAGGTACCCTAGATTGGAAATCCACAGTTGTTGCATTGGTGGTTTGTGTTTTTCCTGCATTATTCCTCTAACACGACTCTTTTGTCCTTAGGGGAACTTTAGTGCACTTTGCACTCACTTTTCAGGGTCTTGGGGAGGGTTATTTTTCTAACTCTCACTATTTTCTAATAGTCCCAGCGACCCTCCACAAGGTCACATAGGTTTGGGGTCCATTCGTGGTTCGCATTCCACTTTTGGAGTATATGGTTTGTGTTGCCCCTATCCCTATGTTTCCCCTTTGCATCCTATTGTAACTATACATTGTTTGCACTGTTTTCTAAGACTATACTGCATATTTTTGCTATTGTGTATATATATCTTGTGTATATTTCCTATCCTCTCACTGAGGGTACACTCTAAGATACTTTGGCATATTGTCATAAAAATAAAGTACCTTTATTTTTAGTATAACTGTGTATTGTGTTTTCTTATGATATTGTGCATATGACACTAAGTGGTACTGTAGTAGCTTCACACGTCTCCTAGTTCAGCCTAAGCTGCTCTGCTAATCTACCATTATCTATCAGCCTAAGCTGCTAGACACCCTATACACTAATAAGGGATAACTGGGCCTGGTGCAAGGTGCAAGTACCCCTTGGTACTCACTACAAGCCAGTCCAGCCTCCCACAGCCCTACATAGTAAGGGTCCCATCTCCTTGAGGAAACGTATTTTCCTGCATATTCCATCTAGGAACTTACGCTCCTCCTCTCTTAGGTATGCACACATCTGTCGGTCTAAGAGAGCTTGGGGCAACAACTCCTTCTCCAGCAAGGCTTCGCACCTTTGGAACACCCTTCCTATGGAGCTCCGTTATGAATCCTCTGAGCGCCTCTTCAGGAAAAAGCTTTAAAGTTTTTTATTCTGTAATTAGTATAGGTCCTTCTACCTATTCGTACCTTGTTGCTTTAGCGCTGGGATGCCCTTGGGTCGCCATGCGCTTTATACATTTTAAAAATTAAACTAGAACAGGAAAAACTTAAGCTTAACAACTAACACAGCCCAACTATACCCAAACTAACACTACCCACAACAGACTCCCAGCAAAACAAAGACAATACTTTACAACACAAATGTATACATAAAACACTCAGACAGGATACTACAACAAGTTTTTTTTCACAAAAAGACAATAAATAGACCACACAGGAGACAAAAGCACAATTTGACCAGACAAAACTCTGAACACAGCCACACAGTCCGGAAATATCACAGACTGCGAAGTGAAAGTACACTCACTGTACATAATCTGTAAACAGGACATCTTATTACATCACTTCCTGCCTAAAACGGCGGACGTTTTTATAGTTATGCATCAAAATATTTTGACGCATACAGTCTGGGCGTCATTTTTTTCGATGCACAGGAGTAGAATTGAGCCCGCATCCATATGTTTGGAAATAGTTTTACACTTAACCAATTTTCTGGGGTACAGTGTGGAAGATAGAGCTCCGGGCCATTGATTATTTCAGGGCATTATGCGTTGTTTTTCGGCCATAAGCTTCATTTTTTGACACGTATGCGTCAAAATTTCAGGCATTAACTGGGTTTGGGTCATTTTACCATTTTAATGTTATATTACAGTTGTGATAATACTTAGATAGGCTGCTTGCACCCACTTTGGACATGACTGTGTATGGGCACATGTGACACATCATACTACTGCGGACCATGATCCGCTACTTCATGTACAGGATTTTCACTCTTGACTGACGCACTAGATGGCCAAACGTGTGGCCTACATATCTGTATTGCACAAATTGGGAATGTTTGGCATCAGGAAAGGATAACAAGGTGAATAAGTACAATACCTCAATGCCTATGGCTCAATGTGTGTGCATTGGCTACTAATGTATTTGTTGACCACTGTGTGAGCATCACAAGATGCATCATTGCAAATATGCTTGTATGAATGTGGAGTCAATGTGTCCAACCCTCAGATGCAAGTCAGTGTGGAAATGAGAGAGGACATGTGTTAGTCATACATGTAGCAACATCTGTTGTTTTTGGGTAACGTAAACACCACAAATGACAAAGCATGCACCGGATAGATAGCAGACGCTTGTTCATGTCAATGGTCCAAAACTTGCCCATCACATGTCCTGGAAATTTGGATACTGCTTCCTAGGCACTTGTTGGTGAACCCACCATGAGTCAGGCACATGTACAGACTAAGTGAGTACCATGTTATTGACGCGGAAAGCCAAAGGTGAACCACAATAGTAATATCACTATGACTGAGCCACAACTCTCCTGTGTCAGTGGTGGACCAGCAGACCAAGCAGCACGTGGCCACAATTGCACAGAGGTACCTGGTTCATGTGTGTGGTCCAATGTTGATCCTGTATATTTTAAGGGGTCTATGTTGTCACACAGTTATGTTCAGGTCTCATCATGAGTCAGTGGCGGCTATTCCTGTATCTACTGAGTATCCTTTGGAGATCAATGGAAGTAAAGCCAATGAGGATATAAGAACCTACATGGGGATGGTCCCACCCTGTCACTGTAGGCGTGTTATGAGATTGTCAGCAGGGCAACCTTGGTGTGCTGAGTGAGATCATATGTCAGGAGTCTTGTACCGGCAGGTGTCATTACAACATTTGTACACAGGTTGGCCTGTAAAGTTCCCACTGCATCTGGGAACATCATAGCCTCTGTGTTGGTTAATCTTGCAGCTATTCAGCACGCACAGCCCATCAATATGTTGTGAGTAATGTGATTCAGCGTGTGAACTGTCAAGGTCCGAACATATGTGGACTTTTCGTGCACATTATCTGACATTGATGGTTCTGCTGGAGGCACCATACCCAATCCCTGCATACGGCCATGGTACACTGTCACACTTTGTCGCTCATGCATACATGAGACCCAGACAAGGGATAGGCCATGATTTGGGTATTTGGAGACAAGTTCCCAATTATAGTACGATAAATAAGCAGATTATGCTAAGTAACTTATTTGAGTATGCATTGAAGAACAACCTGACAAAATACCCCCGGAGGAATGTGAGGGCTGGGAAAGCAACTATGATACATTTGTAGCCACAAGGAACCTTTAGGGTAACACACAGACAGGTGCCAGTCAGGCTGACAAGATGCAGGGTCAATCAGGATCCAGCAATTTCACAAGGTACATACTCAGTGGTCTGACTAAGACTGGTCGGAGGAAGAACAAGACAGTTGACATGGAAAACTGTGTTTGTCCTGTGTTTTGGAAGGTGACACATAAACCCAAGGGCTTTGTTACACAGCTTATTTTTCTAGCAATGCATAACAGTGTAATCAACAATATCTGTGTACACATATTACCATTCCAGGAACCTCTTAAGACAGGTGGGATGAGGCCAGGAACATGGGTGTGTCAGGACTTAGGACATAGACTGACATGTACATGGAACGTCATGTGCGCAATGCTTTTCATAAGTCTGGCACTTGTGCTCTCTATGTTCTGCTTATATGGAATTCTAGTCACAGATAGTCCTTGCAAAGATAGGTGCTGTATGACTTACTGCTGTCAAGGGTCTGGTCATACATTCCTGTTATCAATGCAATAACACATCCACTGCCTCATGTATGAGGCATTTTTTTCCCTTATTGACTGATGGTGTCTTACTTGTGTGCCATATGCTGCGATGAACCATGTTGCCAACATGTATGTGTGAAATAGGTGTGGTCCTCTGCTATTGGCCTTCAAAGGTAAAATGTACAGGATATATGTCATTTACAGTGTGTGTGAATGTGACTGTTGTATAATACGCATCACAATTGCTTTGGAAAATTCTGTGTCCTGATCGATATTTCAGCAATGCTCCATGAGGCTACACTCTTATTCTGATAGTTAGAGATAAAGGTGAGCAAAAATGATTACCCAGACCATGATATGGTGATCATTATAGGTGTTTATTTACATATGTTGATACAGTGGTGATGATGAGTTGTTTCAAAAGGAATTGTTGACAATAGGTTGGTGCCTACGCAATCCAGCAGCTGTTTTTTTGTTGGTCCCCCTCATGTTGATGGCCAGCATCCTCCTTTTCCTCCTCTTCAGGCACTTGTGGCTCTGGTTCTAATAGGGGAATTTTCCTTCGTACACAAATGTTGTGCAGGATGGCACATGTTAAAATGATCTTGCAGACCATTTCTGGTGAGTATAGGTGGCTGCCACCCGTGATGTCGAGGCACCTGAATCTCGACTTCGGGATGTCAAAGGTCCTCTTGACTATGGTGCTTCTCCTCCTAGGTGCCTACAATTGTAGGCACTCTCTGCTGCAGTGATTGGGTTGCCAAATGGTGTCATAATCCATGGCTGGATCCCATACCCCTGATCAGCTGAAAGAGAAAATGATTGAGATCGTGTTGATGTAGCTTGCCCCATTAATATCACCTTGCATGGCAGTAGTTGTCTTGTGTTATCTGTGACACTTTTGTGTTATTGTGTTGATTCCTGGGCTTCTAGGATGTACCAACAGCATTGGGTTGTTTCCTTGGCTGAATGAGTGTTTGCCTGCTGACCAGTTGTCAGCAGTATGTTTTGGGAGTTGCAGTACAGTGTGTACTCCCTAGCATTGTGACTTGTGATACAGGTGTCCCTGTGTCTTCATTGGGGGTGAGATGATAGTTCCATACACAGATTCAATTTGACTGTGGTGGTAACACATTTGCATCTATATACCCTGGACATCCCATACCTTTAGACATATGCAATGGATTAATTTAAACATCAGTGAGACGCTTACATTTTGCAAGGTGACAATTATCCAAACCTCTCCACACGTTGTGATCATTGACGTCTTAACATTTGACTGTACACTAATTTCACATGTGTCAAGTTCACTGCAGACCTATCAGACATGCCTAGCTGTGTCACAACCTCAGTGTGTTCCTGTTCACATGTCGCAGTCGTGGTGTATGTGTTCTTTGTCCTAGAGGGTTGCTGTGCAGTGCGTATATAAGTAGGTTTCTGTACTTACCAACAAGTAGTCCATTGCCATATCGTCCATCCTGGAAGTGTTGATTGATGGTACAGTGACGGAAGATGAATGAATCATGTACACTCCCAGGATACTTTGCCACAATGTTGCTGATCAATCCCTGGTGATCCACAATGGCCTGCACATTGATAGAGTGTGTGTGCTTCCTGTTGCGGTATAGATGTTCAGTTGCAGCAGGTGGCACAAGGCGTACATGTGTGCAGTCAGTGGCACCAAGGACGTGTGGAAATCCATTAAAGAGGTAAAACCCCTGTTTGGTCTCCTGCTTCTTCTGTGTGTTTGGGAAGCAGATGTGGCGGGGTGAGAGTCTGATGATGGCATCCAGTACCTAGGGCAGGAAGGCGGCAAATGATGGCTGTGAGATCCCAGCAACCAGGGCGCCAGTGGTTTGAAAGGAGCCACATGCCAACATGTGGAGTACAGGTAGCAGCTTGGTTTCTGGTGGGATGGTGCGGGGTGTCTGCAAGCTGGGTGCCAACTGTGGCTCAATGTTGCGCAGCAGCTGCTGAATGGCTTGCCTGTTCAACCTGTACCTCTGGATGATGTCATGTTCCCTGAGGCCTTGAAGGGTTGTCCTTGTGCGGAATATCCTCTCCTGCCTTCTGCTTTGCCTTTGGTGTCCCTGCTGGTGTTGTGGAAGCTGCTGTTGCTGTTGCTGTGCTCTGCGTGCATGCTGGATGAGAAGCACTTCCATGTCTTCCTTTTGCTGCTCTGCTGTTGCTTCTGTGTTTTTTTATTAAATACAGGTGTGTTTGCCCTATTTTAATGCCTGCCCTGTGCCAGACGTACATTTTTGACGCAAATCGGGCTATGCGTAATTTTCCGCCTCCGCCTCCTGGCCGTGCGGGATTTTTGCGCGGTAGCATAAATACGACGCATGGGTGTTTGTGTCATTTTTGGGACGGGAACGCCTACCTTGCATATCATTAACGCAAGGCGGTTTCCTGCATCCAGAAAATTACGCACACAGCGGGATTTTGTCATCCGCGGGCTCGGGTGTCAAAGTTTAAATACGGGGCAAGGTTTGCGCCGAATGTGCGTCAAAATTTTTGACGCACATTCGGCGCAGACGGAGTATAAATATGTCCCCATACGTTCACTTGAAAGGTTAGCTGTTCAAAATGTATATAGAATATTCAGTAAGTTGGTTGTAGCCGACAACACCATCATTCACCTTTCTCATGTTAGGATCCAAGTGTGTGGTTTTGTGTCTGACAGTCATGCAGGCATGTGCTGATATTCTGTACACATTGACATGGATTGATACAATGCTATCTTTTAGCTGAGTAGATGGATCACAGTAAATGTAGAAATGCTACATGTGTACAAGTCACTTTATTTACAGGTGCAATTGTATTTGTGAATTCTATAGAATGTCCAGCCATATGTTAGCCATATGCAGCACAATCGGAGTCCAGGGTAGAGGGACGTCATGAGACATGGCTAGGAGTAGGTGCATTAGTGAGGAGTTAAGAAATTGCCAATTGGTATAAAAGAGACAATGACAGTACATAGCAGACAAATCAACAGTGGTTAGGTGAAGCGGGTGTATTTCCTACTGTCACAACAATGGCATGATCTTAAGACCAGAACTAAGGAGAAACTGTCCCTGTTGCACAGACTGGTGCTACCGGGTGCTTTTCCTTATGTATTTAATTCCTTACACATCTTCATCCTCTGATGTGTATGGTCCCTCCTGTGCCATGGCTGATGCAGTTGTAGAGGTACAGGGATCCACACACACACTTCAAGGGATAGAGATGTGGAGTCAGAGGTCCAGCAGCATGCCATTTGTTGGCAAAACATAAGGCATCACTGCAGCAAGGAGGAACTGCTGATTTTTCAACACAGCAGCAACATCACGGTGGTAGGCAGCCATGTTTTCCTTGAGGGAGGCCACTTCCTGCTGTATGGACTCCATGGTATTCTGCACAGCCCCCTGCCTGTTGTCTGTTATACTGCTGCCAGTTTGGGAGGGCAATTGTTGTAGACTCTGTTTCATGACAACAGCTATGTCAGCCAGAGCCTGCTAGAGTCCACGTAGCACGGAGTGGGTGCCTCTGATGGCAGCTGAGTTGTTCTTATTTTGACTGCGGTACGTGCACACTCCATCCACCCCACACCTGCTTGGCCAGCTCTCGCTGGACTCCTACCACTGTCATATGAAAGCTAATCTCTGGGTCCTCGGAGTCCAGGGCTGTGTGAGTACTGGATGGTGGCATGTGTTGGTGGCTGGGTGGTTCATGTGAAGACCCCACAATGTTGTGTGTCCTCCCTACGACTGGAGGTGGTGTTTGGAGTGATCCTATGGAATCCTGGAGCATCTGTTCATCAATGGTTGACAGCTGGTCATCCATGTCATCTGCAAAATCTAGGACAGGCAAGTCTGCAGGAGGTAAGCCATCATCCTCTGCAATGAGATAATGTAAAAACAATATTTAATTGTTTTGGCTGTTGACATGGGACATCATTTATTTGCCACTGGAGGCTCAGTGACATGTTTCAGACCAAAGGTTGTGGGTGTACTTATGTGTAGCATTGTGCATCACATGGGCCATGCTCACTAGGCATTTTAGGGCATATGTAGGTGCCCCAAGAGCCACCTGAGTGTTACTTTTGATTAGGCTCAGGTGGTACAATGCCCTACCCGTATGTACAAGGTGGTTTAAAGCCACTTTTTGTGCCTTGACGCCACCTTGAATATATGGCCCCTTCACACCCAGCACTTTGCATGGAAGGTGTGTGCAATGGGTGTTGCTGTAGGCATACCACAGCTACACCCATTGCTTTTTGACACTGCCTCAGATATTGGACTATTTGTATACCGAATGCTGGCCCAGCCCAGGGGTGAGTTTAGCATTGCACAATCTAGGAATAATGGTCACATTTCTACTGGATTTTGTCCTTTAAGTTTGTTGTGCTGAAAGGTGTTCCTTCCTGCACAAAAACAATCTCTCCCTCAACACAGCCATCCTTGCACTATGGTCCAAGGGTGGCTGTGATGGCACACAACAGCTAATTTCCACTTGCACAGGAGGGTACACTGGGATGCGATGTATCCCTATTTATATGGTGCACCCCTGCATTTTGAAACTGATGGTGCATGATGCCGCCTAATTTGGCACAGCAGCACACATCATCATTTCCTGTTTGATCTAGCACTGTATCTTGTTAGATGGTAAGATTGCAGCTACTTGTACAGCTGCACACATGATGTCCACATACATCAACAATATGTTGTATCTATTTTATTTTGTGGCCATTACAATATGGTGCATATGGTTATCTCTGAGTAGTTGTGGGTTCACCCAGTATGGGTTGTGTTACACAGGTTGCAAGCTTCAGGGCAGATTCTTCTCATGTGACATGGCTCAGGGCAGCTGCAATATGTGTTGCAGTACACTGCAGCAGTTTAGTTATGCAGGGATGTGCCATATTTAGTTGCATACAGTACAGCCCTGCAATTCCTAATGCACCTGCACAGATTTGTTCTCCCTGTACCAACACAGGCATTGTTGCAGCATGATGACGGGGTGCCTGTCTTGAAAGGATGATTTGTTCATATGAAGACAGGTGTCCCTTCCTGCACATGTACAAGCTATTTTTGCTGAGATGGCATTTCAATGTATGCTGCAAGATGCAGCACACATGAGTTAAGGCAATGCGACAATGAGGAAGGGAAGCATTTTTACCTTAGACACCAGCCTGACATCACACCTGGGGTGGTACTGACATCCGTCTTAGTCTCTGTCTATGTTGTGTTGGCACATGGGCTTTAACAAAATGCAATGGGTGTTGTAGTGGCACAGCCACACTATTTGTACATGGCATCCAGGCAATGTGGTGCATATTCACATGGTGGAGTGTAGCCATAGTGAGTTGTCCATGTTGACGTTGTGTATATGTTGAAGTGCATAGCACAACCAAAGCATCAGTACATGTGCAGCTTGGGTGGGGATGGTGCATCTTAATTCAGGGCCTATGCATTGAGTGTGTCCCAAGTGCCTCCCCCTTCTGCCGTTAGTGGAGTTTCAGATATCCACCTGCAACTTACCCTGCATTTGTGGTGGGTCCTGGTAGTCTGCCCCGTCCCAGTGGCCGGATGACTTCTGCAACCATCTCCTCCAGCTCATCCAGGTCCTCCTGTGGTCGGGACTTTCATCTTCAGTCTGGTGTGCTGCCTTATGGTCCATGCCGAATTTCTCCTTAGTCCTGCGCTTGCAATTGTGCCTGCGCTTCTTGTACTCGGTCACAATCCTCTTCACCTCTGTGACACAGTTGATTTTGTCCACTATTTGCTGCCATATTGCGTTTCTCCTACCAACTTGCAATTTTTTGCAGGTGACAAAGAGCTGTTTTGGTGCTCCATCACCTCTCTGACCAAGATGTTATGCTCCTCCTTGCTAAAGCGACTCTTGTGCTTTCTCTTCTCTTTGGCCTGGGACTTTTCTGGACCCTTCTGGCTGGTGAATGGGGTCTCCCTGGGGTCTCTCCTGGCCTGTTGATTCCATCGTCTTGCGCAATTGCACTTTTTCCTGTTTGTGCATTGTGTTTTGATGCTAATGAAATAAAAAATGGCGCTTACCATTTTGTGATAGGTTTACATGATGCAAAATGGTCTAGCGCCACTTTTGCAGCATAGCGTCAGTTTTCCTTATGACATGTTGCATGTTGCAGATGTTAGCGTCATTATTTTTAGCGCTAACCATTCCTTAACACCATCCTAAATAATTTCATAAATATGGCATATGGGTGGTGCTAAGAAATTATGATAGCTTGCATTAAAAGAAAATATGACGCACAACTGCGCTAGTGTACTTTTTCATAAATATGCCCCTAAGTTCCAGAGTGAAGTGATGAGATTGGAGTGAAGTCAACTCAATAATTTGGCTGTGAATAAAATGATGTTTTACAATGTTTTTAAATGTCTGTAAATTCAAATGAAAATGTACCTTGATGATTCATGTAACTATTCTTTTCAATTTACTCACATTTCAAAATTTTCCATTTACAAACTGCATGTCCCCTACTTCCAGTGGTAAGTAGAATCATTTTCATAGGTGTAAAATACAGCTAAATGTCTAAATGAGAGAAATGTAAAACGTGTGCCACACCTGCCTCACCTCCAACTGGCCTGCATACTTGCAATCACCTATCCTGAGCTTGATAGGCAGTTGGGAGCCCAACAGCTGCGTAAAAATGATAGGTTATTGTTGGAAATGGGGTCTTTGGTTGGCAGTCAGGTTTCCCCTTGTCCAAACAAGGACCCTCACTCTAGTCAGGGTAAAGGAGAATCACCCTCAGTTAACCCCCGCTCACCGTCTTGATAGCTTGGCACAAGCAGGCGGGCTTAACTTCAGAGTCTACGTGTAAAGTATTTGTACCAACACACACAGTAACTCAGTGAAAACACTACAAAAATACAAAACACAGGTTTAGAAAAATAGGTAATATTTATCTAAACAAAACAAGACCAAAATGACAAAAATCCACCATTCACAAGTCAAGTTGACAAAACAAAGCAAAAAGTCTTCAATCCTTTAGAAAACAGGGCTAATGCTGTTAGCATGAAAAAGTACCGGGGTTGCATCAGAATAACCCCGCAAGGGCGAGTGTGCATCAGAAAAGGACAGCGCTGTGCCGATTTCTCACCCGCAAGCGATACCGTGCGCCGTTCCTCCTCCGGTCGGGTCGGCGTGCGTCGTTTCTTCTCTCCGCAGGACAGCAATGCATCGATCCGTACAAGCACCTCAGGTCCGGGCAGGCCTTTTGTCGTTTTTCCACACCCAGTGATGTGTCAAATATCCTGCAGCACGGTATCATAAAAACCTTGCTATGTTGGTTGTGACGTTATCAGCCTCCGTCAGGGGGAGTTGCACATCGTTTCTCCAGCCATGTGTGTCGATCTTCCAGCCATGATGCAGGTAGAGTGTAGATTTCAGCTGCGAAGCTGGCAGCGCGTAGTTTCTCAGCTGCGTCTCGGAGGGTGCTTCTAAATTTTCCCTGCACGGCGGTCTGTGCGTGGATTTTCAGTCTTGGTCTGTCAGCTTCATCTTTCAAGGCCCCAGGAACTGTATTAGGCACCACTTGGCAGGGCTGGAGTCTCAGCAGAGTCCGGGTGCTGGCAGGGGACTTCTTTGATGTCCCTGAGGCTTCAACAACAGGAGTCAAGCTCAGGACAAGCACTTTGGAGATACCTTCACAAGTCCAGTCTTTGTCCCCTTGCACAGGCCGAAGCAGCAACTGCAGGATAGCTCCACAAAGCACAGCCACAAGCAGGGCAGCACTTCTCTTCAGCTCTTCCCCTTGGCAGAGGTTCCACTTGATGTCCAGAAGTGATCTAATTTTTCAGGGGTTTTGGTGCTCTTCTTATACCCATTTTGGCCTTTGAAGTGGGCCTACTTCAAAGTAAATTCTCTCTGGTTTTTGAGATCTTGCCTTGCCCAGGCCAGGTCCCAGACACACACCAGATGGTTGGAGACTGCATTGTGTGAGGACAGGCACATCCCTTTCAGGTGTAAGTAAGCACTCCTCCCTTCCCTCCTAGCACAGATGGCTCATCAGGATATGCAGGCTACACCCCAGCTCCCTTTATGTCACTGTCTAGAGAGGGGTGCAAACATCCCAACGGTCAAACTAACCCAGACAGGGAATCCACAAACAGGCAGAGTCATAGAATGATTTAAGCAAGAAAATGCCCACTTTCAAAAAGTGGCATTTTCAAACACAGAGGGGCATATTTTGTCAGGTGTTAGCCACGGCGCCTACATTGCCGATCGGGATAACATAGTCCTTTTGGACTACATTTCCCATGACGCCTAGAGGGGAAGAGGTCGCTTAAAAAGCAAGCACATACAGGAAGTAATGTGCGTTATTCGTTTCCTAGAAACCAGTCGGAGGGGCAACGAGGGCTCTTGCTGACGGCGTTTCCGAGGTTGAGTTGTTTGCAAGGAGGTTTAATTCCTCCTTCGGTTTTCCGTGGAGCCTGGGACCTTCCCAATATCAGGGGGAGTGTCGAGTTTATTTTCCCAGAGGAACCTGCCACGAAGGAGAAGTGGTAGCGGTGAGACGATTTGGTGCCGGAATCCCTCGCCTTTCTTTTTCAGTTCGATAAGGACACTGGTAACTTCTGAAGCACGGCGGTCTTTTGTTTGAGTTACCAATAAAGCACGATTATCCTTGGGGCCAGAGAACATTATAGTTTTGGCTTCGACAAGGGGTTAATGTTTATTTTTGCGGGAATTGAACTGCCGGGACGATTTTTCTTTTCGATACGTAATGAATTAACACCGGGTTATTCCTACAAATTGCGTGACTATGACCTGGGGCTTAGTGGATTAACTGAGTCATAGAAAGGACTACGAGATATGTTCTTATCATCGTTAATTTTATTCCCTTTCTCTTTGATCTGTCTCCTCCTTATTTCGTGACTATCTTGTATAAATGTGGGTGTTGAGCAACCCCTTGGAGATCATCGGTATTAATTGTTGGCTTGGGGCGTCCATCTATGATTCAGATGGGGCACAGATAGGTGTTGGATTAGTTCTGCCCTCATGAGTTATGGGCAGGTACGGTCGTTGGTACTTTAGCGAGACATTGCGAGAGTAGACAGGCAATGTGATATTAACTCTGTGTATTCCTCTCTTTACAGATATCCCGTCCCTGCTGTTCCTTCCCCTTCCTTCCCTCACCCGATTACTCCAATGCACCGTGGTTTATATAGGTGACTTGGTGGAGTCAGGAGGCGGACCCTTATTTGCATCGCGCCGAGTCTGAGGAGCATCTACAACGTGACATATTTATACTCCGTTTGCGCCGAATTAGCGTTGTTTTTTTCGACGCAAATTCGGCGCAAAACTAACGCCATATTTATACTTTGGCGCTAGACGCGTCTAGCGCCAAAGTATGAGTAAAGAGCGTCATTTTTTAGCGTGAACGCCTTCCTTGCGTTAATGAGATGCAAGGTAGGCGTTCCCGTCCAAAAAAATGACTGCGACGCAAATGCGTCGTATTTATGCTCCCGGGCAAAAATCACGCCCGGGAGTTGGCGGGGCAGAAAACCCCGCATTTGCGCCACTTTTTAACGCCTGGGTCAGGGCAGGCGTTAAGGGACCTGTGGGCTCAAAATGAGCCCACAGCTGCCCTCCCATGCTCCCAGGGACCCCCCCTGCCACCCTTGCCCACCCCAGGAGGACACCCAAGGATGGAGGGACCCACCCCAGGGACATTCAGGTAAGTTCAGGTAAGTATAAATATTTTTATTTTTTATATTTTTTTGTGGCATAGGGGGGCCTGATTTGTGCCCCCCTACATGCCTCAATGCCCAATGACCATGCCCAGGGGACATAAGTCCCCTGGGCATGGCCATTGGGCAAGGGGGCATGACTCCTGTCTTTACTAAGACAGGAGTTATGTAAATGGCGTCTGGGCGTCGTTTAAAATGGCGCAATTCGGGTTAAGACGATTTTTTAGCGTCAACCTGACTTGCGCCATTTTTAAGACGCCCTAACGCCATTTTTCCCTACGCCGGCGCTGCCTGGTGTACGTGGTTTTTTTCCACGCACACCAGGCAGCGCCGGTCTGCTTGCGCCGGCTAACGCCATTCAATAAATACGGCGCCTGCATGGCGCTTCAGAATGGCGTTAGCCGGCGCAAAAAATGTTGACGCTAAACTGCGTTAGCGCAGTTTAGCGTCAAAAAGTATAAATACGGGCCAGAATCTCAAAATCAACTTCACTAAAAGATGTATTTTTAAATTGTGAGTTCAGGGACCTCAAACTCCACATGTCTATCTGCTCCCAAAGAGAAATTACACTATAATCATATTTCAAGGCAGCCCCCATGTTAACTTGTGAGAGAGATAGGCCTTGCAACAGTGAAAAACAAATTTGACAGTATTTCACTGTTAGGACATATAAAACACATTAGTATATGTCCTACTTTAAACATACACTGCACCCTGCTCATGGGGCTACCTAGGGCCTATCTTAGGGGTTTCTCACATGTAAGAAAAGGAGAGGTTTAGGCCTGGCAAGTGGGTACACTTGCCAAGTCGAATGTATAAAGGAGCACTTGCACTTTAGCACTGGATAGCAGTGGTAAAGTGCCCAGAATAGCAAAAACAGCAAAAACAGCAAAAACAGAGTTGAGCACACATCAACAACCTGGGAAACAGAAGCAAAAAGTTAGCAGAGACCATGCCAAGGATGAAAGGTGTAACAGTTATTTTTTGAGTTGTTATTGCTAAATAATTTGTCTGGTTACTGCAACAAATTATCTAGCAACATAAAGGTTGATACACGTCCAAAGCACAAAGTTCTGGAAGGTGTACGTTTTGTACAAGGTGTATTATGATGTATTTTGTGTAATGATTTGTGCAAAATGTTGCCACTAGATTTCTGATAACTACCAAAGGAGTGTTTTGAACAGATGTATGACTGCCTAAAAAAAATGTACCTGGATTTTGTCTGTTATGAAGGACAGTTGTACCAAACATTCAATTCATTATTGTGTCAGGTGTTAAGCTCCATCACAATTGTGAGGAGGTTATATTTGGCCCTATTAGAGGTGACTTAGCATACAATGCACTTATGGTACAGTGGATGTTCCATACTTCACATTGGTGAGTTGGTATAAGAGGATACCTCAAATACTCATACTGGGGCGATATATTGGATGGCATTTTCTCCACTCAGGAATTTATCTCGGTAGGAAAGTGCAGGCAGCTGGATTGGACAGAACGCAGCCTGATCCATTTTGAAGTAAAATACTGGAGAGGAAATGAATCCAAGCAGACTCTTACTACTCCCAGTGTAAAACTGGAACCGTATTGAGAAAGAGGATCTCACCCTAGCTTTAGAAAGATGTCAGGAGAAGCTTGAGGGAAGTCTTGGACCGCGAGTGGCAGTCTTTGACTCCTGGATTAGAGAAGCAATCAATTTGGTGGCCCCTTTGAGGGAAATCAAACCTAAATCTGGGAAAAGGGTTTCAGCCCCATGGTATACCAAAGAGCTCAAGGTTCTCCAGAGGTCACGTAGAAGACAGGAAAAGAAAAGGAAACTTGACCCCGGACCACTAGAAAGAATAAAACTCAGCGAAACATGGGGAACATACAAAAGCACTATAAAATGTGCTAAGTCATGCTATTTGTCCCAGAAAGTTAGAAGTGCAGGCAATGCCCCGAAAGAGCTGTTTAAAGTAGTAAAGGCCCGAGCCGCCACATCGCCTATCAGGAGTTGGAAAATGTGCAGAACTTCTGTGACAGTGTAGCTATTTGCTTTAAAGATAAGATCATGATATTTGCTGAATTTTCAGCCCCCCTTCCGATTCTAGGAGTACAGGTCACTGACTCCAATGATGAAATAGCTGGAGGTGTGACCCTGGCTAAATTTACACCCTTAACAGCTAACAAAGTCAACTCCCTTCTATCCATGGATCACTCTCCTCCCCAAATGATCCCTGCCGCCTCAGAATACTGCAAACGGTCAGCGAATTTACAGCAGCGCCATTAGAAAAGATCTATGCAGAAGTTCTAGAGTCAGGAAAGTTCCCTACCTCTAGTAAAGAGACTGTTATGGTGCTCATTAAAAAAAGCCAGGAGGACATCCAGGATATCTTAAAAATTTCCTTTCAGTTGCTCTCCTACCGATGCTGGCTAAGAAAAGCATATTAATGAAGAACTTGTTATCTTTCAGCTGGCACATGATCAATTGGATGTCTCCCAACATGGATTCTGGAAACATCCTAGTATGGAGTCCCCCTTACTGGCCACCACAGATATTATAAGAACACAGGTGGATCATGAAGGGGTAGCTATTCTAATCCTACTAAATCTGTTGGCTGCATTAGACACCATCGCGCCCCCAATACTGTTACACCGACTATACTAGGCAGGCCTGAGGGGCTCAGCTTTGAGTATTCTGGTGACGTTTCTCCAAGAGAGAATATTGTTGATCAAGTGCGGAGACTTCCGCTCAGCCCCTTACCAGATCCCCTGTGGGGTTCCCCAGGGATCATCTTTGAGCCCAACCCTTCTTTAATCTGTATGTTGCACCTTTATCTAAACTGATTCGGTCTTTTGACTTCCAGGACCAGGTGTCCTCTTATGCCGATGACACCCAAATTATTCTTACCATTCAAGACAACTTTCACATTACATTTGACAATTTTCAAACCTGTATGAGAGAAGTCAATAAGTAGATACACCAAAACTGGTTAAAAATGAATGGGGACAAAACCAAAGTTATTGTCTTTGGTGCGAATACCACCATTTGGAAACTGGTGGCCCGAGACATGCGTACATTACCTATACCAACACCCGTGGTCAGGAATCTCAGGGTTATATCCGACTCAGCATTAACTTTTGATGCTCATGTAAATAGTTACTAACACATGCTCCTGGCTAATTCAAATTCTAAAGAAAGTCCTGCCATTTATCCCAGAAGAACTCAGAGTGACGGCAACCCTGTCTCTTGTTGTGTCCAGATTGGACTACTGTAATGCCCTATACCTTGATAATAACCAACTATCTTTGAACAAGCTTCAACTTGTTCAAAACTCAGCCGCCTGACTAGTGCTCGGGTTATATAGGTTCTCTTCATTAAGGAGGGCATGAGGAAGCTGCGCTGGCTTCCAATTTGGAAATGTATTACCTTTAAGACACTGTGGGGCATATTTACAATGGCCTAGCGCCACCTTGCACCACATTAACGTCATAATTTTTTACGTTAATGTGGCCCAACAAGGCCGAAATCCCTGCACCGTATTTACAGGGTGGCACAATGCATGCATTGTTCCACTCTGCAACCCTTTGCGCTATATTATGCTGGCACCAGGCATAATGTATGCAAAGGGGACGTTCCTCCATTAAGAGAGCCAGAAAAATGGCGTAAGGAAATCTATGAGATTTCCTTGCGCACGTTTTTTATGGCCACTGCTAAAATGCAAGTGGTCCCTGTGTAAATTGTATGTATAATTGGCTCTTCCATGACTGGCACATTTGATTGACTATTAAGTCTCTAGTAAACTGGACTAGAGGTGCCCAGGGCCTCTAAATCAAATACTACTAGTGGGCCTGAAGCACTGATTGTGCCACCCCCATGAGTAGCCCTGTAAACATGGCTCAAACCTGCCACTGGAGTATTTGTGTGTGCAGTTTTAAAATGCCAATTCGACATCGAAAGTGTACCCTCTTTCCAGGCCCAAACCTCCTCTTTTTATACATGTAAGGCACCCCTAAGGTGAGCCCTAGGTAGCGCCATGGGCAGGGTGTAGTGTATGTTAAAGATGGGACATGTACTGATGTGTTTTACATGTCCTAACTGTGAAGTACTGCCGAATTCGGTTTTCAATGTTGTAGGGTGTATCTCTCTCATAGATTAACATGGGGGCTGCCTTTAAATACATTTTAAATGCCGTTTCCCTTTGGGAGCAAATAGAAATGAGGAGTTTGGTGTCTCTGAACTCACAATGTAAAAATACAGCTTTTGGTAATTTGTCAGTTTGAAAATACCACTTTAGGAAAGTGGGCATTTTCTTGCTTAAACATTTCTGTGGCTCTGCCTGTTTGTGGATTCCCTGCCTGGGTCAGAATGACAGTTGGGCTGTCTGTGAATCTCCTCTAGACAGTGAGACAAACAGAGCTGTGGTGTAGCCTGCATATCCTGATGAGCCATTTGGGCTGGAGTGGAGGGAGGGGTGGTCACTTACACCTGAATGGACTGGGCCTGCCCCCACACAATGCAGACTCCAACACCATGGTGTGTGTCTGGGGCCTGGCCTATGCAAGGCAGGATCCTGGAAACCACAGACTTTCCTATGAAGTTTTCCTAATTCAAAGTCAGAAAGGGGTATAAGTAGTGGACCCAAAACCCCATATTTTTAGATTACTTCTGGAATCAAGAGGAACCTCTGCCAAGGAGAAGAGCTGGAGGAGTACTGTCCCTTTGCCTGTGATATTTGCTTTGCTGGGTTGGCCTTCAGTTGCTGCTTTTGCCTGAAAGAGGACAAATGCTGGACTTTGTGGTATAGTCCTGCGTGTGTTGAATCTCCAAGGACTTGAACTGAGCTTGCCTTCTGTTTTGAAGTCTCAGGTCCTTCAAAGACTTCCTCTGCCAGCACCTGGACTCTCTGCTGAGACTCCTGCCCTGCCAAGTGGTGCCCTGTCTGGCTTCTGGGCCCTTGTGTGGTGAAGTCAGCAGACCACAGACTGAAATCCACACACAGCACCCTGTGGGGAAATTTCCAATGCACCACCTGCTTCGCGGCTAAAATCGACGCTCCATCTGCTTCGTGGCTGGGAGATCGATGCATTGCGACTGGAGAAATGATGCAACTCCCCAAAGAGTGTGGTTTTCTAACACCGTGCAACCAGATTTCTCATGCATCGTCACTGGGCGTCAAAGTCATCATGAACCTGCACTGATCCGAGGTGCCCTGTCCGGAAATTGTACCTGTGCCTCAAGTTCCCTTTCCCTGAGGTCCAGGTCTGCTTCTTCTTGGGCTGATGCCACAGATCCTCCCCTCCCACTAAGTATGGATGGGGCCATGGCTGCTGAAATTACAGTTAGGCAAACATCCTCCTCCCCCTGGAGGTTGGAGAGGACACCTTCCCTCATTTCCTACCTCTGAAGCTTTCTCGTCCTCCATCTGCACTCCCCAGGCTTCAAGGGACTTGACCATCATAGCCTTCCTAAGGTTGTTAGCAGCAGGTAATCCCCTTTTTCTGTACAATACCCTAAGCTCAGCTGCAGTGAGTGTGGGTAGGCTAGCCAAATCAAACTCCATGGTCTCCCTCAAGTTTTGTGTCACTTAAAAAACGTTGGCACCGATTGATCAGAACAATTTAGAATAATCAAAAAAGAAGTAATTATAAAATGAGTCCAAATTTGAAAAATCAAAACTTTCAATGTTCAGACTTAGTCACTTTTTTTAGATTTTCTTCAGCGGGACAAACCTGCAGGTCAGACCGGGTCACGGTTGAGGCAAGCCGGCTAGACTCACTGCGGTGGGTTAGTCTCTATGGATCTTTTTCCAAAAAGTTCACCAATCTTCTCCAAACTTCTGGATCTTCTTCCAGAAGTTCTTTGAAGGTCCTTTAGGAATCCACAGCTCTCCGCAAGGTTCCAGAAGCTCTGAGTTGCTCCTTGAGGGCGTGGACTCCACCTCCCAGAATGCACCTGACTCAAACTCCAAAATGGCCGCTAGACAGTTGTGAGCTCGTCAGTTTCTTCAGGATATGATGCAGGGGACTCTGGTTAGCTATTTTTCACCTGTAGAAAATAGAGAGTACCTCATTAAACCAGTTGAAGCAAGGCAAAGTCCTTCTTGTGGAGAAGCCCAAGTGTGCAACTGGTGCATTCCTTCAGAGTGCAGTGTCCAGGTGGAGTTCAAGGATCCAGCAGGGCAGTCCTTCTTCTGATGTTCTTCCTTGTAGGTATCTAAGGTGTGGGTGCAGCTCTGCCACATTTTTCCTTGCTCCTGGGTGAAAAACAGGGGGTCCTGGGTATCCAATCACAGACAGGCTCTTTCTCCCTTTGATGACCACTTCCTGGGAAGTGTGGCAAAAACCAAATCCCAGGGAGCAACATTCATCAAAAACCCAACAAGGCTGAAGGTGATGTTTGAAGGTTGGATGTGTCTAAACCCACCCACTGGTGTGGATACTAATCCCAAACACACCCCTCTCCTGCCCTGTATTAATATAATCAAGAGGGCACTTAATTGTCTCAGGTTGCAGGATGTGAGGGAGGTCCTGGCTAGCTCCAAATGTCCTTCCCTGCATTTGAAGACCAGTTTGGCTGCCCCCTACCTTCCTGCTTCCCCATCTGCCGAGGCAGATCTCCTCCCTCAGGCACGTCCTTTGTGTTCAGCTTAGGCCACTTCACACCTCAAGGCAGCATGGCCAGCCTGCCAGAGGCTGGCCAATCAGAGAAGGGCATTACAGAGCTGAAGTTGGAAACTTTCAGGGAGAGTTTTAGAGCTCTTTACCTGAATTAGTTTTATTAACTCCAACAATTGTAAGTTGTGGGATTTATTAAAACAATTAATTTGATAACAAACTCTGGGTATCTGACACTTATGGGGAATTTGTTAATTAAAATAAAGTCTTCCAATTTTGGCCCATGGAGGTCATTCACAACAGTGTGGGAAAAACAAATTTGGCTATTTTATCTCACCAGGGCTTATAAAAAAAATTGTAAGGTCCCTGCTTATAGTTACATGGTGCCCAATCCTAGAGGCAGATAGGCTCACCTTAGGGATGACTTACATGTAAAAATAAGGTAGTGTAAGACTTATGGAAGTACTTTAATTCCAAAGTTGAATTTGCATAAAACTTTAAAAGCAGCCAGCAAGGCAGGCCTGCTTTTAAAATGACACTGGCACCAAAACAGTGCACCTATGGGTGCATTACCTATGCTGGTATCCCTAAACCTACATGCCCCACATATACTAGCGACTTATAGGTAGGTTGATACTGTCAATTATAATTAGCCAATTGACATACTCATTTTACACAGGGCACAGGCCCTGGGACTGGTTAGCAGTACTCAGGGCACCATCAGAGAAAAGAAAACAAAAGCAAAAAGTAAAAATGGGGCCAAAAAGTTAGGGGTCCTCTGCAATCAGCCCTGTTTTCTCACAGTGTGTCTAAGTGGAACTGTCAGTGGGTGTGAGTGTCCACATGGGCCTGTGAGTGGGTGTGTCTCTTTATGGGTCTGTGAATGTCTCAGTGGACGTTCATGAAGAATCTCATGGAATGCTTTGTTGATATATATATATATATATTACTGCATGATTCATGCATCCATTGCTGATTTAAACAGTGGCTGTGCCACAGTGCCCCGGTGTATCCACAGATCCAAAACATGAAAAAAAAATGGTTACGGGGCACTTTTTTGCCAATCAGGGGTCCCTCACAAACCCCTATATTGCACCTATGGGGTCAGGGTACCTCCACCCTAACCCATTCTATTGTATTTTATTTCAAATGTTGCACCCTGAGGACCATTTACCAATATCTAAAATGGCAGGTGAAACTTTGCAGCCAGGTTGAGGCCAATCAATCACAGCATTGCTAGTGACGCTTGGATCCACGGATCCACCATGGTGGATCCGCAGCACTAGAAAGCAATATTTATTTTTCCTTTATTATCTCCAAAAATACTGAACAGTTTTACAACAAATTACAAAAATCATGCATTTTGGACCATGATTTTGCTTTCTTCCAAACTTGGCGTAATTCCATACAATGGTAGTTGTGTATAAAATCCCTATGGGAAATTGCAATGGGACCCACCTTTTTCTTGGCCCCTGCTTGAAGAATCACCCCGAAACATTCAAGATTGCTGCTAAAATGAGCAACAAAATAGTTTTGAACATTTTGTGAAGAGTCATCAAGTGGCACCAAAGTTATTGACAAAACAAAAAGCAGTTTCCTATGGAAACTAGTTCCTAACTATAGCTAACTACTGGAAATTCTAACTACCTACTGAGAACCATCAGTAATATATATATATATATATATATATATATGAAACACAGCTTCCTTTATCAAATTGAAGGAATAAACCGCACTCCAAAGTTGCCGTATATGCTGCTTCTTTATTTTCTGGGCTTCAATTCGATTACATGCAATTAATGCTGCCTATGTATATATATATATTCACTGAAAAAACAGACATTGTAATTAGGGAATAGAATTAAAAAAGCACCTTAGAGATTCAATGAAAAAAAGGTTAAAGGGACTTTATAGTTGAGCTCAGATTTAACTCATGCAAAACCATTGAAATGCAGCAGTTTTAGTTACCAGAGCTAACTATAATGTATGCCCTCGCAGTTCACTACTTATGACCTCACATAGTACATCACTCATGACATGCTCAGGGGCATCACTAATGACATCATCCAACAAGTGTAAGTGTTGCATAAAAGGTTCTGAGAGTTAAAGATATATCCTGAGATACTGCATAAGTTAAATTACTACATTTTTTCTACTACGGAGTGATACTGTTTCTAATATGTCATCTAACTGGCACTGTCACTGTCTGTATCAGTGTGGGAGCAGGTTTTTGAGTAGCCGTAGAGGTGAGTGGCTGTTTGGGTGGGTTAGTATGTATGTGAGTGGCTGTATAGGTGAGTGAGTGGTGCATGAGTGATTGTATTTATGAGTGAATAGGTATGTAAGTACTTTTGTGGATGAGTGAATGGATGTGAGAATGGCTGTGTGTGTGTGAGTAGCTCTGCTGTATTGGTGAATGAGTAGCTGTATGTGTGTGTGGGTGTGTGAATGGGTATGTTTCATGGATGATTCAGTGTGAGTAGCTGTATGGGTGTGAGTGGTTTTGTGGGTGTGTGAGTAGCTTTATGGGTCTCTGTGGCTGTATGGGTGAGTGGTTGTGTGAGTGGCTGTATAAGCGAGTGAGTATGTGTCAGTAGTTGTAAGGGTCTATGAATGGGATGTGAGCGAGTGAGTGTATGAGGTTGTACGGGGATATGTTGGTGTGTGAGTGGTTCTGTGGATGATGACTTCGGTGACGTCATTTGAGATGTCATCAGTGATGTCACAGAGCATGTCATGAGTGATGTAAAAAGTGAGGTAATAACTAGTGCAATGCAGGGGTGTAAGCGATAATTAGCTAAGGTAGCTATAGTTGCAGAATTTCAATGGTTTTGTATGAGATATATTGGGGCCTAAATATAACGTCCTTGTAACCTTTAGTTTTTTCAGTGAATTTCAATTTTTTTAAATGTTATTTTGTAACTGTAACCTGTAACTGTTTGGTTTTCATAACTGACATTTGAACTTTTTATGATGGTTCTGACGTGTTTATATTAACATGTCAAAATGTTAAAATAAATCACTTTTTTAGAATATATTTTGTGGAGTCACATATCTGTCATGACTAATTGAGTGGGAGATGCAACTACACCATATTTTTAATACTCCTAAAACACACACACATATATATATATATATATATATATATATATATATATATATATATATATATATATATATATATCTCTCTCTCTCTCTCTCTATATATATATATATATATACATATATATATATCGTCTATAGGCACACATTTCATAGGCTTCAATTACATAAAGAGATTTATTTATAAAGTATTAAGAGACAAATTTGCACAGAAAATCTGTTACCATTGATTCCATACGCGACCCCTGCCGCGATGTATTTCGGAAGTCGGGGTGGAGATGTGACTCTATTGTAGTGTTTACACTATCAAATTGTATATAATGTTTTAAAATATAATTTGAAATAAGGTTTTCTAATAAGATACTAAACCCTAGATTTATGGTGGCCTAGCTCCATTCCAATGCCACATTAGCATCAAAAATACTGCAGCATATTTATAAAGCGGCACAATGCTTGCATTGCTCTACTTTGTAATCCCTTACGCAACATTATGCCTGTGCCAGGCATAATCTATGCAACGGGGCATTCTGGTGCTAGTGGGCAGGCATTAAAATGAGACTCCCATTGTATTCAAAGGGCCTCTAGGTACTTTGCAGGATTAGCAGTATAATTTTGCATGCTAATCCTGCAAATCAGCGGACTAGAGTAAAGAAATTTACACTAGTCCTTCTGACTACCGCATGGTGCACCGTATTTTAAATACGGCGCACACAATGTGGTATTGGGGGGCACTAACAAGTGCAAGAAAAGTGGCGCTGCACTAGGTGCAGGACCCCTTTTCATAAATCTGCCCCTAAAAGTGGTATAGATGCAGGCAAATGTTTTAAAGCTTGGTGTTATTAAATTTCATAAGTAAGCGACGGGCACCACATGTGGCTCGCACAAAGCAGTATTTGATTGGTTGTAAATAATGGAAAGGTGTTCAGAGGATTGCCCCACCCATTTTTACTCACCCCTCTGGCGTTTCACTGGGAACAGTCCTGCGTTTGTCTATAGCATTTTTGTTTTTGGTGTTTCACTGTTGTTGGCAAATCTAGACCGTCAGCTGCTTCAGTACAGAATAAAGACATTTAAAGCAATCATTCTGACAAAGAGAAACCACCAAAAAAGAGGAAGGATCTTATTTTAAATCCCGAGGGAGAAAACGAGGTGAATGCACGCAAGGTGACATGCACATTGTGCGAAGAAGTTCTGTCCCCGGTACCTTAGAGAAAATATTCCTGTGGAACTTCATCCATAAAGAAGCATCTCTAAACAATCAACAGTGGATACCTTGCCAGAGAACAGAGGGAAAGGGAACTCTCCCTTGGAACATCCAGAGGGCATGTTTCACAGCCAGGCACATCATCTGGACCTGTGCTATTTATAGATCCACTAGTCACTTTTCCTGACTTAGCTGCTGTGGGATAATACTGTCTACGGGTGACTACATGAGTGAGTGAGTGCATGCTATACACAATGTATTCTGTGGTTTTTCTTGAATTGCACTTACAGCAGGTAGTAGGTGAGAGAGAATATTGAGAACAACATTAGCATAGCAGTTTACACCATTAGTGTTCTCCACCTGGTAACCTACAATATCTCTATCATTTTCCAATGTTTTTTCTAAGCATCTTTTTGTTTCTCCTTGCTTACTGTCTTTTAAAAAAAAAAATCATAGATTATTTTGTAAGTTTCCACTTAGGACATAATGGGGGTCATTTTGACCTCGGCGGTCTTTTGCCAAGACCTCCGAGGGACCGCCGTGCTGAAGACCGCCAGTGGTGGTGGTTTTCCGCTCGGCGTATTATGACTGCTGGCAGCCCTCCGTCCTTTTTCGGACGGAGAGCAGCCAGCAGCCATACTGGCGGGCGGTGGGGAAGTGGAGGTTGCTCCACCTCCACCGCCACGTCAACAGAACACCGCCCACCGAATCACGCCCTGTGATTCGGCGTGGCGGTGTTCTGTTGACGGTGTGGTGGTGGCGGAGCATCCCCCATGGATCCCATCCCCTCCCGGAAGATCAACGGACCAGGTAAGTTGATCGTCTGTTAGGGGAGAGGGGTGGGGGGTGTTGTGTGCGTGCATGGGGGTGTGCGTGTGTGTATGTAGAGGGGGTGTGTGAGTACATGTGTGCATGCAGCGGTGTTGTGTGTTTGGAAATGAGTGCGTGTATGTCTGTATGGATGTCTGTATGGATGTGTGCGTGTATGTCTGAATGTGGGTGTATGCGTATGACTGTGTGTGTGGCTGTTGGCATGTATGTTGATGTGTGTGCGGGTATGTGTGTTGATGGTGCCTGCGTGCGTGTCGGGTGTGTATGTGTAAGGTAATGTTGGGGGTCGGGGTGGGGAGGCGGGTCCTGCCATCTTTGGGGTGACAGGGGTGGTGGGGGTGTAGGGGAAGGACTCAGGGTGGGGGAGACCCCTATCAGTGCCAGGGAAGGAATTCCCTGGCACTGATAGTGCTTACCGCCATGGATTTCATGGCGGTTTCAAACCCCATGAAATCCATGGTGGTCAGCCGGGTCATGATACCGCCGGCGGTATTGTGACGGCCGCCGGGCGGGAGACCCAAGTCTCCAGCCCAGCGCCCGTCTCCGCCCTGGCGGTCGGAACGGAGAAGTGGCGGATGGCCATGGCGGTAACCGCCATGTTAAAAATTCCAAAATGTTTTACGCCAGCCTGTTGGCGGTAAGACCGCCGCTTCTCCACCGACCGCCAGGGTCGTAAGGACCCCCAATATCTTTTTTTCATAAACATTATACTGTTCTAAATGAGGGGCATATTGAGGCTCATATTTATACTTTTTTTGCGCCTCATTTGTGGTATTTTTTGACGCAAAAGCGGTGCAAACTTACAAAATAAAAAAAAAAAGAGTGCAACACATTGTCTAATTTGCCTCTTGCCATCAACCTAATCAAACTTTATAGCTAAGAATTCAACCTCGTCACTGTTAGGGAATCAATAACTTTACCCATAGCAGCATTTACTAGTCCTTCAACATTTAAATTAAGTCTCAAAATTACTCTACAGTTTTTGCACACATGTAAACACTTCTCTAGTCCAGCAGTCTTGGATACAGATTTCTCTAAAGATTTCATTTTTTTTTTGTAGTTTTACACTTAGCAGCACTGTCACTCCCTGGGGTTCCATTTAGTTGATAGCTGTATTTCCAACATTTCCTCTTTCTCCAGTTTCAGTACTTCTTAATTGGAACTGCCACTCTCTCTTGAAGAGTAGGCACTAAAGAAACTATGGGTTTCCGCTCATTTTAGAAACTGAATATTAGCCCTGCAGCTGAGTTGTTAGAGGAAAACAGTTTCTTGCTAAGTTGACTTCCCAAGGTACATTTTCCCTCCTCTGTCAGAACTCCATCTCTAATGTCCTTAAAAATATTTCCCTATTCCTTGTCAGTGGCTTGACATATATTTTTGACGAGTTGCTGGTATTTGAAGTATTGCAAAATGTTTAGATTTCCAATACGTCCCAATGAGTTCCAAGTTTCTTCATGCAAAAAAGTCTTGAAAACAGGCTTTTCTTTTATAGGAGTTAGTTGCAGTAGGCCAGGAAAAACAATTCAATGCTTTCCTCAAAACAAGATGTTGAATTCTGTTTTTAAAATATGTTGCATTCTCAAGTGAACAAAGGCAAGCATTAAATTTTAAACCATTCTTACCTCATCAATAATTAAAAGCTTAAGGGCCTTATTTATACTTTTTGGTGCAAAACTGAGTTAGTGCAGTTTTGCACCAAAAAGTTTTGCACCGGCTTGCACCATTTTTTTTGCACCAGCTGGGCACCATATTTATGGAATGGTGCAAGCCGGTGCAAAGGGTAGGCTAGCTTAAAAAAAAAATGACGTTTAGGCAGGTTTGAGTCAAAATAAATGATTCTGACCAGATTAGCATCATTTTTTGACGCTAAGGGGCATATTTATACTCTGTTTGCACTGAATTAGCGTCATTTAAAAAAAACTCTAATTCAGTGCAAAACTAACTCCATATTTATACTTTGGTGCTAGACCCGTCTAGCGCCAAATTTATGGAGTTAAAGTCATTTTTTGGAAGTGGAAACCTACCTTGCCTTAATGAGATGCAAGGTAGGCGTTCCCGTGCAAAAAATTACTCTATGTCCTTAATGCCATATTTATACTCCCATGCAAAAATGGTGCAAGGGAGGGAGGAGGGGTCAAAAAACGGGGCAAAGCTTGCTTTGCCCCATTTTTTTAAGACCTGGGTCAAGGCAGGCGTTAGGGGACCTGTGGGCCTATTTCCATGGTGGAACACCATGGAATAAGCCCACAGGTGCCCTCCCCAGGCCCCCGGGGCACCCCCACCCACACTAGAGGGACTGCGAGGATGGGGGCACACCAGTTAAGTACAGGTAAGATTGCATTTTATTTTTGAAAGTGCCATAGGGGCCCCTGAAATGGGCCCCCATACATGACACAGGGTGCAATGGCCATGCCCAGGGGAACCCTGTCCTCTGTGCTGCCCATTGGGGTGGTGGGCATGACTCCTGCCTTTTCTAAGGCAGGAGTCATGTGGCATGGTAGGTTTAGCACCATAAAATTACGCTAATCTGGTTAGAGTCATTTTTTTTTCCTCTAACCTGCCTAAAGCCATTTTTTGGTGCTAAACCCTCTTCTTCTATACTGCCAGCCCCACCCGACTAAAGTCATTTTTTTGTAACTCTAGCCTACCCTTTGCACCGGCTTGCACCATTACATAAATATGGTGCCCGGCTGGTGCACAGAAATGGTGCAAGCCGGTGCTAAACTTTTTGGTGCAAAACTGAGTTAGTGTAGTTTTGCAGCAAAAAGTATAAATAAGGGGCAATATTTTGTAAGTGTGCGCCACTTTTGCGTCAAAAAATTACGTTAATGTGGCGCAAAAAAAGTATAAATCAGGGCCTTGGTGCTAGACGGGTCTAGCACCAAAGTATAAATATGGAGTTAGATTTGCACCGAATTAGAGTTAAAAAAATGACGCTAATTTGGTGCAAACAGAGTATAAATATGCCGCAGAGTATAAATATACCCCTGAATATGGCGTTAAGGCCATAGAGTCATAGAGGCCTTCCAGTTCATTGCCATGTTCAACCGGTAGCATAAATCATCTATTTAAAGTTATTACTTTGATATTCTGTGCAGCTAATCCAGTAGGTGCTGTTACTACAAACATGTTTGATTCTGTAGCCTTGTGTAGGTAAGCGGAGATTCACTTTAATTAAAAAGCTTTTCCTGGTACCAGATGGATCACTAATATATAATAGAAGGGGCTTGAATGATGAATAATTGAATGGTTTCTTCTTATGAAGAAATCCATTTTCTATTTTGCATTTTATTTCTGTATAAATGTCTTTCTTTTCACTGTTGAGTTGTGCAAATGAATGTTCCAGATCTACAGATTCCTGTCTTGATTGCTTCATTACAGTTTCCACTTCATTCATATCTATTGCAGCTTCGTTTTCAATAATAGGTTGTCCAAGAGGATCCTGACTCAGTGGTCCTAAAATATGGCTGTTTTGAGAACTATCGTTAGCTACCGCAGCAGCAATCATTTCTTCTTGTCGTATTTCATCATTTAACATTTGTAAATAGTTTGTGAAAATTCAACACTGAATAGTATCTTTGACAGCATTGAAAGAACCTTCATAGCAGTCATAGTCTCCAAGTAATTCTAATTCACTACACCAAGGGGGTCATTCTGACCCTGGCGGTAATTACCGCCATGGCGGAGGTCGGCGGTAGCACCGCCAACAGGCTGGCGGTGCACCGCTGGGCATTCTGACCGCGGCGGTTCAGCCGCGGCCAGAAACGGAAAGTTGGCGGTGTCCCGCCGACTTTCCGCTGCCCTTGAGAATTCTCCATGGCGGCGGAGCGCGCTCCGCCGCCATGGGGATTCTGACACCCCCTACCGCCATCCAGTTCCTGGCGGTTCTCCCGCCGGGAACAGGATGGCGGTAGGGGGTGCCGCGGGGCCCCTGGGGGCCCGTGCAGTGCCCATGCCAATGGCATGGGCACTGCAGGGGCCCCCGTAAGAGGGCCCCAAAAAGAATTTCAGTATCTACCTAGCAGACACTGAAATTCGCGACGGGTGCAACTGCACCCGTCGCACCTTCCCACACCGCCGGCTCAATTCTGAGCCGGCGTCCTCATGGGAAGGGTGTTTCCCGCTGGGCTGGCGGGCGGACTTTCGGCGGTCGCCTGCCAGCCCAGTGGGAAAGCCAGAATGACCGCCGCGGTCTTTCGGCGGGAACCGCGTGGCGGGCGGCGACCGCCGTCCGCCGTGGTCAGAATGACCCCCCAAGTCTTGAACAGTTGAAGAGCCAAAGAGCCAAATAGAAAAACTCTTGTTTGATAGCTGCATTTTGAATGGTTAATTAGATTTCCTTTTGGGTGTACCACTAAACAACCGACTAATCCAAGTACTGCACGTTTCCTTTCTATGTTTTCACTTACATTGCTTCTATATCTGTAGCTTTGAAGAATTTCATTAAGACACTTGTCTTCTGGATGTGGGCTTCTTCTTGGATAGAATGTACCCAAAATATTTGACTTTACAATGTTTGTACTTTGCTGGTCAAACTCTTCTGTGTACTGCTTTTCTGGGAAAGACTTTAACACTCTTTCGTGCGCTAGTCAGTCCCAGACTTACTGTTAGACCTGGGATCCTTGATGTGGTTTCCCCTGTCTTTTTGCCTTTGCTTCCTGTATTTTTGACTGCGTGCTGGAGATTGTTTTTGCTGGTTTTGGTACTCTGGACACTTTACCACTGCTCCCTGTGTAAACTGTATGTGTAAATGGCTTTTCCATGATTAGCATATTTGATTTAGTAGTAAGTCTCTAGTAATGTGCACTAGAGGTACCTTGGGCCTGTAAATCAAATGCTACTAGTGGGCCTGCAGCACTGATTGTGCCATCCACATGAGTAAGAGTGTTAACATGGCTCAGACCTGCCACTGCAGTGTCTGCAGTTTTAACCTGCCAATTCGACCTGGCAAATGTACCCACTTGCCAGGCCCAAACCTTTCCTTTATATACATGTAGGGCACCGCTACAGTATGCCCTAGGTAGCCCTATGGATAGGATGGAGTGTATGTTAAAGGTAATACATGTACTGATGTGTTTTACATGTCCTGAAATTCTACCAAATTTGTTTTTCACTATTGCAAGGCCTATCTCTATCATAGGTTAACATGGGGCCTGCCTTTAAATATATTTTACGTGCAGTTTCCCATTGCGAGCAGATACAGATATGGGGTTTGGGTTCTCTGAACTCACAATTTAAAAATATATCTTTTGGTAAAGTTGTTTTTTCGATTGCCAGTATGATAATGCCACTTTTATAAAGTGGGCACTTTCTTGCTTAACCATTCTGTGCCTCTGCCTGCGTGTCAAATCTACTCCTGGGTGAGACTGATGTTGAGCTGTTTCTGAATTCCATCTAGACAGTGACACAAAGGGAGATGGGGTATAGCCTGGATGTCCTGATGAGTCTCCTGAGCTAGAGTGGGGAGGTAGGAGCTGACACACCTGAAAGGGCTATGTCTGTCACCACACAATGCAGTCTCCAACTTCCTGGTGTGTGTCTGGGGCCCGGCCTAGGCACGGGAGGATCTTGTCAACAACAGAGACTTTCTTTTGAATTTTGCCTACTTAAAAGGCAGAAAGGGGTATAAGTAGTAGACTAAAACCCCAGACTTTTAGATTACTTCTGGATCAAGAGGAAACTCTGCCAAGGAGAAGAGCTGAAGAGTAGGAGGAGGAGTACTGCCTTTTTGCCTGTGAGCGTGCTTAACTAGGTTGACCTGCAGTTGCTGCTTCTGCCTTTGAGAGGACAACAAATGGACTTTGCTGAGTTTTCCTGCTTGTGAAGTGACTCCAAGGGCTTGGACTGAGCTTGCCCCCTGTTAAGTCTCAGGGCCATCAAAGATTTCCTCTGCCAGCACCTGGACTCTATTGCAGAGACTCCTACCCTGCCAAGTGGTGCCTAATCCAGTCCCTGCACCCTTGAAAGGAGAAGCTTGTGGAACCAAAACTGTGATAGGGACGTTGCTTCTTTCCACAGGAACTGGTCACATACTGGTTGTAGCTACCATAAGGTAGGTAGCCTGTTGGCCACTACCAGGTACACCCCTAAACACCCACTGGATGCAGTATTTAGTGGGTATTCCTAGATATGAATATAAGATTTGGTGGACACAAGAAGATCAGTGACAAAGAAGACCCAAAGCTTGAGAACAGAAGTCCTGCTGCATGAAGAAAAAGGTGCCAAACCTTGTCTGCTGCACCAAGGACTCAACAATATGCTGAGGGGTCGACTGGTCATCAGACAGACTTTAAGAACCCCTGAGGTCCTCCAACCTTCCAAAAATTGATAAGAACCTCCCTCCAGAGAAAAGGTATCACACCTTGCACCCAACAGGCAAGAACCAGTGAAATCCATTTCATGGATCGGCTGCTGACCAATGAACTGGACACAGCAGCCAGTTCAAATTTAATCCGGTGGACCCAGATGACAAACCCTGTCAGTGTGGCAAGCTTGGTGGCACTGCAGCCTCCAGTGGCTGAGATGCCACAGCCCAGGGTACTCGACCCCCAACCCAGAAGAAAAGTCCACTGGGGACTCTCTGAGGACCAGAATCAAGCACCAGTGGAGGGACTTCAGGACTCCCAACCCCCCCCCCCAATAGTGGCCCTGCTGACATACAATCCAGCCTCCAAGTGACCTAAACTTGGCTTTAAAAGCTCCTTGACACATGACCCTTCGCTACTTGATCTGCACTGCACCCAGCCTCCCTGGACAATGCATTAGAAAACCATCTGTGCTGTAGGCGTCCCTGTCCCCTTGCAACCTCTACACTATCACAACCACTAAGACCCTGATTTAAGAGCACCTAGCTCCATTCTAACAACACCTTAGTGTCACTTTTTACGCTAATTTGGCTTTAGATGGCTAAAAACGCTGCACCATATTTACAAAGTGCACAATGTATGCATTGCTCCACTTTGTAACTCTTAGCGCTACATTATGCCTGCGCCAGGCATAATGTATGGAAAGGGAGTGTTCCCCTGTTAGGGGAGCCAAAAAAATGGTGCAAAGAAGTCTAAGAGATTTCCTTGTGTCATTTTCTCCAGCACTTTTAACGCCTGCTCTAAGCAGGCATTAAAAGGAGGCTCCTGTTGGTTATCATGGGCTTGTGGGTGCTTTGCAGGATTAGAGTCAACATTTTTTACACTAATCCTGCAGAGTGCCAAATTAGTATAACAAATTATGGCACTAGTATCCTAAGTACTGCCATGGTACACAGCATATTAAATACAGCGCACACATGGTGGCGTTAGGCGGCTGCTAAAGAGGGCTGAAAAAGTGTCTCTGCACTAGGTGCAGCACGTAATTTTCATAACTATGCCCCTAAGTTTTAGAGAATGGATTTGTGACAGAGAATATAGGTGAGACACTGTACCTATCATACACCACATGGAACTGAAAGTGCAGAAGTGATAAACTACAAATTCAAAGCATATATCTTACCTTATAAGCACGTACCACCATCCTTATGACCTACGTATAGCCTACTTTAGACATAACTTTTATCTAGTAAAAAGAAATCAATTTATTGGAAACTGGTTAGAAATGCCAACTCTAATTGACATTTAAATTCTTCTGTAGCACGCAAAAAGCATGGTTTAAAAACTACTAATGTTAATCATTTTCAAAAATGGAAATATTTTACAACACATGTGAATGAAGTTTAAGTACCTCTCTTGTTCTATCTGAGACGCTATAGTTTTCTCTGTCATATACACTTATATTCCTTTTATCTACACACACACACACACACCTGTGAGTACCCATTTGTTGTAAACATACACTCTAATTGATATACCTGTTAAATGGCTTTCGTTGATATGTAAAATACTGTCACAATTTCACTTCAACTCTTTTCTTTGTATAAGCATGAAGTTTCATCATAACGATGGTACACCAAGGAACTATTAATGGCAAACTTTTCAACTTAGGGCTCAACGATACTTTCCAAGTTAATAAATCAAAAACTATGTCTCATATTTTATTTGTATTATCACACATCTGAATTGTTAGTGGCTGATAACCCTTTCTTGTAGTTTTGGAAAGAAGCCCAATTTGGCAGAGTGTGTGACTGGAGTTGCGACTCCGTTGCAGCACTCAGCCCGGTCACCACATATAACTTTGGGTGCTCAAAAATGTATTTACCATTATGTTTTAGTTATTTCTCAGGTAAATTTAACATACAGTGTTGATAGTGAACTGGAAAATGACACTTTTTCAGTAGCTACTGTACCAAAACCACTCCTATTTCAAGTTATAAATTATATTTTATTAACTGTCCTTCCCCCACACTTTCACCTCAGCTGCCATAGCAACCTCTTTGGAACACTCCACTGTACGAGTAGTTCAGAAGTTAACACCATCTGTCAGCAGCATTCTAGATTTATTTTTTTCCTGTAGCAGGTGTGGTTGACTGTTACAGAATGTAAGCATATCCAAATTAGCATTACTTGTTTGTGAAATAATTGGAGCCAATCACAGACCTGCTGACTTAGGGGGTCATTATGACCCTAGCGGAAGGCAGAGAAGCGGCGGTAAGACCGCCGACAGGCTGGCGCTCTTACTTTGTGGAATTATCACCATGGCGGATCCCGCCATGGTCATCCGCCGGTTCTCCGTTCCGCCCGCCGGGCTGGAGACCTGGGTCTCCAGCCCGGCGGGCGTCACTATACCGCCGGCGGTATTTGGACCCGGCTGACCGCCATGGATTTCATGCGGTTTCAAACCGCCATGAAATCCATGGTGGTAAGCACTATCAGTGCCAGGGAATTCCTTCCCTGACACTGATAGGGGTCTACCCCACCCCAACTCCCTCTCCTACCCCCCCACCACCCCTGCCACCCCCAAAGGTGGCAGGACCCCCCTCCCCACCCCGACTCCCAACATCACACACACATACTCACCCGACACGCATGCAGGCACCACCAACACACATACACGCACACACACCGGCATACATGCCAACTTCCACACACACAGTCGGACACGCACACTGACATTCAAACATACACACACACATCCATACAGACATACCTACAGACATACACGCACTCATTCCCAAACACACAACACCCCCGCAAGCATACACACACTCACACACCCCCTCTACATACACACTAACGCACACCCCATACACGCACATACCACACAACACCCCCCCACACCCCTCCCCTCACAGACGATCGACTTACCTGGTCCGACGATCCTCCGGGAGGGAACGGGAGCCATGGGGGCTGCTTCGCCGACACCACACCGTCAACAGAACACCGCCACGGCGAATCACAGGACGTGATTCCCTGGGCAGTGTTCTGTTGGCGTGGCGGTGGAGGTGGAGCAACCTCCACTTCCCCGCCTCCCGCCAGCATGGCTGTTGGCGGCTCTCCGTCCGTAAAAGGACGGAGAGCTGCCAACAGTCATGATAGGCCGAGTGGCAAACCGCCACCACTGGCGGTCTTCCGCACGGCGGTCCCTCGGCGGTCTTGGAAAAAGACCGCCGAGGTCAAAATGACCCCCTTAATGTTTTAAATTACAATCTATTTTAATCTACCAATGTAGCTACTACATCCAATAAATTTTTTATTTTTTTTTAACCTTTTAACCAGGTGATACCCTCCATTTTAACCACCTCACATCTTGAAAACTCCCTCATTGAGCTGCATCCTTCTCCTGTATGCTACTGACGCTTCCCTTCAATATTGTTAATGTGTGGATTGTCAGTCCTAGGTATGTTTTTTGGGCTAGTGAGTATGCTAGAAAGAATGGCATTGACAGGGGGGCCTGGGTTTGCCTAACGTGGATATTACTAGGGTTGGCTAGAGAAGTTTAAAAGTGGTACCAATTGCTTCCATTGATTGAAAACATAGTGGATTCCCAACCCTCTCACCTCATGATTGGGCACTGTGGTGGTAACGACCTGGGCACACTGACTGGGGTAGGACTGGAAATCCTAATGAAGACTACCTTTGGCCAGTTATTGACATTTTTTCCTCACACTGCCTTGGCGTTCTCTAACATATGCCAGTGGCAGAAATGGAAGTGGTCAATTGAATTTTGTCCACAGATAGACAAAGCCAAGAAACATGTTAATACATCAGTTTCAGCATTCCTCAGAGTCTATAACATGGGCTCTATCTATAATAATAACCTTCACTTTAATATGCATGGAATATATTGAAGAGATGGTGTTCACTTCACAGATGAAGGCAACAGAGTGTTTCTGAGCAACTTGATACTCTGCATCCGCTCTTATGTTAACTAATCATATTCACACAATGAACATAAAGACTTTTCTTATAGCCAAGCAATTTTCCAAACAATATTAATTTCAAACAAACTCTTTTTGCGGATCTGCAAACCAAAAGCACACATCAAATGCACAACACCCCACTTATTGTTCATATGTCTTTATTTCACTCTCTCCATGTTCCAATACATTTTTGAGTACCTGTGTAGACATCTAATTGGGTCTGAGAGTGGATGCATGAGTGTCGCAGCAGGTACCGGAGTCACTGAGTGGGTCTATGAGTGTCTATGAGTGGGTGTGTGACTGTGAGTGGTTGTGTTAGAGTATGAGTGGGTCTATGAGTGTGTGCATGACTGAGTGGGTATTTGTGGGTGCAGGAGTGTTTAAGTGGGTCTGTGAGTGGGTGTGTGAGTGTATCAGTGGGTCCGTGAATGGGGACATGAGAGTCTGACTGGGTCTGTGAGCATGTGTTTGACTGAGTGGGTCTGTGAGTGTCTGAGTGGTTCTGTGAGTGGGTGCATAAGTGGCTCAGTGGGTCTGTGAGTGGGTGTGTGGGAGTCTGAGTGTGTCTGTAAAAATGTGTGTGATTCTGGGTCTGTGAGTGGGAGCATGAGAGACTGAATGGGTCTTTGAGCATGTGCATGCTTGTGTGTGCCTGAGTGGTCTGTGAGTGGATGCATGAGAGTCTGACTGGTTCTGTGAGTGGGTGTATGAGTGTATGATTGGGTGTACAGATATCTGATTGGGTCTGTGACTGGATAAGTGAGAGTATGAGTGGATTTGAGAGTGGGAATCTCACAGTGGGTTTCTGAGTGGGTGAAAGTATGAGTGAGAGTCTGACGGGGTCCAGGAGTGGGTGTGTGAGTCTGAGTGGGTGTATGAGTGTCAGAGTGGGTCTGAGTGGGTGCCTGATCACTGAGTAGGTCTTTGAGTGGGTGCATGAGTCAGATAGGCACACACTCAGACCCAGTCAGACTCTATTGCACCCACTCACAGACCCACTCTGACTCTCAGATCCACTCGTAGATAACCTCAAACACTCAGACTTACTCACAGACCCACTTATTCACAAACACACACTCACAGACCCAGTCAAAATGGGTCTGTGAGTGGGTGCATGAGTGAGTGGGTCTGTGAGTGCATGCATGAGTGACTAAGTGGATTGGTGAGTAGGTGTGTGTGTGTGTGGATCTGTGAGTGGGTATGTGAATGCCTAAGTGGGTCTATGAGTGGGTGACAAAGTCTGAGTGTCTGTGGATGCGTGAGTGAGTCTGATTGGGTCTGTGAGTGTATGAGTCTGAGAGCAGGTCTGTGACTGGGTGTGTGAGTGAGTGTCTGTGAGTCTGAGTTGGTCTGTGAATGGGTTTGCGAAAGAGTGGGCTTATGCGTGAGTGCATGACTGTTTGGGTCTACAAATAGGTTCATGAGTCATTAAGTGTGTCTGTGAGTATGTGCATGACTGTCTGAGTAGGTCTGTGAGTGGGTGCATAAGTGGCTCAGTGGTATAAGAGTGGGCCTGTGAGTGTATGCATGACTGAGTGGATTTGTGAATGAGTGCATAAGTGTCTGAGTGGCTCTTTCAGTGAGTGCATGAATTCCTGAGTGGGTATGTGAGTGAGTACATGAGAGACTGAGTAGGCATGTGAGTGGGTGCATGAGTCTTACTGGGTCTGAGTGCATGCATAACTCTCTCAGTGGATCTGTGAGTGGGTATGCAACTATCTAAGTAGGTGTGTGCGTGGGGGCGTGAGTGGGTGTGAGTGTACCAGAGGGTCTGTGAGTGGGTGTGTAATTAGGTGGGTATCTCAGTGGGTGCCTGAATCTGAGTGGGTCTGTGAGTGGGTGTATGAGTGTATTTATGGGTGTGTGAGTAGGTGAATGACATTCTGAGTGGGTCTGTGAGAGCATTCATTAGTGTATTAGAGTTTGTGAATGTACTTTTTTCCTTTTTAGCAAGATTCGTAACTCTGTCAGTGTTAAATGGGAGGCTGCGCTGAGCACCATGACAGTCACAACTCCACACACATGGAAAAAAAGTTTCCGGCTTTTTAAAACTAATAAAGCATTTCTCAGACTTCCAAGAAATGCCCCCATGGGATCAAAATACCTCCACCCTGACACTTTCTATAGTTTTTTGGATATATCTATGTGAAAAAGGATGAATTTTGACATGATAGCCCCCACTTTTTGCCTGGAAAATGATGTCGTTTCAAACTAAGTGCCCTGGGCAACTGCTAATTAGGTTCCCAGGGCCAGATCCCTTTTCCCAAAACTATACAATGTTTGGCACTTCAGCCATGCTTGCAAGTCCATAGTAAATGGTACCCCTGGTACCTAAGGAATGGGTACTGAAGAAGGCCCCCCTAGAGCTGCAGCACCAATTGTGCCACTCTGAGGCCCCAGACCAGCCTCATGCAGACTGCCATTGCAAGTGTATGACAAGTTGTATCTAAAATTTACAAAACCGATATGGCACTCAGTAAGAGTGCCATGCCCAATAACACTGCATGCAATGTAGGTAAGTCACCCATATGGCAGGTCTTCCAGCCCTAAGGAGGGGTGCACTATATTGCATATGAGGGTACATGTGTGCATGAACAAATATGCCCCTTACTGTGTCTTTACAAAACCTTATGACCTAGTAAGTGTACAGGGAAGGCACAACAAATAAATATGCTGGACACTGGTCATTACAAGTTCCCCAGCTACAAGATGGTCTCCCTGAATTCTGGGTTGTTTGGTATCAAACAACTCAGAATAATAAACCCACACTGATGCCAGTGTTGGATTTGATACCTTGGATGTGCCCCCTGCAACACCTAATAGCATTGGCATGGTTGCTGACTGGTCTTAGCCAGCCTGCCACCACCAGACAGAAATCTCGACTCCTGAGGTGAGAGACTCTGGTCTCAGGAGCCAGTACACAGCCTTTCCTGGGTGGAGGTATTACACCTCCTCCCCCAGACAGGCACCCTGCACCATCAGTCAGCAGCAAAGGCTTTACCACCTTTGAAATCTGACCCCACCTCTGCTACTAGCAACAGATGGCCACCCAACAGTTTTTCCACCACTTTGAATGAGAAAGACGGTGGGAAAAGTTAGCCAGAATAGGAGGAGTGCCCCCCCCTCAGCCTACACCACCCCTCAGGTGTGGCAGGCAAGGTGATACTCCATTTAATTGTCCTCTATCTTGAAGGGTAGGAGAATAGCTAATCAGGGTTAAGGATGTGACCCTTACCCATAGGAAGGGGTCCCTTAGTGGGTGAAGCCACACTAAGTGTGATGGCCCATTGGCTACTACCAGGTACTCCCCTAATGCCCACAAAGCACAGTATTTAGTGGGCATCTCTAGACTTACAGATCAGATTTTGTGGACACAAGAAGACCAGGAACAAAGAAGGCCCGAGGCACTAGAACAGAAGTTCTGCTCCACAAAGAAAAAGACACCCAACTCTGACTGCTACTCCTAGACTTGACTTGACAATTGCCGCTGAGGTGTTGCCTGGAAACCTGAAGGACTCTGCAAACCCCAATGAACCTTCAGCCTTCTGAAAATCACCAAGAACCACTCTCCTGCAATCTACAAGCAAGGAACCAGTGAAGTTTAGTTCACGGACTGGCCATTGACCAATGAACCAGATCCAGCAGCCTGACCAAAATCCACATGACAGGCCAAATAGAAAAACCTTACCAATTTGCTAGATTTTGTGGCACTGCGACTTTTAGGGCCTGAGATGTCCCATGGCCTGGACCCACCAACGTCAAACAACAAGAAGCAAAGTCAACTCCAGACTCTCTAATGCCCAGAAGCAAGCACCAGTCAAGGGACTTGACGACACCCAAGAACGAATATCCAGAGTGGCCCTGCTGACTTGCAATCTACCCTCCAAGTGACTTGCTCCTGGTTCCAAGGCCCATATTTATACTTTTTGACGCTAAACTGCGCTAACGCAGTTTAGCGTCAAAAAATTTAGCGCCGTCTAACGCCATTCTGAAGCGCCATGCGGGCGCCGTATTTATGGAATGGCGTTAGCCGGCGCAAGCAGACCGGCGCTGCCTGGTGTGCGTGGAAAAAAACCACGTAGACCAGGCAGCGCCGGCGTTGGGCAAAAATGACGTTAGGGCGTCTTAAAATGGGGCAAGTCAGGTTGAGGCAAAAAAATCGCCTCAACCCGATTTGCGCCATTTTTTTACGACGCCCAGACGCCATTTCATGACTCCTGTCTTAGTAAAGACAGGAGTCATGCCCCCTTGCCCAATGGCCATGCCCAGGGGACTTGTGTCCCCTGGGCATGGTCATTGGGCATAGTGGCATGTAGGGGGGCACAAATAAGGCCCCCCTATGCCACCCAAAAAAAATTAAAAAATATAAAAAATTATACTTACCTGAACTTACCTGAATGTCCCTGGGGTGGGTCCCTCCATCCTTGGGTGTCCTCCTGGGGTGGGCAGGGGTGGCAGGGGGGGTCCCTGGGGGCAGGGGAGGGAACCTGTGGGCTCATTTTGAGCCCACAGGCCCCTTAATGCCTTCCCTGACCCAGGCGTTAAATAGTGGCGCAAATGCGGGGTTTTTTGACCCGCCAACTCCCGGGCGTGATTTTTGCCCGGGAGTATAAATACGACGCATTTGCGTCGCCGTCATTTTTTTAGACGGGAACGCCTTACTTGCATCTCATTAACGCAAGGAAGGCGTTCACGCAAAAAAATGACGCTATTTGCCAATATTTTGGCGCTAGACGCGTCTAACGCCAAAGTATAAATATGGCGTTAGTATTGCGCCGAATTTGCGTCGAAAAAAACGACGCTAATTCGGCGCAAACGGAGTATAAATACGGGCCCAAGAACTCCCTGACACATGACCCTTGGCTGACCTATATACACGGCACATGGCATCCTTGGCCACTGCAAAGCCAAGCCATCTATACTTTAGGGGTCCCTAACCCCATTCAACCCCTACCCTACAAGGGGACCCACCTGACTTACCTTTAAGTCCACCTGTGCAGTGTGTTTCCAAGTGGTACCCATCTCAGTTGTGCGCCAGCTCCAAAACTTTCATCTGCTGCTCACATTTGAACTGGGAACCATCTGAAGTTTCCTGGCTGGCCCACAGGACATCTCAATGACCTCGACCAAAAATAGAAGGTGTCACTTGTGTGAGCATTGCCTGATTTTATATCAATTTTTAAAGATTTTCCATTCATTTCTAAGGTGCGTAATTACTCACAAAAACAGAACATTTTCTAAACTTTGAAAAATCATTCCTAAAGAAGTACTTACGCAAATTTGATGATCTTAGTCTTTAAAATGTTATAGAAATCTGAAGTATTTTTATAAATTGGTCTCAAGTTATTCTTCCAAGTGTGTGTCCACATTTGTTGATACTGTGAGTACAACAAATGCTCAGAACAGCTACAAGATAAGCCTAACTGCTCGCCAACACTACCACAAAAACAGAGCATTAGGTGGTCTGCTTTTTACCTCTGGAGTCTGCTTTTTACCTCTGGATACTAATTGAGGTTGCCTGGACTTTATATAGTGTACGAAAATGATGTGCACTGTGCAGAAAAAGCCAGCCTTCTTCATTTGTTGGATCGGCATTGGGATACAGGACTTTGCATTTGATGATACCCCTTTGTCATTAAGTGATCCTGTGAATAACTCTACAAATTGTCTGTAGCCTAGTTGTATTGTGCAATTTGGCTATTTTTCCTAATTCTAAAAGGAATTGCTAGGGCCCTGGTTATGTCCCTAAGACCATGATTGGAAACTAAGGGGCTGATTAAGAGTCTGGATATCACAAGACCGACAGACTCACTCTGGTGGCATTTGGACCAATGTGGCTGTAGTGGTCTGACCACCACATTACAAGGTTGGCGGGCAGACCCGCCAACCTACCGCCATGCCCGCCAGGATCAAAGATCCTGAGGGGATAAAAGCAGTGCTGGTTGTAAGCAGCCAGGGTGGTGCTGAACTCGGCTCTGCCCTGCTGATTACAACCTTGTTCTCTACCAGCCTTTTCATGGCGGTTTCACCACCATGAAAAGGCTGGTGGAGAACAAGTGCATGGGTGGGGTATGGGCAGTGCAAGGGTCCCAATGCCCAGCACCCTTGAAATTCACATTGTCTGCTGTGCAAACAATGCTCATTTGAAGGGGGCTGGTGCACCCTGTGTGCAGAGCATTGCCACCTACTTAATTATGAGCTGAGAGCAATGCTGCCACACCTTGACCACTAGGCTGACCAGCGAAAACCTTGGTTTCCGCTTGTCAGCCTAGAGGGAAAGTTGTAATGGGTCTGGTGGGGAGATCACAACCACTGTAGCGGTCTCCTTTTTGGGAGTTCAGCAGATGGATGTTTCTGTCCTTCAAACTCCGAAGGACTCCCTAAGTGTCTTCACTATAATTAGGCCTTAGACAAAGTTTCCAAAAGTTTTTCCAAAAGTTATAAAGGTTCCAACTTTAGTGAGAAA
This sequence comes from Pleurodeles waltl, assembly GCF_031143425.1. NCBI lineage: Eukaryota > Metazoa > Chordata > Amphibia > Caudata > Salamandridae > Pleurodeles > Pleurodeles waltl. The sequence goes on from NC_090443.1 coordinate 454,412,320, forward strand.
AATGTCTGATGCAAAGAACCAGGCTAAGGAGCTGTACTTGGCCCCTTGGATGGCATTCAGATATCCAGAACTAAGGGCTCTCTGCAAATGTCACCACAGTAATACTGGTGCTCATGCTATCACAGAAACTCTTAGGCAGTCTAGCTTGAGAATATGAGACTGCACACCAAGTGGTTGAAGGGGAACCCTCAAAAAGAAAATCAAGAAACCTCCAATGAAGCTGAGGTAGATGAGGTAGGATCCTTCATTTCAGAAGTAGGAGCCCCTCAGAGGAGGACTTAGCTTTAGAAAGGAGCTAGAAGTTAAAAGAATAGAGTTGGGCCTAGAAATCATCTCTTGTGGCAGTATTCAAATAACTAGGGAGAAGAAGCCTTTCAACCTAAAACTCCCCAAAGTAGTTGTCCCACTGTTAGAAATGGGGTCTCTGGTTGGCAGTCAGTTTGCACTTTGCACAAGCAGGGACCCTCACTCTAGTCACTCCTAAGACAACCCCTGCTCACTCCCTTGGTAGCTTGGCACAAGCAGTCAGGCTTATCACAAAGGCAATGTGTAAAGTATTTGTACCACAGCACACAGTAACATGGTGAAAACACTACAAAATGAACACCACACCAGTTTAGAAAAACAGGCAATATTTATTAAAACTAAACAAGACCAAGCCAACACATATCCAACATACATAAGTCAAGTTATGAATTTTTAAAGTAAAAAGAGTCTTACTTCATAGAAAACAATGGAGACATTGCTTTTGCACAAAGAACCTGTTTTTTTGTAAAAAATAAAGCCACACGGGTGAGCGTACGTCGAAAAATTCAACGATGCGTCATTTCATTACTCGCAACTAAGGCCATGCGTCGTTTCTTCTCTGGTCGAGTAGGAGATACGTTGTTTTTCTCTCTCATAAGAGAGCGATGCGCCGATTTCTAGACGAGGCACCTCAGATCCACACAGGTTCACAATCATTTTGTCGCCTAGCGACAATGCGTAAGAAATACGGCCACACGGTGCGGGAAAACCACGCTACGTGGGGTTTGCGTAGTTATCATCAACTACAAGTGAGTGTTGCATCATTTCTTCAGCCGCAATGCATTGATCTCCCAGCTGCGATACAGGTGAAGCTTTGCTTTTAGCCACAAAGCGGGTGGCACGTCGTTTTTTTCCAGCCTCGTTGTAGGCAGTGGGTCGAAGCAAGGATTTCAGTCCTTTTTCTGCCAACTTCACCTCTCAAGGGCCTAGGGACTTAATTGGGCACCTCTTGGCAGGGCAGGAGTCTCAGCAGAGAGTCCAGGTGCTGGAAGAGGAAGCCCTTGATGGCCCTAAAATGTCAAAACAGGAGGCAAGCTCAATCCAAGACCTTGGACATTCTTCACAAGAAGGAAAACACCGCAAAGTGCAGTCTTTGACCTCTCTCAGGCAGAAGCAGCAACTGCAGGCCAACCCAGCAAAGCACAGTCACAGGCAAAGGGGCAGTAGTCCTCCAGCTCTTCAGCTCTTCTCCTTGGCAGAGGTTCCTCTTGAATCCAGAAGTAATCTAAAAATCTGGGGTTTTGGCTCCACTACTTATACCCCTTTCTGCCATTGAAGTAGGCAAACTTCAAAGGAAAGTCTCTGTTGTTAACAGGATTCTGCCTTGCCCAGGCCTGGCCTCAGACACGCACTGGGGGGGGGGCTGGAGACTAAATTGTGGGAAGACAGGCACAGCCCATTCAGGTGTAAGTGACCACTCCTCCCTCCACTCTATCTCAGATTGCTCATCGGGATATGCAGGCTACGCCCCAGCTCCCATTTGTTTTGCAGCCTAGAGGGGATTCACAAACAGCCCAACTATCAGTCTGACCCAGACATGGGATCCGCAAACAGCCAGAGTGACAGAATGGTTTAAGCAAGAAAATGCCCACTTTCTAAAATTGATATTTTCAAACTGACATTTAAAAAAAAAACTTTACCAAAAGATGTATTTTTAAATTGTGAATTCAGACACCAAACTCCACATTTCTATCTGCTCCCAAAGGGAAATTACATTTGAAAGATATATAAAGGCAGCCCTCATGTTAACAAATGAGAGAGATAGGCCTTGCAGCAGTAAAACCACATTTGGCAGTACTTCATTGTTAGGACATGTAAAACACATCGGTACATGCCCCCCCCCTTAACAGACACTGCACACTGTCCATTGGGCTACCTAGGGCCTAGCTTAGGGTGCCTTCCATGTATAAAAAGGGAAGATATGGGCTTGGCAAGTGAGTGGATTTGCCAGCTTAATTCTGCACACACATAAACTGCAGTGGCAGGTCTGAGCCATGTTTACAGGGCTACTCATGGGTGGCACAACCAGTACTGCAGGTCCACTAGTAGCATTTGATTTACAGGCCCTGGACACCTCTAGTACACTTTCCTAGGGACTTACTAGCAAATCAAGGGGCATATTTATACTCTGTTTGCGCCGAATTAGCGTCGTTTTTTTCGACGCAAATTCGGCGCAAAACTAACGCCATATTTATACTTTGGCGTTAGACGCGTCTAGCGCCAAAGTATGGGCAAATAGCGTCATTTTCTTGCGTGAACGCCTTCCTTGCGTTAATGAGATGCAAGGAAGGCGTTCCCGTCTAAAAAAATGACGGCGACGCAAATGCGTCGTATTTATACTCCCGGGCAAAAATCACGCCCGGGAGTGGTCGGGTCAAAAAACCCCGCATTGGCGCCACTTTTTAGCGCCTGGGTCAGGGTAGGCGTTAAGGGGCCTGTGGGCTCAAAATGAGCCCACAGGTGCCCTCCCATGCCCCCAGGGACCCCCCCCTGCCACCCTTGCCAACCCCAGGAGGACACCCAAGGCTGGAGGGACCCACCCCAGGGACATTCAGGTAAGTTCAGGTAAGTATACATTTTTTTTTTTTATATTTTTTTTTTGGCATAGGGGGGCCTGATTTGTGCCCCCCTACATGCCACAATGCCCAATGTCCATGCCCAGGGGACATAAGTCCCCTGGGCATGGCCATTGGGCAAGGGGGCATGACTCCTGTCTTTACTAAGACAGGAGTCATGTAAATGGCGTCTGGGCGTCGTTAAAAATGGCGCAAATCGGGTTAAGACGATTCTTTAGCGTCAACCTGACTTGCGCCATTTTAAGACGCCCTAACGCCATTTTTCCCAACGCCGGCGCTGCCTGGTGTACGTGGTTTTTTTCCACGCACACCAGGCAGCGCCGGTCTGCTTGCGCCGGCTAACGCCATTCAATAAATACGGCACCCGCATGGCGCTTCAGAATGGCGTTAGCCGGCGCAAACATTTTTTACGCTAAACTGCGTTAGCGCAGTTTAGCGTCAAAAAGTATAAATACGGGCCCAAATGTGCCAACAATGGAAAAGTCAATTACACATAGATTTTACACAGGGAACACTTGCACTTGAGCACTGGTCAGCAGTGGTGAAGTGCCCAGAGTAACAAAAAGAGCAGAAACAGAGTCCAGCACACAGTCAAAACATAGAAGCAGAGGCAAAAAAGGATAGGTGAGAACACGCCAAGGAAGCCAGGTCTACCACAAACCACCAATACAATTTATACAGCGACTATGCACTTTAGCACTGGTTAGCAGTGAAGTGCCCAGAGTCCTAGAAACAACAAAAACTTGTCAGAAAAAATAGGAGTAAAATAAAATAGGAATAAAAGTTTGGAGATGACCCTGCAAAAAGGGCCAGGTCCAACACCCACCTCATACAGAGGATAATGATATCACCAAGTGTTTTTTGCCTATGAGTTGGCCTGCATAGCTAGGGATGAAGATAGAAGACACTGGGCTTCTCTCTTCTTGGAAGTGTTCTCAGAAAAATGCAGGGATAGACTGATGACATTGAAGGAGGCAGATGCCAGGTCCAATGACCTCATGAAGGCTACCCTGATTGAGGGCTTTTGACTTACAACTGAAGAATACAGAATTAAATTCAAGGAGACTCGAAAAACCGGAAGTCCTGGTAAAATTTGTGGACTAATCAGTAAAAAGGCTGGGTGGCTGGTTAGAAGGTAACAATGCACATGATTTTTATCGGCGCTATAATTTAACCCCTTCGCTGCCAGGCCTTTTCCCCCTCCTGTGCCAGGCCTTTTTTTGGCTATTTGGGGCAGTTTGCACTTAGGCCCTCATAACTTTTTGTCCACATAAGATAGCCAAGCCAAATTTGAGTCCTTTTTTCCAACATCCTAGGGATTCTAGAGGTACCCAGACTTTGTGGGTTCGCCTGAAGGAGGCCAAGAAATTAGCCAAAATACAGCAAAAAAATGTGTTTTTTAAACAAAATGGGAAAAAGGGGCTGCAGATGTAGGCTTGTGATTTTACCCCTGAAAATGGCATCAACAAACGGTTTGCAGTGCTAAAATTACCAACTTCCCAGCTTTCAGGAACAGGCAGATTTGAATCAGAAAACCCAATTTTTCAACACAATTTTGGCATTTTAGTGGGACATACCACATTTTGACGATTTTTTTGTGCTTTCAGCCTCCTTCCACTCAGTGACAGAAATAAGCATGAAACCAATGCTGGATCCCAGAAACCGAAACATTTCTGAAAAGTAGACAATATTCTGAATTTAGCAATGGGTAATTTGTGTAGATCCTACAAGGGTTTCCTACAGAAAATAACAACTGAAAAAAAAAATATTGAAATTGAGGTTAAAAAAACAGCAATTTTTCTCTATATTTTACTTTGTAACATTTTCCTGCAATGTCAGATTTTTTAAAGCAATATACTGTTACGTCTGCTGGACTTTTATGGTTGCGGGGATATATAGGGCTTGTAGGTTCATCAAGAACCCTAGGTACCCAGTGCCAATAAATGAGCCGCACCCTGCAGTGGGTTTTCATTCTATAACTGGTATACAGCAATTCATATGCTGAAATATAAAGAGTGAAAAATAGCTATCAAGAAAACCTTTGTATTTCCAAAATGGGCACAAGATAAGGTGTTGAGGAGCAGTAGTTATTTGCACATCTCTGAATTCCGGGGTGCCCATACTAGCATGTGAATTACAGGGCATTTCTCAAATAGACGTCTTTTTTACACACTCTCTTGTATTTGGAAGGAAAAAATGTAGAGAAAGACAAGGGGCAATAAAACCTGTTTTGCTATTCTATGTTCCCCCAAGTCTCCCGATACAAATGATACCTCACTTGTGTGGGTAGGCCTAGCGCCCACAACAGGAAATGCCCCAAAATACAACGTGGACACATCCCATTTTTTGACAGAAAACAGAGGTGTTTTTTTGCAAAGTGCCTACCTGTAGATTTTGGCCTCTAGCTCAGCCAGCACCTAGGGAAACCTACCAAACCTGTGCATTTTCTAACACTAGAGACATAGGGGAATCCAAGATGGGGTGAATTGTGGGGCTCTGACCAGGTTCTGTTACCCAGAATCCTTTGCAAACCTCAAAATTTGGCTAAAAAAACACGTTTTCCTCACATTTCAGTGGCAGAAAGTTCTGGAATCTGAGAGAAGTCACAAACTTCCTTCCACCCAGCGTTCCCCCAAGTCTCCCGATAAAAATGATACCTCACTTGTGTGTGTAGGCCTAGCGCCCGTGACAGGAAATGCACCAAAACACAACGTGGAGACATCACATTTTTTTACAGAAAACAGAGGTGTTTTTTGCAAAGTGCTTACCTGTAGATTTTGGCCTCTAGCTCAGCCAGCACCTAGGGAAACCTACCAATGCTGTGCATTTCTGAAAACTAGAGACCTAGAGGAATCCAGGATGGGGTGACTTGTGGGGCTTTGACCAGGTTCTGTTACCCAGAATCCTTTGCAAACCTCAAAATTTGGCTAAAATAACACGTTTTCCTCACATTTCGGTGACAGAAAGGTCTGGAATCTTAGAGGAGCTACAAATTACCTTCCACCCAGCGTTCCCCCAAGTCTCCCGATAAAAATGATACCTCACTTGTGTGGGTAGGCCTAGCGCCCCTGACTGGAAATGCCCCAAAACACAACGTGGACACATCCCATTTTTTGACAGAAAACAGAGGTGTTTTTTGCAAAGTGCCTACCTGTAGATTTTGTCCTCTAGCTCAGCCAGCACCTAGGGAAACCTATCAAACCTGTGCATTTTTGAAAACTAGAGACATAGGGGGATCCAAGATGGGGTGAATTGTGGGGCTCTGACCAGGTTCTGTTACCCAGAATCCTATGCAAACCTCAAAATTTGGCTAAAAAACACGTTTTCCTCACATTTCGGTGACAGAAAGTTCTGGAATCTGAGAGAAGCCACAAATTTCCTTCCACTCAGCGTTCCCCCAAGTCTCCCGATAAAAATGATACCTCACTTGTGTGGGTAGGCCTAGCTCCCGTGACAGGAAATGCCCCAAAACACAACGTGTACACATACCATTTTTTGACAGAAAACAGAGGTGTTTTTTTGCAAAATGCCTACCTGTAGATTTTGGCCTCTAGCTCAGCCGGCACCTAGAGAAACCTACCAAACCTGTGCATTTCTGAAAACTAGAGACCTAGAGGAATCCAGGATGGGGTGACTTGTGGGGCTTTCACCAGGTTCTGTTACCCAGAATCCTTTGCAAACCTCAAAATTTGGCTAAAAAAACATGTTTTCCTCACATTTCGGTGACAGAAAGTTCTGGAATCTGAGAGAAGTCACACATTTCCTTCCACCCAGCATTCCCACAAGTCTCCCGATAAAAATGACACATCACTTGTGTGGGTAGGCCTAGCGCCCGTGACAGGAAATGCCCCAAAACACAACGTGGAGACATCACATTTTTTGACAGAAAACAGAGGTGTTTTTTGCAAAGTGCCTACCTGTAGATTTTGGCCTCTAGCTCAGCCGGCACCTAGGGAACCCTACCAAACCTGTGCATTTCTGAAAACTAGAGACCTAGAGGAATCCAGGATGGGGTGACTTGTGGGGCTTTGACCAGGTTCTGTTACCCAGAATCCTTTGCAAACCTCAAAATTTGGCTAAAAAAACACGCTTTCCTCACATTTCGGTGACAGAAAGTTCTGGAATCTAAGAGAAGCCACAAATTTCTTTCCACCCAGCGTTCCCACAAGTCTCCCGATAAAAATTATACATCACTTGTGTGGATAGGCCTAGCGCCCGTGACAGGAAATGCCCCAAAACACAACGTGGAGACATCACATTTTTTGACAGAAAACAGAGGTGTTTTTTGCAAAGTGCCTACCTGTAGATTTTGGCCTCTAGCTCAGCGGACACCTAGGGAACCCTACCAAACCTGTGCATTTCTGAAAACTAGAGACCTAGAGGAATCCAGGATGGGGTGACTTGTGGGGCTTTGACCAGGTTCTGTTACCCAGAATGTTTTGCAAACCTCAAAATTTGGCTAAAAAAACACGTTTTCCTTACATTTCGGTGACAGAAAGTTCTGGAATCTGAGAGAAGCCACAAATTTCCTTCCACCCAGCGTTCCCACAAGTCTCCCGATAAAAAAGATACCTCACTTGTGTGGATAGGCCTAGCGCCCGTGACAGGAAATGCCCCAAAACACAATGTGGAGACATCACATTTTTTGACAGAAAACAGAGGTGTTTTTTGCAAAATGCCTACCTGTAGATTTTGGCCTCTAGCTCAGCCAGCACCTAGGGAAACATACCAAACCTGTGCATTTTTTAAAACTAGAGACATAGGGGATTCCAAGATGGGGTGAATTGTGGGGCTCTGACCAGGTTCTGTTACCCAGAATCCTTTGCAAACCTCAAAATTTGGCTAAAAAAATAAGTTTTCCTCACATTTCGGTGACAGAAAGTTCTGGAATCTGAGAGAAGTCACACATTTCCTTCCACCCAGCATTCCCACAAGTCTCCCGATAAAAATTATACATCACTTGTGTGGATAGGCCTAGCGCCCGTGACAGGAAATGCCCCAAAACACAACGTGGAGACATCACATTTTTTGACAGAAAACAGAGGTGTTTTTTGCAAAGTGCCTACCTGTAGATTTTGGCCTCTAGCTCAGCGGACACCTAGGGAACCCTACCAAACCTGTGCATTTCTGAAAACTAGAGACCTAGAGGAATCCAGGATGGGGTGACTTGTGGGGCTTTGACCAGGTTCTGTTACCCAGAATGTTTTGCAAACCTCAAAATTTGGCTAAAAAAACACGTTTTCCTTACATTTCGGTGACAGAAAGTTCTGGAATCTGAGAGAAGCCACAAATTTCCTTCCACCCAGCGTTCCCACAAGTCTCCCGATAAAAAAGATACCTCACTTGTGTGGATAGGCCTAGCGCCCGTGACAGGAAATGCCCCAAAACACAATGTGGAGACATCACATTTTTTGACAGAAAACAGAGGTGTTTTTTGCAAAATGCCTACCTGTAGATTTTGGCCTCTAGCTCAGCCAGCACCTAGGGAAACATACCAAACCTGTGCATTTTTTAAAATTAGAGACATAGGGGATTCCAAGATGGGGTGAATTGTGGGGCTCTGACCAGGTTCTGTTACCCAGAATCCTTTGCAAACCTCAAAATTTGGCTAAAAAAACATGTTTTCCTCACATTTCGGTGACAGAAAGTTCTGGAATCTGAGAGAAGTCACACATTTCCTTCCACCCAGCATTCCCACAAGTCTCCCGATAAAAATGACACATCACTTGTGTGGGTAGGCCTAGCGCCCGTGACAGGAAATGCCCCAAAACACAACGTGGAGACATCACATTTTTTGACAGAAAACAGAGGTGTTTTTTGCAAAGTGCCTACCTGTAGATTTTGGCCTCTAGCTCAGCCGGCACCTAGGGAACCCTACCAAACCTGTGCATTTCTGAAAACTAGAGACCTAGAGGAATCCAGGATGGGGTGACTTGTGGGGCTTTGACCAGGTTCTGTTACCCAGAATCCTTTGCAAACCTCAAAATTTGGCTAAAAAAACACGCTTTCCTCACATTTCGGTGACAGAAGGTTCTGGAATCTAAGAGAAGCCACAAATTTCTTTCCACCCAGCATTCCCACAAGTCTCCCGATAAAAATTATACATCACTTGTGTGGATAGGCCTAGCGCCCGTGACAGGAAATGCCCCAAAACACAACGTGGAGACATCACATTTTTTGACAGAAAACAGAGGTGTTTTTTGCAAAGTGCCTACCTGTAGATTTTGGCCTCTAGCACAGCGGACACCTAGGGAACCCTACCAAACCTGTGCATTTCTGAAAACTAGAGACCTAGAGGAATCCAGGATGGGGTGACTTGTGGGGCTTTGACCAGGTTCTGTTACCCAGAATGTTTTGCAAACCTCAAAATTTGGCTAAAAAAACACGTTTTCCTTACATTTCGGTGACAGAAAGTTCTGGAATCTGAGAGAAGCCACAAATTTCCTTCCACCCAGCGTTCCCACAAGTCTCCCGATAAAAAAGATACCTCACTTGTGTGGATAGGCCTAGCGCCCGTGACAGGAAATGCCCCAAAACACAATGTGGAGACATCACATTTTTTGACAGAAAACAGAGGTGTTTTTTGCAAAATGCCTACCTGTAGATTTTGGCCTCTAGCTCAACCAGCACCTAGGGAAACATACCAAACCTGTGCATTTTTTAAAACTAGAGACATAGGGGATTCCAAGATGGGGTGAATTGTGGGGCTCTGACCAGGTTCTGTTACCCAGAATCCTTTGCAAACCTCAAAATTTGGCTAAAAAAACACGTTTTCCTCACATTTCGGTGACAGAAAGTTCTGGAATCTGAGAGAAGTCACACATTTCCTTCCACCCAGCATTCCCACAAGTCTCCCGATAAAAATTATACATCACTTGTGTGGATAGGCCTAGCGCCCGTGACAGGAAATGCCCCAAAACACAACGTGGAGACATCACATTTTTTGACAGAAAACAGAGGTGTTTTTTGCAAAGTGCTTACCTGTAGATTTTGGCCTCTAGCTCAGCCAGCACCTAGGGAACCCTACCAAACCTGTGCATTTCTGAAAACTAGAGACCTAGAGGAATCCAGGATGGGGTGACTTGTGGGGCTTTGACCAGGTTCTGTTACCCAGAATCCTTTGCAAACCTCAAAATTTGGCTAAAAAAAACATGTTTTCCTTACATTTCGGTGACAGAAAGTTCTGGAATCTGAGAGAAGTCACAAATTACCTTCCACCCAGGTTTCCCCAAGTCTCCCGATAAAAATGATACCTCACTTGTGTGGGTAGGCCTAGCGCCCCTGATTGGAAATGCCCCAAAACACATCGTGGACAAATCACATTTTTTGACAGAAAACAGAGGTGTTTTTTGCAAAGTGCCTACCTGTAGATTTTGGCCTCTAGCTCAACCAGCACCTAGGGAAACCTACCAAACCTGTGCATTTTTGAAAACTAGAGACATAGGGGAATCCAAGATGGGGTGAATTGTGGGGCTTTGACCAGGTTCTGTTACCCAGAATCCTTTGCAAACCTCAATATTTGGCTAAAAAAACACGCTTTCCTCAAATTTCGGTGACAGAAAGTTCTGGAATCTAAGAGAAGCCACAAATTTCCTTCCACCCAGCGTTCCCACAAGTCTCCCGATAAAAATGATACCTCACTTGTGTGGGTAGGCCTAGCGCCCGTGACTGGAAATGCCTCAAAACACAACGTGGAAACATCACATTTTTGACAGAAAACAGAGGTGTTTTTTGCAAAGTGCCTACCTGTAGATTTTGGCCTCTAGCTCAGCCAGCACCTAGGGAAACCTACCAAACCTGTGCATTTTTGAAAACTAGAGACATAGGGGAATCCAAGATGGTGTGAATTGTGGGGCTCTGACCAGGTTCTGTTACCCAGAATCCTTTGCAAACCTCAATATTTGGCTAAAAAAACACGCTTTCCTCACATTTCGGTGACAGAAAGTTCTGGAATCTAAGAGAAGCCACAAATTTCCTTCCACCCAGCATTCCCACAAGTCTCCTGATAAAAATGATACCTCACTTGTGTGGGTAGGCCTAGCGCCCGTGACAAGAAATGCCTCAAAACACAAAGTGGAGACATCACATTTTTTGACAGAAAACAGAGGTGTTTTTTTGCAAAGTGCCTACCTGTAGATTTTGGCCTCTAGCTCAGCCAGCACATAGGGAAACCTACCAAACCTGTGCATTTTTTAAAACTAGAGACATAGGGGAATCCAAGATGGAGTGACTTGTGGGGCTTTCACCAGGTTCTGTTACCCAGAATCCTTTGCAAACCTCAAAATGTGGCTAAAAAAACACGCTTTCCTCACATTTCGGTGACAGAAAGTTCTGGAATCTAAGAGAAGCCACAAATTTCCTTCCACCCAGCGTTCCTACAAGTCTCCCGATAAAAAAGATACCTCACTTGTGTGGATAGGCCTAGCGCCTGTGACAGGAAATGCCCCAAAACACAATGTGGAGACATCACATTTTTTGACAGAAAACAGAGGTGTTTTTTGCAAAATGCCTACCTGTAGATTTTGGCCTCTAGCTCAGCCAGCACCTAGGGAAACATACCAAACCTGTGCATTTTTTAAAACTAGAGACATAGGGGATTCCAAGATGGGGTGAATTGTGGGGCTCTGACCAGGTTCTGTTACCCAGAATCCTTTGCAAACCTCAAAATTTGGCTAAAAAAACATGTTTTCCTCACATTTCGGTGACAGAAAGTTCTGGAATCTGAGAGAAGTCACACATTTCCTTCCACCCAGCATTCCCACAAGTCTCCCGATAAAAATGACACATCACTTGTGTGGGTAGGCCTAGCGCCCGTGACAGGAAATGCCCCAAAACACAACGTGGAGACATCACATTTTTTGACAGAAAACAGAGGTGTTTTTTGCAAAGTGCCTACCTGTAGATTTTGGCCTCTAGCTCAGCCGGCACCTAGGGAACCCCACCAAACCTGTGCATTTCTGAAAACTAGAGACCTAGAGGAATCCAGGATGGGGTGACTTGTGGGGCTTTGACCATGTTCTGTTACCCAGAATCCTTTGCAAACCTCAAAATTTGGCTAAAAAAACACGTTTTCCTTACATTTCGGTGACAGAAAGTTCTGGAATCTGAGAGAAGCCACAAATTTCCTTCCACCCAGCGTTCCCACAAGTCTCCCGATAAAAAAGATACCTCACTTGTGTGGATAGGCCTAGCGCCCGTGACAGGAAATGCCCCAAAACACAATGTGGAGACATCACATTTTTTGACAGAAAACAGAGGTGTTTTTTGCAAAATGCCTACCTGTAGATTTTGGCCTCTAGCTCAGCCAGCACCTAGGGAAACATACCAAACCTGTGCATTTTTTAAAACTAGAGACATAGGGGATTCCAAGATGGGGTGAATTGTGGGGCTCTGACCAGGTTCTGTTACCCAGAATCCTTTGCAAACCTCAAAATTTGGCTAAAAAAACACGTTTTCCTCACATTTCGGTGACAGAAAGTTCTGGAATCTGAGAGAAGTCACACATTTCCTTCCACCCAGCATTCCCACAAGTCTCCCGATAAAAATTATACATCACTTGTGTGGATAGGCCTAGCGCCCGTGACAGGAAATGCCCCAAAACACAACGTGGAGACATCACATTTTTTGACAGAAAACAGAGGTGTTTTTTGCAAAGTGCTTACCTGTAGATTTTGGCCTCTAGCTCAGCCAGCACCTAGGGAAACCTACCAAACCTGTGCATTTTTGAAAACTAGAGACATAGGGGAATCAAAGATGGGGTGAATTGTGGGGCTCTGACCAGGTTCTGTTACCCAGAATCCTTTGCAAACCTCAAAATTTGGCTAAAAAAAACATGTTTTCCTTACATTTCGGTGACAGAAAGTTCTGGAATCTGAGAGAAGTCACAAATTACCTTCCACCCAGGTTTCCCCAAGTCTCCCGATAAAAATGATACCTCACTTGTGTGGGTAGGCCTAGCGCCCCTGATTGGAAATGCCCCAAAACACATCGTGGACAAATCACATTTTTTGACAGAACACAGAGGTGTTTTTTGCAAAGTGCCTACCTGTAGATTTTGGCCTCTAGCTCAACCAGCACCTAAGGAAACCTACCAAACCTGTGCATTTTTGAAAACTAGAGACATAGGGGAATCCAAGATGGGGTGAATTGTGGGGCTTTGACCAGGTTCTGTTACCCAGAATCCTTTGCAAACCTCAATATTTGGCTAAAAAAACACGCTTTCCTCAAATTTCGGTGACAGAAAGTTCTGGAATCTAAGAGAAGCCACAAATTTCCTTCCACCCAGCGTTCCCACAAGTCTCCCGATAAAAATGATACCTCACTTGTGTGGGTAGGCCTAGCGCCCGTGACTGGAAATGCCTCAAAACACAACGTGGAAACATCACATTTTTTGACAGAAAACAGAGGTGTTTTTTGCAAAGTGCCTACCTGTAGATTTTGGCCTCTAGCTCAGCCAGCACCTAGGGAAACCTACCAAACCTGTGCATTTTTGAAAACTAGAGACATAGGGGAATCCAAGATGGTGTGAATTGTGGGGCTCTGACCAGGTTCTGTTACCCAGAATCCTTTGCAAACCTCAATATTTGGCTAAAAAAACACGCTTTCCTCACATTTCGGTGACAGAAAGTTCTGGAATCTAAGAGAAGCCACAAATTTCCTTCCACCCAGCATTCCCACAAGTCTCCTGATAAAAATGATACCTCACTTGTGTGGGTAGGCCTAGCGCCCGTGACAGGAAATGCCTCAAAACACAAAGTGGAGACATCACATTTTTTGACAGAAAACAGAGCTGTTTTTTTGCAAAGTGCCTACCTGTAGATTTTGGCCTCTAGCTCAGCCAGCACATAGGGAAACCTACCAAACCTGTGCATTTTTTAAAACTAGAGACATAGGGGAATCCAAGATGGAGTGACTTGTGGGGCTTTCACCAGGTTCTGTTACCCAGAATCCTTTGCAAACCTCAAAATGTGGCTAAAAAAACACGCTTTCCTCACATTTCGGTGACAGAAAGTTCTGGAATCTAAGAGAAGCCACAAATTTCCTTCCACCCAGCGTTCCCACAAGTCTTCCGATAAAAATGATACCTCACTTGTGTGGGTAGGCCTAGCGCCCGTGACAGGAAATGCCTCAAAACACAACGTGGAGACATCACATTTTTTCACAGAAAACAGAGGTATTTTTTGCAAAGTGCCTACCTGTAGATTTTGGCCTCTAGCTCAGCCAGCACCTAGGGAAACATACCAAACCTGTGCATTTTTTAAAACTAGAGACATAGGGGAATCCAAGATGGGGTGAATTGTGGGGCTCTGACCAGGTTCTGTTACCCAGAATCCTTTGCAAACCTCAAAATTTGGCTAAAAAAACACGTTTTCCTCACATTTCGGTGACAGAAAGTTCTGGAATCTGAGAGAAGCCACAAATTTCCTTCCACCCAGCGTTCCCCCAAGCCTCCAGATAAAAATGATACCTCACTTGTGTGGTTAGGCTTAGCGCCCACAACAGGAAATGCCCTAAAACACAACGTGGACACATCCCATTTTTTGACAGAAAACAGAGGTGTTTTTTTTGCAAAGTGCCTACCTGTAGATTTTAGCCTCTAGCTAAGCCAGCACCTAGGGAAACCTACCAAACCTGTGCATTTTTGAAAACTAGAGACATAGGAGAATCCAAGATGGGGTGAATTGTGGGGCTCTGAGCAGGCTCTGTTACCCAGAATCCTTTGCAAACCTCAAAATTTGGCTAAAAAACAAGTTTTCCTCACATTTCAGGGACAGAAAGTTCTGGAATCTGAGAGAAGCCGCAAATTTCCTTCCACCCAGCATTCCTCCAAGTCTCGCGATAAAAATGATACCTCACTTGTGTGGGTAGGCCTAGTGCCCGTGACAGGAAATGCCCCAAAACACAACATGGAGACATCACATCTTTTGACAGAAAACAGAGGTGTTTTTTGCAAAGTGCCTACCTGTAGTTTTTGTCCTCTAGCTCAGCTAGCACCTAGGGAAACATACCAAACCTGTGCATTTTTTAAAACTGGAGACATAGGGGAATCCAAGATGGGGTGAATTGTGGGGCTCTGACCAGGTTCTGTTACCCAGAATCCTTTGCAAACCTCAAAATTTGGGTAAAAAAACACGTTTTCCTCACATTTCAGTGACAGAAAGTTCTGGAATCTGAGAGAAGCCACAAACTTCCTTCCACCCAGCGTTCCCCCAAGTCTCCCGATAAAAATGATACCTCACTTGTGTGGGTAGGCCTAGCGCCCGTGACAGGAAATGCCCCAAAACACAACGTGGAGACATCACATTTTTTGACAGAAAAAAGAGGTGTTTTTTGCAAAGTGCCTACCTGTAGATTTTGGCCTCTAGCTCAGCCAGCACCTAGGGAAACCTACCACACCTGTGCATTTCTGAAAACTAGAGACCTAGAGGAATCCAGGATGGGGTGACTTGTGGGGCTTTGACCAGGTTCTGTTACCCAGAATCCTTTGCAAACCTCAAAATTTGGATAAAAAAACATGTTACCTCACATTTCGGTGACAGAAAGTTCTGGAATCTGAGAGGAGCTACAAATTACCTTCCACCCAGCGTTCCCCCAAGTCTCCCAATAAAAATGATACCTCACTTGTGTGGGTAGGCCTAGCGCCCCTGACTGAAAAAGCCCCAAAACACAACGTGGACAAATCACATTTTTTGACAGAAAACAGAGGTGTTTTTTGCAAAGTGCCTACCTGTAGATTTTGTCCTCTAGCTCAGCCAGCACCTAGGGAAACCTATCAAACCTGTGCATTTTTGAAAACTAGAGACATAGGGGGATCCAAGATGGGGTGAATTGTGGGGCTCTGACCAAGTTCTGTTACCCAGAATCCTTTGCAAACCTCAAAATTTGGCTAAAAAACACGTTTTCCTCACATTTCGGTGACAGAAAGTTCTGGAATCTGAGAGAAGCCACAAATTTCCTTCCACTCAGCGTTCCCCCAAGTCTCCCGATAAAAATGATACCTCACTTGTGTGGGTAGGCCTAGCGCCCGTGACAGGAAATGCCCTAAAACACAACGTGTACATATACCATTTTTTGACAGAAAACAGAGGTGTTTTTTTGCAAAATGCCTACCTGTAGATTTTGGCCTCTAGCTCAGCCGGCACCTAGAGAAACCTACCAAACCTGTGCATTTCTGAAAACTAGAGACCTAGAGGAATCCAGGATGGGGTGACTTGTGGGGCTTTCACCAGGTTCTGTTACCCAGAATCCTTTGCAAACCTCAAAATTTGGCTAAAAAAACATGTTTTCCTCACATTTCGGTGACAGAAAGTTCTGGAATCTGAGAGAAGTCACACATTTCCTTCCACCCAGCATTCCCACAAGTCTCCCGATAAAAATGACACATCACTTGTGTGGGTAGGCCTAGCGCCCGTGACAGGAAATGCCCCAAAACACAACGTGGAGACATCACATTTTTTGACAGAAAACAGAGGTGTTTTTTGCAAAGTGCCTACCTGTAGATTTTGGCCTCTAGCTCAGCCGGCACCTAGGGAACCCTACCAAACCTGTGCATTTCAGAAAACTAGAGACCTAGAGGAATCCAGGATGGGGTGACTTGTGGGGCTTTGACCAGGTTCTGTTACCCAGAATCCTTTGCAAACCTCAAAATTTGGCTAAAAAAACACGCTTTCCTCACATTTCGGTGACAGAAAGTTCTGGAATCTAAGAGAAGCCACAAATTTCTTTCCACCCAGCGTTCCCACAAGTCTCCCGATAAAAATTATACATCACTTGTGTGGATAGGCCTAGCGCCCGTGACAGGAAATGCCCCAAAACACAACGTGGAGACATCACATTTTTTGACAGAAAACAGAGGTGTTTTTTGCAAAGTGCCTACCTGTAGATTTTGGCCTCTAGCTCAGCGGACACCTAGGGAACCCTACCAAACCTGTGCATTTCTGAAAACTAGAGACCTAGAGGAATCCAGGATGGGGTGACTTGTGGGGCTTTGACCAGGTTCTGTTACCCAGAATGTTTTGCAAACCTCAAAATTTGGCTAAAAAAACACGTTTTCCTTACATTTCGGTGACAGAAAGTTCTGGAATCTGAGAGAAGCCACAAATTTCCTTCCACCCAGCGTTCCCACAAGTCTCCCGATAAAAAAGATACCTCACTTGTGTGGATAGGCCTAGCGCCCGTGACAGGAAATGCCCCAAAACACAATGTGGAGACATCACATTTTTTGACAGAAAACAGAGGTGTTTTTTGCAAAATGCCTACCTGTAGATTTTGGGCTCTAGCTCAGCCAGCACCTAGGGAAACATACCAAACCTGTGCATTTTTTAAAACTAGAGACATAGTGGATTCCAAGATGGGGTGAATTGTGGGGCTCTGACCAGGTTCTGTTACCCAGAATCCTTTGCAAACCTCAAAATGTGGCTAAAAAAAATACGTTTTCCTCACATTTCGGTGACAGAAAGTTCTGGAATCTGAGAGAAGTCACACATTTCCTTCCACCCAGCATTCCCACAAGTCTCCCGATAAAAATTATACATCACTTGTGTGGATAGGCCTAGCGCCCGTGACAGGAAATGCCCCAAAACACAACGTGGAGACATCACATTTTTTGACAGAAAACAGAGGTGTTTTTTGCAAAGTGCCTACCTGTAGATTTTGGCCTCTAGCTCAGCGGACACCTAGGGAACCCTACCAAACCTGTGCATTTCTGAAAACTAGAGACCTAGAGGAATCCAGGATGGGGTGACTTGTGGGGCTTTGACCAGGTTCTGTTACCCAGAATGTTTTGCAAACCTCAAAATTTGGCTAAAAAAACACGTTTTCCTTACATTTCGGTGACAGAAAGTTCTGGAATCTGAGAGAAGCCACAAATTTCCTTCCACCCAGCGTTCCCACAAGTCTCCCGATAAAAAAGATACCTCACTTGTGTGGATAGGCCTAGCGCCCGTGACAGGAAATGCCCCAAAACACAATGTGGAGACATCACATTTTTTGACAGAAAACAGAGGTGTTTTTTGCAAAATGCCTACCTGTAGATTTTGGCCTCTAGCTCAGCCAGCACCTAGGGAAACATACCAAACCTGTGCATTTTTTAAAACTAGAGACATAGGGGATTCCAAGATGGGGTGAATTGTGGGGCTCTGACCAGGTTCTGTTACCCAGAATCCTTTGCAAACCTCAAAATTTGGCTAAAAAAACATGTTTTCCTCACATTTCGGTGACAGAAAGTTCTGGAATCTGAGAGAAGTCACACATTTCCTTCCACCCAGCATTCCCACAAGTCTCCCGATAAAAATGACACATCACTTGTGTGGGTAGGCCTAGCGCCCGTGACAGGAAATGCCCCAAAACACAACGTGGAGACATCACATTTTTTGACAGAAAACAGAGGTGTTTTTTGCAAAGTGCCTACCTGTAGATTTTGGCCTCTAGCTCAGCCGGCACCTAGGGAACCCTACCAAACCTGTGCATTTCTGAAAACTAGAGACCTAGAGGAATCCAGGATGGGGTGACTTGTGGGGCTTTGACCAGGTTCTGTTACCCAGAATCCTTTGCAAACCTCAAAATTTGGCTAAAAAAACACGCTTTCCTCACATTTCGGTGACAGAAAGTTCTGGAATCTAAGAGAAGCCACAAATTTCTTTCCACCCAGCGTTCCCACAAGTCTCCCGATAAAAATTATACATCACTTGTGTGGATAGGCCTAGCGCCCGTGACAGGAAATGCCCCAAAACACAACGTGGAGACATCACATTTTTTGACAGAAAACAGAGGTGTTTTTTGCAAAGTGCCTACCTGTAGATTTTGGCCTCTAGCTCAGCGGACACCTAGGGAACCCTACCAAACCTATGCATTTCTGAAAACTAGAGACCTAGAGGAATCCAGGATGGGGTGACTTGTGGGGCTTTGACCAGGTTCTGTTACCCAGAATGTTTTGCAAACCTCAAAATTTGGCTAAAAAAACACGTTTTCCTTACATTTCGGTGACAGAAAGTTCTGGAATCTGAGAGAAGCCACAAATTTCCTTCCACCCAGCGTTCCCACAAGTCTCCCGATAAAAAAGATACCTCACTTGTGTGGATAGGCCTAGCGCCCGTGACAGGAAATGCCCCAAAACACAATGTGGAGACATCACATTTTTTGACAGAAAACAGAGGTGTTTTTTGCAAAATGCCTACCTGTAGATTTTGGGCTCTAGCTCAGCCAGCACCTAGGGAAACATACCAAACCTGTGCATTTTTTAAAACTAGAGACATAGGGGATTCCAAGATGGGGTGAATTGTGGGGCTCTGACCAGGTTCTGTTACCCAGAATCCTTTGCAAACCTCAAAATTTGGCTAAAAAAACATGTTTTCCTCACATTTCGGTGACAGAAAGTTCTGGAATCTGAGAGAAGTCACACATTTCCTTCCACCCAGCATTCCCACAAGTCTCCCGATAAAAATTATACATCACTTGTGTGGATAGGCCTAGCGCCCGTGACAGGAAATGCCCCAAAACACAACGTGGAGACATCACATTTTTTGACAGAAAACAGAGGTGTTTTTTGCAAAGTGCTTACCTGTAGATTTTGGCCTCTAGCTCAGCCAGCACCTAGGGAAACCTACCAAACCTGTGCATTTTTGAAAACTAGAAACATAGGGGAATCAAAGATGGGGTGAATTGTGGGGCTCTGACCAGGTTCTGTTACCCAGAATCCTTTGCAAACCTCAAAATTTGGCTAAAAAAAACATGTTTTCCTTACATTTCGGTGACAGAAAGTTCTGGAATCTGAGAGAAGTCACAAATTACCTTCCACCCAGGTTTTCCCAAGTCTCCCGATAAAAATGATACCTCACTTGTGTGGGTAGGCCTAGCGCCCCTGATTGGAAATGCCCCAAAACACATCGTGGACAAATCACATTTTTTGACAGAAAACAGAGGTGTTTTTTGCAAAATGCCTACCTGTAGATTTAGCCTCTAGCTCAACCAGCACCTAGGGAAACCTACCAAACCTGTGCATTTTTGAAAACTAGAGACATAGGGGAATCCAAGATGGGGTGAATTGTGGGGCTTTGACCAGGTTCTGTTACCCAGAATCCTTTACAAACCTCAATATTTGGCTAAAAAAACACGCTTTCCTCAAATTTCGGTGACAGAAAGTTCTGGAATCTAAGAAAAGCCACAAATTTCCTTCCACCCAGCGTTCCCACAAGTCTCCCGATAAAAATGATACCTCACTTGTGTGGGTAGGCCTAGCGCCCGTGACTGGAAATGCCTCAAAACACAACGTGGAAACATCACATTTTTTGACAGAAAACAGAGGTGTTTTTTGCAAAGTGCCTACCTGTAGATTTTGGCCTCTAGCTCAGCCAGCACCTAGGGAAACCTACCAAACCTGTGCATTTTTGAAAACTAGAGACATAGGGGAATCCAAGATGGTGTGAATTGTGTGGCTCTGACCAGGTTCTGTTACCCAGAATCCTTTGCAAACCTCAATATTTGGCTAAAAAAACACGCTTTCCTCACATTTCGGTGACAGAAAGTTCTGGAATCTAAGAGAAGCCACAAATTTCCTTCCACCCAGCATTCCCACAAGTCTCCTGATAAAAATGATACCTCACTTGTGTGGGTAGGCCTAGCGCCCGTGACAGGAAATGCCTCAAAACACAAAGTGGAGACATCACATTTTTTGACAGAAAACAGAGGTGTTTTTTTGCAAAGTGCCTACCTGTAGATTTTGGCCTCTAGCTCAGCCAGCACATAGGGAAACCTACCAAACCTGTGCATTTTTTAAAACTAGAGACATAGGGGAATCCAAGATGGAGTGACTTGTGGGGCTTTCACCAGGTTCTGTTACCCAGAATCCTTTGCAAACCTCAAAATGTGGCTAAAAAAACACGCTTTCCTCACATTTCGGTGACAGAAAGTTCTGGAATCTAAGAGAAGCCACAAATTTCCTTCCACCCAGCGTTCCCACAAGTCTTCCGATAAAAATGATACCTCACTTGTGTGGGTAGGCCTAGCGCCCGTGACAGGAAATGCCTCAAAACACAACGTGGAGACATCACATTTTTTCACAGAAAACAGAGGTGTTTTTTGCAAAGTGCCTACCTGTAGATTTTGGCCTCTAGCTCAGCCAGCACCTAGGGAAACATACCAAACCTGTGCATTTTTTAAAACTAGAGACATAGGGGAATCCAAGATGGGGTGAATTGTGGGGCTCTGACCAGGTTCTGTTACCCAGAATCCTTTGCAAACCTCAAAATTTGGCTAAAAAAACACGTTTTCCTCACATTTCGGTGACAGAAAGTTCTGGAATCTGAGAGAAGCCACAAATTTCCTTCCACCCAGCGTTCCCCCAAGTCTCCCGATAAAAATGATACCTCACTTGTGTGGGTAGGCCTAGCGCCCGTGACAGGAAATGCCCCAAAACACAACGTGTACACATACCATTTTTTGACAGAAAACAGAGGTGTTTTTTTGCAAAATGCCTACCTGTAGATTTTGGCCTCTAGCTCAGCCGGCACCTAGAGAAACCTACCAAACCTGTGCATTTCTGAAAACTAGAGACCTAGAGGAATCCAGGATGGGGTGACTTGTGGGGCTTTCACCAGGTTCTGTTACCCAGAATCCTTTGCAAACCTCAAAATTTGGCTAAAAAAACATGTTTTCCTCACATTTCGGTGACCGAAAGTTCTGGAATCTGAGAGAAGTCACACATTTCCTTCCACCCAGCATTCCCACAAGTCTCCCGATAAAAATGACACATCACTTGTGTGGGTAGGCCTAGCACCCATGACAGGAAATGCCCCAAAACACAACGTGGAGACATCACATTTTTTGACAGAAAACAGAGGTGTTTTTTGCAAAGTGCCTACCTGTAGATTTTGGCCTCTAGCTCAGCCGGCACCTAGGGAACCCTACCAAACCTGTGCATTTCTGAAAACTAGAGACCTAGAGGAATCCAGGATGGGGTGACTTGTGGGGCTTTGACCAGGTTCTGTTACCCAGAATTCTTTGCAAACCTCAAAATTTGGCTAAAAAAACACGCTTTCCTCACATTTCGGTGACAGAAAGTTCTGGAATCTAAGAGAAGCCACAAATTTCTTTCCACCCAGCGTTCCCACAAGTCTCCCGATAAAAATTATACATCACTTGTGTGGATAGGCCTAGCGCCCGTGACAGGAAATGCCCCAAAACACAACGTGGAGACATCACATTTTTTGACAGAAAACAGAGGTGTTTTTTGCAAAGTGCCTACCTGTAGATTTTGGCCTCTAGCTCAGCGGACACCTAGGGAACCCTACCAAACCTGTGCATTTCTGAAAACTAGAGACCTAGAGGAATCCAGGATGGGGTGACTTGTGGGGCTTTGACCAGGTTCTGTTACCCAGAATGTTTTGCAAACCTCAAAATTTGGCAAAAAAAACACGTTTTCCTTACATTTCGGTGACAGAAAGTTCTGGAATCTGAGAGAAGCCACAAATTTCCTTCCACCCAGCGTTCCCACAAGTCTCCCGATAAAAAAGATACCTCACTTGTGTGGATAGGCCTAGCGCCCATGACAGGAAATGCCCCAAAACACAATGTGGAGACATCACATTTTTTGACAGAAAACAGAGGTGTTTTTTGCAAAATGCCTACCTGTAGATTTTGGCCTCTAGCTCAGCCAGCACCTAGGGAAACATACCAAACCTGTGCATTTTTTAAAACTAGAGACATAGGGGATTCCAAGATGGGGTGAATTGTGGGGCTCTGACCAGGTTCTGTTACCCAGAATCCTTTGCAAACCTCAAAATTTGGCTAAAAAAATACGTTTTCCTCACATTTCGGTGACAGAAAGTTCTGGAATCTCAGAGAAGTCACACATTTCCTTCCACCCAGCATTCCCACAAGTCTCCCGATAAAAATTATACATCACTTGTGTGGATAGGCCTAGCGCCCGTGACAGGAAATGCCCCAAAACACAACGTGGAGACATCACATTTTTTGACAGAAAAAAGAGGTGTTTTTTGCAAAGTGCCTACCTGTAGATTTTGGCCTCTAGCTCAGCCAGCACCTAGGGAAACCTACCACACCTGTGCATTTCTGAAAACTAGAGACCTAGAGGAATCCAGGATGGGGTGACTTGTGGGGCTTTGACCAGGTTCTGTTACCCAGAATCCTTTGCAAACCTCAAAATTTGGATAAAAAAACATGTTACCTCACATTTCGGTGACAGAAAGTTCTGGAATCTGAGAGAAGCCACAAATTTCCTTCCACTCAGCGTTCCCCCAAGTCTCCCGATAAAAATGATACCTCACTTGTGTGGGTAGGCCTAGAGCCCGTGACAGGAAATGCCCCAAAACGCAACGTGGAGACATCACATTTTTTGACAGAAAACAGAGGTGTTTTTTGCAAAGTGCCTACCTGTAGATTTTGCCCTCTAGCTCAGCCGACACCTAGGGAACCCTACCAAACCTGTGCATTTCTGAAAACTAGAGACCTAGAGGAATCCAGGATGGGGTGACTTGTGGGGCTTTGACCAGGTTCTGTTACCCAGAATGTTTTGCAAACCTCAAAATTTGGCTAAAAAAACACGTTTTCCTTACATTTCGGTGACAGAAAGTTCTGGAATCTGAGAGAAGCCACAAATTTCCTTCCACCCAGCGTTCCCACAAGTCTCCCGATAAAAATGATACCTCACTTGTGTGGATAGGCCTAGCGCCCGTGACAGGAAATGCCCCAAAACACAATGTGGAGACATCACATTTTTGGACAGAAAACAGAGGTGTTTTTTGCAAAATGACTACCTGTAGATTTTGGCCTCTAGCTCAGCCAGCACCTAGGGAAACCTACCAAACCTGTGCATTTTTTAAAACTAGAGACATAGGGGAATCCAAGATGGGGTGAATTGTGGGGCTCTGACCAGGTTCTGTTACCCAGAATCCTTTGCAAACCTCAAAATGTGGCTAAAAAAACACGCTTTCCTCACATTTCGGTGACAGAAAGTTCTGGAATGTAAGAGAAGCCACAAATTTCCTACCACCCAGCGTTCCCACAAGTCTTCCGATAAAAATGATACCTCACTTGTGTGGGTAGGCCTAGCGCCCCTGACTGGAAATGCCCCAAGACACAACGTGGATAAATCAAATTTTTTGACAGAAAACAGAGGTGTTTTTTGCAAAGTGCCTACCTGTAGATTTTGGCCTCTAGCTCAGCCAGCACCTAGGGAAACCTACCAAACCTGTGCATTTTTTAAAACTAGAGACATAATGGGAATCCAAGGTGGGGTGAATTGTGGGGCTCTGACCAGGTTCTGTTACCCAGAATCCTTTGCAAACCTCAAAATGTGGCTAAAAAAACACGCTTTCCTCACATTTCGGTGACAGAAAGTTCTGGAATCTAAGAGAAGCCACAAATTTCCTTCCACCCAGCGTTCCCACAAGTCTTCCGATAAAAATGATACCTCACTTGTGTGGGTAGGCCTAGCGCCCGTGTGTAGGAGGCTGGACTGTCTTGTAGTGAATACCTAGGGGTACTTGCACCTTGCACCAGGCCCAGTTATCCCTTATTAGTGTATAGGGTGTCTAGCAGCTTAGGCTGATAGATAATGGTAGCTTAGCAGAGCAGCTCAGGCTGAACTAGCAGACGTGTGAAGCTACTACAGTACCACTTAGTGTCATATGCACAATATCATAAGAAAACACAATACACAGTTATACTAAAAATAAAGGTACTTTATTTTTATGACAATATGCCAAAGTATCTTAGAGTGTACCCTCAGTGAGAGGATAGGAAATATACACAAGATATATATGCACAATAGCAAAAATATGCAGTATAGTCTTAGAAAACAGTGCAAACAATGTATAGTTACAATAGGATGCAATGGGGAAACATAGGGATAGGGGCAACACAAACCATATACTCCAAAAGTGGAATGCGAACCACGAATGGACCCCAAACCTATGTGACCTTGTAGAGGGTCGCTGTGACTATTAGAAAATAGTGAGAGTTAGAAAAATAACCCTCCCCAAGACCCTGAAAAGTGAGTGCAAAGTGCACTAAAGTTCCCCTAAGGACAAAGAAGTTGTGTTAGAGGAATAATGCAGGAAAGACACAAACCAACAATGCAACAACGATGGATTTCCAATCTAGGGTACCTGTGGAACAAGGGGACCAAGTCCAAAAGTCACAAGCAAGTCGGAGATGGGCATATGCCCAGGAAATGCCAGCTGTGGATGCAAAGAAGCTTCTACTGGACAGAAGAAGCTGAGGTTTCTGCAGGAACGAAAAGGGCTAGAGACTTCCCCTTTGGTGGACGAATCCCACTCGCCGTGGAGAGTCGTGCAGAAGTGTTTTCCCGCCGAAAGAACGCCAACAAGCCTTGCTAGCTGCAAATCGTGCGGTTAGCGTTTTTGGATGCTGCTGTGGCCCAGGAGGGACCAGGAGGTCGCAGATTGGACCAGGAGGTAGAGGGGACGTCGAGCAAGACAAGGAACCCACTTAGCAACAGGTAGCACCCGGAGAAGTGCCAGAAACAGGCACTACAAGGATGCGTGAAATGGTGCTCACCCGAAGTCGCACAAAGAAGTCCCACGTCGCCGGAGAACAACTTAGGAGGTCGTGCAATGCAGGTTAGAGTGCCGTGGACCGAGGCTGGAATGTGCACAAAGGATTTCCACCGGAAGTGCACGGAGGCCAGAGTAGCTGCAAAAGTCACGGTTCCCAGCAATGCAGTCTAGCGAGGTGAGGCAAGGACTTACCTCCACCAAACTTGGACTGAAGAGTCACTGGACTGTGGGGGCCACTTGGACTGAGTTGCTGGATTCGAGGGACCTCGCTCGTTATGCTGAGAGGAGACCCAAGGGACCGGTAATGCAGCTTTTTGGTGCCTGCGGTTGCAGGGGGAAGATTCCGTCGACCCACGGGAGATTTCTTCGGAGCTTCTAGTGCAGAGAGGAGGCAGACTACCCCCACAGCATGCACCACCAGGAAAACAGTCGAGAAGGCAGCAGGATCAGCGTTACAGAGTTGCAGTAGTCGTCTTTGCTACTTTGTTGCAGTGTTGCAGGCTTCCAGCGCGGTCAGCAGTCGATTCTTTGGCAGAAGGTGAAGAGAGAGATGCAGAGGAACTCAGCTGAGCTCTTGCATTCGTTATCTAAAGTTTCCCCAGAGACAGAGACCCTAAATAGCCAGAAAAGAGGGTTTGGCTACCTAGGAGAGAGGATAGGCTAGCAACACCTGAAGGAGCCTACCACAAGGAGTCTCTGACGTCACCTGGTGGCACTGGCCACTCAGAGCAGTCCAGTGTGCCAGCAGCACCTCTGTTTCCAAGATGGCAGAGGTCTGGAGCACACTGGAGGAGCTCTGGACACCTCCCAGGGGAGGTGCAGGTCAGGGGAGTGGTCACTCCCCTTTCCTTTGTCCAGTTTCGCGCCAGAGCAGGGCTAAGGGGTCCCCTGAACCGGTGTAGACTGGCTTATGCAGAATTGGGCACATCTGTGCCCAAGAAAGCATTTCCAGAGGCTGGGGGAGGCTACTCCTCCCCTGCCTTCACACCATTTTCCAAAGGGAGAGGGTGTCACACCCTCTCTCAGAGGAAGTTCTTTGTTCTGCCATCCTGTGCCAGACCTGGCTGGACCCCAGGAGGGCAGATGCCTGTCTGAGGGGTTGGCAGCAGCAGCAGCTGCAGTGAAACCCCAGGAAGGGCAGTTTGGCAGTACCAGGGTCTGTGCTACAGACCACTGGGATCATGGGATTGTGCCAACTATGCCAGGATGGCATAGAGGGAGCAATTCCATGATCATAGACATGTTACATGGCCATATTCGGAGTTACCATTGTGAAGCTACATATAGGTAGTGACCTATATGTAGTGCACGCGTGTAATGGTGTCCCCGCACTCACAAAGTTCAGGGAATTGGCTCTGAACAATGTGGGGGCACCTTGGCTAGTGCCAGGGTGCCCTCACACTAAGTAACTTTGCACCTAACCTTTACCAGGTAAAGGTTAGACATATAGGTGACTTATAAGTTCCTTAAGTGCAGTGTAAAATGGCTGTGAAATAACGTGGACGTTATTTCACTCAGGCTGCAGTGGCAGGCCGGTGTAAGAATTGTCAGTGCTCCCTATGGGTGGCAAAAGAAATGCTGCAGCCCATAGTTATCTCCTGGAACCCCAATACCCTGAGTACCTCAGTACCATTTACTAGGGAATTATAAGGGTGTTCCAGTAAGCCAATGTAAATTGGTAAAAATGGTCACTAGCCTGTTAGTGACAATTTGGAAAGAAATGAGAGAGCATAACCACTGAGGTTCTGATTAGCAGAGCCTCAGTGAGACAGTTAGTCACTACACAGGTAACACATTCAGGCACACTTATGAGCACTGGGGCCCTGGGTTACCAGGGTCCCAGTGACACATACAACTAAAACAACATATATACAGTGAAAAATGGGGGTAACATGCCAGGCAAGATGGTACTTTCCTACACAACCCCCCCCCCAAACGAAGGACAATAAGACTAGCCATGACCTGATGAGTCTTCATTGTCTAAGTGGAAATATCTGGAGAGTCCATCTGCATTGGAGTGGCTACTCCCAGGTCTATGTTCCACTGTATAGTCCATTCCCTGTAGGAATATGGACCACCTCAACAATTTAGGATTTTCACCTTTCATTTGTTTTAGCCAAAGTAGAGGTTTGTGGTCTGTCTGAACAATGAAGTGAGTGCCAAACAGGTATGGCCTCAACTTCTTCAGAGCCCAGACCACAGCAAAGGCCTCCCTCTCTATGGCAGACCAACGCTTTTCTCTAGGGGTCAACCTCCTACTAATAAAAGCAACAGGTTGATCCTGGCCCTCGGAATTAAGTTGTGATAGGACTGCCCCTATTCCTAATTCAGATGCATCAGTTTGGACATAGAATTTTTTAGAGTAACAAGGGCTTTTCAGGACAGGTGCAGAGCACATGGCCTGCTTCAGCTCCTCAAAAGCTTTCTGACAGTTTGCTGTCCATAATACCTTTTTAGGCATCTTTTTGGAAGTTAGGTCATTAAGAGGGGCTGCAATGGAGCCATAGTTCTTAATGAACCTCCTGTAATACCCAGTGAGGCCTAGGAAGGCTCTCACCTGAGTCTGTGTAGTAGGGGGAACCCAATCAATAATTGTTTGGATTTTCCCCTGTAGTGGTGCAATCTGTTCCCCACCAACAAGGTGTCCCAGATAAACCACTTTACCCTGCCCTATCTGGCACTTTGAAGCCTTGATATTGAGGCCTGCCTTTTGCAGGGCCTCCAAAACTTTCCATAGGTGGACCAGGTGATCATCCCAGCTGGAGCTAAAGACAGCTATATCGTCCAAATATGCTGCACTGAAAGCTTCCAGCCCTTGCAGGACTGTGTTCACCAACCTCTGAAAAGTGGCAGGTGCATTTTTCAAACCAAAAGGCATTACAGTAAACTGGTAATGTCCTCCAATGGTTAAAAATGCAGTCTTAGGTTTAGCATCTTCTGACAATTTGATCTGCCAATACCCTGCAGTCAAATCAAAAGTGCTTAGATACTTGGCAGATGCCAGTGTATCTATGAGCTCATCTGCCCTGGGTATAGGGTGAGCATCAGTTTTGGTTACCAAGTTGAGACCTCTATAGTCTACACAAAACCGCCTTTCCTTCTTTCCATCTTTGGAATGGGGTTTTGGTACAAGTACCACAGGAGAAGTGTAGGAAAGTACCATCTTGCCTGGCATGTTACCCCCATTTTTCACTGTATATATGTTGTTTTAGTTGTATGTGTCACTGGGACCCTGGTAACCCAGGGCCCCAGTGCTCATAAGTGTGCCTGAATGTGTTACCTGTGTAGTGACTAACTGTCTCACTGAGGCTCTGCTAATCAGAACCTCAGTGGTTATGCTCTCTCATTTCTTTCCAAATTGTCACTGACAGGCTAGTGACCATTTTTACCAATTTACATTGGCTTACTGGAACACCCTTATAATTCCCTAGTATATGGTACTGAGGTACCCAGGGTATTGGGGTTCCAGGAGATCCCTATGGGCTGCAGCATTTCTTTTGCCACCCATAGGGAGCTCTGACAATTCTTACACAGGCCTGCCACTGCAGCCTGAGTGAAATAACGTCCACGTTATTTCACAGCCATTTTACACTGCACTTAAGTAACTTATAAGTCACCTATATGTCTAACCTTTACCTGGTAAAGGTTAGGTGCAAAGTTACTTAGTGTGAGGGCACTCTGGCACTAGCCAAGGTGCCCCCACATTGTTCAGAGCCAATTCCCTGAACTTTGTGAGTGCGGGGACACCATTACACGCGTGCACTACATATAGGTCACTACCTATATGTAGCTTCACAATGGTAACTCCGAATATGGCCATGTAACATGTCTATGATCATGGAATTGCCCCCTCTATGCCATCCTGGCATAGTTGGCACGATCCCATGATCCCAGTGGTCTGTAGCACAGACCCTGGTACTGCCAAACTGCCCTTCCTGGGGTTTCACTGCAGCTGCTGCCAACCCCTCAGACAGGCATCTGCCCTCCTGGGGTCCAGCCAGGCCTGGCCCAGGATGGCAGAACAAAGAACTTCCTCTGAGAGAGGGTGTTACACCCTCTCCCTTTGGAAAATGGTGTGAAGGCAGGGGAGGAGTAGCCTCCCCCAGCCTCTGGAAATGCTTTGTTGGGCACAGATGTGCCCAATTCTGCATAAGCCAGTCTACACCGGTTCAGGGGACCCCTTAGCCCTGCTCTGGCGCGAAACTGGACAAAGGAAAGGGGAGTGACCACTCCCCTGACCTGCACCTCCCCTGGGAGGTGTCCAGAGCTCCTCCAGTGTGCTCCAGACCTCTGCCATCTTGGAAACAGAGGTGCTGCTGGCACACTGGACTGCTCTGAGTGGCCAGTGCCACCAGGTGACGTCAGAGACTCCTTGTGATAGGCTCCTTCAGGTGTTGCTAGCCTATCCTCTCTCCTAGGTAGCCAAACCCTCTTTTCTGGCTATTTAGGGTCTCTGTCTCTGGGGAAACTTCAGATAACGAATGCATGAGCTCAGCCGAGTTCCTCTGCATCTCCCTCTTCACCTTCTGATAAGGAAACGACCGCTGACCGCGCTGGAAGCCTGCAAACCTGCAACATAGTAGCAAAGACGACTACTGCAACTCTGTAACGCTGATCCTGCCGCCTTCTCGACTGTTTTCCTGCTTGTGCATGCTGTGGGGGTGGCCTGCCTCCTCTCTGCACCAGAAGCTCCGAAGAAATCTCCCGTGGGTCGACGGAATCTTCCCCCTGCAACCGCAGGCACCAAAAAGCTGCATTACCGGTCCCTTGGGTCTCCTCTCAGCATGACGAGCGAGGTCCCTCGAATCCAGCGACGCTGTCCAAGTGACCCCCACAGTCCAGTGACTCTTCATCCCAAGTTTGGTGGAGGTAAGTCCTTGCCTCACCTCGCTGGGATGCATTGCTGGGAACCGCGACTTTGCAGCTACTCCGGCCCCTGTGCACTTCCGGCGGAAATCCTTTGTGCACAGCCAAGCCTGGGTCCACGGCACTCTAACCTGCATTGCATGACTTTCTAAGTTGGTCTCCGCCGACGTGGGACTCCTTTGTGCAACTTCGGCGAGCACTGTTTCACACATCCTCGTAGTGCCTGTTTCTGGCACTTCTCCGGGTGCTACCTGCTTCAGTGAGGGCTCTTTGTCTTGCTCGACGTCCCTTCTCTCTTCAGGTCCAATTTGAGACCTTCTGGTCCCTCCTGGGCCCCAGTAGCGTCCAAAAACGCCAAATGCATAATTTGCGTGTAGCAAGGCTTGTTGGCGTTCTTCCGGCGGGAAAACACTTTTGCACGACTCTCCAAGGCAAGAGGAATCCGTCCACCAAAGTGGAAGTCTCTAGCCCTTTTCGTTCCTGCAGAAACCTCAGCTTCTTCTGTCCAGTCAAAGCTTCTTTGCACCCGCAGCTGGCATTTCCTGGGCATCTGCCCATCTCCGACTTGCTTGTGACTTTTGGACTTGGTCCCCTTGTTCCACAGGTACCCTAGATTGGAAATCCACAGTTGTTGCATTGCTGGTTTGTGTCTTTCCTGCATTATTCCTCTAACACGACTACTTTGTCCTTAGGGGAACTTTAGTGCACTTTGCACTCACTTTTCAGGGTCTTGGGGAGGGTTATTTTTCTAACTCTCACTATTTTCTAATAGTCCCAGCGACCCGCTACAAGGTCACATAGGTTTGGGGTCCATTCGTGGTTCGCATTCCACTTTTGGAGTATATGGTTTGTGTTGCCCCTATCCCTATGTTTCCCCATTGCATCCTATTGTAACTATACATTGTTTGCACTGTTTTCTAAGACTATACTACATATTTTTGCTATTGTGTATATATATCTTGTGTATATTTCCTATCCTCTCACTGAGGGTACACTCTAAGATACTTTGGCATATTGTCATAAAAATAAAGTACCTTTATTTTTAGTATAACTGTGTATTGTGTTTTCTTATGATATTGTGCATATGACACTAAGGCCCTCATTCTGACCTTGGCGGGCGGCGGAGGCCGCCCGCCAAAGTCCCGCCGTCAGGTTACCGTTCCGCGGTCGAAAGACCGCGGCGGTAATTCTGACTTTCCCGCTGGGCTGGCGGGCGGTCGCCTTCAGACCGCCAGCCAGCCCAGCGGGAAAGAGGCTTCCACGATGAAGCCGGCTCGGAATCGAGCCGGCGTAGTGGAAGCCGTGCGACGGGTGCAGTTGCACCCGTCGCGTATTTCACTGTCTGCGCAGCAGACAGTGAAATACATGTAGGGGCCCTCTTACGGGGGCCCCTGCAATGCCCATGCCAGTGGCATGGGCACTGCAGGGGCCCCCAGGGGCCCCGCGACCCCCCCTACCGCCATCCGGATCTCGGCGGTCCGACCGCCGGGATCTGGATGGCGGTAGGGGGGGTCGGAATCCCCGCGGCGGTGCAGCAAGCTGCGCCGCCGCGGAGGATTCAATGGGGCCGCGGTACACTGGCGGGACCCCGCCAGTGGTGGCGGTCCGACCGCGGCTTTACCGCCGCGGTCGGAATCCCCATTGGAGCACCGCCGGCCTGTCGGCGGTGCTCCCGCGGTCCTCCGCCCTGGCGGTCAAAGACCGCCAGGGTCAGAATGACCCCCTAAGTGGTACTGTAGTAGCTTCACACGTCTCCTAGTTCAGCCTAAGCTGCTCTGCTAAGCTACCATTATCTATCAGCCTAAGCTGCTAGACACCCTATACACTAATAAGGGATAACTGGGCCTGGTGCAAGGTGCAAGTACCCCTTGGTACTCACTACAAGCCAGTCCAGCCTCCTACATTGGTTGTGCAGTGGTGGGATAAGTGCTTGAGACTGCTTACCACTCTTGTCATTGTACTTTTCATAAGAGAAAAATATACAAAACAAGGTCAGTGTATATACACATAGCCAAAAAGTTTTGCATTTCCTCTTTTCACTCTTTTCTAAGTGCTGAAAAGTACTCCTAAACTTTCAAAAAGTTCTTAAAAGTTTAAAAAGTTTTTTTTCCTGTCTTTCCAAAAAGTTCTGAAAACTTTTGTCTCTTTCTCTATCACTTTAACTCTCTTTAAAAAAATGTCTGGCACAGGCCAAAGTGTTGATCTGTCCAAACTTGCATATGACAACCTTAGCTGGAAAAGAGCAAGGAGTCTCTGTATAGAGAGAGGTTTGAGTGTAGGGAAGAATCCTGCCTTGGAACTGTTAATTAACATGCTTAGAGAACAGGATAAGGCCAGAGGTGGCCCATCTGTTGATCCCAATCTGATTCAGGGACTCCCCCAGGAAAAGATTCAGGAAAGAAACTTCCTAGCCTGCCCATTACTAGACAATCTAGCATAGATGGTAATGATGATGAGCCCCACCAAAGAAATAGTGTTGTCTCACATCATAGCAAAAGCATTTATTCTCACCATACTGGTAGTAATGTTTCTATAAACCAAGCTGTTAAGTTGGCTTCTGTAAGGGACAGGTCTCCTTCTGTTCATTCCCATCATAGCTCTGTTTCTAGAAATGTCCCTCCCACCAACCCTGATGACAGAATGTTAGAGAGGGAACTCAATAAGTTGAGGGTGGAACAAACCAGACTGAAGCTTAAAAAGCAACAGCTGGATTTGGATAGACAGTCTTTTGAATTAGAGAAGGAAAGACAGAAGTTGGGTTTAGATACCCATGGTGGCAGCAGCAGTATTCCCCATAGTCATCCTGCAAAAGAGCATGATTCCAGGAATCTGCACAAGATAGTTCCCCCTTATAAGGAGGGGGATGACATTAACAAGTGGTTTGCTGCACTTGAGAGGGCCTGTGTTGTACAGGATGTCCCTCAAAGGCAGCGGGCTGCTATCCTATGGCTATCATTTAGTGGAAAAGGTAGGGATAGGCTCCTTACTGTAAAAGAAAATGATGCTAATAATTTCCAAGTTCTTAAGAATGCACTCCTGGATGGTTATGGCTTAACCACTGAACAGTACAGGATAAAGTTCAGAGAGACCAAAAAGGAGTCTTCACAAGACTGGGTTGATTTCATTGACCATTCAGTGAAGGCCTTGGAGGGGTGGTTACATGGCAGTAAAGTTACTGATTATGACAGCCTGTATAACTTGATCCTGAGAGAGCATATTCTTAATAATTGTGTGTCTGATTTGTTGCACCAGTACTTGGTGGACTCTGATCTGACCTCTCCCCAAGAATTGGGAAAGAAGGCAGACAAATGGGTCAGAACAAGAGTGAACAGAAAAGTTCATACAGGGGGTGACAAAGATGGCAACAAAAAGAAGGATGGTAAGTCTTCTGACAAGGGTGGGGACAAATCTAAAAATGAGTCTTCATCAGGCCCACAAAAACACTCTGGTGGGGGTGGTGGGTCCAAATCCTCCTTTAATCAGAACAAGGAAAAGAAACCATGGTGCTATTTATGTCAAATAAAAGGCCATTGGACAACAGATCCCAGTTGTCCAAAGAAAGGCACCACAGCTCCTACCACTACAACCCCTACTGCTACACCTAGTGTCCCTACTAATAGCAGTGGTGGTGGGAGCAAACCTACTAATAGCCAATCCAAGGGAGTAGCTGGGCTCACTTTTGGTAATTTAGTTGGGGTTGGTCTGATTAGGGAGACCACAGAGGCTACTTTAGTCTCTGAAGGGGCTATTGATTTAGCCACTTTGGTTGCTTGCCCCCATAACTTGGAGAAGTACAAGCAACTAACCCTAATAAATGGTGTTGAGGTCCAGGCCTACAGGGACACAGGTGCCAGTGTCACAATGGTGATTGAGAAACTGGTGCACCCTGAACAACACATACTTGGACACCAGTACCAAGTAACCGATGCTCACAACATAACACAAAGCCACCCCATGGCTGTTGTAAATCTCAACTGGGGGGGGTAACTGGTCCAAAGAAAGTTGTGGTAGCTTCAGATTTACCTGTAGACTGTCTATTAGGGAATGATTTGGAGACATCAGCTTGGTCAGATGTGGAGTTGGAGGCCCATGCAGCAATGCTGGGCATCCCAGGGCATATCTTTGCTTTGACAAGGGCTCAGGCCAAAAAGCAAAAAGGACAGGGAAGCTTGGATCCTGGAACAATGGACCAAGTGCTCCCTAAAGCTAGGGCTAGTAGAAGCAAACCACTTCCTACTATCCCTCCCTCTACAGTGGATTCTACTTCTGAGGAAGAAGAATTCCCTCCCTGTGCAGAACCTACACCAGAGGAGCTGGAAGCAGACACTGCTGAGCTTTTGGGTGAAGGGGGGCCTGCCAGAGAGGAGCTGAGTGTGGCACAGCAAACCTGTCCCACATTAGAGGGTCTCAGACAGCAAGCTGTCAAACAGGCTAATGGGGATGTCAGTGACTCCCACAGAGTTTACTGGGAGGAC
Organism: Pleurodeles waltl; assembly: GCF_031143425.1. Taxonomy (NCBI): domain Eukaryota; kingdom Metazoa; phylum Chordata; class Amphibia; order Caudata; family Salamandridae; genus Pleurodeles; species Pleurodeles waltl. The sequence goes on from NC_090443.1 coordinate 454,447,078, forward strand.
AACCTCTTGTACACTGAGCATAGGGATCCTAAACCTGGAGCTGCCAGGAGATTAGTGATTCCTCAGGAGTACAGAAAGTTCCTCCTAACACTGGCACATGACATTCCCCTAGCTGGGCACCTGGGTCAAATGAAAACTTGGGACAGATTGGTTCCATTGTTTCATTGGCCTAGGATGTCTGAGGACACAAAATAATTTTGTAAGTCCTGTGAAACCTGTCAAGCCAGTGGCAAGACAGGTGGCACCCCAAAGGCACCCCTTATCCCACTGCCTGTGGTTGGGTTTCCCTTTGAAAGGGTAGGGGTTGACATAGTTGGCCCCCTTGACCCTCCTACTGCTTCAGGCAATAGGTTGTAGTGGTAGTAGCAAATGCCACAAGATATCCTGAAGCAATTCCTTTAAGGACCACTACAGCTCCTGCAGTGGCAAAGGCCCTCCTGGGAATATTTTCCAGGGTGGGCTTCCCAAAGGAAGTAGTATCAGACAGAGGAAGCAATTTCATGTCTGCATACTTAAAGGCCATGTGGAAGGAGTGTGGTGTAACGTACAAGTTCACAACACCCTATCATCCACAAACAAATGGACTGGTGGAGAGATTTAATAAAACTCTCAAAGGCATGATTATGGGTCTCCCTGAAAAACTCCGCAGGAGATGGGATATCCTTCTACCATGCCTCCTTTTTGCCTACAGGGAGGTACCCCAGAAAGGAGTGGGCTTCAGCCCCTTTGAACTTCTTTTTGGACACCCTGTTAGGGGTCCACTCACACTTGTAAAGGAGGGTTGGGAACAACCTTTAAAAGCTCCTAAGCAGGATATTGTGGATTATGTACTTGGCCTCAGATCAAGGATGGCTGAGTACATGAAAAAGGCCAGTAAAAACCTTCAGGCCAGCCAAGAGCTCCAGAAGCAATGGCATGATCAGAAGGCTGTTTTGGTTCAGTACCAACCAGGGCAGAAAGTGTGGGTCTTAGAGCCTGTGGCCCCAAGAGCACTCCAAGATAAATGGAGTGGACCCCACACAATTGTTGAAAAGAAGGGTGAAGTCACCTACTTGGTTGACTTAGGCACTGCCAGGAGTCCCCTTAGGGTTCTCCATGTCAACCGCCTGAAACCCTACTATGACAGGGCTGATCTCACCCTGCTCATGGCAACTGATGAGGGACAGGAAGAAGACAGTGATCCTCTACCTGATCTCTTCTCTTCCACAGAACAAGATGCTCTTGTGGAAGGTGTAGTTTTGGCAGATTGTCTTACTGCTGAGCAGAAAGACCATTGCATAAATCTCCTAGGACAATTTTCAGAACTCTTCTCTACTGTGCCAGGCACCACTTCTTGGTGTGAGCACACTATAGATACTGGAGACAGTTTACCTGTCAAAAGTAAGATCTATAGGCAGCCTGACCATGTCAGGGACTGCATAAAGCAAGAAGTTCAGAAAATGTTGGAACTAGGAGTGGTTGAGCACTCTGACAGTCCATGGGCTTCTCCTGTGGTACTGGTACCAAAACCCAATTCTAAAGATGGAAAGACGGAAATGCGGTTTTGTGTAGACTATAGAGGTCTCAACTTGGTAACCAAAACTGATGCTCACCCTATACCCAGGGCAGATGAGCTTATAGATACACTGGCATCTGCCAAGTATCTAAGCACTTTTGATTTGACTGCAGGGTATTGGCAGATCAAATTATCAGAAGATGCTAAATCTAAGACTGCATTTTCTACCATTGGAGGACATTACCAGTTTACTGTAATGCCTTTTGGTTTGAAAAATGCACCTGCCACTTTTCAGAGGTTGGTGAACACAGTCCTGCAAGGGCTGGAAGCTTTCAGTGCAGCATATTTGGACGATATAGCTGTCTTTAGCTCCAGCTGGGATGATCACCTGGTCCACCTATGGAAAGTTTTGGAGGCCCTGCAAAAGGCAGGCCTCACTATCAAGGCTTCAAAGTGCCAGATAGGGCAGGGTAAGGTGGTTTATCTGGGACACCTTGTTGGTGGGGAACAGATTGCACCACTGCAGGGGAAAATCCAAACAATTATTGATTGGGTTCCCCCTACCACTCAGACTCAGGTGAGAGCCTTCCTAGGCCTCACTGGGTACTACAGGAGGTTCATTAAGAACTATGGCTCCATTGCAGCCCCTCTTAATGACCTCACATCCAAGAAAATGCCTAAAAAGGTATTATGGACAGCAAACTGTCAGAAAGCTTTTGAGGAGCTGAAGCAGGCTATGTGCTCTGCACCTGTCCTGAAAAGCCCTTGTTACTCTAAAAAATTCTATGTTCAAACTGATGCATCTGAATTAGGAGTAGGGGCAGTCCTATCACAACTTAATTCTGAGGGCCAGGATCAACCTGTTGCTTTTATTAGTAGAAGGTTGACCCCTAGAGAAAAGCGTTGGTCTGCCATTGAGAGGGAGGCCTTTGCTGTGGTCTGGGCTCTGAAGAAGTTGAGGCCATACCTGTTTGGCACTCACTTCATTGTTCAGACAGACCACAAACCTCTACTTTGGCTAAAACAAATGAAAGGTGAAAATCCTAAATTGTTGAGGTGGTCCATATCCCTACAGGGAATGGACTATACAGTGGAACATAGACCTGGGAGTAGCCACTCCAATGCAGATGGACTCTCCAGATATTTCCACTTAGACAATGAAGACTCATCAGGTCATGGCTAGTCTTATTGTCCTTCGTTTGGGGGGGGGTTGTGTAGGAAAGTACCATCTTCCCTGGCATGTTACCCCCATTTTTCACTGTATATATGTTGTTTTAGTTGTATGTGTCACTGGGACCCTGGTAACCCAGGGCCCCAGTGCTCATAAGTGTGCCTGAATGTGTTACATGTGTAGTGACTAACTGTCTCACTGAGGCTCTGCTAATCAGAACCTCAGTGGTTATGCTCTCTCATTTCTTTCCAAATTGTCACTGACAGGCTAGTGACCATTTTTACCAATTTACATTGGCTTACTGGAACACCCTTATAATTCCCTAGTATATGGTACTGAGGTACCCAGGGTATTGGGGTTCCAGGAGATCCCTATGGGCTGCAGCATTTCTTTTGCCACCCATAGGGAGCTCTGACAATTCTTACACAGGCCTGCCACTGCAGCCTGAGTGAAATAACATCCACGTTATTTCACAGCCATTTTACACTGCACTTAAGTAACTTATAAGTCACCTATATGTCTAACCTTTACCTGGTAAAGGTTAGGTGCAAAGTTACTTAGTGTGAGGGCACCCTGGCACTAGCCAAGGTGCCCCCACATTGTTCAGAGCCAATTCCCTGAACTTTGTGAGTGCGGGGACACCATTACACGCGTGCACTACATATAGGTCACTACCTATATGTAGCTTCACAATGGTAACTCCGAATATGGCCATGTAACATGTCTATGATCATGGAATTGCCCCCTCTATGCCATCCTGGCATAGTTGGCACGATCCCATGATCCCAGTGGTCTGTAGCACAGACCCCGGTACTGCCAAACTGCCCTTCCTGGGGTTTCACTGCAGCTGCTGCTGCTGCCAACCCCTCAGACAGGCATCTGCCCTCCTGGGGTCCAGCCAGGCCTGGCCCAGGATGGCAGAACAAAGAACTTCCTCTGAGAGAGGGTGTTACACCCTCTCCCTTTGGAAAATGGTGTGAAGGCAGGGGAGGAGTAGCCTCCCCCAGCCTCTGGAAATGCTTTGTTGGGCACAGATGTGCCCAATTCTGCATAAGCCAGTCTACACCGGTTCAGGGGACCCCTTAGCCCTGCTCTGGCGCGAAACTGGACAAAGGAAAGGGGAGTGACCACTCCCCTGACCTGCACCTCCCCTGGGAGGTGTCCAGAGCTCCTCCAGTGTGCTTCAGACCTCTGCCATCTTGGAAACAGAGGTGCTGCTGGCACACTGGACTGCTCTGAGTGGCCAGTGCCACCAGGTGACGTCAGAGACTCCTTGTGATAGGCTCCTTCAGGTGTTGCTAGCCTATCCTCTCTCCTAGGTAGCCAAACCCTCTTTTCTGGCTATTTAGGGTCTCTGCCTCTGGGGAAACTTCAGATAACGAATGCATGAGCTCAGCCGAGTTCCTCTGCATCTCCCTCTTCACCTTCTGATAAGGAAACGACCGCTGACCGCGCTGGAAGCCTGCAAACCTGCAACATAGTAGCAAAGACGACTACTGCAACTCTGTAACGCTGATCCTGCCGCCTTCTCGACTGTTTTCCTGCTTGTGCATGCTGTGGGGGTGGCCTGCCTCCTCTCTGCACCAGAAGCTCCGAAGAAATCTCCCGTGGGTCGACGGAATCTTCCCCCTGCAACCGCAGGCACCAAAAAGCTGCATTACCGGTCCCTTGGGTCTCCTCTCAGCACGACGAGCGAGGTCCCTCGAATCCAGCGACGCTGTCCAAGTGACCCCCACAGTCCAGTGACTCTTCAGCCCAAGTTTGGTGGAGGTAAGTGCTTGCCTCACCTCGCTGGGCTGCATTGCTGGGAACCGCGACTTTGCAGCTACTCCGGCCCCTGTGCACTTCCGGCGAAAATCCTTTGTGCACAGCCAAGCTTGGGTCCACGGCACTCTAACCTGCATTGCACGACTTTCTAAGTTGGTCTCCGGCGACGTGGGACTCCTTTGTGCAACTTCGGCGAGCACCGTTTCACGCATCCTCGTAGTGCCTGTTTCTGGCACTTCTCCGGGTGCTACCTGCTTCAGTGAGGGCTCCTTGTCTTGCTCGACGTCCCCTCTCTCTTCAGGTCCAATTTGCGACCTCCTGGTCCCTCCTGGGCCCCAGCAGCGTCCAAAAACGCCAAACGCACGATTTGCATGTAGCAAGGCTTGTTGGCGTCCTTCCGGCGGGAAAACACTTCTGCACGACTCTCCAAGGCGAGAGAAATCCGTCCACCAAAGGGGAAGTCTCTAGCCTTTTTCGTTCCTGCAGAAACCTCAGCTTCTTCTGTCCAGTCGAAGCTTCTTTGCACCCGCAGCTGGCATTTCCTGGGCATCTGCCCATCTCCGACTTGCTTGTGACTTTTGGACTTGGTCCCCTTGTTCCACAGGTACCCTAGATTGGAAATCCACAGTTGTTGCATTGCTGGTTTGTGTCTTTCCTGCATTATTCCTCTAACACGACTACTTTGTCCTTAGGGGAACTTTAGTGCACTTTGCACTCACTTTTCAGGGTCTTGGGGAGGGTTATTTTTCTAACTCTCACTATTTTCCAATAGTCCCAGCAACCCGCTACAAGGTCACATAGGTTTGGGGTCCATTCGTGGTTCGCATTCCACTTTTGGAGTATATGGTTTGTGTTGCCCCTATCCCTATGTTTCCCCATTGCATCCTATTGTAACTATACATTGTTTGCACTGTTTTCTAAGACTATACTACATATTTTTGCTATTGTGTATATATATCTTGTGTATATTTCCTATCCTCTCACTGAGGGTACACTCTAAGATACTTTGGCATATTGTCATAAAAATAAAGTACCTTTATTTTTAGTATAACTGTGTATTGTGTTTTCTTATGATATTGTGCATATGACACTAAGTGGTACTGTAGTAGCTTCACACGTCTCCTAGTTCAGCCTAAGCTGCTCTGCTAAGCTACCATTATCTATCAGCCTAAGCTGCTAGACACCCTATACACTAATAAGGGATAACTGGGCCTGGTGCAAGGTGCAAGTACCCCTTGGTACTCACTACAAGCCAGTCCAGCCTCCTACAAGAAGCCCATGGACTTTCAGAGTACTCAACCACTCCTAGTTCTAACATTTTCTGGACCTCTTGCTTTATGCAGTCCCTGACATGGTCAGGCTGCCTATAGATCTTACTTTTGACAGGTAAACTGTCTCCAGTATCTATAGTGTGCTCACACCAAGAAGTGGTACCTGGCACAGTAGAGAAGAGTTCAGAGAATTGATCTAGGAGATTTATGCAATGGTCTTTCTGCTCAGCAGTAAGACAATCAGCCAAAACTACACCTTCCACAAGAGCATCTTGTTCTGTGGAAGAGAAGAGATCAGGTAGAGGATCACTGTCTTCTTCCTGTCCCTCATCAGTTGCCATGAGCAGGGTGAGATCAGCCCTGTCATAGTAGGGTTTCAGGCGGTTGACATGGAGCACACTAAGGGGACTCCTGGCAGTGCCTAAGTCAACTAAATAGGTGACTTCTCCCTTCTTTTCAACAATTGTGTGGGGTCCACTCCATTTATCTTGGAGTGCTCTTGGGGGGACAGGCTCTAAGACCCACACTTTCTGCCCTGGTTGGTACTGAACCAAAACAGCCTTCTGATCATGCCATTGCTTCTGGAGCTCTTGGCTGGCCTGAAGGTTTTTACTGGCCTTTTTCATGTACTCAGCCATTCTTGATCTGAGGCCAAGTACATAATCCACAATATCCTGCTTAGGAGCTTTTAAAGGTTGTTCCCAACCCTCCTTTACAAGTGTGAGTGGACCCCTAACAGGGTGTCCAAAAAGAAGTTCAAAGGGGCTGAAGCCCACTCCTTTCTGGGGTACCTCCCTATAGGCAAAAAGGAGGCATGGTAGAAGGATATCCCATCTCCTGCGGAGTTTTTCAGGGAGACCCATAATCATGACTTTGAGAGTTTTATTAAATCTCTCCACCAGTCCATTTGTTTGTGGATGATAGGGTGTTGTGAACTTGTACGTTACACCACACTCCTTCCACATGGCCTTTAAGTATGCAGACATGAAATTGCTTCCCCTGTCTGATACCACTTCCTTTGGGAAGCCCACCCTGGAAAATATTCCCAGGATGGCCTTTGCCACTGCAGGTGCTGTAGTGGTCCTTAAAGGAATTGCTTCAGGGTATCTTGTGGCATGGTCCACTACCACCAAGATAAACCTATTGCCTGAAGCAGTAGTAGGGTCAAGGGGGCCAACTATGTCAACCCCTACCCTTTCAAAGGGTACCCCAACCACAGGCAGTGGAATAAGGGGTGCCTTTGGAGTTCCACCTGTCTTGCCACTGGCTTGACAGGTTTCACAGGACTTATAACATTCTTTTGTGTCCTCAGACATCCTAGGCCAATGAAACAATGGAACCAGTCTGTCCCAAGTTTTCATTTGTCCTAGATGCCCAGCTAGGGGAATGTCAAGTGCCAGGGTTAGGAGGAACTTTCTGTACTCCTGAGGAATCACTAATCTCCTGGCAGCTCCAGGTTTAGGATCCCTATGCTCAGTGTACAAGAGGTTGTCCTCCCAGTAAACTCTGTGAGAGTCACTGACATCCCCATTAGCCTGTTTGACAGCTTGCTGTCTGAGACCCTCTAATGTGGGACAGGTTTGCTGTGCCACACTCAGCTCCTCTCTGGCAGGCCCCCCTTCACTCAAAAGCTCAGCAGTGTCTGCTTCCAGCTCCTCTGGTGTGGGTTCTGCACAGGGAGGGAATTCTTCTTCCTCAGAAGTTGAATCCACTGTAGAGGGAGGGATAGTAGGAAGTGGTTTGCTTCTACTAGCCCTAGCTTTAGGGAGCACTTGGTCCATTGTTCCAGGATCCAAGCTTCCCTGTCCTTTTTCTTTTTGGCCTGAGCCCTTGTCAAAGCAAAAATATGCCCTGGGATGCCCAGCATTGCTGCATGGGCCTCCAACTCCACATCTGACCAAGCTGATGTCTCCAAAGCATTCCCTATTAGACAGTCTACAGGTAAATCTGAAGCTACCACAACTTTCTTTGGACCAGTAACCCCCCCCCAGTTGAGATTAACAACAGCCATGGGGTGGCTAAGTGTGTTGTTGTGAGCATCGGTTACTTGGTACTGGTGACCAAGCAGGTGTTGTTCAGGGTGGACCAGTTTCTCTATGACCATAGTCACACTGGCACCAGTGTCCCTGTAGGCCTGAACCTCAACACCATTTATTAGGGGTAGCTGCTTGTACTTATCCATATTAAGGGGACAAGCAACTAAGGTGGCTAAATCAATAGCCCCCTCAGAGACTAACACAGCCTCTGTGGCCTCTCTAACAAGGCCAACCCCAAATAAGTTACCAATAGTGAGCCCAGCTACTCCCTTGGATTGGCTATTAGTAGGTTTGCTCCCACCACCACTGCTATTAGTAGGGACACTAGGGGTAGCAGTAGGGGTTGTAGTGGTAGGAGCATTGGTGCTTTTCTTTGGACAACTGGGATCTGTTGTCCAATGGCCTTTTATTTTACATAAATAGCACCATGGTTTCTTTTCCTTGTTCTGATTAAAAGAGGATTTGGGCCCACCACCCCCACCAGAGTGTTTTTGTGGGCCTGATGAAGTCTCATTTTTAGATTGGTCCCCACCCTTGTCTGAAGACTTACCATCCTTCTTTTTGTTGCCATCTTTGTCACCCCCTGTATGAACTTTTCTGTTCACCCTTGTTCTGACCCATTTGTCTGCCTTCTTTGCCAATTCTTGGGGAGAGGTCAGATCAGAGTCCACCAAGTACTGGTGCAACAAATCAGACACACAATTATTAAGAATATGCTCTCTCAGGATCAAGTTATACAGGCTGTCACAATCAGTAACTTTACTGCCATGTAACCACCCCTCCAAGGCCTTCACTGAATGGTCAATGAAATCAACCCAGTCTTGTGAAGACTCCTTTTTGGTCTCTCTGAACTTTATCCTGTATTGTTCAGTGGTTAAGCCATAACCATCCAGGAGTGCATTCTTAAGAACTTGGAAATTATTAGCATCATTTTCTTTCACAGTAAGGAGCCTATCCCTACCTTTTCCACTAAATGATAGCCATAGGATAGCAGCCAACTGCCTTTGAGGGACATCCTGTACAACACAGGCCCTCTCAAGTGCAGCAAACCACTTGTTAATGTCATCCCCCTCCTTATAAGGGGGAACTATCTTGTGCAGATTCCTGGAATCATGCTCTTTTGTAGGATGACTATGGGGAATACTGCTGCTGCCACCATGGGTTTCTAAACCCAACTTCTGTCTTTTCTTCTCTAGTTCAAAAGACTGTCTATCCAAATCCAGCTGTTGCTTTTTAAGCTTCAGTCTGGTTTGTTCCACCCTCAACTTATTGAGTTCCCTCTCTAACATTCTGTCATCAGGGTTGGTGGGAGGGACATTCCTAGATACAGAGGTATGATGGAAATGAACAGAAGGAGACCTGTCCCTTACAGAAGCCACCCTAACAGCTTGGCTAACAGAAACATTACTACCAGTATGGTGAGAATAAATGCTTTTGCTATGATGTGAGACAACACTATTTGTATGGTGTGGCTCATCATCATTACCAACTATGCTAGACTGTCTAGTAATGGGCAGGCTAGGAAGTTTCTTTCCTGAATCTTTTCCTGGGGGAGTCCCTGAATCAGATTGGGAACTATTACGTACTTTTTCAACAGATGGGGCACCTATAGCCTTATCTTGTTCGCTAAGCATGTTAAGTAACAGTTCCAAGGAAGGATTCTTCCCTACACTCAAACCTCTCTCTATGCAGAGACTCCTTGCTCCTTTCCAGCTAAGGTGATCATATGCAAGTTTGGACAGATCAACATTTTGGCCTGTGCCAGACATTTTTAGAGAGAGTTAAAGTGATAGAAAAAGAGAAAAAAGTTTTTCAGAGCTTTTAGAAAGACAGAGAAAAAATCTTTTAAAACTTTTTAGAACTTTTTAGAAAGTTAGAAGTACTTTTCAGCACTTAGAAAAGAGTGAAAAGAGGAAATGCAAAACGTTTTGGCTATGTGTATATACACTGACCTTGTTTTGTACATTTTTCTCTTATGAAAAGTACAATGACAAGAGTGGTAAGTAGTCTCAAAGCACTTATCCCACCGCTGCACAACCAATGTAGGAGGCTGGACTGGCTTGTAGTGAGTACCTAGGGGTACTTGCACCTTGCACCAGGCCCAGTTATCCCTTATTAGTGTATAGGGTGTCTAGCAGCTTAGGCTGATAGATAATGGTAGCTTAGCGGAGCAGCTCAGGCTGAACTAGGAGACGTGTGAAGCTACTACAGTACCACTTAGTGTCATATGCACAATATCATAAGAAAACACAATACACAGTTATACTAAAAATAAAGGTACTTTATTTTTATGACAATATGCCAAAGTATCTTAGAGTGTACCCTCAGTGAGAGGATAGGAAATATACACAAGATATATATACACAATAGCAAAAATATGCAGTATAGTCTTAGAAAACAGTGCAAACAATGTATAGTTACAATAGGATGCAATGGGGAAACATAGGGATAGGGGCAACACAAACCATATACTCCAAAAGTGGAATGCGAACCACGAATGGACCCCAAACCTATGTGACCTTGTAGAGGGTCGCTGGGACTATTAGAAAATAGTGAGAGTTAGAAAAATAACCCTCCCCAAGACCCTGAAAAGTGAGTGCAAAGTGCACTAAAGTTCCCCTAAGGACAAAGAAGTCGTGTTAGAGGAATAATGCAGGAAAGACACAAACCAACAATGCAACAACGATGGATTTCCAATCTAGGGTACCTGTGGAACAAGGGGACCAAGTCCAAAAGTCACAAGCAAGTCGGAGATGGGCATATGCCCAGGAAATGCCAGCTGTGGATGCAAAGAAGCTTCTACTGGACAGAAGAAGCTGAGGTTTCTGCAGGCACGACAAGGGCTAGAGACTTCCCCTTTGGTGGACGGATCCCTCTCGCCGTGGAGAGTCGTGCAGAAGTGTTTTCCCGCCGAAAGAACGCCAACAAGCCTTGCTAGCTGCAAATTGTGCAGTTAGCGTTTTTGGATGCTGCTGTGGCCCAAAAGGGACCAGGAGGTCGCAAATTAGACCAGGAGGTAGAGGGGACGTCGAGCAAGACAAGGAGCCCTCTTAGCAGCAGGTAGCACCCAGAGAAGTGCCAGAAACAGGCACTACATAGATGCGTGAAATGGTGCTCACCCGAAGTCGCACAAAGAAGTCCCACGTCGCCGGAGAACAACTTAGGAGGTCGTGCAATGCAGGTTAGAGTGCCGTGGACCCAGGCTGGACTGTGCACAAAGGATTTCCGCCGGAAGTGCACGGAGGCCGGAGTAGCTGCAAAAGTCGCGGTTCCCAGCAATGCAGTCTAGCGAGGTGAGGCAAGGACTTACCTCCACCAAACTTGGACTGAAGAGTCACTGGACTGTGGGGGCTACTTGGACAGAGTTGCTGGATTCGAGGGACCTCGCTCGTCGTGCTGAGAGGAGACCCAAGGGACCGGTAATGCAGCTTTTTGGTGCCTGCGGTTGCAGGGGGAAGATTCCGTCAACCCACGGGAGATTTCTTCAGAGCTTCTAGTGCAGAGAGGAGGCAGACTACCCCCACAGCATGCACCACCAGGAAAACAGTCGAGAAGGCGGCAGGATCAGCGTTACAGAGTTGCCATAGTCGTCTTTGCTACTTTGTTGCAGTGTTGCAGGCTTCCAGCGCGGTCAGCAGTCGATTCCTTGGCAGAAGGTGAAGAGAGAGATGCAGAGGAACTCGGCTGAGCTCTTGCATTCGTTATCTAAAGTTTCCCCAGAGACAGAGACCCTAAATAGCCAGAAAAGAGGGTTTGGCTACCTAGGAGAGACGATAGGCTAGCAACACCTGAAGGAGCCTATCACAAGGAGTCTCTGACGTCACCTGGTGGCACTGGCCACTCAGAGCAGTCCAGTGTGCCAGCAGCACCTCTGTTTCCAAGATGGCAGAGGTCTGGAGCACACTGGAGGAGCTCTGGACACCTCCCAGGGGAGGTGCAGGTCAGGGGAGTGGTCACTCCCCTTTCCTTTGTCCAGTTTCGCGCCAGTGCAGTGCTAAGGGGTCCCCTGAACCGGTGTAGACTGGTTTATGCAGAATTGGGCACATCTGTGCCCAAGAAAGCATTTCCAGAGGCTGGGGGAGGCTACTCCTCCCCTGCCTTCACACCATTTTCCAAAGGGAGAGGGTGTCACACCCTCTCTCAGAGGAAGTTCTTTGTTCTGCCATCCTGGGCCAGGCCTGGCTGGACCCCAGGAGGGCAGATGCCTGTCTGAGGGGTTGGCAGCAGCAGCAGCTGCAGTGAAACCCCAGGAAGGGCAGTTTGGCAGTACCAGGGTCTGTGCTACAGACCACTGGGATCATGGGATTGTGCCAACTATGCCAGGATGGCATAGAGGGGGCAATTCCATGATCATAGACATGTTACATGGCCATATTCGGAGTTACCATTGTGAAGCTACATATAGGTAGTGACCTATATGTAGTGCACGTGTGTAATGGTGTCCCCGCACTCACAAAGTTCAGGGAATTGGCTCTGAACAATGTGGGGGCACCTTGGCTAGTGCCAGGGTGCCCTCACACTAAGTAACTTTGCACCTAACCTTTACCAGGTAAAGGTTAGACATATAGGTGACTTATAAGTTCCTTAAGTGCAGTGTAAAATGGCTGTGAAATAATGTGGACGTTATTTCACTCAGGCTGCAGTGGCAGGCCTGTGTAAGAATTGTCAGAGCTCCCTATGGGTGGCAAAAGAAATGCTGCAGCCCATAGGGATCTCCTGGAACCCCAATACCCTGGGTACCTCAGTACCATATACTAGGGAATTATAAGGGTGTTCCAGTAAGCCAATGTAAATTGGTAAAAATGGTCACTAGCCTGTTAGTGACAATTTGGAAAGAAATGAGAGAGCATAACCACTGAGGTTCTGATTAGCAGAGCCTCAGTGAGACAGTTAGTCACTACACAGGTAACACTTTCAGGCACACTTATGAGCACTGGGGCCCTGGGTTACCAGGGTCCCAGTGACACATACAACTAAAACAACATATATACAGTGAAAAATGGGGGTAACAAGCCAGGCAAGATGGTACTTTCCTACACCGTGACAGGAAATGCCTCAAAACACAACGTGGAGACATCACATTTTTTGACAGAAAACAGAGGTGTTTTTTGCAAAGTGCCTACCTGTAGATTTTGGCCTCTAGCTCAGCCAGCACCAAGGGAAACATACCAAACCTGTGCATTTTTTAAAACTAGAGACATAGGGGAATCCAAGATGTGGTGAATTGTGGGGCTCTGACCAGGTTCTGTTACCCAGAATCCTTTGCAAACCTCAAAATTTGGCTAAAAAAACACGTTTTCCTCACATTTCGGTGACAGAAAGTTCTGGAATCTGAGAGAAGCCACAAATTTCCTTCCACCCAGCGTTCCCCCAAGCCTCCCGATAAAAATGATACCTCACTTGTGTGGTTAGGCTTAGCGCCCACAACAGGAAATGCCCTAAAACACAACGTGGACACATCCCATTTTTTGACAGAAAACAGAGGTGTTTTTTTTGCAAAGTGCCTACCTGTAGATTTTAGCCTTTAGCTCAGCCAGCACCTAGGGAAACCTACCAAAGCTGTGCATTTTTGAAAACTAGAGACATAGGAGAATCCAAGATGGGGTGAATCGTGGGGCTCTGAGCAGCCTCTGTTACCCAGAATCCTTTGCAAACCTCAAAATTTGGCTAAAAAACAAGTTTTGCTCACATTTCAGGGACAGAAAGTTCTGGAATCTGAGAGAAGCCACAAATTTCCTTCCACCCAGCATTCCTCCAAGTCTCCCGATAAAAATGATACCTCACTTGTGTGGGTAGGCCTAGCGCCCGTGACAGGAAATGCCCCAAAACACAACATGGAGACATCAAATTTTTTGACCTAGGGAAACCTACCAAACCTGTGCATTTTTTAAAACTAGAGACATAGGGGAATCCAAGATGGGGTGAATTGTGGGGCTCTGACCAGGTTCTGTTACCCAGAATCCTTTGCAAACCTCAAAATTTGGCTAAAAAAACACGTTTTCCTCACATTTCAGTGACAGAAAGTTCTGGAATCTGAGAGAAGCCACAAACTTCCTTCCACCCAGCGTTCCCCCAAGTCTCCCGATAAAAATGATACCTCACTTGTGTGGGTAGGCCTAGCGCCCGTGACAGGAAATGCCCCAAAACACAACGTGGAGACATCACATTTTTTGACAGAAAAAAGAGGTGTTTTTTGCAAAGTGCCTACCTGTAGATTTTGCCCCCTAGCTCAGCCAACACCTAGGGAAACCTACCACACCTGTGCATTTCTGAAAACTAGAGACCTAGAGGAATCCAGGATGGGGTGACTTGTGGGGTTTTGACCAGGTTCTGTTACCCAGAATCCTTTGCAAACCTCCAAATTTGGCTAAAAAAACATGTTACCTCACATTTCGGTGACAGAAAGTTCTGGAATCTGAGAGGAGCTACAAATTACCTTCCACCCAGGTTCCCCCAAGTCTCCCAATAAAAATGATACCTCACTTGTGTGGGTAGGCCTAGCGCCCCTGACTGAAAAAGCCCCAAAACACAACGTGGACAAATCACATTTTTTGACAGAAAACAGAGGTGTTTTTTGCAAAGTGCCTACCTGTAGATTTTGGCCTCTAGCTCAGCCAGCACCTAGGGAAAACTACCAAACCTGTGCATTTTTTAAAACTAGAGACATAGGGGGATCCAAGATGGGGTGAATTGTGGGGCTCTGACCAAGTTCTGTTACCCCGAATCCTTTGCAAACCTCAAATTTTGGCTAAAAAACACGTTTTCCTCACATTTCGGTGACAGAAAGTTCTGGAATCTGAGAGAAGCCACAAATTTCCTTCCACCCAACGTTCCCAGAAGCCTCCCGATAAAAATGATACCTCACTTGTGTGGTTAGGCCTAGCGCCCACAACAGGAAATGCCCCAAAACACAACGTGGACACATCCCATTTTTTGACAGAAAACAGAGGTGTTTTTTTGCAAAGTGCCTACCTGTAGATTTTGGCCTCTAGCTCAGCCGGCACCTAGGGAAACCTACCAAACCTGTGCATTTCTGAAAACTAGAGACCTAGAGGAATCCAGGATGGGGTGACTTGTGGGGCTTTGACCAGGTTCTGTTACCCAGAATCCTTTGCAAACCTCAAAATTTGGCTAAATAAACATGTTTTCCTTACATTTCGGTGACAGAAAGTTCTGGAATCTGAGAGAAGTCACAAATTTCCTTCCACCCACCATTCCCACAAGTCTCCCGATAAAAATGATACCTCACTTGTGTGGTTAGGCCTAGCGCCCACAACAGGAAATGCCCCAAAACACAACTTGGACACATCCCATTTTTTGACAGAAAACAGAGGTGTTTTTTTTGCAAAGTGCCTACCTGTAGATTTTAGCCTCTAGCTCAGCCAGCACCTAGGGAAACCTACCAAACCTGTGCATTTTTGAAAACTAGAGACATAGGGGAATCCAAGATGGGGTGAATTGTGGGGCTCTGAGCAGGTTCTGTTACCCAGAATCCTTTGCAAACCTAAAAATTTGGCTAAAAAACAAGTTTTCCTCACATTTCAGGGACAGAAAGTTCTGGAATCTGAGAAAAGCCACAAATTTCCTTCCACCCAGCGTTCCTCCAAGTCTCCCGATAAAAATGATACCTCACTTGTGTGGGTAGGCCTAGCGCCCGTGACAGGAAATGCCCCAAAACACAACATGGAGACATCACATTTTTTGACAGAAAACAGAGGTGTTTTTTGCAAAGTGCCTACCTGTAGATTTTGGCCTCTAGCTCAGCTAGCACCTAGGGAAACCTACCAAACCTGTGCATTTTTTAAAACTAGAGACATAGGGGAATCCAAGATGGGGTGAATTGTGGGGCTCTGACCAGGTTCTGTTACCCAGAATCCTTTGCAAACCTTAAAATTTGGCTAAAAAAACACATTTTCCTCACATAGCAGTGACAGAAAGTTCTGGAATCTGAGAGAAGCCACAAACTTCCTTCCACCCAGCGTTCCCCCAAGTCTCCCGATAAAAATGATACCTCACTTGTGTGGGTATGCCTAGCGCCCGTGACAGGAAATGCCCCAAAACACAACGTGGAGACATCACATTTTTTGACAGAAAAAAGAGGTGTTTTTTGCAAAGTGCCTAACTGTAGATTTTGGCCTCTAGCTCAGCCAACACCTAGGGAAACCTACCACATCTGTGCATTTCTGAAAACTAGAGACCTAGAGGAATCCAGGATGGGGTGACTTGTGGGGCTTTGACCAGGTTCTGTTACCCAGAATCCTTTGCACACCTCAAAATTGGGCTAAAAAAACATGTTTCCTCACACTTCGGTGACAGAAAGTTCTGGAATCTGAGAGGAGCTACAAATTACCTTCCACCCAGGTTCCCCCAAGTCTCCCGATAAAAATGATACCTCACTTGTGTGGGTAGTCCTAGCGCCCCTGACTGGAAAAGCCCCAAAACACAACGTGGACAAATCACATTTTTTGACAGAAAACAGAGGTGTTTTTTGCAAAGTGCCTACCTGTAGATTTTGGCCTCTAGCTCAGCCAGCACCTAGGGAAACCAACCAAACCTGTGCATTTCTGAAAACTAGAGACCTAGAGGAATCCAGGATGGGGTGACTTGTGGGGCTTTGACCAGGTTCTGTTACCCAGAATCCTTTGCAAACCTCAAAATTTGGCTAAATAAACATGTTTTCCTCACATTTCGGTGACAGAAAGTTCTGGAATCTGAGAGAAGTCACAAATTTCCTTCCACCCACCATTCCCACAAGTCTCCCGATAAAAATGATACCTCACTTATGTGGTTAGGCCTAGCGCCCACAACAGGAAATGCCCCAAAACACAACTTGGACACATCCCATTTTTTGACAGAAAACAGAGGTGTTTTTTTTGCAAAGTGCCTACCTGTAGATTTTAGCCTCTAGCTCAGCCAGCACCTAGGGAAACCTACCAAACCTGTGCATTTTTAAAAACTAGAGACATAGGAGAATCCAAGATGGGGTGAATTGTGGGGCTCTGAGCAGGTTCTGTTGCCCAGAATCCTTTGCAAACCTAAAATTTTGGCTAAAAAACAAGTTTTCCTCACATTTCAGGGACAGAAAGTTCTGGAATCTGAGAGAAGCCACAAATTTCCTTCCACCCAGCGTTCCTCCAAGTCTCCCGATAAAAATGATACCTCACTTGTGTGGGTAGGCCTAGCGCCCGTGACAGGAAATGCCCCAAAACACAACATGGAGACATCACATTTTTTGACAGAAAACAGAGGTGTTTTTTGCAAAGTGCCTACCTGTAGATTTTGGCCTCTAGCTCAGCTAGCACCTAGGGAAACCTACCAAACCTGTGCATTTTTTAAAACTAGAGACATAGGGGAATCCAAGATGGGGTGAATTGTGGGGCTCTGACCAGGTTCTGTTACCCAGAATCCTTTGCAAACCTCAAAATTTGGCTAAAAAAAAATGTTTTCCTCACATATCAGTGACAGAAAGTTCTGGAATCTGAGAGAAGCCACAAACTTCCTTCCACCCAGCGTTCCCCCAAGTCTCCTGATAAAAATGATACCTCACTTGTGTGGGTATGCCTAGCGCCCGTGACAGGAAATGCCCCAAAACACAACGTGGAGACATCACATTTTTTGACAGAAAAAAGAGGTGTTTTTTGCAAGTGCCTACCTGTAGATTTTGGCCTCTAGCTCAGCCAACACCTAGGGAAACCTACCACATCTGTGCATTTCTGAAAACTAGAGACCTAGAGGAATCCAGGATGGGGTGACTTGTGGGGCTTTGACCAGGTTCTGTTACCCAGAATCCTTTGCACACCTCAAAATTGGGCTAAAAATACATGTTTCCTCACACTTCGGTGACAGAAAGTTCTGGAATCTGAGAGGAGCTACAACTTACCTTCCACCCAGGTTCCCCCAAGTCTCCCGATAAAAATGATACCTCACTTGTGTGGGTAGTCCTAGCGCCCCTGACTGGAAAAGCCCCAAAACACAACGTGGACAAATCACATTTTTTGACAGAAAACAGAGGTGTTTTTTGCAAAGTGCCTACCTGTAGATTTTGGCCTCTAGCTCAGCCAGCACCTAGGGAAACCTACCAGACCTGTGCATTTTTGAAAACTAGAGACATAGGGGAATCCAAGATGGGGTGAATTGTGGGGCTCTGAGCAGGTTCTGTTACCCAGAATCCTTTGCAAACCTCAAAATTTGGCTAAAAAAAAAGTTTTCCTCACATTTCAGGGACAGAAAGTTCTGGAATCTGAGAGAAGCCACAAACTTCCTTCCACCCAGCGTTCCTCCAAGTCTCCCGATAAAAATGATACCTCACTTGTGTGGGTAGGCCTAGCGCCCGTGACAGGAAATGCCCCAAAACACAACATGGAGACATCACATTTTTTGACAGAAAACAGAGGTGTTTTTTGCAAAGTGCCTACCTGTAGATTTTGGCCTCTAGCTCAGCTAGCACCTATGGAAAACTACCACATCTGTGCATTTCTGAAATCTAGAGACCTAGAGAAATCCAGGATGGGGTGACTTGTGGGGCTCTGACCAGGTTCTGTTACCCAGAATCCTTTGCACACGTCAAAATTGGGCTAAAAAAACATGTTTCCTCACACTTCGGTGACAGAAAGTTCTGGAATCTGAGAGGAGCTACAAATTACCTTCCACCCAGGTTCCCCCAAGTCTCCCGATAAAAATGATACCTCACTTGTGTGGGTAGTCCTAGCGCCAACAACAGGAAATGCCCCAAAACACAACATTGACACATCCCATTTTTTGACAGAAAACAGAGGTGTTTTTTGCAAAGTGCCTACCTGTAGATTTTGGCCTCTAGCTCAGCCAGCACCTAGGGAAACCTACCAAACCTGTGCATTTTTGAAAACTAGAGACATAGGGGGATCCAAGATGGGGTGAATTGTGGGGCTCTGACCAAGTTCTGTTACCCAGAATCCTTTGCAAACCTCAAATTTTGGCTAAAAAACACGTTTTCCTCACATTTCGGTGACAGAAAGTTCTGGAATCTGAGAGAAGCCACAAATTTCCTTCCACCCAACGTTCCCAGAAGCCTCCCGATAAAAATGATACCTCACTTGTGTGGTTAGGCCTAGCGCCCACAACAGGAAATGCCCCAAAACACAACGTGGACACATCCCATTTTTTGACAGAAAACAGAGGTGTTTTTTTGCAAAGTGCCTACCTGTAGATTTTGGCCTCTAGCTCAGCCGGCACCTAGGGAAACCTACCAAACCTGTGCATTTCTGAAAACTAGAGACCTAGAGGAATCCAGGATGGGGTGACTTGTGGGGCTTTGACCAGGTTCTGTTACCCAGAATCCTTTGCAAACCTCAAAATTTGGCTAAATAAACATGTTTTCCTTACATTTCGGTGACAGAAAGTTCTGGAATCTGAGAGAAGTCACAAATTTCCTTCCACCCACCATTCCCACAAGTCTCCCGATAAAAATGATACCTCACTTGTGTGGTTAGGCCTAGCGCCCACAACAGGAAATGCCCCAAAACACAACTTGGACACATCCCATTTTTTGACAGAAAACAGAGGTGTTTTTTTTGCAAAGTGCCTACCTGTAGATTTTAGCCTCTAGCTCAGCCAGCACCTAGGGAAACCTACCAAACCTGTGCATTTTTGAAAACTAGAGACATAGGGGAATCCAAGATGGGGTGAATTGTGGGGCTCTGAGCAGGTTCTGTTACCCAGAATCCTTTGCAAACCTCAAAATTTGGCTAAAAAACAAGTTTTCCTCACATTTCAGGGACAGAAAGTTCTGGAATCTGAGAGAAGCCACAAATTTCCTTCCACCCAGCGTTCCTCCAAGTCTCCCGATAAAAATGATACCTCACTTGTGTGGGTAGGCCTAGCGCCCGTGACAGGAAATGCCCCAAAACACAACATGGAGACATCACATTTTTTGACAGAAAACAGAGGTGTTTTTTGCAAAGTGCCTACCTGTAGATTTTGGCCTCTAGCTCAGCTAGCACCTAGGGAAACCTACCAAACCTGTGCATTTTTTAAAACTAGAGACATAGGGGAATCCAAGATGGGGTGAATTGTGGGGCTCTGACCAGGTTCTGTTACCCAGAATCCTTTGCAAACCTCAAAATTTGGCTAAAAAAACACATTTTCCTCACATAGCAGTGACAGAAAGTTCTGGAATCTGAGAGAAGCCACAAACTTCCTTCCACCCAGCATTCCCCCAAGTCTCCCGATAAAAATGATACCTCACTTGTGTGGGTATGCCTAGCGCCCGTGACAGGAAATGCCCCAAAACACAACGTGGAGACATCACATTTTTTGACAGAAAAAAGAGGTGTTTTTTGCAAAGTGCCTAACTGTAGATTTTGGCCTCTAGCTCAGCCAACACCTAGGGAAACCTACCACATCTGTGCATTTCTGAAAACTAGAGACCTACAGGAATCCAGGATGGGGTGACTTGTGGGGCTTTGACCAGGTTCTGTTACCCAGAATCCTTTCCACACCTCAAAATTGGGCTAAAAAAACATGTTTCCTCACACTTCGGTGACAGAAAGTTCTGGAATCTGAGAGGAGCTACAACTTACCTTCCACCCAGGTTCCCCCAAGTCTCCCGATAAAAATGATACCTCACTTGTGTGGGTAGTCCTAGCGCCCCTGACTGGAAAAGCCCCAAAACACAACGTGGACAAATCACATTTTTTGACAGAAAACAGAGGTGTTTTTTGCAAAGTGCCTACCTGTAGATTTTGGCCTCTAGCTCAGCCAGCACCTAGGGAAACCTACCAGACCTGTGCATTTTTGAAAACTAGAGACATAGGGGAATCCAAGATGGGGTGAATTGTGGGGCTCTGAGCAGGTTCTGTTACCCAGAATCCTTTGCAAACCTCAAAATTTGGCTAAAAAAAAAGTTTTCCTCACATTTCAGGGACAGAAAGTTCTGGAATCTGAGAGAAGCCACAAACTTCCTTCCACCCAGCGTTCCTCCAAGTCTCCCGATAAAAATGATACCTCACTTGTGTGGGTAGGCCTAGCGCCCGTGACAGGAAATGCCCCAAAACACAACATGGAGACATCACATTTTTTGACAGAAAACAGAGGTGTTTTTTGCAAAGTGCCTACCTGTAGATTTTGGCCTCTAGCTCAGCTAGCACCTATGGAAAACTACCACATCTGTGCATTTCTGAAATCTAGAGACCTAGAGAAATCCAGGATGGGGTGACTTGTGGGGCTCTGACCAGGTTCTGTTACCCAGAATCCTTTGCACACGTCAAAATTGGGCTAAAAAAACATGTTTCCTCACACTTCGGTGACAGAAAGTTCTGGAATCTGAGAGGAGCTACAAATTACCTTCCACCCAGGTTCCCCCAAGTCTCCCGATAAAAATGATACCTCACTTGTGTGGGTAGTCCTAGCGCCAACAACAGGAAATGCCCCAAAACACAACATTGACACATCCCATTTTTTGACAGAAAACAGAGGTGTTTTTTGCAAAGTGCCTACCTGTAGATTTTGGCCTCTAGCTCAGCCAGCACCTAGGGAAACCTACCAAACCTGTGCATTTTTGAAAACTAGAGACATAGGGGGATCCAAGATGGGGTGAATTGTGGGGCTCTGACCAAGTTCTGTTACCCA
The DNA here is from genome assembly GCF_031143425.1 of Pleurodeles waltl. NCBI lineage: Eukaryota > Metazoa > Chordata > Amphibia > Caudata > Salamandridae > Pleurodeles > Pleurodeles waltl. The sequence continues at coordinate 454,468,423 of NC_090443.1, forward strand.
GAATCCTTTGCAAACCTCAAATTTTGGCTAAAAAACACGTTTTCCTCACATTTCGGTGACAGAAAGTTCTGGAATCTGAGAGAAGCCACAAATTTCCTTCCACCCAACGTTCCCAGAAGCCTCCCGATAAAAATGATACCTCACTTGTGTGGTTAGGCCTAGCGCCCACAACAGGAAATGCCCCAAAACACAACGTGGACACATCCCATTTTTTGACAGAAAACAGAGGTGTTTTTTTGCAAAGTGCCTACCTGTAGATTTTGGCCTCTAGCTCAGCCGGCACCTAGGGAAACCTACCAAACCTGTGCATTTCTGAAAACTAGAGACCTAGAGGAATCCAGGATGGGGTGACTTGTGGGACTTTGACCAGGTTCTGTTACCCAGAATCCTTTGCAAACCTCAAAATTTGGCTAAATAAACATGTTTTCCTTACATTTCGGTGACAGAAAGTTCTGGAATCTGAGAGAAGTCACAAATTTCCTTCCACCCACCATTCCCACAAGTCTCCCGATAAAAATGATACCTCACTTGTGTGGTTAGGCCTAGCGCCCACAACAGGAAATGCCCCAAAACACAACTTGGACACATCCCATTTTTTGACAGAAAACAGAGGTGTTTTTTTTGCAAAGTGCCTACCTGTAGATTTTAGCCTCTAGCTCAGCCAGCACCTAGGGAAACCTACCAAACCTGTGCATTTTTGAAAACTAGAGACATAGGGGAATCCAAGATGGGGTGAATTGTGGGGCTCTGAGCAGGTTCTGTTACCCAGAATCCTTTGCAAACCTCAAAATTTGGCTAAAAAACAAGTTTTCCTCACATTTCAGGGACAGAAAGTTCTGGAATCTGAGAGAAGCCACAAATTTCCTTCCACCCAGCGTTCCTCCAAGTCTCCCGATAAAAATGATACCTCACTTGTGTGGGTAGGCCTAGCGCCCGTGACAGGAAATGCCCCAAAACACAACATGGAGACATCACATTTTTTGACAGAAAACAGAGGTGTTTTTTGCAAAGTGCCTACCTGTAGATTTTGGCCTCTAGCTCAGCTAGCACCTAGGGAAACCTACCAAACCTGTGCATTTTTTAAAACTAGAGACATAGGGGAATCCAAGATGGGGTGAATTGTGGGGCTCTGACCAGGTTCTGTTACCCAGAATCCTTTGCAAACCTCAAAATTTGGCTAAAAAAACACATTTTCCTCACATAGCAGTGACAGAAAGTTCTGGAATCTGAGAGAAGCCACAAACTTCCTTCCACCCAGCATTCCCCCAAGTCTCCCGATAAAAATGATACCTCACTTGTGTGGGTATGCCTAGCGCCCGTGACAGGAAATGCCCCAAAACACAACGTGGAGACATCACATTTTTTGACAGAAAAAAGAGGTGTTTTTTGCAAAGTGCCTAACTGTAGATTTTGGCCTCTAGCTCAGCCAACACCTAGGGAAACCTACCACATCTGTGCATTTCTGAAAACTAGAGACCTACAGGAATCCAGGATGGGGTGACTTGAGGGGCTTTGACCAGGTTCTGTTACCCAGAATCCTTTCCACACCTCAAAATTGGGCTAAAAAAACATGTTTCCTCACACTTCGGTGACAGAAAGTTCTGGAATCTGAGAGGAGCTACAAATTACCTTCCACCCAGGTTCCCCCAAGTCTCCCGATAAAAATGATACCTCACTTGTGTGGGTAGTCCTAGCGCCCCTGACTGGAAAAGCCCCAAAACACAACGTGGACAAATCACATTTTTTGACAGAAAACAGAGGTGTTTTTTGCAAAGTGCCTACCTGTAGATTTTGGCCTCTAGCTCAGCCAGCACCTAGGGAAACCAACGAAACCTGTGCATTTCTGAAAACTAGAGACCTAGAGGAATCCAGGATGGGGTGACTTGTGGGGCTTTGACCAGGTTCTGTTACCCAGAATCCTTTGCAAACCTCAAAATTTGGCTAAATAAACATGTTTTCCTCACATTTCGGTGACAGAAAGTTCTGGAATCTGAGAGAAGTCACAAATTTCCTTCCACCCACCATTCCCACAAGTCTCCCGATAAAAATGATACCTCACTTGTGTGGTTAGGCCTAGCGCCCACAACAGGAAATGCCCCAAAACACAACTTGGACACATCCCATTTTTTGACAGAAAACAGAGGTGTTTTTTTTGCAAAGTGCCTACCTGTAGATTTTAGCCTCTAGCTCAGCCAGCACCTAGGGAAACCTACCAAACCTGTGCTTTTTTTAAAACTAGAGACATAGGAGAATCCAAGATGGGGTGAATTGTGGGGCTCTGAGCAGGTTCTGTTACCCAGAATCCTTTGCAAACCTAAAATTTTGGCTAAAAAACAAGTTTTCCTCACATTTCAGGGACAGAAAGTTCTGGAATCTGAGAGAAGCCACAAATTTCCTTCCACCCAGCGTTCCTCCAAGTCTCCCGATAAAAATGATACCTCACTTGTGTGGGTAGGCCTAGCGCCCGTGACAGGAAATGCCCCAAAACACAACATGGAGACATCACATTTTTTGACAGAAAACAGAGGTGTTTTTTGCAAAGTGCCTACCTGTAGATTTTGGCCTCTAGCTCAGCTAGCACCTAGGGAAACCTACCAAACCTGTGCATTTTTTAAAACTAGAGACATAGGGGAATCCAAGATGGGGTGAATTGTGGGGCTCTGACCAGGTTCTGTTACCCAGAATCCTTTGCAAACCTCAAAATTTGGCTAAAAAAAAATGTTTTCCTCACATATCAGTGACAGAAAGTTCTGGAATCTGAGAGAAGCCACAAACTTCCTTCCACCCAGCGTTCCCCCAAGTCTCCTGATAAAAATGATACCTCACTTGTGTGGGTATGCCTAGCGCCCGTGACAGGAAATGCCCCAAAACACAACGTGGAGACATCATATTTTTTGACAGAAAAAAGAGGTGTTTTTTGCAAGTGCCTACCTGTAGATTTTGGCCTCTAGCTCAGCCAACACCTAGGGAAACCTACCACATCTGTGCATTTCTGAAAACTAGAGACCTAGAGGAATCCAGGATGGGGTGACTTGTGGGGCTCTGACCAGGTTCTGTTACCCAGAATCCTTTGCACACCTCAAAATTGGGCTAAAAAAACATGTTTCCTCACACTTCGGTGACAGAAAGTTCTGGAATCTGAGAGGAGCTACAAATTACCTTCCACCCAGGTTCCCCCAAGTCTCCCGATAAAAATGATACCTCACTTGTGTGGGTAGTCCTAGCGCCCACAACAGGAAATTCCCCAAAACACAACATGGACACATCCCATTTTTTGACAGAAAACAGAGGTGTTTTTTGCAAAGTGCCTACCTGTAGATTTTGGCCTCTAGCTCAGCCAGCACCTAGGGAAACCTACCAAACCTGTGCATTTTTGAAAACTAGAGACATAGGGGGATCCAAGATGGGGTGAATTGTGGGGCTCTGACCAAGTTCTGTTACCCAGAATCCTTTGCAAACCTCAAAATTTGGCTAAAAAACACGTTTTCCTCTTATTTCGGTGACAGAAAGTTCTGGAATCTGAGAGAAGCCACAAATCTCCTTCCACTCAGCGTTCCCCCAAGTCTCCCGATAAAAATGATACCTCACTTGTGTGGGTAGGCCTAGCGCCCGTGACAGGAAATGCCCCAAAACGCAACAAGGAGACATCACATTTTTTGACAGAAAACAGAGGTGTTTTTTGCAAAGTGCCTACCTGTAGATTTTGGCCTCTAGCTCAGCCAGCACCTAGGGAAACCTACCAACCTGTGCATTTTTGAAAACTAGAGACAGAGGGGAATCCAAGATGGGGTGAATTGTGGGGCTCTGACCAGGTTCTGTTACCCAGAATCCTTTGCTAACCTCAAAATGTGGCTAAAAAAGCACGCTTTCCTCACATTTCGGTGACAAAAAGTTCTGGAATCTGAGAGCAGCCACAAATTTCCTTCCACCCAGCGTTCCCCCAAGCCTCCCGATAAAAATTATACCTCACTTGTGTGGTTAGGCCTAGCGCCCACAACAGGAAATGCCCCAAAACACAACGTGGACACATCCCATTTTTTGACAGAAAACTGAGGTGTTTTTTTGCAAAGTGCCTACCTGTAGATTTTGGCCTCTAGCTCAGCCGGCACCTAGGGAAACCTACCAAACCTGTTAATTTCTGAAAGCTAGAGACATAGGGGAATCCAAGATGGGGTGAATTGTGGGGCTCTGACCAGGTTCTGTTACCCAGAATCCTTTGCAAACCTCAAAATGTGGCAAAAAAAACACGCTTTCCTCACATTTCGGTGACAGAAAGTTCTGGCATCTAAGAGACGCCACAAATTTCCTTTCACCCAGCGTTCCCACAAGTCTCCCGATAAAAATGAAACCTCACTTGTGTGGGTAGGCCTAGCGCCCGTGACAGGAAATGCCTCAAAACACAACGTGGAGACATCACATTTTTTGACAGAAAACAGAGGCGTTTTTTGCAAAGTGCCTACCTGTAGATTTTGGCCTCTAGCTCAGCCGGCACCTAGGGAAACCTACCAAACGTGTGCATTTCTGAAAACTAGAGACATAGGGGAATCCAGGATGGGGTGACTTGTGGGGCTCTGACCAGGTTCTGTTACCCAGAATCCTTTGCAAACCTCAAAATGTGGCAAAAAAACCACGCTTTCCTCACATTTCGGTGACAGAAAGTTCTGGAAACTGAGAGAAGTCACAAATTACCTTCCACCCAGGTTCCCACAAGTCTCCCGATAAAAATGATACCTCACTTGTGTGGGTAGGCCTAGCGCCCCTCACTGGAAATGCCCCAAAACACAACGTGGATAAATCACATTTTTTGACAGAAAACAGAGGTGTTTTTTGCAAAGTGCCTACCTGTAGATTTTGGCCTCTAGCTCAACCAGCACCTAGGGAAACCTACCAAACCTGTGCATTTTCTAAAACTAGAGACATAGGGGAATCCAAGATGGGGTGAATTATGGGGCTCTGACCAGGTTCTGTTACCCAGAATCCTATGCAAACCTCAAAATTTGGCTAAAAAAACACGCTTTCCTCACATTTCGGTGACAGAAAGTTCTGGAATCTAAGAGAAGCCACAAATTTCCTTCCACCCAGCGTTCCCATAAGTCTCCCGATAAAAATGATACCTCACTTGTGTGGGTAGGCCTAGCGCCCCTCACTGGAAATGCCCCAAAACACAACGTGGATAAATCACATTTTTTGACAGAAAACAGAGGTGTTTTTTGCAAAGTGCCTACCTGTAGATTTTGGCCTCTAGCTCAACCAGCACCTAGGGAAACCTACCAAACCTGTGCATTTTCTAAAACTAGAGACATAGGGGAATCCAAGATGGGGTGAATTATGGGGCTCTGACCAGGTTCTGTTACCCAGAATCCTATGCAAACCTCAAAATTTGGCTAAAAAAACACGCTTTCCTCACATTTCGGTGACAGAAAGTTCTGGAATCTAAGAGAAGCCACAAATTTCCTTCCACCCAGCGTTCCCATAAGTCTCCCAATAAAAATGATACCTCACTTGTGTGGGTAGGCCTAGCGCCCGTGACAGGAAATACCTCAAAACACAACGTAGAGACATTACATTTTTTGACAGAAAACAGAGGTGTTTTTTGCAAAGTGCCTACCTGTAGATTTTGGCCTTTAGCTCAGCCAGCACCTAGAGAAACATACCAAACCTGTGCATTTTTTAAAACTAGAGACATAGGGGAATCCAAGATGGTGTGAATTGTAGGGCTCTGACCAGGTTCTGTTACTCAGAATCCTTTGCAAACCTCAAAATGTGGCTAAAAAAACACGCTTTCCTCACATTTCGGTGACAGAAAGTTCTGGCATCTAAGAGACGCCACAAATTTCCTTTCACCCAGCGTTCCCACAAGTCTCCCGATAAAAATGAAACCTCACTTGTGTGGTTAGGCCTAGCGCCCACAACAGCAAATGCCCCAAAACACAACGTGGACACATCCCATTTTTTGACAGAAAACAGAGGTGTTTTTTTGGAAAGTGCCTACCTGTAGATTTTGGCCTCTAGCTCAGCCGGCACCTAGGGAAACCTACCAAACCTGTGCATTTCTGAAAACTAGAGACCTAGAGGAATCCAGGATGGGGTGACTTGTGGGGCTTTGACCAGGTTCTGTTACCCAGAATCCTTTGCAAACCTCAAAATGTGGCTAAATAAACATGTTTTCCTCACATTTCGGTGACAGAAAGTTCTGGAATCTGAGAGAAGTCACAAATTTCCTTCCACCCAGCATTCCCACAAGTCTCCCGATAAAAATGATACATCACTTGTGTGGATAGGCCTAGCGCCCGTGACAGGAAATGCCCCAAAACACAACGTGGAGACATCACATTTTTTGACAGAAAACAGAGGAGTTTTTTGCAAAGTGCCTACCTGTAGATTTTGGCCTCTAGCTCAGCCGACACCTAGGGAACCTTACCAAACCTGTGCATTTCTGAAAACTAGAGACCTAGAGGAATCCAGGATGGGGTGACTTGTGGGGCTTTGACCAGGTTCTGTTACCCAGAATGTTTTGCAAACCTCAAAATTTGGCTAAAAAAACACGTTTTCCTTACATTTCGGTGACAGAAAGTTCTGGAATCTGAGAGAAGCCACAAATTTCCTTCCACCCAGGGTTCCCAGAAGTCTCCCGATAAAAATGATACCTCACTTATGTGGGTAGGCCTAGCGCCCGTGACAGGAAATGCCCCAAAACAAAATGTGGAGACATCACATTTTTTGACAGAAAACAGAGGTGTTTTTTGCAAAATGCCTACCTGTAGATTTTGGCCTCTAGCTCAGCCAGCACCTAGGGAAACATACCAAACCTGTGCATTTTTTTAAACTAGAGACATAGGGGATTCCAAGATGTGGTGAATTGTGGGGCTCTGACCAGGTTCTGTTACCCAGAATCCTTTGCAAACCTCAAAATTTGGCTAAAAAAACAAGTTTTCCTCACATTTCGGTGACAGAAAGTTCTGGAATCTGAGAGGAGCCACAAATTTCCTTCCACCCAGCGTTCCCCCAAGCCTCCCGATAAAAATGATACCTCACTTGTGTGGTTAGGCCTAGCGCCTTCAACAGGAAATGCCCCAAAACACAACTTGGACACATCCCATTTTTTGACAGAAAACAGAGGTGTTTTTTTTGCAAAGTGCCTACCTGTAGATTTTGGCCTCTAGCTCAGCCAGCACCTAGGGAAACCTACCAAACCTGTGCATTTTTGAAAACTAGAGACATAGGGGAATCCAAGATGGGGTGAATTGTGGGGCTCTGAGCAGGTTCTGTTACCCAGAATCCTTTGCAAACCTCAAAATTTGGCTAAAAAACAAGTTTTCCTCACATTTCAGGGACAGAAAGTTCTGGAATCTGAGAGAAGCCACAAATTTCCTTCCACCCAGCGTTCCTCCAAGTCTCCCGATAAAAATGATACCTCACTTGTGTGGGTAGGCCTAGCGCCCGTGACAGGAAATGCCCCAAAACACAACATGGAGACATCACATTTTTTGACAGAAAACAGAGGTGTTTTTTGCAAAGTGCCTACCTGTAGATTTTGGCCTCTAGCTCAGCTAGCACCTATGGAAAACTACCAAACCTGTGCATTTTTTAAAACTAGAGACATAGGGGAATCCAAGATGGGGTGAATTGTGGGGCTCTGACCAGGTTCTGTTACCCAGAATCCTTTGCAAACCTCAAAATTTGGCTAAAAAACAAGTTTTCCTCACATTTCACGGACAGAAAGTTCTGGAATCTGAGAGAAGCCACAAAATTCCTTCCACCCAGCGTTCCTCCAAGTCTCCCGATAAAAATGATACCTCACTTGTGTGGGTAGGCCTAGCGCCCGTGACAGGAAATGCCCCAAAACACAACATGGAGACATCACATTTTTTGACAGAAAACAGAGGTGTTTTTTGCAAAGTGCCTACCTGTAGATTTTGGCCTCTAGCTCAGCTAGCACCTATGGAAAACTACCACATCTGTGCATTTCTGAAAACTAGAGACCTAGAGGAATCCAGGATGGGGTGACTTGTGGGGCTCTGACCAGGTTCTGTTACCCAGAATCCTTTGCACACCTCCAAATTGGGCTAAAAAAACATGTTTCCTCACACTTCGGTGACAGAAAGTTCTGGAATCTGAGAGGAGCTACAAATTACCTTCCACCCAGGTTCCCCCAAGTCTCCCGATAAAAATGATACCTCACTTGTGTGGGTAGTCCTAGCGCCCACAACAGGAAATGCCCCAAAACACAACATGGACACATCCCATTTTTTGACAGAAAACAGAGGTGTTTTTTGCAAAGTGCCTACCTGTAGATTTTGGCCTCTAGCTCAGCCAGCACCTAGGGAAACCTACCAAACCTGTGCATTTTTGAAAACTAGAGACATAGGGGGATCCAAGATGGGGTGAATTGTGGGGCTCTGACCAAGTTCTGTTACCCAGAATCCTTTGCAAACCTCAAAATTTGGCTAAAAAACACGTTTTCCTCACATTTCGGTGACAGAAAGTTCTGGAATCTGAGAGAAGCCACAAATCTCCTTCCACTCAGCGTTCCCCCAAGTCTCCCGATAAAAATGATACCTCACTTGTGTGGGTAGGCCTAGCGCCCGTGACAGGAAATGCCCCAAAACGCAACAAGGAGACATCACATTTTTTGACAGAAAACAGAGGTGTTTTTTGCAAAGTGCCTACCTGTAGATTTTGGCCTCTAGCTCAGCCAGCACCTAGGGAAACCTACCAACCTGTGCATTTTTGAAAACTAGAGACAGAGGGGAATCCAAGATGGGGTGAATTGTGGGGCTCTGACCAGGTTCTGTTACCCAGAATCCTTTGCTAACCTCAAAATGTGGCTAAAAAAGCACGCTTTCCTCACATTTCGGTGACAAAAAGTTCTGGAATCTGAGAGCAGCCACAAATTTCCTTCCACCCAGCGTTCCCCCAAGCCTCCCGATAAAAATTATACCTCACTTGTGTGGTTAGGCCTAGCGCCCACAACAGGAAATGCCCCAAAACACAACGTGGACACATCCCATTTTTTGACAGAAAACTGAGGTGTTTTTTTGCAAAGTGCCTACCTGTAGATTTTGGCCTCTAGCTCAGCCGGCACCTAGGGAAACCTACCAAACCTGTTAATTTCTGAAAGCTAGAGACATAGGGGAATCCAAGATGGGGTGAATTGTGGGGCTCTGACCAGGTTCTGTTACCCAGAATCCTTTGCAAACCTCAAAATGTGGCAAAAAAAACACGCTTTCCTCACATTTCGGTGACAGAAAGTTCTGGCATCTAAGAGACGCCACAAATTTCCTTTCACCCAGCGTTCCCACAAGTCTCCCGATAAAAATGAAACCTCACTTGTGTGGGTAGGCCTAGCGCCCGTGACAGGAAATGCCTCAAAACACAACGTGGAGACATCACATTTTTTGACAGAAAACAGAGGCGTTTTTTGCAAAGTGCCTACCTGTAGATTTTGGCCTCTAGCTCAGCCGGCACCTAGGGAAACCTACCAAACCTGTGCATTTCTGAAAACTAGAGACATAGGGGAATCCAGGATGGGGTGACTTGTGGGGCTCTGACCAGGTTCTGTTACCCAGAATCCTTTGCAAACCTCAAAATGTGGCAAAAAAACCACGCTTTCCTCACATTTCGGTGACAGAAAGTTCTGGAAACTGAGAGAAGTCACAAATTACCTTCCACCCAGGTTCCCACAAGTCTCCCGATAAAAATGATACCTCACTTGTGTGGGTAGGCCTAGCGCCCCTCACTGGAAATGCCCCAAAACACAACGTGGATAAATCACATTTTTTGACAGAAAACAGAGGTGTTTTTTGCAAAGTGCCTACCTGTAGATTTTGGCCTCTAGCTCAACCAGCACCTAGGGAAACCTACCAAACCTGTGCATTTTCTAAAACTAGAGACATAGGGGAATCCAAGATGGGGTGAATTATGGGGCTCTGACCAGGTTCTGTTACCCAGAATCCTATGCAAACCTCAAAATTTGGCTAAAAAAACACGCTTTCCTCACATTTCGGTGACAGAAAGTTCTGGAATCTAAGAGAAGCCACACATTTGCTTCCACCCAGCGTTCCCATAAGTCTCCCGATAAAAATGATACCTCACTTGTGTGGGTAGGCCTAGCGCCCCTCACTGGAAATGCCCCAAAACACAACGTGGATAAATCACATTTTTTGACAGAAAACAGAGGTGTTTTTTGCAAAGTGCCTACCTGTAGATTTTGGCCTCTAGCTCAACCAGCACCTAGGGAAACCTACCAAACCTGTGCATTTTCTAAAACTAGAGACATAGGGGAATCCAAGATGGGGTGAATTATGGGGCTCTGACCAGGTTCTGTTACCCAGAATCCTATGCAAACCTCAAAATTTGGCTAAAAAAACACGCTTTCCTCACATTTCGGTGACAGAAAGTTCTGGAATCTAAGAGAAGCCACAAATTTCCTTCCACCCAGCGTTCCCATAAGTCTCCCAATAAAAATGATACCTCACTTGTGTGGGTAGGCCTAGCGCCCGTGACAGGAAATACCTCAAAACACAACGTAGAGACATTACATTTTTTGACAGAAAACAGAGGTGTTTTTTGCAAAGTGCCTACCTGTAGATTTTGGCCTTTAGCTCAGCCAGCACCTAGAGAAACATACCAAACCTGTGCATTTTTTAAAACTAGAGACATAGGGGAATCCAAGATGGTGTGAATTGTAGGGCTCTGACCAGGTTCTGTTACTCAGAATCCTTTGCAAACCTCAAAATGTGGCTAAAAAAACACGCTTTCCTCACATTTCGGTGACAGAAAGTTCTGGAATCTGAGAGAAGCCACAAATTTCCTTCCACCCAGCGTTCCCCCAAGCCTCCCAATAAAAATGATACCTCACTTGTGTGGTTAGGCCTAGCGCCCACAACAGGAAATGCCCCAAAACACAACGTGGACACATCCCATTTTTTGACAGAAAACAGAGGTGTTTTTTTGGAAAGTGCCTACCTGTAGATTTTGGCCTCTAGCTCAGCCGGCACCTAGGGAAACCTACCAAACCTGTGCATTTCTGAAAACTAGAGACCTAGAGGAATCCAGGATGGGGTGACTTGTGGGGCTTTGACCAGGTTCTGTTACCCAGAATCCTTTGCAAACCTCAAAATGTGGCTAAATAAACATGTTTTCCTCACATTTCGGTGACAGAAAGTTCTGGAATCTGAGAGAAGTCACAAATTTCCTTCCACCCAGCATTCCCACAAGTCTCCCGATAAAAATGATACATCACTTGTGTGGATAGGCCTAGCGCCCGTGACAGGAAATGCCCCAAAACACAACGTGGAGACATCACATTTTTTGACAGAAAACAGAGGAGTTTTTTGCAAAGTGCCTACCTGTAGATTTTGGCCTCTAGCTCAGCCGACACCTAGGGAACCTTACCAAACCTGTGCATTTCTGAAAACTAGAGACCTAGAGGAATCCAGGATGGGGTGACTTGTGGGGCTTTGACCAGGTTCTGTTACCCAGAATGTTTTGCAAACCTCAAAATTTGGCTAAAAAAACACGTTTTCCTCACATTTCGGTGACAGAAAGTTCTGGAATCTGAGAGGAGCCACAAATTTCCTTCCACCCAGCGTTCCCCCAAGCCTCCCGATAAAAATGATACCTCACTTGTGTGGTTAGGCCTAGCGCCTTCAACAGGAAATGCCCCAAAACACAACTTGGACACATCCCATTTTTTGACAGAAAACAGAGGTGTTTTTTTTGCAAAGTGCCTACCTGTAGATTTTGGCCTCTAGCTCAGCCAGCACCTAGGGAAACCTACCAAACCTGTGCATTTTTGAAAACTAGAGACATAGGGGAATCCAAGATGGGGTGAATTGTGGGGCTCTGAGCAGGTTCTGTTACCCAGAATCCTTTGCAAACCTCAAAATTTGGCTAAAAAACAAGTTTTCCTCACATTTCAGGGACAGAAAGTTCTGGAATCTGAGAGAAGCCACAAATTTCCTTCCACCCAGCGTTCCTCCAAGTCTCCCGATAAAAATGATACCTCACTTGTGTGGGTAGGCCTAGCGCCCGTGACAGGAAATGCCCCAAAACACAACATGGAGACATCACATTTTTTGACAGAAAACAGAGGTGTTTTTTGCAAAGTGCCTACCTGTAGATTTTGGCCTCTAGCTCAGCTAGCACCTATGGAAAACTACCAAACCTGTGCATTTTTTAAAACTAGAGACATAGGGGAATCCAAGATGGGGTGAATTGTGGGGCTCTGACCAGGTTCTGTTACCCAGAATCCTTTGCAAACCTCAAAATTTGGCTAAAAAAACACGTTTTCCTCACATATCAGTGACAGAAAGTTCTGGAATCTGAGAGAAGCCACAAACTTCCTTCCACCCAGCGTTCCCCCAAGTTTCCCGATAAAAATGGTACCTCACTTGTGTGGGTAGGCCTAGCGCCCATGACAGGAAATGCCCCAAAACACAACGTGGAGACATCACATTTTTTGACAGAAAAAAGAGGTGTTTTTTGCAAAGTGCCTACCTGTTGATTTTGGCCTCTAGCTCAGCCAACACCTAGGGAAACCTACCACATCTGTGCATTTCTGAAAACTAGAGACCTAGAGGAATCCAGGATGGGGTGACTTGTGGGGCTTTGACCAGGTTCTGTTACCCAGAATCCTTTGCAAACCTCAAAATTTGGCTAAAAAAACATGTTTCCTCACACTTCGGTGACAGAAAGTTCTGGAATCTGATAGGAGCTACAAATTACCTTCCACCCAGCGTTCCCCCAAGCCTCCCGATAAAAATGATACCTCACTTGTGTGGTTAGGCCTAGCGCCCACAACAGGAAATGCCCCAAAACACAACATGGACACATCCTATTTTTTGACAGAAAACAGAGGTGTTTTTTTGCAAAGTGCCTACCTGTAGATTTTGGCCTCTACCTCAGCCGGCACCTAGGGAAACCTACCAAACCTGTGCATTTCTGAAAACTAGAGACCTAGAGGAATCCAGGATGGGGTGACTTGTGGGGCGTTGACCAGGTTCTGTTACCCAGAATCCTTTGCAAACCTCAAAATTTGGCTAAATAAACATGTTTTCCTCACATTTCGGTGACAGAAAGTTCTGGAATCTGAGAGAAGTCACAAATTTCCTTCCACCCACCATTCCCACAAGTCTCCCGATAAAAATGATACCTCACTTGTGTGGTTAGGCCTAGCGCCCACAACAGGAAATGCCCCGAAACACAACTTGGACACATCCCATTTTTTGACAGAAAACAGAGGTGTTTTTTTTGCAAAGTGCCTACCTGTAGATTTTAGCCTCTAGCTCAGCCAGCACCTAGGGAAACCTACCAAACCTGTGCATTTTTGAAAACTAGAGACATAGGAGAATCCAAGATGGGGTGAATTGTGGGGCTCTGAGCAGGCTCTGTTACCCAGAATCCTTTGCAAACCTCAAAATTTGGCTAAAAAACAAGTTTTCCTCACATTTCAGGGACAGAAAGTTCTGGAATCTGAGAGAAGCCACAAATTTCCTTCCACCCAGCATTCCTCCAAGTCTCCCGATAAAAATGATACCTCACTTGTGTGGGTAGGCCTAGCGCCCGTGACAGGAAATGCCCCAAAACACAACATGGAGACATCAAATTTTTTGACCTAGGGAAACCTACCAAACCTGTGCATTTTTTAAAACTAGAGACATAGGGGAATCCAAGATGGGGTGAATTGTGGGGCTCTGACCAGGTTCTGTTACCCAGAATCCTTTGCAAACCTCAAAATTTGGCTAAAAAAACACGTTTTCCTCACATTTCAGTGACAGAAAGTTCTGGAATCTGAGAGAAGCCACAAACTTCCTTCCACCCAGCGTTCCTCCAAGTCTCCCGATAAAAATGATACCTCACTTGTGTGGGTAGGCCTAGCGCCTGTGACAGGAAATGCCCCAAAACACAACATGGAGACATCACATTTTTTGACCTAGGGAAACCTACCAAACCTGTGCATTTTTTAAAACTAGAGACATAGGGGAATCCAAGATGGGGTGAATTGTGGGGCTCTGATCAGGTTCTGTTACCCAGAATCCTTTGCTAACCTCAAAATTTGGCTAAAAAAACACGCTTTCCTCACATTTCGGTGACAGAAAGTTCTGGAATCTGAGAGAAGCCACAAATTTCCTTCCACCCAGCGTTCCCACAAGCCTCCCGATAAAAATGATACCTCACTTGTGTGGTTAGGCCTAGCGCCCACAACAGGAAATGCCCCAAAACACAACGTGGACACATCCCATTTTTTGACAGAAAACAGAGGTTTTTTTTGCAAAGTGCCTACCTGTAGATTTTGGCCTCTACCTCAGCCGGCACCTAGGGAAACCTATCAAACCTGTGCATTTCTGAAAACTAGAGACCTAGAGGAATCCAGGATGGGGTGACTTGTGGGGCTTTGACCAGGTTCTGTTACCCAGAATCCTTTGCAAACCTCAAAATTTGGCTAAATAAACATGTTTTCCTCACATTTCGGTGACAGAAAGTTCTGGAATCTGAGAGAAGTCACAAATTTCCTTCCACCCACCATTCCCACAAGTCTCCCGATAAAAATGATACCTCACTTGTGTGGTTAGGCCTAGCGCCCACAACAGGAAATGCCCCAAAACACAACTTGGACACATCCCATTTTTTGACAGAAAACAGAGGTGTTTTTTTTGCAAAGTGCCTACCTGTAGATTTTAGCCTCTAGCTCAGCCAGCACCTAGGGAAACCTACCAAACCTGTGCATTATTTAAAACTAGAGACATAGGGGAATCCAAGATGGGGTGAATTGTGGGGCTCTGACCAGGTTCTGTTACCCAGAATCCTTTGCAAACCTCAAAATGTGGCTAAAAAAACACGTTTTCCTCACATTTCAGTGACAGAAAGTTCTGGAATCTGAGAGAAGCCACAAACTTCCTTCCACCCAGCGTTCCCCCAAGTCTCCCGATAAAAATGATACCTCACTTGTGTGGGTAGGCCTAGCGCCCGTGACAGGAAATGCCCCAAAACACAACGTGGAGACATCACATTTTTTGACAGAAAAAAGAGGTGTTTTTTGCAAAGTGCCTACCTGTAGATTTTGGCCTCTAGCTCAGCCAGCACCTAGGGAAACCTACCACACCTGTGCATTTCTGAAAACTAGAGACCTAGAGGAATCCAGGATGGGGTGACTTGTGGGGCTTTGACCAGGTTCTGTTACCCAGAATCCTTTGCAAACATCAAAATTTGGCTAAAAAAACATGTTACCTCACATTTCGGTGACAGAATGTTCTGGAATCTGAGAGGAGCTAAAAATTACCTTCCACCCAGGTTCCCCCAAGTCTCCCAATAAAAATGATACCTCACTTGTGTGGGTAGGCCTAGCGCCCCTGACTGAAAAAGCCCCAAAACACAACGTGGACAAATCACATTTTTTGACAGAAAACAGAGGTGTTTTTTGCAAAGTGCCTACATGTAGATTTTGGCCTCTAGCTCAGCCAGCACCTAGGGAAACCTACCAAACCTGTGCATTTTTGAAAACTAGAGACATAGGGGGATCCAAGATGGGGTGAATTGTGGGGCTCTGACCAAGTTCTGTTACCCAGAATCCTTTGCAAACCTCAAAATTTGGCTAAAAAACACGTTTTCCTCACATTTCGGTGACAGAAAGTTCTGGAATCTGAGAGAAGCCACAAATCTCCTTCCACTCAGCGTTCCCCCAAGTCT
This sequence comes from Pleurodeles waltl, assembly GCF_031143425.1. Taxonomy (NCBI): domain Eukaryota; kingdom Metazoa; phylum Chordata; class Amphibia; order Caudata; family Salamandridae; genus Pleurodeles; species Pleurodeles waltl. Next base: position 454,484,113 of record NC_090443.1, read on the forward strand.
CCCGATAAAAATGATACCTCACTTGTGTGGGTAGGCCTAGCGCCCGTGACAGGAAATGCCCCAAAACGCAACGTGGTTAAAAGAAAACAGAGGTGTTTTTTGCAAAGTGCCTACCTGTAGATTTTGGCCTCTAGCTCAGCCAGCACCTAGGGAAACCTACCAAACCTGTGCATTTCTGAAAACTAGAGACCTAGAGGAATCCAGGATGGGGTGACTTGTGGGGCTTTGACGAGGTTCTGTTACCCAGAATCCTTTGCAAACCTCAATATGTGGCTAAATAAACATGTTTTCCTCACATTTCGGTGACAGAAAGTTCTGGAATCTGAGAGAAGTCACAAATTTCCTTCCACCCAGCATTCCCACAAGTCTCCCGATAAAAATGATACATCACTTGTGTGGATAGGCCTAGCGCCTGTGACAGGAAATGCCCCAAAACACAACGTGGAGACATCTCATTTTTTGACAGAAAACAGAGGTGTTTTTTGCAAAGTGCCTACCTGTAGATTTTGGCCTCTAGCTCAGCCGACACCTAGGGAACCTTACCAAATCTGTGCATTTCTGAAAACTAGAGACCTAGAGGAATCCAGGATGGGGTGATTTGTGGGGCTTTGACCAGGTTCTGTTACCCAGAATGTTTGGCAAACCTCAAAATTTGGCTAAAAAAACATGTTTTCCTTACATTTCGGTGACAGAAAGTTCTGGAATCTGAGAGAAGCCACAAACTTCCTTCCACCCAGCGTTCCTCCAAGTCTCCCGATAAAAATGATACCTCACTTGTGTGGGTAGGCCTAGCGCCCATGACAGGAAATGCCCCAAAACACAACATGGAGACATCACATTTTTTGACCTAGGGAAACCTACCAAACCTGTGCATTATTTAAAACTAGAGACATAGGGGAATCCAAGATGGGGTGAATTCTGGGGCTCTGACCAGGTTCTGTTACCCAGAATCCTTTGCAAACCTCAAAATTTGGCTAAAAAAACACGTTTTCCTCACATTTCAGTGACAGAAAGTTCTGGAATCTGAGAGAAGCCACAAACTTCCTTCCACCCAGCGTTCCCCCAAGTCTCCCGATAAAAATGATACCTCACTTGTGTGGGTAGGCCTAGCGCCCGTGACAGGAAATGCCCCAAAACACAACGTGGAGACATCACATTTTTTGACAGAAAAAAGAGGTGTTTTTTGCAAAGTGCCTACATGTAGATTTTGGCCTCTAGCTCAGCCAGCACCTAGAGAAACCTACCAAACATGTGCATTTTTTAAAACTAGAGACATAGGGGGATCCAAGATGGGGTGAATTGTGGGGCTCTGACCAAGTTCTGTTACCCAGAATCCTTTGAAAACCTCAAAATTTGGCTAAAAAAACATGTTACCTCACATTTCGGTGACAGAATGTTCTGGAATCTGAGAGGAGCTACAAATTACCTTCCACCCAGGTTCCCCCAAGTCTCCCAATAAAAATGATACCTCACTTGTGTGGGTAGGCCTAGCGCCCCTGACTGAAAAAGCCCCAAAACACAACGTGGACAAATCACATTTTTTGACAGAAAACAGAGGTGTTTTTTGCAAAGTGCCTACCTGTAGATTTTGGCCTCTAGCTCAGCCAGCACCTAGAGAAACCTACCAAACCTGTGCATTTTTGAAAACTAGAGACATAGGGGGATCCAAGATGGGGTGAATTGTGGGGCTCTGACCAAGTTCTGTTACCCAGAATCCTTTGAAAACCTCAAAATTTGGCTAAAAAACACATTTTCCTCACATTTCGGTGACAGAAAGTTCTGGAATCTGAGAGAAGCCACAAATCTCCTTCCACTCAGCCTTCCCCCAATTCTCCCGATAAAAATGATACCTCACTTGTGTGGGTAGGCCTAGCGCCCGTGACAGGAAATGCCTCAAAACAGAACGTGGAGACATCACATTTTTTGACAGAAAACAGAGGCGTTTTTTGCAAAGTGCCTACCTGTAGGTTTTGGCCTCTAGCTCAGCCGGCACCTAGGGAAACCTACCAAACCTGTGCATTTCTGAAAACTAGAGACATAGGGGAATCCAGGATGGGGTGACTTGTGGGGCTCTGACCAGGTTCTGTTACCCAGAATCCTTTGCAAACCTCAAAATGTGGCAAAAAAAACACGCTTTCCTCACATTTCGGTGACAGAAAGTTCTGGAAACTGAGAGAAGTCACAAATTACCTTCCACCCAGGTTCCCACAAGTCTCCCGATAAAAATGATACCTCACTTGTGTGGGTAGGCCTAGCGCCCCTCACTGGAAATGCCCCAAAACACAACGTGGATAAATCACATTTTTTGACAGAAAACAGAGGTGTTTTTTGCAAAGTGCCTACCTGTAGATTTTGGCCTCTAGCTCAACCAGCACCTAGGGAAACCTACCAAACCTGTGCATTTTCTAAAACTAGAGACATAGGGGAATCCAAGATGGGGTGAATTATGGGGCTCTGACCAGGTTCTGTTACCCAGAATCCTATGCAAACCTCAAAATTTGGCTAAAAAAACACGCTTTCCTCACATTTCGGTGACAGAAAGTTCTGGAATCTGAGAGAAGCCACAAACTTCCTTCCACCCAGCGTTCCTCCAAGTCTCCCGATAAAAATGATACCTCACTTGTGTGGGTAGGCCTAGCGCCTGTGACAGGAAATGCCCCAAAACACAACATGGAGACATCAAATTTTTTGACCTAGGGAAACCTACCAAACCTGTGCATTTTTTTAAACTAGAGACATAGGGGAATCCAAGATAGGGTGAATTGTGGGGCTCTGACCAGGTTCTGTTACCCAGAATCCTATGCAAACCTCAAAATTTGGCTAAAAAAACACGCTTTCCTCACATTTCGGTGACAGAAAGTTCTGGAATCTGAGAGAAGCCACAAATTTCCTTCCACCCAGCGTTCCCATAAGTCTCCCGATAAAAATGATACCTCACTTGTGTGGGTAGGCCTAGCGCCCGTGACAGGAAATGCCTCAAAACACAACGTGGAGACATCATATTTTTTGACAGAAAACAGAGGTGTTTTTTGCAAAGTGCCTACCTGTAGATTTTGGCCTCTAGCTCAGCCAGCACCTCGAGAAAAATACCAAACCTGTGCATTTTTTAAAACTAGAGACATAGGGGAATCCAAGATGGGGTGAATTGTAGAGCTCTGACCAGGTTCTGTTACCCAGAATCCTTTGCAAACCTCAAAATGTGGCTAAAAAAACACGCATTCCTCACATTTCGGTGACAGAAAGTTCTGGAATCTGAGAGAAGCCACAAATTTCCTTCCACCCAGCGTTCCCCCAAGCCTCCCGATAAAAATGATACCTCACTTGTGTGGTTAGGCCTAGCGCCCACAACAGGAAATGCCCCAAAACACAACGTGGACACATCCCATTTTTTGACAGAAAACAGAGGTGTTTTTTTGGAAAGTGCCTACCTGTAGATTTTGGCCTCTAGCTCAGCCGGCACCTAGGGAAACCTACCAAACCTGTGCATTTCTGAAAACTAGAGACCTAGAGGAATCCAGGATGGGGTGACTTGTGGGGCTTTGACCAGGTTCTGTTACCCAGAATCCTTTGCAAACCTCAAAATGTGGCTAAATAAACATGTTTTCCTCACATTTCGGTGACAGAAAGTTCTGGAATCTGAGAGAAGTCACAAATTTCCTTCCACCCAGCATTCCCACAAGTCTCCCGATAAAAATGATACATCACTTGTGTGGATAGGCCTAGCGCCCGTGACAGGAAATGCCCCAAAACACAACGTGGAGACATCTCATTTTTTGACAGAAAACAGAGGTGTTTTTTGCAAAGTGCCTACCTGTAGATTTTGGCCTCTAGCTCAGCCGACAAGTAGGGAACCTTACCAAACCTGTGCATTTCTGAAAACTAGAGACCTAGAGGAATCCAGGATGGGGTGACTTGTGGGGCTTTGACCAGGTTCTGTTACCCAGAATGTTTTGCAAACCTCAAAATTTGGCTAAAAAAACACGTTTTCCTTACATTTCGGTGACAGAAAGTTCTGGAATCTGAGAGAAGCCACAAACTTCCTTCCACCCAGCGTTCCTCCAAGTCTCCCGATAAAAATGATACCTCACTTGTGTGGGTAGGCCTAGCGCCCGTGACAGGAAATGCCCCAAAACACAACGTGGACAAATCACATTTTTTGACAGAAAACAGAGGTGTTTTTTGCAAAGTGCCTACCTGTAGATTTTGGCCTCTAGCTCAGCCAGCACCTAGAGAAACCTACCAAACCTGTGCATTTTTGAAAACTAGAGACATAGGGGGATCCAAGATGGGGTGAATTGTGGGGCTCTGACCAAGTTCTGTTACCCAGAATCCTTTGCAAACCTCAAAATTTGGCTAAAAAACACATTTTCCTCACATTTCGGTGACAGAAAGTTCTGGAATCTGAGAGAAGCCACAAATCTCCTTCCACTCAGCGTTCCCCCAATTCTCCCGATAAAAATGATACCTCACTTGTGTGGGTAGGCCTAGCGCCCGTGACAGGAAATGCCTCAAAACACAACGTGGAGACATCACATTTTTTGACAGAAAACAGAGGCGTTTTTTGCAAAGTGCCTACCTGTAGGTTTTGGCCTCTAGCTCAGCCGGCACCTAGGGAAACCTACCAAACCTGTGCATTTCTGAAAACTAGAGACATAGGGGAATCCAGGATGGGGTGACTTGTGGGGCTCTGACCAGGTTCTGTTACCCAGAATCCTTTGCAAACCTCAAAATGTGGCAAAAAAAACACGCTTTCCTCACATTTCGGTGACAGAAAGTTCTGGAAACTGAGAGAAGTCACAAATTACCTTCCACCCAGGTTCCCACAAGTCTCCCGATAAAAATGATACCTCACTTGTGTGGGTAGGCCTAGCGCCCCTCACTGGAAATGCCCCAAAACACAACGTGGATAAATCACATTTTTTGACAGAAAACAGAGGTGTTTTTTGCAAAGTGCCTACCTGTAGATTTTGGCCTCTAGCTCAACCAGCACCTAGGGAAACCTACCAAACCTGTGCATTTTCTAAAACTATAGACATAGGGGAATCCAAGATGGGGTGAATTATGGGGCTCTGACCAGGTTCTGTTACCCAGAATCCTATGCAAACCTCAAAATTTGGCTAAAAAAACACGCTTTCCTCACATTTCGGTGACAGAAAGTTCTGGAATCTGAGAGAAGCCACAAACTTCCTTCCACCCAGCGTTCCTCCAAGTCTCCCGATAAAAATGATACCTCACTTGTGTGGGTAGGCCTAGCGCCTGTGACAGGAAATGCCCCAAAACACAACATGGAGACATCACATTTTTTGACCTAGGGAAACCTACCAAACCTGTGCATTTTTTAAAACTAGAGACATAGGGGAATCCAAGATGGGGTGAATTGTGGGGCTCTGACCAGGTTCTGTTACCCAGAATCCTATGCAAACCTCAAAATTTGGCTAAAAAAACACGCTTTCCTCACATTTCGGTGACAGAAAGTTCTGGAATCTGAGAGAAGCCACAAACTTCCTTCCACCCAGCGTTCCTCCAAGTCTCCCGATAAAAATGATACCTCACTTGTGTGGGTAGGCCTAGCGCCTGTGACAGGAAATGCCCCAAAACACAACATGGAGACATCACATTTTTTGACCTAGGGAAACCTACCAAACCTGTGCATTTTTTTAAACTAGAGACATAGGGGAATCCAAGATGGGGTGAATTGTGGGGCTCTGACCAGGTTCTGTTACCCAGAATCCTATGCAAACCTCAAAATTTGGCTAAAAAAACACGCTTTCCTCACATTTCGGTGACAGAAAGTTCTGGAATCTGAGAGAAGCCACAAATTTCCTTCCACCCAGCGTTCCCATAAGTCTCCCGATAAAAATGATACCTCACTTGTGTGGGTAGGCCTAGCGCCCGTGACAGGAAATGCCTCAAAACACAACGTGGAGACATCATATTTTTTGACAGAAAACAGAGGTGTTTTTTGCAAAGTGCCTACCTGTAGATTTTGGCCTCTAGCTCAGCCAGCACCTCGAGAAAAATACCAAACCTGTGCATTTTTTAAAACTAGAGACATAGGGGAATCCAAGATGGGGTGAATTGTAGAGGTCTGACCAGGTTCTGTTACCCAGAATCCTTTGCAAACCTCAAAATGTGGCTAAAAAAACACGCATTCCTCACATTTCGGTGACAGAAAGTTCTGGAATCTGAGAGAAGCCACAAATTTCCTTCCACCCAGCGTTCCCCCAAGCCTCCCGATAAAAATGATACCTCACTTGGGTGGTTAGGCCTAGCGCCCACAACAGGAAATGCCCCAAAACACAACGTGGACACATCCCATTTTTTGACAGAAAACAGAGGTGTTTTTTTGGAAAGTGCCTACCTGTAGATTTTGGCCTCTAGCTCAGCCGGCACCTAGGGAAACCTACCAAACCTGTGCATTTCTGAAAACTAGAGACCTAGAGGAATCCAGGATGGGGTGACTTGTGGGGCTTTGACCAGGTTCTGTTACCCAGAATCCTTTGCAAACCTCAAAATGTGGCTAAATAAACATGTTTTCCTCACATTTCGGTGACAGAAAGTTCTGGAATCTGAGAGAAGTCACAAATTTCCTTCCACCCAGCATTCCCACAAGTCTCCCGATAAAAATGATACATCACTTGTGTGGATAGGCCTAGCGCCCGTGACAGGAAATGCCCCAAAACACAACGTGGAGACATCTCATTTTTTGACAGAAAACAGAGGTGTTTTTTGCAAAGTGCCTACCTGTAGATTTTGGCCTCTAGCTCAGCCAGCACCTCGAGAAAAATACCAAACCTGTGCATTTTTTAAAACTAGAGACATAGGGGAATCCAAGATGGGGTGAATTGTAGAGCTCTGACCAGGTTCTGTTACCCAGAATGTTTTGCAAACCTCAAAATTTGGCTAAAAAAACACGTTTTCCTTACATTTCGGTGACAGAAAGTTCTGGAATCTGAGAGAAGCCACAAACTTCCTTCCACCCAGCGTTCCTCCAAGTCTCCCGATAAAAATGATACCTCACTTGTGTGGGTAGGCCTAGCGCCCGTGACAGGAAATGCCCCAAAACACAACGTGGACAAATCACATTTTTTGACAGAAAACAGAGGTGTTTTTTGCAAAGTGCCTACCTGTAGATTTTGGCCTCTAGCTCAGCCAGCACCTAGAGAAACCTACCAAACCTGTGCATTTTTGAAAACTAGAGACATAGGGGGATCCAAGATGGGGTGAATTGTGGGGCTCTGACCAAGTTCTGTTACCCAGAATCCTTTGCAAACCTCAAAATTTGGCTAAAAAACACATTTTCCTCACATTTCGGTGACAGAAAGTTCTGGAATCTGAGAGAAGCCACAAATCTCCTTCCACTCAGCGTTCCCCCAATTCTCCCGATAAAAATGATACCTCACTTGTGTGGGTAGGCCTAGCGCCCGTGACAGGAAATGCCTCAAAACACAACGTGGAGACATCACATTTTTTGACAGAAAACAGAGGCGTTTTTTGCAAAGTGCCTACCTGTAGGTTTTGGCCTCTAGCTCAGCCGGCACCTAGGGAAACCTACCAAACCTGTGCATTTCTGAAAACTAGAGACATAGGGGAATCCAGGATGGGGTGACTTGTGGGGCTCTGACCAGGTTCTGTTACCCAGAATCCTATGCAAACCTCAAAATTTGGCTAAAAAAACACGCTTTCCTCACATTTCGGTGACAGAAAGTTCTGGAATCTGAGAGAAGCCACAAATTTCCTTCCACCCAGCGTTCCCATAAGTCTCCCGATAAAAATGATACCTCACTTGTGTGGGTAGGCCTAGCGCCCGTGACAGGAAATGCCTCAAAACACAACGTGGAGACTTCATATTTTTTGACAGAAAACAGAGGTGTTTTTTGCAAAGTGCCTACCTGTAGATTTTGGCCTCTAGCTCAGCCAGCACCTCGAGAAAAATACCAAACCTGTGCATTTTTTAAAACTAGAGACATAGGGGAATCCAAGATGGGGTGAATTGTAGAGCTCTGACCAGGTTCTGTTACCCAGAATGTTTTGCAAACCTCAAAATTTGGCTAAAAAAACACGTTTTCCTTACATTTCGGTGACAGAAAGTTCTGGAATCTGAGAGAAGCCACAAATTTCCTTCCACCCAGCGTTCCTCCAAGTCTCCCGATAAAAATGATACCTCACTTGTGTGGGTAGGCCTAGCGCCCGTGACAGGAAATGCCCCAAAACACAACGTGGACAAATCACATTTTTTGACCTAGGGAAACCTACCAAACCTGTGCATTTTTTAAAACTAGAGACATAGGGGAATCCAAGATGGGGTGAATTGTGGGGCTCTGACCAGGTTCTGTTACCCAGAATCCTATGCAAACCTCAAAATTTGGCTAAAAAAACACGCTTTCCTCACATTTCGGTGACAGAAAGTTCTGGAATCTGAGAGAAGCCACAAACTTCCTTCCACCCAGCGTTCCTCCAAGTCTCCCGATAAAAATGATACCTCACTTGTGTGGGTAGGCCTAGCGCCTGTGACAGGAAATGCCCCAAAACACAACATGGAGACATCACATTTTTTGACCTAGGGAAACCTACCAAACCTGTGCATTTTTTTAAACTAGAGACATAGGGGAATCCAAGATGGGGTGAATTGTGGGGCTCTGACCAGGTTCTGTTACCCAGAATCCTATGCAAACCTCAAAATTTGGCTAAAAAAACACGCTTTCCTCACATTTCGGTGACAGAAAGTTCTGGAATCTGAGAGAAGCCACAAATTTCCTTCCACCCAGCGTTCCCATAAGTCTCCCGATAAAAATGATACCTCACTTGTGTGGGTAGGCCTAGCGCCCGTGACAGGAAATGCCTCAAAACACAACGTGGAGACATCATATTTTTTGACAGAAAACAGAGGTGTTTTTTGCAAAGTGCCTACCTGTAGATTTTGGCCTCTAGCTCAGCCAGCACCTCGAGAAAAATACCAAACCTGTGCATTTTTTAAAACTAGAGACATAGGGGAATCCAAGATGGGGTGAATTGTAGAGGTCTGACCAGGTTCTGTTACCCAGAATCCTTTGCAAACCTCAAAATGTGGCTAAAAAAACACGCATTCCTCACATTTCGGTGACAGAAAGTTCTGGAATCTGAGAGAAGCCACAAATTTCCTTCCACCCAGCGTTCCCCCAAGCCTCCCGATAAAAATGATACCTCACTTGGGTGGTTAGGCCTAGCGCCCACAACAGGAAATGCCCCAAAACACAACGTGGACACATCCCATTTTTTGACAGAAAACAGAGGTGTTTTTTTGGAAAGTGCCTACCTGTAGATTTTGGCCTCTAGCTCAGCCGGCACCTAGGGAAACCTACCAAACCTGTGCATTTCTGAAAACTAGAGACCTAGAGGAATCCAGGATGGGGTGACTTGTGGGGCTTTGACCAGGTTCTGTTACCCAGAATCCTTTGCAAACCTCAAAATGTGGCTAAATAAACATGTTTTCCTCACATTTCGGTGACAGAAAGTTCTGGAATCTGAGAGAAGTCACAAATTTCCTTCCACCCAGCATTCCCACAAGTCTCCCGATAAAAATGATACATCACTTGTGTGGATAGGCCTAGCGCCCGTGACAGGAAATGCCCCAAAACACAACGTGGAGACATCTCATTTTTTGACAGAAAACAGAGGTGTTTTTTGCAAAGTGCCTACCTGTAGATTTTGGCCTCTAGCTCAGCCAGCACCTAGAGAAACCTACCAAACCTGTGCATTTTTGAAAACTAGAGACATAGGGGGATCCAAGATGGGGTGAATTGTGGGGCTCTGACCAAGTTCTGTTACCCAGAATCCTTTGCAAACCTCAAAATTTGGCTAAAAAACACATTTTCCTCACATTTCGGTGACAGAAAGTTCTGGAATCTGAGAGAAGCCACAAATCTCCTTCCACTCAGCGTTCCCCCAATTCTCCCGATAAAAATGATACCTCACTTGTGTGGGTAGGCCTAGCGCCCGTGACAGGAAATGCCTCAAAACACAACGTGGAGACATCACATTTTTTGACAGAAAATAGAGGTGTTTTTTGCAAAGTGCCTACCTGTAGGTTTTGGCCTCTAGCTCAGCCGGCACCTAGGGAAACTTACCAAACCTGTGCATTTCTGAAAACTAGAGACATAGGGGAATCCAGGATGGGGTGACTTGTGGGGCTCTGACCAGGTTCTGATACCCAGAATCCTTTGCAAACCTCAAAATGTGGCAAAAAAAACACGCTTTCCTCACATTTCGGTGACAGAAAGTTCTGGAAACTGAGAGAAGTCACAAATTACCTTCCACCCAGGTTCCCACAAGTCTCCCGATAAAAATGATACCTCACTTGTGTGGGTAGGCCTAGCGCCCCTCACTGGAAATGCCCCAAAACACAACGTGGATAAATCACATTTTTTGACAGAAAACAGAGGTGTTTTTTGCAAAGTGCCTACCTGTAGATTTTGGCCTCTAGCTCAACCAGCACCTAGGGAAACCTACCAAACCTGTGCATTTTCTAAAACTAGAGACATAGGGGAATCCAAGATGGGGTGAATTATGGGGCTCTGACCAGGTTCTGTTACCCAGAATCCTATGCAAACCTCAAAATTTGGCTAAAAAAACACGCTTTCCTCACATTTCGGTGACAGAAAGTTCTGGAATCTGAGAGAAGCCACAAACTTCCTTCCACCCAGCGTTCCTCCAAGTCTCCCGATAAAAATGATACCTCACTTGTGTGGGTAGGCCTAGCGCCTGTGACAGGAAATGCCCCAAAACACAACATGGAGACATCACATTTTTTGACCTAGGGAAACCTACCAAACCTGTGCATTTTTTAAAACTAGAGACATAGGGGAATCCAAGATGGGGTGAATTGTGGGGCTCTGACCAGGTTCTGTTACCCAGAATCCTATGCAAACCTCAAAATTTGGCTAAAAAAACACGCTTTCCTCACATTTCGGTGACAGAAAGTTCTGGAATCTGAGAGAAGCCACAAATTTCCTTCCACCCAGCGTTCCCATAAGTCTCCCGATAAAAATGATACCTCACTTGTGTGGGTAGGCCTAGCGCCCGTGACAGGAAATGCCTCAAAACACAACGTGGAGACTTCATATTTTTTGACAGAAAACAGAGGTGTTTTTTGCAAAGTGCCTACCTGTAGATTTTGGCCTCTAGCTCAGCCAGCACCTCGAGAAAAATACCAAACCTGTGCATTTTTTAAAACTAGAGACATAGGGGAATCCAAGATGGGGTGAATTGTAGAGCTCTGACCAGGTTCTGTTACCCAGAATCCTTTGCAAACCTCAAAATGTGGCTAAAAAAACACGCATTCCTCACATTTCGGTGACAGAAAGTTCTGGAATCTGAGAGAAGCCACAAATTTCCTTCCACCCAGCGTTCCCCCAAGCCTCCCGATAAAAATGATACCTCACTTGTGTGGTTAGGCCTAGCGCCCACAACAGGAAATGCCCCAAAACACAACGTGGACACATCCCATTTTTTGACAGAAAACAGAGGTGTTTTTTTGGAAAGTGCCTACCTGTAGATTTTGGCCTCTAGCTCAGCCGGCACCTAGGGAAACCTACCAAACCTGTGCATTTCTGAAAACTAGAGACCTAGAGGAATCCAGGATGGGGTGACTTGTGGGGCTTTGACCAGGTTCTGTTACCCAGAATCCTTTGCAAACCTCAAAATGTGGCTAAATAAACATGTTTTCCTCACATTTCGGTGACAGAAAGTTCTGGAATCTGAGAGAAGTCACAAATTTCCTTCCACCCAGCATTCCCACAAGTCTCCCGATAAAAATGATACATCACTTGTGTGGATAGGCCTAGCGCCCGTGACAGGAAATGCCCCAAAACACAACGTGGAGACATCTCATTTTTTGACAGAAAACAGAGGTGTTTTTTGCAAAGTGCCTACCTGTAGATTTTGGCCTCTAGCTCAGCCAGCACCTAGAGAAACCTACCAAACCTGTGCATTTTTGAAAACTAGAGACATAGGGGGATCCAAGATGGGGTGAATTGTGGGGCTCTGACCAAGTTCTGTTACCCAGAATCCTTTGCAAACCTCAAAATTTGGCTAAAAAACACATTTTCCTCACATTTCGGTGACAGAAAGTTCTGGAATCTGAGAGAAGCCACAAATCTCCTTCCACTCAGCGTTCCCCCAATTCTCCCGATAAAAATGATACCTCACTTGTGTGGGTAGGCCTAGCGCCCGTGACAGGAAATGCCTCAAAACACAACGTGGAGACATCACATTTTTTGACAGAAAATAGAGGTGTTTTTTGCAAAGTGCCTACCTGTAGGTTTTGGCCTTTAGCTCAGCCGGCACCTAGGGAAACCTACCAAACCTGTGCATTTCTGAAAACTAGAGACATAGGGGAATCCAGGATGGGGTGACTTGTGGGGCTCTGACCAGGTTCTGATACCCAGAATCCTTTGCAAACCTCAAAATGTGGCAAAAAAACACGCTTTCCTCACATTTCGGTGACAGAAAGTTCTGGAAACTGAGAGAAGTCACAAATTACCTTCCACCCAGGTTCCCACAAGTCTCCCGATAAAAATGATACCTCACTTGTGTGGGTAGGCCTAGCGCCCCTCACTGGAAATGCCCCAAAACACAACGTGGATAAATCACATTTTTTGACAGAAAACAGAGGTGTTTTTTGCAAAGTGCCTACCTGTAGATTTTGGCCTCTAGCTCAACCAGCACCTAGGGGAAACCTACCAAACCTGTGCATTTTCTAAAACTAGAGACATAGGGGAATCCAAGATGGGGTGAATTATGGGGCTCTGACCAGGTTCTGTTACCCAGAATCCTATGCAAACCTCAAAATTTGGCTAAAAAAACACGCTTTCCTCACATTTCGGTGACAGAAAGTTCTGGAATCTGAGAGAAGCCACAAACTTCCTTCCACCCAGCGTTCCTCCAAGTCTCCCGATAAAAATGATACCTCACTTGTGTGGGTAGGCCTAGCGCCTGTGACAGGAAATGCCCCAAAACACAACATGGAGACATCACATTTTTTGACCTAGGGAAACCTACCAAACCTGTGCATTTTTTAAAACTAGAGACATAGGGGAATCCAAGATGGGGTGAATTGTGGGGCTCTGACCAGGTTCTGTTACCCAGAATCCTATGCAAACCTCAAAATTTGGCTAAAAAAACACGCTTTCCTCACATTTCGGTGACAGAAAGTTCTGGAATCTGAGAGAAGCCACAAATTTCCTTCCACCCAGCGTTCCCATAAGTCTCCCGATAAAAATGATACCTCACTTGTGTGGGTAGGCCTAGCGCCCGTGACAGGAAATGCCTCAAAACACAACGTGGAGACTTCATATTTTTTGACAGAAAACAGAGGTGTTTTTTGCAAAGTGCCTACCTGTAGATTTTGGCCTCTAGCTCAGCCAGCACCTCGAGAAAAATACCAAACCTGTGCATTTTTTAAAACTAGAGACATAGGGGAATCCAAGATGGGGTGAATTGTAGAGCTCTGACCAGGTTCTGTTACCCAGAATCCTTTGCAAACCTCAAAATGTGGCTAAAAAAACACGCATTCCTCACATTTCGGTGACAGAAAGTTCTGGAATCTGAGAGAAGCCACAAATTTCCTTCCACCCAGCGTTCCCCCAAGCCTCCCGATAAAAATGATACCTCACTTGTGTGGTTAGGCCTAGCGCCCACAACAGGAAATGCCCCAAAACACAACGTGGACACATCCCATTTTTTGACAGAAAACAGAGGTGTTTTTTTGGAAAGTGCCTACCTGTAGATTTTGGCCTCTAGCTCAGCCGGCACCTAGGGAAACCTACCAAACCTGTGCATTTCTGAAAACTAGAGACCTAGAGGAATCCAGGATGGGGTGACTTGTGGGGCTTTGACCAGGTTCTGTTACCCAGAATCCTTTGCAAACCTCAAAATGTGGCTAAATAAACATGTTTTCCTCACATTTCGGTGACAGAAAGTTCTGGAATCTGAGAGAAGTCACAAATTTCCTTCCACCCAGCATTCCCACAAGTCTCCCGATAAAAATGATACATCACTTGTGTGGATAGGCCTAGCGCCCGTTGACAGGAAATGCCCCAAAACACAACGTGGAGACATCTCATTTTTTGACAGAAAACAGAGGTGTTTTTTGCAAAGTGCCTACCTGTAGATTTTGGCCTCTAGCTCAGCCGACACCTAGGGAACCTTACCAAACCTGTGCATTTCTGAAAACTAGAGACCTAGAGGAATCCAGGATGGGGTGACTTGTGGGGCTTTGACCAGGTTCTGTTACCCAGAATGTTTTGCAAACCTCAAAATTTGGCTAAAAAAACACGTTTTCCTTACATTTCGGTGACAGAAAGTTCTGGAATCTGAGAGAAGCCACAAACTTCCTTCCACCCAGCGTTCCTCCAAGTCTCCCGATAAAAATGATACCTCACTTGTGTGGGTAGGCCTAGCGCCCGTGACAGGAAATGCCCCAAAACACAACGTGGACAAATCACATTTCTTGACAGAAAACAGAGGTGTTTTTTGCAAAGTGCCTACCTGTAGATTTTGGCCTCTAGCTCAGCCAGCACCTAGAGAAACCTACCAAACCTGTGCATTTTTGAAAACTAGAGACATAGGGGGGATCCAAGATGGGGTGAATTGTGGGGGCTCTGACCAAGTTCTGTTACCCAGAATCCTTTGCAAACCTCAAAATTTGGCTAAAAAACACATTTTCCTCACATTTCGGTGACAGAAAGTTCTGGAATCTGAGAGAAGCCACAAATCTCCTTCCACTCAGCGTTCCCCCCAATTCTCCCGATAAAAATGATACCTCACTTGTGTGGGTAGGCCTAGCGCCCGTGACAGGAAATGCCTCAAAACACAACGTGGGAGACATCACATTTTTTTGACAGAAAACAGAGGCGTTTTTTGCAAAGTGCCTACCTGTAGGTTTTGGCCTCTAGCTCAGCCGGGCACCTAGGGAAACCTACCAAACCTGTGCATTTCTGAAAACTAGAGACATAGGGGAATCCAGGATGGGGTGACTTGTGGGGCTCTGACCAGGTTCTGTTACCCAGAATCCTTTGCAAACCTCAAAATGTGGCAAAAAAACACGCTTTCCCTCACATTTCGGTGACAGAAAGTTCTGGGAAACTGAGAGAAGTCACAAATTACCTTCCACCCAGGTTCCCACAAGTCTCCCGATAAAAATGATACCTCACTTGTGTGGGTAGGCCTAGCGCCCCTCACTGGAAATGCCCCAAAACACAACGTGGATAAATCACATTTTTTGACAGAAAACAGAGGTGTTTTTTGCAAAGTGCCTACCTGTAGATTTTGGCCTCTAGCTCAACCAGCACCTAGGGAAACCTACCAAACCTGTGCATTTTCTAAAACTATAGACATAGGGGAATCCAAGATGGGGTGAATTATGGGGCTCTGACCAGGTTCTGTTACCCAGAATCCTATGCAAACCTCAAAATTTGGCTAAAAAAAACACGCTTTCCTCACATTTCGGTGACAGAAAGTTCTGGAATCTGAGAGAAGCCACAAACTTCCTTCCACCCAGCGTTCCTCCAAGTCTCCCGATAAAAATGATACCTCACTTGTGTGGGTAGGCCTAGCGCCTGTGACAGGAAATGCCCCAAAACACAACATGGAGACATCACATTTTTTGACCTAGGGAAACCTACCAAACCTGTGCATTTTTTAAAACTAGAGACATATGGGAATCCAAGATGGGGTGAATTGTGGTGCTCTGACCAGGTTCTGTTACCCAGAATCCTATGCAAACCTCAAAATTTGGCTTAAAAAAACACACTTTCCTCACATTTCGGTGACAGAAAGTTCTGGAATCTGAGAGAAGCCACAAACTTCCTTCCACCCAGCGTTCCTCCAAGTCTCCCGATAAAAATGATACCTCACTTGTGTGGGTAGGCCTAGCGCCTGTGACAGGAAATGCCCCAAAACACAACATGGAGACATCACATTTTTTGACCTAGGGAAACCTACCAAACCTGTGCATTTTTTTAAACTAGAGACATAGGGGAATCCAAGATGGGGTGAATTGTGGGGCTCTGACCAGGTTCTGTTACCCAGAATCCTATGCAAACCTCAAAATTTGGCTAAAAAAACACGCTTTCCTCACATTTCGGTGACAGAAAGTTCTGGAATCTGAGAGAAGCCACAAATTTCCTTCCACCCAGCGTTCCCATAAGTCTCCCGATAAAAATGATACCTCACTTGTGTGGGTAGGCCTAGCGCCCGTGACAGGAAATGCCTCAAAACACAACGTGGAGACATCATATTTTTTGACAGAAAACAGAGGTGTTTTTTGCAAAGTGCCTACCTGTAGATTTTGGCCTCTAGCTCAGCCAGCACCTCGAGAAAAATACCAAACCTGTGCATTTTTTAAAACTAGAGACATAGGGGAATCCAAGATGGGGTGAATTGTAGAGCTCTGACCAGGTTCTGTTACCCAGAATCCTTTGCAAACCTCAAAATGTGGCTAAAAAAACACGCATTCCTCACATTTCGGTGACAGAAAGTTCTGGAATCTGAGAGAAGCCACAAATTTCCTTCCACCCAGCGTTCCCCCAAGCCTCCCGATAAAAATGATACCTCACTTGTGTGGTTAGGCCTAGCGCCCACAACAGGAAATGCCCCAAAACACAACGTGGACACATCCCATTTTTTGACAGAAAACAGAGGTGTTTTTTTGGAAAGTGCCTACCTGTAGATTTTGGCCTCTAGCTCAGCCGGCACCTAGGGAAACCTACCAAACCTGTGCATTTCTGAAAACTAGAGACCTAGAGGAATCCAGGATGGGGTGACTTGTGGGGCTTTGACCAGGTTCTGTTACCCAGAATCCTTTGCAAACCTCAAAATGTGGCTAAATAAACATGTTTTCCTCACATTTCGGTGACAGAAAGTTCTGGAATCTGAGAGAAGTCACAAATTTCCTTCCACCCAGCATTCCCACAAGTCTCCCGATAAAAATGATACATCACTTGTGTGGATAGGCCTAGCGCCCGTGACAGGAAATGCCCCAAAACACAACGTGGAGACATCTCATTTTTTGACAGAAAACAGAGGTGTTTTTTGCAAAGTGCCTACATGTAGATTTTGGCCTCTAGCTCAGCCAGCACCTAGGGAAACCTACCACACCTGTGCATTTCTGAAAACTAGAGACCTAGATGAATCAAGGATGGGGTGACTTGTGGTGCTTTGACCAAGTTCTGTTACCCAGAATCCTTTGCAAACCTCAAAATTTGGCTAAAAAAACATGTTACCTCACATTTCGGTGACAGAATGTTCTGGAATCTGAGAGGAGCTACAAATTACCTTCCACCCAGGTTCCCCCAAGTCTCCCAATAAAAATGATACCTCACTTGTGTGGGTAGGCCTAGCGCCCCTGACTGAAAAAGCCCCAAAACACAACGTGGACAAATCACATTTTTTGACAGAAAACAGAGGTGTTTTTTGCAAAGTGCCTACCTGTAGATTTTGGCCTCTAGCTCAGCCAGCACCTAGGGAAACCTACCAAACCTGTGCATTTTTGAAAACTAGAGACATAGGGGGATCCAAAATGGGGTGAATTGTGGGGCTCTGACCAAGTTCTGTTACCCAGAATCCTTTGCAAACCTCAAAATTTGGCTAAAAACACGTTTTCCTCACATTTCGGTGACAGAAAGTTCTGGAATCTGAGAGAAGCCACAAATCTCCTTCCACTCAGCGTTCCCCCAAGTCTCCCGATAAAAATGATACCTCACTTGTGTGGGTAGGCCTAGCGCCCGTGACAGGAAATGCCCCAA
Source organism: Pleurodeles waltl (assembly GCF_031143425.1). NCBI lineage: Eukaryota > Metazoa > Chordata > Amphibia > Caudata > Salamandridae > Pleurodeles > Pleurodeles waltl. The sequence goes on from NC_090443.1 coordinate 454,501,896, forward strand.
AACGCAACGTGGAGACATCACATTTTTTGACAGAAAACAGAGGTGTTTTTTGCAAAGTGCCTACCTGTAGATTTTGGCCTCTAGCTCAGCCAGCACCTAGGGAAACCTACCAAACCTGTGCATTTTTTAAAACTAGAGACAGAGGGGAATCCAAGATGGGGTGAATTGTGGGGCTCTGACCAGGTTCTGTTACCCAGAATCCTTTGCTAACCTCAAAATGTGGCTAAAAAAGCACGCTTTCCTCACATTTCGATGACAAAAAGTTCTGGAATCTGAGAGAAGCCACAAATTTCCTTCCACCCAGCGTTCCCCCAAGCCTCCCGATAAAAATTATACCTCACTTGTGTGGTTAGGCCTAGCGCCCACAACAGGAAATGCCCCAAAACACAACGTGGACACATCCAATTTTTTGACAGAAAACTGAGGTGTTTTTTTGCAAAGTGCCTACCTGTAGATTTTGGCCTCTAGCTCAGCCGGCACCTAGGGAAACCTACCAAACATGTTAATTTCTGAAAGCTAGAGACATAGGGGAATCCAAGATGGGGTGAATTGTGGGGCTCTGACCAGGTTCTGTTACCCAGAATCCTTTGCAAACCTCAAAATGTGGCAAAAAAAACACGCTTTCCTCACATTTCGGTGACAGAAAGTTCTGGAATCTAAGAGACGCCACAAATTTCCTTTCACCCAGCGTTCCCACAAGTCTCCCGATAAAAATGATACCTCACTTGTGTGGGTAGGCCTAGCGCCCCTCACTGGAAATGCCCCAAAACACAACGTGGATAAATCACATTTTTTGACAGAAAACAGAGGTGTTTTTTGCAAAGTGCCTACCTGTAGATTTTGGCCTCTAGCTCAACCAGCACCTAGGGAAACCTACCAAACCTGTGCATTTTCTAAAACTAGAGACATAGGGGAATCCAGGATGGGGTGAATTATGGGGCTCTGACCAGGTTCTGTTACCCAGAATCCTATGCAAACCTCAACATTTGGCTAAAAAAACACGCTATCCTCACATTTCGGTGACAGAAAGTTATGGAATCTAAGAGAAGCCACAAATTTCCTTCCACCCAGCGTTCCCATAAGTCTCCCGATAAAAATGATACCTCACTTGTGTGGGTAGGCCTAGCGCCTGTGACAGGAAATGCCCCAAAACGCAACGTGGAGACATCACATTTTTTGACAGAAAACAGAGGTGTTTTTTGCAAAGTGCCTACCTGTAGATTTTGGCCTCTAGCTCAGCCAGCACCTAGAGAAACATACCAAACTTGTGCATTTTTTAAAACTAGAGACATAGGGGAATCCAAGATGGGGTGAATTGTAGGGCTCTGACCAGGTTCTGTTACCCAGAATCCTTTGCAAACCTCAAAATTTGGCTAAAAAAACACGCTTTCCTCACATTTCGGTGACAGAAAGTTCTGGAATCTGAGAGAAGCCACAAATTTCCTTCCACCCAGCGTTCCCCCAAGCCTCCCAATAAAAATGATACCTCACTTGTGTGGTTAGGCCTAGCGCCCACAACAGGAAATGCCCCAAAACACAACGTGGACACATCCCATTTTTTGACAGAAAACAGAGGTGTTTTTTTGGAAAGTGCCTACCTGTAGATTTTGGCCTCTAGCTCAGCCGGCACCTAGGGAAACCTACCAAACCTGTGCATTTCTGAAAACTAGAGACCTAGAGGAATCCAGGATGGGGTGACTTGTGGGGCTTTGACCAGGTTCTGTTACCCAAAATCCTTTGCAAACCTCAAAATGTGGCTAAATAAACATGTTTTCCTCACATTTCGGTGACAGAAAGTTCTGGAATCTGAGAGAAGTCACAAATTTCCTTCCACCCAGCATTCCCACAAGTCTCCCGATAAAAATGATACATCACTTGTGTGGATAGGCCTAGCGCCCGTGACAGGAAATGTCCCAAAACACAACGTGGAGACATCACATTTTTTGACAGAAAACAGAGGTGTTTTTTGCAAAGTGCCTACCTGTAGATTTTGGCCTCTAGCTCAGCCGACACCTAGGGAACCTTACCAAACCTGTGCATTTCTGAAAACTAGAGACCTAGAGGAATCCAGGATGGGGTGACTTGTGGGGCTTTGACCAGGTTCTGTTACCCAGAATGTTTTGCAAACCTCAAAATTTGGCTAAAAAAACACGTTTTCCTTACATTTCGGTGACAGAAAGTTCTGGAATCTGAGAGAAGCCACAAATTTCCTTCCACCCAGGGTTCCCACAAGTCTCCCGATAAAAATGATACCTCACTTATGTGGGTAGGCCTAGCGCCCGTGACAGGAAATGCCCCAAAACACAATGTGGAGACATCACATTTTTTGACAGAAAACAGAGGTGTTTTTTGCAAAATGCCTACCTGTAGATTTTGGCCTCTAGCTCAGCCAGCACCTAGGGAAACATACCAAACCTGTGCATTTTTTTAAACTAGAGACATAGGGGATTCCAAGATGTGGTGAATTGTGGGGTCTGACCAGGTTCTGTTACCCAGAATCCTTTGCAAACCTCAAAATTTGGCTAAAAAAACAAGTTTTCCTCACATTTCGGTGACAGAAAGTTCTGGAATCTGAGAGGAGCCACAAATTTCCTTCCACCCAGCGTTCCCCCAAGCCTCCCGATAAAAATGATACCTCACTTGTGTGGTTAGGCCTAGCGCCTTCAACAGGAAATGCCCCAAAACACAACTTCGACACATCCCATTTTTTGACAGAAAACAGAGGTGTTTTTTTTACAAAGTGCCTACCTGTAGATTTTAGCCTCTAGCTCAGCCAGCACCTAGGGAAACCTACCAAACCTGTGCATTTTTGAAAACTAGAGACATAGGGGAATCCAAGATGGGGTGAATTGTGGGGCTCTGAGCAGGTTCTGTTACCCAGAATCCTTTGCAAACCTCAAAATTTGGCTAAAAAACAAGTTTTCCTCACATTTCAGGGACAGAAAGTTCTGGAATCTGAGAGAAGCCACAAATTTCCTTCCACCCAGCGTTCCTCCAAGTCTCCCGATAAAAATGATACCTCACTTGTGTGGGTAGGCCTAGCGCCCGTGACAGGAAATGCCCCAAAACACAACGTGGAGACATCACATTTTTTGACAGAAAACAGAGGTGTTTTTTGCAAAGTACCTACCTGTAGATGTTGGCCTCTAGCTCAGCTAGCACCTATGGAAAACTACCAAACCTGTGCATTTTTTAAAACTAGAGACATAGGGGAATCCAAGATGGGGTGAATTGTGGGGCTCTGACAAGGTTCTGTTACCCAGAATCCTTTGCAAACCTCAAAATTTGGCTAAAAAAACACGTTTTCCTCACATATCAGTGACAGAAAGTTCTGGAATCTGAGAGAAGCCACAAACTTCCTTCCACCCAGCGTTCCCCCAAGTCTCCCGATGAAAATGATACCTCACTTGTGTGGGTAGGCCTAGCGCCTGTGACAGGAAATGCCCCAAAACACAACGTGGAGACATCACATTTTTTGACAGAAAAAAGAGGTGTTTTTTGCAAAGTGCCTACCTGTAGATTTTGGCCTCTAGCTCAGCCAACACCTAGGGAAACCTACCACATCTGTGCATTTCTGAAAACTAGAGACCTAGAGGAATCCAGGATGGGGTGACTTGTGGGGCTTTGACCAGGTTCTGTTACCCAGAATCCTTTGCAAACCTCAAAATTTGGCTAAAAAAACATGTTTCCTCACACTTCGGTGACAGAAAGTTCTGGAATCTAATAGGAGCTACAAATTACCTTCCACCCAGGTTCCCCCAAGTCTCCCGATAAAAATGATACCTCACTTGTGTGGGTAGTCCTAGCGCCCCTGACTGGAAATGCCCCAAAACACAACGTGGACAAATCACATTTTTTGACAGAAAACAGAGGTGTTTTTTGCAAAGTGCCTCCCTGTAGATTTTGGCCTCTAGCTCAGCCAGCACCTAGGGAAACTTACCAAACCTGTGCATTTTTGAAAACTAGAGACATAGGGGAATCCAAGATGGGGTGAATTGTGGGGCTCTGACCAAGTTCTGTTACCCAGAATCCTTTGCAAACCTCAAAATTTGGCTAAAAAACACGTTTTCCTCACATATCGGTGACAGAAAGTTCTGGAATCTGAGAGAAGCCACAAATTTCCTTCCACCCAGCGTTCCCCCAAGTCTCCCGATAAAAATGATACCTCACTTGTGTGGGTAGGCCTAGTGCCCGTGGCAGGAAATGCCCCAAAACTTAACGTGGAGACATCACATTTTTTGACAGAAAACAGAGGTGTTTTTTGCAAAGTGCGTACCTGTAGATTTTGGCCTCTAGCTCAGCCAGCACTTAGGGAAACCTACCAAACCTGTGCATTTTTTAAAACTAGAGACAGAGGGGAATCCAAGATGGGGTGAATTGTGGGGCTCTGACCAGGTTCTGTTACCCAGAATCCTTTGCTAACCTCAAAATTTGGCTAAAAAAACACGCTTTCCTCACATTTCGGTGACAGAAAGTTCTGGAATCTGAGAGAAGTCACAAATTTCCTTCCACCCAGCGTTCAAACAAGCCTCCCGATAAAAATGATATCTCACTTGTGTGGTTAGGCCTAGCGCCCACAACAGGAAATGCCCCAAAACACAACGTGGACACATCCCATTTTTTGACAGAAAACAGAGGTGTTTTTTTGCAAAGTGCCTACCTGTAGATTTTGGCCTCTAGCTCAGCTGGCACCTAGGGAAACTTACCAAACCTGTGCATTTCTGAAAACTAGAGACCTAGAGGAATCCAGGATGGGGTGACTTGTGGGGCTTTGACCAGGTTCTGTTACCCAGAATCCTTTGCAAACCTCAAAATTTGGCTAAATAAAAATGTTTTCCTCACATTTCGGTGACAGAAAGTTCTGGGATCTGAGAGAAGTCACAAATTTCCTTCCACCCAGCGTTCCTCCAAGTCTCCCGATAAAAATGATACCTCACTTGTGTGGGTAGGCCTAGCGCCCGTGACAGGAAATGCCCCAAAACACAACATGTAGACATCACATTTTTTGACAGAAAACAGAGGTGTTTTTTGCAAAGTGCCTACCTGTAGATTTTGGCCTCTAGCTCAGCTAGCACCTAGGGAAACCTACCAAACCTGTGCATTTTTTAAAACTAGAGACATAGGGGAATCCAAGATGGGGTGAATTGTGGGGCTCTGACCAGGTTCTGTTACCCAGAATCCTTTGCAAACCTCAAAATGTGGCTAAAAAAACACGTTTTCCTCACATATCAGTGACAGAAAGTTCTGGAATCTGAGAGAAGCCACAAACTTCCTTCCACCCAGCGTTCCCCCAAGTCTCCCGATAAAAATGATACCTCACTTGTGTGGGTAGGCCTAGCGCCCATGACAGGAAATGCCCCAAAACACAACGTGGACACATCCCATTTTTTGAGAGAAAACAGAGGTGTTTTTTTGTGAAGTGCCTACGTGTAGATTTTGGCCTCTAGCTCAGCCGGCACCTAGGGAAACCTACCAAACCTGTGCATTTCGGAAAACTAGATACCTAGAGGAATCCAGGATGGGGTGACTTGTGGGGCTTTGACCAGGTTCTGTTACCCAGAATCCTTTGCAAACCTCAAAATTTGGCTAAAAAAAAATGTTTTCCTCACATTTCGGTGACAGAAAGTTCTGGAATCTGAGAGAAGCCACAAATTTCCTTCCACCCAGCGTTCCCACAAGTCTCCCGATAAAAATGATACCTCACTTGTGTGGTTAGGCCTAGCGCCCGCGACAGGAAATGCCCCAAAACACAACATGTAGACATCACATTTTTTGACAGAAAACAGAGGTGTTTTTTGCAAAGTGCCTACCTGTAGATTTTGGCCTCTAGCTCAGCCAGCACCTAGGGAAACATACCAAACCTGTGCATTTTTTAAAACTAGAGACATAGGGGATTCGAAGATGGGGTGAATTATGGGGCTCTGACCAGGTTCTGTTACCCAGAATCATTTGCAAACCTCAAAATTTGGCTAAAAAAACACGTTTTCCTCACATTTCGGTGACAGAAAGTTCTGGAATCTGAGAGGAGCTACAAATTACCTTCCATCCAGGTTCCCCCAAGACTCCCGATAAAAATGATACCTCACTTGTGTGGGTAGGCCTAGCGCCCATGACAGGAAATGCCCCAAAACACAACGTGGACACATCCCATTTTTTGAGAGAAAACAGAGGTGTTTTTTTGTGAAGTGCCTACGTGTAGATTTTGGCCTCTAGCTCAGCCGGCACCTAGGGAAACCTACCAAACCTGTGCATTTCGGAAAACTAGATACCTAGAGGAATCCAGGATGGGGTGACTTGTGGGGCTTTGACCAGGTTCTGTTACCCAGAATCCTTTGCAAACCTCAAAATTTGGCTAAAAAAAAATGTTTTCCTCACATTTCGGTGACAGAAAGTTCTGGAATCTGAGAGAAGCCACAAATTTCCTTCCACCCAGCGTTCCCACAAGTCTCCCGATAAAAATGATACCTCACTTGTGTGGTTAGGCCTAGCGCCCGCGACAGGAAATGCCCCAAAACACAACATGTAGACATCACATTTTTTGACAGAAAACAGAGGTGTTTTTTGCAAAGTGCCTACCTGTAGATTTTGGCCTCTAGCTCAGCCAGCACCTAGGGAAACATACCAAACCTGTGCATTTTTTAAAACTAGAGACATAGGGGATTCGAAGATGGGGTGAATTATGGGGCTCTGACCAGGTTCTGTTACCCAGAATCATTTGCAAACCTCAAAATTTGGCTAAAAAAACACGTTTTCCTCACATTTCGGTGACAGAAAGTTCTGGAATCTGAGAGGAGCTACAAATTACCTTCCACCCAGGTTCCCCCAAGTCTCCCAATACAAATGATACCTCACTTGTGTGGGTAGGCCTAGCGCCCCTGACTGGAAATGCCCCAAAACACAACGTGGACACATCACATTTTTTGACAGAAAACAGAGGTGTTTTTTGCAAAGTGCCTACCTGTAGATTTTGGCCTCTAGCTCAGCCAGCACCTAGGGAAACCTACCAAACCTGTGCATTTTTGAAAACTAGAGACATAGGGGAATCCAAGATGGGGTGAATTGTGGGGCTCTGACCAGGTTCTGTTACCCAGAATCCTTTGCAAACCTCAAAATTTAGCTAAAAAACACGTTTTTCTCACATTTCGGTGACAGAAAGTTCTGGAATCTGAGAGAAGCCACAAATTTCCTTCCACCCAGCGTTCCCCCAAGTCTTCCGATAAAAATGATACCTCACTTGTGTGGGTAGGCCTAGCGCCCGTGACAGGAAATGCCCCAAAACACAACGTGGAGACATCACATTTTTTGACAGAAAACAGAGGTGTTTTTTGCAAAGTGCCTACCTGTAGATTTTGGCCTCTAGCTCAGCCAGCACCTATGGAAACCTACCAAACCTGTGCATTTTTGAAAACTAGAGACATAGGGGAATCCAAGATGGGGTGAATTGTGGGGCTCTGACCAGGTTCTGTTACCCAGAATCCCTTGCAAACCTCAAAATTTGGCTAAAAAAACACATTTTCCTCACATTTCGGTGACAGAACGTTCTGGAATCTGAGAGGAGCCACAAATTTCCTTCCACCCAGCGTTCCCCCAAGTCTCCCGATAAAAATGATACCTCACTTGTGTGGGTAGGCCTAGCGCCCACAAAAGGAAATGGCCCAAAACACAACGTGGATACATAACATTTTTTCACAGAAAACAGAGGTGTTTTTTACAAAGTGCCTACCTGTGGATTTTGGCCTCTAGCTCAGCCGTTCCCAGGGGGGGCAGAAATTCCCTAAAATAAATATACCCCCGCAACCCCCCTGGGGAGCGACCCTTGCCTACGGGGTCGCTCCCCCTGCGTGACATTGGCGCAAAACAAAATCCCCGGTGCCTGGTTGTTTCTGCCCCCCTTGGGGGCAGATTGACCTAAAATCGGCCGATTTGCACCCAAGGGGGGCAGAAATGGTCTAAATACAATTCGCCCCCCAGGGGAGCGACCCTTGCCTAATGGGTCGCTCCCCATCTGTAAAAAAACAAACAAACAAAAAGAAACACACAAAAATAAATTTGCCCTGGTGCCTAGAGGTTTCTGCACCCCTGGGGCCAGATGGCCCTAATAACAATAGGCCGATCTGCCCCCGGGGGGGGGCAGAAATGGCCTAAAATAAATTTGCCCCCCCAACGCCCCCGGGAGCGACCCTCGCCTTCTGGGTCGCTCCTCTTGCGTGACATTCGGGCAAAAAAAAAATCCCCGGTGCCTACTGGTTTCTGCCCCCTTTTGGGGCAGATTGACCTAAAATCGGCCAATCTGCCCCCAAAGGCGGCAGAAATGGTCTAAATACAATTTGCCCCTCCAGGGGAGTGACCATTGCCTAAGGGGTCGCTCACCATCTGTAAACCAACAAAAAAAAAAAAAATCCCCTGTGCCTAGTGATTTCTGTCCCCCTTGGGGGCAGATCGGCTTAATTAAAATAGGCTGATCTGCCCCCCAGGGGGGCAGAAATGCCCTAAAATATATTTGCACCCCAGGGTAACAACCCTTGCCTAAGGGGTCGCTCCCCTTGTGTGAAATTCACGAAGAAAAAAAAAAAACTCCCTGGTGCCTAGTGGTTTCTGTCCCCCTTGGGGGCAGATCGGCCTCATAAAAATAGGCCAATCTGCTCCAAGGGGGGCAGAAATGGCCTAAATGTAATTTGCCCCCTAGGGGAGCGACACCTGCCTAAGGAGTCGTTCCCCACCTCTAAAAGAAAAAACAAAACAAAAACAAAACAAAAAAAAAATGATCCCTGGTGCCTAGAGGTTTCTGCCCCCGGGGGGGCAGAAAAGGCCTTAAAAAAAAATGTCCCCCCCTGGGAACGACCCTTGCCCAAGGGGTCGCTCCCCTTGCGTGAAATTCGCAAAAAAAAAAACTCCCTTGTGTCTAGTGGTTTCTGTCCCCCTTGGGCGCAGATTGGCCTCATAAAAATAGGCCAAACTGCCCCCAAGGGGGGCAGAAATGGCCTAAATGTAATTTGCCCCCTAGGGGAGCGACCCTTGCCTAAGGGGTCGCTCCCCACCTCTAAAAGAAAAAATAAAACAAAAACAAAACAAACAAAAAAAAAAAATCCCCGGTGCCTAGTGATTTCTGTCCCCCTTGGGGGCAGATCGGCCTTATTAAAATAGGCTGATCTCCCCCCCACGGGGGCAGAAATGCCCTAAAATAAATTTGCACCCCAGGGTAACAACCCTTGCCTAAGGGGTCGCTCCCCTTGTGTGAAATTCACGAAGAAAAAAAAAAAACTCCCTGGTGTCTAGTGGTTTCTGTCCCCCTTGGGGGCAGATCGGCCTCATAAAAATAGGCCAATCTGCTCCAAGGGGGGCAGAAATGGCCTAAATGTAATTTGCCCCCTAGGGGAGCGACACCTGCCTAAGGAGTCGTTCCCCACCTCTAAAAGAAAAAACAAAACAAAAACAAAACAAAAAAAAAATGATCCCTGGTGCCTAGAGGTTTCTGCCCCCGGGGGGGCAGAAAAGGCCTTAAAAAAAAATGTCCCCCCCTGGGAACGACCCTTGCCCACGGGGTCGCTCCCCTTGTGTGAAATTCGCAAAAAAAAAACTCCCTTGTGTCTAGTGGTTTCTGTCCCCCTTGGGCGCAGATTGGCCTCATAAAAATAGGCCAAACTGCCCCCAAGGGGGGCAGAAATGGCCTAAATGTAATTTGCCCCCTAGGGGAGCGACCCTTGCCTAAGGGGTCGCTCCCCACCTCTAAAAGAAAAAATAAAACAAAAACAAAACAAACAAAAAAAAATTATCCCTGGTGCCTAGAGGTTTCTGCCCTCCTTGGGGGCAGATCGGCCTAATAATATGCCGATCTGCCCCTAGGGGGGGCAGAAAAGACCTTAAAAATATGCCCCCCCGGGAGCGACCCTTGCCCAAGGGATCACTCCCTAATGCCAATTTCCAAATAAATATAAAATCCCTGGTGTCTAGTGGGCGTTTCAAAAGCCAGATTGCTTTACAATCTGGCTTTTGAAATGCTGAGAGAGACTTCAAAGGGAAGGAAATACATTTCCTTCCCTTTGAAGCCTCTCCGGGCCTCCTCCACGTGATCGGAAGATAAATGCTTTGCTTCCTGCAGCGATGTGCGCTGACGTCACAGGGGGGGCGGGGGTGGAAGGGGAAGGGATTCCCCTTCCATCCACGACCGGGGGGTGTGGGTGGGGGGTCACATGGGGGAAGCGCTAGCGCTCCCCCCTGTTCCCGGGTGCAGGACAAGGTGATCTCGTCCAAGGCACCTGGGAAACGGTGCCTTGGACGAGATCACCTCGTCCGAGGCACCGTAGGGGTTAATTATGAAAGAGCATCTTTTCAGGACATTGTTAAAATGAGAAACTAAATCAGTCCATAGTAGAACTAGGTTCACTTTCTTCTCTAGGGATGCGGAAGAAGGCAGATCACTGAGTCAAGGCTAGGATGACTAAGGGTGACTAACACGACAACTGATGGGGTAGACTAAAAAGAAAGAGACTATAAATCTCCCCAATGAGGGAACGATGGGAACCAAAATAAAAAAAGTCTTCATCAGGCCCCCAAAAACTCGTTTAGAAGAATGGGCTTGAGACTCCTTGTAGGAGGCTGGACTGGCTTGTAGTGAGTACCAAGGGGTACTTGCACCTTGCACCAGGCCCAGTTATCCCTTATTAGTGTATAGGGTGTCTAGCAGCTTAGGCTGATAGATAATGGTAGCTTAGCAGAGCAGCTTAGGCTGAACTAGGAGACGTGTGAAGCTACTACAGTACCACTTAGTGTCATATGCACAATATCATAAGAAAACACAATACACAGTTATACTAAAAATAAAGGTACTTTATTTTTATGACAATATGCCAAAGTATCTTAGAGTGTACCCTCAGTGAGAGGATAGGAAATATACACAAGATATATATACACAATAGCAAAAATATGCAGTATAGTCTTAGAAAACAGTGCAAACAATGTATAGTTACAATAGGATGCAATGGAGAAACATAGGGATAGGGGCAACACAAACCATATACTCCAAAAGTGGAATGCGAACCACGAATGGACCCCAAACCTATGTGACCTTGTAGAGGGTCGCTGGGACTATTAGAAAATAGTGAGAGTTAGAAAAATAACCCTCCCCAAGACCCTGAAAAGTGAGTGCAAAGTGCACTAAAGTTCCCCTAAGGACAAGAGATTCGTGTTAGAGGAATAATGCAGGAAAGACACAAACCACCAATGCAACAACTGTGGATTTCCAATCTAGGGTACCTGTGGAACAAGGGGACCAAGTCCAAAAGTCACAAGCAAGTCGGAGATGGGCAGATGCCCAGGAAATGCCAGCTGCAGGTGCAAAGAAGCTTCAACTGGACAGAAGAAGCTGAGGTTTCTGCAGGAACGAAAAGGGCTAGAGACTTCCCCTTTGGTGGACGGATTCCTCTTGCCGTGGAGAGTTGAGCAGAAGTGTTTTCCCGCCGGAAGGACGCCAACAAGCCTTGCTACACGCAAATCGTGCGTTTGGCGTTTTTGGACGCTGCTGGGGCCCAGAAGGGACCAGGAGGTCGCAAATTGGACCTGAAGAGAGAAGGGACGTCGAGCAAGACAAAGAGCCCTCACTGAAGCAGGTAGCACCCGGAGAAGTGCCAGAAACAGGCACTACGAGGATGCGTGAAATGGTGCTCGCCGAAGTTGCACAAAGGAGTCCCACGTCGCCGGAGACCAACTTAGAAAGTCGTGCAATGCAGGTTAGAGTGCCGTGGACCCAGGCTTGGCTGTGCACAAAGGATTTCCTCCGGAAGTGCACAGGGGCCGGAGTAGCTGCAAAGTCGCGGTTCCCAGCAATGCAGCCCAGCGAGGTGAGGCAAGGACTTACCTCCACCAAACTTGGGCTGAAGAGTCACTGGACTGTGGGGGTCACTTGGACAGCGTCGCTGGATTCGAGGGACCTCGTTCGTTGTGCTGAGAGGAGACCCAAGGGACCGGTAATGCAGCTTTTTGGTGCCTGCGGTTGCAGGGGGAAGATTCCGTCGACCCACGGGAGATTTCTTCGGAGCTTCTGGTGCAGAGAGGAGGCAGGCTACCCCCACAGCATGCACAAGCAGGAAAACAGTCGAGAAGGCGGCAGGATCAGCGTTACAGAGTTGCAGTAGTCGTCTTTGCTACTATGTTGCAGGTTTGCAGGCTTCCAGCGCGGTCAGCGGTCGTTTCCTTATCAGAAGGTGAAGAGGGAGATGCAGAGGAACTCGGCTGAGCTCATGCATTCGTTATCTAAAGTTTCCCCAGAGATAGAGACCCTAAATAGCCAGAAAAGAGGGTTTGGCTACCTAGGAGAGAGGAAAGGCTACTAACACCTGAAGGAGCCTATCAGCAGGAGTCTCTGACGTCACCTGGTGGCACTGGCCACTCAGAGCAGTCCAGTGTGCCAGCAGCACCTCTGTTTCCAAGATGGCAGAGGTCTGGAGCACACTGGAGGAGCTCTGGACACCTCCCAGGGGAGTTGCAGGTCAGGGGAGTGGTCACTCCCCTTTCCTTTGTCCAGTTTCGCGCCAGAGCAGGGGCTAAGGGGTCCCTGAACCGGTGTAGACTGGCTTATGCAGAATTGGGCACATCTGTGCCCAACAAAGCATTTCCAGAGGCTGGGGGAGGCTACTCCTCCCCTGCCTTCACACCATTTTCCAAAGGGAGAGAGTGTCACACCCTCTCTCAGAGGAAGTTCTTTGTTCTGCCATCCTGGGCCAGGCCTGGCTGGACCCCAGGAGGGCAGCTGCCTGTCTGAGGGGTTGGCAGCAGCAGCAGCTGCAGTGAAACCCCAGGAAGGGCAGTTTTGCAGTACCAGGGTCTGTGCTACAGACCACTGGGATCATGGGATTGTGCCAACAATGCCAGGATGGCATAGAGGGGGCAATTCCATGATCATAGACATGTTACATGGCCATATTCGGAGTTACCATGGTGAAGCTACATATAGGTAGTGACCTATATGTAGTGCACGCGTGTAATGGTGTCCCCGCACTCACAAAGTTCAGGGAATTGGCTCTGAACAATGTGGGGGCACCTTGGCTAGTGCCAGGGTGCCCTCACACTAAGTAACTTTGCACCTAACCTTTACCAGGTAAAGGTTAGACATATAGGTGACTTATAAGTTACTTAAGTGCAGTGTAAAATGGCTGTGAAATAACGTGGACGTGATTTCACTCAGGCTGCAGTGGCAGGCCTGTGTAAGAATTGTCAGAGCTCCCTATGGGTGGCAAAAGAAATGCTGCAGCCCATAGGGATCTCCTGGAACCCCAATACCCTGGGTACCTCAGTACCATATACTAGGGAATTATAAGGGTGTTCCAGTAAGCCAATGTAAATTGGTAAAAATGGTCACTAGCCTGTCAGTGACAATTTGGAAAGAAATGAGAGAGCATAACCACTGAGGTTCTGATTAGCAGAGCCTCAGTGAGACAGTTAGTCACTACACAGGTAACACATTCAGGCACACTTATGAGCACTGGGGCCCTGGGTTACCAGGGTCCCAGTGACACATACAACTAAAACAACATATATACAGTGAAAAATGGGGGTAACATGCCAGGCAAGATGGTACTTTCCTACACAACCCCCCCCCAAACGAAGGACAATAAAACTAGCCATGACCTGATGAGTCTTCATTGTCTAAGTGGAAATATCTGGAGAGTCCATCTGCATTGGAGTGGCTACTCCCAGGTCTATGTTCCACTGTATAGTCCATTCCCTGTAGGGATATGGACCACCTCAACAATTTAGGATTTTCACCTTTCATTTGTTTTAGCCAAAGTAGAGGTTTGTGGTCTGTCTGAACAATGAAGTGAGTGCCAAACAGGTATGGCCTCAACTTCTTCAGAGCCCAGACCACAGCAAAGGCCTCCCTCTCAATGGCAGACCAACGCTTTTCTCTAGGGGTCAACCTCCTACTAATAAAAGCAACAGGTTGATCCTGGCCCTCAGAATTAAGTTGTGATAGGACTGCCCCTACTCCTAATACAGATGCATCAGTTTGGACATAGAATTTTTTAGAGTAACAAGGGCTTTTCAGGACAGGTGCAGAGCACATGGCCTGCTTGAGCTCCTCAAAAGCTTTCTGACATCTTGCTGTCCACAATACCTTTTTAGGCATTTTCTTGGATGTGAGGTCATTAAGAGGGGCTGCAATGGAGCCATAGTTCTTAATGAACCTCCTGTAATACCCAGTGAGGCCTAGGAAGGCTCTCACCTGAGTCTGAGTGGTAGGGGGAACCCAATCAATAATAGTTTGGATTTTCCCCTGGAGTGGTGCAATCTGTTCCCCACCAACAAGGTGTCCCAGATAAACCACCTTACCCTGCCCTATCTGGCACTTTGAAGCCTTGATAGTGAGGCCTGCCTTTTGCAGAGCCTCCAAAACTTTCCATAGGTGGACCAGGTGATCATCCCAACTGGAGCTAAAGACAGCTATATCGTCCAAATATGCTGCACTGAAAGCTTCCAGCCCTTGCAGGACTGTGTTCACCAACCTCTGAAAAGTGGCAGGTGCATTTTTCAAACCAAAAGGCATTACAGTAAACTGGTAATGTCCTCCAATGGTAGAAAATGCAGTCTTAGGTTTAGCATCTTCTGACAATTTGATCTGCCAATACCCTGCAGTCAAATCAAAAGTGCTTAGATACTTGGCAGATGCCAGTGTATCTATGAGCTCATCTGCCCTGGGTATAGGGTGAGCATCAGTTTTTGTTACCAAGTTGAGACCTCTATAGTCTACACAAAACCTCATTTCCTTCTTTCCATCTTTAGAATTGGGTTTTGGTACTAGTGCCACAGGAGAAGCCCATGGACTGTCAGAGTGCTCAACCACTCCTAGTTCCAACATTTTCTGAACTTCTTGCTTTAAGCAGTCCCTGACATGGTCAGGCTGCCTATAGATCTTACTTTTGACAGGTAAACTGTCTCCAGTATCTATAGTGTGCTCACACCAAGAAGTGGTGCCTGGCACAGTAGAGAAGAGTTCTGAAAATTGTCCTAGGAGATTCATGCAATTATCTTTCTGCTCAGCAGTAAGACAATCAGCCAAAACTACACCTTCCACAAGAGCATCTTGTTCTGTGGAAGAGAAGAGATCAGGTAGAGGATCACTATCTTCTTCCTGTCCCTCATCTGTTGCCATGAGCAGGGTGAGATCAGCCCTGTCATAGTAGGGTTTCAGGCGGTTGACATGGAGCACCCTAAGGGGACTCCTGGCAGTGCCTAAGTCAACTAAATAGGTGACTTCACCCTTCTTTTCAACAATTGTGTGGGGACCACTCCATTTATCTTGGAGTGCTCTTGGGGCCACAGGCTCCAAGACCCACACTTTCTGCCCTGGTTGGTACTGAACCAAAACAGCCTTCTGATCATGCCATTGCTTCTGGAGCTCTTGGATGGCCTGAAGGTTTTTACTGGCCTTTTTCATGTACTCAGCCATCCTTGATCTGAGGCCAAGTACATAATCCACAATATCCTGCTTAGGAGCTTTTAAAGGTTGTTCCCAACCCTCCTTTACAAGTGTGAGTGGACCCCTAACAGGGTGTCCAAAAAGAAGTTCAAAGGGGCTGAAGCCCACTCCTTTCTGGGGTACCTCCCTGTAGGCAAAAAGGAGGCATGGTAGAAGGATATCCCATCTCCTGCTGAGTTTTTCAGGGAGTCCCATAATCATGTCTTTGAGAGTTTTATTAAATCTCTCCACCAGTCCATTTGTTTGTGGATGATAGGGTGTTGTGAACTTGTACGTTACACCACACTCCTTCCACATGGCCTTTAAGTATGCAGACATGAAATTGCTTCCTCTATCTGATACTACTTCCTTTGGGAAGCCCACCCTGGAAAATATTCCCAGGAGGGCCTTTGCCACTGCAGGAGCTGTAGTGGTCCTTAAAGGAATTGCTTCAGGGTATCTTGTGGCATGGTCCACTACCACCAAGATAAACCTATTGCCTGAAGCAGTAGGAGGGTCAAGGGGGCCAACTATGTCAACCCCTACCCTTTCAAAGGGAACCCCAACCACAGGCAGTGGGATAAGGGGTGCCTTTGGAGTGCCACCTGTCTTGCCACTGGCTTGACAGGGTTCACAGGACTTGCAAAATTATTTTGTGTCCTCAGACATCCTAGGCCAATGAAACAGGGGAACAAGCCTGTCCCAAGTTTTCATTTGTCCTAGATGCCCAGCTAAGGGAATGTCATGTGCCAGTGTTAGGAGGAACTTTCTGTACTCCTGAGGAATCACTAATCTCCTGGCAGCTCCAGGTTTAGGATCCCTATGCTCAGTGTACAAGAGGTTGTCCTCCCAGTAAACTCTGTGAGAGTCACTGACATCCCCATTAGCCTGTTTGACAGCTTGCTGTCTGAGACCCTCTAATGTGGGACAGGTTTGCTGTGCCACACTCAGCTCCTCTCTGGCAGGCCCCCCTTCACCCAAAAGCTCAGCTGTGTCTGCTTCCAGCTCCTCTGGTGTAGGTTCTGCACAGGGAGGGAATTCTTCTTCCTCAGAAGTAGAATCCACTGTAGAGGGAGGGATAGTAGGAAGTGGTTTGCTTCTACTAGCCCTAGCTTTAGGGAGCACTTGGTCCATTGTTCCAGGATCCAAGCTTCCCTGTCCTTTTTGCTTTTTGGCCTGAGCCCTTGTCAAAGCAAAAATATGCCCTGGGATGCCCAGCATTGCTGCATGGGCCTCCAACTCCACATCTGACCAAGCTGATGTCTCCAAATCATTCCCTAATAGACAGTCTACAGGTAAATCTGAAGCTACCACAACTTTCTTTGGACCAGTTACCCCCCCCCAGTTGAGATTTACAACAGCCATGGGGTGGCTTTGTGTTCTGTTGTGAGCATCGGTTACTTGGTACTGGTGTCCAAGTATGTGTTGTTCAGGGTGCACCAGTTTCTCAATCACCATTGTGACACTGGCACCTGTGTCCCTGTAGGCCTGGACCTCAACACCATTTATTAGGGTTAGTTGCTTGTACTTCTCCAAGTTATGGGGGCAAGCAACCAAAGTGGCTAAATCAATAGCCCCTTCAGAGACTAAAGTAGCCTCTGTGGTCTCCCTAATCAGACCAACCCCAACTAAATTACCAAAAGTGAGCCCAGCTACTCCCTTGGATTGGCTATTAGTAGGTTTGCTCCCACCACCACTGCTATTAGTAGGGACACTAGGTGTAGCAGTAGGGGTTGTAGTGGTAGGAGCTGTGGTGCCTTTCTTTGGACAACTGGGATCTGTTGTCCAATGGCCTTTTATTTGACATAAATAGCACCATGGTTTATTTTCCTTGTTCTGATTAAAGGAGGATTTGGACCCACCACCCCCACCATAGTGTTTTAGTGGGCCTGATGAAGACTCATTTTTAGATTTGTCCCCACCCTTGTCAGAAGACTTACCATCCTTCTTTTTGTTGCCATCTTTGTCACCCCCCTGTATGAACTTTTCTGTTCACTCTTGTTCTGACCCATTTGTCTGCCTTCTTTCCCAATTCTTGGGGAGAGGTCAGATCAGAGTCCACCAAGTACTGGTGCAACAAATCAGACACACAATTATTAAGAATATGCTCTCTCAGGATCAAGTTATACAGGCTGTCATAATCAGTAACTTTACTGCCATGTAACCACCCCTCCAAGGCCTTCACTGCCTGGTCAATGAAATCAACCCAGTCTTGTGAAGACTCCTTTTTGGTCTCTCTGAACTTTATCCTGTACTGTTCAGTGGTTAAGCCATAACCATCCAGGAGTGCATTCTTAAGAACTTGGAAATTATTGGCATCATTTTCTTTCACAGTAAGGAGCCTATCCCTACCTTTTCCACTAAATGATAGCCATAGGATAGCAGCCCACTGCCTTTGAGGGACATCCTGTACAACACAGGCCCTCTCAAGTGCAGCAAACCACTTGTTAATGTCATCCCCCTCCTTATAAGGGGGAACTATCTTGTGCAGATTCCTGGAATCATGCTCTTTTGCAGGATGACTATGGGGAATACTGCTGCTGCCACCATGGGTATCTAAACCCAACTTCTGTCTTTCCTTCTCTAATTCAAAAGACTGTCTATCCAAATCCAGCTGTTGCTTTTTAAGCTTCAGTCTGGTTTGTTCCACCCTCAACTTATTGAGTTCCCTCTCTAACATTCTGTCATCAGGGTTGGTGGGAGGGACATTTCTAGAAACAGAGCTATGATGGGAATGAACAGAAGGAGACCTGTACCTTACAGAAGCCAACTTAACAGCTTGGTTTACAGAAACATTACTACCAGTATGGTGAGAATAAATGCTTTTGCTATGATGTGAGACAACACTATTTCTTTGGTGTGGCTCATCATCATTACCATCTATGCTAGATTGTCTAGTAATGGGCAGGCTAGGAAGTTTCTTTCCTGAATCTTTTCCTGGGGGAGTCCCTGAATCAGATTGGGAACTATTAGGTACTTTTTCAACAGATGGGCCACCTCTGGCCTTATCCTGTTCTCTAAGCATGTTAATTAACAGTTCCAAGGCAGGATTCTTCCCTACACTCAAACCTCTCTCTATACAGAGACTCCTTGCTCTTTTCCAGCTAAGGTTGTCATATGCAAGTTTGGACAGATCAACACTTTGGCCTGTGCCAGACATTTTTTAGAGAGAGTTAAAGTGATAGAGAAAGAGACAAAAGTTTTCAGAACTTTTTGGAAAGACAGAAAAAAACTTTTTAAACTTTTAAGAACTTTTTGAAAGTTTAGGAGTACTTTTCAGCACTTAGAAAAGAGTGAAAAGATGAAATGCAAAACTTTTTGGCTATGTGTATATACACTGACCTTGTTTTGTATATTTTTCTCTTATGAAAAGTACAATGACAAGAGTGGTAAGTAGTCTCAAGCACTTATCCCACCACTGCACAACCAATGTAGGAGGCTGGACTGGCTTGTAGTGAGTACTAAGGGGTACTTGCACCTTGCACCAGGCCCAGTTATCCCTTATTAGTGTATAGGGTGTCTAGCAGCTTAGGCTGATAGATAATGGTAGCTTAGCAGAGCAGCTTAGGCTGAACTAGGAGACGTGTGAAGCTACTACAGTACCACTTAGTGTCATATGCACAATATCATAAGAAAACACAATACACAGTTATACTAAAAATAAAGGTACTTTATTTTTATGACAATATGCCAAAGTATTTTAGAGTGTACCCTCAGTGGGAGGATAGGAAATATACACAAGATATATATACACAATAGCAAAAATATGCAGTATAGTCTTAGAAAACAGTGCAAACAATGTATAGTTACAATAGGATGCAATGGGGAAACATAGGGATAGGGGCAACACAAACCATATACTCCAAAAGTGGAATGCGAACCACGAATGGACCCCAAACCTATGTGACCTTGTAGAGGGTCGCTGGGACTATTAGAAAATAGTGAGAGTTAGAAAAATAACCCTCCCCAAGACCCTGAAAAGTGAGTGCAAAGTGCACTAAAGTTCCCCTAAGGACAAAAGAGTCGTGTTAGAGGAATAATGCAGGAAAGACACAAACCAGCAATGCAACAACTGTGGATTTCCAATCTAGGGTACGTGTGGAACAAGGGGACGAAGTCCAAAAGTCACAAGCAAGTCGGAGATGGGCAGATGCCCAGGAAATGCCAGCTGCGGGTGCAAAGAAGCTTCAACTGGACAGAAGAAGCTGAGGTTTCTGCAGGAACGAAAAGGGCTAGAGACTTCCCCTTTGGTGGACGGATCCCTCTTGCCGTGAAGAGTCGTGCAGAAGTGTTTTCCCGCCGGAAGGACGCCAACAAGCCTTGCTACACGCAAATCGTGCGTTTGGCGTTTTTGGACGCTGCTGGGGCCCAGGAGGGACCAGGAGGTCGCAATTTGGACCTGAAGAGGGAGGGGACGTCGAGCAAGACAAAGAGCCCTCACTGAAGCAGGTAGCCCCCGTAGAAGTGCCAGAAACAGGCACTACAAGGATGCGTGAAACGGTGCTCGCCGAAGTTGCACAAAGGAGTCCCACGTCGCAGGAGACCAACTTAAAAAGTCGTGCAATGCAGGTTAGAGTGCTGTGGACACAGGCTTGGCTGTGCACAAAGGATTTCCTCCGGAAGTGCACAGGGGCCGGAGTAGCTGCAAAGTCGCGGTTCCCAGCAATGCAGCCCAGCGAGGTGAGGCAAGGACTTACCTCCACCAAACTTGGGCTGAAGAGTCACTGGACTGTGGGGGTCACTTGGACAGCATCGCTGGATTCGAGGGACCTCGTTCGTTGTGCTGAGAGGAGACCCAAGGGACAGGTAATGCAGCTTTTTGGTGCCTGCGGTTGCAGGGGGAAGATTCCGTCGACCCACGGGAGATTTCTTCGGAGCTTCTGGTGCAGAGAGGAGGCAGGCTACCCCCACAGCATGCACAAGCAGGAAAACAGTCGAGAAGGCGGCAGGATCAGCGTTACAGAGTTGCAGTAGTCGTCTTTGCTACTATGTTGCAGGTTTGCAGGCTTCCAGCGCGGTCAGCGGTCGTTTCCTTATCAGAAGGTGAAGAGGGAGATGCAGAGGAACTCGGCTGAGCTCATGCATTCGTTATCTAAAGTTTCCCCAGAGACAGAGACCCTAAATAGCCAGAAAAGAGGGTTTGGCTACCTAGGAGAGAGGAAAGGCTACTAACACCTGAAGGAGCCTATCAGCAGGAGTCTCTGACGTCACCTGGTGGCACTGGCCACTCAGAGCAGTCCAGTGTGCCAGCAGCACCTCTGTTTCCAAGATGGCAGAGGTCTGGAGCACACTGGAGGAGCTCTGGACACCTCCCAGGGGAGGTGCAGGTCAGGGGAGTGGTCACTCCCCTTTCCTTTGTCCAGTTTCGCGCCAGAGCAGGGGCTAAGGGGTCCCTGAACCGGTGTAGACTGGCTTATGCAGAATTGGGCACATCTGTGCCCAACAAAGCATTTCCAGAGGCTGGGGGAGGCTACTCCTCCCCTGCCTTCACACCATTTTCCAAAGGGAGAGGGTGTCACACCCTCTCTCAGAGGAAGTTCTTTGTTCTGCCATCCTGGGCCAGGCCCGGCTGGACCCCAGGAGGGCAGCTGCCTGTCTGAGGGGTTGGCAGCAGCAGCAGCTGCAGTGAAACCCCAGGAAGGGCAGTTTGGCAGTACCAGGGTCTGTGCTACAGACCACTGGGATCATGGGATTGTGCCAACTATGCCAGGATGGCATAGAGGGGGCAATTCCATGATCATAGACATGTTACATGGCCATATTCGGAGTTACCATTGTGAAGCTACATATAGGTAGTGGACCTATATGTAGTGCACGCGTGTAATGGTGTCCCCGCACTCACAAAGTTCAGGGAATTGGCTCTGAACAATGTGGGGGCACCTTGGCTAGTGCCAGGGTGCCCTCACACTAAGTAACTTTGCACCTAACCTTTACCAGGTAAAGGTTAGACATATAGGTGACTTATAAGTTACTTAAGTGCAGTGTAAAATGGCTGTGAAATAACGTGGACGTGATTTCACTCAGGCTGCAGTGGCAGGCCTGTGTAAGAATTGTCAGAGCTCCCTATGGGTGGCAAAAGAAATGCTGCAGCCCATAGGGATCTCCTGGAACCCCAATACCCTGGGTACCTCAGTACCATATACTAGGGAATTATAAGGGTGTTCCAGTAAGCCAATGTAAATTGGTAAAAATGGTCACTAGCCTGTCAGTGACAATTTGGAAAGAAATGAGAGAGCATAACCACTGAGGTTCTGATTAGCAGAGCCTCAGTGAGACAGTTAGTCACTACACAGGTAACACATTCAGGCACACTTATGAGCACTGGGGCCCTGGGTTACCAGGGTCCCAGTGACACATACAACTAAAACAACATATATACAGTGAAAAATGGGGGTAACATGCCAGGCAAGATGGTACTTTCCTACACAACCCCCCCCCAAACGAAGGACAATAAAACTAGCCATGACCTGATGAGTCTTCATTGTCTAAGTGGAAATATCTGGAGAGTCCATCTGCATTGGAGTGGCTACTCCCAGGTCTATGTTCCACTGTATAGTCCATTCCCTGTAGGGATATGGACCACCTCAACAATTTAGGATTTTCACCTTTCATTTGTTTTAGCCAAAGTAGAGGTTTGTGGTCTGTCTGAACAATGAAGTGAGTGCCAAACAGGTATGGCCTCAACTTCTTCAGAGCCCAGACCACAGCAAAGGCCTCCCTCTCAATGGCAGACCAACGCTTTTCTCTAGGGGTCAACCTCCTACTAATAAAAGCAACAGGTTGATCCTGGCCCTCAGAATTAAGTTGTGATAGGACTGCCCCTACTCCTAATACAGATGCATCAGTTTGGACATAGAATTTTTTAGAGTAACAAGGGCTTTTCAGGACAGGTGCAGAGCACATGGCCTGCTTGAGCTCCTCAAAAGCTTTCTGACAGCTTGCTGTCCACAATACCTTTTTAGGCATTTTCTTGGATGTGAGGTCATTAAGAGGGGCTGCAATGGAGCCATAGTTCTTAATGAACCTCCTGTAATACCCAGTGAGGCCTAGGAAGGCTCTCACCTGAGTCTGAGTGGTAGGGGGAACCCAATCAATAATAGTTTGGATTTTCCCCTGGAGTGGTGCAATCTGTTCCCCACCAACAAGGTGTCCCAGATAAACCACCTTACCCTGCCCTATCTGGCACTTTGAAGCCTTGATAGTGAGGCCTGCCTTTTGCAGAGCCTCCAAAACTTTGCATAGGTGGACCAGGTGATCATCCCAACTGGAGTTAAAGACAGCTATATCGTCCAAATATGCTGCACTGAAAGCTTCCAGCCCTTGCAGGACTGTGTTCACCAACCTCTGAAAAGTGGCAGGTGCATTTTTCAAACCAAAAGGCATTACAGTAAACTGGTAATGTCCTCCAATGGTAGAAAATGCAGTCTTAGGTTTAGCATCTTCTGACAATTTGATCTGCCAATACCCTGCAGTCAAATCAAAAGTGCTTAGATACTTGGCAGATGCCAGTGTATCTATGAGCTCATCTGCCCTGGGTATAGGGTGAGCATCAGTTTTGGTTACCAAGTTGAGACCTCTATAGTCTACACAAAACCTCATTTCCTTCTTTCCATCTTTAGAATTGGGTTTTGGTACTAGTACCACAGGAGAAGCCCATGGACTGTCAGAGTGCTCAACCACTCCTAGTTCCAACATTTTCTGAACTTCTTGCTTTAAGCAGTCCCTGACATGGTCAGGCTGCCTATAGATCTTACTTTTGACAGGTAAACTGTCTCCAGTATCTATAGTGTGCTCACACCAAGAAGTGGTGCCTGGCACAGTAGAGAAGAGTTCTGAAAATTGTCCTAGGAGATTTATGCAATTATCTTTCTGCTCAGCAGTAAGACAATCAGCCAAAACTACACCTTCCACAAGAGCATCTTGTTCTGTGGAAGAGAAGAGATCAGGTAGAGGATCACTATCTTCTTCCTGTCCCTCATCTGTTGCCATGAGCAGGGTGAGATCAGCCCTGTCATAGTAGGGTTTCAGGCGGTTGACATGGAGCACCCTAAGGGGACTCCTGGCAGTGCCTAAGTCAACTAAATAGGTGACTTCACCCTTCTTTTCAACAATTGTGTGGGGACCACTCCATTTATCTTGGAGTGCTCTTGGGGCCACAGGCTCCAAGACCCACACTTTCTGCCCTGGTTGGTACTGAACCAAAACAGCCTTCTGATCATGCCATTGCTTCTGGAGCTCTTGGATGGCCTGAAGGTTTTTACTGGCCTTTTTCATGTACTCAGCCATCCTTGATCTGAGGCCAAGTACATAATCCACAATATCCTGCTTAGGAGCTTTTAAAGGTTGTTCCCAACCCTCCTTTACAAGTGTGAGTGGACCCCTAACAGGGTGTCCAAAAAGAAGTTCAAAGGGGCTGAAGCCCACTCCTTTCTGGGGTACCTCCCTGTAGGCAAAAAGGAGGCATGGTAGAAGGATATCCCATCTCCTGCGGAGTTTTTCAGGGAGTCCCATAATCATGCCTTTGAGAGTTTTATTAAATCTCTCCACCAGTCCATTTGTTTGTGGATGATAGGGTGTTGTGAACTTGTACGTTACACCACACTCCTTCCACATGGCCTTTAAGTATGCAGACATGAAATTGCTTCCTCTGTCTGATACTACTTCCTTTGGGAAGCCCACCCTGGAAAATATTCCCAGGAGGGCCTTTGCCACTGCAGGAGCTGTAGTGGTCCTTAAAGGAATTGCTTCAGGGTATCTTGTGGCATGGTCCACTACCACCAAGATAAACCTATTGCCTGAAGCAGTAGGAGGGTCAAGGGGGCCAACTATGTCAACCCCTACCCTTTCAAAGGGAACCCCAACCACAGGCAGTGGGATAAGGGGTGCCTTTGGAGTGCCACCTGTCTTGCCACTGGCTTGACAGGTTTCACAGGACTTGCAAAATTATTTTGTGTCCTCAGACATCCTAGGCCAATGAAACAGGGGAACAAGCCTGTCCCAAGTTTTCATTTGTCCTAGATGCCCAGCTAAGGGAATGTCATGTGCCAGTGTTAGGAGGAACTTTCTGTACTCCTGAGGAATCACTAATCTCCTGGCAGCTCCAGGTTTAGGATCCCTATGCTCAGTGTACAAGAGGTTGTCCTCCCAGTAAACTCTGTGAGAGTCACTGACATCCCCATTAGCCTGTTTGACAGCTTGCTGTCTGAGACCCTCTAATGTGGGACAGGTTTGCTGTGCCACACTCAGCTCCTCTCTGGCAGGCCCCCCTTCACCCAAAAGCTCAGCTGTGTCTGCTTCCAGCTCCTCTGGTGTAGGTTCTGCACAGGGAGGGAATTCTTCTTCCTCAGAAGTAGAATCCACTGTAGAGGGAGGGATAGTAGGAAGTGGTTTGCTTCTACTAGCCCTAGCTTTAGGGAGCACTTGGTCCATTGTTCCAGGATCCAAGCTTCCCTGTCCTTTTTGCTTTTTGGCCTGAGCCCTTGTCAAAGCAAAAATATGCCCTGGGATGCCCAGCATTGCTGCATGGGCCTCCAACTCCACATCTGACCAAGCTGATGTCTCCAAATCATTCCCTAATAGACAGTCTACAGGTAAATCTGAAGCTACCACAACTTTCTTTGGACCAGTTACCCCCCCCAGTTGAGATTTACAACAGCCATGCGGTGGCTTTGTGTTATGTTGTGAGCATCGGTTACTTGGTACTGGTGTCCAAGTATGTGTTGTTCAGGGTGCACCAGTTTCTCAATCACCATTGTGACACTGGCACCTGTGTCCCTGTAGGCCTGGACCTCAACACCATTTATTAGGGTTAGTTGCTTGTACTTCTCCAAGTTATGGGGGCAAGCAACCAAAGTGGCTAAATCAATAGCCCCTTCAGAGACTAAAGTAGCCTCTGTGGTCTCCCTAATCAGACCAACCCCAACTAAATTACCAAAAGTGAGCCCAGCTACTCCCTTGGATTGGCTATTAGTAGGTTTGCTCCCACCACCACTGCTATTAGTAGGGACACTAGGTGTAGCAGTAGGGGTTGTAGTGGTAGGAGCTGTGGTGCCTTTCTTTGGACAACTGGGATCTGTTGTCCAATGGCCTTTTATTTGACATAAATAGCACCATGGTTTCTTTTCCTTGTTCTGATTAAAGGAGGATTTGGACCCACCACCCCCACCAGAGTGTTTTTGTGGGCCTGATGAAGACTCATTTTTAGATTTGTCCCCACCCTTGTCAGAAGACTTACCATCCTTCTTTTTGTTGCCATCTTTGTCACCCCCCTGTATGAACTTTTCTGTTCACTCTTGTTCTGACCCATTTGTCTGCCTTCTTTCCCAATTCTTGGGGAGAGGTCAGATCAGAGTCCACCAAGTACTGGTGCAACAAATCAGACACACAATTATTAAGAATATGCTCTCTCAGGATCAAGTTATACAGGCTGTCATAATCAGTAACTTTACTGCCATGTAACCACCCCTCCAAGGCCTTCACTGCCTGGTCAATGAAATCAACCCAGTCTTGTGAAGACTCCTTTTTGGTCTCTCTGAACTTTATCCTGTACTGTTCAGTGGTTAAGCCATAACCATCCAGGAGTGCATTCTTAAGAACTTGGAAATTATTGGCATCATTTTCTTTCACAGTAAGGAGCCTATCCCTACCTTTTCCACTAAATGATAGCCATAGGATAGCAGCCCACTGCCTTTGAGGGACATCCTGTACAACACAGGCCCTCTCAAGTGCAGCAAACCACTTGTTAATGTCATCCCCCTCCTTATAAGGGGGAACTATCTTGTGCAGATTCCTGGAATCATGCTCTTTTGCAGGATGACTATGGGGAATACTGCTGCTGCCACCATGGGTATCTAAACCCAACTTCTGTCTTTCCTTCTCTAATTCAAAAGACTGTCTATCCAAATCCAGCTGTTGCTTTTTAAGCTTCAGTCTGGTTTGTTCCACCCTCAACTTATTGAGTTCCCTCTCTAACATTCTGTCATCAGGGTTGGTGGGAGGGACATTTCTAGAAACAGAGCTATGATGGGAATGAACAGAAGGAGACCTGTACCTTACAGAAGCCAACTTAACAGCTTGGTTTACAGAAACATTACTACCAGTATGGTGAGAATAAATGCTTTTGCTATGATGTGAGACAACACTATTTCTTTGGTGTGGCTCATCATCATTACCATCTATGCTAGATTGTCTAGTAATGGGCAGGCTAGGAAGTTTCTTTCCTGAATCTTTTCCTGGGGGAGTCCCTGGATCAGATTGGGAACTATTAGGTACTTTTTCAACAGAT
Organism: Pleurodeles waltl; assembly: GCF_031143425.1. Classification (NCBI taxonomy): domain Eukaryota; kingdom Metazoa; phylum Chordata; class Amphibia; order Caudata; family Salamandridae; genus Pleurodeles; species Pleurodeles waltl. The sequence continues at coordinate 454,528,631 of NC_090443.1, forward strand.
GGGCCACCTCTGGCCTTATCCTGTTCTCTAAGCATGTTAATTAACAGTTCCAAGGCAGGATTCTTCCCTACACTCAAACCTCTCTCTATACAGAGACTCCTTGCTCTTTTCCAGCTAAGGTTGTCATATGCAAGTTTGGACAGATCAACACTTTGGCCTGTGCCAGACATTTTTTAGAGAGAGTTAAAGTGATAGAGAAAGAGACAAAAGTTTTCAGAACTTTTTGGAAAGACAGAAAAAAACTTTTTAAACTTTTAAGAACTTTTTGAAAGTTTAGGAGTACTTTTCAGCACTTAGAAAAGAGTGAAAAGATGAAATGCAAAACTTTTTGGCTATGTGTATATACACTGACCTTGTTTTGTATATTTTTCTCTTATGAAAAGTACAATGACAAGAGTGGTAAGTAGTCTCAAGCACTTATACCACCACTGCACAACCAATGTAGGAGGCTGGACTGGCTTGTAGTGAGTACCAAGGGGTACTTGCACCTTGCACCAGGCCCAGTTATCCCTTATTAGTGTATAGGGTGTCTAGCAGCTTAGGCTGATAGATAATGGTAGCTTAGCAGAGCAGCTTAGGCTGAACTAGGAGACGTGTGAAGCTACTACAGTACCACTTAGTGTCATATGCACAATATCATAAGAAAACACAATACACAGTTATACTAAAAATAAAGGTACTTTATTTTTATGACAATATGCCAAAGTATCTTAGAGTGTACCCTCAGTGAGAGGATAGGAAATATACACAAGATATATATACACAATAGCAAAAATATGCAGTATAGTCTTAGAAAACAGTGCAAACAATGTATAGTTACAATAGGATGCAATGGGGAAACATAGGGATAGGGGCAACACAAACCATATACTCCAAAAGTGGAATGCGAACCACGAATGGACCCCAAACCTATGTGACCTTGTAGAGGGTCGCTGGGACTATTAGAAAATAGTGAGAGTTAGAAAAATAACCCTCCCCAAGACCCTGAAAAGTGAGTGCAAAGTGCACTAAAGTTCCCCTAAGGACAAAAGAGTTGTGTTAGAGGAATAATGCAGGAAAGACACAAACCAGCAATGCAACAACTGTGGATTTCCAATCTAGGGTACCTGTGGAACAAGGGGACCAAGTCCAAAAGTCACAAGCAAGTCGGAGATGGGCAGATGCCCAGGAAATGCCAGCTGCGGGTGCAAAGAAGCTTCGACTGGACAGAAGAAGCTGAGGTTTCTGCAGGAACGAAAAGGGCTAGAGACTTTCCCTTTGGTGGACGGATTCCTCTTGCCGTGGAGAGTTGTGTAGAAGTGTTTTCCCGCCGGAAGGACGCCAACAAGCCTTGCTACATGCAAATCGTGCGTTTGGCGTTTTTGGACGCTGCTGGGGCCCAGGAGGGACCAGGAGGTCGCAATTTGGACATGAAGAGAGAAGGGACATCGAGAAAGACAAAGAGCCCTCACAGAAGCAGGTACCACCCGGAGAAGTGCCAGAAACCGGCACTACAAGGATGCGTGAGACGGTGCTCGCCGAAGTTGCACAAAGTAGTCCCACGTCGCCGGAGACCAACTTAGAAAGTCGTGCAATGCAGGTTAGAGTGCCGTGGACCCAGGCTTGGCTGTGCACAAAGGATTTCCTCCGGAAGAGCACAGGGGCCGGAGTAGCTGTAAAGTCGCGGTTCCCAGCAATGCAGCCCAGCGAGGTGAGGCAAGGACTTACCTCCACCAAACTTGGGCTGAAGAGTCACTGGACTGTGGGGGTCACTTGGACAGCGTCGCTGGATGCAAGGGACCTCGCTCGTTGTGCTGAGAGGAGACCCAAGGGACCGGTAATGCAGCTTTTTGGTGCCTGAGGTTGCAGGGGGAAGATTCCGTCGACCCATGGGAGATTTCTTCGGAGCTTCTGGTGCAGAGAGGAGGCAGGCTACCCCCACAGCATGCACAAGCAGGAAAACAGTCGAGAAGGCGGCAGGATCAGCGTTACAGAGTTGCAGTAGTCGTCTTTGCTACTATGTTGCAGGTTTGCAGGCTTCCAGCGCGGTCAGCGGTCGTTTCCTTATCAGAAGGTGAAGAGGGAGATGCAGAGGAACTCGGCTGAGCTCATGCATTCGTTATCTAAAGTTTCCCCAGAGACAGAGACCCTAAATAGCCAGAAAAGAGGGTTTGGCTACCTAGGAGAGAGGAAAGGCTACTAACACCTGAAGGAGCCTATCAGCAGGAGTCTCTGACGTCACCTGGTGGCACTGGCCACTCAGAGCAGTCCAGTGTGCCAGCAGCACCTCTGTTTCCAAGATGTCAGAGGTCTGGAGCACACTGGAGGAGCTCTGTACACCTCCCAGGGGAGGTGCAGGTCAGGGGAGTGGTCACTCCCCTTTCCTTTGTCCAGTTTCGCGCCAGAGCAGGGGCTAAGGGGTCCCTGAACCGGTGTAGACTGGCTTATGCAGAATTGGGCACATCTGTGCCCAACAAAGCATTTCCAGAGGCTGGGGGAGGCTACTCCTCCCCTGCCTTCACACCATTTTCCAAAGGGAGAGGGTGTCACACCCTCTCTCAGAGGAAGTTCTTTGTTCTGCCATCCTGGGCCAGGCCTGGCTGGACCCCAGGAGGGCAGCTGCCTGTCTGAGGGGTTGGCAGCAGCAGCAGCTGCAGTGAAACCCCAGGAAGGGCAGTTTGGCAGTACCAGGGTCTGTGCTACAGACCACTGGGATCATGGGATTGTGCCAACTATGCCAGGATGGCATAGAGGGGGCAATTCCATGATCATAGACATGTTACATGGCCATATTCGGAGTTACCATGGTGAAGCTACATATAGGTAGTGACCTATATGTAGTGCACGCGTGTAATGGTGTCCCCGCACTCACAAAGTTCAGGGAATTGGCTCTGAACAATGTGGGGGCACCTTGGTTAGTGCCAGGGTGCCCACACACTAAGTAACTTAGCACCCAACCTTTACCAGGTAAAGGTTAGACATATAGGTGACTTATAAGTTACTTAAGTGCAGTGTAAAATGGCTGTGAAATAACGTGGACGTGATTTCACTCAGGCTGCAGTGGCAGGCCTGTGTAAGAATTGTCAGAGCTCCCTATGGGTGGCAAAAGAAATGCTGCAGCCCATAGGGATCTCCTGGAACCCCAATACCCTGGGTACCTCAGTACCGTATACTAGGGAATTATAAGGGTGTTCCAGTAAGCCAATGTAAATTGGTAAAAATGGTCACTAGCCTGTCAGTGACAATTTGGAAAGAAATGAGAGAGCATAACCACTGAGGTTCTGATTAGCAGAGCCTCAGTGAGACAGTTAGTCACTACACAGGTAACACATTCAGGCACACTTATGAGCACTGGGGCCCTGGGTTACCAGGGTCCCAGTGACACATACAACTAAAACAACATATATACAGTGAAAAATGGGGGTAACATGCCAGGCAAGATGGTACTTTCCTACACTCCTCACAACCTAAGGGTGGGTACAAAGGTAGGAGCTTTGATTCTAACAAGGCTTGGTGCCATGGTGCAAAACTAAAGGACACCAAACTAGTGACCATAGCTGTAAAAACAAGAAAAATGCCTTGAGTCCACCTGCAGTAAATGCAGTTGCCATTCTCCAGATGAATCACAGTTGTGGCTTAACCATGTCAGTGAACCCAAAGAGGCAACAATAGTCCCAGAGGGAGGGGTAGGCCTATCTTGTGCTGTATGGCCTACTAACATGCAAAAATGCAGGCAGCACCCTTTGATTAATGGGACTAAGGTAGAAGTCTTGAAGGAGACAGCGGCTAGTGTCATCATGGTAACCATGCACCTGGTCCACTCAGATCAGTATCTGTTAGGGAAAATGTCCCCAGTGCTGATAATGTCACAAAGATCCATCCCATGAGAATGATATCTTTGGTCTGGGCAGAAGAAGTTGGACAAAAAGAAGTGGCTTTGTCTCTATCCATCCCTGTAGATTGCTCCACATAATTTCCAAGCAGACAATGTTGCTGGGCTGAAGTTGAACTGAGGACTCATGTAGGAGACGAACTGTCTACATAGTGTACGAAAATGAAGAGCACTGTGCAAACAGTCCAAGCAACCCCACTTTGGTATCCAAAGGAAAAAACTGACCTCCTAATGATCTGGTTTTGTGTGAAGTGTGGGAGAGCAGTTATACTTATATTGAAGATGTGCTAAGTATTTGTTGTACTCACAGTATTAAGGGGCATATTTATACTCTGTTTGCGCCGAATGTGTGTCAAAACATTTGACGCATATTTGGCGCAACCCGTGCACCATATTTAAACTTTGACGCCCGCGGATGTCAAAATTCCTCAGTGTGAGTCATTTTTTGGGTGCAGGAAACTGCCTTGCGTTAATGACATGCAAGGTAGGTGTTCCCACCCAAACAATGACTTTAAGGCCTGTGCGCCTTATTTATACTCCAGCGTCATTTTGACGCAGAGGAGAGGGAGGGCCTTAAAAAACGGCGCACTGCCTGATGTGCGCCGTTTTTTAACGCCTGGGTCAGTGCAGGAGTTAAGGGACCTGTGGGCTCACTTCCATGGTCTGTGACCATGGAAGGAGTCCAGAGGTGCCCTTCCCTGCCCCCAGGGACACCCCCTGCCACCCTCGCCCACCCCTGGAGGACATGCATGGATGGGGGGACCCATCGCAAGTAAGTACAGGTAAGTTGAGGTAAGTATTTATTTTATTTTTTTAAGTGGCATGGGTGGTCTAATTTGCCCCCCCCCCACATGCCACTGTGCCCAATGACCATACCCAGGGGACAGAAGTCCCCTGGGTATGGCCTTTAGGCAAGGGGGCATGACTCCTGTCTTTGCTAATGGCTTAAGTCCGGTTTGAGGCATGATTTTTGCCTCAAACCTGACTTGCACCATTTTTTGACGCACAACCCCCATTTTCCCCTACGCCGGGGCTGCCTGGTTTGAGTCATTTTTTTTTACTCTGACCAGTCCGCAGCGCCGGCTAACGTCATTCCTTAAATAAGGCGCTGCATGGCACATAGGTATGGCGTTAGCCGGCGGTAACATTTTTGACGCAAACCAGCGCAGGCGCTGGTTTGCGTCAAAAGGTATAAATATGGGCCCAAATGTGGAAACACTCTGAAGAATAGCTTGTGACCAATTCACAAAAATACTTCAGATTTTTATACAATTTTTTAGGACCAAGATCATCAAAATAGGGTAAGTACTTCCAAAGTTATTTTTTATTTAGAGAATATAGGCCCTCATTATGACATTGGCAGTAAATGCAGCTTACTGCCAAACTGACTGCTGCCAGCTTACCACTGCGGCGGCGGATATCCGTTCACCATATTATGACACACACACACACCAATCTGACAGAATTCAGCCACACACACAAATCCGCCAGCCCAAAGGTCAGTGATAAACTGGAGGTTTCAAAACCCACACCGTTATGCCAACAGAACAATGCCCACCACATTATGACCCAAGAATCACCACGGCGGACATTCAACGGCAGTAAACCATTGGTGGTACATACCGAGCTCACAATGGACACCCATAGACAAAACAACTCCACATTGGACAATTCAAACAACACACACCTGACACCCATACACACACCACACACACACCACTATAAAACACACACACACATTACCCACCACCCTTTACGATTACAATTCAGTTGCACAAGACTGACACCAAGACCCCTAGCCAACTAGAGCCACACACCACTCACACCCATAAATCACTCACCCACTCCACATCACACACCCCACCACATCACCTACCCCACCTCACATAACACCCATGGTACCACAAAGACACCCCAGTTTCACAGAGGAGGAGTTAAGGGTCATGGTGGAGGGAATTGTCAGGGTAGAGCCACAGCTATTTGGAGTACAGGTACAGCAAATATCTATAGCCAGGAAGATGGAGCTATGACGGAGAACCGTGGACATGGTCAATGCCGTGCGACAGCACCCCAGAACAAGGAACGACATCAGGAAGAGGTGGAACGACCTACGGAGGAAGGTACGTGACATAGCAGCAAGACACCAGCTTGCCATCCAGAGGACTGGTGGTGGACCCCTACCTCTTCCCCCACAACTCACAGCATGGGAGGAGCACGTCTTGGTAATACTGCATCCTGAGGGCCTGGCCGGAGTCGGAGGAGGACTGGACTCTGGTAAGTCAACTTTCAACAATTATCACCCCCCATACCTGCATGCCATCACATACCCTCACCCTCTCTCCCATCACTCCACTACATCCCACACACTTCACACTTCACCATCACATCACACTAATTCCAATGCCAAGCCCTGCATGCTGTACCAATGCATGGACACCCCTCACAGCCTTGCATGGACACTCTTCACTAAAGCATGCACAGCATAGAGAACTAACAATCCCACCATACACCATCCTACACAAGTAAAATCTGGCAGGGCAACAACAACCATAGAGGGGAAGTCAGTGTTGTACAATATGTCATACAGATTAACCATAACACATCATTTACATCCCCACAGGTACTCCAGCCAATGTCACCGGCGAGGAGGTGCCAGCACTATCCAGCCCCCAACAGAAGCGGTCCACAATGATGACAGTAACTCTGGTCTTCAGGATCTGGACAATCTACCTGGCCCATCAGGGACCACTTGACAACTGGTTACCCAAGCCCAGTCACAGACCACCAAAGAGCCTCCCCTACCAGGAAACTCCACCACTGCACCAACCCAGCGTACCCACACCTCTGTCCCCAGGACACGTCAATCAGCAGTGTACCCACCCGTACATGGACCCCAGGCCACACATCACCCCCAAGACAATCAGGGAGCTGGGGTCAGTGGCAGTGGGCACACCGTTCAGGGGACAGAGGCACAGGCCACCAGGGACACTGGGAGGACTGTTGTGTGCCAGGGGAGGACAGAGCCAGGGAACCGACTCTCCAGGATGCACTCCCTGAGATCCTCGGAGGCTATCAACATTCCCAGGACCGACTGGCCAGATCCTAGACAACATGCATGAGAACAGGAGGCTGCAGGAGGGACAGTACCAGGGGATCAGGGAGGAATTGCAGGCCATCAACAACACCCTGATCTCCATAGCAGGGGTGCTGGTGGACATGGCCAAATTATGAGAGAGGCAGCGTCACACCTGCGTGCCCCTGCGACTAGCCAGTTATCTGAACAGCCTTCCACTTCCGCTGCCGCTAGTGGCCTGGAGGCCCCGCCACAGGACTCACAGGCCACCAGCACCCCTCCCCCTGCAGAAGGTTAACCACCCAGCAAATGTTCCCTGCGATCCTGACAGAAGCCAGAGACACTTGCCAAGACCCCTGCCAGGAAATGAGACTGTCCTGATTGTCCCCCTTGTGTCCCACTCAGTCACCCTGTCCACCTTGAACTGCCATTGCTCCCCTTCCTATGTCCCCTTGGACAATGCACCTGTGCTACAAACAGACTGAAACAATACCCTGGACTTTCCTCCATCATCACCCCATCCCATTGCACTTTTCCCCTATATGTTAGAACTTCAATAAACACCCTTTGAAATAAATCTATTTTGAGTAGGTTGTGTATATCAAATGTGTAGTTTTTAAAATAGGTACAACCATTGAAGATGAACTGCACTTAGAATGAGCATAGATTAATGACCTGTAGATGGCTGTTGTGACCATACCAGGAGTATTTGTCAAATCACCAACATCTGCAAAATGAATAGCCAGAGGGAACAGTGAGTGGGCATAGAAGTGGGAAATACCAGCATGCCATTGCCACACAGATCACAACCAAATTCATTGAAATGTAAAGTTACACTGTCTTACTTGTGTGACTTTGGAAGTACTGACAGATCACAGATGTTATGTTGTCCTGATCCTCATCCTCTGCCTCCTCATCCTCACTGTCCATGGGGTCAAATGCTGCCACAGGGGCAGCTCCAGTCTCCTCCTCCTGCAGAAATGGTACATGGCCTATGAGGGCCAGGTTGTGCAACACGCAGCATGCCACTACTATCTGGCAGACCTTCCTGGGTGAGTAGCACAGGGAACACCTGTTCATTCTGGCTGGGGGACAAATGCAACATGGGTTCCATCAATCTCCCCAATTATTTTGGGGATATGTCCCATTGCATAAAACTCGGCCTTCACAGTGGCCAAATCCTCAACCTGGGGGAAAACAATGTAGCTGCACATGTGTTTTATCAGGGCATATAAAACTCTTGTCAGCACTATTGAGAACATTGGCTGTGACATTACTGCTGCCAAGCCCACTGTCACTTGGAAAGAATACAGATAGCGCTTGCACAAGAGGGGGGATCCTAGTGGGATGACGGATAGCAGATACAGATCAGGTTCCAATTGGGCACACAACTCTGTGATTGTGGCACTGTCAAGTCTGTAGGTAAGGATAATGTGCCTGTCCTCCAGTGTAGCCAAGTCCACCAAGGTTCTGTGCACGGGGGTATGTCTCCATCTCCTATTCCTCCACAGCGGTAGGAATCTATGGGACAGAAGAGTGAGGAGCCTGCCACAAACTGACCAATGGAACAGCAGTTTACATTCTTTAAACATGTAATGGGTCAGTAGGATTTTTCCAGTGTGTGCCTTTTTCTCCTGTGACACAGCATTATTCCATAGGCCTGCCCCCCTCCCCTGAAATGGCATCCTCCTGTCCTGTGTGGAGGGATAAGTGGAAGTGAGGTAATTCCGCTGACGTGCGCCGTGGCAGGAGGCGGTCAGTAACCACTGTGCAATTCCTGTTTGGTTAATATGGGGCCCTATGAATAGAGTGGCCAATGGTGATCTACGCCGGCGGCGACGGTATGCACCGCTGAGGACATAACCACCATTTTCTATCTGATTCCTGACTTGTTACCTGACCTTCCATAGGAGAGGACCTACACTGCATGTGCTGCTTTGACGTGTCTGGAACCTACCATGGCCCTTGTGGCTGGGGAAAGGGCCCCAGCCTTCACTTCAGCAGAGTTGGAGAGACTGGTGGACTCCCCCAATACGGACTGCTGTATGGGCCTCGAGACCAACAGGTGAGTACACTATGGGCACGATGCATGTGGCATGCATGTATGGAGGTGTGTGTGACAGCTCCGTTTAAGGGGTGAGGGATGTCCTCCTGGATGGGTACACATTGAGTGTTGGGCTATGTGTGTCCCAATAGTGCTGTAAACGGGTATGGTGGGCCATATGTGTAACTGGCTGGACTGTTTGTCTAATGGTGTTTTCCTGTGTGTATTGCCTCTGCAAGTCAGTGTCCATCAATAGAAGGGTATATGGCGTGCCATCGCCAAGGAGGTGTGGACCCTTGGGGGTCAATGGCAGGCAGAGCACCCACTGTCACAAAAGGTGGGCGGACCTGAGACGCTGGGCACGGAAGATGGTGGAGGCCCAGATGGGGATGGCCTCCCAAAAAGGAAGGGGTGCCCTTCGAACCCTGACCCCCCCCGATGGTACGCACACTGGCGGTGGCATATCCAGAGCTGAATGGGCGCTTGAGGGAATCACAGAAGCCACAAGGGGGTGAGGACAGTGGCTATAATTACAACTTGCACCTGATGGGGTGGTATCCGTGTAGTGGTTGTGTGTCCTTGGGTTCCCCTAGGCCAGGCTAGACATAGCAGCGTAGGTCCTCTGGTGGCTGGGGGTCTGAAGGGATAATACTGCCTACCTAGCTTGTTAGCATCCACTACTGGCCAGGGCTGCGTGAGTCCCAGGTGTGCTGCAGTTGGTGGTGTGTGCCCCTCCTCATGCCTTGGTGGCTAGCAGTATCAGTGGTGGTGCAATGCATAGTGTGTAGGCCTGTTATCGTGTGTGAGGGTGCTGTGTACGCAAACCGTGGTGTTGGTGCAGTCATTGACCCAGTGTATCCTTTGTCTCTCTCCCCCACCTTTCTTGTTTTCTCCTCCTGTCCTTATGAGCATTAGCATCATATGGCAGAGGAGCAGAGGCACTGGCGATTGTGGGAGCTGCATCCCACAGGACCTTGGAGGCAAAGTCTACCGACGCTGAGGACCCAAGTGGGATGGAGGGCGAGGGGAGCACCACTGCGAGAGTGGAGGGGACAATACAGACTCAGATACCTCCTCCGACGGGAGCTCCCTGGTGGTGGCGGACACCTCTGTGACCACCCCAGCTGCAGGTACATCCTCCACCTCCTGTACCAGTACCACCCTCCCAACAGCCCCTCAGCAAGTTGCCCGTGCCCGCTCACCATGGAGGGTGGGCATCTCCTTCACCCCAGGCACCTCAGGCTCTGCCCCAGTTAGCCCTGCTGCCCTAAGTGAGGAGACTATTGACCTCCTGAGATCCATCTCTGTTGGGCAATCAACCATTGTGAATGCCATCCAGGGGCTGGCAGCCCAGATGCAACAATCTAATGCATTTCGGGAGGGCATTCACACTGGATTGGCGGCCCAACAGAGATCGATCCAGTCTCGGGCCTCCTCTCTAATGGCAGCCATTGTCCCTGTTTCTACCATCCCCCCTCCAACTTCCACCTCCCAGTTCCATTCTCCTCAACCCCAGCCCATCCCAAGCACACAGCCAGACGGGCATGTACACAGGACAACACCCAAGAGTTTCACAGGCAAACAAGCACCACACTTCATCCCACAGGCACTCACACAAACACCATCCAGTTGCAGACACAACAACATCTACTATTTTGACTGTCTCCCCTCTTCCTCCTCCTTCACCTCCCACCCAGTTACGTCCACACTCACACCTGCATGCACTACATCATCATCCACTACCTGCATCATCACCACACCAAGCAGAACACACACCAAACTGGCAAACACCTCCGCAACATCTATGCACACGTTCCCTGTGTCCTCTCTCACTGTGTCTGTCCTCCCCCTCCTAAAGTACACGAACGCAAGCACTCAGACACCCAACATCCATCCACCTCAAAACAGCATACAGCCCATGCACCTGCACCCAAATCCAGCAGAAAGACACCTCCAACAACCACCCCCTCATCCTCCACTTCCATTACTTCTCCCTCTTTCTGCCCCAATGTCCCTAAAAAGCTTTTCCTTTCCACCATTGACCTCTTCCCTACCCCTCCTCCCATCCTCCACATATGGCCAGGGTATCAAGAACCCAGTCAAGCACCTCAGCCACCCAGTCCACAGGCCCAGTTCCATCTGCACCTAGTCGTGGTGAAAAGGATTCCAGGCCACAAGTACTGAAGGGGAAGGAGCCTGCACAAGCCAGCAGAAAGGAGAAGGAGCCTGCACCAGCCAGCTGAAAGGGGAAGGAGCCTGCACCAGCCATCCGAAAGAGGAAGGAGCCTGCACCAGCTAGCATGAAGGGGAAGTAGCCTGCACCAGCCAGCCAAAAGGGGAAGGAGCCTGCACCAGCAAGCAAGAAGGGGAAGAAGCCTGCACCAGTAGCTGTCACAGAGCCCATACCACCAACCGTGATTGTGCAGCCATCACAGGGTGCAGGGGCTGAGCAGGAACCTCCCACCACCACCACCACTGTGCAGCCATCGCAAGGTGAAGGGGCTGAGCAGGAGCTTCCCACTACCACCACTACAGTACAGCCATCGCAAGGTGCAGGGGCTGAGCAGGAGCCCCCACTACCACCACCACCACAGTGCAGCCGTCACCGCCGGTGGACGCAATGTGATCCTGCCTCCATAGGCTGCTGTGCGGCCTGTCCACTCCAGAACCAGTGGGGAAGCCACCCACTCGAGAGACTGTGGCCTATCGTGCCACAGGACCAAGCACAGGGCATGTTTCCCCCTCCCGAACCAGTGAGGAAGACACCCACTGCAGAGACTGTGGCCTATTACTCCCCATGACCAAGCACAGGGCATGTTGCTCCCTCCATAACCAGTGGGGAAGACACCCACTCACAAGACTGTGGCCTAGCACTTCCCAGGACCAAGCACAGGGCATGTTGCCCCCTCCAGAACCAGTGGGCTTGTTTCTGCATCCGACTGAGGTGCCCCCGATGTGTCTGCCTATTTGCCAACTGATGCCCCTGCAGTGTTCACTCCATATTGATGCAGGTAACGAGTGTGGCCTTGGACTTTACCTTGTGGCCCCTGTGAACTGAGGACTGGGCAGTGTCCTTTTTTTGCACATTTGTACATATCTGTAGCATTGGCAAATTTCAAACAAGATCAACACAATACTAATAATAATCACTTTTGTCAATTCCTGTTGTCCTTGCATTATTCAGCCGATTTACAGGAATACATTTTTTTCTCGTGCAACTGGTTGTGTGTATGTTGTGTGTGTATGGGATGTGTGTGGTGCGTGTGTGTGTCACTCTACCCCCCCCTCCCTTGTGTGCTAGGCGTCTGTACTCACCATTGTCGTCTTAGCTGGCGTTGGTGTTCATGGTGGAGCATAACGTAGAAAATCATCGGAAAAACTTGCAGTTCAGCTTCCATAGCAGTGTGGTTCTTCCCTGTCTCTCCAATGGTGAGTCCTTTTGCTTATGTGCAGTGTTTCCACCAGGCTTTTGATGGTGTTGGTACCACCCCGGAAAAGGTGGCGGATTGCAGGGTGAAAATATGGTGGGTGGTACTTTGACTTCCTCTTAGCTGTAGGCGGCTACCGCCGTGGTGACTGTTGTTTCTGCCCTGGTGGTCGGTGTGGCACATTGGCTGTCTTTCAGAGATCTTTCCTCCATGGTCAGAATTTGACAGTAGTTACTGCTAGCCTGTTGGCAGTATTACCGCCACTTTATCACCAACCACCAGGGTCGTAATGAGGGCCATAGTCTTTTTGTGCATCATTATGCACCATAGTAATGAATGGGAAAGACTTTAAGAATACATTTAAAATCATCACTGTTCTCCCAAGTGTCATCTTCGATTTTTAGGTCGAGGTTGTTGAGATGTCCTTTGGGCCAACTGGAGATGTTTCCACCGTTCCAGGCTCAAGCAGGAGCAGCGGCTGAAAGTCTTGAAGCTGGTGCAGAACAGAGAAGGGGACCACTTGGAAACACACTACACAGACAGACTTAAAAGTAAGTCTATTGGATACCCCCTGGATCCTGGAGTGTAGAGGTTGTAGGAGGTTAGGGACACCTAGAGCATGGCTGGTTTTCTGATGCAGGGGCCAAGGAGGCTGGGTGCAGTGCAGATAGGTCAGCCAAGGGTAGTGCGTCAGGGAGTCCTTTTAGACAGGTGCAGGTCAGTTTGTAGGGTGGATTGCAGGTCAGCAAGGGCATTCTGGAGAGTGGTTCTGGGGTGGTTCTAGGGTGTCTTGAAGTCCATAGACTGGTGCTTGCCTTCGGTCCTCAGAGTCTGGAGTGAACTTCTCTTCTGGATGTCCAATGTTGGGGGGTCCAGTATACCAGGTATTGGGACATCTCGGATCCAGAAGGTTGCAGTGCCACTAAATTTGGCATTCTGGCAGGCTTTGTTCCTCCAGTTCCTCTGGTGGATTTTTGTTGGGCTGGTTTGTCTGGTTTGTTGGAGAGTACCCAGTCAGTGAACTAGACTTTACTGCTTTTTTGCCTGCAGTGTGTAGGAAGTGATGCCTTCACTCAGAGGGAGGTTCTTGGTGATTTTCAGAAGGCTGATAATCCTCTGTTTGTTTTTTTAGTTCTTCCATTGTCAAGTCAACCTCTTTTGGCCATTTTCAAGTCTTGGGTGCAGCAGGCAGGGTTTGGAGCATTTTTCTTCTTGTAGCAGGACTTCTGTTCTTGTGCCTTGTGTATTCTTTGTCACTGGTCTTCTTGTGTTCATTGAATCTGATCTGTAGGTCTAGGGATGCCCACTAAATACTGCATTTATTGGGAATTTGGGGTAGTACCTTGTAGTGGCCAATGTGCCACCGACCTTAAGGTAGCTACACCCATTATGTAACCCCTTCCTGTGGAAAAGGGTCACATCTTTAACCCTGAATTGCTATGTTCCTACCATCTAAGATGGAGGAAAATGGAATGGAGTGGTTGCCCCACCTGCCACACATGAAGGGTGGTACAGGCTAGAGGTGGCCAATCCTCCTCCTCAGGCTATGATTTCCCTCTCATGGGGGGAAGGGACATTGAACAGCCATCTGCTGTTAACAGCAGACTCAGAGGTCAGATTTCAAAGGCGGTAAAGCCTTTTAAGCTGACCGCTGGTGCAGGGTGTTTGCATGGGGGATGATGTTTAACACCTCTACCTAGGAAAGGCTTTGGGGCATATTTCTACTCTGTTTGCGCCGGAATTGCGTAGTTTTTTTTTACGCAAAGCAAACTCCATATTTATACTTTGGCGTTAGACCCGTCTAGCGCCAAAGATCTTGGAGTTTGCGTAATGTTTTAGCGTGGACACCTACCTTGCGTTAATGATATGCAAGGTAGGCGTTCCCATCTAAAAAATGACTCCAAGGCATGTGCGCCTTATTTAAACTCCTGTGCAAAAATGGCGCACGGGTGTGGGCGGGTAAAAAAAAATGACGTCCAGCCGCTTTTGCGTCATTTCTTAACGCCTGGTCAGGGCAGGCGTTAAGGGACCTGTGGGCTCGGAAGGAGCCCAGAGGTGCCCTCCCATGCCCCCAGGGACACCCCCTGCCACCCTTTCCCACCCCAGGAGGACGCCCAAGTATGGAGGGACCCATCCCAGGGAACTTAAGATAAGTTCAGGTAAGTATTTTTTTTTACATTTTATTGTGGTATAGGGGGGCCTGATTTGTGCCCCCCTACATGCCACTATGCCCAATGACCATGCCCAGGGGACAGAAGTCCCCTGGGCATGGCCATTGGGCAAGGGGGTATTACTCCTGTCTTTGCTAAGACAGGAGTCATGTCAATGGAGGGTGGGAGTAAAAAAAATGGCGCAAATCGGGTTGAGGCAGATTTTTTGCCTCAGACCGACTTGCCCCATTTTTTGACGGCCAAGCTCCATTTTCCCCTACGCCGGCGCTGCCTGACGTGGGTCATTTTTTTTTACGCACACCAGTCAGCTCCGCCGGCTAACGTCATTCCATAAATAAGGCGCCCGCATGGCGCTTTGGAATGGCGTTAGCAGGCGTTAACATTTTTGACGCACAACTGTGTTGGCGCAGTTGTGCGTCAAAAAGTATAAATATGGGCCTTTGTGTTCTGGGTCCTGAGAATATAGGCTCTCACCCAGGAGTCCAGACTTCTGTCTGGTGGGGGCAGGCTGTTAGAAACCCATCAGCAACTGTGTCACAGTGGTTTTGCAAGGGGGCACCTCTAAAGTGCCCTCTGGGAACATTTTATAATAAATCCAACACTGGCATCAGTGTGGGTTTATTATTCAGAGATGTTTGATACCAAGTTTCTTCTTGCAAAAGAGACTTAAAACAGGCTATTCTTTTACAAGAGTTAGCTGCAGTAGGTCACCAAAAACAATTCAATGCTTTCCTCCAAACAAGATGTATTCTGTTTTTAAAATCTGTTGCATTCACAAGTGAACAAAGGCAAGCATTTAATTTGAAACCATGCTCACGTCATCAATGTTTAAAAGCTTAAATGTATTCAAACCTCTTGCCACCTCATGACAAGTTTCACCAAATAACTTCTGGTATTCCAGTTCATTGCCATGTTCAACCAGTAGCATAAGTCATCAACATAAAGTTATTTCTTTGTAGCAACAGCACTTACTGGATTAGCTGCACAAAATATCAAACAGTATGTTTGATTTTATAGCCTTGTATAGGTAAGTGGAGATTCACTTTAATTAAAAAGCTTTTCCTGGTACCAGCTTGACCACTAATATGTAACAGTATGGTCTTGAAGGAAGGGCAATTGCATGGTTTCTTCTCATGAAGAAATCCATGTTCTAATTTGTATTTTACTTAAATATAAATGTCTTTTTGTTCATTGTTGAGTTATGCAACTAAATTTTCCAGATATTCAGATTCCTATCTTGCTTTCTCTATTAGTTTCCACTTCATTCATAGCTATTTCAATAATAGGTTGTCTCAGAGGATCCTGACTCAGTGGTCCTGAACTATGGCTGTTTTGAGAACTATCCTTAGCTACCTCAGCAACAATCATTTTGTCTTCTTGCATTTCATCATTTAACATTTGTATATAGTTTGTGAAAACTGAAGACCAAATAGTCGCTTTGACAGCATTGAAAGAATCTTTGTAGCAGTCATAGGGGGTCATTATGAAGTTGGTGGCCGAGACCGCCATGCCAGCGGACATTTCTGCCACCGGCCACATAATGAACACAGTAGGGACCGTCACAGGCGGCGCTCCACCACCGCCAGGCAGCGTGATGATGGCGGAATTCTTCATCCAACAGGGCAGCACTGCCCTTCGGATAAAGAATCCTTGTTTCACCCGCCAGGAAAATGCTGGCAGAACAGGTGCTCCGGGGCCCTGTGGGGGCCCCTTCACTGCCCATGCACTTAGCATGAGAAGTGCAGGGGTCCCCGTGCACAGCCCCGTCGTGCAGGTCACTGCAGCATTGCAGCCGTCACTGCGGCATTGACGACGGCTCCATGTGGAGCTGTCAGCAATGTTCTGGCCCAGCATTCCGCTGGGCTGGCTGGTGGAAAAACACTGTTTCCGCCCACTGGCCCAGTGGAATGTTGTTTATATGGCCGGTGGAGTCTCAGGGGGTCTGGAAGTCTATGTTTAGACCGTCAGCATGAACACGGTGGAGAATCCTGCCGTGTTCATAATGACCTCCATAGTCTCCAAGTAATTCTAATTCACTACGCGAAGCCTTGAACAGTTGAGGAGCCAAATGAAAAAAATCTTGTTTTGACAGCTACGTTTTCAGTGGTTAATTAGATTTCCTTTGTGTGTACCACTAAACAACTGTCACATCCAAGTACTGCATATTTCCCTTCTATGTTTTCACTCACATTGCTTCTATATCTGTAGTTTTGAAGACTTTTGCAAAGACACTTGTCTTCTGGATCTGGACTTCTTCTTGGATAGAATGTTTCCAGCATATTTGACTTCACAATGTCTGTACTTTGCTAGTCAAACTCTGCTGGGTACTGCTTTTCTGGGAAAGAGTTTAATGCTGTTTTTTGTGTACTGGTTAGGCCCAGACATACTGTTAGACCTGACATCCGTGATGTTGTTTTACCTGTCTTTTTGCCTCTGTTTCCTGTATTTGTGACTGTGAGCTGGACTTGGTTTTTGCTGGTTTTGGTACTCTGGGCACTTTACTACTGCTGACCAGTGCCAAAGTGCAAGTGCTCTCTGTGTAAACTGTATGTGTAATTGGCTTTTCCATGAGTGGCATATTTGATTTGCTAGTAGGCCCCTAGTAAAGTGCACTAGAGGTGCCCAGGGCCTGTAAATCAAATGCTACTAGTGGGCCTGCAACACCGGTTGTGCCACCCACATTAGTAGCCCTGTCAACATGGCCCAGACCGGCCACTTCTGTGTCTGTGTGTGCAGTTTTAACCTGCCAATTTGACTTGGCAAGTGTACCACTTGCCAGGCCAAAACTGTCCCTTTTTGCACATGTAAGGCACCCCTACAGTAAGCCCTAGGAAGCCTCATGGGCATGATGCAGTGTATATTAAAGGTAGGACATGCAATTATGTTTGTTACATGTCCTGAAATACTACCAAATCTGTTTTTCACTATTGCAAGACCTATCTCTCTCATTGGTTAACATGGGGACTGCCTTTAAATATCTTTTACATGCAGTTCCCATTGCAAGCAGATACAGATATGGGGTTTGGGTTCTCTGAACTCACAATTCAAAAATACATCTTTTGGTAAAGTTGTTTTTTAGATTGTCAGTATGAAAATTATACTTTCAGGAGGTGGGCATTTTCTTTCTGAACCAATCTGTGCCTCTGCCTGCCTGTGGAATCCATGCCTGGGTCAGACTGATATTGAACTGTTTGTGAATTCCCTCTAGACAGTGACACAAATGAATCTGGGGTGTAGGCTTGATATCCTGATGAGTCTCCTGGGCTAGAGTAGCGAGGTAGAAGCTGATACTTACACCTGAATGGGCTGTGCCTGTCCTCACACAATGCAGTCCCTAACCCCCCTGGTGTGTGTCTGGGGCCAGGCCTGGTAAGGGAAGATCTTGTCAACAACAGAGACTTTCCTTTGAAGTTTGTTTACTTCAAAGGTAGAAAGGGGTATAAGTAGTGGAACCAAAACCCCACATTTTTAGATTACTCCTGGATCAAGAGGACCCTCTGCCAAGAAGAAGAGCTGAAGAGTAGGAGGAGGAGTTCTGCCTCTTTGCCTGTGAGTATGCTTTGCTGGGTTGACCTGCAGTTGCTATTTCTGCCTTTGAGATGACAATGACAGGACTGTGTTGTGTTTGCCTGCTTGTGAAGTGTCTCCAAGGGCTTAGACTGAGCTTGCCCCTGTTCTGAAGTCTCAGGGCCATCAAAGACTTCCTCTGTCAGCACCTGGACTCTATTGCTGAAACTCCTACCCTGCAAAGTGTTGCCTAATCAAGTCCCTGTGCCCTTGAAAGGAGACGCTTGTGGAACCAGAACTGTGATAGGGATGTGATTTCTTTCCACAGGAAGTGGTCACATACTGGGTGTGGCCACCCTACGGTAGATGGTCCATTGGCCACTAGCTGTACTCCCCCTAACACCCCTTAAATGCAGTGTTTAGTGGGCATCCCTAGAACTACAGATCAAATTTGACAGACACAAGAAGACCAATGACAAAGAAGATCCGAGGCAGAAGAACAGAAATCACGCTGCACAAGGAAAAAGGTGCCAAACCATGGTTGCTGCTCCTAGAACTCAACAATCACAGTTGAGGCTTTGCCCCAAAACTGGAAGGACTCTACAAACTCCCAGAGCACCTCCAGCCTTCTGAAACGTGCCAAGTACCCCCCTCAGGGTGAATGTAGCATTTTCCTGCAACCTGCAAACAAGGAACCAGTGAAGTCCAGTATACTGACAGGCTGTAGGCCAATGAACCAGACTGTAGCATTGGGCCATGTTTTGTGGCATTGCAACTTTCAGGCCTGAGATGCCCCATTTCCCATGGTACTGGACCCCACATGTCAAACACCCAGAAGCAAAGTCCACTCCTAACTCTGAAAGCCCAGAAACAAGCACCAGTTGAGGGACATCAGGACATCTAAGAACCATCCTCAGTGGGGCCCTGCTGGCCTGCAATCTACCCTCCAGGTGACCTTCACCTGGTTCCAATGACTCCCTGATGCACAACCCTTGGCTGACCTATTTGCACTGCACCCAGCCTCCCTGGCCCCTGCAACACGAAAACAGCTTACCATTAGGTGTCCCTAACCCCTTGTGATCTCTACCCTCCAAGCGGACCTACCGGGCTTAACTTTAGGTCCACCTGTGCAGTGTTTCCAAGTGGTCTCCTTTTCCATTGTGCACCAGCTCCAACACTTTTATCTGCTGTTCCTGCTTGCACCAGTAACTACCCAAACATCTCCAGCTGGCCCACAGGACATCTCAATGACCTCAATCTGAAAATAGAAGGTGTCACTTTTGAGACCATTGCCTGATTTTATGTGCATTTTTAAAGATTTTTCCAATTCATTCATATGGTGCATAACTGAGAACAAAAAGTATATATTTTCTAAACATTGAAAAATCATAACAAACAAAGTACTTACCATATAATGACGAACTTGGTCTTGAAGATTTTATAAAAATCAGAAGTATTTTTGTAAATTGGTGTTGAGCTATTCTTCCAAGAGTGTGTCCAGATTTATTGATACTGCAAGTACAACAAACGCTTAGCACATCTCAAAGATAAGCCTCACTGCTCACCCACACTACCACAAAAACAGAGCATTAAGTTGTCTGCTTTTTATCTCAGGATACCAAAGTGGGGTTGTTTGGACTATCTGCACAGTGCACGTCATTATTGTTCACTATATTGAGAGCCAGCCTCCTACAATTTTCATGCCCCTGGGCTATGTCCCGGTTTCTAAAATAGTGGAAGCAACTTTCTGCAGAGGTTGTGGCTAACCAGTCTGAATGCTGCTCTTTGCATAGGTGTCACAATGGATCTGTGTCCCTATATATACACAATTGTTTTTTTCTTCAATATTTCAAATACTACTGAATGGATTTATATCGAATAACAAAAAGGGCTGTTTCTGGAAAAAGAGATTGCTTTATGCCAAATTTGGTGTAATTCCATCCAGCATTTCGGGCTGTAGTTATGCTCAAAATCCCTATTGAAAAATCCATGGGGTGAAAAAGCATTCTGGGACCCCCACTTTTTTTCAATCCCCGCTTGACGGTTCACCTCGAAACTTTCCAGACAGCAGGTGAAGTGAGCACCATATTTTTTGGGAACATTTTGTGAAGATTCATCAACCAGCGTATAAGATATAGGCATGGCAAAAAATGCTTTTTCTGTGGCAACAAGGTCCTAACTACAGCTAACTAGTGGTGACTCCCATTAGGTAGGTTATTTATATATATATATATATATATATATATATCTATATATATACACACACACATATGTTTCTGTATGTATGTGTGGATATGCATGTGTGTATATGCCTGTATGTGTATCTATTTGTAAATGTATATTCACGGAAACAAATATTGGTTACAGGGAAGTCTTTACACATAAAAACATAGAACTTCATCAGTTATACTTGTCTGAGTGAACTACAACTCACACCCCTGTAATACACTGCTTATGACCTCATATATATATATATATATATATCACTCATGACATGGTCACCTCAAATGACCACTGATGACATCAGCCAGTGAATGAAGTTTTTCACACAGAAATTTATACAAAGCTACTCTATACGTTAAATGTGTTTTATTTCCTCTATTGAATTTCAGTATTTATAACATACATAATCTGAAGTATAATCATGTTTTCAAAGCGGGTTTACTATTTATGAATGTACTGACCTCTACGCTGACATGTCTTCTGCTGATGTTTCTGTAGTGCTTCAGAAAACTCTAAGCTCTTTATTGAGGCTTCATTCTACAGTGATGGCTGAGTATAGCTCTGTTTTATGACATACAGACCATGTTTCTTAGACCTTTTTTGTGATGAATTACTGTTGTAGTAGTAGATTGCAGGAAATTTGTATGTTTAGTAAAAAAGTTGTCGGGTGATGGGGAACTGCAGTAGACATTTACAATAGGCTGACGTCTCTAATATTATCTTTTTGCCAGATGAATAATTTAACCAGTAGTTTGTGACACAGAGACCTATCCACTAAGACCACTCTACTCTGTGTTGGAGTAGTATTTGTAAAACTGACATATGCACTAAAACCGCTTTCCATGTTGATGAATGGTGTTCTGGTTTGTGACAGACTAACCTGTATGGCTAGATTTCTTATTTTGGTGATTGGTGCTTGAAGCAGTAATTAAGAAGAGACAGGACTATCCGCTGAGAATGCTCTCCTGGGGAATGAGAAAGTGTAGCAGTTGATAATGTGCAGCACAGAGCTCACAGTAACCTTATGTTAAAGGGGCTTGTAACATGCACCTAATGGGACGGGGGAGAGCTAGATGGAGAACATCCAAGACTTAAGAAAATTCCTGAAAAGCAGATACTTTAGGGTGAGAGGGGGAGTGTGTTCCAGAGAGAAGCAGCCAGAGCATGGAAAGAGCATCCACCCGCTCTTGCTCACCTGATTTGGGGAACAATGGCTGGGTTGAGATCGGCTGAGCGAAAGGGTCACAAAGGTCGATAAGGTGAGGTCGGACAGAATGGGAACCCCCTGCATTTTCAGCTTCTTATGATTGATGCACAAGGTATTGGAGTGAATACCCTTATCAACAGGGAGCCAGTGCAGCTTGCAAAGAAACCAAATGCACAGCACAATTCGGGGAGGGAGATTATCAACCTAGCTGCTGTATTTTGGGCCAGCTGGAGTCTTCTTGTGACCAATTTTTTTGCTCCCATGTGCAGAATTTTGTAGTAATTTCATTAGGACAGAATTACTGCCTGACTAATGGTTTGTCGGGTGAGTGCTTTCAAAAAGCCTAGGATGGGCTTAAGGCTTCTCAAGAGCCCAAAGCAAGTACCTGCTGGCTACAGACTTGGCTTGGGTATCATTCTTCACACGTCTACAGCCCAGGACGAGCTAGTTCTTTTTCTTTGAGAAAAAAAATCCAAAATGACATCAGGAGGTAAAGGAGACCAGCAGGAAGAACAACAGAGAGAACAAGAAGAGGAAGAACAAGTTCTATAGAAAGGAATCCATTGATAGGAGTTTTTCTCTATACCTTCTGAAGAAAAGGACTTTGCAAAGGTTGTAAAATGGAACCGTTGCAGCAAAGAGCTATCCAGAGGGACTAGTAAGAAGTACTCGCATGGTACCAACAGCATACTGAAGCACTTTCCCTCCCCTCCACCTCATGAAATCAGAAATGGAGCAGGATGCAGCGTAGTCACCAACAGCACCTCCTGCACCTCAAATTGCTCCTGGAGACCCAGTGCCTGCAGCTGTTACAGCAAACATTCCTACTGGTATTCAGCAGATGCTAAAAGTTGCATTCTTTTGCAGTGTGCAGCAAAGTTTAGTTGGTGAGCAGTCTATGCCAGAATTTTACAGGCTGTGGTAAACCACAAATGCTACTTTTTTCAATAAGACTATTTGTACATGTTTTGTGAATTTCTCCAGATAATTTGTTATAGTTCCAATTTGTTTTAAAACAACACAAAGCACAAAGTTTCAACAACACAAACAAAAGGTCCTTTTTGGAACCAGCTTTTTAAATTTAAAGAAAGAGAACTTATATGTTTTGTTTCTTCGTAAATGTATGAATACTTTTTGCCATATGTGTATATGTATATCCCTATAAGTGGGTGTGTGAGTGTTTATTTGAGTGTCTCATTGGTTGTGTGAGTGGCTCTGCTGGTCTGTTAGTGGCTGCAATTATAGTTTTGTGGCTGTCGGTGTGCAGTACTGTTTTTCTGGCTGTGTTAGTGAATGGGGGCGTTTGAAACTATTAGGAAATTTAAGCAAAGCACTGAAAAATAACATTTTGCAATGTTTTTATGAATGTACTCAATCACAAGTGATATTTACTGAGTAAGTCCCCACAAGGATGGTAACATGTGTTCAAGTCCCACAAAGGGGGTTCTGGGCACACCATTAAATAACAACTTATTTACAGTTTTGGTGCAGGATCCTTTATTTTGAATTTTCTCTTCACAATTTTCTGTTATTGGCATATTTTTAAAACATTGGGAAAGGGTGGTCCCCACAAGGCAGGTGTCCGCACACAGTCCCCACAAGGATGGTAACACGTTTGTGTGTGTGTGTATACACAAATACTTTACACATTGCCTGTGACATAATCCTGACCGCTCATGCTAAGCTACCAAGGGGGTGAGCAGGGGTTATCTTAGGTGTGTGACTCTCTTACTATGGCTAGAGTAAAGGTCACTACTTGGACTAGGTGCAAACCACTGCCAACAAGAGACCCCATTTCTAACAGCAAGTCTCATGTTTTCTGCCACTAACTCACCTACATCAGGGCAGTTAGGGAATATTTCCCTCAGGGCCATCTATATATGGTGCCAGTATGAATTAAATGTGGCCCTCTTGTGCTCTGAGTTGGTCATTGTGACCACTGGGATGTGAGCTCAGGCGAACACCGTGTTGGTGTACTCACTGATAATGCTGCCTAGCAGACTCTTAACATTGCCTATCGCTAGAGTGATCCCAGTGGTGTTCTTCTTAAAACATGAGATCCATTTCCTGGCGCCATCCAACAATTGTGGCAGCATGGCTCTTAGCCCCTCCTTGTCCATCTGGGCCCATGGAACATATATTGTCCCTGACATGCCCTTCTGTAATAAAGGGCATATTCTCACTCTGGACAACTCTACTGTTTTTCCTTCTACATTGCTTTCCCATCCTTTTCAGGCAATCCTGTACATAGGGGACGTTCCACTTGGGATCTCCTCCTCCATGCCGGATGCAGTCTTTGGCATTTGCTACATCCTCTGATTTAAAGAATCCCCACTCCAGCCAGGACCATCATACTGATCATGTCTATTGGTCCAGCTGGCTACTACGTGGCAAAAGGGGTGAGGCTAAGATTTCCCTTTCCTCCTGATCTACTGTGTCCCTTGACATTGGTTTGCCTGTTCTGCACATTCGGGGTGAGTAGCAGATTCCCTCATCGCTGTTCTCCACGTGTGCACACAGTGGTGTCATTTTGGTCCTCCTGTGTCAAAGTTGGGTCCTCACCAGGCTGCCTAGGTCCCTAATCTCCTGGTCGGCCTCTCTCCTTCACTGGCACTCTGGTGAGGCCAATGCCCCAATCAGGAGCTTCTGTTCGAACTCTATCTTGGGTTCTTCCATGACTGGGGCTCTGTATCGACTCTCGATGTCCTCAGGTGTTGGGCGCACTGCGCTATACTCTAGCTGGACTTCACGGGTGTGAGCTCTCTCTCTCTCTCCTCAATTCAATTCTTTCCTCTAACTCCAATCTACACTGTCTCCCTCGCTCGGAGCTACATGCTGCCCTTCTAAGTTGGGACCTGCTCTCATGCTTGCTCTTTGTCGTCTCCCTGGCTACCTAAGTGTATCCAGTGGCTCCCTCCTCACTGCCAGATCTCAGAGGGCTGGGACCTCTTCCCTCACTCTTGCTAGCTGTCTCACTTTCCAAGACTTCTATAAATCTTTCCTTCGCTCTGGCTCTTCCCCAGAATCAGTGGGGGTGCATCCTGTGCCATGGATGCTCTGTTTGCCAACTGTGACGGACAGATGGGTCGAGCTTTCTGGTGGTGCAGGGAGTGTTGGAGTATGTGGGCCTATTGGTCTGCCATACCTGAACCTAACCATCTGCTGTTTGGTAGGGGCCCCCTGAGCTCTATCATCAATTCAGGGATGGGAAGCTTTGAGGTGAGTACCTCCATACTGACATATGGTGGGGGAGGTGCAGACACCTTGCTTACCACCAATGGGTCAATGCTGTTGGCCTGTACTTCCTCAAGGATGGCCCATAGTACCAGCAATGCTACCCTTTTCTCCTTCTTTTGTTCCATGTGTTTTGTTTGTACATATGAATGTACTCTGCATATAGTCTAAAGGTGATCCCATGGTGGTATTGGGTAGTCTTTTCAGTGGACAGTTATCCTTCTGGAATTGCGCTTCTCAGGGGATTTGTAAGTTACACATATTCTATCTTTCTATTTTTATAGGGAATTTCTCTCTTTTACGTTGCTGACTTTTCTGTTTTTTATGGGTTTCTAAATTTTACTCGGTGATGGGAAAATAAGTACAAGGGTATTATTTATTCTCTCTGGTAGTGGGAAACTATGGTGGTCATTACAACCCTGGAAGGTCGGTGTTAAAGCGGCAGTAAAACCGCCAACAGGCTGGCGGTAAAAAAAAGGGAATTATGACCGTGGCGGAAACCGCAAACATAGACAGCCACTTTAACACTCCGACCGCCACGGCGGTACAAACAAACACAGCGGCGGTAACCGCCAACAGACAGGCGGAAGACAAGGTTCCGTCTACTGTTTTACAACAGTCCAATCTGCCACCTTTTCCGGGGCGGATTCACCACAAACAAAAACACGGCAGAAACAAGACTTGGAAGGGAAAACGCTCACCTCTATACACCCCACGAGGAATCAGGACACCATGGAACCCGAGCTCCAGATACTCCCAACCTTTGTCTTCCTGCTCCTCTACCAGAAACTTCAAAGACGGCGGCAAAGACCACGGTGAGTACTGCACCTACGACACAGGGGAAGGGGGAGGGAAAAAAGAGTGACACACACACGCAACACTCCCACCCCCATCCTCACCCTCTACAACAGACACACAAGTACATGTTGATACATCACATTTACAACCCCCAACCCCCCCCCCCCCGGAAGAATGCAAGGACAAAAGGAAATGAGTTGAACTTTTGTAATCTATTAAAAAACAGTAATCAAAAATATATATATATATTTCCAATATAAACAAATATATACACCAAGAATACAAGTCCACGGTATTCCACCATTAAAGTCCGTGAACCACTGTGCCCAAAATGCATGGGCGAGTCCCACACTCAATACCCGATCAAAACAGAGAGAACACTGCAGGGGCATCAGATAGAAATACAATAGGCACCTCAGGGGGAAGGGAAGGGGGGGCACCTCAGCTGGATGAGTGCACAACACCAGATCCACGAGGGGGCTCCATGCCCATTGATGTATCCTGGGGAGTGCAAAGTCACAGTCTCACAAGTCTTTACAGTGGGTGGTTTGCCCACTGCTGAATCCTGGGGAGTGCAAAGCCACAGTCTCACAAATCTTTACAGTGGGTGGTTTGCCCACTGCTGCATCCTGGGGAGTGCAAAGCCACAGACTCACAAGTGGATAACAGTCTCCACTGGTTCTGGATGGGGCTTGGTGCCCAGAGTGCTTTATCCTGCCAAGGACTGAGTTAGTGGATGTGAATCTCCACTGGTTCTGGAGGGGGCTTGGTGCCCAGAGTGCTTCATCCTGCTCATGGTGGCCTCAGTAGTGTTGGAGCTTTTGGCGCTCATTGGCCTGCGGTGCTGGTGGAGGCGGTGTCCTGTTGAGCGGTGCTGGTAGCGGCGGTGTCCTGTTCAACAGTGCTGGTGGTGGCTGTGTCCTTGGCAGCGGTGCGTGTCGGCGGCGGTGTCCTTGGCAGCAGTGCTTGTGGCGGCAGTGTTCTTGGCAGCGGTGCTGGTGGCGGCGGTGTCCTATTCAGCGGTGCTGGTGGCGGTGTTGTCCTAGGCAGTAGTGCTGGTGGTGGCGGTGTCCTGTTCAGCGGTGCTGGTGGCAGAGGTGTCCTTGGTAGCGGTGCTTGTGGCAGCGGTGTCCTGTTCAGCGGTGCTGGTGGCGGTCTTGTCCACCGTGCAGGTTGTCGGCGACTTGCCTGTTTTTCTGTGCCCCTTCCCCACCTTGGATGGTGGTGCAGCTGTCTTCCCACTCCCAACTGTACTCCTGGGAGAGGCTTTGGTGGTAGATGTTTTGCCTCTCTCGAGCCGGGCAGTGGCCAACTTTTTGTGGTTTTGAGGTGGGGGACTGTCCGTGGTCTGACTCCTTGGCACACTGGCTGCCAAGCTGCCTGGCGCACTTCAGAAGCCGGTTTCTACTGGCACCACTGTTCCCGCAGATGTTGTGGCTGAGGTGCTTGGTTGAGACCTGGAAAGGCGGGCCCTAGGGGACTGAAGGGGTGGGGGAGGTGCGGGGAAGAGGCCAAGGTTGGACAGGAAAAGTTTTTGGGACACACTGGGACGGGTAGATGGAGGGGGTTTGGGAGTAGAGGAAGAGGTAGTGGTTGTAGGAGGTGTACGTTTGCTGACTTTGGGTGAAGGTGCATGGGCTGGAGGCTGTCGTGAGGTGGATGGCTGTTGGGTGGGTGTGTGCCTGTGTTTGTGTACCTTGGGAGGTGGGCTCACAGACACACTGGGAGAGGACACAAGGTATGTGTGAATGGTAGTGGTGGTGGTGAGTGCAAGTGAGCGGGGTGTGGAGGTGGGTGTGCTGGTGATGGAGCTAGTGGCTGACGATGTAGTGCATGCAGGTGTGAGTGGAGAAGAGACTGGGAGGGAGGAGGGAGATGAGGAGGAGGGGGACACAGTGGAGGCAGTGGATGTTGCTATGTCTGCATGGGTATGATGCTTGCGTGAGTGCCTGTGGGATGTGTGGTGCTTATGTTTGCCTGAGCTTCCCCTGTGTGTTGAGGTGTGTGCATGCTGGTCTGATGGTGTGCTTGGGATAGGCTGAGGTACAGGTGTTTGGGTCTGGGTGGAGGAAGTTGGAGGGGGGAGGCTGGACACAGGGACAATGGCTGCCATCAGTGCTGAGGCCTGAGTCTGAAAAGCTCGCTGTTGGGCTGCCTGACCAGAATGAATGCCCTCCAGGTATGCATTGGTCTGTTGCAACTGCCTCTCTACACCCTGGATGGCATTCACAATGATAGACTGATCAACAGTGAGGGACCTGAGGAGGTCAATGGCCTCCTAACTGAGGGCAGCAGGGCTGACAGGGGCAGGGGCTAAGGTGCCTGGGGCGAAGGAGAAGCCCACCCTCCTGGGTGAGGGGCCACGGGGCACACGCTGAGGGGCTGCTGGGAGGGCGGTGCTGGTGGAGGGGGTGGCGGCTGTACCTGTAGATGCGGAGGGCACAGAGGGGCCCGCCACTGCAAAGGAGCTCCCATCAGAGGAGGAGTCAGTCTCACTGGTTTCAGCTCCTGTCCCTGCCGTGGAGCTCCCTCGCCCTCCGTCCCACTGGTGGCTTCTGACTCCATTGTGTCGCCCTCCAGGGCCATGTGGGATGCAGCTCCCTCCTGCTCTGGTGCAGCTCCCTCCTGCTCTGGTGCCACTGCTCCTCGGCCTGATGATGCTAATGCACACAAGAACAGGGAGACCACAAAAAGGGGGGGAAGGCAGAAGAAAGACATGTTGAGTGTATGCAGTACCGCTACCATTGGCGGACACTACAGACACAGAAGCCCGCTGCTCTACGCTGTGCACTTTGAGTTCCCTAATTAATCACAGGGACATGGGGTACAAGGCCTATGCCCGATTGCTGCACACATGGAAGTCACAGGAGCTTGACTAGGTGCAGTTGCCTCTGAACACAGGTGGGGTGGGGTGCCACATGGCCTGCCTTAAGAAGGGACCTTGCCTACTAAACTCGCCCGGCCTAGGGGAACCCACAGCCCACCTCCCCCACCCAGACACCTACAATGCACGCTGAATCAGCAGAATGACAGTGTACTCACCCCCTTGTGGCTGCTGTGATGCCCTCAAGCGCCCATCCAAATCCGGATGTGCCACCGCCAGGATCCGGAACATCAGGGGGGTCATGGTGCGACGGGCACCCCTCCCACATTGGGAGGCCATCCCCAGCTGGGCCTCTGCCGTCTTCTTGCTCCATCGGCAAATGTCCTCCCATCTTTTACGGCAGTGGGTGCTCTGTCTGTGGTAGACCCCCAGGGTTCGGACTTCTTTGGCGATGGCACTCCAAATATCCTTCTTCTGGTGGGCGCTGACCTACACAAATAATACAGGGGAAAAGGAGAAGATATAACCGTCCGCATCGTCAGTCATTGGCCCACATCCCTACCCTTGCCATGACGCACATCCACTCACTGTCGTTTCATGCATGCCTCATTCTCCCCCCACTATCTTTCATCCACACCACTCCATACAGGCATTGCCCATTCGGCATGCTCACAGTGTACTTACCTGTTTGTCTGGAGGACCGTAGAGTAGCGTGTACTGGGGGAGGACCCCATCCTCTAGTTTGTCCAACTCCTCCGTACTGAAGGCAGGGGCCCTTTCCCCAGACACATGAGTCATTGTCTCTTCCAGACTGAGGTTACAGCAGCACTTGCAGTGTAAGTCCTTTCCTGTCAAAGATCAGGTATCAAGTGAGTGAACAGACAGAAAATGGCGGTGACGTCCGCGGCGGTGCGTGCCGTCACCACCGGCGTACATTGTCATTGGCTCCTGGAACCCATAGGGTCCAATGTTAACCAGTGCAGGATTGCGTTGTGGACTTCGACCGCCTACCGCGACGTTGTACAACTCCAGCACAGTTACATCATATCCCCTTGACCCACCTTACAGGTCAGGCAGCCGCCATTTCAGGGGCCACATGGCATTAATTTTGACTGCATCACACATATCTAGGCCTTGCATAAACACTAGTACAGGCATGTATTGATTTACAAAAATTATGGAATAAAGTTGTGTTTACGTACCTCAGTGTTGGTTGACTCTCTGCTCGCTGTTCTTCTCCATAGAGCACGTCCGCTGGGGCAGGTGAGGAGATGGCGGCATCCTCCAGTGTACAGCCCGCTGGTGGACCTTTCGACAATGTAGGAGCGACATGTAATTGTAACATACAGACTTGATCGTACCACAATCCTGGAACTGTGTGCCCAGTTGGAGCCAGAACTGATGTCAGCTATCCGCCATCCCACAGGAATCCCTCCTCCTGTGGAGGTCCTGTCAGTACTTCATTTCCTGGCAAGTAGTTCCTTTCAAACAACAGTGCCATTGCATCAGGTATGTCCCAGCCTATGTTCTCCAACATGTTGTCCAGAGTGTTGTCTGCCCTGCTGAAACACATGTGCATCTACATCGTGTACCCTCAGGTGGAGGATATGCCTACAGTGAATGGTGACTTCTATGCCCTGGGACACATCCCCAACATCATAGGTGCCAATGATGGGACACATGTGGCATTGGTCCCCCCCACAGGAGTGAACAGGTGTACAGAAACCGGAAGAGTTACCATTGCATGATGCTTACATTCTGCGGAATAGCAGCATCCCTTTTGTGATGGGGCTACTCCAGAGGCACCGTGTGTGGCTATTATGTGAGGACATGGATCCAATATAGTGTGACTAGGTGTCTGGGGATGTCCCTAAGAGTTAGTGTGTTTCTAACAGTCGTCCCTCGACATTTGCAGGTGACTCTGGGTACCCCAACCTGTAATGGCTACTGACCCCAGTGAGGAATCCCAGGACAAGGGCAGAGGAACGCTACAATGAGGCCCATTGACAAACTAGGAGGATTATAGAAAGAACCTTTGGCCTCCTGAAGGCCAGGTTCAAGTGCCTCCATATGACAGGTGGTTCCCTCTTCTACTCACCAAAGAAGGTGTGCCAGATCATCGTGGCCTGCTGTATGCTTCACAACTTGGCTTTGCGATGACAGTTGCCTTTTCTGCAGGAGGATGGTCCAGATGGAGGTGTTGTGGCAGCTGTGGAGCCTGTGGACAGTGAAGATGAGGAAGCAGAAGAAGAGGATATAGACAACAGGAACACTGTGATTCATCAATACTACCAGTGAGACACAAGTAAGAAGACAACACTGCCTGCTACATCTGATTTAATTCTTCTACCTCTCATCTGTCTGTCACTTTCACCCAGTGTATGGACCCTGATTTGTCACTTTCCCTTTCAATTTCACAGATGTGGGTCCCACTCTGTGACATCTGCTTTGTTTCCGCATGGACTAGAGCTGTGTGACATAGTTATGTTGACAATACATTGGATATGGCATTTTTCCACAGTTATTGCAAATACACATTTTTGAAAGCACAGACTGACTCCAGATTGTTTTGTGATTTAAGGGTGTTTATTTAAGTGCAAAATAGTGGAGGGGGTTGTAAATTGGTCAGGTGTGATGGTGGTGGAATGTCAATGGCAGAGTCCAGTCTATTAGTCTCAGAGGTGCATTGTCCAAAGGGGCATAGGAAGTGGAGCTAGGGTAGTTTGAGTATGGACAGGGTGACAAATTGGGACAGAAGGATGACAATCAGGGTGGTCTAATTTCTTGGTAGGGGTCTTGGCATTGTTCTCTGTCTTTGTCGTGGATCTCAGGGACCGTTTGCGGGGTGGTTCTCCATCTTCAGGGGGTGGGGTGCTGGTGTCGTGGTCCTGTGGCGGTGCCTCCTGTCCACTAGCGCCGGCGGAGGTGGTGGGCAGTTCATCATCCAGGCTAGTGTCAGGGGCCCCTTGTTGTGCCACAGTGTCCCTCTTGGAGTTGACGAGTTCCTTCAGCACCCCTACAATGGTGCCCAGGGTGGTGATGATGGATTTGAGTTCCTCCCTGAACCCCAAATACTGTTCCTCCTGCAGCCGCTGGGTCTCCTGAAACTTGGCCAGTACCGTTGCCATCATCTCCTGGGAATGATGGTACGCTCCCATGATGTTGAGAGGGCCTCGTGGAGAGTGGGTTCCCTGGGCCTGTCCTTCCCCTGTCGCACAGCAGCCCTCCCAGTTCCCATGTGTTCCTAGGCCTCTGTCCCCTGAACCGTGTGCCCACTACCACTGCCCCCAGGTCCCTGGTGTTGTTGGTGTGGTGGGTTAGCCTGGGTTCCCTGTAGTTGTGGATACACTGCTGCTTGACGTGCCTGGGGGCAGAGGTATGGGCCCGCTGGGTGGGTGCTGCACTGGTGTTTCCAGAGGGGGGAAGCTCTGTAGTGGCTTTTGCCAGTGTGAGGGGAACCGACTGTCCTGAGGTCCCAGATGGGCCGGGCTGGTCATCTAGATCCAGTTGGACAGGGCTGCTGTCATCACTGTGGGCCTCTTCTGTGGGTGGAGTGGACATGTCTGGACTTCTCTGTCCAGTGACGTTGGGTAGGGGTCCTGCAGGGGTGTAAAGGCATGATTATAGCATCTGTATGTGCCATGGTGTGCAATGGGTGGGTGACCCTGTACCCCAGTGCTTGCATTCTTGTGTGGGACCTTGTGAGATAATGGTTTAGGGGGGTGTATGTGTATGTGCGTGGCAATGCCTTGGTGATGGGTGTCCATGCTTTGGTGTTGCATGCAGGGCTTGGGTTTGGGATGTGTGGTTTGTGATAGTGGGACATGTGTGAGGAGTTGGAGTGATGGGGGTGAGGGCGAGGGTGGGGATATGTGACAGCATGCAGGTAGGATGGGGGATGAAGTAGTTAAGATTTGACTTACCAGAGTCCATTCCTCCAGCTACTCCTGCGAGGCCCTCAGGATGCAGTATAGCCAAGCCTTGCTTCTCCCATGTTGTTAGTTCTGGGGGAGGAGGTGGGGGTCCGCCGCCAGTCCTCTGAACTGCAATCTGGTGTCTTGAGACCACGGAACGAACCTTCCCCCGTGGGCCGTTCCACCTCTTCCTGATGTCATCCCGTGTTCTTGGATGCTGTCCTACTGCTTTGACCCTGTCCACAATTCTGCTCCATAGCTCCATCTTCCTAGCTATGGTGGTGTGCTGCACCTGTGATCCGAATAGCTGTGGTTCTACCCAGATGATTTCCTCCACCATGACCCTGAGCTCCTCCTCAGAAAACCTGGGGTGTCTTTACGGTGCCATGGGGTGGTGTGGGTGATGTGTGGGGTGATGTGTGTTGTGATGTATAGGGTGATATTTAGGGGTGTGTTGTGTGAGGTGCATGGATGTTGTGTGAGTGATGGTATTGGGTGCCTGTGGATGCTAGTTTGTAGATGGTGGTATCTCTCTCTGGCCTTCTTTCTCAATTTCTGTCGTAGGGGTTTGAGGGTGATGTGGGTGTGTGTTTTATATATTATTGAGTGTGTGGGAGTCGTGTGTGTATGTGTATCAGGTGTGTGTATTTCGATTTGTCCAATGTGGATGTGTTTTATAAGAGTGTGTGTATTTTGAGCGCAGTGGTGTGTACCGCCAATAGAATACCGCGATTGAAAGACCACTGTGTGGATTCGTGGGTCGTGATAGTGTGGGCGTATTCCTGTTGGCGTGACGGTGGAGGTTTTGTTATCGCCAGTTTATCACTGACCTTTGGTGTGGCGGACTTGTGAGGGTGTCTAAATTTTGGCGGATTCCGAACTGTGGGTCATAATAGCTGTGGCGGAATTCCACGGCCACGACGGTGTGTTGGCGATCTTCTGCACGGCATTAAGCGGCATTTACCTCCAATTTTGTAATGACCCCCTATGTGTGCAAGGGGTTTACCAAACCTAATCTGGTGGTGGAGGATATACACAAGGGCATTCCTACATCTAATGAGCTCAGTGCTATTCACAGATGCATCAAAATAAACATACAAAAAAACAAATGCAGGAAGCGAAATAACCCTAGGAAAAAAGTGCAACTGTTAGTGTCAGGTGTTAGCCACGGCGCCTACATTGCCGATCGGGATAACATAGTCCTTTTGGACTACATTTCCCATGACGCCTAGAGGGGAAGAGGTCGCTTAAAAAGCAAGCACATACAGGAAGTAATGTGCGTTACTCGTTTCCTAGAAACCAGTCGGAGGGGCAACGAGGGCTCTTGCTGACGGCGTTTCCGAGGTTGAGTTGTTTGCAAGGAGGTTTAATTCCTCCTTCGGTTTTCCGTGGAGCCTGGGACCTTCCCAATATCAGGGGGAGTGTCGAGTTTATTTTCCCAGAGGAACCTGCCACGAAGGAGAAGTGGTAGCGGTGAGACGATTTGGTGCCGGAATCCCTCGCCTTTCTTTTTCAGTTCGATAAGGACACTGGTAACTTCTGAAGCACGGCGGTCTTTTGTTTGAGTTACCAATAAAGCACGATTATCCTTGGGGCCAGAGAACATTATAGTTTTGGCTTCGACAAGGGGTTAATGTTTATTTTTGCGGGAATTGAACTGCCGGGACGATTTTTCTTTTCGATACGTAATGAATTAACACCGGGTTATTCCTACAAATTGCGTGACTATGACCTGGGGCTTAGTGGATTAACTGAGTCATAGAAAGGACTACGAGATATGTTCTTATCATCGTTAATTTTATTCCCTTTCTCTTTGATCTGTCTCCTCCTTATTTCGTGACTATCTTGTATAAATGTGGGTGTTGAGCAACCCCTTGGAGATCATCGGTATTAATTGTTGGCTTGGGGCGTCCATCTATGATTCAGATGGGGCACAGATAGGTGTTGGATTAGTTCTGCCCTCATGAGTTATGGGCAGGTACGGTCGTTGGTACTTTAGCGAGACATTGCGAGAGTAGACAGGCAATGTGATATTAACTCTGTGTATTCCTCTCTTTACAGATATCCCGTCCCTGCTGTTCCTTCCCCTTCCTTCCCTCACCCGATTACTCCAATGCACCGTGATTTATATAGGTGACTTGGTGGAGTCAGGAGGCGGACCCTTATTTGCATCGCGCCGAGTCTGAGGAGCATCTACAACGTGACAGAATAACGCACCCACGAATAACGCTCCTCCCGCTCGGTGTAATGCAAAGATGGCGTCTATGGATGATGTATTACAGGCGTTAGTAGTAGTGCAACAAGAGTTGGCTAATTCTAGGGTGGAGGCAGCAGCGTTAAAGGAAAAGGTAGAAAGGCTTACTAGGAATCCCTTTGATGCTTCAGCATCCACACCACAGGTAACCGTGAATGTCTCCCCTCCTATCCCTTTGGCCAGCCCGGAACGGTATTCAGGGGACCCCAGGAAAGTTCAGGCCTTTCTAACTCAGTTGTCTCTACAATTCTCTTGTAGACCCGCGTCTTTTCCCTCTAACCTTTCCAGGGTAATGTTCGCTATTTCTTATCTCTCGGGAGACGCAGCCAATTGGGCCGTACCATTAGTCAGGAACGATGACCCCTTGTTATCAGACTGGACTGCCTTTCGGACGGCGTTCGAGAGGGTGTTTGATCATAGAACAACCACTTTTAGTGCTGACAGGGAATTACTGGAGTTGAGACAGGGGAGGTCTGATCTGGTCTCTTATCTCACGACCTTTAATAGATTGGTGGCAGAATCAGGGTGGCCAGAAGAGAAGAGAATGTCTCTCTACTATCAAGGTTTACGAGACGACATGAAGGATATACTCGCTCAAATAGACCCGCAGCCTTCCACTTGTACAGATCTTATGAATCTTACCCTGAGACTGAATCACAGATTAGCAGAAAGAAGGGGAGAGCGTAGAGCGGGGGATAGGCGACCAGGCATTCCAGAAAGGGAAGTGCGATCTGTTTCTACTCCCAATGATATAGGTGGGGAGCCTATGGACGTGGGAGCCATTAGGGCACCCTTGTCGAAGTCCGAGAAGGAGAGTATAAGGGTACAGGGGTTGTGCATGTATTGCGGCAGGAAGGGTCATTATGTAAGAGAGTGTCCCCAGAAACCACGTAAGAGATTCTCCTACTCCCCCACCCAAAAGGCAGCGGTTACGGCAGGAAAAACATCGGAGAAAGAGGAATTGCCCGTTATAGAACCCCAACCGGTGTTACGGTTAACTTCCTTAGCCCTTTTTCCACAGGAGCAAAAGGCGTCCCACCTTTTGTTAGCAGTGGAGCTGGTGTCCAAAGAACGAAATTTTCCAGTATGGGCGATGATAGACTCCGGAGCCACGGGAAATTTCATAGATGCAGGGGTGGTTAGGAGATTGGGACTTCCTAGCATTCCGAGAAAGGACCCCGAAATAGTGTTGGCGGTTGATGGTACACCGCTGAAATCTGGGCCCCTTACAGAACATACTGAGGACGTTGGGTTGATCTTCAAGGGGGTATCTCCGGAACATAAAGAAAGAATTAGACTGGATATAATAGAGGCTCCTCAGTATGAAATTATTTTAGGAATGCCCTGGTTAAGAAAACACAATCCTGTTATAGATTGGCAAACCAAGACGATTAGTTTTCAGTCCTCGAGGTGTGAGAATAACTGCTTCTTGTATGACGAATCCCCCATGTTAGCATTGGCTCAAGGGTTACAGTTGGCCACAGTGATGGAGAAAACAGTGATATTGCCCTCTGTTTATGCCGAGTTCAAGGATGTGTTCGACGAAGGTCAGGCTGAGACATTGCCACCCCATCGTGTATATGATTGCAAGATAGATCTGATTCCTGGAGCTCTCCTTCCTTCCTGTAGGGTATATGCTCTATCAGACCCAGAAACCAAGCATTTGAGAAAATACTTGGATCACTTCCTGGAGATCGGGTTCATTAGACCGTCTTGTTCTCCGGCAGCCTCTCCACTCTTTTTCATAGCTAAAGCTAATAAAGAGTTGAGAACCTGCATCGATTATCGAATGCTGAACAAGAATACAGTGAGGAATAGATACCCTCTTCCTCTCATTCCTGTGTTATTGGAACAGGTGAAAGAGGCGGTAATCTATACAAGGTTGGACCTGAAGGGAGCTTACCATTTGGTCAGAGTCCGCGAAGGGGACGAGTGGAAAACGGCGTTTAAAACCCGTTATGGTCTGTTTGAGTACTTGGTAATGCCGTTCGGGTTGTGTAACGCCCCGGCGGCATTCCAGTATTTTCTGAACGATGTTCTCAAGGAATACGTAGACCGTTTCGTGATCGTTTATATAGATGACATTCTGGTGTATTCCATATCCCTGGAGCGCCACTCCGACCATGTTTCCTTAGTACTCCTAGCATTGCGACAGCATAGTCTTTTTTGCAAACTGAGCAAATGCGAGTTCCATGTCCGGAAGGTTGAGTTCTTGGGGGTGGATTTAAGCCCTGAAGGGTTTTGCATGTCGACAAGAAAAATACAGGCTGTTCAGGAGTGGCCAGTACCCACTAGTGTGAGAGACGTGCAATGCTTCCTTGGGTTTTCCAATTACTATAGAAGATTCATCTTTCATTTTTCTCACATTGTGTCACCTATAACAAGGTTACTAAGAAAGGGGGTGTCTTTTGTTTGGTCAGAGGAAGCAGAGGAGGCCTTTTGCTTTTTGAAACAGGCCTTCTGCTCCGCACCTATACTTCAACATCCCCAGCCGGATGCCCCTTTTATCGTCGAAGCGGATGCCTCGGATATAGCGATAGGGGCCGTGTTATCACAAAGAAACAAAACCTCCGGACAGCTTCATCCTGTTGCGTTTTTATCTAGGAAACTATCGGCTGCGGAACTTAACTATACAGTGGCAGAAAAGGTATTGTTAGCCATCAAAAAGGCATTCCAAGAATGGCGACACTACCTATGGGGAGCTCAACACCCGGTCACGGTATATACGGATCACCGAAATCTGCAGTATATGAAGGAGGCAAGACAACTTACCCAGCGGCAAATGAGGTGGATGCTGTTTTTTTCAGAATACGAGTTTGTGGTGACCTTCCGTCCTGGGGTTGACAATCGCAAGGCAGATTCACTGTCTCGACAAGAGGACGTGAGAACCATCGCTTCAAGACCTGAGGAAGCAATCATCAAACCTGAACGAGTGCTTTGTGCCCTTCATATCTCCCATTTCTTAGAAAAGGTTTCTCAGCATAAGTCTGCTGCTCAGTGGAAGAAATGGGCGGAGTTAAGTCAGGACCGTACCCTTAAGCATGGAATACTGTTGCAAGGTAATCGTTTGTATTTGCCAACACGTGAACTCCGAGTGCAAGCCTTTAATTGGTGTCATGATGCGGTAACGGCTGGTCATCCTGGTTACACCAAAACGGCGCAAATAGTTCGACGACATTTCAGGTGGGAAGGTTGGGCTAAAGACGTTGCGGCCTGGGTGGCTCGGTGTGAGATATGTGCACGGGCCAAGGGAGAAAACGCGAAGAGCCAGGGCAAACTGATACCTTTGCCCACTCCGGATAAACCATGGCAAACCATTAGCGTGGATTTTGTGGTAGGATTACCAATGGATCAGGGGTACAACGCTATCATGGTGGTAATCGATAGCCTTACCAAGATGGGTCATTTTCTCCCTTGTAGAAATCTGCCTACAGCCAGTCAAACCGCCCATCTAATTTTGTCTCAAGTGGTGAGGTTACATGGTCTACCGAGAACCATTATTTCGGACAGAGGCCCCCAGTTTGTTGCTAGGTTTTGGCGTATGTGGTGCAAGGTGCTGCGCATTGAATCCGCACTGTCCACCAGTTTTCACCCACAAACCGATGGCCAGACGGAGCGCCTCAATCAAACCCTGAAAAAATATCTGAGGTGCTATGCAAAGGACGCTCACGAATCCTGGGTTTCGTTGCTATGGCTGGCAGAACTATCATACAACAATGCTTGGCATAGTTCGATACGAGAATCTCCTTTTCGTGCTAACACGGGGTTCCACGCGGAAATGTTGCCCATAAACATACCGAGGGAAGTCACGGATCAACCTACGGTTCATGCCATGATTAAGAATCTGCAATCCGTGCAAAAGAAGATAAGACTCAATCTAGAGAAGGCCAAAGAACAGTATAAAAGGTGGGGTGATGAACATCGGCGTGAGGGGCCGGCATATCAGCCAGGCGATAGAGTGTGGCTTTCCACCAAGTATATACGCTTCAAGATGCGTAGCGTCTTTCATCCTCGTTTCATTGGTCCCTATGAGGTGTTACGCCAGATAAACCCTGTGGCTTACCGTCTCAACTTACCTGCTTCCTTAAGGATCCATCCGGTATTTCATTGCAGCCTTTTGAAACCGGCTCTTTCAGCGACCCGGCAGGCGGTGCCTCCGGTGGTCAGAGATGGGCAGCTGGAGTACGAGGTGCGCAGAGTGTTGGATTCCAAACGACGGGGGGGTCAGCTGTGATACTTGGTTTCATGGAAGGGGTACAATGCTGAGGACGATTCATGGGAGCCGGAAAGCAATGTCCATGCCCCTAGGGCAGTACGGCTGTTTCATGCCCGTCATCCCTCTAAACCTGGTCCTAGGAGGCGCCTTGGAGGCGGGCGTACTGTCAGGTGTTAGCCACGGCGCCTACATTGCCGATCGGGATAACATAGTCCTTTTGGACTACATTTCCCATGACGCCTAGAGGGGAAGAGGTCGCTTAAAAAGCAAGCACATACAGGAAGTAATGTGCGTTATTCGTTTCCTAGAAACCAGTCGGAGGGGCAACGAGGGCT
Organism: Pleurodeles waltl; assembly: GCF_031143425.1. Lineage (NCBI taxonomy): Eukaryota > Metazoa > Chordata > Amphibia > Caudata > Salamandridae > Pleurodeles > Pleurodeles waltl. The sequence continues at coordinate 454,567,730 of NC_090443.1, forward strand.
CTTGCTGACGGCGTTTCCGAGGTTGAGTTGTTTGCAAGGAGGTTTAATTCCTCCTTCGGTTTTCCGTGGAGCCTGGGACCTTCCCAATATCAGGGGGAGTGTCGAGTTTATTTTCCCAGAGGAACCTGCCACGAAGGAGAAGTGGTAGCGGTGAGACGATTTGGTGCCGGAATCCCTCGCCTTTCTTTTTCAGTTCGATAAGGACACTGGTAACTTCTGAAGCACGGCGGTCTTTTGTTTGAGTTACCAATAAAGCACGATTATCCTTGGGGCCAGAGAACATTATAGTTTTGGCTTCGACAAGGGGTTAATGTTTATTTTTGCGGGAATTGAACTGCCGGGACGATTTTTCTTTTCGATACGTTATGAATTAACACCAAGTTATTCCTACAAATTGCGTGACTATGACCTGGGGCTTAGTGGATTAACTGAGTCATAGAAAGGACTACGAGATATGTTCTTATCATCGTTAATTTTATTCCCTTTCTCTTTGATCTGTCTCCTCCTTATTTCGTGACTATCTTGTATAAATGTGGGTGTTGAGCAACCCCTTGGAGATCATCGGTATTAATTGTTGGCTTGGGGCGTCCATCTATGATTCAGATGGGGCACAGATAGGTGTTGGATTAGTTCTGCCCTCATGAGTTATGGGCAGGTACGGTCGTTGGTACTTTAGCGAGACATTGCGAGAGTAGACAGGCAATGTGATATTAACTCTGTGTATTCCTCTCTTTACAGATATCCCGTCCCTGCTGTTCCTTCCCCTTCCTTCCCTCACCCGATTACTCCAATGCACCGTGGTTTATATAGGTGACTTGGTGGAGTCAGGAGGCGGACCCTTATTTGCATCGCGCCGAGTCTGAGGAGCATCTACAACGTGACAGTTAGTTTACAACAGCCTGCAAATTGGCAATAAAATTGCAAGCTTTTTTTTGGCTTCAAACAAGACTTTTCACAATTCAACAATTTTTCTTCATGTATAGATTAAACATTGACAACAACCCAACATTCAACATTTAAGACAAACATAGGGCCTGATTCCGACCCTGGCAGTCATGGACCGCCAGGGCCGGGGTCGGAGGATGCACCACCAACAGGCTGGCGGTGCATCCAGGCCAATTCTGACCGCGGCGGTAAAGCCGCAGTCAGAAAAGGGAAACCGGCGGTTTCCCGCCGGTTTTCCCCTGGCCTGAAAAATCCTCCATGGCGGCGCAGCAGGCAGCGCCGCCATGGGGATTCCGACCCCCTTCCCGCCAGCCTGGTTCTGGCGGTTTTGACCGCCAGAACCTGGCTGGCGGGAGCGGTTGAAGTGGCCAGCATTCCAAAAAACCCTGCATTACATCAAGGGATCAAGCGTACAGACTGGGTTATGCCGAGCGGTCCAAGTGATCACCCTTCCCAATACTGACGATCAAGAAAGTGACTTCCGGGGGTGTGGCTTGGCAGTAGCCAAGATAGCCGCACTGTAAGGGAGCTCCGGTGAACTCAAGTAATCAACCCTGTAATCCACACAAAATCCCCATACATCAACGCAGAAATCGCCCCCACAGACGAAAAAAAAGAAGTAGCAGACAGGATGAGTGCAGAATCACGACGGGGGCAGCCAGTGTCCCGGTCTCAAAGTGATCTTGTGTGGTGACTGTGGAGACAAAGCGAGACACACAAGGAGCCAGAGATTGGTGGTGGCCACCAGCAGCGAGTATAGCAGGGCACCAGTGGAACACCCGAGCTGCAGCAGAGAGGACAAGTGGGAGCGGAGTCGAACTGGGCCTGCAGTCAGTGGTGGCTGAGGAGGTGGGGCCTGGGAGTGTCTTTCTCGGCCCGTGGACCAACCAGGGGGGGCTGTCGACAGGGTGGCAGCTGGTGAAGTGAGTGAGGTGGCTCCCGGGGTGGCTGGAGGAGTAAGTGCGTGTCACCAGCAGGGAGTGCCGGGCATGATCCAGGGCTGTCCGGGAGGGGGGCACATGACACCTCCCCCCCAGCAGAGCACGTCCAACTGAGAAGAGGCGATGGCCGCAACATTGCTGGTATAGGTCAAGCTCAGGAGTGAAGCGTCCAGTCTGGGGGCTGGCCGGCACCTGGGGAAAACTGAAAATAGTGAGGACAGTGGAGTGGGCCCCCTCAGGATAGAAAGGAGAAAGTGAGGGCCCAGCAATGGAGCTGGCTCTGTCCAGGCCCATGGGCACCCCTGCACCGTGAGAAGTTCCTACCCCAGCCGCAGGTGAATGAGAAGGTAAAGGCCTGTGTGGCTGCTGGACCAAAGAGAATGCATTGCAAGACACAGCCTGATTAGGCCATTGCAGGTAACAGCATGAGAGGGCCCAAAGCAGAGTATTTGAACTGGGAGTAGAAAGGAGCAATGAGAGGGGAGCTATAGTGACTTACCTGGCCCTACGAGGCCTGCAGACTCAGCGTGGGAAAAGCACGTGGTGTGGTTGCGGCCTGTCACAGCACAGGATTAGAAGTGGCGGGCCTTCCCTGTTCCCCCCCCCGTTTGGCCAGGCACCCCCCCTCCAAAAAAGACATTGGTGAAACAGAAGAGCCACACTCACACACAGTCGAACAAAATGGACATGTACGCAGTGGCTAGGCAGATGATGGAGAATAACGGAGGAGGGGAGAAGTCAGGGGATGTGGAGCCCTCCCTGTTTGCCACAATGGAAGCGATTCGAGACCTCAAGAGCTCACTAGAGCTCAAGTTAGATGCTGTTACGGTGGACCTCAATCTTCTGGGTGCAGATATCTATAAGACGTCTGAAAAAGTCAAATCCGCCAAATCGCACATTCACCTTTTGCAATCCACGGTGAAAAGCCTCACAAAAGAACAGGCACACATGTCGGCCAGGCTGGAAGACCAAGACCTCTTCTTAGATGACTTGATAGTCAACCACTTCCACCCGAAGCGACTGCCAAACATTTTTCTCCATTGCACAGGCACATAACGCACTGATATCTCCGCCCAGACCGGGGGCTCTGCCAAGAACTATCATAGCTAGCGTGTTCAACCACTGGGACCGAGACGCCATCCTTCAAGCCGCCCATACACATGGAGACCTGACTTAAGAGAATATCACAGTGTGGTTCTATCCAGACTTTACACTATAGGTCCAGCATCAACAGGGGAGCTTTAATGAGGGCAAGAAGGCCCTCAGAGTGAAAGACATTAAATACTTGATGCTTTTCCTGACCTGACTGTGAGTGGTGGCAGAGGGAAAATCCTGGTTCCTTGTCACGCCTGCAGAGGCTTGGGAATGGATTGAGGGATGGCACGCAGTGGGAAAATGTCCCCCAAGGAATGTGAAGTCAAATGAGAGCAGCAAAGCAGTGATGCAGTGATGCAGCAAGCACCGACCGCATCAGAACAGGACTCCGCTGAGGGCTGAATGTGACAGATGGGTGGGTGCCAGAAGTGAGGGTGCTCAGACGGACTCGGGATTGGGGCAATCGAGAGGTCAAGAGTGGTGAAGAAACACAAGTAAGGTATTTGGTCCTTAAATGCAACTAACTTAGAGGCTCAGCAGTAGTGATGGAGGATCGCTGGGGGGCAGTCATTCAACTAGAGAATGAATGGTGCAAAACATGATGTAAGGCAAAACCGATGTATGGTTAATTTGAATCAAATAAGGGGTTTTTGGGAACACACACATACGATACGAAAAGTTGATTGGTGATGCCAGCCAGTCCTTTACTAGTTAGGTCATTTTAGGGCGACAGGGGCTCTGCAAGTTGGGGTGGTGGGCTGGTTTCAAGTCTGCTATGCAGGGTAGCAGGGTGGGGGGGAGTTATGAGGGATGTTGTTCTGGGTCAGTATGTGACCCTTCAGGAAGTTACTTGTTTTTGCTCAGCTACACAATATACACGGGTTGGGGGCAAGGCCGCGAACCAGGGAAATGGTGACACACTTTGACACGACATGGAATGTAAGGGTAAATCAGAGGTTAGGGTCATAACCTGGAACATCAATAGCCTTGGAAATAAAATTAATTGTACCTTAGTCTTACAGTACATCAGAAGACATACACCAGACATTGTCCTGATCCAAGAAACTTATTTAAAAGGGAATAGATATAAGGCACCAGATTGAATGGGCTACTCCCTGGTCACACATGCGGGCTTCACGTCTAACTCACGGGGGGAATACTGGTCAAATCATCAGTAGCATATATCCCGGGCAACACATGTTCAGAACCCTCCAGGTAGATTTGTGTTACAAACAGGAACCTGGGAGGGTCAAAAACTAAGGCCCATATTTATACTTTTTGACGCAAAACTGCGCCGGTGCAGTTTTGAGTCAAAAATATTACCGCCGGCTAACGCCATTTTGGTGCGCCGTGCGGGCGTCAGATTTATACTTTGACGCACGGCGGCGCAAACAACAGGTGGGAGTCATTATTTTTGATGCACACCACGGCGTCAAGTAGTAAATGAAAACGACGTTAACGCAGCGGAAATGACTGTGGGTCGATTTACGGCACCGCAAACCGGATATGTGCCGTTTTTTTTTACGCAATAGCATCAAAAAACACAGCGAACATAGCCATTTCACCAGAGGAGAGCCAAAATGGATCCCAGATGCCACTACAGACCCCAGGAAGATGACAGCAGACCAGGAACCAGCCAAGAGGACCCACACAAGAACCAGGACACTTTTAAGAAGAAAAGAAGGTGTCGCTTTAGTGCAGAGGAGCAGGAAATTCTGGTTAAAGAGGTGACGGAACACCAGCACCAACTGTTTGTCACATCAAAGTTGCCAATCAGTAGGAGAGAGGCTATATGGCAACAAATTGTCGACAAGATTAACAGTGTGGCTGAAGTACGCAGAACAGTCATCGAGTGCAAGAAACGCTGGCATGACTGAAAACGCAGGACCAAGGAAAAGGTGGCCAGGAACAGGAAGGCAGCACTGCAGACTGGAGGGGGGAATCCAGCACACCAGGAGGCCCTGGACCACATGGAGGAGGTGGTCGCAGCCGTCATCCCTGAGGAGATCGTCACAGGGATTCAAGGACAGGACAGCGCAGACTACCAGGAGACAACGCACATGCAGGGTAAGGTGCATGGGGAATTAAAATGCACAAATGTTAACTGCAAGTGGGGGGGGATACCGACCACAATATGCATGGAAGTCATCATATACATGGAGTGGCATGGGTAAAGGGGCATGGCATTGGGGCATGGCCTGCACAGACAGAAGCTGGGGCACACCATTACAGTACACCTACAACAGTCCCATGGGGGCATGCTGTCATGCCAACGATGGAGCAAAAGGAAAGCCACGCCAGGAGGGACGGCCACTACGTCAAACTGACATTCTGGCACTCGTCAACCAACATACCCCCTACATTAACTACGGCGCTATTAGCAATCCTCTAGCCAAACCGACAACTGCAATGTAACTGCGACAACAGTTGCCAATACCAACTCTGCTCTGTGTGCAGCTCAAGTAGCCAATGACAGTAACCTCCCCATGGATAATACACCCCTAAATTAGGGGGTGAGGATGACAACTGCAACAATCCCCAGAAACAAGACAAAGGCCCCAGTAATCTCAAATGTCAATGCCCATAGTTGTCCAAAACATCAGCCAAAGTAAACAACAATAGGAGCGACACAACACTAAGGACACACCCATGCTGCATATGTCAGGGTCCATCCTGTGCCTGGGTAACAATGCAACATCCCAAATGTCATACTGCTCAGACAACAGCATTGAGGAGGGGACACATGTAACTGGTCACTGAAATACACCTGCAGAGTCAGAGGACGAAATAGGACACTGATACAACTATCAGGGCAATCCAATGTAACACACATTACCCAACATCAGCAGGACCCATTAACAATGTCAACATCCATATCAGATCATAACATTGCCATGCATAGGATATGCCACATGTCAATTAGATTTAAGTGGATGTGAACGATCAGGGATTGGGGCAGGTCCAGATTGTGAAGTGTGCTGCCAGGGCCATCAGAACACCCACAGCCAGTGAAAGGTCTCACCATGAGAATGGATGTACACGGAGGGTCGAGTAGGAAAAGAAGGTGGCAATTCTCTATTTGGCTAAAATCAACACCTAGAGGCGATGAGGCTGACATGTCTGATAACTCAATATCATACATGTGACACACAGGTGGGCCATAGGCCTGAAACAATGCCCATCTGAAGGACTGGAGATATTAACACAAAGCAAGATCACAAAGTGAATTCATCAAAAGGCAGGCACGTCACATCAAAATTGCCACAACACAGACACACTCATTGTACCCTGTTTCATTGCAGAGGAAGATGGATCTCCTGCCGATATGCCTGTCCCAGATTTCCCTGATGACATGGATGACGAGCCAATAAACATTCCCCAGGAGACTATCCAAAAGGTCCTTGAGACCCTCCAGACCCCGCCTTCTGTCACAAGGAGGATCAAAGAACAAGCAGCCATTGCAGAGGAACAACCCACCACCCCAATTGTAAGACCTGCCAGCTCCAATACAGATGAGGACTCAGACAACACGGGCACCAGCTTTGAGAGAACTGTAGTGGGAGTACAGCGGGAGCTGGCCAAGGAGGTGCGGGTGGGGATGCAAAATATGGCAGCCAGCCTAGAGGGGGTGCGTTCGTGCATGATGTCATCTGCAGATCAGTCAGCAGCTATGCAAGCCCTAACATCTATCTTGCAGGAACTGCCGAAAACCCAGAAGGAAATCAGCACAGCTGTAATACAGTTGACCCAACACCTAAAACAGCAATCCTGTCAACGCGTGACCAAATGCAACATTGAACCCCTGAGGGACCTGGCTGCCTACCATCGTGATGTGGCTGCTATTCTCAAGAACCAGCAGGCCCTCCTTGCAGCAGTACTGCCCTTAAGACCTTCACAGGGAGCAGCGACAGGGATGTCTGACTCCACGTCTTCCAACACTGAGTTGTGTGTTGCCCCTTCACAACCAACAAGGACAAAGCATGCAACACACACATCAGAAGAAGAAGACATGGAACAGATCACATTCACAAGGAAAAGTACCCGGAAGCACTAGTCCCTGCCACATGGTCAACTATTACCAAGGTCCTGCGCTTTGTAACTTGCCAGTCTTGCAACAACTGTACTCAAGCCCTGTTCTGCAAACCACTGTGGGCCATATTTATACTTTTTGACGCACAACTGCGCCAACGCAGTTGTGCGTCAAAAAGTGTACCGCCGGCTAACGCCATTCCAACACGCCATGCGGGTGCCTCATTTATGGAATGACGTTAGCCGGCGCTGCGGACTGGTGTGCGTAAAAATAAATGACTCACACCAGGCAGGGCCGGCGTATGGGAAAATGGGGGTTGTGCGTCAAAAAATGGGGCAAGTCAGGTCTGAGGCAAAATTCAGGCCTCACACCGGATTTGCGCCATTTTTTTTGACGCACAATCCCCATTGACATGACTCCTGTCTTAGCAAAGACAGGAGTCATGCGCCCTTGCCCAATGTCCCCTGGGCATGGTCATTGGGCATAGTGGCATGAGGGGGGCCCAAATCATGCCCCCCATGCCACAAAAAAAATCGGAAAAAAATAATTACCCGAACTTACCTTTACTTCCCTGGGATGGGTCCCTCCAACCTTGGGTGTCCTCCTGGGGTGGGCAAGGGTGGCAGGGGGTGTCCCTGGGGGCAGGGGAGGGCACCTCTGGGCTCCTTCTGAGCCCACAGGACCCTTAACGCCTGCCCTGACCCAGGTGTTAAAAAACGGCGCCCATCAGGCTGTGCGCCGTTTTGTAAGGCCTGCCCCCTCCTGTGCATCAAAATGACGTCAGAGTATAAATATGGGGCACAGGCCTTAAAGTAATTTTTTGGAAGGGAATGCCTACCTTGCATATAATTAACGCACAGCTGGTTCTCCCTTCCTAAAAATGACGCACATGGTGGAATTTTGACGCCTGCGGGGTCAGACGTCAAAGTATAAATATGGGGCAGGGTTTGCGCAGATTGTGCGTCAAAAAGTTTGACGCACTACCGACTCAAACAGAGTATAAATATGCCCCTGTATATCTTGTCACCCAGCCCAGTGATTGTCTCTCTCCTACTCAATGGCTAAGTCTGTCCCTCTGCACTGTCTGAAACAGAAACCACAGCATGACAAAAGCATTTTGATAAACCCTTGTGTTGAATCACAATGGAAGATATCACTATAATGGACTCACAATCATGGTCAATGTACAGATAGCACTACAGCACTTTTCAATAAATAGCACTTACATAACAAATCTGTCTCTGGGTAATGTGACATATCAACTGTGCAGTAGATAACTGAAATGTGCCTACTGTCAAATTACGTAGCTTGTCAATACAACTGTCCAGATAATATGTAGTTAGAGAAATCTGCACAGTGCCCATGATTGCATCATACTCTGCCCATCCTGAGGGACAAATCTGATGAAGTGAGAAACCATACACCACCATGCTGTGTAAGAGAGAAGAATGCTTCCTCAGGGGATAATTAAGTCATCAAATAGTGGCCGCAAAATGTTTTCACCATGCAAAAATAACACAATAAACATGCCACACTAATCTTATTAAATACTAAAAAAACTGCACAAATGAAGGTGTCTGAGTTAACATACAAATAGGTAATCATGCCGAACTGTGTCACAAATGATGTATGAGGGTCATGAAGACAAGAATACAAGATTGCCAATGAGAACTCATCTTATATGGGTGTGCATGATCATCACACTGCAGTCACACCTAAAACTGTTTCCCCAATATCAAGTCTGGAAGCACTGTTAGTGACTTTAAAAACACACTTATCAACAGAAACACATTGGGATCCATATTAACTGCGATTGGTGGTTGCAACAAAGGGTAGACACTTTGCAAGGTAGCTCTGGGCTAGCTACCAATCGTACAGCTCAGTTGGGATTTGTTTGTAGCATAGGACACAGATGTTATAGTACAAAATTGATGTACACTGAATCCAAACCCACGATCAAGTACCATTCAACACATACTATTAAGGGGTAAGCAAATATTTATTAAAAGCTAACCATAGATGAGAAAACTGAAGGAAAAATCTTACCTACCCTAATCTACCCTTACTACTCATTACCCACAACTGTCCCTAACTAACCTAAGCTACACTTACTTATCACATGTAACGAAACGTTCTAAACATCTACGCCCCAACCCCCTTATGAGACGGGACACATTGAGGACAACACATACTAACCTAAACACATACTATACTATCCTAAACAAATATATATTTATTTGTATTTTATTTTTTTTAAATTTTTTGTTTCATTTAAAAAAAAAATTTACACACAAGAAACCCAACAAAGTCCCCCACCCACCCACCCACCCACACATGTAATAAGTCAAAAAAGAAACAAGCAGGACCCCACAACCGACACCCACTAACATTAACTAAACTAACAGCCTATACTAACCTAACACTAAGCCCCTAAGCCCACTAACTATAAGAACAAGGAAAGAGGAGGGAGGGGAGGGTATCATGTCCATCAAATCAAGTGTCTAGAGGTTGGCCCTCCGGAGGGTCCTGTTAATATCCTTGACCCGCCGTTTAATGTGCCACACGTCCCAGCTCAAGTGGCTCACCTTGCGCAGCACTTTGTCCATCTTATGTTCAAGTCTGTTGAAGGCTGCAGGGTCAACAGATGGAGCAGTGGCAGTCTGGGTACCGGTGGAGGAGGTCTGTGTGGGCTGTCCTGCACCAGTGGCAATGCTGGGGCCAGGAAGTCCAGCAGATGTTGGATCAACAGTGGCAGCTGTGGGTGGGGCCACCTGGCTCTGACTGGTGGTTGTTTCTGTGGTGGGCAAAGTAGGCCCACCCTGTGGGAAGGCTCGCCAAGCCCCGGAGGCACGTTCATGGCGATATTGCCGCGCCATCCTCTGGAACCCCAACTCCATCAGCAGGATGTGCTGGTATTGCATGGCCCGCCGCTGAAATTCACGGACCTGGTCTGGAGTCATGTTAGCTGCTGTGAAGACAAATGCAGATATGCTACATTAGTAACTGCATTGTGTGAAACGGCACAGCAAGTTAATCAGACATTACATCTACTGTACTTGTAACAGCTCATATCACGATACAGAGCATTGAATATCCCTGAGGAAGTATATGGCAGGCCAGACAACAAAGGTCACATCACACAAAGCACATCCATAACCTACAAGATAGGTAACAACTGGCTTTGACTTGCTATCTGACTTCTGACAGTTATCATCTAAGAATCATGCTGCATATCCTCCGCCAAGAGCTGGGCTACAAATGTCAGTGTACGGAAAGCAAAACTAAAGCAACATGGTCTGCAAGTTGTAACTGGACTTTCCAGTATGGTACCAAGTGCCAAACCTGAGTGTGTATACTAGTATGCCACCAAACTGTCACTTATTCACAGGTATGTGTAACATACTGGTAGCATCAGTACTAGGTACCCCATTCACAAACCCATGGCCGTGTTTGAGGGGGTGCGGTGGATACACAACTATAATTTGCCAACAACATGTACACTGAGGAGTGTATAGGCAACTCCACACATGTTTGTCTCTACAGACACACCACACCACAGGTAAGGTCTATCTACAATTAGGAGTCAGCAAACCCTAGAGCACTCATAGGGTCAGACATGTCAGGAAATGCAGAACTTAGTACACAACATATACTTCCCGTGAGGGCTGACTTACATCAGACGCAGAGTTGCTAGAACACCCATGATCATGAATTGCATGCACACCTAGGCCATTACACTCAGGTTCCACAGACTTGATGCACTACATGTGGAAGTACATGCTGCTAGGAGGTTCTACCTACTGTTTCAAACTTACGTAGGTAAATAGGGAAGCAGATGTCTGTTGGAAAGCTATTAGCTCTACCAATCTTAGAGAATGTGGGTCTGACAGGCTGACTAAATAGGGGCTGACTTCCATTGCGACTCTTGGTGATACAAGTGTCATACACATGACTATCCCCTGTACTCACAGTGGGGCCTACAGGGATGTCCCACAATCCCTACATGATACCATTGGATACGCTTTGGCAAACTCAAAACATGTGAGAACTGCATTCCCACTCATGGAAAAAGTGAAAAGCTTGCCCAACGCATCACACCTTGCTATGCGTCCAACTCACACGAGTCCATAACCAGGAAACACAACACATAACAGACATATCAACACTTACTGGAGTGGTCGGGGTCCTCAAATGTCGCCACCTCTCCCACAGTGTAGGGTGCCGGTCCACCTGTAAGTTATGAAAGGAAGAAATGTGCTCAAAATCTGTGAACAGTGCAACAATTTCATAAACATATACAATGTGTAGGCTGAATAAGGAAATGACAGCCATTCAGAAATGATGGTACTGCATCTGATAATTCACAGCCAACTTGTACATAGCATGGGTCTCCTGTGACAGTTACATCGTGTGGTTGCAAACATGCCCCATAATTGGTGAGCACCAAAAAATATAGAGTGTAATCGTCTCATCATGTGCATCCAAGAGAAACATCCAACGCCTGGTTACTTGAGGACTGCATTACCAGTCAAACATGGCTTGTGGGCATGACACATTTATTGCACATAGGCCCAATGTACAGAGGGAGGGGCAGGGACTCCTGTAAGCCATCCTGTTGTTACAGTATAGTCAATTGATGTGGCCCAGCTATGGTTATTTGCACCAACCATGGAGATGTGAAGCCATGTCCTAAATTTGGACTGCCATCCATATTTGGATTGTGGCTCAACTAATTCCAACAAACGTCTTAAGATGTTAGCTGGGGGCACCTTACACCTTTTCACGATGTTTTCAAATCATGAACTGACATGTATCCAAAAAGATCAAGAAACACAATAATCCCACACATTCATAGTACTTCTGTGAACGCTTTCCTTCCACACTCACCAGACTAACATGAGACCATTGTCTGAGCCACTTTGCTATTATCAATTGACGTGAAGGCAGCACTCATTTTCAGAATCATGTAGTGATTCTAAAGTCAGTCTAGCAATTGCGTCAACATAGTTGGCCTAAATGTCTCTCTGTCAATAGTACCCTATATATACATGATAGGCTCCTATTTTGTTAGCTGTGCTGACAAAAAGGCCGCACCAATTTCCTTCATGGTAAAGTAACCTGTAAGTTTGCTGAGCATGTGCTACCTGACAGCTAGCAATTGTGATCCTTGCCATAGTGCATCAATGATCCCCTTATATTTCCCCAGCATTACACATAGTCATCAAGTTAGCTGTCAGACATTGCACTAATCCCCTGATGTCACTACAGAGCATTTAATCGTGCACATTAACAATAGTCGTACTCACCAACAGTGCCACCAATCATGATTCCCAGGTGGTCCAAGCGATCCTGCTCCCTGGTGATGAGGTCAGCCCACCGGTGCTTCAGCTGGTGGTCACTCCTCTGGCTGGCATACACACGCTGCAGGTGATGCAGCGCCTTTCCCCACCAGATTCTGCGCGCCTCTGTCGGACACCCCTGTATGACCCTGCCCCCTGCCTGGATCATGAGCGGCAAGAAATGTGTCACCAGCCAGATGAAGCCCCCCCCAACTCCTCTTCCCCCATCCTGCCAAGACGTGGCCTACCAGACATTCTTATAGATGACGATGAAGAATAGGGGTAAAAGAAATAGAAAAGGGAAAAAGGGTGAAAGTAGGGGTAAAAAGACAGAAAAAAAAGTAAACCTAAACACTAAAAGAGCCCAACTATCCCCAAACTAACACTACCCCCAACAGACTCCCACAAACAATAAATACACAAGATAAATGGACAAATGTAGACAAAACAAAGTACCACAGTAAACACAAACAATATTTATTTCACAAAAGGACTTTACAGATAGCACACAGGACAAATACAGCACAAAATCTCTGGACAACACTCTCTACACAGCCACACAGTCTAGAAGGATCATAGACTGCAAAGTGAAAGTGAAAGTACACCCACTGTACATGATCTGTAAACAGGATATGCTATTACATCACTTCCTGTATGAAAAGTCCCGCCTTTTTCGTGTTATGCGTCATTTTTTGTTGCACAAAACTGTATTTGCGTCATTTTTTTTGACGCACAGACGTGAATATTAACCCGCATCCACATAATGATACATGGACTGTTCAAATATCTGGATGCGGGCTAAATTTCACTCCTGTGTGTCAAACAAAATGCCGCAAATACAGTTTTGGTAAACAAAAAATGACGCACACCGCTAGGGACGTCAACATTACAGTGCATTAACTGGTTTGGGGCATTTTTACTTGTTGTTTGGTTATTTTACATTTGGAACACATCAGAGATTGGCTAATTGAAGACAGTATGGTTTTGATGGTGTATGTTCACATGTGTGACATCATACTGCAGCGGAACATCATCCACTACACCCTTCACACTATTTTTACAGTTGGCTGACGCAATAGATGGTCATATGTGTGGCCTACATATATGTGTGGCACAAATTGTGCATGTTTGTCATAAGGAGACGATAGCATTGTGACGCACATATGTACAATACCTAAATTCCTTTGGCTTAAAGTGTGTGCTTTGACAACTAATGTGTTGGTTGACCAAGTGTGTGTGTATCAAATGAAGCATAATTGTACATATGGTTGTATGAATGTGACGTCCATGTGTCCAGTCCTAAGATGCAAGTCAAATTGAAAATGAGCAAGGGCATGTGTTAGTCATACATGCAACAACACCCGTAAAGTATACTTCCAAGTTTTAGGGTCACGTAGACACCACATGTGACATAGCATGCACCAGATGGATGGCAGACGCATGTTCATGTCAATGGTCCACATTTTCTACATCCTATGTCCTAGAGTATTAGTAAGAGCTTCGTAGGCCCTAAGTTGATGAATCCCACAGTGAGTCATACACATGAATTGAGGAAGTGGGTACCATGTTGTTTGCACAGACAGACAAGGGTCAATCTCATATGTATGATGACACCACAGTTGAGGCCATAGAAGTGAGCCCCAACTATCAAGTGGCTGTGGTGGACCAGCATACAAGACAGCACGTGTCCACATATTTCCAGTGATCAATTGCACATAGGTGTCTTGTTCATGTGTGTGGTCCAAAGATGATCCTGTAGATTGTTTGGGATGTAATTTGCCACAGTTTGGACCAGGACTCATCATGAGTCAGTGGCAGCTATTCCTGTAACTACTGAGTATCCTTTATTGATCAATGTGAGTAAAGTAGATGTGGACATGTGAACCAACATGGGGATGGTCCCACCCTGTCACTAAAGACGTGTAATGAGACAGTCAACAGGGCAACCTTGGTGTGCTGAGTGAGATAATGTCTCAATTGTCATGTTCCGGCAGGTGTCATTACAACATTTGTACACAGGTTGGCCTCTGCACTTCCCACTGCATCTGGGAACATCATAGCCTCTGTGCTGTTTATTCTCGCAGCTATTCACCGCACACGGCCCATCACTATGTTGTGTGCACTGTGATGCTGTGTGTGAACTGTCATGGTCCTGACATTTGTGTATTATTCATGGACATTAGCAGAGGTTGCTGGTTCTGCTGAAAGCCCCGTACCCAATCCCTGCCTATGACCCTGGGACACTGTCACACTTTGTCATCCATGCATATATACAACCCAGACAAGGGATGGGCAATGAATTTTGCATTTCCAAGAGGAAGTAACTCAAATGGTACAGTTAAAAGGCAGATGATGCTATACAATGTATTTGGGTATGCATGGAAGAAGCCCATTCCCAATGCCCCCTGATGAATGGGAGGTTTGCTTACACACGTGTGGCACATATGTAGACACAGGGATACTTTAGTGTGACGCACAGACAGTTGCCAGTCAGGCTGACAGAATGCAAGGTGATTCAGGATCCAGTTACTTGACAAGTTACGTAATCAGTGGTCTGACTGAGACTATATTGAGGACAAAGTTGACAGTTGACATGTCAAACTGTGTACATCCTGTGTTTTTGAAGGTGACAAATGAACCCAAGGGCTGTGTTACAAGGCTTAATTAGTATCAATGGTTGACAGTGTATTTGACATAATGGCAACTCCTATGCTGTTCCAGGCATCATCAGGGGCAGTGCTTTTTTAAATGGGTGGTGTGCATGGAGGTGATCACAGGTGTGGGCTGCATCTGTTTCTCACCAGTCCTGTAGGTGAGACTTGCATTCCAAGGGCCAACAGACATTTTCACAATGGGAAGCAATCTACAGGTGCTAACATGGCTTTGAAACTAGAAGACAGTGTATAAATTGACCTAACGTCCTTGCAGTCAGATGTTATATGACAATGGCATACCATAGGAAAGGGTGTAGCACACTGGTTTGCTAATGTTGGTCTGTGTGGGTAAAGAGGTAATATCAGGGTACACATCTTAGTATTCCAAGGACCTCTTCCGACAGGTGGGTTGTGACCAGGTGCATGGGTGTGTCATGAGTTAGGAAATGGGCTGACATGTACATGGAATGTCATGTGCGCAATGCATGTCATATGTGTGGCACTTTTGCTGTCTATGTTCTGCTTATATGGAACTCTAGTCACAGATATTCCTTGCAAATATTGGATGCAGTTGGACTAACTGCTGTCAAGGGTCTGGTCAGGCATTCCTGTTAGTGATTCCAAAGCACATTGACTGCCTCATGTATGAGGCTTGTTTTTCCCTTATTGAGTGATGGTGTCATAGTTGTGTGCCATATGCTGCATTGGACCTTGCTTTCAACATGTATGTGTGAAATAGTTGTGGTCCTCTGCTACTGGCCTTCAAAGGAGATATGTACATGATATATGTCATTAAGAGTATGTGTGTATGTGACCATTGTATGTTAGGCATCACATTAGCTCTGGGATGTTCCGTGTCCTACTCAGTATCTCAGCAATGCTCCAAGAGGCAACACTCTTATTCTGATAAATAGAGATGAAGGTGTGCAAAAAAGAATAGCCAGACCATGATATGGTGATTATAATAGGTATTTATTTCAATTTGTTAACTAAAGTGGTGAAGGTTATCATATTCAGAAGAAATTATTTACAATCTGTTGCCGCCTGCGTATACCAGCAGCTGTGTTCTGTAGTTTCCCCTCCTGTTGCAGGCCAGCATCCTCCTCTTCCTCCTCTTTAGGCATGTGTGGCTCTAGTTCCAGGAGGGGAATGTTTCTTTTGATACAAATGTTGTGCAATATTGCACATGTGAGGATGATCCTACAGACCATCTCGGGGGAATATAGGAGGCTGCCACCAGTGATGTTGAGGCAGCTGAACCTTGACTAGAGGATGCCGAAGGTCTGCTCGACAATGCTGCGTGTCCTCCTATGGGCCTCGTTGTATCCACGCTCTGCAGCAGTACTTGGGTTGCCAAATGGTGTCATAATCCATGGCTGGATGCCATACCCCTGATCAGCTGCAAGAGAAAATGAATGGGATCGTGTTGATGTAGCTGGCACTATTGAAAAGACCTTTCATGGCAGTAGTTGTCTTGTGTTGTCTGTGACTCTTTTGTGTACTAATGTGGCATCCTATGCTTGTAGGCTGTATCATCTGCATTGTGTTGTTTCCTTGGCTGAACGAGTGTTTGTCTGCTAACCGTTTGTCAGCAGTATGTTTTGGGATTTGCAGTACAGTGTGCCCTCCCTAGCATTGTGACTTGTGATACAGGTGTCCGTGTGTCTTCACTGGGGGTGAGATGATAGTTCCATGCAGATTTAAAATTAAAAGTACCCTGAACATCCCATACCTTGAAACTTATGCAATGTATTAATGTAAAGGTCGTTGGGACACTTACAATTTGCAAGGTGACATTTAGGCAACCACACTCATTAACGTCTTAACATTAGGCTGTACAGTAATTTCCGGTGTGTGACAGGTTCATTGGTGACTTCAGAAACATGGCTAGCGATGTCACGACCTCAGTATGTTCCTGTTGACATGTTGCTGTTGTGGTGTATGTGTTGTGTGTCCTAGAGGGTTCCTATGCAGTGTGTATATAAGTAGGTTTTTGTACTTACCAACAAGTAGTCGATTGCCATACCGTCCATCCTGGAAGTGTTCATTGATGGTGCAGTGACGGAAGATGTATGAGTCATGTACACTCCCAGGATATTTAGCCACAATGTTGGTGATCAATCCCTGGTGATCGACTATGGCCTGCACGTTGATGGAATGTGTGTGCTTCCTGTTGCGGTAGAGTTGTTCATTTGCAGCAGGTGGCACAAGGCGATCATGTGTGCAGTCGATTGCACCAAGGACGTGTGGGAAGCCACTGATTGCGTAGAACCCCTGTTTTGTTTCCTGCTGCTTCTGCGGTGTGTTAGGGAAGCAGATGTGGCGGGTGTCAGTCGAATGATGGCATCCAAGACTTTGGGCAAAAAGGCAGAGAATGATGGTTGTGATATTCCGCCAACCAGGGCACCAGTTGTTTGGAAAGAGCCACTTGCCAGCATATGAAGTACGGCAAGCAGCTTTGTTTCTGTTCGGGTGGTGCGGGTGTCACCAAAGTGGGTGCCAACTGCTGTTCAATGTTGCGCAGCAGCTGCTGAATGGCCTGCCAGTTCAACCGGTACCTCTGTATGATGTTGTGTTCCCTGAGGCACTGCAGGGTGGTTCTTGGGCGTAATATCCTCTCCTGCCTTCTGCGCTGCCTTTGGGGTCCCTGCTGATGTTGTTGTAGCTGCTGTTGTTGCTGCTGGGCTCTGCGTCTGCGTGCACGCTGGATTAGAATCACCTCCATGGCTCCCTGTTGCTGCTCTGCTGCTCTGCTGTTTGTTCTGTGTGTTCTGATTAAATACAGGTGTGTTTGCCCCATTTTAACGCCTGCCCTGACCCAAGCGTTACATTTTGACGCAAATCGGGCTGTGCGTCATTTCCTGGCTCTGCCTCCCAGCCGTGCGTAATTTTTGCCCGAAAGCATAAATATGACGCACGGCCCTTTAAGCCATTTTTTGGACGGGTACGCCTACCTTGCATATAATTAACACAAGGCGGGTTGCCGCATCCAAAAAATTACGCACACGGCGGAATTTTGACATCCGGAGGCGTCAAAGTTTAAATACGGGGCAACGTTTGGGCTGATTGTGCGTCAAAAATTTTGACGCACAATCGGAGCAGACGGAGTATAAATATTCCCCTAAATATCTGCTTGCTCTACATGCTGCCCAGGCCCCACACTGAAACCTTCCGGGAGCCGGGGGAGGAGCTGCTATGGCTGCCCAAAGGTATTTTGATCCTGGGAGTTGACATGAATGATATCATGGATGCCAGGAGGGGTAGGCTATTGGGGTCCAGCAGGATGGGGGGAAATGAGTCCCCTCAAGACATTCGTGGAGGCAATGGGACTGGTAGATCTCTGGAAGGAACAGAACCCGGGGAGGAACCAATATACATATTTCTCAGAGGGCACAACAGTTTTTTGCGAAAAGAGTACCTCTTCAGTCCTCATCCCCGAGCAGAACAGTTTCACTGGGCCACTCATCTCGTGAGGGGTGTCTCTGACCACTCCCCAGTGGTGGTGGCGCTCAGCAATCTGAGTAGAAATTGGGGGCTGCCCCCAAGGTTGGACCCATGCTCCGTTAAAGAACACACCTTCAGGGACAAGGTAGGAGACCAGATTACCCAGTACTTCCAAGATAACGGATCAGTGACCTCGCCAGTTATCTATAAAGCAGTAATCTGAGGCCAGGTGTAGGCACTGATTGGAGGGATTAGGAAGGAGCAGTGCCTCAGATCTGAGGGGCTAAAAATGGAAATTATAGCTCTCGAGGCAGCAGCAGTGCAGGGTGGCCGACTGAGTCCCGAGCAGTGTCATCAGCTCAGGCTTTGCCAGCAGGAGCTGAGAGATCTCGTGGATAATAAGGCAAAAGCATATGCACTGAAGCACCAAGCGCCCCCTCTACGATGTTGGGGATAAGGACAAATTATTAGCCTGGCTTACAGGGAGAGATAGGGGGAGAAATTGGGTGGTGGCAGTCCGAGTCACGACAAGAAAGATACACACTACCAGTGAGGACATAGCTATAACATTTGCAGAGTGCTCTCAGAGGCTGTATGAGTCTAGGGCCAAGTTTTCATGTAAGGACTTTGCAGACCTCCTAAACAATGTCTCCATGCAGGTCCTCTTGATTGAGGACCGAGGTGAGTTGGAGGAGGAACTGTCAGAGGAAACAATTGTGCAAGCCATTCAGGTGTTACAGTCTGGCAAGGCAGCCGGGCCGAATGGCATACGGGTCGAGCTATATAACTGTGTGGCTAAAGGTGCAGCAAAATACATGTCAAAAATGTTTCAGGCACCTAGGACGGAGGGGATCCTTCTAATGGACTAGAGTGGCAACTATAGTAGTAATCCAGAGGAAAGGGAAAAACCCAGATGCCTGCAGTTCATACAGGCCCATATCGTTGTTGAATGTGGAGGTTAAGGTCCCGGTGAAGGTCTTAGCCAATAGACTGAGAAAGTTAATTATAACAATGACACATCTGGATAAAGAAGGGTATATGCTCCAGAGCGGCACTAGACTTAACCTCTGAAGCCTGTATAGGTCTTGAATATAATGAAATCCCCAGACCATAAGGAAGCAGTAGTGCTCTTGCTGAGTGCCAGGATAGCATTCAATAGTTTAGAATGGCTATATCTATTTGCGGGCCTGGTTTAGGCTGGGATTCGGCCCCTAGATTCTGTGAGTGGATACAACTTCCCTACCAGTCGCCTCTGGCGAGAGTGTGGGTGAATGGGGTGCTTGTTTGCTCTACACAGGGGGATGAGGTGTGGGTGCCCCCTTTCCCTCATGATTTTTGCATTGGCGCTGGAGGCCCTGGCCACCTGGATACAAGAGGACCTTTTGGTACACAGGATAGTGGGTAAGGGGGGATGGGAGGAACAAATCTCTCTCTAAGCAGATGATCTCCTGCTGTACACCACTGTGGATAGGCTACTTCACATCTTTCAAATCTTCAGTAGCTACTCTGGGTACCAGAATAATTGGGACAAGTCCTTGGTCTACACTCTGATGGGGGCACCCTTGTGTTTCCCTTGCGGTGTTTTGCCCCGGTGGACAACAGAGGGCTTCTGATATTTGGGAATGTATGTCACACTCAATGTAAATAGATTTAGTGAGGAAAATTTGCTTTCGCAGCTGCAACGCCTTCAGGTTGATGCCTCCCACTGAAGGGGATTCCCGGTGTCCCTAGTGGGACATGCCGTGCTCTTCAAGATAATGGCTCTTCCACGGCTACCATACAGTCTCCAAAATACCCGCCTGTCATGCTTCACAGCATTAATAGTGAGTTGAGGAAACTTCTAGGGGACGGGGGCAGATTGTGCATCTCCCTGGCTAAACTCCAGAGGAGGTGTTCAAAGGAGGACTGGTGTTCCCAGACACACGAACCTGTTATTGGGCAGCACAGCTGTGCAGGATTAATGACTGGGTGTTCGCAGCAGGTGATGACCTGGCATTTCATGTGGATAGAGAGTCAATGGGGGGGGCCGAGGTTACCCAGCACTACTATACTTGAGAGAGACCAACAGATTCCTGGGGTGTGAGGGTAAGCTTACAAACAGAACCCCACTATGGGACAGTAAATTGCTACAAAAGGTCATGAAACTCCAAGTGCGTCCTCAGTTAGTAACGTTCGTAGGCCTCAATTAAACAAAATACCTGCAATGTTCAAAAATACTGTGCCGCGAGTGAAGAAAGACCTGCCTTCTACCAGTAATCCAAAGTTGGAGAATTATTTAACCACCAATGATGTCCTACCTCTTTCAGGTGTTCTATGATACTCAGAATAAACTGCATTAGACCATTGTAACAAGGGAGGAATTGCAAACAACACAGTCTTTTAGATACCCTGTTAGCCCTGTGATTACTGTAACAATGACTATCCCATGTTTTAGTTAGTGGAGATAATATCTATAGTCCCTGAGGAAACATAACCCCCTTTTGAGAATTTGATCACAAGAGACCCTAACAGTAACCTGCAGAGGTCTCCCCCTAGTGCTGATTTTATATCCTTGCACCAAAAGATGGATGACATTAAAAGTCTGTTGCACTCACCTCTTGGGAAAATCACTGGGAGGCAGGGTCCAACTTGTGGGTACATGTGCTGTTGTTTGGTGGGACCAGTGCCTTTTCTTAGTGCGGTAGGAGTAACACCTCTTAGACCCATAGAAAACCCATGCATCGCTCTCCTGCAATGCCTACAGGTATTTCTACTTCTAATAAGGCCATCAATTCATATACTTTGGCTACTAGAAGTATCTTAGAGAGTGAGAATCAACAGTTTAAAACTAGAGTCCCAATCACAGCGTCACAAAGCCAGCCCTTCAAAAGAATTTATTTTTGGATCTTAGTACACTATTTCCTCATCAGGGGTCTGTACTTTGAATCACATGCGCAAATCAACCATTGGGTCTCATTGGGTCTCACAAGGCTTTGTGAAATGAACTAGAATTTCAACCTCACATGTACTTTGTTGGACCTTCAGATCCCAATCTACAACTACAAGTAGCAGGAAGCTCCAGAAGACATTTCTAGATGTTTAAGGTGTCCAAACTACCTCTGGGGTCATTTGAAAAAAAGGATTCCTTTATCAATAAGGTTGTACACTGCCTGAGATCAAAGCAGAACTGCTTTTCAATCATAAGAGCTGACATTTAAAATGCAAGAAGACATAGGCCCTCATTTAGAACATGGCGGGATATCCCGCCGCAACCATGCTGACGGTCCACAGAAGATTGCCAGTGGGAGTGGCAGGCATCCCGCCATATTCCGACACATGGAGCCTTACCGCCATTGATGGCGGTGAGGTCCACCACGCACCGTGCTGGCCGTCGGTGGTGGGGGTGGATGCTGCTCCGCCCTCGCCGCCACGTCAGTCCATACCCCGCCACAACTATAATGATGCAGTTATAGCCGTAGCGGTGTATGGAGATGCGGTGATGCTGGCGGTGCAGCATCCAAGGAGCCTGTTTCCTCCCGGAGCAGCGCCACGGAACAGGTAAGTGCTGTCCGAGAGGGAAGGAGGGGTAACGGGGGGGGGGGTGTTTGAGTGTGTGAGTGCATGCATGGGGGTGTGTGTGAGTGTTTGCGAAGGGGGGATGTGTGTCTGAGTCTATGAATGCGTGTGTGCATGTAGGTGTTTGGGTACATGAGGATGTGGGGGTTTGGGGAGACCTGTATGTGGGGGGGGCATGGTGAGGGTGGAGCTGGGAGGCCTATATGGAGATTTGAGGGAGAAGGGTCAGTTTTTGGGGTTCAGGGGAGGGGGGTAGGGGTGGTTCTAGGGACGGTGGGTGGGGGTAGTGGCAAGGGGGGGCCTGGCATGTCACATACAGGTGACAAGAATGAGAATTCCTGTCACTCGTATGCTCTCTGCTAGGGATTACCTAGCGGGGTATCCCGCTAGGTAATCCCTGGTGGAAATTTGATCATAATCCCACCTCTGGTCCGACCTCCACCGCCGGGTCGTATGTGCCTACCGTCGGCCCAGTGGTCAATTCTGGCCTGGCTGTGGGTTGTAAAACAGCCAGTTCACTACTGTGTTCAGAATATGGTGGTCTGGACAGTCCTGCTGTTGGCGGTAATGACAGCTACGGCTGGCGTGGCGGTCATTACCGCCATGTTCATAATGACCACCATAGCCTGTAAGGGACAGACTATGATTTTATTTCACTGTTTTTGAAGGATAAGTTGCTAGTCAACAATCTTATTGCTCTTGAATTGTGTACCTGTAACCTTAGGATCCCATTACATACCTGACATAAGATTGAAATTATTACCCCCACATTTTGCATCTTCTGTCATGTTCTGCTCCCATACTAGCTGAGAAATCAGGGAACCCCAATATGAGCTCAATCCTAAATGAAATTGACTGACTACCCACCGTAATTAGTTCAATATATATTGAAGGGATCTCGGTGACTGGGAACTCGGTTTTGGTTGAGCCCCTGAATATGGGAAATGGGGAGGGCAATCAGGTACAAACTCTGCGGCCCTCTAGAAACTGCTCAGCCAATTAAACAACACATAGGGTTCTGTAAGCTCCCCCTTCCCTACACGTGCTTAGTGAGGAGTATAATTGTCCTAAATTATCTATCATCTCCTGGATCCTGGCAGGTGTAAGGAATACATTAATTGATCCTGAATGGGCCTCCTGTAATAATTGCCACAATATTTGTGTGTTCTAGGAGACTTAGGCTACTGATCGTGTATATATAGAAGGTTTCTTAAAGTATAGATTTGAGACCCAGACTACATTGTTCCCACTCATTAGTAAAACAATTCTCCTGACATATTGGGAGTCCAGCTTACCTTTCCCATTGGGGTTTTAGTTGGGGGTGATCAGTGTGTATGCTAGGTCAGTTACACCTGGCACAGAGCCTCCAATTCTTGGCAAGTTGGATGGGCTTGTAAAATGCATCCAGGATACTGGTAGCGGGTGATTTCAATTGCTCCTTCAAACATTCAATAGATAGTGATCTTATTGATTCTGATGATGGGGAGACCACAGCACTTTCATTCTTGTGCTGCTCTCCAGTTGACTGCACTAGTGTAGGGTGAGAGTTGAGAGCATGTAATGGCCACACCAACTTGTATCAGGACAAGACTCTAATCTTTAAATGTGGACAATAAAGTAATATTATTGACTCTATTTCTAGACGTTAGGTTGTGGCCATTATGGAGAGACATGAGGGTAGATATCTGCCATGGCAGTGTTCACAGTTCTTTACTTCTTACTTTAATTGGCAAGGGGTTTCAAAGGTTGGACAATAAGGGGCATATTTATACTCTGTTTGCGCCGGATTTGCGTCGTTTTTTTTTACCAAATCCGACGCAAAGCTAACTCCATATTTATACTTTGGCGTTAGACCCGTCTAGCGCCAAAGATCTTGGAGTTTGTGTCATTTTTTAGTGTGGACACCTACCTTGCGTTAATGATATGCAAGCTAGGCGTTCCCTTCTAAAAAATGACTCTAAGGCATGTGCGCCTTATTTAAACTCCCGTGCAAAAATGACGCACGGGAGTGGGCGGGCCTTAAAAAATGACGTCCAGCTGCTTTTGTGTCATTTTTTAATGCCTGGTCTGGGCAGGCGTTAAGGGACCTGTGGGCTCAGAAGGAGCCCAGAGGTGCCCTCCCATGCCCCCAGGGACACCCCCTGCCACCCTTGCCCACCCCAGGAGGACGCCCAAGGATGGAGGGACCCATCCCAGGGAACTTAAGGTAAGTTCAGGTAAGTATTTTTTTCTTTATTTTTTTGTGGCATAGGGGGGCCTGATTTGTGCCCCCCTACATGAAACTATGCCAAATGACCATGCCTAGGGGACAGAAGTCCCCTGGGCATGGCCATTGGGCAAGGGGGCATGACTCCTGTCTGTGCTAAGACAGGAGTCATTTCAATGGGGGTTGGGCGTCAAAAAAAATGGCGCAAATCGGGTTGAGGCCAAAATTTTGCCTCAGACCTGACTTGCCCCATTTTTTGATGCCCAAGCTCCATTTTCCCCTACGCCGGCGCTGCCTGGTGTGAGTCATTTTTTTGACGCACACCAGTCAGCTGCGCCGGCTAACGTAATTCAATAAATAAGGCGCCCGCATGGCGCTTTGGAATGGCGTTAACATTTTTGACGCACAACTGCGTTGGCGCAGTTGTGCGTCAAAAAGTATAAATATGGCCCTAAATGTAGCACTGTGGTACCTGAGCCCATATAAGCTAACAAACACCAACAAGTTCCTTGGCCAAGATTAAGGTATAATGCATAATTGTACAAAGGAATCTGGGACTTGTTTGTGGCGGCCTTGTCCAAATATGAAAATGATGACACCAAGGACATCATGATTCTCACTATCCACTGGTCACTCCTCATTAAATTACAAGATATGGTACAATGCCGATTGCTCTGTGGCCAAATTGCTTCTGAAAACTGCTGTTAGGAATTGTTCACAGGAGGCCATAAGGGAATCTAAAGTGAAGTATAAAAATACCCTTGCCCAGGCCAAGGGGGATTGGGAGGATACAATCTGGCAGGATCTTCTGAAGGCAATAAAGTTGAATGACAAAAGGTATTTCTGGACAATTCTTTCCCACAGTAATTGTTATAATGCAAGATCTTATCACCATCATGTTCACCCAGAGAGCTGGGTTAGACATTTTACCAACTTATATGCTCACCCAGTGTTAGTCATAGTGCCGACACACACTCTACTTTTATTGAGTTTACCAAATCCCATGGGTAATGACGAGATGGTAGGCATGGGATATGTGAAGGATCCAGTGCATTCTCTCTTGAAGAAACAAGTAAAGCCATAGCTCTGCTAAAACAAGCTAAAATACCTGGCCGTGACAAAATCCCCAGAGATTTGTATAAATCTGGGTTGTTAATTTGGGCCAGTTATATTAACCTGATTTCTAATGCTGTAGTTGCTGGCGGCACTATACCTGACACCTGGAAAGGGGTCAAAATTACACCAGTCTACAAAAAGGGTAACTCGAGTATCCCCTCGAACTATAGGCCAATCAGCCTTATCAATAATCTGCAAAATGTTTTTGCTAGGCAGGTCCTGACAGGTTGCTGTCATGGATCGAATCTAACTGTGCAGTGTCCTCCCTTTAAGTTGGCTTTAGGCTCAAAATTAGTACATCTGATCAAATAATTTGTTTGGCCCTTCTTTATTGGAAGTATGTTCCTTGCTGAACAGAAACTGTATGAATTTCAACTGTAGGATGATTCATAAGGATTAACAATCACAGGCAAGTAGATTGAAAGAAAACACAGAGTTGGTGGTTTATTTATATCAGAGCTTATCAAAGACTGAGGCCAGACTGCCACCATGACAAAAATAACTTATTTTACTATAAAACTAGCAGTAGTACCTTCTGAACAATGGGGAACTAGTAACTAATTCATGTAATAAAATAAGTAAAACTAAATTTGTAAAATCCTTGATTCAAGAGCAGTGGATTCAGATCAGGAGAAGGTTCAGCATCTAAGTAACATTCAGCCTGAAGTATGATGTTTGCATCCCTTTTTGTTTAATCATTGGTGGGTAAGTGGGGCTGCTGTGGGCTATTGTTCAGGTAAGAAAGATCCTGCAGTGAGTTGGTGTCACTTCCACCACATCAGGCCTTCCAATTGTGCGATCCATTTATTGATTAAATTCATGTGTTATACCTCAATATATCACACAGCCTAGGGGAAGAGGGTTAGAGGTTTGATGAATGGATGGAAATGGGTAGTTGAGGAAAGGTGTTACAAAGATGAACATTACACAACTGCAATATTCATAAGGTCAGCACATCATTATCTTCAAATCTGTTATGGAAGTGAAGGAATGACAGTTCAATTAAAGGCATTCTAAACAGTCCTTTAGCTCCAGAGATCCAGGTTATTATGGGGCATATTTATACTCCGTCTGCGCCGAATGTGCGTCAAAAAGTTTGACGCACATTCAGAGCAAACGTTGTCCCGTATTTAAACTATGACGCCGAGCCTGCGGATGACAAAATTCTGCCGTGTGCGTCATTTTTTGGATGCGGCAACCCGCCTTGCGTTAATGATATGCAAGGTAGGCGTTCCTGTTCAAAAAATGACTGAAACGGGCGTGCGGCATATTTATGCTTTCGGGCAAAAATGACGCACGGCCGGGAGGCGGAGCCAGAAAATGACGCACAACCCAATTTGCATAAAAAATTAACGCCTGGTTCAGGGCAGGCGTTAAAATGGGGCAAACACACCTGTATTTAATCAGGACACACAGTAGCAACAGCAGAGCAGCAGAGCAGCAAAAGGGAGACATGGAGGTGATTCTAATCCAGCGTGCACGCAGACGCAGAGCCCAGCAACAACAACAGCAGCTAAAACAACACCAGCAGGGACCCCAAAGGCAGTGCAGAAGGCAGGAGAGAATATTCCGCCCCAGAACAACCCTTCATGGCCTCAGGGAACACAACATCATCCAGAGGTACAGGTTGAACTGGCAGGCCATTCAGCAGCTGCTGCGAAACATTGAACCGCAGTTGGCACCCACTTTGCTGACACCCCGCACCATCCCAACAGAAACCAAGCTGCTTGCCGTACTTCACATGCTGGCAAGTGGCTCATTTCAAACAACTGGTGCCCTGGTTGCCGGAATTTCACAACCATCATTCTCTGCCTTTTTGCCCAAAGTACAGGATGCCATCATTGGACTTACACCCCGCCACATCTGCTTCCCTAACACACTGCTGAAGCAGCAGGAAACAAAATAGGGGTTCTACCTCATCAGTGGCTTCCCACATGTCCTTGGTGCAATGGACTGCACACATGTACGCCTTGTCCCACCTGCTGCAACTGAACACCTCTACCGGAACAGGAAGCACACACATTCAATCAATGTGCAGGCCATAGTCGATCACCAGGGATTGATCACCAACATTGTGGCTAAATATCCTGGGAGTGTCCATGACTCCTTCATCTTCCGTCACTGCACAATCATTGAACACTTCCAGGATGGACGGTATGGCAATGGACTACTTGTTGGTAAGTACAGAAACCTACTAATATACACACTGCACAGCAACCCTCTAGGACACACAACACATACACCACAACAGCAACATGTGAACAGGAACACACTGATGTCATGACATCGATAGCCATGTTTCTTAGGTCTGCAGTGAACCCGTCACACATCTGAAATTAGTGTACAGTCTAATGTTAAGAGGTCAATGATCACAACGTGTGGAGTAGGTTGCCTAAATGTCACCTTGCAAAATGTAAGTGTCCCAATGATGTTTACATTAATCCATTGCATAAGTCTAAAGGTATGGGATGTCCAGGGTACATTGATATGAAAGTGTTAACAACACTGTAAATTTTAACCTGTGTATGGAACTATCATCTCACCCCCAGTGAAGACACAGGGACACCTGTGTCACAAGTCACAATGCTAGGGAGGGCACACTATACTGCAAATCCCAAAACATACTGCTGACAAACGGTCAGCAGACAAACACTCGTTCAGCCAAGGAAACAACACAATGCAGATGGTACATCCCTCAAGCCTAGGATGCGACATAACACAAAAGAGTCACAGACAACACAAGACAACTACTGCCATGAAAGGTCATTTCAATAGGGCCAGCTACATCAACATGATCCCATTCATTTTCTCTTGCAGCTGATCAGGGGTATGGCATCCAGCCATGGATAATGACACCTATTGGCAACCCGAGTACTGCAGCAGAGTGTGCCTACAACAACGCACATAGGTGGACACGCACCATAGTCGAGAAGACCTTCGGCATCCTCAAGTCAAGGTTCCGGTGCCTCGACATCATTAGTGGTAGCCTCCTATATTCCCCGGAGATGGTCTGTAAGATCATCCTAACATGTGCAATATTGCACAACATTTGCATCAAAAGGAACATTCCCCTCCTGAAACCAGAGCCGCACATGCCTGAAGAAGAGGAAGAGGAGGAAGTTGGCATGCAACATGAGGGGGAACTACAGAACACGGGCGCTGGTATACGCAGGCGGCAACATATCGTCAACAATTTCTTTTAAATATAATCACCATCACCACTTTAATTAACTAATTTAAATAAACACCTATAATAATCACCATATCATGGTCT
The DNA here is from genome assembly GCF_031143425.1 of Pleurodeles waltl. Classification (NCBI taxonomy): domain Eukaryota; kingdom Metazoa; phylum Chordata; class Amphibia; order Caudata; family Salamandridae; genus Pleurodeles; species Pleurodeles waltl. Next base: position 454,596,329 of record NC_090443.1, read on the forward strand.
GGCTAATCATTTTTGCACACCTTCATCCCTACTTATCAGAATAAGAGTGTTACCTCATGGAGCATTGCTGATATACTGATTAGGACACTGGAAATCCCAGAGCTAATGTGATGCCTAACATACAATGGTCACATACACACACACTGTAAATGACATATATCATGTACATTTCTCCTTTGAAGGCCAATAGCAGAGGACCACACCTATTTCACACATACATGTTGAAATCAAGGTCCAACGCAGCATATGGCACACAACTAAGACACCATCACTCAATAAGGGGAAAACAAGCCTCATACATGAGGCAGTCCATGTGCTTTTGCATCAGTAACAGGAATGTCTGACCAGACCCTTGACAGCAGTATGTCCAACTGCATCCAACATTTGCAAGGACTATCTGTGACTAGAGTTCCATAGAAGCAGAACATAGACAGCACAAGTGCCACTCATATGAGCAGCATTGCAGACATGACATTCCATGTACATGTCAGCCCATTTCCTAACTCCTGACACACCCATGCACCTGATCACAACCCACCTGTCTGAAGAGGTCCCTGGAATACTAAGATGTGTAACCTGATATTACCTCCTCTACACACACAGACTAACAATAGCAATCCAGTGTGCTACACCCTTTCCTATGGTATGCCATTGTCATAGAACATCTGACTGCATGGACGTCAGGTCAATTTATACACTGTCTTCTAGTTTCTAAGCCCTGTTAGCACCTGTAGATTGCTTCCTGTGTGAAAAAGTATGTTGGCCCTTAGAATGCAAATCTCACCTACAGGACTTGTGAGAAACAGATGCAGCCCACACCTGTGATCACCTCCATGCACATCACCCATTTCAACAAGCACTGCCCCTGCTGATGCCTGGAACAGCTCAGGAGTTGCCTTTATGTCAAATACACTGTTAAGCATTGATACTAAATAAGTCATGTAACACAGCCCTGGGGCTCATTTGTCACCTTCAAAAACACAGGACATACACAGTTTGACATGTCAACTGTCTAGTTCGTCCTCCAAACAGTCTGAGTCAGACCACTGATTGTGTAACTTGTCAAATTGCTGGATCCTGAATCACCCTGCATTCTGTCAGCCTGACTGGCATCTGTCTGTGCGTCACACTAAAGTATCCCTGTGTCTACATATGTACCACACTTGCGTTAGCAAACCTCTCATTCATCAGGGGGTATTGGGCATGGGCTTCTTCAATGCATACACAAATAGATTGTATAGCATCATCTGCCTTTTAACTGTACCATTTGAGTTAAATCCTCTGGGAAAAGCAAAATTCATGGCCCATCCCTTGTCTGGGTCTCATTTATGCATGAATGACAAAGTGTGACAGTGTCCCAGGGCCGTATGCAGGGATTGGATACGGGGCCTTCAGCAGAACCAGCAACCTCTGATAATGTCCATGAAAAATCCACACATGTCAGGACCCTGACAGATCACAAACATAATCACAGTGCTCACAACATATTGATGGGCCATGTGTGGTTAATAGCTGTGAGAATAATCAGCACAGAGGCTATGATGTTCCCAGATGCAGTGGGAATTGCAGAGGCTAACCTGTGTACAAATGTTGTAATGACACCTGCCGGAACATGACATCTGAGACATTATCTCACTCAGCACACCAAGGTTGCCCTGTTGACTGTCTCATTACATGTCTTTAGTGACAGGGTGGAACCATCCCCATGTAGGTTCACATGTCCTCATCCACTTTACTCACATGGATCAACCAAGGATACTCAGTAGATACAGGAATAGCTGCCACTGACTCATGATGAGTCCTGGACCGAACTGTGACAAATTACACCCCAAACAATATACAGGTTCATCATTGGACCACACACATGAACAAGACACCTATGTGCAATTGATCACTGGAAATATGTGGGGGAAATATGTGGACACGTGCTGCCTCGTATGCTGGTCCACCACAGCCACTTGAGAGTTGTGGCTCACTTCTATGACCTCAACTGTGGTGTCATCATACATTTGAGATTAACCCTTGTCTGTCTGTGCAAACAACATGGTACCCACTTCCTCAATGCATGTGTATGACTCACTGTGGGATTCACCAACTAGTGCCTAGGAAGCTGTTACCAAAACTCTAGGACATAGGATGTTGAAAATGTGGACCATTGACATGAACAAGCGTCTGCCATCTCTCTGGTGCATACTTTGTCACATATGATGTCTACGTTACCCTAAATCTTGGAAGTCCACATTACGGATGTTGCTACATGTATGACTAACACATTCCCTCTCTCAGTTCCACAATGACTTGCATCTAAGGATTGGACACATGGACGTCACATTCATACAAGCATATGTGCAATAATGCTTCATGTGATACACTCACTTGGTCAACAAATACATTAGTTGCCAAAGCACACACTTTGAGCCAAAGGCATTTAGGTATTGTACATATGTGCGTCACATTGCTATCCTCTCCTTATGCCCAATTTGTGCAACACACATATGTAGGCCACACTTATGACCATCTATTGCGTCAGCCAACCGTAAAAATACTGTGATGGGAGTAGTGGATCATGGTCCACTGCAATATGATGTCACACATATGAACATAAACCATCAACACCATAGTGGGTGCAATCAGCCTATCTCTGATGTGTCCCGAATGTAACATAACATAAAAACAGAAAAAATGCCCAAAAACCAGTTCATGCACTGAAATTTTGACGTTCCTAGCGCTATGCGTAATTGTTTGCCCACCAATACTGTATTTGCGTCATTTCTTTTGACGCACAGGAGTGAACATTAGGCCGCATCCAGATATTTGTACAGGCCATGTACTATTATTTGGATACGGGCTAATTTTCACTCCTGTGCGTCAAAACAAATGACGCAAATACAGTAATGGTGGACAAAAAATGACGCATAATCGAAAAAAGGACGGACATTTCATAGAGGAAGTGATGTAATAGGATATCCTGTTTACAGATCAAGTACAGTGGATGTACTTTCACTTTCACTTTGCAGTCTATGTTTATTTTAGACTGTGTGGCTGTGTAGAGAGTGATGTCCTACGATTTTGTGCTTTTTTCATCCTGTGTGCTGTCTGTATTGTCAATTTGTGAAATAAATATTGGTGGTGTATACTGTCCTACTGTGTTTTGTGTCCATTTGTCCATTTACCTAGTGTTTTTGTTGTTTGTGGGAGTCTGTTGTGGGTAGTGGTAGTTTGGGTATAGTTGGGTTCTTTTAGTGGTTAAGTTTACTTTTCTTCTGTATTTGTACCCCTACTTTCCCCTTTTTCCCCTTTCTATTTCTTTACCCCTATTCCCTTTCACATTTCTAATATGTCTGGTAGGCCACATCTTGGCAGGATGGGTGAAGAGGAGTTGGGGAGCTTCATCTGGCTTGTGTGCCATTTCTTGTCACTGATGATCGAGGCAGGGTGATACAGGGGTATCAAACAGAGGCGCGCAGAATCCGGTGGGGAAAGGTGCTGCATCACCTGCAGCGTGTGTATGCCAGCCAGAGGAGTGACCACCAGCTGAAGCACCAGTGGGCTGACTTCATCACCAGGGAGCAGGATCTCTTGGACCACCTGAGAATCGTGATTGGTGGCCCTGTTGGTGGGTACTAATCATGTAAATGTGCACAATTAAATGCTCTGTAGTGACATCAGATGATTTGTACTATGTCTGCCAGCTAACTTGCTGACTGTGTGTAATGCTGGGGAAACATACAGGGATAATTGATGCACTATGGTAAGGATCACAATTGCTAGCTGTCAAGTAGCACGTGGTCAGCAAACGTACAGGATACTTTTCCATGAAGTAAATTGGTGCGGCCTTTGTGTCAGACAACCAAACAAAATAGGAGCCAATCATGTCTATATAGGACACTTTTGCCAGAGAAGTAAAGATGTACCAACATATTGGCTAACTTTGTTGATGCTATAGCTAGACTGACTTTAGAAACACTACATGATGCAGAAAATGAGTGCTGGCTTCACGTCAACTGATAATAGCAAAGTGGCTCAGGCATATGTCTCATGTGAGTCTGGTGAGTGTGGAAGGAAAGCGTTCACGGAAGTACTATGAATGTGTGGGATTATTCTGTTCCTTGATCTTTTTGGATACATGTCAGTTCTGGATTTGAAAACATTGTGAAAAGGTGTAAGGTGCCCTCAGCTAACATCTTAGAATGTTTGTAGGAGTTAGTTGTGCCAACTTCCAAATATGGATGGCAGTCCAAAGGTATGCACATGGGTTCACATCTCCATGGTTGGTGCAAATCACAATAGCTGGGCCACATCAATTGAATCAAATGTAACAACAGGATGGCTTACAAAAGTCCCTGCCCCTCCCTCTGTACATTGTACCTGTGTGTAATAAATGTGTCATGGCCACAAGGCATGTTTGACTGGTAATGCAGTCCTCAAGTAACCAGGCTTTGGATGTCTCTCTAGAATGCACATGATGAGACGATTACACCTCATATTTTTTTCTGGTCACCAATTACGGGGCATGTTTGCCATCATATGATAGTTAGGGCCAAAGTATGTGTGCAGATATGTGTGTAACTGTCACAGGGGACCCATGCTATGTACAAGTTGGCCGTGATATATCAGATGCAGTAGCATCATGTCTGAATGGCTGCCATTTCCTTATTCAGCCTACACATTGTATATGTTAATGAAATTGTTGCTCTGTGCATAGATTTTGAGCACATTTCTTCCTTCCATGCCTTACAGGTGGACCAGCACCCTACACTGTGGGAGAGGTGGCGACATTTGAGGACCTCGACCACTCCAGTAAGTGTTCATATGTCTGTTATGTGTTGTGTTTGCTGTTTATGGACTCGTGTGTGTTGAACGCATAGCAAGGTGTGATGCGTTGGGCAATCATTTCTCTTGTTCCATGAGTGGGATTTCAGTTTCTCAAATGTTTTGAGTTGGCCAATGCGTATCCAATGGTATTATCTAGGGATTGTAGGCCATCCCTGTAGGCCCCACTGTGAGTACTGGAGTTAGTCATGTGGATGACACTTTTATCAACAAGAGTCGCACTGGAAGTCAGACCCACATTCTCCAAGATTGGTACAGCAAATTGCTTTCCAATAGACTTCTGCTTCCCTATTTACCAAGGTACTTATGAAACTGTAGGTAGAACCTCCTAGCAGCATGTACTTCCACATGTAGTGCTACAAGTGTGTGGAACTTGAGTGCAATGGCCTAGGTGTGCATGCTAATCATGATCATGGGTGTTCTTGCAACTCTGTGTCTGATGTAAGTCAGGCCTTACTGGAAGTATATGTTGTGTACCAAGTTCTGCATTTCCTGACATGTGTGGCCCTATGATTAGTCTAGGGTTTGCTGACTCCTCATTGTTGATAGACCTTACCTGTGGTGTGTGTGTAGAGCCAACCACATCTGGAGTTTTATATACACTCCTCAGTGTACATGTTGTTGGAAATTGATAGCTGTTTATCCACCCCCCCACCCTCAAACACAGGCATGGGTTCTATTACTGATGCTACCAGTATGTTACACATACATGTGAATAAGTGACTGTTTGGTTGGAACCTAGTATACACACTCAGGTATGGCACTTGGTACTATACTGGCAAGTTCAGTTACAACTTGCAGACCATGTGGCTTTAGTTTAGCATTCCGTACACTGACATTTGTAGCCCAGGTCTTGGCGGAGGATATGCAGCATGATTGTTAGCTGATAACTGGCAGAACTCAGATGGCAAGTCAAAGCCAGTTGTTACCCATCTTGTGGGTTATGGATGTGCTATGTGTGATGTGACCTTTGTAGGCTGGCCTGCCATGTACTTCCTCAGGGACAATCAATGATCTGTATTGTGATATGAGCTGTTAAAAGTACATTAGATGTACTGTCTGATTAACTTCTTGTGCCATTTCACACAATGCAGTTACAAATGTAGAATATTTGCATTTGTCTTCACAGCTGCAAACATGACTCCAGACCAGGTCCGTGAATTCCAGCGCCGGACCATGAGATACCAGCACATCCTGCTGGTGGAGTTGGGGTTCAGGAGGATGGCCCATCGATATGTCCATGAGCGGACCTCCGGGGCATGGAGAGCCTTCCCACAGGGTGGCCCTACTTTGCCCCCCACAGCCACCACCAGCACAACCACCACTTCAAGCCAGGTGGCCCCACCCACAGCTGGGACTGTTGTGCCCACATCTGCTGGATTTCCAGGCCCCAGCATTGCTACAGGTGCAGGACAGCCCACTGGCCCTGGCTCCACACACACACAGACCTCCTCCACCGGTACCCAGACTGCCACAGCTCCATCTGTTGACCCTGCAGCCTTCCACAACATGGAACAGAAGATGGACCGTGTGCTGCGCAAGTTAAGCCACCTGAGCCGGGATTTGCGCCACATTTACCGGCGTGTTAAGTCAATCAAGAGGACCCTCCGCAGGGCCAACCTCTAGACTGTTTTTGAAATGGACATGATTCCCACCCCTCCCTCCTTTTTCCTTGTTCTTATAGTTAGTGGGCTTAGGAGGCTTAGTGTTAGGTTAGTATAGGCTGTTAGTTTAGTTAGCGTTAGTGGGTGGGGGGTCCTGATTCTTTCTATTTTTACTTATTAAGTGTGTGGGTGGTGGGCTATGTTGGAGTTCTTGTTTATATAAAAAAAATACAAAACAATATATATTTGTTTAGGATAGGATAGTATGTGTTTAGGTTAGTATGTGTTGTCCTCCATGTGTCCCGTCTCATAGCAGGGGGTGGGGGGTGGATGTTTAGAATGTTTCGTTACATGTGATAAGTAAGTGTAGCTTAGGTTAGTTAGGGACAGTTGTGGGTAATGAGTAGTCAGGGTAGATTAGGGTAGGTAAGATTTTTCCCTCAGTTTCCTCTTCTGTGATTAGCATTTAATAAATATTTGGTTAACCCTTAACAGTATGTGTTAAATGGTACTTGATCCTGGGTTTGGAATCAGTGTACATGAACTTTGTACTATTACATTTGTATCCTATGCTACAAACAAATCCCAACTGTGCTGTACGATTGGCAGCTACCTCAGAGCTACCTTGCAAAGTTTCCACCCTTTGTTGCAACCACCAATCACAGTTAATATGGATGACAATGTGTTTCTGTTTATAAGTGTGTTTTCTACGTCACAAACTGTGCTTTCAGACTTGGTATTGGGGGAACAGTTTTAGGTCTGACTGCAGTGTGATGATCAAGGACACCCTTATAAGATGAGTTCTCATAGGCACTCTTGTATTCTTGTCTTCATGACTCTGATACGTCATTTGTGACACAGTTCACCATGATTACCTATTTGTATGTAAACTCAGACACCTTCATTTATGCTGTTTTTGTAGTGTTTGCTTAGATTAGTGTGCACTGTTATATGTGTTAGTATTGCATGGTGACAACATTTTGCGGCCACTATTTGATGACTTAGATATCCCTTAAGGAAGCATTCTTCTGTTCAACACAGCATGATGGTGTATGGTTTCTCAATTCATCAGATATTACCCTCAGGAAGGGCAGAGTATGATGCAATCATGGGCACTGCTGATTTATCTGACTACATAATATCAGGACAGTTGTATTGACAAGCTACCTAATTTGACAGTAGGCACATTTCAGTTATCTACTGCACAGTTGATATGTCACATTACCCAGAGACAGATTTGTTGTGTAAGTGCTATTTATTGAAAAGTGCTGTAGTGTTATCTGTACATTGTCCATGATTGTGAGTCCATTATAGTGACATCTTACATTGTGATCCTACACAAGGGGTTACGGAAATGCTTTTGACATGCTGGGGTTGATGTTTCAGACAGTGCAGAGGGACAGGATTTGCCAATGAGTAGGAGAGAGACAATCACTGGGCTGGCTGACAAGATATACAGTGGTAAGCAGAACAGTCATTAAGTAGAGTTGTTGCAAGACTGGCAAGTTACAAAGCGCAGGACCTTGGTAATAGTTGGCCATGTGGGAGGGACTAGTGCTTCCGGGTACTTTTCCTTGTGAATGTGATCTGTTCCATGTCTTCTTCTTCTGATGTGTGTGTTGCCTCCTCTGTCCTTGTTGGTGGTGGTTGTGAAGGGGCAACACACACCTCAGTGTTAGAAGACGTGGAGTTAGACATCCCTGTCGCTGCTCCCTGTGAAGGTCTTCAGGGCAGTACTGCAGCAAGGAGGATCTGCTGGTTCTTGAGAATAGCAGCCACATCATGATGGTAGGCAGCCAGGTCAGCCCTGAGTAGTTCAATGTTGCATTCGTGCACGCGTTGACAGGATTGCTGTTGTAGGTGTTGGGTCAACTCTATTACAGCTGTGCTGATTTCTTTCTAGGTTTTTTGCAGTTCCTTCAAGATAGATGTTAGGGCTTGCATAGCTTCTGCCTGATCTGCAGATGACATCATGCACGAACGCACCCCATCTAGGCTGGCTGTCATAGTTTGCATCCCCACCCGCACCTCCCTGGCCAGCTTCCGCTGTACTCCAACTACAGTTTTCTCAAAGCTGGTGCCAGTGTCGCCTGAGCCCTCAGCTGTATTGGAGCTGGCAGGTCTGACAATTGGGGTGGTGGGTGGATCCTCTGCGATGGCTGCTTGTTCTGTGCTCCTCCTTGTGACTGAATGTGGGGTCTGGAGGGTTTCAAGGACCTTTTGGATAGTCTCCTGGGGAATGTTTATCGGCTCGTCATCCATGTCATCAGGGTAATCTGGGACAGGCATATCCACAGGAGATCCATCTTCCTCTGCAATGAAACAGGGTACAATTAGTGTGTCTGTGTTGTGGCATGGGTGATGTGACATGCCTGCCTTGTGATGATTTCACATTGTGATCTTATTTCGTGTTCATTGCTCCAGTCCTTCAGATGGGTATTCTCCCAGGCCTATGGCCCACCTGCATGTCACATGTATGTTATTGAGTTATTAGACTTGTTGGCATAATTGCCTCTAGGTGTTGGTTTTGGCCAAATAGAGAATTGCCATCTTCTTCTCCTACTCAACCCTTGTCTACATCCATTCTCATGGTGAGACCTTTCACTGGCTGTGGGTGTTCTGATGGCACTGGCAGCACACTTAACAATCTGGACCTGTCCCAATCTCTGAACTTTCACATCCACTTAAATGTATTTGACATGTGGCATATCCTATGCATAGCAAAGTTATGACACGATCTGGATGTTGGCATTGGTAATGTGTACAGCTGATGTTGGGGAATGTGTGGTACATTGGATTGCCCTGTTAATCGTATCAGTGTCCTATTTCCTCCTCTGACCGTGCAGGTGCATTTTAGTGACCAGTTACATGTGTCCCCCCCTCAATGCTGTTGTCTGAGCAGTATGACTTTTGGGATGTTACATTGTGACCTGGGCACAGGATGGACCCTGACATATGCAGCATGGGTGTGTCCTTAGTGCTGTGTAGCTCCTATTGTTGTTTACATTGGCTGATGTTTGTGACAGCTATGGGTATTAACATTTGACAGTACTGGGGCCTTTGTCTTGTTTCAGGGGATTGTTGAAGTTGTCATCCTCAACCCCCTAATTTAGGTATTTATGATCCATGGGGAGGTTACTGCCATTGGCTACTTGAGCTGCACACAGAGCGGAGGTGGTAGTGGCAATTGTTGTCGCAGTTACATTCCAGTTGTCAGTATGGCTAGAGGTTGTTAAGAGGGCCCTAGTTAATGTAGGGGGTAGGGTGGCTGACGTGTGCCGGGATGTCAGTTTGACATTGTGCCCTTCCCTCATGGCGTGGATTTCCCTTTGCTCCATCGTTGGCATGACAGCATGCCCCCATGGGACTGTTGTTGGTGTAGTGTAATGGTGTGCCCCACGTTCTGTTTGTGCAGGCCATGCTCCCATGTCGTGCCCCTTTATCCATGCCACTCCATGTATATGATGACTTCCATGCATTTTGTGGTCGGTATCCCCCCCACCGCTCACAAATGACATTATTGCATTTTAATTCCCCATGCGACTTACCCTGCATGTGCATTGTCTCCTGGTAGTCTGCGCTGACCTGTCCTCGAATCCCTGTGATGATCTCCTCAGGGATGATGGCTGCGATCATCTCCTCCATGTGGTCCAGGGCCTCCTGGTGTGCTGGACTCCCCCCTCCAGTCTGGAGTGCTGCCTTCCTGTTCCTGGCCATCTTTTCCTTGGTCCTGCGCTTGCAGTCATGCCAGTGTTTCTTGCACTCGATGACTGTTCTGTGTACTTCTGCCACACTGTTAATCTTGTCAACAATTTGTTGCCATATAGCCTCTCTCCTACTGATTGGCAACTTTGAGGTGACAAACAGTTGGTGCTGGTGTTCCGTCACCTCTTTAACCAGAATTTCCTGCTCCTCTGCACTGAAGCAACACTTTCTTTTCTTCTTATAAGTGTCCTTGTTCTTGTGTGGGTTCTCCTGGCTGGTTCCTGTCTCTTGTCATCTTCCTGGGGTCTGTAGTGGCATCTGAGATCCATTTAGGCTCTCCTCTGGTGAAATGGCAGTGTTTGTGTTTTTTTTTTACGCTATTGCGTCAAACAACGGCGCATATCCGGTTTGCAGGGTCGTAATTCGACCCACAGTCATTTCCGCCACGTTAACATCGTTTTGCTTTACGACTTGACGCTGCGGTGTGCGTCAAAAATAATGACTCCCACCTGTGGTTTGCACCTCCGTGTGTCAAAGTATAAATTTGACGCCCGTACGGTGCACCAAAATGGCTTTAGCCGGTGGTAATATTTTTGGCGCAAAACTGTGCCGGCGCAGTTTTGCGTCAAAAAGTATAAATATGGCCCTATATATCTATATGTTCTGTCATCTACATTTGAAAAATCCAAATTATGGAAGCGTGAACCCTCACAGTTCTTAAAAATATGTTTGCTAAAAGAAAAATGATACACTATAAATGCCAAATTGGGTGGGGCATGTCTTTCTTGGGTGCCTGGCTGAACCGGTCAGGTAAAGTAATCGGGAGTGTTAGGGAGCTTGCAACTTTCGTGCAGGAGAAGGGAAGGCCTGTGGACTGTAAAGCAATAATAATATTTTAAAGTCAAGGAGAAGGATAGAAGGTAAGCTTCAACCTGTTCAATCTCATAACTGTCATAATATGTAGCCGAGTGCATCCATCATGTGATGATGAGATATCACTTGTCTGTCTCCAGCTGCAGCCCCCCGATGACAACCACATAATAGGGGACTTTGACATTTGAGCCAGCACACTACTAAGCATTTCCCAAATAAACATACGTCTCTCCAGACCACAGGGCTGAATAGGCCTCTTCGTCATCATCATGTTGGTTTCCTTTTGAAGTAGACAGCTTCTTTCTTCTGCCTGTTGAGGTAGTCCTGCCCTGAGTCCTGACTTTGAGTAATGAATCCATCTGACTCCTGACTAAAATGAAATTGAGAGATATAGTGGGGCACTGCTGTTGATGAACAAGAAGAGCAAAAGACTATGAGCATTTATTTTGTGTAGATTTGTATTTTTGAACTAAACTGACTGGTCTGGTCTCGAAGAACCAGACACAAGCACAGCAAGGAGTGGACCAGGCAAGAAAATCTAGCTAAGTGTTAAGGGTCTAATGGCCTTCAGGCAAAATCACCCATAATCCCCAAGAATTGCAAATGATCAAAATCAAGTTTACAAATTAGTTGAACACTCTCACTATCTGCTACCACATGAATCATCATTCACAATCAATAATATTTCCCTAATCTGTGCAATAGTTAGTAAACTGTTCCAGTCTAAGCACAGTGGTACACAATTATATTGTAGTTCCTCTTTTCCCATGGAAGCAACTCATTGGCAGACCTGTAAATTAATGATGTTTACTGAGGCACCTCTGCTAGGGAATGAAAAAAAGAAGGCTAGGCCTGGGTTGGAGGAAGGCATTGTCTCCAGTGTCCTTGAAGGTAATGGAGAGGCTTCTTCACTGCACACTGGTCCAACTCCAATACGGCCCTTCATGTGAAAAAATGTTTGGGCTGAATAAGTCAGACATAAAATATAATGTTCCTCTAGCTATATCCTTTTTTTCTGGAAAAGCCTTTCGAATGTGATAATCTGAAAGTTCCATGGTGATCTACTCAGTCAGGGAAGTAGAGTTCATCCTCAACTCAGGGGGTTCGCCCAGAAGTTGGTCTGCTAACGCGCTTGAGTCTGACCAGTCACCCTCTTCCTCCCACTGTGGTGTTTCAGGAACAGTGCAATTGTGTGGTCTGAAGTGTTGGTTCATTGTAATCATGGTCAATCCTTCCATGTTTTTAAGAGAGACACTGGTCCTTCTAACTGTGGCAACTGTGCCAGCTGCACTGAACACATGCACAGCAGACTAACTGGCTATTGGTCAAGCCAGCTACTTTATGGCCAACCTGCTGAGATTTGGCCATCATGCATCTTCCCATACCAAAAGACCCATGGGGTCTGGTCTACATAGACATCTTTTGGGTTATCCAAATAGTCTTGGACCATCCTCTGAATGGTCATTGGTGCTGCCAATTGCACGGCCTCTGGTCCCCTGACCTCTGAACTCACCTTAAGCCTTGCCGCTTGAAACCAAGCCGTTGAAGAGGTTGGGTCTGATTCTTCTTTTGCTGCTGTTCTTGTTGGTGCAGTTGCTAGAACTGCTGGTGTTGGCTACTGTGAAACAACAGCACTTCCCTCTGGGGAAGATAAAAGCTGCCCACCAGAACTTATGCCTGGGACTCTAAATTTCAGCCATTCCTCTTCCAAGTCTCTCGCATGCTCAACAACCCACATTTTGTATAGTGAAATATCCCATACTGAAAAAGGAATTAAAGTAGCCAGTATTTTTATGTGTTGTGGATCAAGTATTGTAGCCCAGATGTACTCTTCAGAGAACACCATCTCTCTTGGCAGTCTTGGATAACAGCCAATTAAAGGATTAAGCTCCCAACCAACACATGTGCTTCCCCATTGCGGTTCACACTGGCAAACATTTGTGGCACCATTTTTTTACTGGTCCTGTAGCAGATGCAACAACGGATAGCTTGACTCATGATACTGTCCTCCTTGCTGACTTTATGTGTGAAAACCTCAAAAGGAAGTAGCTATTGTGTCAGACATTTGGTTAGGGTCCATTTGTCCATCTCCCTGGTCATGATTTTCCTAGTTACATCCCCTCCTCTTTGAATGACGTAGTTGGTGATCGGTCTGTACTTCTCAAACAGATGTTCCAACATGTAGTAGGTATAGTTTCAGCATGTTGACTCCTCCTGTATGAGGGTTTCAACTAGAAGTCTATTAGCATGCTGAATAATCCTCAACTGCTTCTGGGCTTCAAAAGAATGGCTAAAATGAGTGCAGATTTTTCTGTAGTTGGTCAGTTTGTTGCTGACTATGTCTTCTTTTTTAAGAAAGTCCTGCGCAATCAAGTTGATGCAATGCACCAAACAGAGGACCCTGAAATATCAGCCATCTGCCATTGCCTTGACTATTTACTGCCCTTGTCCATGGCAACAAATCCAATTTTGAGACCTCTGAGACCTCTGGGTTGCAGCCACTCAAACACCTTGCTGTTAAAGTCTTCCAAGATCTTTGCAGCAGTATGGGATTTCTCCAGGATGAACTCGCTCAAAAGGTTCTTCAGCGCTGAGACTTGCAAATAGCTGTTGCCTAACCCCCATAAAAGAGATACAGTGTGCAGTGATGTACATGCAATCAGTTGCTTGACAGCTCGTCCACATGTCTGACGTCAGGTGGATAGTGTGAACAGCACTCTGCTGCAAAGTTTGTCCAACAAATTATAGCCCATTGTGATGGAGCACTGGAACAGCAACTCTGGCAAAAAAGGTCTAGCTGGGAACCTTCCATTTCAGGTAGATGGCAGCCACGAGTTCTAAAAATCCAACTCCTTTCACAAAAGAAAAACGGGAGGAGGTTCAACACTAACATTTTACCCAGTTTCATGTTGTACAAATATACCTTTGGGTTGTTGCGTTCTTAGTGCCCCACCTCCCTAATCATGCTCGTAACAGTATCTTGTATTTATTTCTTTTGTGGTGCCACTGATGCAGGGGGTTTTCCAGAGAGGACTAAGAGGTGGTAGACTCAATGAGCGTCTTGGAATAGACGTCAATGTATACTGTGGCGTCTCCATCTGAGTCTAGTGCCATTTTGAGGTTGCTAATGTGAGTGATGCTGTTGGTGCACTGCTGGGGACAAGGATACTTTGTGTGAAGCTGTCACCTTCTTCTTCCTCATCACCATCCACCATGATTGGAGCTGATTACCCGCTCTCATAGCCACCACCACCTGCAGCAATTTTTTAAGGTGCTCCTCCCACTAGTCTGCCTGATGTTTTTTCATATGGGTTGTTTGGCCTCCAGTACCATAGTGTGAACCAGGCTTCTCTTGATGAACAATCATGTGGCAAATGGAACATATTGCAATTTTATCCTCCTGCTTGCTAATCTCAAAGAAGTCACAAACCTGGGAGAAGAACGTTTTTAGTGTGCCACTGATGCCATTGCCAATGCCTAAAGAACTCGAGGTAGGTGATTGTGTTGACGATTGCCTCTCCACAGTGAACCCATTCGACTGAGGTAGTGGTGGTTGCAGGTCACAGCTGGGGCCTTACAAATATGGTAGCTGGTGATGGTGGCAGTGGAACCAGTGCCACATCCCTCTGAGCACGTTGAATTGGAGGGGTTATGTTGGTGCCCTCTGAGCCAGCTTCCATGACAATGACTGAATCACCCTCCTCCTCCTATAATTCTAAAACTTTCAGTAACTTTCCTTTTCCCTTGTTTCTTGTGGCAGGCCTCAGACTCAGCAGGGTCCAATCCATGTCCAGATCATTAGAGAGATGGTTTGGAGAAAGTGGGAGAGTACCATTTGTTTTTCTTGCTGGAGATTGGAAAGCCACTGGTTCAAGAAGAGGTGCATCTTGCTCAGCAGGAACTCCGACCTCCTGTTCTGCTCCTACTTCAAGAAGAACTATTGCTGGCTGCAGCTCCTGTGGCCCACTTTTTTCAGTTTCTTGTGACAGTTGGTACTAGTTTGTGGCTGCAACAGCTCCAATTCAGACTCACTGCTTTTTGCCATGATTGAAGTCACTGCCTCATTGTGAGACATGGGCTTGGGCTTAGGTAGGGGAGGTGTCATTGTTGACGCAAGAGTGGTGCTCCCAGCTTGCTGGCTGGAGGATCGTCCAGCAGGCATACAACATTGCCTGAAAAAGTAGGATGGTGCAGCAACCCAGTGGTAGCAATCTGCTTCTACTTCTCCTCCTCACTGGCCATTTTCTAGGCAGCACCTTTCGTTGGGACCCTCTTCAGCCTCAGTCAGTTGGCACTTAGCTGCACAAGCAAAAGCAGATTAGTCATGTGTTGTGGTCGTGTCACTTTGTACCGGTGTTCTCTCTGGCAGTCCTGTAGGTGATGTCTCTTGTGCACCTAAAAGCAAGCAAACAAGAAAATAAAATAGTGAAATGTGACATTTTTGCAGTTTGAATTATTCATAGTACAGACAATATAATTTAGTAAGGTTATCCCAAATATTTAATTAACAACAATAGTGTATTCACTCTAATCCACACCATAACATAATATTTCAATCAGGATAACAACACTTACAGGACATTGCTTTATGTGCGTCTATGGGGTGTGGTCCATGGCAAGAAGTTGGGGAAAATGTAATAAGCATTAAATAATTAATGCTGGTTTGTGTCTATGGCAGGCGGGAGGTGCAGGGGAAAATGGAATAATCCTTCAAAAATTAATGCTGGTGTGAGCTTATGACAGGCAGACAATGCGTGGAAAATTAAATAAGCCTTAGCAAATAAATGTTTATGTGTGTCTAGGGTCTAAGAGAAGAAGATCTATGAGATGCAGGAGGTGGATGGAAAATCTAAAAAAATAAATAATAATTGATGGTGTATCGCTAGGGTCTATGAGATATCAATTCAGAAACAGAGATGCAGGGAAAAATGGAAATAAATACATGTAATATTACAAACAATGTCATACATATACTACAATGATCCTCAGCACATAAAACTGATACTGGGGAAAAAACTTTTTTAAAAATAGACCAAAAAATACCATAGACCTGTTCTATCAGTTGTCTTAGAAAAATGTTTTGAAAACTGGCAAAAAAGGATTAGTAAACTAGGTAGCTGGCTGAAAACTACCACCGGCCACATCGTCCAACAACAACAGCAGCAAGCAAGGTGGCATGGAGAAAAAACAAATGCAGGCTTATGGCAAAAGCATTATTTATATTAAATGCAAAAGCACACCGACTGGCTAGACAAAGTGGCTGCTGGCCACATGGTAAAACAACAACAAGCAAGGAGGCATGGAAAACAAAGAACACATGGAGGCCTTTGGCAAAAGCACACTGACTGCTAACACAAAATGGCCTTTTGTGGCATAGGCAAACAACAACAACAATAGCAAGCATGGTATGGAGAACAAAGAACACGTGCAGTCCTATGGCAAAAGCACACTGACGGCCTACACAAAATGGCCGCTGGCTAAATGGTCACACAACAACAGCTTGCAATGAGACATGGAGGGAACAACACATGTAGGCCTCTGGCTAGAGCACACTGGCTGGCTCCACAACATTTTCACCGGCCACATGATCAACAAAGTACACATGCAGATCTATGTCATAAGCACACTGGCTGGCTGCACTAAATGGCTACCGGCCACATGTTCAAACAACAACTATCATGGAGACATGGACAACAAAGTACACATGCAGGCTTGTGGCTGGCTGCAGCAAACGACTACTGGCCACATGTTCAAACAACAACTAGCATGGAGGCATGGACAACAAAGTACATGTGCAGGCCTGTGGCAAATGTTCACTGAATGGCTGCACAAATTGGTCACATGGGCAAACAACAACAAGCAATAAGGCATGGACAAAAAAGAACACATGCAGGCCTATAAATGGACACTGCCTACACTAAATGGCTGCTGGGCCAATGGCAAGTACACAGAAATTAAGTCAGCTGTGACAATTTCTACAACAACAATCTTCCTGTCAAAGCATGATATTACCACTGAGAAAAGTGTGAAATACCAAAAAAGTATAGTTTATGCCAATGCCATCTCTGCTCTAAATCATAGATGTTTTAAAACAATATGTACCACCGAAACAGTGGTTTCATATACCCATGACTAGTACTGGCTGGATGGCCAATGGGCAGACTAGGCCTTGTGGTAAAATAAATGAATAGTGCAAATTTAACAACATGGAGAAGATGTACTTAACTGAGGAACCATTTTCATTAAAAAAGATAAAAAAATTAAATGCAAACAAATACTAGGCTCCTACTGTAGCTCCATGCCACACACCACAGCCACAATCAAGTTTACAATTTGAGTAAAAGTACATATTAAAACCATTGGTGCATACTCTGTCACACAACATTCTTATCCAAATGTTTTTTTAACTCACAAAAGTGCTTAAAATCCAAAAGTATGTGTGCAGCAGGAATTTCAGGCAAAGAGAGTGATCATTTCACATGGAAATCCAAATGAAAAGTGTCCAAGAGATGGCAAAAGCACTGGGAGGACGCTTCGGGACAGGAAGAGGATGTTGGAGTCTTTGGGGCACTTCCTTCCTTTTGAAAATGAAAAGTAAACTGAAACTGAAAACAAATCATTTTGTAACATGAAGTGTCCGTTCAAGTGGAATATCAACTTGAAAAGGTATTTTGAGTTGATTTAGCTGCTTCTTGAGTACAAACACTACTCAAGAAGCAGTCACATTATTGCTCGCAATGACCGGTATCACAAAATGACACCGGAAGGCTCAATGGTGGCAGAAAACAGTGCTAGCGGGTTGCACATCTCGTTTGCGAGCGCACGTTACCGAGCCTCGCAAGTGCGAATCGGAATATAATTCCACCACACACCAGATGGTGGAATTTAACAGGGGCTCTGGGTTACACAAGTAACACAGAGTTACCTGAATTCCACCAACTCTGTGAGGGGAATTACATTTCTGCCTGGACCTACTCTACACACAATCTTGTCACTTCATTCACCACACTACATTAATTAAAACTCACTCTTTCTCTATGCACTGGTTATACCCATGCTTATAAACGACTTATAGCATGTGAAATCATAACATTCATAACACTTATGACATCCCAAATGACATACTTTCTGAGAACATAGTGCAAGGTAGAGTGGAGAGTTATAGTGGCAGAATGTCAAACTCTTACTATTCACAACCTTAGTCTGTCTCTGCTATAATGCCTCGGCTGCTGTGAGCATGGTAGTTCAGCAATTTGGTTCAACCAAACATTTTGACCCATACATAACCTAAACCCTTTTCCCACCATTTCATAGCCACTATTTCCTTGGTGGCTCAGCACCATAGTCCAACCCACCTTGTCATTTCTCCAAAATACTCTGGACGTACGGAGGGAAGGCAAGGAATGTCCCCACTGTGTCCATTGGGATTCCTAACTAATCCTTTGAGTTCTAGTGGCTTTGTAGCATATCTTCCTTCCCCTTGCCAATCATTCAAATACTAGTAGTTCCTTGTTTTCTCTGTTGACCTTTATGCTAGATCCTCATTCATCCACTGGTTCTGGAAATTCATTCTGTGACCTTTAGTACCCAGTCAATTACACATATCCTGATTTTGTCTTATCTGTTTTTGACAGCCCCTCGAGGGTCCTTTGCCTCTTCATCAATCCACAATTGGTCTTTACTTTCATCACTGAAGTCTCCTCCCACTCAAGATCGTGGCAAACGCAAAATCTGAAATATATTTTCTTTTTTTCTTGACCCACAAAATCCATATAGAAGCTTTCAATATCGTAAAATAAGTATTTGGATATTTTTCTATAATTTGAAACATTATTTTTTTTGTCTCTGTTTTTCCAAGTATTCTCAGAAAACAGCTCGTATTTGAAGAGCTTCTGTGTTTGGGTTTTTCTTTGTTAAAGAAATGTCGAAAATGTGAGGTATCATCCTTCTCCTTCTGCCACTTGCATGCAAAAAGGCACTTTGTGTTGGAGGATTTTTCTTTGTTCAAAAATATGCTGAAAATATGAGGCATCATCCATTTTCTTCTGCCATGTGCATGCAAAAGGCACTTTATGTTTTTGGAGGATAGGGTGAATCGGTTCGTACTTATTATACAATTGTACTTGTGCAGTTCCCGTACCAGCTGTGCCCATGCAGGTGCATTGCAGAACGTTACTTAGTTCATTACTTCTTCACTTGTGAAGTGCTTAATTTGGAACAAAATCAGTGCCTCTGCCCAAAGATCTGTTCTGGCCGTGCTATAAAAAATCAGTGCCCTGAATACTAAGGCTAAGATTGTTGAATTTAGGCCCATATTTATACTTTTTTAGCTCCGCCTTTGCGGCGTTTTTTGACGCAAAATCGGCGCAAACTTACAAAATACCATTGTATTTTGTAAGTTTTCGCTGATTTTGCGTCAAAAAACGACGCAAAGGAGGCACTAAAAAAGTATAAATATGGGCCTTAATGTACTATCAGAAACTCCTAACCTTTTACCTCACTCTTGCCCCTGCTTTTTCCCTTTGTATCCGTTTCTCCAACTTCTTCTTTTGTCTGCTTTCCCGTTTGTGTGTTTCCCTCTATTTCTCACAGTTAAATTCTCACTAGTAAAAATAAGTGTGGGTCCACAAAAATGGTTGCTGGTGGCCTCCACCTACTGGTTCAAATTAAGCACTGCACTTGTATCTGATATGCCAGACTCCTTTTGGGTTGTTGTTCTTGTCTTTGCTAGCGCAGATGTTTTAATAAAAATACTAATTAGTATTCATGTATTATGAGGAATGGATTTGTGTAGAAAATGTAATAACATAGAGAACTTCGAGAAAATTATGCACACATTTGAAAATGTGATCACGATGAGTGGCCGTCAATGTTCACAAAGTATACTTATTAATGGCTTATTAATATGAAATGTTGAGCATATGTTTGATTCATGTAGTAACATGTCATATTAAGGGTTATGTATTATATCTTAGCTTTATTAATTATAGGCCTTAACTTAGCGGAGGTCGCCTAGTTGCACAGCGTCATGTCAAGCTGTATTTCTAAACCAATTAATAAAATGGCTTTTTAGAGAATTAAACTGTGATTTTCCATTGTGGTGATTAAATGTGCTCGTAGCTAAAAGTCTTTATCATGAGAACTGAATGATAGAAGATGGTGTTCTTGCTAAATGTAACATTATGAGTGTATTGTGTGGAAGGCTGACTTTCTCAGGAGGAGAACAATAAAGACACTGTTTGGAGAATAAGCTGCAACAATATTGTTACCTGACGAGCCGGATGATGAGGACATTACAAGAGAAACCAATCAGTGACATGTGAACAGGGTACTAGTAGAAATAATTAATTTGAAGTTTTAGTTTTATTAGACAAAGTGTAAACATGCGATCCCTTGACCGATAGGGACTTGGGAATTCGTTTCAGGGAATCTAACTTAGCTGGACTGAACAGAGGGAAGACAGCCCACTGCCCATTTTCTTTCTGGCCGAAAAGGTCGTTATTTTCATAAGCGTCTTGACAAGAGATGTGCTTAAGTTTACTGCTTTACGACTTTGGCAGTCTTGCAAGAAGACTGCCGAAGCCATGGGCGCCACAATACCGCCAGTGCTGGCGGTACTGTCGGCAACCTATTTTGACATTTCCGCTGGGCCTGCAGATGGAAACAGCGTTTCCGTCTGCTGGCTCAGCAGAAAAGTCACATCAACTTTGTAGCCGGCTCATAATGGAGCTGGTGGCAATAATGATGTGCAGTGGGTGCAGCAGCACCCGTCACGCATTTCATTGCCTGAAATTTGGGCAGTGAAATGCGTGATGGGGCTGTGCCTGGGGGCCCCTGCACTGCCCATGCCAAGTGCATGGACAGTGCAGGGGCCCCCAGGGGCACCCCAAGTCCCACTTACCGCCAGCCTTTCCATGGCTGTGTTTACTGTGGAAAGGCTAGCGGTTGGGGACTCATAATCCCCAGGGCAGCGCTGCTTGCACCGCTGCTCTGGGGATTATGACTGCCTGGCGGAAGCCTGGTGGAAGCCTGGCAGTCAAGCGGAAGGGCTGGGGGTATGGCCATGGCTAATGCGCCACAGTCATAATTCACTGGCAGAACACCGCCAGCCTATTGGCGGTGTTACCGCCACTGTACCACCAGCTGTCAGGGTCATAATGAGGCCCTGAATCCTGATGCCTTGCTGACCAAACTGATGCCCTGATGATGAAGACTATCTTAGCTTGCCGATCCAATTGAGGAGAGGCATTCTTTTACTCTATGTGTTTGTTACGTCTATTTTCTTTTTCTTTCTAGGTACCAACCACACTGTTTTGATAGAGCCATAGTTAAATGTTTTCCAAATTTGTGTTTGCTAAATTGTTTTGCATGAAGCCCAACATGCTGATGCTAATCCAATGTGAGTTAGGGAATCCTTACTAATGAAAGTCCGCTATAGGGAATAACGTTTGATGTCTTTTCTTTGCTGAATCTAAATGTATGTGATATTGTTTGCGCAATTGTTCTTGAAATTTATTTGCATCGCAATCTTAGAATGCTTAATAATTCAAGCCTTGATTAGATTGCATTTCTTTCTTCACTTTGGACAGCCAGTGTTGTTTCTGTATCATTTATCATTTGATTTTGAGATTATTTTACCTGACATTAGCATTGTTAAAATAGGGAAATAAATATTCAAACTTTTACTAAAGGTGTGGTTATTCATGACTGAGAAGTCATGGTGTGTGACAATTACTGACTCTATTGATTATTAATGATATTTATTACTATTGATTATTGATGAGGCAAAAGGTTCATTGACCTATTTGCATCCCCTTGTAAGTTTACTAAGGTCAGATGTGCTAACATCTTCAAGAACCCCTCCACAGTTTTTGCTGATTCTAGGTGAATCCTACAATATCCAGCACTGGTAGGTGCCCAAGAAAGCATGTGAAACACCTACTCTAACATTTGGAGGGCTATCGCTGACCAACAAGCTTTCACAATATATGAGATTGAGGCTGTGATTTTGCTGCAAATTTGCTGCGGCCATCAGGATTTGCTGATGTCTACACACTGCCAAAGTTGACAACTTTTTCATTGAAATGGGTGGTAGGACTAACATACGGATGTGTGAGCCTTCATTGTTAGGAGATCCAACCATCATGCTGGCAACTATGTAAGAGTAACACCAATTCATTCAATGTAATAGCGTTTTTTGTTTCATGCCTTTATTGTTGGCGTTTCATACAAACCGTAAACAGTGAACAGTGGAAAAATGAGTGAAGAATTAGAGGCAAACGTGTCACTCAATGCCAGCTCAATACTGGTATCTAATGCAAATTATTTTAGGTGGAAAATCAGTACCAATCTCTAAAGTCTGACGAAGTCTGTTTAATAAGACAGAGATAAGATTATGGGGGTCATTACGACCTTGGAGGGCTGCTACCGCCGACCGCCAGGCAGTAACCGCCGTGCGGCCGCCAATGCGGCCGCACTCATGTGGCCCCCATTATTACATTCCCGCTGGGCCAGCGGGCGCAAACCAAGTTTGCGCCCACCGGCCCAGCGGGAATGAGGCCGCAACATAAGAGCCGGCTCCTAATGGAGCCGGCGGTGTTGCGGACGTGTGACGGGTGCAGTTGCACCCGTTGCGCTTTTCACTGTCTGCTATGCAGACAGTAAAAAGCTGACAGGGGCCCTGTTAGGGGGCCCGTGCACTGCCCATGCCAGTGGTATGGGCAGTGCAGGGGCCCCCAGGGGCCCCAGGACACCCCTTACCGCCAGCCTCTTCCTGGCGGTGCATACCGCCAGAAACAGGCTGGCGGTAGGGGGGTCGTAATCCCCAGGGCAGCGCTGCAAGCAGCGCTGCCCTGGCGGATTACATCCGCCGGGGTCATTGTGGCGGTAAACCGCCGGCCCCGGCGGTGCGACCGCGGCACTACGACCGCGGCGCTACCGCCGCGGTCAAAATACGCAGGGAGGCACCGCCAGCCTGTTGGCGGTGCTCCCGTCGTTTTGGCCCTGCGGTTATAATACCACCAGGGTCATAATGACCACCTATGTTTTCTAGTACTGGCCAGGTGGATAAAATAATGATGAATCAATAGCTTGGAGAGCTGGAGGCAAAATAGTCGGCTATGTCATGCGAGGTAAGTGTGCAACATTGGCGAAGAACCATGTCAGGAGTTGCAGAAGGATGGAACACTGGCTCATGGCATCATTAAAGAAAATGAGCAACTAATCAAGGGTGTGGAGGGTAGGAGGGGAGTGGGAAGATTGTAAGAACAGTCATCACCTCATTACACAACAGGTACAGGCGAGCAAGAAATCCAATAAAAATCCTACAGTTGCATAAGGTGCCTTAATTTGCAATTAGGTGCTTAGTAAGGCCAATAGGTGATATGACAACTGTGGTGGTTCGTTATCATCCCTGGATAACTCTTCTAATGCAAGCTAAAATACACCCCGCTCCTTGGCATTTGAACATTGATGTTAGCATGGGACTTCCTTGCAGTGGATTGCCGTGCTTTCCACTTTCACCCATCTCACCACAGGTTGGCTCCAAGCCTCACATGAGATGTGTAGTGCAGACTTCCATTTCATAGTAATTGCTCATGATGGGCATTATTCACAGAGGAAAACTTACACTTTTATATAAGTTTAAGATCATCAGCAATTCACAAAGCAATTTTACAAGTTGTATCTTTAAGATTCTCTATCATTCTATGTGCTGAGTCTCCAACATGAGTGCAGAGACTCCGCCGTCAATAAGAGTCTATTCGTAAAATTGCTTTCTTAATCACAAAAAATCGTAAAGTTACACAAAGTGGGGGGCTTTTATAATTGTCTTAAGTACAGACTTCCCAGAATCTATTATCTGTACTCCCATGACATATGCTAACTGCTGAATCACCCTTGACCACTAGGACCGAGAGAGGAGCACCTCTAGAGCATTTGGCAGATGTCAACTCATAGGGCCCCTGTTATAAATCGGGTTTTTGGTTGGCTAGGGTATGCACCTAAAGCCAGGTAGGACCCACCCACTTTAGTCAGGGCAAAGGAGTTGCACACCTGAGATAACTCCTGCTCACCCCCTTCATAGCTTGGCATGGGCAGTCAGGCTTATCCCAGAGGCAATGTGTAATGCAATTGCACACCACACAACACACGTGACACAATTAATACACCACAAAGGGAACGCAACAACAAGTTATGTAAAAATAAACTATATTGCATAAAACATCATTAGACCAACACAACATGGCAGTAATACCCTGCTACACAAGCAGTTGTCAGAACATCACACAGGTTACAAGTACTCTGCAACAATAAGCAGTAGTCAGGCAAACATATAGGTTACTGGTTATTCTGCAACACAAGCAGTAGTCAGGTTGTCATTATTACCATAAATGTACATATCACAATAAACATATTCTCAAGGATGCCAAGTCAGCATCATGAATGCCCATAGGTTGAACCAATTATGCATAGCTCCTAAGACTACCAAAATAAATGCACACATCAGGAAAACATTTCCCTAGAACATATGTCATGAGTATCCCCTGTACTCTATGTCAGGGAGTTCCTGAGAGTACAGATGTTCCCTCCCCGGCCTGGATAGCATGACACGTAACTATTATCAGATCAGGAGAAACAACAACACACAGAGGGTAGGAATCACCATACACCGCTCCTACGAGCAGGCTATAGTGCCTTGATTCATTTGTGTTGGTTGCGATATGTTCCAGGATTGCAGGGGAGGCACAGGACTTCCATCAAGGGATTCCCCGCATCCGCAATTGCCACCACACCGATACTAAGAGGGGCTTACCCTCAGCAAACAAGGTCCCTGTGGCCTCCGGTGCTTCTGCTGTGGGGTTGAGAGGAAGACAAGGAAGGCAACTCATTCCTTCTGTGGCCGTCAGAGAGACCTCTCCCAGTCTCTCTGCTTAGATGATGTTCCAGACCGACAAAGGAAAATAACATACCTGGTAGCTGCCCGTGTCTGCACAGCGTGGCTGCTGCCTCTTGCATGGTGCACCTTGCACACGGTGCGTGTCCGGAGCTTTCCCTGGCCCTTCCTGAGCCATGCCAAGCGCCTGACAGCTTCTTCACCTCCTGGTCTGCTGGCAACACTTTCATTGTGTGGCCCGGGGCGCGGCACTCATCGCACCATAGGAGGTGCCTGCTTGTGCCCCGGGGGCACTAGATAGAGGGTGCTCATCTGCACTGGCTCTCTGGCCCTCGCAACCTCTCCCACATCGGAGAGGGGAGGGGCGACCACACAATGGCACGGGGAGCTTTCCTGCGCCCGTGGGGGCAGAAAAACTCAAAGCCAGTAAAGGAGTGCTCTTCCCACTCCGTAAGCAACAAGAGGGATGCGCGCCTCAGGCTTCACAAAGAAAAAGGACCAAAGCACTTGAAAATGGAATAATGCAGGAGAAAGGGGGGTACACCACCCAGCCCCTGGAGACAGCAATGAGGGCACAGGGCTGCAGGGCCCAAGGAAACAGGCCAACACAAGGGGTAAAAGCAAGCAGAGGCAATCCTTCTCAGTGACCTAGCAGGTCACCACAACAACAGAGTAGTCCCAAGGCATTTCCTGGTGATTCCTTCCAGCAGCATCAAGTGTCCAGTTCAGCCCGTCAGTGTCTAAAAATGTAGGGGAAGATTCCCCTCTTCTAATACTCATTTTGCACAGTCTCCAAAAAAGGGGAAGAAGGGATTCCAACCTGTACTGACCGGTCCCAGGAGTGTCCCCTTTTTCCTCCAGCCCACACTCCAGACATCAGTGGGGGGTAAACAAGCCCTTTATGTGAGGCCAGGGCACAGCCTTTACAAATGCAGGTGTGCCCCGCCTCTCCTAGCCCAAAAAGACCATTCAATATGCAGATGCACTCTTGTGACACCTCTACCCTTCCTGTGTACAAGCTGTCTGAAAGGAATGCACAAAGCCCAGCTGTCACTCTACCCCAGACATGGATTGGAGTCAAGCTGCAAAACACCAGTCATAAGCAGAGAAAAATGCCCACTTACTAAAAGTCGCATTTCGATAACGATAATAAAATATCCACCTACACCAGTAAGCAGAATTTCTCACTACCATTACAACCATACCAAGCATGCCTAGGCTACCCCTCATCGATTAGATAATACCACCCAGAAATAAGCTAGGGCATTTCCAATGCAATCCTATGAGAAAGGCAGCACTCACAGTAGTGAGGAACCAAATAGGCTGTCTGTCATTACCAGGACAGGCCATACAAACCGGCATATCTCCAGCCTTTTACCCACACAGCACCCTGCCCATAGGGCTAGTTAGAACATACCTTACAGGTGACTTATATGTAGTAAAAGGGGAGTTCCAGGCCTGGCAAGTAACTTTAGTTGCTAGATCCCTGTGGCAGTAAACTACACATGCAGGCCCTGCAGTAGCAGGACTGAGACAGTTTTGAAAGGCTACTTCTGTGGGTGGTGCAAGCTACCCTACAGGCCCACTAGTAGCATTTAATTTACAGGTCGTGGGTATAGAGATACCACTGTAGAAGGAACTTACAGGTAAATTCAATATGACAATTTGGTGTAAGCCAATCATACCAAATTTAGAACATGCACTTGAGCACGGATCAGCAATGATACAGTGCTCAGAGTCCTAAAGCCAACAACAATAGGTCAGAAAAAATGGAGGAGGAAGGCAAAAAGTTTGGGGGTGACCCTGCAAAAAGGGCCAGGTCCAACAGCCTCATAGTGTGCACATAAGTCATCAGCATTGGGAAATAATCTGTTGTTTTTTTATATGCTTTACACAATGTATTAAATTGTATTATTTTAAATCTAACATTATTCGAAACTATGGGCCTGATTCATATTTTAGCCGACAGGTTACTTGGTCACAACGGTGACAGATATCCCATCAGCTGAAATATAAATTTCATTATATCCTATGGGATTTATATTTCAGTGAACAACATATCCATCACCATTGTGACAGAGTAACCCATCCTCCCAAAACATAAATTAGGCCCTATGTGTGGATATTCTAGCGCTCTGGTAAATTCTTTTTCATGTTTCACTCTGTTGAATTCTAACTCACATGTATCATGTGGTTGTAGCAAGATCTGAATGTGTCGCTGAAGGTCTTTATATATCCATCTGAAACATTTTAGACAACTGCCTATTGTTTTCACTACAACTGCCTTATACTGGCTAATCCCCTCCAGTAACCAGTTTCTTTCTTGAAGAGTGCTTCTATTACTGTTATATGGTTTACGGTACTTTACACAATAAGAGATTTTACTGGGTTAAGGCCTAACATTGTAATTCTGAGTCTAGTTGTTCAAAGTTTTACCAAAAAGGTGTCTGTCTATTTTGCACCAAATAACATCTATGAAAAATATGTAGTGAAAATGCCTTTCATCCTGCCTAGGAAAATAAAATGATTCCTATTGAGTTGGGTGATACTAGTTAAAGGCATTCATAAGGGACTGATTCACAATATTCTTATATAAGTAACAGACATAGGGCCTGATTTAGATATTGGAAGACGAGTTACTCTGTCTCAATGATGAAGGATATCCCATCTGCCAAAATCTAGATCCCATAGGACATATAGAGATTTACATTTCGGCAGACAGGTTATCCCTCGCCGTAGTAACAAATCTACCAGTATCCAAATAAGGCTCATAGTACTGATTTCTAAGAGTAAATCACCTTTTGGAAGGGAAAAACTTTGGAATCCGCCCCTCGAATTTGTGATGTGTGCACTGCGTGATTGATGATAACAACTCTACATAGTTGATCTGCTTGGAGTTATCACAGAGTAGGAAACAGGAAGGGAAATTCATCATTGTTTTTGCATCGCCCTTGTGTGATGCAAGGGTGCGTGACCATTGTGCGATTCAAAGGGGCGCAGGGGCATTGTGAAACCTAGAATGACATTTACCAAGCCACACAAGGCCACTTTGCATGGCCCTGCATGGCTTGGCAAATGTGGAATAACGCAAAGCAGCGCAAGTCACTGCCTTGCGTTACTCTGTCCAGGGGAGGTGTGACATGGTTGGAGTGTGGGTGTTCCCACACATCCACGTATGGATTTTGGTACATTCCCACATTTACCAACAGTGGAAACCCTGTGAGTGTGTCAAAATGCTACGCACTAAGGGGAGGCATAACGAAGAGAAGTATACTTAGTTTTCCTTGTCTTTCCTTTTTCTATGTGTGCTGTATTCTGCACACATAAAAATAGAAAAAAGCCCCAGAGGATTGTTTTTGTGCTGCAAGGTGGCCCTTCCTGCATATAAAGGCGAATATTTATACTTTTTGATGCAAATCAACTAGCACAGATTTGTGTCAAAAAGTTTACCGCCGGCTAACACCATTCCAACGCACCAGCCAGGTGCCTTATTTATGGAATGACATTAGCCAGCACTGCGGCCTGGTTAGTGTCAAAATAAATTACTCTAACCAGGCAGCGGAGGCGTAGGGAAGAGTGGAAGTTGTACGTCAAAGAATGGTGCAAGTTAGGTTAGATTCAAAAATATTGACTCTAACCTGACTAGCGTCATTTTTTGATGCACAACCCCCCATGGAAATTACTCCTGTCTTATTAAAGACAGGAGTCATGCCCCCCTGCCCAATGGCCATGCCCAGGGGACTTCTATCCCCTGGGCATGGCCATTGGGCACAATGGCATATAGGGGGGCCCAGGTTAGCCCCCCCCATGCCACTTTAAAAAATAAAAATAAATTCTTACCTCTACTTACCGTAGATGGGTCCCCCCATCCATGGGTGTCTCCAGGGGTGGGCGAGGGTGGCAGGGGATGTCCCTGGGGGCAGGGAAGGGCACCTGTGGACTGCTTCCATGGTCAGAGACCATGGAAGGTCCCTTAACGCCTGCCCTGAATCAGGCGTTAAAAAATGACTCTAAACTGCTTTAGAGTCATTTTTTAAGGCCCTCGCCCTCCCGTGCGTCATTTTTGCACGGGAGTATAAATAAGGCGCAAAGGCCTTGGAGTCATTTTTTGCCCTGGAATGCCTACCTTGCATCTCATTAACGCAAGATAGGTTTCCACGGTAAAAAAAAACTACTCAAACTCCATAAATATGGCACTAGACAGGTCTAGCGCCAAAGTATAAATATGGAGTTAAGTTTGCGCCGGATTTGCGTAAAAAACAATGATGCAAATCTGGTGCAAACAGAGTATAAATATGCCCTAAAGAATCCTGCCTAAAACGCAGTCACCCTTGCATCATCCACCACCAGCCTTTTACTTGCGTTAGCGCTAGGCAGCATTTTGTGCACTGGTGCAGCAGTGTGTCCTCTAATACTAAGGCCCGTATTTATACTTTTTTTAGCGCCGCATTTGCGCCGCTTTTTGACGCAAAACGGCGCAAACCTACAAAATACAGGCCCATATTTATACTTTTTGACGCTAAACTGCGCTAACGCAGTTTAGCGTCAAAAAGTTTTGCGCCGGCTAACGCCATTCTGAAGCGCCATGCGGGCGCCGTATTTATTGAATGGCGTTAGCCGGCGCAAGCAGACCGGCGCTGCCTGGTGTGCGCGAGAAAAACCACGTACACCAGGCAGCGCCGGCGTAGGGGGAAAATGGCGCATGGGCGTCTTAAAATGGGGCAAGTCAGGTTACGTCGAAAAAATCGTCGTAACCCGACTTGCGCCATTTATTTTCGACGCCCATCCCCCATCAACATGACTCCTATCATTGTAAAGATAGGAGTCATGCCCCCTTGCCCAATGGCCATGCCCAGGGGACTTCTGTCCCCTGGGCATGGTCATTGGGCATAGTGGCATGTAGGGGGGCACAAATCAGGCCCCCCTATGCCAAAAAAAATTATTAAAAAAAAATAAAAAAATACTTACCTGAATGTCCCTGGGGTGGGTCCCTCCAGCCTTGGGTGTCCTCCTGGGGTGGGCAAGGGTGGCAGGGGGGGTCCCTGGGGGCAGGGGAGGGCACTCTGGGCTCATTTTGAGCCCACTTGTCCCTTAACGCCATGCCTGACCCAGGCGTTAAAAAGCGGCGCAAATGCGCCGTTTTTAGCCACGCCCACTCCCGGGCGTCTCTTTTGCCCGGGAGTATAAATACCACGTAAAGGCCTGGGAGTCATTTTTTAGACGGGAACGCCTCCCTTGCATATCATTAACGCAAGGAAGGGGTTCACGCTAAAAAATGACGCACATTCCGGGAACTTTGGCGCTATTCGCCTCTAACGCCATAGTATAAATATGGCGTTAGTTGGCGTTAGTTTAGCGTCGAAAAAAACGACGCAAATTCGGCGCAAACGGAGTATAAATACGGCCCACAATGGCATTTTGCAAGTTTGCGCCGTTTTTGCGTCAAAAAACGACGCAAATGCGGCACAAAAAAAGTATAAATACGGGCCTAAATATGGAGTATTGCTGCTTTGAGTGAATATTTGCTAAGAACGTCCCTGAATTTCCACAGAAGATCAAATGATAATCTAACACGTTTTTACTGTTTTTTTTCTTCAAAAAAGATTTACTGCATGTAACCTTCATTTCATTTTTCATTGTGTTCTATCTGCGCACAACACGCATTTTTGTGCAGAACTAAAATAATGTAAACCTTAAAAAAGTCAACAGAATTACATCAGTAGCTTCTGTATGCTGTACTGGTAGTCGATGTCGGGTGTTGTGCCAGATGACAGAGTTCACATTCTCTTTGGTCATCAGACGTCCTAGGGAAATGGGAAGATAGTGCAGGGTAGCGACAGGGCGTTAGATCAACTTGTGGTCAAAGAAGAGGTTATTATAGGTCAACCAGTGTAATTAGTGGGTGAGCCTGGCAGTCTTTAAAGAATTAAAGATAACTTCACAAATTACAATAATCAAGGAAAGTTTGTGTTTTAATGGAGCGAAGAATCTCCTTGCTTACGTGTCGTATGAGGTATATAAGCTAATTTCTCTCTTTCCATCTTCTTCTGTCTGTATATCCAGACTTAGGTCTGGGATGTGATTTTAAACGTGTCCCGTAAACTGAAATGAAGCACTCTGTAAATGATTGCATTCTCACAGGCACAAATTGATTTATCTTTTAGTGCCTAGGAGGAGCACTTTTACTCAGCCATAAAGGTTACGATGATGAATTCTTCCTATATTTGGCAGCGCAAACAGCCAAATCTAATCATTTTAAACAGTAAGTCGTTGTGATTGATTTAGAAAGAGACGCCCGGTTACAGAGTTCTTGTAAAAATAAAAAAACAAGAAGGAAGGCTGCCACCTGTCAGGATTTGCGATTTGATGGGATGTGAATTTGTTGCATATGTGATAGTATTTTCCCTCTTTTTTGGTGGTTAAAAAAACGTCCACTCCATTTACAAGTTATCCCTGGAGCATAGCTGTAGCTGTTTCAGAATAATTCAGGGATTCAGGGGGTGTAGGAAAATGCCCCTAGCCCCCCATTGTTTGTCCGTTTGGACTACTAGCTGCTGGTTTTCTGCTCTGAAATTGACTTGGAGCCTGCTATCCAGGCCTCACTGCCAGTGCTCTCTCCCTAAAAGTGATGTACGTAAATTGGTATCTCCAGTTGGCCACAACTTTAAGTCACTTATAAGTCCTTGGTAAAACAGTATTAGTGGTACCCAGGGTATGCAAGTTAAATGGATCACCAGGGACTGAACCACTGGTTGTGCCGCCCTGAGTGACCTAAGTAAACAGATGATAATAGGCCTGCCATTGCAAACTGCATAAACAGTGTAGACTGCTCCAACTCTACTTCGCTCTCACCATGTGTGGCAAGGTCAATGCACTGCTTTCAATATGTGCCGGTCACCCCTAAGGTAGGCCGCCTAAGCCCAGGAGGTAGGGTGCATTCTATTAAAAATGTGGACATACAAGTGCATGCTCATGTGTCTCCTTCCACTAAGGGCTACTGTGAGTGGTCAGGCTGCCATAGATGAAGTTAGTGGTCACAACCTTTGGCTTCTGTGGATACCCACTTTATCACTATTGGAACTGGAGGACCCCCGCTGAATTATTATTGGAATTTGGGAAACCCCCACTGATTCATTATTGGAAGCCAGGGAACCAGGCATAAACACCATTGATGATTTGAACTGCAAAACAATACGCACAAAATACAGAAACAAGCATTCCATTAAGCACATACACAAATGATAACACATTTCATTTAATTTTCAAACAAAACAAAAAAAATTAAAAAGGTTAATTTTAATAGGAAGGTTGGAGATTTTGTGAAGTCAATTGAAGCCACACATCTTCCATGCTATATTCTGTTTGATGCACCTGCCTTGCTCCCACAAATCAACCTGAGGATAGTAATTTAATTTGTAGCTTCAAACTTTACATTCCTTGAAACTTACAGTAGGTTTTACAATTTGTAACTGTACATCCAGCCACTTTACTTAAATACACTTTGTTAATATGTAAATATTAGTTAATTTTCTAAGCAGTCACATACTCCCTGAGGAGGCTGTGAGGATCCCCAGGGGTCCATTGACCACAGGTTGGGAACCACTGGACTAAATTGTGCTGGCACCTGGGAATCCCACCCTGAAAAAGCATAATAGTACTAACAGATCATCTCAAGAAAAAGATTTTTATCATCCATGAAAAAGCGACAAGCAGCAGATTCTCAGACCTGACAGAGGCTCCCAGAACCTGACTTTCAGTATTTATTAGGGGGTGGTACACCCCAGTAAACCTTTATAAAGCTATGCCCCTGCCTTAGCAGATACTACTTGTAAGAAATTGGGTTGCTGGTTAATGGGGGTGAATATTGTTAGGGTCAAGTCATAAACAACCCTACAGTAACCTGTGCTCAACCCTCTGGTAGCTTGGTACAGAGCAGTCAGGCTTAACTTAGAGGCAAGGCGTAAAGTATTTGTGCCACACTTAAAAAAACAATAACAAAGTGAAAACACAGCACATAAAGGATCACACACCAGATAAGAAAACTAGATTAGAGTTTAATAAGTAAAACAATACCAAAATGACAAAAGTCCAATCAGTAGAACCGGAGATATACATGTGATTTCAGTCAAAATAGTGACAAATATATGCAGTGTCAACTGTGGATATCTGATTGTGCTGGAGGGAGACACAGCAAACGCTATGCTGTGAAGAGCAGACGGTACAAGTTCCTTGCTAACCTGCAAGCCCTCAGCCTCTCACAACCACCACACTCGATGTCTGAGACTGGCCTGGGCATCCACATACTGCAGAGAGACTGGCAGGGGCCATGGGCACTGAAACGGGTGCACTGCTACAGCAGTGGGTCATGAGGATCGAGGTAGAGCAGCAATCGACTGATGGCAAGTTGGCATCTTTGTCCTAAAATGGAGGCTTCAGATTTTGCCGGTGCCAAACTCAGCTGGGGTTGGGCCCGAGCATCAGGATATGCTGCGGCGCTCTGGAGAACAGTCTGGATGGGGTGTTCTCCCCTGTATTTTTCTTTAAAAGAGACCTCAGACATCACCAGGGGCCCATGTAGCTGCATCTTTGGCCCCCGATTGCTATGGAGAGCATATCCCTTAGGTATTACAGGTATACCTGCATATTATGCAGTGAAACGATCAGCAAGGTGTGATGCTGGTGACCTACCCAATCCATAATCCAGGATTACCTACGGGGTACGATCCCAATAGCAATGAGGTCGGACATTCCCTGCTTGAAACTAGGCATTAACTGAACCACAACAATTTGGTGGATATTTTGTTTGGACACTTTTGTCCATGTTGATAGTGGTCCATTATACCAGTAAATTAGGATTTTCTTAGTTTGGTCTTGACAAATTACCATAGATTGTTACAGCATTTAGGCAAGAAAC
Organism: Pleurodeles waltl; assembly: GCF_031143425.1. NCBI lineage: Eukaryota > Metazoa > Chordata > Amphibia > Caudata > Salamandridae > Pleurodeles > Pleurodeles waltl. The sequence goes on from NC_090443.1 coordinate 454,630,152, forward strand.
ATGTTGACGATTACTCAACTTTCGAACTGTTTTATAACAGGAATGACATTATGTGTTTCTGCTCTTGTTATTTTACAAACTGCATACCCCTTTTTTAATTACAAGTTAGGGAACACATATGCTGGACCTTTATTACTCCCAACCCCCTTTTTTGTTTGATATCTAAGGCAGAAACATGTTAACTTTCTAAAAGTGCCATCTTCAAAATTGTAACCAAAAAATGACTTCACCATAAAAGAGGATTTTTCATTTCAATTCAAAAGACACCAACCATGAACTGTTTACCTGTTCCCATTTGGAAGTTACAGGTTATTAAATGTAATATGGTAACTACAATGTTATCCTATGGAAGCAGGAGGCCTTGCAGTACTGAAAAACAAGTTTAATCCTTTTGCTGCAAGGCCCTCCCCCCACTCTGAGTGCTAAGACTTTTTTTGGCTATTTGGGGTAGTTTGTGCTTAGACCTCCCTAACCTTTTGTTAACATAAGGTATTCATGCCAAATTTGCATCTGTTTTTTCCAACATCCTTGGAATTCTAAAGATACCCAGGGTTTGTGGATTCCATTGGAGGTGGCAAGAAATTAGCCAAAATATAGCAATCTTTTGGGTTTTAGGGGAAAAAAGAAAAAATGTGCTGCAGAAAAAAGTGACTTTTTCCTGAAAATGGCATTAATGAAATGTTTGTGGTGTTAAAGTCAACGTTTTCTCAGCTATCAGGAACAGGCATTCTTGATTAATAAAAGTACTTTTTTACCAGAGTTTTGGTATTTTACTGGGAGATAGCCAATTGTTCCTGTTTTTTGTGCTTTTAACCTTCTTTCAGTTTGTGGTGGAAATGAGTGTGAAACACGTGGTGGATCCCAGAAAGTTAACATTTCTCAAAAGTAGACAACATTCTAAATTCAGGAAGGGGTCATTTGTGGAGATCCTTCAAGGTTTTCCCCAAAAAACTAAGGGCCTGAATTAGGGTTTGACGGATGGGTTACTCCATTACAAATGTGACGGATAGCCTGTCCGTCATATTGCGATTTCCATAGGATATATTGGGATCGTAATACGATGGACGGGGTATCCATCAAGTTTGTGACAGATTAACCTCATCTGCCAAATTCTAAATTAGGCCTTAGGTCTTGAAATTTAAAATAATGAAAATTATTAGGAAAAGACAGGCATTTTTTTACAACATTTTCATTTGTAATTTTTCATCACGATGACCAATTTACCAAAAGCAATATACCATTACATCTGCTAGACCCTTCTGCCTGCGGGGATATAGAGGGTTTGTGGGTATTCCAAGAACTGGATATATCCAGAGCCATTGAATGAGCTGCACCTCTCAATTGTATTTTATTGTGTACCACGTATACAGCAATTGAGATGGTGAAATACAAATAGAGAAAAAAAAGTACCAAGTAAACTTAGGTCTTTACAAAATAGGCACCAGATATGAAGTTTACAAGCTGTGGTTATTTTCACATCTCAGAATTTTTGGGTACCCATACTAATGTGAATTAGAGGGCAATTTTAAAAATGACTTCTTTCTTGCACACTGCCTTACATTTGGAAGACGCATATGTAGAGAAACACCTATCTCCCAATACAAATGGTACCTCACTAGCGAGGATAGACCAAGTGCCTGTGACAGGAAACAGCCCAAAATGAAACATGGGCACATCACATTTTTCCAATGAAAACTGACCTATATTGTTGGGCCCTAACTCACCTGTCACTTAAAGGAACCTAGAAAACCTGTACATATTTTAAAGCTAGACACCTACGGGAATCCAGAATGTGGTGATGTGTGTGGCTTTCACCAGGTTGTGTTATCCCGAATCCCTTGTACACCTCAAACTTTGACTAAAAAACACATTTTCCTCATATTCCTGTGATGGAAGATTCTGGAATCTGCTGGGAGTCACAAACTTCCTTCCACTCAGCCTTCCTTTAAGTCTTCTGATACAAATGTTACCTCGCTTGTGTGGGTAGGCCTAGTGCCTGTGACAGGAAACAGCTCAAAACACATCAAGGATACATTACTTTTTTCCACTCAAAACTGACCCATTTTTTGCAAAGTGGGAAGATGTGGATTTTGAGCCCTAGCTCAGCCTGCACCTAAGGAAACCTGTTAATTTTTTCATGCAAACTAGACACCTAGGGGAATCCAGGATGGGGTGACTTGCAAGGCTCTCGCCAGGTTGTTAGACCCAAAATCCCTTTCAAACCTCAAACTTTGACTAAAAAAACTCAATTTCCTCGCATTTCTCTGTTGGAATGTTCTGGAATCTGCGGGAGTCACAAACTTCCTTCCACCCAGAATTCCCCTGTGTCTTTTGATAAAAATGGTACCTCACTTGTGCGGGTAGGCCTAGTGCCCGCGACAGGAAATAGCCCAAAACACAAAATGGATACATCAACTGTTTCCACTCAAAACTGACCCGTTTTTTGAAAAGTGGGTAGCTTTGGTTTTTGGGCCTTGGCTCAGCTGGCAACTAGGGAAACCTAGCAAACCTGTATATTTTTGCATTCAAACTAGAAACCTAGGGGAATCCAGGATGGGATTACTTGGCTCTCGTGAGGTTGAGTTACCCATAATCCCTTGCAAACATCAAACTTTGAATAAAGAACATAATTTGCTCACATTTCTGTGATGAAAAGTTCTGGAATCTGCAGGAAACCACAAACCTTTTTCCACCCATCATTCCCCTAAGTCTTCTGATAAAAATGGTACCTCACTTGTGTGGGGAGGCCTGGTGCCCACAACAGGAAATGGCCCAAAACGCAAAATTAACACATCACAATATTTTGATGATAACTGACCCTTTTTTTGCGATGTGCCTAGCTGTGGATTTTGGGCCCTGGCTCAGCCAGCACCTAGGGAAAGCCCACAAACCTGTAAATTTTTTAAAACTAGATTCCAAAAGGAATCCAGGATGGAGTGACCTACGTCCCTCTCACCAGGTTGTGTTATCCAAAATCCCTTGCAAACCTCAAACTTTGACTATAAACAGATTTTTCTAACATTTCTGTGATAGAAAGTTCTGGAATCTGCTGGGAACCACAAATGTCCTCCACACATCAGTCCCCTAAGTCTTTTGCTATACATGGTACCTCACTTGTGTGGTAGGCCTAGAGCCCATGACGGCAACATCGATACATCAATTTTTTTCCACCCTAAACAGACCCGTTTTTACAAAGTGGGTAACTGTGGTTTTTGGGCCCTTGCTCAGTTGGCACCTAGAGAAACGTAGCAAACCTGTGCATCTTTTAATACTAGACAGCTAGGGAAATCCTGAACGGGGTGCACTGCATGGCTCTCACCCGGTTGTTTTACCCAGAATCCCATGCAAACTTTAAAGTTTGACTAAAAAACACAATTTCTTCATATATCTGAGATGGAAGTTCTGAAATCTGCAGGGATCCACAAACTTCCTTCTATCTAGCATTCCCCGAAGTCTTTTTTTTAATAAAAATGGTACCTCACTTGTGTGGGTAGGCCTAGTGTCATGACAGGAAATGCCCCAAAACACATCATGGATACATCAGATTTTTCTACTCAAAACGGAATAGTTTTTTTGTGAAGTGGGTAGCTGTGTTTTTTAAGCCCTAGCTCAGTCAAACCCTATGAAAATCTAACAAACCTTTACATTTTTAAAAACTAGATACAAAGGGCAGTCCAGGATGGGGCAACTTGCATGTATCACATGAGGTTTTTTACCCACAATGTCCTGCAAACCTCATATTTCACATAAAATCACTAATTTTCCTTCCATTTCTGTGATGGAAACTTATGGAATCCACACATTTCCTACCATCCAGCATCGCCCCACTTGTGCCAATAAAAATGATGTGCCACTTGTGTGGCTGGGCCTTGTGCCTGTGAAACGGTTGGATCTGTTCCTGTCACTGGCACTATGCCCAATGCATCAAATCCCCCATTCCCATTTAGCACTTTCTGCGCACCGGTGAAAAATGGATGCAGATTGTGGCATGGCACACTACCTGAGATGGGGAAAATACACATATTTGTCCCCTTTATCCCAGGGTCTTCACGGAATTCCTTATTCCATGTCTGATTACTAATCATTCAAGCATTTAGGTGTGGGATAGAAGCCAGAAACTCACAACGATGGCCTAAGTCTACCTACGAGATGTGGATGTTAACATGCATTCTATAGTACCACAGTGTAATGGCAAACCAGATAGCATGCTCCAGCTTTAGGATGGATGTGACTTGAGTGGGCTCTAAAACTGATTAGATCCTTCTATAGTCTGAGCATGAGTGGTAGAATGTATGAAGATTTGACTGTAACCCTTCATCAAATGATAACATTTCAAATAACTTGTAATGCATACCTTCCTGCAGAGCTCAAGTAATTCATACAGCTGTGGGGACAGTTAGCTCACAGCTGGACTTCGCATACTTTTGAATTTTTCTTCCTATATGGAAAAAATGTGAGAGGTCAGGAATTCCCCAGTTATAAGTGGCGCAACACCTGGAAATAGAATGAGTCTATTTCAGTGGTTTTGCACACAATGGTGTAGGCTTCCATTAGCTGTCAGAATCACCTACACAAATCTCTTTTAGTTGATTTGAAAAATGTTGCTTTGAGTACCCGAGAAACTAACCTTCCTTATATACTGAGATGCACTCCCTACTCAGATGGCTTGTGTGTTACTTTAAAAATTCAGACATAAACGAGAGGGGATTGCAGGCTTCCCATTGAAAAACCAACATGTGTGGCAGGGCGTTCCAAAATTACATCCATGTTACACAAAGTCAGGCCTAATTGTATATCATCATGAGGGGCACTAACTAGAGTATGTTTGTTTACGGGTAAGGTCCTAGAAATCTAATTTTCTGAATGATGATGTAAGCGAAGAGAGTGTGCCAGATTACAATAATATCTAAGCAACAGCTTGACATTAGTTGCTCTAACAAAAAAAGAACAAAACACAGCAGAGAGGAATCTTCCTTTCCTTTCTATTGTTCAGAAAACAATGTGTAGTAATTAACATGCAAAGTAGTCCAGCCTTAAACAGAACTATTTTGGAATGAAGATGGAAGCAGAATTGGTTACATTTGCTAGCCTTTCTAAGTCATTTATGGCAGAGACATTGTTCATGTATTATGGTGGACTTACGAAAGACTGCACAACAACTCCCTCTCACACTCCAATTTGAACCATTGGCGTGAAAGGTATAAAGAGACCAGGGAACTTGGAAGGAGCAGACACAAACACTGATTGTTTGAGGGGACCTGCCAAAATGCCACTATCCAGATGCAGGTTGGACAGCTTCATGAGGTATGTGGGAGAGAAACATGGCTTGGCATAACATAACCATGATACTGATAACACATCTATATGTTAGGTAGGGATTAAACCGCTCTATTACATGAACAAGAAATGCATGATCTAAGATGATTTTGGTTTTAATATTCTTCATTTTAATTAGTGTAAAGAATCCAGGGATTGTCATAATGTTGTACATGGCCCATTTTGCAAGGTCACCCCTGATTTCTTACCTTCCTTTGCGGTAGCCATTTTTTGTTACCTTCTAGAACTCTGCATTCTTCTCCTACTAATCAGTGTTGAAGTGTTCGAACTCTCCCTTCTAAGTATGGTAAAATTGGCATTGAATTATTTAATTTATCTAAAAATTCCTAATATGTGGAATTACATGTACCCAGGGACTGTAAACTAAATGCTACTAGTGTCCTGCGGTACTCATTGTGTCATCCACTAAAGTAGCCCTGTAAAGCATGTCTCAGACCTGCCACTGCAGCCTGTAGTGCAGTTGTGAACGTCTGTTTCAACCCAGCAAAATAAACCTTTTGCCAGGCCTAAACCTTCCTTTTTAAATTCTATAAGTCTCCCCTCAGGTAGGCTCTAAAGGGTCACAGAGCAGGGTGCATGGAAGGTAAAATGTAGGACATCTGTACTTAGGATTTGTATGTCCTGGCAGTCGAAAACCCCCAACATAGTTTTTCATTGTTGCAAGGCGTACTTTCCCATGGAGTAACATGGGTTACATTATTATATTTATTAAGTGATAACTTCAGTTTTGTAGCAAATTGAGAAATACTTTGTCATGACACCATCATGGCTGGGAAACACCTATTCTCTTCAGTTGTGTCAGGCATCTGCTCCCATTTGTGTTGGCAACACTGCTACTCATCTTTAATTAGGAGTGTTCGAGATTGCCTCATTTTTTTCTCAAGCAAAGGTTTGCAAATTTCCTTGAAAATGTACAACAATTAGGCTTTCATAGTGACACTTGATTTGCTAATATTGCACATCATATTTTTTAACCTAGCACAAATATTTCGTAAAAAGTCTCAACATATTGAAAGGGGAATGTTTCAGGCAAAACAGTTTCTCTGTGATCCAATCGCTTGCTGATATCTCCCAAGACTCATTTATGCAGGGTGGTTGTGCATGTAAACAAGTTATTCAAAATCATCTAAAGCATAATTTTGAGTCAACCTACACGTATTTTCATAATGCAACATTTTGGAACTCCACTAATTTCATTAGCATTCTTAGAATTAGACACAGACCTACTTCAATCTCCTTTTATGTTCTTAAGTGCCAACAAAGAATTTTATCTGCTGATGGCACCATACAAACACTGATCTTAAATCACCCATAGGGTTGCTATTGTCAAGCCCACAGTCATTTAAGGATGACCAGGGTGACCACTGACAGTGGGCTTCATTACGAGTCTGGTGGTCCTAAATCTGGTCTGCTTGACTTGTGTGGAGTAGACCTCTGTGAGGCTGTTGTGCTCCCCCTGGCCCTGAGCTCAGCGCTGAACTCAGCACTGCCGTGGCTGACCCTGAGTCTTTCTGCCACCACTACATCGGGAACCATGGTCCTGGAGGAGGGGGCGGGGTCCCTTTGGAGTCGGACCACTAGGGTCTTAATTTGGCAGTCGGACCGCCAAGAGTGCACCGGTACAACCATTGCGACTCTGGCAGTCTTAAGACCATCAACTCATAACGAGGCCCAGAGTTTTGAAACATCTGGTTTTCATCTAATATAATGCAAAGGAAAATTCTCTTTTTGCAGTTTCATTGGGTGGATGCAATACTTTGTTTAACTGCTACTCTGTGAAAAGTAAATATTTAGAATCATTTCAGATTCCGACATACATTGCAAAAATCTGTAAAATTTAATATACACAGTTAAATCATACAATAATCACTTATATTAGACCCTTGAAAGAAGCCGCTATGGTAGGCCATTGGACTAATCACTAATGCATCTATGATAAAGATCAGGTTAAGAGCTGAATGTCATGGATTAGGAACATAGGGTCCACTCAGTCAGTCATCCTTTAAAGATCAATACAATTAACATAATTGAGTGGGGTAATAATTCTAATATATCATAAGCGCCTCCAGAAGAACCAAGTATTCCTTGGGTATTACATTGACGCTAATTTTCATAATATTATTTTCAAAGACACAGCTCGGAGTACATCTGAAAAGTAAACTGTTTGTGGTCATTTCTTTCAAATATAATCAAGTTGTATGATCAAATTATATTTATTTCCTTGTTTATTTACTTATTACAGTATTTTAAAGCACATACAATGTTTGAGAATATCAGAACACTGAACAGTATATTTACGGAGGTTACACTGAATATAGATATAAAAGTGATTAGGCATGTTATTGTGACGCCTTCTCCTGAAACTATTCTCTCTGCGGTATTAAGGGTGCCCATCATTGGTGCTAGGTGCGTTTTCGGGATATCAGTTAGAGATTTATTGCCGAAGCTGAGTCTGGATATGACGAAGGCTTGAACCACATTTGTAAAATCGAATTAAGGAGTGAAAGTTTGATTTTTTTCAGAATGCTGTGGACGGATAGCAGTACAATAAATAAACTAGTGAGACGTGATGTTGGCCAGTGAATATTTTCTTCTCTGTCCTTCATATGACCAGTAAGAGTGTGCATCATAAGACATAATCGGGACCTTTGGAACTATACGATTTTGTGACTGTGAAGTATTTTTTTCATAATTATGGATTTGCCACATTTGCCACATAATCCATCATAGGCTGCATAATAAACAGATTTCAACAAAAAACGAGTTTCTCAGTCAAATGGACCGAAAGTATCCAAAAACGCTGCAACATGTGTTGCCACAAATTGAAATGCCACCATAAAAGTTGACTGTTTGACAGTCAGTTACTTTTTCTGTATTTGAATATCACAGTGGTACTAATGAAGTGAAACCTTTGCCCAGACTGTGTTGACATGTCTACAAATACTAACATAAAATGTGCATAATTAAGATGCATAACTTGTCTTTTCTTGTCCTATAATTTAGCCAGCTCTTGCATAATTTGGCTCTTCCCTGTTGCATAATTCCAGCCACCCTGGACATAATACACAGAGGAACACCCATCTTGATATTGTGCTTCCTAGAGCTCAAGCGGAAGCTCGAGTGATTGTTGTCAATATGATGCTAAAATTTGCATAATAGATGTGCCTGCCAGAAAACTACTTTACCACTAGTTTATCGACCTTGTGATTCAGTATCATGAACGTGTTTTCCAAAGGGTCAGTTCAATAAGTGGGCTCATTTTCTTGGTTTATATTTGTGTCATCAGGTAACAAACGTCAGTCATGTTACAAAGTCAAGTGACGCACAACATTGCATAGATTTTTTTAAGCTTTCAAGTTTCGCAAAGTGCAAAGACAACCTTAGCATCCCTTTGCAACCACGACACACCATTGCTGCTGCTACCCCCAGTCCCTTTGTCCTTTTCAAAGTGCACTGTTCCACAGGCCCCATTTTCCCCAATGAATTCCCTTTAACTGAATCCTACCACTCCATCACAGGACTTCCAGTTGGAAGCAGTGCTTAGTTTGTGAATAAAAATGTGCCAGTGCCCAAAGCCGCCCTCTAAAAGACACGGCTGCTGCATTTAAATGTGCGAACCCAGACTACTGAGACGTAATCCTGAAGACATTTCAGGCCTCCTCAATCCATTTAATGCCACTCCCTGCCCCTTCAGCTCACACTGGCGGTTTTCTGCTTTCTCCCTTTGTGATGCTTTTTCATTTTTCTCTTCCTCCGTCTTTCCGATATGTGTCTTTCACTCGCAGTAAATGCTTCAACCAGAAGTATAAGCGCCGGCCCTCAAAAGTAAGTGCCGGAAAAAATAAGCACAAATTAAGCACTGGCTGGAAGTAAACCCAAGCATACACCGGATAAAGTTTGTCTGGAAAGTTATGCTGCCTCTGCAGAGGCAAGGTTTTCTGACTTGGAGAACAGAAAACCTTTGCCCTCTCCTAATCTCTGATACAGTGCAGTTTTCTATACCTACAGCTTCTGGTGTAGTCTTCAAACAGATTACATCACTGGTCATAATGACCTTTAAATATCAGCTGAAAGTGTATTCTGAGAGCTATTATCAGTACAACAAAGACAAATTCAGTGAAACCCATTTGGTTCCACAGGAAGGACAGAAGGGATGGTTTCCAAACAATGGAGGTTAATTAGACGATGTTACGAGCTTTATTAATTCAGTTAACCATTTGTGAGTATAATTATAAAATTCAATAAGGTTAATCAATACAGTAATGTATAATTAGGTAATGAGAGCACAAATCATTTAGACAGTGTAAGATGCAAAGCAGAGAAAGTATCAGTTCCTTAAAGGAACTTCCCTAAACTAAATAAAGGTTTACAGGGGTGATATGGGGAAACCCTAAACAGAAGATGTCAGTCTAAAGCAAACCAGATAAAGGTTCAGGACAGAAAAAGGCATATACATTCGAGAGTCTAACTCAAGAACCAGGGAAATAAAATCTCAGCAGAGTCAGACAAAGGCCTTCCTTGAGCAAAGTCAGGCCAGGGCCTCCTCACAACTATTCGAAGACGCATAATTAAATACATTTCATTTCATTTCTCCCCAGAATTTCTTCCCATCAACCCTTAAAAGCTGGGCCCAATCAGGTTGTGCAATTTTCTTGGAACAGGTAAACTCTTTTAATTCCTGTCACGGAACAAAAAAACACACAGCTGTATGACCTTAGATCTATCATCGTTCCAAACAGCATGGCACAGGCGGCACCTTCTCATCCCATGCAGACTGTAAATCACAACCAAATCTCAATTAATAGATGTGCTCTAACTTTCTCTAAAAGCAAAACATGAGTTCCTTTTCTAAGCAATCTTGTTTTCTTGTTCCCGCAACGAGAAATAAAATTGTGATAGTACATTTAGAAATCAAAATTAAATTTAACAGGAAACGATTTTTGAACATTTGAGACCTACTCTGTCAGGCTAACTTTAAGAATTCACATTTGATTAAATGTAAATATTCTACAATCTAATGCTAATACTTTGGTTATACAAAGTGTAGCTTCTTTATAAACGTATAGCCAGACATTAACACATGGATTAACATAATGTTTAGTCTAAATTTTTATGTGTAAAACTATGCTCCGTCATCTCCATTAAAGCCGTGTTATTGGTTAAAGTACAATTAGCAGAAGATATGCTCATATTCATTTTCTCCAAAGACTTCTTGGATATAGCAGCAGAGTTACAAATGAATACATAAAAAGTTGTGCCCAGAAACAGAAGTATTAAATGCTGGTGCTCCTGCTTTGTCAATCTTGTTTCCTCCCAATATGCATATGAGTGTACTGTTTGGTGTGTTGAGATACAAGAAGTCAAATAAAAATCAAACTGTGGAGGCATTGAATAACCACCACCTTGTTGCTGACAGTTGCTTAGCAAGATGAAAAATAGAAATGCATTTCTGTTTTATTAGTTATGAGTGAAGAAACAAACCATTCCCAAGCAACCATCGACAGGCGTGCCACCTCTTCAATCCCACAGGAATGACTGCAGACATTAAACTCATCACAGGTGGCTGAGGAGTCTAGGATGACGAGAGGGCCAGTCTTGCTATTGTCCGCTAGCGTGAGGGACTCGTCTTTGAAATCAACAAAGGTAAATTCAGTTCTTCTCCACGGGCAGAAATATGATCTGCAAACTCCTACAAAATTCTTAGTTTGAACTTTCCCTTCACTCGAAACTGTTAGAGAATTGTATTTGAAATGAAACAGTGATTGTTCATCACAAGTGGGAATAATGCTGGATTATGATCTGTAGAGTGATTTAAATTGCTTCAGGGGGTACTTAACTGTTGTTTGGGCAACTGACTAGTTCACAATCTCTAACTCATATTACAGAAATATCTACGTTTCTTGATATTCCCAAGTGCTGGCAGGATCATCTGCGTAAAGGTAGTGTCAAGGAGCAAAATGTCTATAATAATCTTTATGGGGTCTACTTGACAAGTGAAATTCCACGAATACATGCCTGCGTCTCTTTTTGTGGTGTTCTGTGTAATATCCTGATACGAAGAGAAGGCTATATTTTGCTAGATGGTGTTGTCTTTGCTTGGCAAACTATTAAGTTACATAGCATCTTTCCATATGATTAATGCAACTAAGGGTGTACAAAGTTCAGATAATTCACACTTCTCCAGGCTACATGGAATATATTAGTCTATTAGCAGCTGGTGATGAGGAGGCATCGCTCTTTTTCTTATCCCTTTAAACTAACTCCAATAGTTAATAGTCTGGATTTTCTGCCTGGTTTCTCAGAACTGGGTTTCAGGAAATGTAACTAAAGTAACCCCCATGGGATGGAAGAATTTTTTTGAAATCGGTGTGTTTGTGACATGAAGATATAAATGATAACATTGGTATGCCTGAGAAAATGAATATCAGATATCTCATATATTGCAGTGGCTCTACCAACAAATCCAGGAACTTGGTCCCTACCCATACAAAAATATTAATGAAATGCGAGGGGGATATAGAGAAAGGAATCCTAAATGAGACTCTGTTGGCAATTTGGACAAAGGGTCCTAAATCCTCTGTGTGTGTCCAACATAGAGAAAATGCATGTACGCTTATTACCATGTGGTATATTTCCCCCACGAGGCTGGAAGCAACATTTGGAGGAACTGATGTCTGCTGGAAGAGTTATGGGGAGTAGGGTACATTGATCCATGCATGGTGGACTTGTGCTCTTATCTGAATATATTGGTATGAAATCTTGTCATACATCAAAGCCATAACTGGATTTGTCTTGCCTCATCGGCCTTTGATGCTTTTACTGAGGAACTTAGGGGGTTATTCTAACTTTGGAGGAGGTGTTAATCCGTCCCAAAAGTGACGGAAAAGTGACGGATTTACCACCAGCCGTATTACGAGTCCATTATATCCTATGGAACTCATAATACGGCTGGTGGTATATCCGTCACTTTACCGTCACTTTTGGGACGGATTAACACTCCTCCAAAGTTAGAATAACCCCCTTAGTGTTGAAATTGTGTTCTGTCCATTCAGTACGCTTGGACATTTTTGCTTTTCTGACAACCCGGTTTCTAACTTTTTACTCTTGGTGAGTTTCACTGGTGGTGTCTCATCCATGTTAATCACTTCACAGGTGGACTGTGTGTGTTTATCAACCAGTGTCTGCCTTTTAAGATAAGGCGGCTGCAACACAGCAAGGGTAAGGGGCAACTGGCTGATTAGATGCGAATACACATGTGCACACATGTGCGGGCTCTGCTTTTGAAACAACTGTCATGAACAGCCTGGTCACAGCGCACACCTAGCCAGCTACAATGGGGACTCTGCAGAATTAGGTACTTACCTGGAATAGACATTATGAAGATAGTGTATACCAATAGGGAAAGTCAGTGCAATTTACTGTTTTGTCTATAATGGCACCCCATAGTACACATAGGGAGGGAACTGCCTTAAAGTGTAGTTTCACTCCCCATCGGCCTACACAGAGACCATTGATGTCTTGAAATGGAGTGTACCCTGTGCGAGAAAAAACAAAAATGTAACTTCCAAAATGATAACTGTACACCTTATGGGTCATCCAGAGTTTTCATATTTCCCTGGTTTAGTTCGAATCAGAGCTCATACCTTGTGTCATCCTACTGTGCCAAGTTAATTACCTTTTTCTCTTGCAGTAGGAACAAAGGTCGCCCCACACAAAAGGAGCAATTGGCAGTACTTCTCCCAGCTCCGGAAGAGGAAAGGGGTGGGGCGGAATGATCTGCATCAATCACCTAGCTGTCACACTGTACAGTGGATGGGCCTGTCCAAGCACACTGAACAAAGATCAGTGGCCAGACAACTGGAGACAACCCACAGGGAGCCTCCCTTTGAAGTTCCAGGGTGCAAGTCCCTGGCAGTGATGTCAGTTGAGGGTGGAGCTGAGACCCCAGGAGCTGATGTGACCAGCGGCTCCTGGATGACACCATTTTGGACTGTCCCTAGCATACTATACAGGTGGTATAAGGGTGGAGGGGTGATGTGGCACTCTAGGATTGGCCAGGGGTGCCTGTCTTCTGGAACAATCCTCTCCCCTTTAAAAACTCTTGCGGAAGGGGGAGGCTCTCTCTTACCTGTGGATCTTCCGACTATTCGTTGCTAGATCCTGGGACTGCCAGGGAGAACGAGAAGGGGAAACACCTAGAACCCCACTTAAGACCATGGACTCTGCCCACATGACCCCACTACCAGTGGGTCTCCCCATGGGTTAGTGAGGCTGGCCTCCTTACAACCCCTGAGAACCAGTTGAGGGAAAGCCCTGGAATTGTCTGTGGCCTCTAACAAAAATCAAAAGGAGAGCTGGTTCAGGGAACAAGGAGGGCAGCTCTTTGAGGGCTGAACGGCTGCCTGCAGGATCAGGCTGGTAAGAATTAAGTTGCCGGCTCCTGCGGACTGCACATGGGAGTGCTGCTAGCCCAGGGAGCCAGAGAGAACAACAGGGCTGTCTGAGCTGCCCTCCAATGAGGATGACCCTGTGCAGAGCCAGAGTTGGACCGGGTGCCACACCAGTAAATGATTACATGGCACAATGCTGTCATGAAAATGAGGAAAAACACATAGAAACCTGAAGCAGCTCTTCCCAATGCAGAGGGAGAGCTGCTGCTATGATATGCACTACCTTGCATGAAATTGGCCATAATGCCTTGTGGGGGTTTGTTGTTTTGCGTGCATTTTCAGATAGCTCCCGTCGTGTTGGTCCCATGTGTATGTTGAAATTCAAAGCAATATCACAAAAAAATAATAATGATGGACGGAGTGTTGAACATTTTCAAACACTCACCCCCAGTCACAGATCTGGGTTTAATCCATCGTTATTTTGCTCACCATGTCACGCCAGTTTGGACCCAGCCATATGCAAATCAGTCTTGACCCTGTTCCCATGGGAACAGTCCAGCCCGAACTGCTAGGCCAGGTCCTACCAGGACAGGAAACAAGCATCCTAGGGCCGGTTTCAGGGTATCACCCTTCATGGCATGGTGAGCAAAAGAACGATGGATTAAACCCAGATCTGGGACTGGGGGTGAGTCTTTGCATTGTTCAACACTCCGTCCATCATCCTTTTGTGTTGCTATGGTGAAATTCAGACACACTTAGAAAGCCTAAAATGCATGTATTTGATATTGTTACGCCCCCCTGGGGCCAATTGTATGGTTGCACTGTAGTCACAACTCAATCTGATGCTCTCTAGGGGCTGTTTTTACAATTGCAATGTGGTATCAAATAGAAGGAAAATACTCAAACGCAGAGTTTATTGCTGATAAATTTTATATTAGTTCATCACATTGGGTGCCCACTCTAGGTTACACACTGTCATCTCTGGTATGCTCCATCTCCCAATATACATATTTGTAAGTAGTGTGTGTGCAATAACTGTACATCTCATTTTCCTAGAGAAAATTTACTGTCTGGGCAATCATTTATTAAGTGTTATTATTGTGTGGCAGTGATTGATGACTACTAGCCCACACCACCTCCCTTGAGTAGGCCGTGAATTGCTCTGCTCAGCTGCCCTGTGAGAGTCAGCAGTACAATGGGGTGTTTGGTTTTCAGTAAAGACAATTGGATCTATTACTTGTGCAGGCCACACAACTTATAGCCCAATGTTCAACACTCAGGATAGAATAATATATTTCCTTTAACCACACCAATGGGGAAATAAAATTCTCACCTGTTACTTGTTGCTAAACTGTCTTTTGCCTGCCTGTGGAAACTGCCAACAGCCCCTCATCTTAAAACATGTAGAGAAACCAGATTATGGGAGGCAAGCCAGCTATGTTCTGTGACATTATAGATCGCTCTAGGTTAGGTTATATGAGATGTCTCCTTCCAAAATCGATGAAGGTGATAATGTACCACAGTGAATAAGTACAAACTTACAAGATACTTCCAAGCTGGTTTCATGGTGTACTGAGCCACTGGAAATGCTTGTATGGCCATTTTATTTCTGATTACTAAAATTATAACAATTAGTATTTCTAGCGTCTGATGTGCTGGTTAATTTGCTAATACTATGTGAACAGCAGACGTATATGCCAATGGCTTCGCTAAAAATCGAAATAAAGTTGTTAAAGAAATTCACCTAATTATCTTTTGTTTAATTTCCTATAATTTGGGGAAAATCTTATGAAACTGCGAAAAAAAAGCAAATCTGGCATTTAGAGCTATATTTAAGCCTAAAAAGTGTCCTTGCATCAATTTTGCACAAACAATACATTTTGCTCCAAAAATAAAAATGCTGTGAAAAACACCCATTCACGTTCTGTTGATTCACTTAGGGGAATATTTATACTCTGTTTGCGTGTCAACATTTTTTACATGCATTCGGCGCAAACCTTGCCCCATATTTAAACTGTGACGCCCGACCCCGTGGACGTCATAAAACCTCTGTGTGCGTAATTTTTTTGGATGCGGGAAACCGCCTCGCGTTAATGACATGCAAGGTAGGCGTTCCTGTCCAAAAAAATGACTTTAAGGCCTGTGCACCTTATTTATACTCCTGCGTCACTTTGATGCACAGGAGGGGGCGGGCCTTAAAAACCGGCGCACCTTCCCTTCCCCCAGGGACACCCCCTGCCACCCTCGCCCACCCCAGGAGGACACCCATGGATGGGGGGCCCCATCCCAGGTAAGTACAGGTAAGTTGAGGTAAGTATTATTTTTTTATTTTTTAAAGTGGCATAGGGGGGCCTAATTTGGGTCCCCCTACATGCCACTGTGCTCAACGGCCATGCCCAGAGGACAGAAGTTCCCTGGGCATTGCCATTGGGCAAGGGGGCATGACTCCTGTCTTTGCTAAGACAGGACTCATTTCAATGGGGATTGTGCATCAAAAAATGGCGCAAGTCTGGTTGGAATGGCGTTAGCCGGCGGTAGATTTTTTGACGCAAACCAGCACTGGCACTGGTTTGCGTCAAAAAGTATAAATATGGGCCTTAGTCCCCATGCTTCAGCGATTCGATTTTTACCCAAACAGACTTAAAAATCACATGACAGGACATGCAGCAAGTTTAACATAAAATTTTGACATCCAAGTGCTCTGTAGTTCTCCTGTAGGAAATAGATGCATCATGATTTTGGTTTGTTTGTAATTGGGATCTATATATATGAAAGGAGCCATTCAGCTATTGATAAATGGCTTGCAAAGCATATGCTAATGCGAAGGATGTGTTCGATTAAATCTGAAGCTCTACAAACACCCAATTTAAGTCATCTGGAATGTAAGCAAAAGGCAGGTTAGCGTGCAGAGCCTATTCCTCTAATGCCACCTCTCTTCTTTAATCCACCCTACCAAAAGTGAAGGACAGCTTCACAGATCTTAAAAGTAGGCTCCTTCCCATGTGGCTTTCCGGTTCAAAGGATTGACAAATGAATATTTGCAACAGGAGACATATTGTGAAATAAAACAAATCGTTATCACAACCATACAATCAAAGGTGCTGCTTTTTAAGTCTTGTCTTATTTAGAGTTTGACCGGCAGGATAGTCCATTGAAACATTTTGTATAGCACCTCTGACGTATTATAATTTCCATAGGCTATAATGAATGTGTAATATGGTGGACGAGCCAGTAACCATGTTTGTGTTGATGTATTCAAGCAATCAAACTCTAAATAATGTCCTCTGTCTTTTGCACACATCTGCTGGTACCGGATGAATGAGTCTCTTTTGTTGAGCTCCTGGGTGTGGTACAGATCTTCAATTATTCGTGTTCATACAGTTCACAAATAACATTGTAAATATTGATCTATTTTGTCTTGGCAAACTGTCACTGTGAACTGGACAGCGGCAGACAACCCAGAGCAGGTTTTTTTTAACGTGTTGTGTGGATTTGCCAGCATCTGATAGCCTAAGATCACCACACTGCTTGAAAGAAGCATGTGCCTTACCGTTCTTAACCATTTAGATGCGGGCGTCGGCCACTGGCCGACGCCCACACTCCCTCCCTGGTGCGGGTCACGACCAGTGGCCGACACCAGGGAGGGGGTTAAAAATCCTCCGGTGCAATGCACCGGAGGATTATTTATTTATTTTTTTAAACCGTCGGAGACGCGGAAGAGCTTCCGCGTCTCCATCCCACCCCCCTCCCGCCCCATTATGACGTCAGCGCGCCACGAGGCACGCTGACGTCACAGTTTTTCCCCACCGGAGAAGGAGAGAAGCAGGTAAGCGTTCTCTCTTTCTCCGGTGGGGAAAAAAAGGCCAAAACGGCCTCCCCAGATGCCAGGGATGCATCGATGGAAAGGGGAGGCTCTCCCCTTTCCATCGATGCCTCCCTGGCACCGTTTCCTGGCCGTGGATCGCAGAGCGGCTGCGATCCACGGCCAGGAAATGCCCCTAGGCACCAGGGATCTTCTTTGGGGGGGTCGGCCCCCTCGTAAAAGGGCCGCCCCCCCCCCCCCCGGGGGCAATATTTATTTATTTACACAGTTTTGGGGGGAGATCGCGCCCCCCACAATATAAAAAAAAATAAAAAATAAATGGCGGGGTCGGCCCTTGGAAAACGGGCCGACCCCATGGGGGGAAAAAAAAAACATGTAGTTTTGCCGGGGAGGAGGGGGCATCCCCCCCCCCCCCGAGGGTAAAAAAAAAAAAATGTTGGTGGTCAGCCCTTAGGGTGACCATCAATGGGGCCATTTTTTTTTATACATGTGTGCTTTGCCAAGGGCAAGCACACATGTATAAAAAAAAAAAAAGGTTTGTGACATGAGTGTCTTGTTTTCTTTCTCTCTCTCTCTCTCATATATATGTGTATATATGTATACACACATATATATATATATATATATATACATATATATATATATATATATCTATATATATTTTTTTTTTTTCAGGACAAGCATTGCAGCGTCCATGTGCTGCTTTTCTGACTTGTTGGTGTGTATCTGGGCTTCTAACAACGCCCACCTCACGCCCATCACTACCACTCGTTCGTGGGCTTGCCCTTCAAAAATCCTTTGATGACATTGGAAAATGATTTACCTTTGTCCCTCCTTGGGGAGGTTTTGTTACCGCCTTGGCCATCGCCCCTGGTACATGGCTAATTGCACTTTTGCTGTTACGTTTAACTGCGAGCGAACTTCTTTTCCTTTAGTGTAACTCTTCACATGATGCTCATGATGGCCGTGGCGCTGTGAATCGGCTCTCTTATGTGAAAGAGTTTAACTTTCAATTATCAATTTATGTGGCAAGAAAAGTTGGGTTAGGAGTTTATAACGCTAATAGCTCTAACTCGAGCAGATGCGAGACCCATTGCATTGTAAATGCTTGTTATTCTTGTGTGTGTTGTTTTATAATGGTGAACAATTTCACCGCACTCCACGAGGACCGTGATCAAGACTCCTTGGTGAGTTGAAACACGTTGGTGGTTATTGACTGCAATAAAATACACGTTTATTTGTACTTCGTGGAGTGCGGTGACATTTTTCGGCATTATATAATTTCTAGATTGGTCTTCTCTGTCACTGGGCACCGGCAGTGGAGTGTGCCGCCCAGCAACCCTTCAACCACTTTGTTTATAAACATATATATATATATGCAACACAAAATGGTTAAAAAGATTGTTGCGCAGTGCACTCCACTGCCGGTGCTCAGTGATGGAGGAGAGCAACCTCGAAAATATTTTGTGAACAAGAATCTCACCGCACTCCACGAGGTTCAAATTGACATGTTTTATTGCAAGTATAAACAATGAAAGAAAAGAGGGACTCATTTACTGTGATCAAGAATCCTTGAGAGTCGAAACGCGTACGTGGCTGTTGCTTGCAATAAAAGATGCCAATTTGAACCTCGTGAAGTGGGGTGAGAATCTTGTTCACACAATATATATATATATATATATATATATATATATATATATATATATATATATGCATGCATGCATGTCTTTTCTGTAGTGGCAGTTGCCATAAAGTAGCTGAGTGGATTAGTAAAGGCAAGCGTTACCCGCGCTTTAAAACAAATGTAATGCCAGGGGGACTATGGAGATATGGGTGGCACTTTTGCTGGGTAGTACTGAGGGAATTAGAAGAGGAGGTAATGGGAGGCAGAGCACCAAAAATGACTGTTGCACAGGGTGTGTGGTAAGGTGAAGTAATACATTCTTTTTTTGTTTTTTTCAGTGTTTTCAGAGAATCTGCAGAATTGGAGAAGAAGCGAAGGTAAGGTGACGACATTTCCTGTTGTACACAACAAACATACCCACAAGCAATTTTGTGACTATCTGCCTTCTACGTAGGCTAGTAATTTAGAGGGACAGTTTAGCCAGTTGCAGAGATGGCGTCTCGTTGAATGACTGCTGATCAAGCCCTAGCTCGGGTTATGGAGGACAGTTCTGATGTAGGCTCAGAGACTGAGACAGCAGACACTGAGACAGCATCTGAGGGAGTGGACAATGGGGCAGATTCTGAGAGTGATTTTTCAGTCGGCGGAGTCCCGTCTGACGACACCTCTTCCAGTGAGTCTGAAGGAGACAATGACGACATCCGTGCTGTCCCTTCGCAAGCACATTCTGGGCAGCGGGACCACATTGGGTTAGCCGAACCCAGAGAGCACGTGCTTGCTGCCGCAAGCACAGAGAGAGTGCTCTCTTGGCAGCCCCCACTGTTTGGTTCAGCCCCAAATTCCACCTTTTACTGGTGACGCTGGATGTAAAGTCGATACAGCTAACTTTTTGCCAGTCGACTACATATATCTGTTTTTGGATGTTGACTTTCTTCAGAAAGTTGTGCAGCAAACAAATTTGCGTGCAGACCAATTTCTGAGGGAGTGCGGAGGCACTCTAAGGCCCTGTTCTAGGGCACGCCAGTGGACTCCCACTTCACTGGCGGAGTTGAAGATATTTTTGGGCCTTACGCTCAAAATGGGGTTAGTACAGAAACCCACCTTGCAGTCCTACTGGACGACTCACACGGTTTGGGTAACTCCCATCTTCGCACCATACATGAGCAGAGATCGTTTTTTGCTACTGCAGCGCATGCTGCATTTCAATGACAATTCTGCTGCATTGCCCCGGGACCATCCAGATCATGACAGGTTGTTCAAAATTCGGCCTGTCGTGGAACATTTGTCTGCCAGGTTTCCAGAGATCTATACTCCTGGAAAGAATATAGCAGTCGATGAGTCCTTGATCCTGTACAAAGGACGGCTGCTTTTCAGACAGTACATTGCGAGCAAAAGAGCTCGCTATGGCGTCAAGCTGTACATGCTGTGTGAGAGCTCTACTGGCTATGTGTACAGCCTGAGAGTGTATACAGGGAAGGATTCTACCCTAAACCCTGTAGGTTGCCCTCCCGCGTTAGGGGTCACAGGTAAGATTGTATGGGAACTTGTCCAGCCACTTCTTCACAAAGGTTATAACCTTTATGTGGACAATTTCTATACAGGAGTAGAGCTGTTCAGTGAGCTCTACAAAGCTGTCACTGTGGCCTGCGGTACAGTTCGTTGTAACCGCAAAGGATTCCCGCGGGAGCTTGTTTGCAAGAAGCTCCAGAAATCACAGAGTACTGCATTGCGTTCTAACGAACTGCTCGCAGTCAAGTTCCTAGATAGACGTGATGTATACATGCTCACTACAATTCATGATGAGAGCACTTCTCCCATCACGGTTTGGGGTCAGATGGCCGAAGTCCACAAGCCCATCTGTATACTCGATTTCAATAAGTACATGGGTGGAGTGGACAAGAACGACCAGGTTCTTCAACCATACAATGCGTGTCGTAAAACTCGCACTTGGTACAAGAAACTGTTTACCCACCTGATTCAGATGGCAACATATAATGCGTATGTTGTTTACCGTCAGACAACAACAGGAAGACTCATGACTTTCCTTGACTTCCAGTTGTCTGTAATTGAAAGCCTCACTGCTGTTACAGAAGAAGCAGCAGCCTCCACCTCATATGTTCTGGAGAATGTGGCAAGGCTGCAGGAGCGACACTTTGCTGATCGCATACCTAAAACACCCAAAAAGGATCGTCCATGTCGTCGCTGTAAAGTGTGCTCAAAGCATGGAAAGCGGCAGGAGAGTCGGTATTACTGTCCCCAGTGTCCATTACAACCAGGCCTCTGTATCCCTACTTGCTTTACGTTGTATCATACTAAAGCAAAGTTCTGGGAAATCGACTGAGGTTGAGCTGCTGTTGGGTAATCCTTTCAGTGGCAGTGCATGGATACCGAACGTCCATGGGCCACTGCTTCGTTAGGCAAGGAGCCACGGAATTTTACTTCATCATGGACTTTCTTTTGGCGTGGTCGGTGTTCTGTTCAATTAACATGCATTTTCTTCCCCCTACTGCATATACTAGTGGACAGAACATATGCCACATTGCCACGGAGTACCCTTTCTTCACCTGCATGTCTACCTTACTTTCAACGGTAGATATGCTCTCTCAGTTCGAGGAATCACTTTGTAGGGCATACTTGGAAACCCCCAACTTGCTTCCACAAACTAGTATAGGTTCACTTGGCTATTATACAGGATTAGCCAGGACTCTGATGAGAACAGAGACATGGATGGGTAAGGAAAGCTTATGGAAGGAATGCCTTCACAGGGTTATTGCACAGGTAGAAGGCAGATAGTAAAGGTAGTACAGATGTACACCATCTACACCTATGGATTCAAACCCATTGGTGCCATCCCAGCACTGAAGGAGAATGACTTGTATAGGTCAGTGTTTGACCTGCTTTTCATGTTCATCCTCCATCAGAACTTAGTAGATGTTCAGTTTGCTGTATAAGTGCATTATAGTCACATCACTGCACATAATGTTGGCTGGGACATATGCTACGTTCTCATGGACTCCCCTATGTACCAAACACTACCCTTTTCCATAGCCTATGACCTTCTCTTTAGGGAACATCATGAGAAATCCCCAGCATGTCTCCCTTAGTTTCAAAGGTAGATATGCTCACTCAGTTCGAGGAATCGCTTTGTACGGCATACTCGGACACCCCCAACTTGCATCCACAAACTGGAAGGAGTTGGATTTAGCACAGAGAGTGCGTTAAAGGCGCATGAAAAACATGTCTTTCTGAGCCTCAGATGGCTGTCACAGGAGTCATTAGTAAAGGTTTGTTACACATGTATTTGGTAATGTTAAGGAAGAAGGAGGCAGGTAGCCTATGACCTTCTCTTTAGGTAACAGCATGAGAAATCCCCAGCATGTCTCCCTTAGTTTCAAAGGTAGATATGCTCACTCAGTTCGAGGAATCGCTTTGTACGGCATACTCGGACACCCCCAACTTGCATCCACAAACTGGAAGGAGTTGGATTTAGCACAGAGAGTGCGTTAAAGGCGCATGAAAAACATGTCTTCCTGAGCCTCAGGTGGCTGTCACAGGAGTCATTAGTAAAGGTTTGTTACGCATGCATTTGGTAATGTTAAGGAAGAAGGAGGCAGTTACTTGACAGGTGGTAAAATGTAGTCAAACTTATTCCGTTCTGTGGCGTGTGAATGTGATGGGCCCTTGTCTGGCAGCGGTAAGTTAATGTGAGTGGAGTGATTGATTGGATTGGGCCCGTGGCTGGCGATATGAGAGGGTTGTTTGTTGTGCATGAATGGCGTGTGAATGGACCATAAAGAGGTTGGTGCCTGGACGCGGCTTTATGGCCCACCTTCAGAAGGCTTGGTTTCAATATTCAGATACTTTGATAAGTAATCATGCTTTGAAACCATAATTTCTGGAGGTGCTAAAGGCAACCGGTGTGAGTGGTGGGTTAACTTTAACAAACTAGTACCAGGGGAGTCCAAGGGTGCAGGACTTGCATGGCTCTCACCAGTTTTCCTTCACCCAGAATCCCCTTGAAATTACATTATGTGCTTAAAAAACACATTTTCCTTGCATTCCAATGAGCAGAAGTCCAGGGATCTGCAGGGATCCTCAAAATTCCTACCACCCAGTGTTTCCCCACTTGTCCTGATAAAAACACAACCCCGCTTGTGTGCCTGCGCCTAGTGCCTGCTTCAGGAATGAATCACTCCAGGGTTAACAGTAGACCTCAAGCAAGGACTACCATTGACCCTTGTGTGATCCATTCCTGTCGCGGGCGCTATGCCTACCCACACAAGTGAGGTATCATTTTTATCGGGAGACTTGGGGGAACGCTGGGTGGAAGGAAATTTGTGGCTCCTCTCAGATTCCAGAACTTTCTGTCACCGAAATGTGAGGAAAACTTGTTTTTTTAGCCACTTTTTGAGGTTTGCAAAGGATTCTGGGTAACAGAACCTGGTCAGAGCCCCGCGAGTCCCCCCATCTTGGATTCCCCTAGGTCTCTAGTTTTCAAAAATGCACAGGTTTGGTAGGTTTCCCTATGTGCCGGCTGAGCTAGAGTCCAAAATCTACAGGTAGGCACTTTGCAAAAAACAGCTCTGTATTTTGTCAAAAAATGGGATGTGTCCACGTTGTGTTTTGGGGCATTTCCTGTCGCGGGCGCTAGGCCTACCCACACAAGTGAGGTATCATTTTTATCGGGAGACTTGGGGGAATGCTGGGTGGAAGGAAATTTGTGGCTCCTCTCAGATTCCAGAACTTTCTGTCACCGAAATGTGAGGAAAACTTGTTTTTTTAGCCACTTTTTGAGGTTTGCAAAGGATTCTGGGTAACAGAACCTGGTCAGAGCCCCGCGAGTCACCACATCTTGGATTCCCCTAGGTCTCTAGTTTTAAAAAATGCACAGGTTTGGTAGGTTTCCCTAGGTGCCGGCTGAGCTAGAGGCCAAAATCTACAGGTAGGCACTTTGCAAAAAACAGCTCTGTATTTTGTCCAAAAATGGGATGTGTCCACGTTGCGTTTTGGGGCATTTCCTGTTGCGGGCGCTAGGCCTACCCACACAAGTGAGGTATCATTTTTATCGGGAGACTTGGGGGAACGCTGGGTGGAAGGAAATTTGTGGCTCCTCTCAGATTCCAGAACTTTCTGTCACCGAAATGTGAGGAAAACTTGTTTTTTTAGCCACTTTTTGAGGTTTGCAAAGGATTCTGGGTAACAGAACCTGGTCAGAGCCCCGCGAGTCCCCCCATCTTGGATTCCCCTAGGTCTCTAGTTTTCAAAAATGCACAGGTTTGGTAGGTTTCCCTATGTGCCGGCTGAGCTAGAGGCCAAAACCTACAGGTAGGCACTTTGCAAAAAACAGCTCTGTATTTTGTCAAAAAATGGGATGTGTCCACGTTGTGTTTTGGGGCATTTCCTGTCGCGGGCGCTAGGCCTATCCACACAAGTGAGGTATCATTTTTATCGGGAGACTTGGGGGAACGCTGGGTGGAAGGAAATTTGTGGCTCCTCTCAGATTCCAGAACTTTCTGTCACCGAAATGTGAGGAAAACTTGTTTTTTTAGCCACTTTTTGAGGTTTGCAAAGGATTCTGGGTAACAGAACCTGGTCAGAGCCCCGCGAGTCCCCCCATCGTGGATTCCCCTAGGTCTCTAGTTTTCAAAAATGCACAGGTTTGGTAGGTTTCCCTATGTGCCGGCTGAGCTAGAGGCCAAAATCTACATGCAGGCACTTTGCAAAAAACAGCTTTGTATTTTGTCAAAAAATGGGATGTGTCCACGTTGTGTTTTGGGGCATTTCCTGTCGCGGGCGCTAGGCCTACCCACACAAGTGAGGTATCATTCTTATCGGGAGACTTGGGGGAACATAGAATAGCAAAACAAGTGTTATTGCCCCTTATCTTTCTCTACATTTTTTCCTTCGAAATATAAGAGAGTGTGTAAAAAAGACGTCTATTTGAGAAATGCCCTGCAATTCACATGCTAGTATGGGCACTTCGGAATTCAGAG
The DNA here is from genome assembly GCF_031143425.1 of Pleurodeles waltl. Classification (NCBI taxonomy): domain Eukaryota; kingdom Metazoa; phylum Chordata; class Amphibia; order Caudata; family Salamandridae; genus Pleurodeles; species Pleurodeles waltl. The sequence goes on from NC_090443.1 coordinate 454,655,319, forward strand.
ATGTGCAAATAACCACTGCTCCTCAAAACCTTATCTTGATCCCATTTTGGAAATGCAAAGGTTTTCTTGATACCTCTTTTTCACTCTTCATATTTCAGCAAATGAATTGCTGTATACCCAGTATAGAATGAAAACCAACTGCAGGGTGCAGCTCATTTATTGGATCTGGGTACCTAGGGTTCTTGATGAACCTACAAGCCCTTTATGTCCCCGCAACCAGAAGAGTCCAGCAGACAAAACGGTATATTGCTTTCAGAAATCTGACATCGCAGGAAAAAGTTACAGAGTAAAACATAAAGAAAAATGGCTGTTGTTTTCAGCTCAATTTCAATATTTTTTATTTCAGCTGTTATTTTCTGTAGGAAAACCTTGTAGGATCTACACAAATGACCCCTTGCTGAATTCATAATTTTGTCTAGTTTTCAGAAATGTTTAGCTTTCCGGGATCCAGCTTTGGTTTCACACCCATTCCTGTCACTAACTGGAAGGAGGTTGAAAGCACCAAAAATAGTAAAAATGGGGTATGTCCCAGTAAAATGCCAAATTTGTGTTGGAAAATGTGGTTTTCTGATTCAAGTCTGCCCGTTCCTGAAAGGTGGTAAGATAGTGATTTCAGCACCAGAAACCCTTTGTTGATGGCATTTTCAGGGAAAAAACCACAAGCCTTCTTCGGCTGCCCTTTTTTTCCCATTTTTTGGGAAAAAACGAAATTTTCACTGTATTTTTGCTATTTTCTTGGTCTCCTCCAGGGTAAACCACAAACTCTGGGTACCATTAGAGTCCCTAGGATGTTGGAAAAAAAGGACGCAAATTTGGCGTGGTTAGCTTATGTGGACAAAAAGTTATGAAGATCTAAGCGCGAACTACCCCAAATAGCCAAAAAAGGGCTCAGCACGGGGGGGGGGGAAAGGCCCAGCAGCTAAGGGGTTAAATCATTTATTCAGAATGATGTGAAAACTGAGAACTGGTACTTCAAATGTGTATCTAGATATAACGGTCCCTTTTGCTTGTTAATGTATTCCCAAATTAAGGGGCATATTGCGCCACCATGTGCCGTCCTAGTGTCATTTTTTTTTTTTTAACACAAAGGCTGCACTAAGCAGACCTCCACCATGTGCTATATTTATAAAGTGGCGCAATGCTATTACTGTGCCACTTTGGAACCCCTTGCACCTCATTATAACTGTGCCAGTTGTAATGTATGCAAGGGGGGCATTCCCCCACAGAGAGGCCCAAATAAATGGTACAGTGAAATTTACAAGATTTCACTGCAGCATTTTAGTGTAATTTTTTGGTGCCTGTCTGACGCTCCTATTGGCCTCCCTGATTTTTGGCACTAGTCCAGTGTAAACAAATGTTGACACTATTGTGGTAACGAGTAACATGGTGCACTGTGTTGTAAATACAGCACTACTATGGTGTCATTAGGGGGGTGCAGGGCGACTCAAGGAAACTGGCGCATTGGAGCTGATGCGCCAGTTCCTTATAAATATGCGCCTAAATGTTTAGTCTTTAAAATGATAGTTCTTTTTTAAGACATGGAGCTAATTAGCTTGTACTGTACTTTGATTCTTAAGGCTGGTGGTAGGAGGGGTCATATAAGCCACAGTGGGACGTTCCACCTCCCTCTTTTTGGTAAGGGAGGACTTGCCTTGGCCCACCCCAGGCAAACTACCCACTTGCCCACATGGCAGAGTACTTTCGTCAAAAGTAAATACAGAACTGGTGCCATGCTTGTTGACACACTAGATGGTCCTGTTTTGTTTTTCACAAAAAACTCCCAAAAAGGGAGTTTGTTTGGACAGGGGGTAATCTGACTGCCAACCAAAGACCCCATTTCTAACCAAAACCACAAAAGCAATGGCACTGACGTGACCATACATTGTGTGATGGCTCAAATGAGTTAAAATATGCATCACAATGACTGTCCTAAATAAGACAGACCTCCCAATGCAGACAAGGTGGTGATCCATTATCAGATAGTTCACCACCTTTGAGTGACCACTGGCTCCACCACTGGAGACTCCACTTATGACAGTTCTCCAGTCCTGCAAAGCTCTAAATGGCCCCAAGTTACGGAATGTTTTGACTGGACTCTGACATTTCCTTGCTTCTCCGGTAGTAACGCTGGTCAAGCATTCAAGGCCTCACTCATGAGAGGTGCTGTGGAGGTTGTTATCAAAGACAATGTAGCTATAGTTTTCGGTTTTTCGGTTTTCAGTGGTTATTCCTTTTTTGATCTTCAAGTGATGTTTTATAATGTTTCCCCAAATTATGAAATTCAGCTGATGTAGTACATTTTGAGCACCAAACAAGGAAAGCAGTTTTTCCAGTAGCTAAAAGAAGTTTGTTTTCATTACAGAGCATGTATCCCAAGTGGTCTTTCAGTTGAAGCATTTGTGTTACCGTTTCTACGCAGTTTATTTGTAGCACAAATGATAGCAGGGATAAGTAGAAATATAGTAATAAATTGGCAACATTATCAACTATGTTTATGAGCCAGTTTTATTACAAATACAAATAATATGTCATGAAGCCCTTAGGGTGCACTGTTGGATTTGTGTTTTTTACATTCCCTCACATAAAACCTGATGCAGTAAATCATATAGTACTTTTCAGTGAACATTTATTTTATTCAGGGACTTTCTTTGCTTCTCATGAAAAATTCACTATGTTAAAAATGCTTAACATCAATGAGGAAAGACGGAGACAGCTGCAAAAACCTCAGAAGAGAAGCAACTAATTCTTACCTCAATTACACCTTTCAAGGACACGTATTGGTATAAATGGAGATGGTATTTATCATGTGCATATTCAGGAACTTATGCTTTACACTGTTGAATGACCTCTTAGTGAGTGAAACGTCTGAAATGAGCTTTTGCTTTTCGCTTTTTCAAAATTTAAAGTTCATGGAAGTAGCCTAGAACACACTGAAAACCACAAAGATGCTTCATCTTCTTCTAGTTGCTTTCTTAGTGATGGGAGATTAAGGCCCATATTTATACTTTTTGACGCAAAACTGCGCTAACACAGTTTTGCGTCAAAATAATTAGCGCCGGCTAACGCCATTCTGAAGCGCCATGCGGATGCCGTATTTATTGAATGACGTTAGCCGGCGTTAGCCGCCGGCGCAGTCTGGTGTGCGTTAAAAAAAACAACGTACACCAGGCAGCGCCGGCGTAGGGGAAAATGGAGCTTGGGCGTCAAGAAATGGGGCAAGTCAGGTTGAGGCAATTTTTGCGCCTTAACCCGATTTGCGCCATTTTTTTTTCACTCCCAACCCCCATAGAAATGACTCCTGTCTTAGCAAAGACAGGAGTCATGCCCCCTTGCCCAATGGCCATGCCCAGGGGACTTCTGTCCCCTGGGCATGGTCATTGGGCATAGTGGCATGTAGGGGGGCACAAATCAGGCCCCCCTATGCCACAAAAAAAAATACTTACCTGAACTTACCTTAAGGTCCCTGGGATGGGTCCCTCCATCCTTGGGTGTCCTCCTGGGGTGGGCAAGGGTGACAGGGGGGGTCCCTGGGGGCATGGGAGGGCACCTCTGGGCTCCTTCAGAGCCCACAGGTCCCTTAACGCCTGCCTTTTGCAGGCACTAAAAAACGGCGCAAAAGCGGCCGTATGTCATTTTTTTTGACCCGCCCACTCCCGGGCGTGATTTTTGCCCGGGAGTATAAATCCGACGCACATGCCTCGGAGTCGATTTTTTAGATGTGAACGCCTACCTTGCATCTCATTAACGCAAAGTAGGTGTCCACGCTAAAAAATGACGCTAACTCCATGGACTTTGGCGCTAGACGCGTCTAACGCCAAAGTATAAATATGGAGTTAGTTTTGAGTCGAAATTGCGTAAAAAAAAACGACGCTATTCCGGCGCAAACGGAGTATAAATATGCCCCTAAGTCACTTCTTTTTCTATTATAAGATATGTTTTGACATCTATCAGCGTTAGTGTATTGGAGATATTTCAAGACACACTAGAATTAATTTGCTTGTGATAGCCTGTTTTGTGATTAGACGACAGAAATAAAGGATAGAAGATTGGGAATTTGAACAGTTTCCTTCCACTGGAAGAAGTTAGTAACACTATCAGTTTGATACCAACTTGAGACCAATTTCATTAATTGATTCGGTATACAAGGTGGTAGGGCAGAAAATCCTAAATAGATTACCTACTTGGTCTAAGGATAATCACATACTATTGAATCTGCAATATAGCTTTAAACTTAAGTTCTGGGCTATCGACCAATGTTTAAATCTCCGTTTGATCATTAATTAATATATAGTGGCCAAACAAAGCACCGTATTCCTTGCTTTCATGGGCCTTAGCTTTTTGGGATAAGCTTGGAAAAATTATGTTATCTTTAAACATAGACAATAATATTGTCTTGCTTTAATGTAACTTACATATTAACCTGTCAGCTTCAGTTGGATATGAAGGGAATGGAGAGTCTCTGCAGTCTTTCAATAGAAAGCATGGGGTTCACAAAGGCTGCATTTTGCAGCCTTTTTGTTTACCTCATATGTTGACCAGTCAGAAAAGGCCCTGGTTTTAAATGGCCAGGATATGCCTTTAGTGGGAATCGCCCGATTCTAGGTTTACTTTATACCGACGATGCTGTGTTTTTGTATTATCCAGGACAGCACTGTGGGATAAAAGGCTATTAGATTCCATTGTGTTCATTAGGGGCACCCTAAACTTAACTACTGCTGTTGGTAAATCTCATTTTGTGTTAGTAGGTCCATAACTATTAAATCAAGAGTGTTCAAAGTAAAAGGGAACAGTGGAAGCAGGGAAGCAGGGTTGACACATTCCTCTATTTAAGGGTATTGTTCGATCGAGATAATTGTTGGTCCCTGTTAATTTCACCACAAAAAGATCTCTTTTTGAGAACAATGTCTTCAGTCTTCGAACTTGCAACAAGGATGTCAATAAACGTTTGTTGGCAATACAAAAAATGTGTCAATCTAAATGTGTCTCAGTCGCTTCCTACGCGAGCAACATTTGGCGCTGTATCAACAATTCAAAATTACAAAGTGTTGAAAATAAATGTGTACAATGCCTATCGTGTCACTGCAGGGATTGCCGAAAGTGATAGTGTGAGAAAACAGGGCTGATTGCAGAGGCCCCCTAACTTTTTGCCCCCATTCCCCACTTTTTGCTGGTGTTTTCCTGACTCTGATGGTGCCCTGGGTACTGCTAACCAGTCCCAGGGCCTGTGCTCTGTGTAAAATGGATATGCAAATTAGGCTAATTATAATTGGCTAAGTTAACCTACCTATAAGTCCCTAGTATATGGTAGGGCATGTAGGTTTAGGGACCACAGCATACTGCTGAGGTGCCCAGTGTCATTTTAAAGGCAGGCCTGCATTAAATGCAAATTCGACTTTGGAATTAAAAGTAGTTCCAAAGTCTTAAACTTCCTTATTTTTACATATAAGTCACCCCTAAGGCGTGCCCTATGTGCCCCTAGGGCTGGGTGCCATGTAACTATAAGCAGGGACTTTATAAAAATAGTTTTATAAGCCCTGGTCAGGTAAAAACAGCCAAATTCGTTTTTCCCTCATTGTAGTAAATGGCCATTATAGGCTAGAATGGGGAGGCTTTATTTTAATTTTTAAAGTCTCCTTAAATGATGCATACCAAGAATTTGGTATCAAATTAATTGTTGTAATAAATCCCACAACTTCCAGTTGTGGGATTTAATATAACGTGTTCAGGTAAAGAGTTTTAAACTTTACCTGAAAAGTTGCCAATTTCAGCCCTGCATTGTTTTTGCTGCTGTGCTCTGACTGGCCAGCCTCTAGCAGCTTGGCCAAGCTGCCTTGATGAGGTGTGAAGTGGCCTGGCTTCACACAAAGGAATGTGCCTGTGGGAAGGAATCTCCCCTCAGCAGATGGTGAGGCAGGAAGGGGGAGGGCTGCCAAACTGGTCTTCAAAGGCAGAGAAAGACATTTGGAGCAACCAGCAACACCCCCACACCCTGCAACCCCAAACAAATAGGTGCCCCCTTGATTAGATTAGGAGAGGGCAGGAGAGGGGTGTGTTTATGATTTTTAGCCACACCAGTGGGTGGGCTCAGCCAGATGTAACCTCCAATAATCAGATTCAGCCATGATGGATTTTTAGAGAATGTTGCCTCCTGGGATTGATTTTTGCCACACTTCCCAGGAAGTGGTCATCACAGGGGGAAGGACCCTGCACCTGATTGGAGAACCTGGACCCCACTGCTTTTCACCCAGGAGCAAGGATAAAACTGGCAGACCTGCACCCACACCTCAGTTCCCTACCACATCAAACAAGGAAGAACAACAGAAGAAGAAGGACTGCCCTGCTGGACCCCTGGCCTGCACCTGGAACCTGCACTCAGAAGGACTGCACCAGCTGCGCACTTGGGCTTCACCACAAGAAGGACTTTGCCCGGCTTCAACTGGTTCAAGGAGGGATTCCCTGTTTGCTACAGGTGAAAAATTGCTAACCAGAGTCCCCTGCACCAACTCCTGAAGAAAGCGACCAGCTGACCACTGTCCAGTGGCCAAAAAGGAGTTTGCGCCAGGTGCATTCTGGGAGTTGTAGTCCGCACCCCACTCCCCCCCAAGGACCATCTTAGAACTTCTGGACCCTTGGGATGACCTGTGGACCTCAAAAGAACCTTAAAAGGACATCTGGGAGAAGCCCCAGAAGTTTGGAGAAGTTTGGACAACTTTTGAAAAAAAGCTCCATGGAGGGACCGACCCGCTGCGGCAACTCTGGCCGGCTTGCCTCAACCGCGACCCGGCCTGATTTGCTGGTTCGTCCCGGTAAAGAAAATCTCAGAAAAAGAGACCAAGGGGGTCATTCCGACCCTGGCGGTCCATGACCGCCAGGGCCGGGGACCGCGGAAGCACCGCCAACAGGCTGGCGGTGCTTCCAGGGCTATTCTGACCGCGGCAGTAAAGCCGCGGTCAGAAAAGGGGAACCGGCGGTTTCCTGCCGGTTTTCCCCTGGCCCAGGGAATCCTCCATGGCGGTGCTGCTTGCAGCACCGCCATGGGGATTCCGACCCCCTTCCCGCCACCCTGTTTCTGGCGGTTTTCACCGCCAGAACCAGGATGGCGGGAACGGGTGTCGTGGGGCCCCTGGGGGCCCCTGCACTGCCCATGCCACTGGCATGGGCAGTGCAGGGGCCCCCTAACAGGGCCCCACAAAGATTTTCACTGTCTGCTTAGCAGCACCCCTGCAACTCCGCCGGCCGCCGCGGTCAGAATGACCGCCTAAGTCCGAAGGTAAAAAGTTGACTGTGACCTCCCAGCCAGCGCATCCGAGGAGGGCTCCATGGACGTCGGATCAAGATCCAAGTTTACCGCGGTCGAAGGATTTTCATCTAAAAAAAACGACTAAGTCCGAAGGTAAAAATCTCCACCGATGATTCCCGCATCGCGTATCCGGAGAAGGGCTCCAGGAGGTCGGATTGGACTGGCAGGTTCGTCCCGCTGAAGAAAATCTTCAAAAAAAAGACTAAGGGGGTCATTCTGACTCCCGGCCGGCGCGGTCACCGCGCGCCCGGCGGGAGCCGCCAAAATACCGTACCGCGGTCGGAAGACCGCGGTGGGTATTTTGAGGTTTCCCCTGGGCTGGCGGGCGGCCTCCAAAAGGCCGCCCGCCAGCCCAGGGGAAAACGTCATTCCCACGATGAAGCCGGCTCGTAATCGAGCCGGCGGAGTAGGAAGGTGCGACGGGTGCTACTGCACCCGTCGCATATTTCACTGTCTGCTAAGCAGACAGTGAAATACAAGCGGGGCCCTCTTACAGGGGCCCCTGCAGTGCCCATGCCATTGCAGTGCCCAGTGCCCATGCCCAGGGGCCCTGCGACACCCCCTACCGCCATCCTGTTCCTGGCGGGCGAACCGCGAGGAACAGGATGGCGGTAGGGGGTGTCAGAATCCCCTCGGCGGCGCAGCAATCTGCGCCGCCTTGGAGGATTCCAACGGGCAGTGGTAAACCGGCGGGAGACCGCCGGTTTACCCTTTCTGACCGCGGCTGAACCGCCGCGGTCAGAATGCCCTCGGGAGCACCGCCAGCCTGTTGGCGGTGCTCCCGTGGTCGGTGGCCGCCAGGGTCAGAATGACCCCCTAAGTGTGAAGGTAAACTTTTAACCGAGGCCTCCCGCGATCTGTAGCCGAGCAGGGCTCCATTGCGGTCGGCCTTAAACTTTGACTTTGCCACGGTCGAGGTGCAACCAGATGACCCGATTGGTGCTTTTTGTTTCTAGGCACTAAAAAAAAAAAAATTCTTTAAAAATTCATATCTCCGGTTCACCTTATCCGAATTTATTCGTTTTGGTGTCATTTTAAAGATAAAAATATAATCTTTTTTTATAAATTGGTTTTGGATTTTTAAACTGTTTCCTGTGTTTTATTTAATTACTGTCTTGTGATATTTGAATGCTTTACACCCTGTCTCCTAAGTTAAGCCTTGACGCTCGTTGCCAAGCTACCAAGGGGTTAATTTACTGAGACCTAACTGGACCTTAGTGGAGGTTAGTGGCCTGTTGCTAAGTGTAGGTACCTACCTGCTCTTACCAATAGCCCATTTTCCAACAGATAGTGAATTTAAATTTCAAAGAGCATTTAAAGCTTATGAGAAACTGGGTCAAGGATATTTCTCAGAGGTCTTGAACTTGTGTTTGTTGTTCCTATGACTTTCAGTCTGACTCAAGGAGGAAACAGAGCTTAATCAAGCAGATCTGTGACTGGGGCTGAATGTTTGCATTGTTCAGCATTTTGTTTTGCTTTTGTTGCCCTAAGTGGGAAGGGTATATCCAGGCATGAGTCCCGTGCTCACTCTGCCACTAGATTCAAGCTAGCCTTGATGATAAGGGGTGATACCCCAAACTGGCCCCAGGATGCTCGTATCCAGTCCAGGGAGGACCTGGCCTGGCTGTTTCGACTGGACTATTCCCATGGGGAGCAGGATCAAGACTGAATTGCATATGACTGGGACCAAACTGGTGTGGTGAGCAAACAAATGTTGGATTAAACCTAGATCTGTGACTAGGGGTGAATATTTGCATTGTTCAGTCTTCTGTACAACATCTGTTCTTTTTGTTTTTGTTGCCCTGTTGGACATGGCCTTGTTAGTGGGGATTCCCTAAAGCTTTCAGCTTTTTTTGGGCGACAATTTGCTGTTTATATGCTGGGATTGATCATTGTATTGTATTATCCTTTAGGAGGAGGTTTTGCCTCTCGATGATTCCATGATTCATACCAGTGAAATTATGTTTATTTTGCATCATTACAGGGAGGGGCACCAGTGTTGACTAGTGAAGATGTATTTAAAGTATTGACTTTACTGATCTGATTCAAAATACTAACCTTCATAAACTAATACACTACCTGCTGGGTTTTGTTAATTCCTTAATGCATTTCATGATATGCTGGTTGGATTGAGTCATTAATGTAATAAGCAAATGTGAAATAATTCCTCCAGGAACACTGTACTTTTTGCACTTCGAAGAAGTGGGCATTTCTGTGTTAACAAAACTCTCTTTTGGTGCCTTATAACTTAAACTCCATTCCACTGGAGGCTGGGGAAAGCACATCTGTACATTCCCCAGTGACAGCCATAAACCCTGGACACCCAGAATGACAGGTGTCTGCCAGCTGAGTGCCCAGCTGAATAGATTGGAGGGAGACGTATGAACACTTGGCCTCATGGCAGACAGGGCTGAAATGTAGGGGAGACAGCTGTGGTTCGAAGGGGAACCCTTTGAACAACACCCAACTTTAGAGGCAGACTTCAGTATATCTACTGGTACCACACTTCAGAAACTTAGAGCTACGCTTCTATAAATGTGGAGCGAAGATGCTGGACAGCGTGGTGCATACTGCCAGAGGAATCTGTTTTGCACAAAGATCATTGACTGCTCCCAGGAAGGGACTGTGCACCCTTCCTACATTGTGGTGGGCCTGGGCAAACTGGTAGCTGCAGTGTGGCACTCTGAAGTGTGCTCTCCAAGGGTACAACGGTGTACCCCCGGTTGTCTCAGAGAGGCCTCAGGGACATCAAAGACCTCTTGTGAGGGAAATACACCTTCTATTTGTGTCATCTGGAGAGTGGTGCCCATGTAAGTACTTGCATCTTCAACGGGACTTCATCGGGCAGCAGCTGGGTGAGAGCTGAAGCAAGTATACTAGTTGAAGACCCGTTTTGCCTTCAAATTATTGCCCGCATTTCAAGGAGTGTGGCACTTCCTTGTGGGGCCACAACACCATGAAGTAGCTGGTTTGTTGTACTCTGGTTCAGAGGTGCGGGATCCAGCATGGGCCGCCTTTGTCGAGTGCATCGCATTTCTCTCACGTGACTCCGAACTGCATGCTCATTTTGTGGGTTTTGTGTTGGAACTATGCAGGCATTTAGCAAGTCTGCCTTAAGAATGCGTCCTGAACCCTAAATGCGTTTCTTCAATGCATTCCATTTCCGCATACGTCTTTACAACAGCTTGCCTTGGGGAAAGCACTGGACTTTGGAATAGTATAGTTTACTATTCCAACTCCAGTCTGCATCATAATAGGGACATCAGTCCAGCAAAGCTATCCCAAAGGCAAGTCATTGTAATGACTTGCGTGGTAAAGGAATGCGTTGTAAATACGCATTTGTGGTTCAGGCCTCATTGAAAAGGCACAGCGTGATTTGAGCCTGCCTTGTAAAGACTGTTCCTCATTTTGTGTGGTGTTCATGTCATAGGTGATGACTCTCAGAGGTGTAGGTGTACCAGAAGCAGTGCTGTATCCTATCTCGTGCGACCCTACTAAAAGTGCATCTTTTGTGTGTGTAGCCAGATTGTCTGGTGCAACTCAAGTCAGTATGCACTAGACGTTATGCCTCATTCCAGGGAAGCATGGCATTGGAATCCTTCATGTTTGTGCTCAAGGATTGTTTAGTACGGCTCACATCATCGTGCACCTGACGTTGTGCCTCATTCTAGGGAGGTACAATTTTGAGAACTTTGTGTGTGCAATTGGTACTTGTCTGGTGCAACTCAAATCATCGCACAACAGACATTGTGCCTCATTTCATTGCATTGATTACGAGGCAGGCGGACTTGAGACCGCCAGCCTCGTGATGGCGGTCGTACTGCCACAGACAGGGCGGTCCGACCGCCCCATTGTGACAATGGCAAAGCCACCATGATCAAACTGCCAAAACCGCCAGGCTGCAGCCAGCCTACAGCCTGGTGGTTGTAATCTGCCAGGACAGTGCTGCCCTGGGGATTACAAGTCCCCATCCACCAGCCTTTCTATAGCAGTAAACACTGCTATGGAAAGGCTGGGATAATGAGCCAGCGTCAATGTTTTTGTGAGTGTTCCCCTGGGCCAGTGGGCAAAAAAGACTGTTTTCACCCGCTGGGGCAGCAGAACACTCCTAATATGGTGGGAAAAAGTCCTCCATTACTGGCGGTCTTTTGCCTGCAGTGGCTTCGGCTGTCCTGTGAAAGGACCGCCAAAGTTGTAATGAGGCCCATCGTGTTTGTGATCGGAACTGTGCACCCTACATAGGGCATCCATCCACAGAGGTGCGAATTGGTATCACTTCATGTGCAACCGAGACCATCTGAGGCACATCAAGTCATCGCGTCCCAGATGTTGCACGTTCTCCCTGGGAGGTGCAAGATTTGGTAACTATTCTGTATTAGAGTGCCTGGCTCAGCTGGGTGCCACTGTGACCAACGTGTGTCCCCCAACGACCTTCTCCCCGTGCTTTGGAGACCTGAGCTGATGCCGGATGGCACAGTGCGGAGACCTCTCAGTGAACTTTCTGAGTGGTGGCAAAACCTCCATTTGTTGACTATTATCTGTTCCACTGGTATCTCTTCCTTTCTCCCATGTTGTTCCCAAATGCCAGAACAAGTATGACTCAGGCTGTGTGCAGCCTAGCACCAGGGGAAAAGGCTGATTGCATCTTCATCTTGTCAGAGGCAGAGTAGTAGGGCCAGTTGGAGGGTGGACGAAGCTGGGGTTTAAGAGTCCACTGATCGCTAACCTGCCGGATATAAGTGCACTGCATTAGGGTACTGGTAGCGAGTGTATACAAGTACGTAATTTTTGAGCTGCCTGATATCGGTGGCACCACTTGGCAGTGTGGAATGAGTGTCTGGGAGTGATTGCGGGTGATTGTTACACCATATAACGGTGTTGCCAGGCATGTTAATTCTTGCCAGAGGACTTACACAGTTAATTTAAAGTTCTGCAGTTCTCTCTATGTACATATTGCTGCTATTGTTGTTAACCAGGATGCACCCTAGTACTATGCATAGGTAAAATGGGTTAATCCTTGGTGTGGGTCTCATGCTGACAATTGTTGGCACCTCCTGTGGGTGCTGGGAGGGAATGTATTATTTTTCTCACATGTGAAAACTGCAAATGTTGTTTTAACACAGTTGGCCCTAGTACTTACTGATAGTGTTGTTTCAAATGGTGATTCCTTGCCAGAGCTACATGTTATTCATGGTGTGTCAATTAATGTGTGTGTTGAATACAAAACTTATTTACATACACCTCATGTGAAGTCTCTTTTGTGATGCTCAGAGAGATTGTTGTGTGGTATTGCTGTGCCATTCTTTTACATATTGCCCCTGTGAAAAGTCTGACTGCTCTGCACCAAGCTCCCCAAGGGTGAGCACAGGTCACAGTGAGTGTAATCCCCCACCCCTGACAGAAGGGTGAGTTCTGCCTGGCTAGGGCCCAGTCTTAGCCAACCAGAACTCGCAGCCGCCAACATGCCCTAAGTGGGAAAAGTATGCCCAGAAATGTGTCCAGTGCTCACTGTGCCAATAGATTCAAGGTAGCCTGGCTGATGAGGTGTGATACCCCAAAACCAATCCCAGGATGCTGGTTTCCAGTCCAGGGAGGACATGACCAAGCAGTTTGGAATGGACTGTTCCCATGGGGAGCAGGATCAAGACTGATTTGCATTTGACAGGGTCCAAACTGGAGTGGCGTGGTGAGCATAAAAACAATGGTTTTAACCCAGATCTGTGACTGGAGGTGAATGTTTGCATTGTTTAGCATTCTGTCTATCATCAGTTCTTTTTGTTTTTATCAAAGGCAGTGATGTCACGTGACCTGTGACCCTGAATACATCACAGGAAGTGACAACACTAATGTTTTAAAAAACATAGAGTAAGTAGAAAATTAACAAAACAGAAAGAAAGTTACTAACACAGATAGTATCTAGTTTAGTTAATTTACTTATCACCCATATATTAACCAGGATGCTGCCATGAAATGTTTTGAAGTAGCCATTGCCTGGGGGCAGCTGATAGATTCATAAGGAATTAGATAATAGATTGCCAAAGCAGCAAAATAATAGTTTCAAAAATGAAAAATCCTCTAATCATTACTAGCATTACTAGCTAACTAAATGGCGCTCCCTAAGTGTGTCTGACATCTGCAAATAGCTTTAATAATAGCTTCAGCTTCAATAATGTAGTCTAAAATCGATTCAACATAAAATAGCATCATGCATAGTTGTCCATGCTATTTGGAACTGCAGCACTTTGCTGCCTAACCACTATTGAATTACTTGAATTTGTATTTTCACACCAGAAGTCAATATTGCCATATTTATATTTCCTTTTGTACAAGTAGCTTGAAAAAGACCTCTACTGCACCTCTTCACCCCTAAATGATGCTCAGGACTTTAGCCCAGTTCTCAGGGGCTGAACAAATATTCCTTCCCTAGGTCTGTGTGGATATGATGGGGTCTTGATTCAAGATAAAATGCATTTTACAATATTTTGTTCATTTAAAAATTAACTTTACAAGGATTTTTTAATTCCATCACTCAATGGTGAAACATCAGATAGGTTAGGTCTGTCTTAATATATTTACAGCTTCTACTCAATGAATGTATCTGTAACTATGTGTTTTTTAAAGGCATTGTTAAAAGCAGATTGTTGTGTGATTCTTGATCGCTTGTTTTTAGATTTTACTTGTTTTTTTATGGTTTGCATTGTAAAACCAAATAAAGATTATTACTACTAAAAAGTGGTAGCAGAGGCTATCATCATTAATATTTTCAGACTCCACGCAACCCATATTATAAGAACCCTTAACGCAAACATAGCGTGTTCTCGCTCTCTCTCTGTCTTTCTCTCTCTGGGGCTACCTCAGTAACTTCTTCCACACATACAGAATAATAAAGCTAGATTCCTTCCATACTGATTATTCAACACCCATGCACTGTGTAACCTCCATTGCCTGCCAGTTGCAGGCAAGGTAGAATGTAAGCTCCTCTCAGCATTAGTCACATAACATTTTATCATTGCCTAATCCTACTATTGAGCAACGCACATCAGAAGTATTGCATAAAAATGATCCTATAGACATACTCTTCCTTATTCTGCCTGTCCCATTTTCAATATCAATATCAAACAATCCAGAGACAGGTCTTTCTTGGTGCAAATATCTCTATTATCAAATAAGATCCCCACATGTGCAAGTGCAGTAGCAGACATTTTCAGGCTTCCAGTAAACCCAAATAACTGACACAGTCAGACCTGGCAACCTTGGAATGCCCCCCACCAACTGTTTGACTTCAGACCTCCTGTTTTGCTGTCATTGGTTTTGCTGGCCTTAGGACTCAGCACACTTTATTACTGCTAACCAGTGCCTACAGTGCTTATACTATCTCCTTAAAACATGGTAAGATTGACTTAAACCCAATTGCCACACCTAATTTACTTATAAGTCCCTATTAGAGTGGCACTACCTGTGACCAGGCCCTATGAAATTAATGCTGCTTATGATCCTGCAACACTGATTGTGCCACCAACTTAAGTAGCACTTTAAACATCTCTCAGGCCTGCCATTGCAGTTTGTCTGTGAGGTTTTAAACTGCCAGGTTGATCTGGCAAAATAAACCTTTTGCCAGGCTCAAATATTCCTTTTTAATTAATATGTCACCCATAAGTAGGCCCTGGACATCCAGTTGGGTAGGGTGAAATGTATTTAAAAAGTCGAGAATGTACTATTAAGTTTTAAATGTCCTGGTAGTGAAACAAACCCTAAAGCTGATTTTCACTACTGCAAGGCATACCTCTCCAATAGGATAACACTTGAGTTACCTTATTACCTTTTAAGAGTGTAATTTCCAAATGGGAACAGGTAATGGTTTGTGTTTGAAGTCTTTGTAATTGTAATGAAAAATCCCAACTTATGGTAAAGTTGGATTTTAAATTACAATTTTGAAAACGTCTCTTTTAGAAAGTTTACATTTTCCTAACTTAGCGGTTTGGTGCCTGCAGCCTGACAGTAGTTGACAGTTGGGCTTAGTGTATTCCTCCACGATAGGCACACACAATACGGATCTTCAGTGTGCCTGGATGGGCCATCACCGGCAAGATGGGAGGGAAAAACTGGGTGCAGCCCCACTTACATTTGAATAGGCTTTGCCCTGCTCCCACACAAAGGGTTGCATATCCCCCTGTAGTTAGTCTAGAGCCTCGGCCAGGAAGGCAGGGCACCTGTGCACTTCAAAGGCCTGCCTCTAGAAGCTTCTTCCCATTTCAAAGGTACAACTGGGTATAAATACTGGATCTCAGACACCAAATCTTCAGTACACTTCTGGGCCTGTGGTTACTCTGCCAGAAATAAGCACTGATGTGCTGACGAAAGGACTGACACTCTGCTAGACTGCTGCTCTGAAGGATTGCTGCCCTCCCGTGCTGACCTGCTGCCTTCTGCCTTCTGCCCTTTTGCCTGGCTGAGAAGGACTGGACTTGCATCTCTTGAACCCAGAACCCAGAGTTACTCCAGGGCTAGTTGGCTAATCTCCTGATGTGAAGCCTCAGGCAACAGCAGGCTTCTAATATTCCTGCACCTGACTCTATCATCTGTGAGTTTACCCTGACAAGTGGTGCCACCACAGTCCTTGACCCTTGGAAGTGGGCTTTAGGTGCACTTCCAGCCTCTGGAAACCAGCAGAACTGACACATCTCCTCTGTTGCGCAGAACGAACCCAAGTATAATGATGCATTAATGTTGTGTGGATTAGACTTGTTACGAAGACCCGCATCATACCCCAGCCCATTATAACCACACCTAGCAGGACCTCATATCCCTCATCAATGGCGGCCTTGGCGATGCTGGAATCTGTATGGCAGCTCCTCAGAACCAACGCATCACCCTGTCTGTGTGTCACATCCTCAACACCTGACTTTCCATCGGAATCGCAAGCCCCGTCAATGGTAATCTGGACCACAAAGCGGGTCCTCGCACCACAACGTGGCTACATGTTGGATTCAACAAATTGCCACGGCTGTGTGACACACCTTCGACGTGGATCCTCACAATGCTCTGCAAACCAGGATTTAAGGTACTTTGTTCGGTGGATCTAACTGGACCCCTGTAGCTGGCCCGTGCTCCATTGCAATCGGCCTGAACTTATGACTTTGTCCTGGGCTGGCGTGACCAGATATCCAGAGTTGGTGCTTTGAGCTTTTTGACTCTATTTTCCCTCAGATCTTTAAACTTGATTATCTCCAGTTCCACTGATTGGATTTTTGTTGTTTTGGTCTGCTTTATTTTCTAATGAAAGTTTAATTTTTCTTTTTTTTGTGTGATGTTTTCACTTTATTACTTTTTGAATTGGTGCACAAATACTTTACACATTGCCTCTGAGAGAATGTGACTGCTCTGTGTCAAGCTACCAGAAGGTTGAACACAGGTAAATTTAGTTTTGGCTTGTGTCAGACAAGGATTGTGGTTGCTGCTTGACCAGGGCTCACACTCCAGTCAACCAACAACTCGATTTCTTATGCACTTTATGGCATTTTAAATCTAGGTAACTGTTTGTTACTCTAACATAACCTTCCCTAATTTCTAAATATCACACTTTGCTATTTTCACCTTTTAGCATAATTCAAAATTTCACAACATTTTTGCACAGTGAATTGAAAATGTTTTGCTGGGTGACATTTTCATCTTCAGCACAACATTTTCTCATCGAACCGATCTTCGGCAAGTACTTTGCTTGAATATTTTTTGTGTCAGATATACCCTCATGAAGAAACGTTTCTCGAAATAATAGTGAGAGATAGTCCACGTTAATTTAACAATGCTATGAACATTTCCTTAAAAATTACAATTTTCGCATTCGCCTAGTTAATAAATATTTGTAAATTGCTCAATCGCTGCATAGTTTATTTTACGATTTGAATAGAGTCGGATGCAACTGACAGACCAGTCCAGCCGTAGTTTTGCCGCAGAACAATTCTGATAACATAAAAGTGAAATTAAGTCTAAACGAATATCTATAGTGGTTTGTTATAAAATGTCAGTGCCATTTGCAAATTAAGTCATGAGAAATCATGGCAGGCGATGAGGGACTAAGGTTTAATGATGGCCATGATTTAGTGAGGCCCATTCTTCTCTCTAGAGAGCTGCGCAGTAGACAACATTCATACTGTGCGGCCATTAAAGCAGAATATTATTTACATCTGTGCTGTAAACTTGAATTAGAAGTAATTTTTTTCACGTACTTCATCTCACCTTGCAGCGATCGGCTACAATTTGCATAATGAGGCAAATGCCATTGAAGTGAAATAATGATCTGTAAATCATCTGAAACTTGCAATGAACACTTGCCCGTCAAAAAGCAATTCCTCAGAAGCCTGTTTTATGTTTTCATGCTTGTGCCTCGAGCAGGGGGTTGTTATTGTGCTCTGCTGGTTGTCTGGTCTCTTTGGCGGGGACCCTGAAATAAGAGACGGAGGTTGAATAAGAAATAAGAGGGTGATAGTGGGGAGTATCTCTACAGACTCAGCTGTGTCTTTGCTGGTTTTTATACTTGACATTACGTCAGAAATCAGGAGTTACCAGGAGATGAATCCTGGGACATGACAGAGAGTTTGCAATCGAGATGTGATAGTGAGAGGTATGAGGTTCTGACATTGAGAAGCACCAGGGCTGGGCTCTAAATTAGAAATTAGGTGGTGACCTTGACACTAATCTTGGCTTGAAAATGAGTAGTGGGTGGACATTTGCTAGACATTAGAGGATGAAAATTAGTAGCGGCTAGAGATGAGTGAAAAATAAGAGCAGGAAAATACTACATTAGTTTCTGGCATGAGTTAGAAAACGGGACTGAAAATGAGTAGTGGCTTTGAATAAGTTTGAAATATGTGAGTATTTAGATGGGATCTATTATCTAATAAAAAATGAAATAACTATTGCATGAAATTTTGAAATCTGCTCCTGCCCTGTGCCATTTTTAAGATGCAAATAATTCATTTCAAATTTTATTTGTGTTAGGACACAACTGTGCACTAAATAAGCCTATCCACAGTAATTGTGGAAAAATATATGGCTTTATTAAAATGATTTACAGTTTTGAATTTTTACTGACCCAACGGCTTTATCTATCTGGATAACTCTGGTGTGATAATTGTCATGTAGTACATTGTTACTCTTGGAGACCTATTGTAGGGTACCTTAGAAGTTCGATCCAACTTGGTTTTAATGTTTTGGTAGGCAGATATCTCAGTTCAAGATTTTATATTTTTGCCCTTAGAAATTAAGTGTGTGCGTAAATTTCCAATTTCCAATTTTAATGTTGCAAAATAGAAGTTAGTGAACTAGATGAATATCGCACTTTCATTCTTTGTTCTCATAGCACCTCTGTGATGGACCTTTCAATACGGATGAATCTATATGCCATGGATGTTGCAGATTATGTATGTTTAAATTACATTAACTAATTTAGATTTTTCAAATTTATTTTGAGTAGGCAACTCTTGAAGTTCATGGATAGGCTGTCTTTCTTATTAACTGATGCATCTTTTAGTACTGATTGCCAGTTCCAGGTGAGATGAAATGCGTGCTGCTAAATCTTGCGGTGATTCTCGAAGAAAGAAGTCAGGGCCATATTTATACTTTTTGACGCAAAACTGCGCTAACGCAGTTTTGCGTCAAAAAAATTAGCGCCGGCTAACGCCATCCTGAAGCGCCATGCGGGCGCCGTATTTAATCAATGACGTTAGCCGGCATTAGCCGCCGGCGCTGCCTGGTGTGCGTGGAAAAAAACGACGTACACCAGGCAGTGCCGGCGTAGGGGGATATGGGGCTTGGGCGTCAAAAAATGGGGCAAGTCAGGTTGAGGCAAATTTTTCGCCTCAACCCGATTTGCGCCATTTTTTTCGACTCCCAACCCCCATAGAAATGACTCCTGTCTTAGCAAAGACAGGAGTCATGCCCCCTTGCCCAATGGCCATGCCCAGGGGACTTCTGTCCCCTGGGCATGGTCATTGGGCATAGTGGCATGTAGGGGGGCACAAATCAGGCCCCCCTATGCCACAAAAAAAATAAAAAAATTGACTTACCTGAACTTACCTTAATGTCCCTGGGATGGGTCCCTCCAGCCTTGGGTGTCCTCCTGGGGTGGGCAAGGGTGACAGGGGGTGTCCCTGGGGGCATGGGAGGGCACCTCTGGGCTCCTTCAGAGCCCACAGGTCCCTTAACGCCTGCCTTTTCCAGGCGCTAAAAAACGGCGCAAAAGCGGGCGTACGTCATTTTTTTGGACCCGTCCACTCCCGGGCGTGAATTTTGCCCGGGAGTGTAACTACGGCGCACATGCCTCGGAGTCAATTTTTTAGACGTGAACGCCTACCTTGCATCTCATTAACGCAAAGTAGGTGTCCACGCTAAAAAACGACGCAAACTCCATGGACTTTGGCGCTAGACGCGTCTAACGCCAAAGTATAAATATGGAGTTAGTTTTGCGTCGGAATTGCGTAAAAAAAAACGACGCAATTCCAGCGCAAACGGAGTATAAATATGCCCCTCAGTTTCCACACTCCTGCTGAGTGAGTAGCTTAGGCCCGTATTTATACTTTTTTTGCACCGCTTTTGCGTAGTTTTTTTACGCAAAACGGCGCAAACTTGCAAAATGCCATTGGCCCGTATTTATACTTTTTTTGCGCCGCATTTGCGTCGTTTTTTGATGCAAAAACGGCCAAACTTGCAAAATACCATTGTATTTTGTAGGTTTGCGCCGTTTTGCGTCAAAAAGTGGCGCAAATGCGGCGCTAAAAAAAGTATAAATACGGGCCATTGTATTTTGTAGGTTTGCGCCGTTTTGCGTCAAAAAGCGGCACAAATGCGGCGCTAAAAAAAGTATAAATACGGGCCTTAGTGTCTGTAGTTCATTATAAATCTTGCTCCTGCACTACATTTAAAATAATCCCTAGAGTTTTTCAAAATCCTTTTACATATGCCATTGAATGGGGTAGTATTACTTTTTGTGTTGTGGAATTACCCTTTGCAAGAATTCCTATTCTGTGGTTTGCCTCAATCTTATAACCATTATGAATTTATGATTTTTTTAAAATAATTGTCGCAATCCAATGAAATTTGAGAAAGCAAGAATAATTCATGATTTACTATTTTGAACTGTGAACTTTGATATCATGATTTTTATCATAATAATCCTTAGTCCATGGCTTGGGACATTTCCGAGTTGAAGGACCTTGATAAGGATATAAAGTATTAGGTAGGATCATGAAGTGTTGTTTTCTTCTTTTTCCTTTTTTTCTTCTCCTTTATGATTGGATGTTATATATGGAATTTAAGAATTCTCTTTCATTGTTTATTTTTTTACGTTTATTCACAGAATTGGGAAAGAGGAGATTAATCAAAACACATGTTTACTGTGTGATGCATTTATTTCTTGAGATTTGTAACAAATGAAGGACTGGAAGAATTCACTTCATCAGTAAAGGTTTCATTTGGACAGCACATAAAATTGGACATGATTGATAATTTCATAACAGATTTGTCTGTATTAAGGTCTCTTTTAGGGTACTAAGAATACTTCATGTTGTGCCATTGAGGTACTGGTGCAGGCAGAAAGAAGGCACTGGTCTGATGATCCTTTTTACTCTACAATCAATATAATAATTTAGATAGTATCTAATGCCAAACTGTGACCTTGTAATAGCAGACATCGCTACACAGTCTCCTCACCAGGAGACTCCACAGACAGACCATTCCAGCTCCACCCCCCTCCACACAGTCAGGAGAGAGAGTTTGATCAGCTATGTTATGCTTCATTCCCCTAATTGCTTTGGTCTTTTGAGAGCATAGCCATTTATTGATGATAAGGGGAGAAGCACTATAGCCCATAGCCTTGTGCACTGATGGGACATCAGGTTATAATAGCATAGCTTTCTAGAGCCCAGGTCCTAGGCTCCTTATACACCGTCTTGACTGAGGACATCAGTGTGTTTGTGTCAATTGTAGCCATGTAAAATCCATAAGTGATTTTTAAGTGATGATATTGACATTTCTATTTGTGCAATGTGCCACAAAATCAACTTCCAAGCGCTGAAAATTCTTGTCCAGCTTCGAGTGAATGATGCAATACTGTATAGAGTAAGTGCAATACAAGAGGAGACATTGGGAGGAGGCAAGAATGTCGACAATTTCAGAAGTCTCACCAAGTCTGGATGTCAAAACATTGGAATGCAGACAGTGGAAGGGATTGGTAAATCAGAAGGCTCAGTCTCCGTAGCGGACAGTAGCATCCTACTGCCCATGACAACAGCAGGTAAGCACATGGACCAGTGCAAACGCATAGAAGAATGGAGCTCCCCTTTGTGATAAAGAAGCTTTGGTGCACTGCTGACCCAATAAAAAGTCATATGACACTTTTCAGATGCATAATCCGGATCTTGTCTGTCCCTGACTAACTACAAGTGCTTGTAATTATTAACAAACTATGTCAATACAAGGTTCATCCATAATCAGCTTTGGCAACCAGTAATCTTGTGATGATGGTCTGTAGAGTTCTGAAAGTCTCTTGTTTTGCTGTCTTAATTGGTGTGCCGTACTTTGAGTAGGTGTGGACTAGGAAGATGGCCACACTGCTATAACCAAGGTTGAAAGATTTTCACCAATGTTGGTATAAGCTATAAAACTCACTTTCTTCATAAATTATATACAAATATGCACATTGAGACACACGCATCAATAGACTAAAGCAAGACCTACTCTTTCCATATAAGCTTCCACTCTCAACCCCTGCCAATACCTTCTAAGGTATTATGCTAGATAACGTTGTGTCTAAAATGGTCTAAATCATAGATTATTATGAATAATTTAAAGGCAACACGCTTAACTTTCTGTTCAAAGTAGCAGGAGCATTCCATGTGCTAAAGTTGCTTCTGAAGTTTAGGAGTTGTGGTGGAGACATGAGCAGTGTGCTGGTTGTAATAAACAACTGATTGAACACGAAGTATGCCTTGCCAGGTTGGCAGCCTTTGTTTCTGCCCTCCGTATTATTACACTGGTGTTACATCAACTCCCTTCATCCAATTTAATTTACTCAAATTGGTACTCATTTTGAGTAGGGTGTTGAATCTTGGGGAAATACTTACGTGAAAAATTACTGTTTCTGCATTTGACAATGTTACTCAATGGGCCAGAGTCCAAAAATTCTAATTATTCCAAAGCAGGGGCCTTTTAAACTCATGTAATATTTGTTTCCAAAAAGACAGTGGCTTTATATATCTATTGTATCATAGAATCTCATTAATTGCAAAGAAACACAACGTTTGCATTCTGGAAACCATTATTGGCCTTCAAGGACCGATTGCAAGATAAGACAGTACAGGAGCAGGTAAAACTCTGTGCTCACTGTAAACTAAACGTTAAAGAAGCACTACAGGCTTTGAAATTGAAGAACGACTACAAAGTTTATCTGAGCCAGAGGCCTCAGATGCCATCTTGGAATTGGAGAGGTTCCAGTTCACGTGAGACAATGTTACAAGTAGACATTACTAAATACTTGGCCATAGTTTGTGTAGACGTGCAGGCACTTACTGTCTTCCCATAGCACTCAAATTCTGAATGATGATTTCTGGAAGAATGCAGAAACGGAAGGTTTTGGAAATGGGGTCTCTAATTGGAAGTCAGTTTGCACTCTGTCCAAGCAGGGACCCTCACTCTAGTCAGGGCAAGGCAGTTACATTCCTAAGACAAACCCTGTTCACCCCCTTGGTAGCTTGGCACAAGCAGTCAGGCTTATCTCAAAGGCAATGTGTAAAGTATTTGTGCCAAAACACACAGTAATACAGTGAAAACACTACACAATGGAAATCATACCAGTTTAGAAAAATAGCCAATATTTATCTAAATCAAAGAAGACCAAAACGACAAAAACCCAACATAAACAAATAAAGTTATTAGTTTTCAAAATAATAGAATCTTACTCCATAGAAAACAATGGAAACGTTGTTGTTACACAATGTACCTGGTTTGATTAAAAAATAAATCCGCACAGACAAGCATGCTTTGGAAAAGTAAGCGTTGCGTTGATTCCTTACCAGCAAGTGAGGTCATGCATCATTTCTTCTCCATTCCGGGAGGCAATGAGTTGTTGTTTCTCCTTGCAAGAGAGCGATGCATCGATTTCCAGACAGGGCACCTTGGATCGGGGCAGGTTCATGTTTTTTTTTATGGCCAGCATTGATGCGTGTGAAATCCAGCTGCGCGGTGATGGAAAACCATTCTGCATGGGGTTTGCATTGTTTTCAGCAGCTGCAAGTGGGTGTTGCATCATTTCTCCAGCCACATGCAGGTGATGTGTCAATTTCCCAGCTAATATGCAGGTGGTGCATCAGTTTTTCAGCCACGAGGTAGATGGTGTTTTGTTTTTATAGCTGAGTTGCAGGTGGTGCATTTTTATTTTCCCTGCACGGCTCCTGTGCATGGATTTCAGCCGTTGTTCCACCAGCTTTACCTTTCAGGGGCCCAGGGACTGAACAGGGCACCACTTGGCAGGTTAGGAGTCTCAGCGGGGTGTCCAGGTTCTGGCAGAGGAAGTCTTTGATGGCCCTGAGACTTCAAACCAGGAGCCAAGGTCAGTCCAAGCCCTTAGAGAAACTTCACAAGCAGTAATTTACCACAAAGTCCAGTCTATGTCCTCTTTCAGGCAGAATCAGCAACTGCAGGTCAATCCAGCAAAGCACAGTCACAGGCAAAGGGGCAGTACTCCTCCTCCAGCTCTTCAGCTTTTCTCCTTGGCAGAGGTTCCTCTTGGTTCCAGAAGTAATCCAAAATCTGGGGTTTTGGATCCACTACTTATGCCCCTTTCTGTCTTTAAAGTAGGCAAACTTCAAAGGGAAGTCCCTGTTGTTCACAAGATCCTGCCTTGCCCAGGCCTGATGCCAGACTTACACCAGGGGGTTGGAGACTACATTGTGTGAGGGCAGAAACAGATCTTTCATGTGTAAGTGACCACGTCTTCCTCCACACTATCCCATAGAGCCCATCAGGATATGCAAGCTATACCCCAGCTCCCTTTGTGTCACTGTCTAGTGGAGATTCACAAACAGCCCAACTGTCAGTCTGACCCAGACAGGGAATACACAAGCAGGCAGAGTCACATAATCAGTTAAGCAAGAAAATGTCCACTTTCTAAAAGTGGTATTTCAAACTGAGAATTTAGAAAACAACTTTACCAAAAGTTGTATTTTTAAATTGTGAGTTCAGAGACACCAAACTCCTGATCTCTTTCTGCTCCCAAAGGGAAACTGCAGTTAAAAGTTATTTAAAGGCAGCCCCCATGTTAACTTGTGAGAGAGATAGGCCTTGCAACAGTGAAAACCGAATTTGGCAGTATTTCACTGTTAGGACATGAGAAACACATCACTACATGTCCTACCTTTAAGATACACTGCACCCTGACTATGGGTTTAGCTAGGGCCTACCTTAGGGGTGCCTTACATGTTTAAAAAGGGAAGGTTTGGGCCTGGCAAGTGGGTACACTTGCCAGATCGAATTTGCAGTTTAAAACTGCACACACAGACACTGCAGTGGCAGGTCTGAACCATGTTTCCAGGGCTACTCATGTGAGTGGCACAATTAGTGATGCAGGCCCACTAGTATCATTTGATTTACAGTCCCTGGGCACCTCTGGTGCACTTTACTAGGGACTTACTAGTAAAACCAATATGCCAATCGTGGAAAAGCCAATTACACATACAATTTACACAGGCAGCACTTGCACTTTAGCACTGGTCAGCAATGGTAAAGTGGCCAGAGTACCAAAACCAGCAAATGTGATGCCGAGCATAACCGCACCGTCTCTGTGTGCAACTGCGGTCAGACTGCGACTCCGATTATCAGAGCGTCATCCTCCGTGTTTTTTCCTAGCTCTTGCGACGCTTGACAGGAAGCATTTTTCATGCTCCCGGTCGCGTCGTCCTTACCTATCTTTGTAATATTTTTTATTTTCTGTTGGTGATGGACTCCTTTCCTTTTTCTTTTTCTTCTTTTCTTCTGTTTTTTCTGTGCTCTTGTCTTTTTCTTCTCTCTGGTCTCCAATCTGTCTTCTTGCTGGGTTCCATGTTGTCTTCTTCTGTTCCTTTTTCCCAGCATGCCCTTTTTCTCTTATACTGCTACTTTTTTCTCATTCTCTTCTATGGGCCTTTTCCCAATCCAAGATGGTGTTGTTTCTTTTTCCTGTGTTGTCACTTCCTGTCTTCCACTACATAAGTCACTCAGTCCTGATCTGCCTTGCGTTGCAAACACTTCCTCTTGGTGGTGATCTTTGTTCCTGTTCGTCGTTTGTTTTCCAGTTCCTGTTCCTCTGATTGTGAATTTTTCCACTTTTTTTCCAGTTTTCATTCCTCTTTTTTCCTCTTTTTCAGTAGTTCCTGTTTTTGTTATTTTTCCCATTTTTTTTTTCCTCTGGGACTCCTTCTGGAGGGTATGGTCTGCTTTGGCGTTTTTCTGTCAAGCAGCATCATGGCTACTAGAAAGGGTCGCCCCTATCTTGGTCTATCCAGAACCAGCAGAAGGCCGGGTGCTCTTTCAAACGCTTCAGTCAAATGTGAGAATCATTGTGCAGACCGTAACAGATTGCAACGACCTAAGAATCCATGTTGCAAGACCGTGGAAGGACCACAGGGAGACATAGTAGAAAATGCACAAGGCATGCTGCAGACCACCCAACACCAACCTCAAGAGTTACAGCAATTGCGGGCTGAAAATACTTCACTAAGGCAAGTTCTGTCCTCTCGGTCATTGGATGTGCCACTCATATCTGCTGATACACCTCAATATTCTGGGGATCCTCAGAAGATAAAGGAGTTTCTGGATGCCCTAACTGTCTTCTTTGCTTTCCGTCCGCTACAAGTTTCTTCTGATAAGGCGAAGGTGGGTTATCTGATCAGTGCCTTGTCTGGCTCTGCACTAGCCTGGGCAATTCCCTTGGTTTCCGCAAAAGATCCCGTCCTGAATAATGATCCTGCCTTCTTGAAACTTTTCATGCAGATGTTTGAAAGGCCTGGGTTAGAAGCAGCAGCAGAGGAGCCCTTATGTGATGTACAGCAGGGCAATCAGGACGTTTTGCAGTATATAACCCACTTTAAACAGTTGGCAGCCGAAACCACCTGGGTGGAACGCACTTTTGTAACTTTGTTCCGCCAAGGACTGCGTGAAGAAATCAAGGATGAGTTAGTACATTCTACTCCAATCCATTCCTTAGAGGAATTAATGGACCAAGCCATGAACATTGAATATAGATTACGAAAGCGTAAGATGGAAAGAAGAATGCGAGTACCATATCAGCCTGGAGTTAACAGTACCATCAGTCGGCAAACTGATGAAGTCCATTCTGAAGCTTCTCCATCCTATGCAGAAGACCCCATGCAGATTGATCTCGTCCGTGGTCCGTTATCTGAGTCTGAAAAGGAGGATAGAAGACAAAAGGGTCTTAGCTTTTACTGTGGCAAGGCTCGCCATCTGATTTGTTGTTTCCCTGTTCGCCCTTCCAGACCTTTGGGAAACGCCAGCTACCGTCCCCTGTAAGGAGGAAGGAGACGGGAGGGGCTGAGGTATCATCAATATGTTCCTCCAGAGAAAATATGTCCACCTTGTTTATCCTTTCGGTCACATTACAATATTCACAAGGTCAGAAAGAACAACTCCTTGCTCTTGTACACTCTGGAGCTAGTGATATCTATTTAGACAAGACCTGGGCTAAGAATAAGGGGGTTCCACGTATTCCTAAAGAAACCTTGGAGCAAGTACACACAGTAGATGGCTCCCCTTTAACCTCTGGGCCTGTGGTTGCTTCTACTCCTACACTCTGTTTGAATTTTGGAAGGCACCAAGAACATGTTGCTTTTGATCTTATATCCTCGCCTAATCACACAATGATTTTAGGAATACCTTGGTTAACCGGCACAACACCTATATCAATTGGGAAACGTGAACAATAACCTTAACATCTCCGTTTTGTCAGCAAAATTGCTATTCTACCAACTCATATTGGTCTCCCAAAAGATCCTATCAGTCCTCACAGAATTCCGATAAATATGATTCAAGGAGTACCAGATTGTTAAAATATTCCTGGTAACATCTTTCAGAAACCTAATCATCCCACCTTACCTCCTCATTGAATCTATAACTGTGCTATTCCTTTAGTTCCGAACAAGATAGTTCCATTTGGTCGAATGTATTCTTTGGCAGATCAAGAAAAAAAGGTACTCAACGAATACCTGGATGTCAACTTAAAGAATGGGTTAATTACTCCTTCTTCATCTCCTGCTGGGGCTCCACTTTTCTTCGTTCCCAAGAAGACGAAAGATCTGCGTCCATGTGTCAACTTTCGCGGACTCAATAAAATAACAATAAAAGATCGTTATCCCTTACTTTTAATTCGGGATATACTGGACTCCATACAAGGAGCCAAGATGTTCCCTAAATTGGATTTAAGAGGTGCCTATCATCTTTTGCGTATCAAGGAAGGAGATGAATGGAAAACAGCCTTCTGTACTCCATTTGGACACTATGAATATCATGTTATGCCTTTGGGATTAACCAATGCACCTTCTGTTTTCCAATGATTCATGGAGTCTGTGTTTTCTGACTTGTTAAACCACAATGTAGTAATCTATCTGGATAACACATTGATCTACTCCCGTAACCCTGAGCAACATACTGAACATTTACTACAGGTTTTGGAAAGACTCAAAAAGAAACAATTATGTTGCAAACCAGAAAAATGTGAATTTCACAAGACCCAAGTGAAGTATTTGGGGTTCAGTATTAATCAAACAGGAATATCCATGGACCCAGACAAGTAAAAGCCATCCTTGACTGGCCTTCTCCCTCTTCTATAAAGGAAACTCAATGTTTTCTTGGGATTTAGAACTTCTATCGACAATTCATTCAGGATTTTGCCCACCAACAAAAATTTCAACACCCAGACTATTAAAAAGGAAAATCTGAAGAAGGGGTTTGTCTGGATCGAAGGTGCTGAGCGGGCCTTTCAGGAGCTAAAGAAGTCCTTCACCTAAGCACCCATTTTGCAACATCCTGATAGTATTAAAAAATGTATAGTAATGACTGATGTGTCTGAAAGAGCCATAGGAGCGGTTCTACTTCGAAAACAAGGCGATGATGGATTAGAACACCATATCTTCTATCTCTCTCACATTTTGTCAGAAGCAGAACACAATTACTCAATACTGGAATGGGAATTACTTGGTCTCAAAGTAGCATGTAAAGAATGGAGACATTTCTTGATGGGCACTAGAGAGCCTTTTGAAGCCACGACTGACCACCGCAATTTGCAATGTCTTCGTAACTTCCAGTGCCATAATAGTCGCCAAGCAAGATGGGCTTTCTTTTTTAGCCAATATGATTTTGTGATAACTTATATACCTGGGTCCCAGAATCTCTTGGCAGATGCATTATCCTGTCGATACCCTGACATCACCAATACCTCCTCTCCACACATCATTGAGTCCAGTAGAATCATAGGGGTTACTCAATCTTTTCTGGATCATGTGAAATCGGAGTACCAGTTCCTTCCACTTGAAGAGTGGAATAAAGTGACACCTCTCTTACGAAAAGAAAAAGACTATTTCTATCATTAAAAAAACCCTTTTCTTACCTACTAAAAAGATACAGATAGAGGCATTGCAAATGTGTCATGATTCTCCAGTGGCTGGGCATCGAGGAGTCAAGAAGACCCAGGAACTTCTTCAACAATCTTTTTGGTGGCCTTACCTTAAGAACGATACGGAAACCTATGTCTCAGCATGCCCTGTATACGCCCAGACCAAGATACCCAGAACTAAACCAACAGGTTTATTGATGCCTTTACCCATTCCCTCAGCTCCTTGGGTTACCCTTTCCACAGATTTCATTTGCTCCCTACCATCTTCTTCTGGTAACCATATCATCATGGTAACTGTTGATTCCTTCACCAAGATGGCACATTTTACAGCCCTAAAGAAATTACCAACAGCCTCTGAAATTAGTTGCATATTCAAGTGAGATATTTTTCATCTCCATGGTCATCCGCAAGAAGTCATTTCTGATAGAGAGCCACAATATGTGTCACAATTTTGGAGAGCTTTTGGTCCCTTATTAAACATTGACATGTCCTTGTCCTCTGGTTTTCATCAACAAACCAATGGTCGGACTGAAAACAATACCTGAGATGTTACTGTAATGCCTCTCAAAGTAATTGGTCGGATTTTCTTGCCTTTGCTGAATTCTCCTATTACAATACAGTTCATAGTTCAACCGGAACAACACCTTTTTATTGCACCTATCGATTCCATCCTAGGGCCATGTCTGCTATTCCTAGTAAGACTTCGCTTGTTCCCTCAGTCACTTCTTTTGCACGGCGAATCCGCCAAATCCAAGGCCTAATCCAGACCACTCTTTTGGACTCTAAACAAGCAATGAAATTAAAGGCGGATCGCCAGTGTCAGAAGGCACCCTCTTATCAAGTAAGACACAAGGTGTGGCTTTCCTCCAGATTTCTGACCTTTCGGTTTTCCCTAAACAAATTCAAACCTCATTTTTATGGACCCTTTTGGATCCTGCAAGTATTGAATCCTGACGCTGTTCGACTAAGGTTGCATCATACCTGGAGACTTCATCCTGTTTTTCACGTATCCCCATTAAAACCTTTCATTTCTGATCCGTAAAACCAACATTTTCAACGAGTTCCTCCTCTTTCTGTGGACGGCCATCCTGAATATGAAGTATAGTAAATCTATGATTCTCGGAACAAATTGCAGTTTTTGATTCACTGGAAGGGTTATCCCCTCAGTGACTACTCTTGGGAGGATGCCTCCTCCATTCATGGCCCCCCATTTGTTCGCCTTTTTTATTCCCGCTACCCTGACAAGCCTGGGGCCTTGGGGAGGGGACCTGCTGTGATGCAAACGCGGTCGGACTGCGACTACGATTATTGGAGCGCCACCCTCTGCGTTTTAGCCCAGCTCTTGCAACGCGTCCCAGGAAGCATTTGTCATGCTCCCAATCGCGTTGTCCTTACCTGTCTTTGTAATATTGTTTATTTTCTGTCAGTGGTGGACTCCTTTCCTTTTTCTTTTTCTTATTTTCTTCTGTTTTTTTTCTGTGCTCTTGTCTTTTTCTTCTTTCTGGTCTCCATGCTGTCTTCTTGCAGGGTTCCATGTTGTCTTCTTCTGTTCCTTTTTCCAAGCTTGCCCTTATACTGCTACTTTTTTCCTATTCTCTTCTATGGGCCTTTTTCCAATCCAAGATGGTGTTGTTTCTTTTTCCTGTGTTGTCACTTTCTGTCTTCCAGTATATAAGTCACTCAGTCCTGATCTGCCTTGTGTTGCAAACACTTCCTCTTGTCGGTGATCTTTGATCCTGTTCGTCATTTGTTTTCCAGTTCCTGTTCCTCTGATTGTGAATTTTTCCTCTTTTTTCCAGTTTTCATTCCTCTTTTTTCCTCTTTTTCAGTAGTTCCTGTTTTTGAGGTTTTTCCCATTTTTTGGGGTTTTGTCCTCTGGGACTCCTTCTGGAGGGTACGGTCTGCTTTGGCATTTTCACGTCAAGCAGCATTGTGGCTACTAGAAAGGGTCGCCCCAACCTTGGTCTGTCCAGAGCCAGCAGAAGACCGGGTTCTCTTTCAAACCCTTCAGTCAAAGGTGAGAATCATCGTGCAGGCCATGACAGCAAAAACAAAGTCCAGCACACAGTCAAAACACAGGAAGCAAAGGCAAAAAGACAGGGGAGACTACACCAAGGATGCCAGGTCTAACAGAAGGTAACACACTGTGGAAATGGATGAAGATTTCATTTAGTATAGAGAATTGTGCCTTACAGGACCCAGGATTTGATTTGGCAGATGGAGTACTCCATCTCAAATGTGACAAAGTACCCTGCCCTCCTCTGTCAGCCCTCCTCATTAAGAGATGGGCATACTAAGGGCCAGATCTGCAAGAAAATGTTGCATCGGTCCTGATGTGCCACTTTTTTTGTGCCGCCATTGCTCCACCTAACAACAGCATGTTGGCGCCGTATTTACAATACGGCACAACACGGCCCTTGATTCTACAATAGCGTCATATTGTATGAAGCTATTGTGGAGCTTTGCTGGCTTAGCTCCATAAATTATGGAGCTAGTGCAGCAAAGCACTAAGGAGGCCCATTGGCCACTATGGGCCCATCACTTTAATGCCCGAGCAGGCACTAAAAGTGATGGCAAAAATGTCACAGTGAAATCTTGTTGATTTCACTGCACCCTTTTTGGCAGCCTTCCTGCGTGGGAATGCCCCCCTTGCATACATTATGCCTGGCACAGGTATAATGTGGCAAAAGGGGTTACAAAGTGGCACAATGCTAGCATTGTGTCACTTTGTAAATATGGCGAAGAAGAATGGCCACCTAAGCTCCACATTAAAGTTTTTAAAAAAACACGCTAGTGTGGCACTAAAAAGCGCTAAGGCCTTGTAAATCTGGCCCTAAGTATTCAGTCGATGGAGGCCATGTTGGCTCCATCAATGGAATACTTCTTCAGGTGGCTGATAGATAGGTGCTATTAGACTAAAGACATTAAACCACCTTGGGAGTTTGTTTTTGAAAAACAAAAAACTTTTTAAAAGTTTGAGGGTGGTTGTCATGGCTGAAGGTAGAATCTGTCAAACATTTCCGACTTTGGCAAGAACCACCCGGAAAGTAGTTTCTGTCAATATATAGAGAAAGCCGTGGTGACTGTGGACATCTAAGTTTGGTGGACAGGATGTCCCATCACAGTAACAGAGAAAAATACTTCATCATCCTGACAGACTCTGATCAGTCATTCAAAGTCTAAAGCTGACCCTAAACCTCAATGAAGAACAAAGAAGAGGTTAAATTGCATCAGAAGAAAAGTGTAAAACTGAACCAGGCACCAAAAACGAAAACTTGCAATAGGTCAGGGAAGGTGAATTGCTCCTGGAAAGGTGGCTCTCTGAAATACATCAATGAACCGTGCATTAGAAACAAAACATAAATCATGAGCTTAATAATATGTACATACATCACAATACCGCATTTATTACGTTATTTGCATCCTGTTTTGACTATGATATTATCATGCAGAAACGAAATGCTTTTAGTGATGGAAGCCTTCTTTTGAGTATGACTTCTGTGTTCACCAATATATAGTTGCCAACTTCAAAAATCAATCGACCTCATGCATTGCTTTGATAGCACTTCGAAGGAGACAGTATTTAATATGTTAATAAAGAAGTGCTAGTGCCCAAATGTTTTCTAAGGAGGCTGCCATTGACTTCCTCTCCTTATCCCAATAGCTCCGTCAACTTCCCTAATGGCACTGCCACTTGCATCACTTGTGCTTCCATCTGACCTACTACAGAAAACATAAAAATTAAGTTGCTGCAAAGTACTGGCGGATGCTGTTGCACACAAGACGTGGCCATTGGAACTGATGGCAGATTTCCTTCCGTTTTCACACCTTCTTCTCTGACTTAACCCCTTCCGTGCCTAGGACGTGGTGGTCTCGTCCTCGCACACGGTTCCCGTGTGCTGGGATGAGACCACCACGTCCTGCACCGGGCCCATGGGGGGAGCGCTAGAGCTCCCCCCGTGGGCCTCCCACCCACACTCCCCCATCAGGGATGGAAGAAGAATCGCTTCCTCTTCCACCCCAATCCCCCCAATCCTCCCCTTGTGACATCTGATGATGTCAGCATGTAATTGCTTGCTCACCTCATCAGAGGTCACCTCCCATCCAGTGCAATGCGGAAGAGAAATGCATAGCATTACTCTTCTGCTCAGGATGAGGGGGCAGGCAGAAACATGAAAGGAAAGGCCTTTCCTTTCATGTCTCTGTAAGCATTTCTGCAGCCCGATTACATTGTGATCGTGCTGCAGAAATGCCCACTAGGCACCAGGGATTTTTTTTTGTTTTCCATATGTGAATAAGGGGAGCGGCCCCTTGGGCAAGGGCCGCTCCCCAAGGGGGCAAATAATTATTAGGCCTTTTATGCCCCCCCTGGGGGAGATCAGCCTATATTGATTAGGCCGATATGACCCTGGGGGGGACAGAAGCCACTAGACAGCAGGGATTGTTTTGTTTTTTTTGGTTTGTTTTGTTTACGAAAGGGAGTGCCCCCTTAGGCAAGGGTCGCTCCCCAGGTGGCAGTAATTTTATTAGGCCTACTCTGCCCCCCCCCTCCCCCACGGGGGCGGCAGAAGCCACTAGACACCAGGGATTTTTTTTTATGACGTTATGATAAGGGGAGCAAACCCTTTGGCGAAGGGTCGCTCCCCAGGGGGCAATTATTTATTAGGCCTTTTGTGCCCACCCCAGGGGCAGATCCACGTATATTGATTAGCCCGATCTGCCCCCGAGGGGCAGAAGCCACTAGACAACAGGGATTTTTTTTTCTTTCTTTACATTGATAAGGGGAGTGACCCCTTAGGCAAGGGTCGCTCCCCTGGAGGGGGCAAGTTGTTTTTAGGCCATTTCTGCCCCCCCCCCCGGCAGATCATCCTATTTTTATTAGGCCAATCTGCCCCCAAGGGGGGCAGAAACCACTAGACACCAGGGATTTTTCTTTTAGGTCAGTTTCACCCAAGGGGAGTGACCCCTTAGGCAAGGAACCAGTGGGGGGATTTATTTTAAGCCATTTCTGCCCCCCTTGGGGGCAATAACCACTAGGTACCAGGGATATATATATATTTTCTTTTTACCAGATGGGAAGTGACCCTTTATGCAAGGGTTGTTCCCCTGGGGGGCAAATTTATTTTAGGCCATGTCTGCCCACGATAGGATGTTGGGAAAAAAGGACGCAAATTTGTCGTTGGTAGCTAATGTGGACAAAAAGTTATGAGGTCCTAAGAGCAAACTGCTCCAAATAGCCAAAAAAAGACCTGGTCCCTGAGGGGGAAAAGGCCTGGTAGCAAAGGGGTTAACTAGTGATGTAACCTTTTTTGTCCTGAAAGCAAAATTTTCACCTTGCAAGCTTGCACATTGTGCAAGTTTTCTAAAACGCCACTTATCAAATAACAGGCAGCAACGTGTTGGGATTCAAATCTGTGAACTTGCAGGTGAGAAAAAAATTCAAGTGGCGAAGACTGAACTTGAAGTGCTATTTAACCCCCTCCCGACCCCCTTGGGTTTACAGACTAAGGCTTACTATACAAGTACCATCCTATGGACTAGAGGCGCAGCAAGTGTGACCCAGGCTCTAATACAAGAAAGGAAAGTTGGCCTAGCTACAACAATTGGTTAGTAAGTGACACACGTAAGTGTGGTGTAATGTGTTTCTCACAACTCTGGGCCCTGCTGTTCCTGCACCTGTTGCACTCATCATAGCTTCCCATGGAACTGTGCTTCCCAAGTGTAAAGCCACGCAAGGGTCATATATCATATGTGACTCTTTCTACCAGTCAACAATAATGAACAATTGAGGCACTGTTGTTCCGCTTATGTAAAATTGGGGAAAGTCCCAGAATGAAAAGTATGGTTTCTTACATTTCTACATATTGCCACAGCCGACAGAGAAA
Organism: Pleurodeles waltl; assembly: GCF_031143425.1. NCBI lineage: Eukaryota > Metazoa > Chordata > Amphibia > Caudata > Salamandridae > Pleurodeles > Pleurodeles waltl. Next base: position 454,690,159 of record NC_090443.1, read on the forward strand.
GCACTACTGGGCAGCTAGGGCGATATTAAAACAGATTTACATGAAACCCATCGGTTAGTGTAAATCTTATTCTCATTCGCTCTGTCATTTCACTATGTAAATGTGCCTACTATCATAACGATATAATCAATCCTGAGAGAAGTTTATATTATGCAGGCATAATCAACATGATTTCAGAAATTTTGTATTACACTTCTTCTGCAAAAGTCTTGGATTTATACCATTAAGACATCTCATGTAATTCTGCACCATTTACCATGAATTCTAAATTCATTGTGAACATTTACATTGAATGTAGAGGAACAATTGAACTCAACAGGATGCTGTTTAAATGCACTCTTGCTGCAAAAATTGACAAGAGGAGGTATTTCAGTCTAAGTTTGAATTGATGGATTTGCATTTTACATAATTTTGCATCATTTTGCTATGATTGTGCGTAATTACGCAAAATCAATTTATGCAAATTTAGCACGTTCATATTGACCAGTAAACCATGACAAGACATGATGGCATGATTTTCCCAAGTCACTTGCGGGACTTTTCCCCCAACACGTGTGGCCCTGGGTTCAACCTTGCACTCTTTATTGTGCAGTCACAGCTTCCTGGCAGTCCTCTGTTAATTACAGTATTTGTGCTTGCCATCGTGATCTTGGTTCTCTGATTCAGTGTACATTCCTGTCCTTCACTCACAGATGTTTTTGCACTTTGCACTTAGCTGCCTAATCCACATTTCCTGTTGTGATGTCCTCTCTGGCTTCACAGTCCCTGTACTTCTCCCAGTGGCACTGGTCGTTAGAGCCTTCGGTTACCCATCAAGCACAGTGCGTCACCTCTGCTACTAAGGGCCATATTTATACTTTTTGACGCAAAACTGCGCTAACGCAGTTTTGCGCCAAACAAATTAGCGCCGGCTAACGCCATTCTGAAGCGCCATGCGGGCGCCGTATTTATTCAATGACGTTAGCCGGCGTTAGCCGCCGGCGCTGTCTGGTGTGCGTTGAAAAAAACGACATACACCAGGCAGCGTCGGCGTAGGGGGAAAATGGCGTATGGGTGTCCACAAATGGTGCAAGTCAGGCTGAGGCAAAAAAATCGCCACAACCCGATTTGCGCCATTTTTTTACGACGCCCATCCCCCATTGAAATGACTCCTGTCTTAGCAAAGACAGGAGTCATGCCCCCTTGCCCAATGGCCATGCCCAGGGGACTTCTGTCCCCTGGGGATAGTGGCATGTAGGTGGGCACAAATCAGGCCCCCCTATGCCACAAAAAAAAATACTTACCTGGACTTACCTTAATGTCCCTGGGGTGGGTCCCTCCATCCTTGGGTGTCCTCCTGGGGTGGGCAAGGGTGGCAGGGGGTGTCCCTGGGGGCAGGGGAGGGCACCTCTGGGCTCATTCTGAGCCCACAGGTCCCTTAACGCCTGCCCTGACCCAGGCGCTAAAATCCAGCGCAAATGCGGGTTTTTTAGACCCGCCCACTCCCGGGCGTCATTTTTGCCCGGGAGTATAAATACGACGCATATGCATCGCAGTCATTTTTTAAGACGGGAACGCCTCCCTTGCATATCATTAACGCAAGGAAGGTGTTCACGCCAAAAAATGACGCTAACTCCATGAACTCCATAGACGCGTCTAACGCCAAAGTATAAATATGGAGTTAGTTTTGCGTCGAATTTGCGCCGAAAAAAACGAAGCAAATTCGGCGCAAACGGAGTATAAATATGCCCCTAATTACTTCTGCATTGATACCTACATTATTGATGGTGCTAACCAATTATCCGACAAGCATCTGTAGTGATACTTCTACGTGATGAAACTAGAATGGGGGCAATCAGGGTGAGGATAGTGAATAAAAACCCAGAGCTATGACTCACGACTATTCACAGTGTGGTAAATAGCATTGGTCTTCTACAGTGTAGGAAGTGATCTTTGCAGAGGTGTGGTATTTTCTGAACTGTAGGTAGAACGGAGAAGCTCTGGTGAAGATGGTTATGTTACTCCAGATAATAGTTGTGTGGACAGAGATCTCGCCATCTCGTCCTTTCCTTCTCGAATTTCTTCAACAAGTACTGCAACCTGCTAATGACAAGAATAAATTTACATTTCCAACCACTATACTGTCCAACTGAATGGCCTTAAACTATTTCTGTCATCATGATGGTGCGCATTGCAATTTTTTTTTTTTTGCATCGTCTGTATGGTGTCAATGTTATATTCTTGTGAGTAAGCTTTGTGATTTTGGGATCTGAGTGAGTTATCGATTTCCCATTTCTGAAATATTTTTTACGTGCATCAAAATTAAATACATTAAAAGCCCTTTGGCCAAGCATTCAAGGAGCCAAGATCCTGCATGCCTGACTGCTTTAGTTTGAGTTCAGAGATTCCAGGTAGGAGCCTTTGTAAAACTCTTTGGTCTGCTTCCTGGTTATTGCGAGGAGTGCAGAACGCTGAGTGAGGGCGTCAAGTAGGAGGCTCTGACAGCGCTGTTGTAGCTGCTACACTATTGTTGTATACTGGAAATGGAGAGCAGAGTGAAGTTGCTCACAGGAGGTCATGGACCAGTAGTGGCAGTCTCCTGGAAAATTATAGGAATATAGAGGGAAGTGTGACCAAGTGAGAGTGCACAAACAACATGAACTCTATGGAAGATGTATTGGTTCTCCTTCGTTTTGGGTTAGCCCTCTAAGCAGCACATTTTCACTGAATCACCCTGCACCAGGGCTCTCATTGGTGAGAATAGACTTGGAAGTCAGGTGGGAGCAGCAATTCAAGGTTCTACTAGTACCCATGAGCCAACCTAAGAGCTGGTGAAGCTTGAAGCAGGGTGTATCAATTCTGGTACAGACCCCAAGGTACAAAAGACACCTAGATGAGTGCAGCTTCACACCTCCCCTGGTGAAAACACCTGGTGGTGTGAGTAGAAAGGGGTCCCAGAGGCGAGTGCATTCCTTGCTGCAAGTAGTTGGGATAAGTGGCCAGTCTTGCATTATATTGCTGTCCCCTTCCTCCTTTGCACAATGGGTGTGGTTTGCTAAGGGGATCTTAGCCAACATAGGCAATACCAAATTTTCCAGGACTGAAAGTGGTTAACATAATTCGAGGTAAGCAATCCCTTATCAATGGGGTCTCACTACTCTCGTGAATCCCCCGGGGCCAATAGCTCTGCTACAGTGATAGAGACTAAGAAAGGAAAAAAGTGCCCTGGTTCACAAAGACCCCTCTCATTGGAAAAACCCTCAAAAACATCAAATATGAAACCTCAGATACAGAATTTGACTTTACCGAAGGTAGGCATGGATATAATAAGTGAGTGAGCAACTAGAAACTTAACAATGACTTCAAATATACCCCTCTCAAAGATTTCATCTTTGTCTCCGAAGACTGAACAAGTACTTTCTTCAGAGGTTAATAGGTCAGATGATTAAAATACCAGAATCACAAATATCAGGACCAGTGATGCACGCCGGCTAGTTGACACTCTACAAAACATTGAGCCAAAAAAAATCCTCTTTTTGGGAAACTGCAGAGAGTCAAGATCATGATGACCAAGACTGAGGTTACTACAAAGTAAGTAAGGAGGGAAGTTAATCAGACTCTACAGATGTAAGATGAAGCTGTACATTTGTTACAATCTTTCAACAGTGTTCTAGAAAAAGCTCCAGCCCATAGTTCTACCCCTTTTAAGGATGGTCTGTGGATTTGTGCAGTGAGCTTACAACAAACTGGGGCTAATTTGGTGGAACAGCATTTGCATGCTAAGACTCTAAGAGGGTCATTCTGACCCGGGCGGGAACCGCCAAATGGCCGTACCCGCGGTCAAAAGACCGCTGGGGCCATGCTGACTTTCCCGCTGGGCCGGCGGGTGCCCGCGAAGGGAGCGCCCGCCAGCCCAGCGGGAAAGGGCCTGCAACACAGAAGCCGGCTCCGAATGGAGCCGGCGGTGTTGCAGGTGTGCGACGGGTGCAGTAGCACCCGTCGCGATTTTCACTGTCTGCTATGCAGACAGTGAAAATCATGCTGGAGCCCTGTTAGGGGGCCCCTGCAATGCCCATGCCAGTGGCATGGGCAGTGCAGGGGCCCCCAGGGGCCCCACGACACCCGTTCCCTCCATCCTGTTCCTGGCGGTAAAAAACGCCAGAAACAGGCTGGCGGGAAGGGGGTCGGAATCCCCATGGCGGCGCTGCTTGCAGCGCCGCCATGGAGGTTCAGCCCAGCCAGGGGAAATCCGGTGGGAAACCGCCGGATCCCCTTTTCTGACCGCGGCTTTACCGCTGCGGTCAGAATGGGCAATGAAGCACCGCCAGCCTGTTGGCGGTGCTTCCGTTGCCCGCGGCCCTGGCGGTCTTGGACCGCCAGGGTCGGAATGAGGGCCTAAATCAATTGTTGGAACTGATCTTACTAGGAATCTGAGACATGAAACAATACAGTTGCAAAATGTATCTTTCCTGCATGTTAAGCTTGCTAACATTGAGGAGAGCTTCTCCCAGATAACAGTCATATTTCCAGCAGTACAGCAAAGGGTGTCTGATTTGGAGGATAAGCTAGACTTGGGGACTTAGAGAACCATTCCTGTAGATTAAATGTATGTTTTCTTGGTATTCAAGAGGAAAGTAAATCCCACAGGGCTCAGGATGGGTCAGTCCACCTTGTTGAAAATGTAATAAGATCCCACATACCTCTGAACTTTCCAAAAGACCTCTTGGTGATGAGAGCACACATGGTACCAAGCCAATGATCTCCAAACATGAACTACCCTCGAGCCATTTTAGTTAACTTTACAGACTACTGCATCAAGGAACAAATTCCTCCTGTAGCCATTCAACGTAAATCTTTTGTAGCACCTGATAGAAGACATTTGGACTTTTGTATCAGAAGCATACTCACTTTTGATAGACGTTCAGGATATTTCATGATGGCAAAATAATGAGGATTCATATGAGTGATTTTTGATGCTTCTGAAACTGGATTTTGTTTCTCTGATTCTTTTTTGTTCCTTTTCATTCTTCCTTTCTCTTTCTCCCTCTTCTTTCCCTTTTTATCTAACAGGGCAGCAACATTTTTTTATTGGTACACTGTGTTCTGTACTCAATTGGTAGCTGCAATGTATGATGGGTTCAAGGGGACTCCCTTTCTCCTTCAGGGAGACAGACTGGGTCTGGTGCAACCCCATTGACTCCATTTATTGTAGAGCCACGTGAAGGACCAAGATGTCACAATTAAATCACCTTGGAAGTAGTAAGGGAGAGGACTCTAGACATGAGTTTGACACAGTAGGATCACGCTAAGAGATCCAAGACCAAACAAGACTGCCTGAGCAAGTTTGCAAGTACCAATACACAATGAGGAGTCAAATGGTCTTTACGTTTACTTATTTTCATTTGTTATTTCCAAGTTGCCCTGTTCCCCCCCTTGCTGAACAGCTCAGTAATAATTAACAGTGGGATTGTGGGGAAATGATTATCACTTGTGGCTATGTGTTCCACATGGTGACTGTGACCGGAAAGGGAGGAAACTGAGTAGGAATATGGGTTTCCTGCTGATAGTTTTGAAATATGTACAACATGCAGTCATACAATTGTAAAATCAATATTTTTTTAATGATGGTCCAAGGAGTATGGCAGACAAAACTCCCATTAGTGTCTTACAGTGGAAGTCACAGGAGATGGAATATTTGATGTATGCGTAGTTCGTATGATATAGGGAGAGTGCCTAGTAGTTTTTTCTTCTTTTCTTCCTCAAAGCAGTATATTAGAATTGTTAAAGTAGCTCTAACAAAAATGTTATGTTTCGATATCTTTAGATGTCTCAGACACTGTGGCCCATATTTATACTTTTTGACGCAAAACTGCGCCAACGCAGTTTTGCGTCAAAAAAATTAGCGCCGGCTAACGCCATTCTGAAGCGCCATGCGGGCGCCGTATTTATTGAATGACGTTAGCCGGCGTTAGCCGCCGGCGCTGTCTGGTGTGCGTTAAAAAAAACGACGTACACCAGGCAGCGCTGGCGTAGGGGGAAAATGGCGTATGGGCGTCCAGAAATGGTGCAAGTCAGGCTGAGGCAAAAAAATCGCCACAACCCGATTTGCGCCATTTTTTTACGACGCCCATCCCCCATTGAAATGACTCCTGTCTTAGCAAAGACAGGAGTCATGCCCCCTTGCCCAATGGCCATGCCCAGGGGACTTCTGTCCCCTGGGCATGGTCATTGGGCATAGTGGCATGTAGGGGGGCACAAAGCAGGCCCCCCTATGCCACAAAAAAAAATTACTTACCTGGACTTACCTTAATGTCCCTGGGGTGGGTCCCTCCATCCTTGGGTGTCCTCCTGGGGTGGGCAAGGGTGGCAGGGGGTGTCCCTGGGGGCAGGGGAAGGCACCTCTGGGCTCATTCTGAGCCCACAGATCCCTTAACGCCTGCCCTGACCCAGGCGCTAAAATCCGGCACAAATGGGGGTTTTTTAGTCCCGCCCACTCCCGGGCGTCATTTTTGCCCGGGAGTATAAATACGACGCATATGCATCGCAGTCATTTTTTAAGATGGGAACGCCTACCTTGCATATCATTAACGCAAGGAAGGTGTTCACGCAAAAAAATGACGCTAACTCCATGAACTTTGGCGCTAGACGCGTCTAACGCCAAAGTATAAATATGGAGTTAGTTTTGCGTCGAATTTACATCGAAAAAAACGATGCAAATTCGGCGCAAACGGAGTATAAATATGCCCCTTAATGGTGCAGTGCAATAGTTTTTAATGGCTCACTTAATTAACGTCCAATGTTAAACATAAATATGGCTCCATCTTGAGTTGTTTGAAAGCTTTCAATCTGAGTGCGATTTATATGCAGAAAACCAATGTAAAATCTAATAATGCAAAATTGATAATTCCTATGTATTACTTTCATAATGTTTTGCTTCATCTATCTCTGCCTTGAGGAGAGTAACAATCTCCTTTTCTTGTAGCTTAAGTGGCAAATAGGAGAGGCTAAGCTTGATGAATTGGATAAATAGATTTGGGTTAAAGAGTCACTGGAGGGACATCAATATCATTTTGTTAATTATTATGGCCCTATTTAGAACCATGTCAGGGCACTTTGCTAGCTTTTTACCATAGTTATGAATTCCATAGGGCCTATAATTCTGAGTGGTGACTTAAATTTTTTTTTAAATCTGACTCTGGATACTTCATGAAAGGGAACAAAACAACTGAAACCTAAAACAGCACCACTCTTGCTACAAGCTAAGCAAGATTATGCTTTGATTGATCAGTTGTGCTCTGATTTTCCCTCCTTTTCACAATATACATGCTTTTCTAAATAATTTAATTCTGCATCCCAGCATGATTTTATTTTGTTTTCTTATTATTTAAGAATAAAAAAAAAACTTCCATATGAATGAATGCCTTTTCTGACCACTCAGTGGTCATGCTCTAGATTTTGGTAGATGTTCGATCTGGGTCCTTCCCTAGGTGGCACTTTGATAAAGCCCTTCTCTTAAACCAAGCATTGAAACAAGAGATAATGCACTTTATAATTACATTTTTGTTGACATTAATGCACTCTTTATTGAGCCCTTGGCTTTTTTCTGCTTAACAGTATTTTAAACCATCCAGTGCCTTGTAGGGTTTCAAAAGTAAAGCTGTTTGCGGACAATATTATTTTATGTTTGAATGTCAAACGGGCATTAAACAGAATGTATTCGTTTACTTTAGTGGTTGCAAAATTAATCATTCTATGACAGAGATATTAATATTCAGTGCCAGTGTAAATGATTTTACAGAGCACTTAAGACCGCAGTTCTCTTCTAATCAGACATTTCAATATTTAGGAATGTTTGGTTCATCAAACGTTTTGGTTCTGTATCAGTTACATTATATTGCTATTGTCAAAAAGGCTTGACATTTGTTAAATTTGTGTTTTTCGCTATTGTTATCTTTAATTGTTTTATTACTACCATTACCTTTAATTGGGAGAGGATGGGGTGCTACGGCTAGTACTTTTGGGTTTGAATCCAGGGAACCAGGTCCAAGTCTCAGCATTGGCCCAGCATCCTGCAATTCTGGGCAAATCACTTTAGGTCTCTGTGCCGAAAAATAGAATGTATGTGACTCATGTAAATATGTAAAGTGCTCCAATACCTTTGAGCTGTGTTCACACTATTTATAAAAAAAATGGGAAAAAATGGTTAAATGTCTCATATTAAAATGTCAATTCAATCATTTTGTTTTATTTGTTTTTGCCGATGTGCAAATCAAGTTAAACTGTGGGCTTCTTTCATGAAATTAATGCAAATATTTGTAGCTTTATTTGGAATATTAAACTCCCAAGGTACATTTGTCATCATTACAATTAAAGAAAGAGCATCAGGGTGTGTCCTTGCCTCATTTCAGACTTTAATATCAAGCAACATTATTAGAATGCCTTACACACATTTACCATAAAGTGGGATTTGATGTTAATTTATTTTTTGTAATATAACTAGAGAATTGAAAATTGATCTTCCAACTGTCCTAAAACCAGCAAAACTTTCAAAAAACTAGATGTAAGGCATCTAAATGGAAGGCATCGGACGGGCTTGTCATTTTCACAAGTATTCATCAACAAGTTATCTTCATGAATTGTGATTTGTCAGAGAATGATCTTTAATGGAATTATGTAAATATAGTTTCTTGTAAGAGATTATTTTGCTAGAAGGGTGCAATATCTTTTCAATTACATTTGTTTTGTAAAGAATATATGATCCCTAGCTACCAACTGTTCATATTCTTAAAGGAATTCCATCTGTCTGGGTTTGACATATTGTAAAGATTAATTAAGAAATATAACAAAAAATGATTTAATCGTGTAGGTATTTTTTTTATTTTTTCAGTCCTGGAAACCTTGGACAGATTTTGCCAGAATTGCATCAAACGTTGTGGCTTAGCTTTGCTCAGATAAGTACCTTTAAAAAATACATATTATTAGATAATGAGCAATTTCGCCAATACGATTGTTAGAATATTTGTAGTGGTTGGAAATTGGTACAAGATGATGCATGAAGACTGCCACTTTATTGTAGACCCCAATATTTTAGATAAAATCAAAAAAGCTAAAGTTTGCACTATAACGGCAAGCAGATTGCAGCCAACTTCTGCAATGGGGCACCAAGCAAGGCAGGCAGCCAATTTAAAAAGGATTGCCTTTTTTCAAGATAGATGTTATACTGGACCCCCAGCACGTTACATAAGATTTATCCTTCAGTACCAGTGGAATGTTTTGGAACGTTTTAGGCTTTAGACTAATGCTCCAGGAGATTGGTTGTATATCTTTTTTACATGCTCTGCATTAAATGATTTTTGCAGAAACATTTTCAGTGCATTAATCATGCGCTCTGGTTAAACATTCAGCTCAATCCATGCATAGTACTTTTTGGTTAGTCTGGAAATGTGAAAAATCTTGCTAAATTTAAATAGTGCTTTTATTTATTGTTATCTCTGTGGTATGATCTCTTGATCTCCAATGCAGGAAGTCAATTGAAATACTGACCTATATGGTAATGCTGTCTTCTTTTTTTCGACTTCTTCTATCGCTTTATACCACTTTGATACCATCTTCAATGATGATTTCTCAGATCACTTTCTCAAAACCAATTCCTTTGTTCATGCCAAACCAGAGACAAATTGATGTACTCCAAGGCAAACCTTGAAGATACTTGAATCTATAGATAAAGCCTCCTAGAGGGATTTTGTTACTTTTGTGACACAAGAGTCCTCCAGTCTGTATTAAATCACCACTATTTCAATGAACAATAAATCTTTCTCTTAAAGGTTTAATTAGCATATCTACCCAACAAGTTGGCATCCATTGACAATCCATGGAGGCTGCAAATGGTGTGCCCCTAAATATTGAATCAACAATATCAAGGACAGAATATCCAAATTGAAATACACACATAATCGCACTCAAACACACACAGACACACACACACGCGCACACACACACACATTCATATATATATTAATATATATATTTATAAATTACCAGGTGGCTGTTACTTGAATAAAATACACATCATTGATACTTCGTGGGGTGCAGTGAAAATTCTTGGTAATTTATATACTTCGAGACTGGTCCTCTCTGTCACTGGTCACCGGCAGTGGAGTGCGCCACCCAGCAACTTTTAGACCATTTTGTTTTATTTTGTATATATATATATATATATATATATATATATATATATATATATATATATATATATATAGCTTCAAGGTATGTAGAGATGGAGTTAGGAATAGTAAATCTATACTTCCCCATATGCATATACCTTTTGATATTTTGTCCCTCAATATTGTGTCCTCCATATTAGTATGCCACAATATTGCTAGTGTCAATATTCAGTAGTACAGTTGCTGCAAATTGAGTAATAGAGGTATATAATTTCCTTTTGATTTTCAGCCTAACTTTGATTTACTACTGTGAATAAGAGAACTTATAAATGTTACTTTTTGAGTAAGACCAGGCCATATCTGTCTGCCAAGCCAATGCCCAGACTCTGGTATATAGATAAAAGGGCTCTAATTTGTTTATTCTGTTCTGATAAAGAAACAGCTACTGAAACATTACTCTATCAACTGTTTACCATTTTTGATACATGTGCTTGGCAAAGCTTTTTAATTTCTGAAAATCATGGAGGGAGTTGGTTTTCAGAAGACAAATAGTGGTCTAGATGTGCCAGAGTTTTTCCCACCCCTTAAGGGCCAATGTGCATTTTTACTACCCAAACTAGGACACACAACTGTCACTATGAACTTGCCACCTAGTGGCAGACAGATGACTAGGTCAAGGGTTTAGGCCTGTAGAGTCAGTCGATGCCTTGATCGTGGAAACCTGTTGGTTTTAGGAATTTAAATAGAGGGGTGAACCACAAATTAGGCAGTGCAGGAACACCCTGATTTATTGCAATGTTCCCGCTATTCCAGACTCTAAACTTACTCCTTCAGTTTCAATTCCAAACACATTTAGACCCTGGTGTATTGCTGGTTGATATGCCAGGGGTGGGAGATCATGAGCCATATTTAGAGATCCCCATCTGTTTTGTGGAAATCTATTTGCCACCTCAACCTTTTCATCAGTGAAAGTTTGACAAGCAATCACCATGTGTAAAGCAATTGTTCAGCTAGCTTTCCTTATACTGAGAAAATAAATTCTAAAAACAGCAGTTGTTTTCTCAATGTACAGCCACACTCTATATTCTCATTGCCTTGTATTAAATGGAAGGTGCAGCAGCTAAACTGACTGATGATCATCCTACCCTTGAAAGGGCAGGCTAGTTATCAGTGTCACCTGGCTGCCCTGTGGCAGACGGAGTGCCCGATCAGAGGATTAAACCAGAGCAGCCAGTGGAGGTTCCACTAGGGTCCACACAGCACAGACTGTAAATAGAGAAGAGGATCAATGATTTTGGTAAAGCAGGAGAACCTCTGTTGGGCTTGCCTTCACCCTCCTGCTTTCTGAACCCATTTTTGTTGGCTTTTTAGGACTCTGTGCACTTTATTACTGATAGCCAGTGTTAACATGCTTGTGCTCTCTCCTTTGGAAAAATTGGCTTACTACCAATTGGTACATGTACTTTACTTGTAAGTTCTTAGTAAAGTGGCATTGTATGTACCAAGGGTATGTAAAATAAACGTTATTAGTGGAGTTGCTTAAGTAGCCTTTTAAACATGTCCAGGCCTGCCATTTCAGCCTGTGTGTGCAGTCTTAAACTGTCATTTCAAACTGGCAAAATAAGGCTCAAACTGCCCTTCTTTTTACATATATGTCACTCCTAGGTTTAGTCCTAAAAGCTCATGGGGCAAGGTGCAGATTATTTAAAAAGTTGGACATGTAATTTTAAGTTTTGCATGTCCTGGTAGTGAAAAACTACGAAATTAATTTTTTACTACTGTGAGGCCTACCTCTCCCATAGGATAACATTGGGTTCCCTTGTTGCACTTAAGAAGAGATAATGTTCAATTTGGAGCAAATAGGAATGATGAATTTGGGGGCACATTTATACTCAGTTTGCACCAAATGTGCGTCAAAACTTTTGACGCACATTCAGCGCAAACTTTGCACCATATTTATACTATCACGCCAACCCCGCGAACGTCAAAATTCCTCCTTGTGCGTCATTTTCTTGATGCCGGAAACAGCTTTGCGTTAATGACATGCAAAGTATGACTTCCCGTCAAAAAAATGTCTTAAACACCCATGTGCCATATTTATCCTACTGAAAAAAAGAGGGGGGAGTATCCTATAACCCTTACCTGCTTAGGATACCAACTTAACAATACTCACACAAAATTAGCAGGAAAGGGACAAATTCAATAATTATTGCACAGAACCAATAGTAACTCTTGGTTCAGAAGGGTAAAGCTATTTCCCTTATTTATTTCATTTAATAATACGCAACAGCATCAGAGTCAAAGGAAAAATGCTTATCTATACACTAAGGTGAACCTATATACACTTATAAATACACATTTACATGAATACCAGGCTTATGAAACAGACAATACATACAATGTCTAAAACCATGTGCCCTACTCCAACATATTATAGGATAGTAAAAAAAAAAAACAGTAAACGTAGTGATCAACAATCACATGGTGGCCAAGGGTCTTGCACCCAGCTGTATGCTACCTAATTTTTTTTTTAGAAAGGTAGTAAGTAGTGCTATACAAATTTTTGGGAATCAATTAATTTTTTGCCCAGACTCCTTGGACCCATTAGAAATATGTCGACGCATTTCGGCCTAACAACTCAAGGCCTCATCAGGACTGTCGGAGAACGCTGGCACCACTCATCTGTGAAGCAAATATCCAAACTAGGTTACTCAGTTCCCGAGTGCTATTTGCTTGCGGCACTCATTTAAAAAATAATAAAAGTATTGCCATATTTATCCTACAGCGCAAAAATCCTGCACGGCCTGGAGGCCTGATTTGCTGATTTGCACAGCCTGATTTGCCTGATTTGCTGAAAAAAATAACGCCTAGATCAGGGCAGGAGTTAAAATGGGGCAAACACACCAGTACTTAAGGAAAACAAACAGAAGCAACAGCAGAGCTCCAAAAGGAAGATATGAAGGTGCTATTCATCCAGCATGCACGAAGACGCAGAGCACAGGACGAACACCAGCAGCTTCAACACACCAGCAGGGACCCCAAAGGCAACGCAGAAGGCAGGAGGGGATATTCCGTTCTAAGACAACCCTTCAGGTACTCAGGCAACAAGACATCATCCAGAGGTACAGACTCAACTGGCAAGCCATTCAGCAGCTGCTGCGCAACATTGAGCCACAGTTGGCACCCAGCTTGCAGACACCGCACATCATTCCATCAGAGACCAAGGTGCTAGCTGTCCTTCACATGTTGGCAAGTGGCTTGTTTCAAACCACTGGTGCCCTGGTTGCCGGGATCTCACAGCCCTCATTCTCTGCCTTCCTACCCAAGGTATTGGATGCCATCATCTCCCTCACATCCCGCCACATCAGCTTCCCCAACACACAACAGAAGCAGCAGGAGACCAAACAGGGCTTCTACAAAATCAACAGCTTCCCACACTTGCTTGGTGCCATTGACTGCACACATGTACGCATTGTTCCACCTGCTGCAACTGAACATCTATACCCCAACACAAAGCACACACACTCCATCAATGTGCAGGCCATTGTTGATCACCAGGGATTGATCACCAACATCGTGGCAAAGTATCCTGGGAGTGTACATGATTCATTCATCTTCTGCCACTGCACCATCAATCAACACTTCCAAGATGGACTATATGGCAATGGCCTACTTGTTGGTAAGTACAGAAACCTACTTATATACACACAGCACAGCAACCCTGTAGGACACACAACACATACACCACTACATTGACACGTGGCCAGGAAGACAATGAGGTTGTGACACAGCTAGGCATGTTTGATATCCTCACCCAATTGGATAAACACCTAGGGACAAATGACAGATGTAAATAACAACAGATGGCACTCCAGAGACACAAAGGGACCAATTTAAAACCACACAGTGACAATGAAGTGGCCTTAACTGCCAGTTCAACTTGGAAGATTAATCTTACAATATCACATCAGTAACACTCAATCACACACCCTTCCAAACAATATGTACAGTGTAAGGGGTATGCAATGTGTTTCGCTTCAGGCATAAGACCATGACGCACGTAGCATGATGATGATGACTCTAATGAATGGGACATGGAATCATTGAGGCTGTACCAATATCTGACATCACTCCTGCTCTGACATTGCCCACTACCAATAAGCAAGTGGACTGTGCTAAGAACACATATTGATGTGACAATATTGAAAGTGCACATTCCTACACATATGGTTTGAGACAATTACACATATACACAACAGATGTACAGGCATATGGACCTTCTGACACTCAAACTGTCAGCCTCACACCCAAGTTAGCCAGCTGAACTGGACCAGGTTTAGTAGTGTAGGTACACGTTTGAATGTGAGTCAACTCTGTAAGGGCAGATAAATAGGTCTGTGGAGAACTTGTCACACATGGGATATTTGTGCATTGTCAATACATCAGTGCTGCAAATTTATGGAAATGTGTTGTACAATGTCACCTAGCCAAATCAAAGGGCCTCACTGATGTTTAACAAATTCTATTGCATATGTTAAATTGGATGGGATGTCCAGGCCATATAGATGCAACTCTGTTACCACCACTGTGGAATTGATTCTGTCTATGGAAGTATCATGTCACCCCCAGTTAAGACACATGGACACCACTTTCACATGACATAGTGAATGGGAGCAAACAATGTACTGCAAGACTACAAAAATACGCTGACATCCGGTCAATCAGCCAAACACCAGATCAGATAATGAAACATCCCAATGCCGATGGTACATTCTAGAAGCCTAGGATTCCACACAATAACACAAACACAGATGAGTCACAGACAACACAAGAGAACAACTGCCATGCAAAGTGATAATCATGGTGCAAGCAACATCAACATTTTCTCACTCATTTTCTCTTTCAGCTGATCAGGGGTATGGGATCCAGCCATGGATCATGACCCTATTTGCAAACCCAAGCACAGCATCAGAGCGTGCCTATAATGATACACATCGGAGGACACCTACCATAGTCGAGAGGACCTTTGGCATCCTGAAGTCATTATTCAGGTGCCTCGACATCACTGGAGGCAGCGTCCTATACTCACCTGAGATGGTCTGCAAGATCATTTTGACCTGTGTCATCCTGCACAACATTTGTGTAAGGAGGAACATTCCCCTCTATGAACCAGACCCACAAATGCCTGAAGAGGAGGAAAAGGAGAATGCTGTCCATCAACATGAGGGGGACCATCCAAACACTGCAGCAGGATTGCGTCGGAGACAATACATTGTCCAAAACTTCTTTTAACTATAATCACCATCACCACTGTGTTACCATATGTCATTAAACACCTATTCTAATCACTATATCATGGTCTGGGTAATAATTTATGCATCACATTATCCCTACGATTCATAATCAGAGTGTAGCTTCATGGAGCATTGCAGATATACAGATTAGGATACTGAAAAATCCACATCACATTTGATGGATATGAATGTACACCCAACTTCACACACACTGTAAATGACAAATATCCTGTCCATTTCACATTTGAAGGAGAATATCAGAGGACCACATCTATGGCACACATACATGTTGGCAACATGGTTCATTGCAGCACATATTGGCACACAACTAACACACCATCATTCATAAGGTTAAAAAAATGCCCATACATGAGGCAGTGGATGTGCTATTGCATTGGTAACAGGAATGTATGACCAGACCCTTGACAGCAGTAAGTGTGACATAAGCTATCTCTGCAAGGAGCATGTGTGACAAGAAGTGCATCAAACCTGAAAATGGATAGCACGGGTGCCCCAGATATGAGAAGAATTGCTCACAAGACATCCACTGCACATGCCATCCCAGGTCATAAGTCCTGCCACTGCCATGTTTTCAGTCTCTCCTCACCCTTCTCTAGGAGGCCCTGGAAATGGACTATTTGTACCCAGTTAATCCTTCATCTACACACACCCAGACTCACATTCTGACACCAGTGTGCTTCCCTCTTTATTATGGCATGCCATAGTCATAGTTCATCTGTCTGCATGGACTTCTGGTCATATAATGCACTGCAAGGTAGTCTTTAGGACCTGTAATCACGTGTCCAGTGCTTCCCATGTGAAAGGCAAAGTTGGCCCTTTGAACTTGATTCTCGCCTGCAGGACTTGTGTGAGACTGAAGCTGCATACGCCTGTGAGCACTTCCATGCAGACCAGCCATTTGAACCTGCACTGCCCTTGCTGCTGCCAGGAACAGCATAGAAGCTGCCATTATACGTATATCCCTGTTATGCATTGCTGTATAAATCACTTGTGTAACACAGGCCTTGGGTTATTGTGTAACATTGCAGCACACAAGACAAACACAGTTTTCATTTTCCACAGTGTTGTTCCAGCTTTGACCAGTCTCAGTCTGCTCACTGTGTATTTGCCTTGTTCATGTTAGATCCTGACAAAGCCTCCAACCTGTTAGCCTGATTGGTCTCTGTCTTTCTGTTACCATAAAGGTTCCATGTGGCTACTTTTGTCTCATAGTTGCTTTCCATGCCCTCACTTTCCTCCTGGGGTATTGTATCAGGTAGGTCTACAATAAATACTCAAATACATTGTATAGCGTAATCAGTTTACTTATCGTATCATGGGGTGTGACATGTCTTCAAAATAGCCTAATCACTGCCCATCCCTTGTCTGGGTTTCATGTTTGCATGAGTGACAAATAGTGACAGTGTACCATGGCTGTATGTATGCATGGATTGGGTATGGCGCCTCCAGCACAACAAACAACGTTTGATAATGTGCATGAAATGTCAAAACATGTTTGTACCCTGACGGTCCACACACTGATTCACATCGGCCCCAACCTATTGATGGGCTTGCGTGATGAATAGCTGTGAGATTAATCAGCAGAGAGGCACTGATGTACCCGTCTGCAGTGGGAATTTTAGAGGCCACTCTGTGTACAAATGTTGTGCTGCCGGTTTTAAATTACTTATCCATTAACTTTGTGAGCACACCAAGGTTGCCCTATTGTCAATCTCATAAAACTTCTGCAGTGCTTTAGCTCGACTATCCCCATGTGTGTTCTCAATTCCTCTTTGGCTTTCATTCAATTCAGCTGTGAAGGATACTTAGTTAATGCAGGGAATGGCTCCACAGACTCATGACTAGACCTGCACGTAACGGTGACAACATGGACCCCAATAGGGACACAGGGTACACATGGCCACACACTTGAACTGGATACCTTTGTGCAATTAACCACTGGAAATATGTGAACACATGCTGCTTGGTCTGCTGGTCCTCCACTGCCACAAGAGAAACATAGGTCATTTATATGACTCAAGCTGTGGAGTGACATTACATTTGTGGATTGGTTTACACTGTACAGACATAGCATTTTCAAATGTCTGACTTATTGGTAGTATACAAACAAATGGCCAGGAAGTGGTATCCAACATTCCACAACATGTGATGGCTTAGTCTTGTAACATTGCCATGATCAACCGTCCTCTATCTATCGTGAGCATGGTTTGTCATGGGAGATGCTTTTGTCCCAAAATTCAGGGTAGTTCACAGTGCATTTGTTGCTACATGTATGACAAACACATTTCCTTACTCATTTCCACACTGAATAGCATCTGATGTTTATCCACATTGACAACACATGCATACAAGCACATTTATGAAAACACGTCTTGTGATGTTCACGCAGTGGGACAACTAAAATTGAAATAGCCAATTCACAGACATTGACACACAGGCAATGAGTTACTGTATTAAGTTGCGTAGCCTTGTTATTCTCTATTGACGCAAAACCTGCTCAAACTGGGTAATACCAATTTGTATTCCAAAGGTTTGGGTATCTATTGCATCAGTGAAGAGTGCAAATCCGGTACAACAACTAGAGGATCATGGTCCACAGTAGTGTGATCTGCCACATGTGCCCAAACACTGGAAGGCACAATGTAGGTGCAAGCAGCCTATCTCTGTATAGTTACAGCTGTCATGTACCCTAACAATGCGAGAAATTACCCAAACCCAGTAAAAGACATAAATGTTGACGCATACACATAAAAAAGACGCACATGTGTCAAAAAACGCCACATATGTGTAGAAAAATGACGCTCACAGCCATGATACATCCATTGACCCGAGCAGTAATTCCCACACTGTACCCCATGAAATTGGTTACCAATGAAAAATATTTGGAAATATGGATGCAGGATAATTTATAAGCATGTGCACCCCAAAAAAATGATGCACTGACTGTAAGTGTTATAATATTTTGACGCATCATAATAAAAACGCACCGCATTTGAAGCAGGAAGGGATGTAATAGGATATCCTGTTTACAGAATTGGTACAGTGGATGTACTTTCGCTTTCACTTTGGAGTCCGTGATTTTTCTTGACTGTGTGGCTGTGTTTGGACTTGTCTCTCTGTGAATATTATGAATTTGTCTCCTCTGTGCTCTTTATATTGTCTTTCGGTGTTTTCTAAGTGTCTGTGGTATCCTGTGTAAGTGTAGTTTTCTCATTTCTGGTGTCTAATTTTGTCTTTGTACTGTTGGGAGTCTGTTGTGGGTATTGTTAGTTTGGGGATTGTTGGGATGTTTTAGGGTTTCTTACATTTCATTTCCCTCTCCTCCTTTCCCTTCATTATTCTCTGTACCCCTTAATTCCCTTATTATTTCAGTCATGCTGGGTAGAATGGGTGAGGAGGAGCTGGGGGGATTCATTTGGCTGGTGTGCCACTTCCTCCCATTGATGATCGAAGCAGGTGGCAGGGTGATACAGGGGTATCATACAGAGGCGAGGAGGCTACGGTGGTCAAAGGTCCTGTACCATCTGCGACGCGTCTACAAGACACCGCGCAACGACCACCAACTATAGCACTGCTGGGCTGAGCTTGTTGCTAGGGAACAAGACCTGCTGAACCACCTGGGTATTGTGATTGGTGGCCCTGTTGGTGAGTACAATTCAGAGAAATGTGCACATTTAAATGCTCTGTAGTGACAGTAGCAGATGTGTTGATATGCTGCAGGCAATGTGTTTGGACATGTGGAATGCAAGTTAAACATACATTGGCCCTGAGTTATACAATAATTGCTACACATTACCGTCATTTGTTGATGCAACAGCTGCACTAAGATACAAAACACAGCTGGAGCCTGTAAATTAGTGCTGCCTTCACGTCAATAGATGATGCAAATGTGGCTCTAACATATGTTTTAGCCATGGTCTGTGAGTGTACCAGGAAAGACATATTTTCCCCCAGCTAATTTCAAGAATTAATGTGTTCTCCAATTATTTCTAATACATGTCTGAAATGTATTCTGGCCCATACGTACCAAGTTCTTTCTAACCTCAGGTAAGATCTTGAGCTGATAGTTTGACTTGGTTATGCCGCAATTAATTTAGGAATGGATGCCAAAGTAATGCACACAGGTTCATATCTAAATGTTTGGTGCTACTTTTCATAGCTGTAGCATATCAAATGAAGCAAATGATACAAATTGAGGGATAACAACTATCCATGGCCCTTTGTCATTGTACCTATGTGTTTTACATTGGTCTTGGGCACAATAGCTGGAACAGAGCTAATGCATTTGCCATCTGTGTTACTCTATAGCCATGAACTTCTCATAAATTATTGGATCATCATGGGATACCTGACGTTGGGGAATGCATGATCACAATGTATTACATGCATGATGTCGTGCAAGGCACCTCTGGCCAATTCCATCATACATATAAAGTTCAATAATACTTTGCTAGTTTTGGTTGGTATACCCCTGCCGATCTAGTGCAGCATTGTTCGATAACTAACTTCCCAATAGGGAGGCTATCACAGACATGGGTGTATGCTAAGATCAGAAGACCAGCATTCCTGTGACTGCTGCCATTCCGAAGGTACATACAAATTGAAACCTACATCATCATGATTGACACAGTGGTACATTTGATAAACCACATGTTAATAATATGACAGTGTCAGTTTGCTGTATACATGCTGATCTACCAACTTGGCAAATGTAAGATGATGAATGTGGCTCACTGTGATTTCCAAAACCCATAATGGGTAGACAGGGCAATGAGTGGCATGTTTCAGGTGCAATTATTACACCTGTGCCCATGCAGTCTGTCATGGATGACTACAATATACACTGTCAGCATATATCTCCTTGTTGTATCAGAATATTATAACTGGTCAATCCATGGCTTGCCTCAAATTGTCACCAATTAACTCGCAGGATCCCTGCCATTATGGTGTCGTAGGGGGCACATGTGGCTCAGGATACACTGTTAATGTAGCATATGTAACCTACACACAACACAGGCCTTACATGTAAGGGATAATAGAAAGCATGATAAATAATTACCTTAAATCAACCCACAGGTGCGTCACATATTAAATGATTGTCTCTTGATGCACAAGCCACAATACCTGAGTGGCTGGTATTACAGTGCTCCAGGAAACTGGCTCTGCATGTCTCTCATTACTACAAATGATGAGAGGAGTACACTCCATAAAAGAGTCTGCAACCAATTGATGGAGCACGTTTGTCACCACATGATAGCTAGGGCCACTGCATGTGTGCAGATATGTGTGTATCACTCACTGGAGTGACCGGGTCTGTGCATGTTTGCAGTGGTATGTCTGTTGGAGTATCATCATGCCTGAGAGGCTGGACTTTCAGATTTAATGTTACACACAGCAATTTTATTTGAAAGTGTTGTACAGTGCACAGATATTGAGCACATTTCTCCCTTCCATGCTTAACAGGTGGACCTGCCCCCTACACAACCGGAGAAGTGGCTCGATTTGCGGGCCCAGACATATCCAGTAAGTGTTTATATTTCAGTTCTGTGTTGTGTTTGCAGCTGTTGTGTGATTGACTCCTGTGTGTTGGACACATAGCAAGGTATGATGTGCTGGCAAATAATCTGATATGTTACTTGACTGGAGTTTCACTTTTTTTCCATCTTTGAGTTGGACAATCAGTATCGAATAGTCATATTTTGGGATTGTAGTGCAGCCCTGTAGGCATGGCCATGTGAAGAAGGTGACATTTGTTTTAGAAATTTTTATAAAGAAAAATTAGCAGAGGCCCATATTCATGATTTAGTCAGCAAGTCAGATCCTGAATCTCACAGAATAGGGATGCCAAAGTCTTACCCACAGACTTGAGCCTCCCTGTTCACTAATGAACATGTTTGACTGTATGTTTGACTTTCTAGCAGCATCTAGCACCACATGTTGTGCTACGTGCATGTTGCACTTGAGTACAATGTCATAGGTGTGCATGCATCTCATGGCCAGATGTGTGCATGCATCTATCTGCTTGTTGTAAGACAGGTATTAGTGGTATTAAATGAAGTTGGCAATTGTCTGCATTTACAAACATAAATGTGGATGGGATTGTCCAAGGTTTGGGTCTATCCTAGTTGGACATCCTCCTTACCTGTGGTGGACTGCCCAAACCCATGTACAGCTGTCCAAAGCTTCCTGGGTGTCCTTGATGTTTGAACGTATGTGTTGCTTGTCCATCCCCCCCCGAGGCAGAAGCTTAGGGTTATGAAATGTGTACCTGGTGTGATGATCCAAGTTTAGTACACAGACATGTAAATCTGTAAATCACTTTTACAAACCTAGGATACCCACTCATGATTAGCAACTGCATTCCATCCTGGCAATTCCATTTACAAATCACAGATCTTGTGGGCCTTTATTGTCATCCAGAAGATAGTCATTAGTTGGCCTGTCACATGTGGAGGACTTGCAGCATTTTTTACGTGACTAATGGCTGAACAATGATGCATAAGTCATTTAAGTTGGTACACATCTTTTAGAGCATTGCTGTGCTGTTAGATGGGGCATATGTAGGCTGCGTTGGCATGTACTTCCTCAGGGAGAATCTGTGATCTTTATGGTGATCTGGCCTGTTCCAGCTACATTGGATGTATTGTCTGATTCTCTTCAGTAGCTGTATCACACAATGAAGTACCTAATGTTTGGCTTTATCCCTTTTCACAGCAGCCAATATGAATGCCAGCCAGATTTGTGAGTTTCAGTGCCGGGCGATGCATTACCGCCACATTCTGGATGTGGAGTCTGGGTTCCACCACATGGCATGGCGTTACCGCCATGAAAGAGCCTCAGGAGTGTGGAGGGCATTTGCCCAAAGCGGCCCTTCGGTATCCACAACAGCCGCCACCACCAGCACCACCACTACCATCCAGGTGGCACCAAGGATATCAGCCACCCTTGCAGGACCATCGACTTCCACTGCTCCAGGACCACTGAAAGCAGCACCTGTACCTCCTCCTACAGGCATGGCACCACCAACTGGACACACAACAACTGGCACTCAGACCACCCCTGCTGCAGTCACTGACCCTGCAGATTTCAGAGTGATGCAACGTGACATGCAACGTATGTTGCGGAGACTAGACAGGCTGCCGCAGGAGGTGTCACAAATTAATAGGAGGGTGCGTGCCACAAAGAAGACCCTGCAGAGGGTGAACTTCTGCCAATTATACCCTCTGCCATGATTCCCTCCCCCCACCTCCTTCCTGGTTCTTTTAATTAGTGGGTTTAGGGGGCTTAGTGTTAGGTTACAATAGGCTGTTAGTTTAGTTAGTAGTAGTGGGTTTGGGGGTGGGGATATGATATTTTGAAATGTTATTTTATTATGTGTGTGTGGGTGGGGGATGATGTTGGGATTTGGTGTTTTCAAAAAGTAAAAATAAAACAATTAAAAATATATATAAAAATACAAAAAAATATACTTGTTTAGTGAGAGATAGTATGTGTTTAGGTTAGTATATGTTGTCCTCCATGTGTCCATCTTATAAGGGGGTGAGGGTTGATGTTTAGAGTGTTTAGTTAAATGTGATAAGTAAGTTTAGCTTAGGTTAGTTAGGGCCAGTTGTGGGTAATGTGTAGTTAGGATAGGTTAGGTTAGTT
Source organism: Pleurodeles waltl (assembly GCF_031143425.1). Taxonomy (NCBI): domain Eukaryota; kingdom Metazoa; phylum Chordata; class Amphibia; order Caudata; family Salamandridae; genus Pleurodeles; species Pleurodeles waltl. Next base: position 454,713,263 of record NC_090443.1, read on the forward strand.
AAGGTGTTTCCCCTGGTTTTATAATCCTTTTTTACTGTTAAATAATTATTTAGGTACTCCTTTACAGTATGTGTCATATGCTTGGGGATCAGGGCCTTGGCATGGGTGAATAGTGTCTCTTCAGTATTTGCATTTGTGTCCCATCCTGCAACAAAATCCCAATTGAGCTGTCACATTGGCAGCTACACCAGAGCTACTTTGCTAAGAATCTGTCATCCATTGCACCCACCACTCAAGGTTACTATGGATCCCAATGTGTTGTTAATTTTTTATGAATGTTTTCAATCTCACATACTTTGGGACCAGATTTGGTATTGAGGACACTGTGTTACGTCTGCCTGCAGCCTGATGTTCAAGTGAAGCCTTATAAGGTGAGTGATAGTATAATCTCAAGTAGTATAGATTCACATGACTCGCACCTATCATTTGTTACATAGTACAGCCAGGTTACTTATCTGCACGTACACTCATACACATCCATTCCTGCTGTATGGTGTGTTTGGAAAAAATTGTGACAAATGTCACATACGTAAAGATTGTCTAGTACAATATTTTGAAGGCAATATTTTTCGGCTTAGACATCCCCTGAAGAAGACTTATTTTGTCCAACACAGCATTTTACTGTATAGTTTTGAGTTACCTCAGAATTAACCTTCATGAAGGGTAGATGATGGTACAGTCCAGACCACGGTGCATAGTTATCAGCCCACATTCTTTCAGGGCAGTTGTATTGACATTCTATTGGCATTGACATGAGGCAAAGATCACTAATCTCCCTCACGGTTGATGTGTCACATTACACAGAGACAAAGTGGTTGTTGATGTGCTATTTATTTTAAAGTGCTGTTGTGCTATATTTGCATTGTACATGATTGTGAGTCCATTAGTGTCACATCTTCCATTGTGATCCTACACAAGTGCAAAAATACATGTCATTGGACATGCTGGTGTGAAGTGTCATACAGTACAGAGGGACATGATTTGACAATGAATTAGTGAGTAACAATCACAGGGCATTATGACAAGGTAAACAGTGGGCTTGAGAACAGTGTTTGAGAGCAGCTGTTGCAAGACTGGCAGGTTACAAAGCACAGGACCTTGGTTATAAGTGGCCATGTGGCAGGGACTAGTGCTACCGGGTACTCTTGCAGGTGAAGGTGATCTGTTCCACATCTTCATCTTCTGATGTGTGTGTTGTCTCCTCAGCCCTTGGTGGTGGTGGGTGTGAATGGGCAACACACTACCTCAGTGTTTGAAGACGTGGAGTCAGACATCCCAGTAGCTGCCAACTGTGGGGCTATGAAGGGCAGTACTGAAGAAAGGAGGAGCTGCTAGTTCTTAAGAATAGCAGCCACATCACTGTGGTAGGCAACCAGGTCAGCCCTGAGGGAGTCAATATTGCATTTGTGCACGCGTTGAAAGGTTTGTTGTTGGAGGTGTTGTGTCAACATTCTTACTGCTGTGCTGATTTCCTTCACACTTTTTTCAAGTTCTTGCAAGATTGATGTTCGCCCTTGCATGGCTGCTGCCTGTTCTGCAGTTGACATCATGCAGAAACGCACCCCTTCTAGGCTGGCTGCCATATTTTCCACCCCACCCGTACCTCCTTGGCCGGCTCCCACTGTACTCCAACTACAGTTCTCTCAAAGCTTGTGCTAGTGTCATCAGAGTCCTCAGCTGGGTTGTAGCTGGCAGGTCGTACCATTGGGGTGGTGGGTGGGTCCTCTGTGATGGCTGCTGTATCTGTGGTCCTCCTTGCGACTGAAGGTGGAGTCTGGAGGGTTCCAAGGACATCTTGGAGGGTCTGCTGGCATAATGTTTGTCAGCTCATCATCCATGTCATCAGGGAAGTCCAGGACAGGCATATCCCCAGGAGAACCATTGTCCTCTGAAATGAGATATTGTACAATTAGTGTGGCTGTGTTGTGGCATTTGTAATGTGACGTGCCTGCCTTCCTATTAGTTGCACATTGTGATATAGGTTCCTGTTTATTGTTCCTGTCTATAATATTAGCATTCTCCCAGGCCCATGCCCCACCTGCATGTCACATGTAGTGTTGTCAGTTTGGGGACTTGTCAGCATCACATCCTCTAGGTGTCTGGAACTGAGCCAGTCTCTGATATTTCACATCCAGCTATATGTTGCTGAGACCTAGCATAACTATGTATAGCATTGGCATGGCACCCTACATATGTCAGAATTGATAGTGTGTAATGTTGATGTTGGGGAATGTGTGCTACATTGAATTGCACTGATGGTCCTAGCATTGTTCCATTTCCTCTTCTGACTGTGCAGGTGTATTTCACTAGCCTGTGACATATGTCCTCCCCCTCAATGCTGTTGTCTGAGCAGTATAACATTTGGGATGTTGCGTGGTGTCATTGGAGCTATTGTGACCCAGGCACAGGGTGGACCCTGACATGTGCAGCATGGGTATGACTTTAGTGCTCTGTACCTCATAATGTTTATGACAATGGCTGATGTTTATAGCAACTATGGACATTCACATTTGACAGGGTTAGCACATTTGTATTGATTTCAGGGGATTGATAACATTGTCATCCTGAACCCTCTAATTTGGGTGTGTTTGATCCATGGGCATGTAACTGCCATTAGCTACTTGACCTGCACACACAGCAGAGGTGGTAGTGGCAACTGTTGTCAATATTACATTCCACTTGCGGATATGGGCTGAGAGTATTAATTGAGCCCTAGTTCATGTAGGGAGAATACCAGCTGTCGTGTGACAGCAGGCCAGTTTTACATTGTACTTTACCCTCCTGGACTGGCTTTTCCTTTCTGTTGGAAAATGGGTTATTGGTAGGGCAGGTAGGTACCTACACCTAGCAACAAGCCACTAACCTCCACATAGGTACAGTTAGGTCTCAGTAAATTAATCCCAGCTCTACCCTTGGTAGCTTGACATCGAGCGTCAAGGCTTAACTTAGGAGACAAAGTGTAAAGCATTCAAATATCACAAAACAGTAATTAAATAAAACACAGGAAACAGTTTAAAAATCCAAAACCAATTTATAAAAATAGTTTATATTTTTATCTTTAAAATGACACAAAAACGATTAAAATCGGTTCAGGGGAACCGGAGATATGAATTTTTAAAGAATTATTACTTTTCTAGCGCTTAGAAACAAAAAGCGCCAATCGGGTCATCTGGTTGCACCTCGACCGGGGCAAAGTCAAACTTTCAGGCCGACCGCGATGGAGCCCTGCTCGGCTACAGGTCGCGGGAGGCCTCGGTTAAAAAGTTACCTTCTGACTTAGTGGGTTATTACAACTTTGGAGGAGGTGTTAATCCGTCCCAAAAGTGACGGTAAAGTGACGGATATACCACCAGCCGTATTACGAGTTCCAGAGGATATAATGGACTCGTAATACGGCTGGTGGTATATCCGTCACTTTACTGTCACTTTTGGGACGGATTAACACCTCCTCCAAAGTTGTAATAACCCCCTTAGTCTTTATTTTGAAGTTTTTCTTCACCGGGACGAACCTGCCAGTTGAATCCGACCTCCTGGAGCCCTTGTCCGGATACGCGATGTGGGTTTCCTCGGTGGAGACTTTTACCTTCGGACTTAGTCGTTTTTTCGAGATGAAAATCCTTCGACCGGGTTAAACCTGGATCTTGATCCGACGTCCATGGAGCCCTTCTCGGATACGATGGCTGGGAGGTCCCGGTCAACTTTTTAAGTACGGACTTAGTCTCTTTTTTGGATGTTTTTCTTTACCGGGACGAACCACGAAGTCAGGCCGGGTCGCGGTTGAGGCAAGCCGGCTAGAATTTCCGCGGCGGGTCGGTCCCTCTCTGGAGCTTTTTTCCAAAAATTCTCAAATCTTTTCCAAACTTCTGGGGCTTCACCCAGATGTTCTTTTAAGGTTCTTTTGGGGTCCACAGCTCACCCCAAGGGTCCAGAAGTTCTGTGATGGTCCTTGGGGGGTGCGGACTTCAACTCCCAGAATGCACCTGGAGCAAACTCCTTTTTGGCCACTGGACAGTGGTCAGCTGGTCGCTTTCTTCAGGAGTTGGTGCAGGGGACTCTGGTTTAGCAATTTTTCACCTGTAGCAAACAGGGAGTCCCTCCTTGAACCAGTTGAAGCCAGGCAAATTCCTTCTTGTGGTGAAGCCCAAGTGTGCAGCTGGTGCAGTCCTTCTGAGTGCAGGTTCCAGGTGCAGGCCAGGGGTCCAGCAGGGCAGTCCTTCTTCTTCTTTAGTTCCTTTCTTGTTGAATTCTGGAGGGGATCTGAGGCGTGGGTGCAGGTCTGCCAGTTTTATCCTTGCTCCTGGGTGAAAAGCAGGGGGGCCCTGGTTCTCCAATCAGGGACAGGGTCGTCCCCCTGTGATGACCACTTCCTGGGAAGTGTGGCAAAAATCCATCCCAGAAGGCAACAGTCTCTAAAAATCCAACATGGATGAATCTGATTTTTGGAGGTTACATCTGGCTGAGCCCACCCACTGGTGTGGCTAAAAATCATAAACACACCCCTCTCCTGCCCTCTCCTAATCTAATCAAGGGGGCACCTAATTGTCTGGGGTTGCAGGATGTGGGGGTGTTGCTGGGTGCTGCAAATGTCCTTCTCTGCCTTTGAAGACCAGTTTGGCAGCCCTCCCCCTTCCTGCCTCACCATCTGCTGAGGGGAGATTCTCTCCCCCAAGCACATTCCTTTGTGTGAAGCCAGGCCACTTCACACCTAATCAAGGCAGCCTGGCAGAAGCTGCTGCAGGCTGGCCAATCAGAGCACAGCAGCAAAAACAATGCAGAGCTGAAATTGGCAACATTTTAGGTAAAGTCTAAACTTTTTACCTGAACTAGTTATATTAAATCCAACAACTGGAAGTTGTAGGATTTATTACAACAATTAATTTGATACCAAATTCTTGGTATGCAACATTTAAGGAGACTTTAGAATTTAAAATAAAGTCTGCCCATTCTAGCCTATGAAGGCCATTTACTTCAATGAGGGAAAAACGAATTTGGCTGTTTTTACCTCACCAGGGCTTATAAATCTATTTTTATAAAGTCCCTGCTTATAGTTACATGGCACCCAGCCCTAGGGGCACATAGGGCACACCTTAGGGGTGACTTATATGTAAAAATAAGGTAGTTTAAGACTTTGGAAGTACCTTTAATTCCAAAGTCGAATTTGCATATAACTTTAATTTAAAAGCAGCCAGCAAGGCAGGCTTGCTTTTAAAATGACACTGGGCACCTCAGCAATGCACCTAGGTGTGCACTACCTATGCTGTGGTCCCTAAACCTACATGCCCTACCATATACTAGGGACTTATAGGTAGGTTAACTTAGCCAATTATAATTAACCTAATTTGCATATCCATTTTACACAGAGCACAGGCCCTGGGACTGGTTAGCAGTACCCAGGGCACCATCAGAGTCAGGAAAACACCAGCATAAAGTGGAAAATGGGGGCAAAAAGTTATGGGGCCTCTGCAATCAGCCCTGTTTTCTCACACAACCCCCCCCTAGCCCACACGCCCAGGAGACTCAGCCCAACCCTGGGAGAGTCTTCCTGGCTTGTTAGGCGAGGAAGACAGTGAAGAAAACTGGCTGTCCCTTTGCAGGGCCTACTCTGCCTTATATCCTCCTGTCAGGGTCACTCCCTCTGGGTAGTGAAGCCATCCCAACAGTAAAAGGACCCAACTCAAACTGAAACTTCCCTCTAGGGGGGTCTTCCTCCTCTCTCTCTGCCAACTTGGGTAGTGAGGTGCCCACCTCCCCTACTCCTAACTTTGCTAGGGCAACACCTACCTTACCCAAAGAGGTCACCCAACACTTGAGCAACCCCACCATGACCAAAAGGGTCAGGGGGCCTACTTTGCTATTGGCCCTGGGGTCTGCCTCCCAGGCCAAGTACAGTGCTGCCAGGAAGGCTAGCACCCAGCAGAGGCTACTGACAGCTGTCAGTACCCAGAACCACACCCTAAGCTCTCCACTGACAGGTGGCTGAGCTGCTTTAGGGGCAATTGTGAGGTCCTGGCACCCCTCTGGCTGTCTAGAGTGGGGGGCTACCACTTCCTGTGGCAGACACCCTCCTTCCACTCTCCCTTCTGTCAGTGCAGGGGCAACACCCTGCATCTGGACAGCTGCCTGACTACTCAGGACTTCCTTGGGGTCAGGGGAGGCCTCACCAGTGCCAACTCTGGGCTCCCCCCCTACTGGGGCAGAAGGCCTTTGGCTCCCTGGAACTCTCTTTAAGAGTGGCCTACCCTTCCTTTTCTTCTTTCCTTTTCTTGGGGACCCCTGTCTCCTAACTGTAGGGACTGACTCCCCAGGACTTTGGGTTGGGGGGGCGCCCTGGGCGACCACCCCATCTGTGACCAGACTCACCTCTGGGAGGTCATTGCCCAGGATACAATCTAGGGGAAGGTCAGCACTGACTACCACCCTAATCCAGTCAAGGATAGCCTCCCTCTCTAGGGGCACTATGGCTACAGGTTTGGAGGTGACCTCCCATGTGGCTATCCTGACTTTCTTTGTCTTTCCTGGGACATACATGTCTGGGGTCACTAACCGGTCACTCACTATATTGTGACTGGCACAGGTGTCTCTCAGGCCAGTGGTAGGGATCCCATTCACTTGAATGTGGTGGAAGTGCCTACTCCCACCCTTAGGGATTACCAGCTTACCATCTGGTCCTGTCTCCCAGCACAATGCTAGGAGGACTTCATCATCTGAGGAATCCTCCTCTATGGCTACACTGGACAGCCCAGTGCTAACCACCTTCCTTGGACAGGCTGCATCTCCTCTGAAGTGACCTGTCTGCTGACAGTCAAAGCAAGCCCTACTGTCCAAGAGTTTTTTTAACCCTGGGTCTCCCTGTCTCTGCTTGTCAGAGTGGGAGTGGGATTTACTCTCCTCCTTCTTAGGGTTCTGGGGTACAGAGGGAGTCTCTGTGGTGGGCTTACCACCTCCCTCCTTAGGTTTTTGGGGACCTGTCCCCCCCTTCTTGTAGTCTCCCCCCTGGGACTTGACAACCACCCTGGTTCTCAACCACTCATCAGCTGCCTCCCCTAGCTCTCTAGGGTTGGTCTGCTTAGAGTCCACTAGATGCTGGCGTAACCTTTCTTGGATACAATTGGTCAAGATGTGCTCTCTCATGATCAGATTGTATAACCCCTCATAAGTATCTACTTTGTTACCAATAATCCAGCCCTCTAGTGCCTTTAGTGAAATGTCCACAAAGTCAACCCAAGACTGGGTACTGACCTTCTGGGTGTCCCTGAACTTCATTCTATATTGATCTGGGGTCAGACCAAACTTCTTGGCTAAGCACCTCTTCATACTAGGGTATGAATCTGCCTCCTCCCCCCTTAAGGTCAGAAGCCTATCCCTCCCTGAGTTGGGGACCAACTCCCACAAAAGGGAACCCCAGTATTGAGGCCTAACCCTTCTCATTTGGAGTGCCCTCTCAAAGGCCCCCAGCCACTTATCTATGTCATCCCTCTCTACATAAGCAGGAACCACCCCCTTGGGTAATCTGGGGCAAACTCTCCCACCCATGGACACCTCAGCTTCTTTATCGCTGCTTCCATCTCTTTTCTCTTTGTATGCCCACTTTTTCTTTTCTAGGGCCAGCTTCTCTGCTTCCAAAGCTATGTATGCTAGCTGGGCCTCCAGCTCTCTTTCTCTGATAGATGGGTTCTCTCCTCCTGAAAGGACCCCCTTCCCACCACTAGCTTTGGGTCTGCCCCTAGTGACTGTATCTACTGAGGACCGTTCTTCCTCATCCTCACTTAGGCTCAGATGCCTTCCCTCCCCTGAGTGGTTAGAGCTTGCATCCTCCCTACTTTCTCCCTCCTCTGGAGCTTCTTCTGACTCTACCTCTTGGGCCTCAGCCCATGCTGTCAGGGATGTGATCAGGATTTGCTTCCTGAGATCAGTGGTTGCAGGCAACCCTCTTTCAATACACAACCCCCTAAGCTGGACTACTGTCAGTGTGGGTAGGCTAGCCAGATCAAGCTCCATGGTTCCCTAGTTTTGTGTCAACAAAAACTTTTTGCAAAAATTGGAAACAAGAATTTAGAAAAATTACAAAAATTCAATAATTGAAATTAATCCAAATTAAAAATTAAAAACAATTTTTGCACTAGGACAATTTAAAGGATTTTTAATTTGTTTTACCTAAAACTGTAACGTGATATTGAACACAAGTACAGGATCCCGTCGCTGCTTCCAATTATGTTGGAAAATGGGTTATTGGTAGGGCAGGTAGGTACCTACACCTAGCAACAAGCCACTAACCTCCACATAGGTACAGTTAGGTCTCAGTAAATTAATCCCAGCTCTACCCTTGGTAGCTTGACATCGAGCGTCAAGGCTTAACTTAGGAGACAAAGTGTAAAGCATTCAAATATCACAAAACAGTAATTAAATAAAACACAGGAAACAGTTTAAAAATCCAAAACCAATTTAAAAAATAGTTTATATTTTTATCTTTAAAATGACACAAAAACGATTAAAATCGGTTCAGGGGAACCGGAGATATGAATTTTTAAAGAATTATTACTTTTCTAGCGCTTAGAAACAAAAAGCGCCAATCGGGTCATCTGGTTGCAACTCTACCGGGGCAAAGTCAAACTTTCAGGCCGACCGCGATGGAGCCCTGCTCGGCTACAGGTCGCGGGAGGCCTCGGTTAAAAAGTTACCTTCTGACTTAGTCTTTATTTTGAAGTTTTTCTTCACCGGGACGAACCTGCCAGTTGAATCCGACCTCCTGGAGCCCTTGTCCGGATACGCGATGTGGGTTTCCTCGGTGGAGACTTTTACCTTCGGACTTAGTCGTTTTTTCGAGATGAAAATCCTTCGACCGGGGTAAACCTGGATCTTGATCCGACATCCATGGAGACCTTCTCGGATACGATGGCTGGGAGGTCTCGGTCAACTTTTTACGTTCGGACTTAGGGGCTGATTCTAACCCCGGCGGTCTTCGACCGCCGGGGCGAGGGTCGGCGGGAGCACCGCCGACAGGCCGGCGGTGCCCCGCAGGGCATTCTGACCGCGGCGCTTTGGCCGCGGTCAGAAAGGGTAAACCGGCGGTCTCCCGCCGGTTTACCGCTGCCCTCAGAATCCCCCATGGCGGCACAGCTTGCTGCGCCGCCATGGGGGATTCTGACCCCCCTACCGCCATCCTGTTCATGGCGGGAAAGCCGCCATGAACAGGATGGCGGTAGGGGGGGTCGCGGGGCCCCCGTAAGAGGGCCCCGCAAGGTATTTCAGTGTCTGCCTTGCAGACACTGAAATACGCGACGGGTGCTACTGCACCCGTCGCACCTTCCCACTCCGCCGGCTTGATTACGAGCCGGCATCCTCGTGGGAAGGGAGTTTTTCCCTGGGCTGGCGGGCGGTCTTTTGGAGACCACCCGCCAGCCCAGGGAAAAACTCATAATACCCTCCGCGGTCTTCTGACCGCGGAGCGGTATTATGGGGGCGGAATTCTGGCGGGCGGCCTCCGCCGCCCGCCAGAATTAGAATCACCCCCTTAGTCTCTTTTTTGGATGTTTTTCTTTACCGGGACGAACCACGAAGTCAGGCCGGGTCGCGGTTGAGGCAAGCCGGCTAGAATTTCCGCGGCGGGTCGGTCCCTCTCTGGAGCTTTTTTCCAAAAATTCTCAAATCTTTTCCAAACTTCTGGGGCTTCACCCAGATGTTCTTTTAAGGTTCTTTTGGGGTCCACAGCTCACCCCAAGGGTCCAGAAGTTCTGTGATGGTCCTTGGGGGGTGCGGACTTCAACTCCCAGAATGCACCTGGCGCAAACTCCTTTTTGGCCACTGGACAGTGGTCAGCTGGTCGCTTTCTTCAGGAGTTGGTGCAGGGGACTCTGGTTTAGCAATTTTTCACCTGTAGCAAACAGGGAGTCCCTCCTTGAACCAGTTGAAGCCAGGCAAAGTCCTTCTTGTGGTGAAGCCCAAGTGTGCAGCTGGTGCAGTCCTTCTGAGTGCAGGTTCCAGGTGCAGGCCAGGGGTCCAGCAGGGCAGTCCTTCTTCTTCTTTAGTTCCTTTCTTGTTGAATTCTGGAGGGGATCTGAGGCGTGAGTGCAGGTCTGCCAGTTTTATCCTTGCTCCTGGGTGAAAAGCAGGGGGGCCCTGGTTCTCCAATCAGGGACAGGGTCGTCCCCCTGTGATGACCACTTCCTGGGAAGTGTGGCAAAAATCCATCCCAGAAGGCAACAGTCTCTAAAAATCCAACATGGATGAATCTGATTTTTGGAGGTTACATCTGGCTGAGCCCACCCACTGGTGTGGCTAAAAATCATAAACACACCCCTCTCCTGCCCTCTCCTAATCTAATCAAGGGGGCACCTAATTGTCTGGGGTTGCAGGATGTGGGGGTGTTGCTGGGTGCTGCAAATGTCCTTCTCTGCCTTTGAAGACCAGTTTGGCAGCCCTCCCCCTTCCTGCCTCACCATCTGCTGAGGGGAGATTCTCTCCCCCAAGCACATTCCTTTGTGTGAAGCCAGGCCACTTCACACCTAATCAAGGCAGCCTGGCAGAAGCTGCTGCAGGCTGGCCAATCAGAGCACAGCAGCAAAAACAATGCAGAGCTGAAATTGGCAACATTTTAGGTAAAGTCTAAACTTTTTACCTGAACTAGTTATATTAAATCCAACAACTGGAAGTTGTAGGATTTATTACAACAATTAATTTGATACCAAATTCTTGGTATGCAACATTTAAGGAGACTTTAGAATTTAAAATAAAGTCTGCCCATTCTAGCCTATGAAGGCCATTTACTTCAATGAGGGAAAAACGAATTTGGCTGTTTTTACCTCACCAGGGCTTATAAATCTATTTTTATAAAGTCCCTGCTTATAGTTACATGGCACCCAGCCCTAGGGGCACATAGGGCACACCTTAGGGGTGACTTATATGTAAAAATAAGGTAGTTTAAGACTTTGGAAGTACCTTTAATTCCAAAGTCGAATTTGCATATAACTTTAATTTAAAAGCAGCCAGCAAGGCAGGCTTGCTTTTAAAATGACACTGGGCACCTCAGCAATGCACCTAGGTGTGCACCACCTATGCTGTGGTCCCTAAACCTACATGCCCTACCATATACTAGGGACTTATAGATAGGTTAACTTAGCCAATTATAATTAGCCTAATTTGCATATCCATTTTACACAGAGCACAGGCCCTGGGACTGGTTAGCAGTACCCAGGGCACCATCAGAGTCAGGAAAACACCAGCATAAAGTGGAAAATGGGGGCAAAAAGTTATGGGGCCTCTGCAATCAGCCCTGTTTTCTCACACTTTCCAACATCCTTGGCATGGCAGCATACCCCCATTCAAAGGTTGTTGGTGTAGTGTCGTACTGTGCCCCAGGTTTCCACTGAACAGCCCATGCCCCAGTGCCGTGCCCCTTTACCCATGCCACTCCCTGAATATCATGACTTATATGCATTGTGTAGTAGGTATGTCCACCCGCCCTGCTTACAGTTAACACTTGTGCATTTTAATTCCCCATTCGACTTACCCTGCATCTGTGTTGTATCCTGGTAGTCTGCACTGTCCTGTGCTTGAATCCATGTGACGATCTCCTCAGGGATGACGGCTGCCACCATCTCCTCCATGTGGTCCAGGGCCTCCTGTGGTGCTGGACTCACACCTCCAGTCTTCAGTGCTGCCTTCCTGTTCCTGGCCCTCTTTTCCTTTGCCCTGCACTTGCAGTCATGCCAGCGTTTCTTGCACTCGATGACTGTTCTCCGTACTTCTACCACACTGTTTATCTTGTCAACAATTTGTTGCCATATTGCCTCTCTCCTACTAATTGGCAATTTAGAGGTGACAAAAAGTTGGTGCTGGTGTTCTGTCACCTCTTTTACCTGAATGTCCTGCTCCTCAGCACTGAACCGACACTTTATTTTCTTCTTCTCCCTCTCCTGGGTCTTGTGTGGGTCCTCCTGGCTTGTTCCCGGTCTGATGTCATCTTCCTAAGGTCTGTCCAAGCATCTGGGATCCATTTTGGCTCCCATTAGCACATTTTGCAGTGTTTGCGCCGCTTTTTGACGCTATTGCATCGAAAAAAGGCGCGTAACCAGTTTCCAACATCGTAAACAGACTCACAGTCATTTTTGCCGCCTTAACGTCATTTTTCTTTGCGATGTGACGCTTTGGTTTGAGTAAAAAAAAAAGACTCACACCTGTGGTTTTGACTTAGTGTATTACTCCCAGACAGTGAGGCAAATGGGACATAGGTATTGGCAGGATGAGCCATCTGTGACTTGATAGGGAGGCTGAAGCTGTCACGGACCAAACATGTACATCACAATAACCCTTCCTCAGAGTACTCACACAGGGTTTCACACTAGTCCTTTGTGCCCTCAGATAAGCTGGGGCCAGGGCAGGGAGGCAGGAAATTCAAGACACCTTTGTAGAAGCTTCAAAGCGGGCACCAGGTATAAATAAAGGACCCTCAGATATAACTCTTCAACAAACCTCTGGACTTGTGGAAGGCGCAGAAGGACTGCTGTACTGCTCTACTGCAAGAAGGACTTCTATTCTACTGCCCTGCTTCTTTGCTACCCTCCTGCCCTATTTCCTCAATAGGAAGGGCTGGACCTGCATCTTGTACCCAGGACTGTGACACAGTGACTCCAAGGGCTAGTTGGCTTTCCTCCTGATCAAGGAAAGAAAAGGCTCAAATCCCCTTAAAATGTGCACCTCAAATCTGCCAGCTGTAATTCCTAACCATTCAAATGGTGCCTCCCCAAACATGGACACTTGGAAGTTGGGCTAAAGGTGCTCTGGTAACCCAGCTGTGGTCCTCATTGGATCCGACGCAAGGCAACACGAAACCCTGCAGAGCCTCACCGCACAGCTGGCAGCTTCATCAGAACAGATACAGAGCAATGCAAAGCCCCACAAAGCTTCACCGCACAGATCACCAGCATGGATGTAGAACAACATAAATCCCTGCAAAGCCTTGTTGTACATCTTCATTGGAACCAACGCTAGATGATGTGAAGCCTTGCAAAGCAGACCTCACACCTGTTGGGGCACGGCCAATAGCCTGACAACCAGGCTGTCTGCAGGGACGATGACTGTTCTCCCACCCTTCTGAGGCACCTCTCGCTGCTACTGATTGCACCAGGAGCCCCGGCAAAAGGGAAGGGGATTTGAAAAAAGAGAGAAAGAAACACTGCACTCCTTTTCACCAGGTCAAGCTGAGTGCGGTTCTTCGGGTTATGGAGGACTGTCAGTGGAGTCCCTGGAAGTTGCCTTTCTGTGATGAATTACTGTATTGGTGAAGCTATGTGCTATAAAGAGACTGTTTCACAACATTCAATAAAGCATGCACTGGTCTCATTAAACAGATTCAAAAAGGCTTGCACTGATCTCATTAAATTTGTCTAGTTTGGTTCTCACCTCACATTTACCCGGTGATATCAGCAACTTGACCCTCTCTCTCTTTTCTCACAGATTACTCTATACAAAAGGTGACAAAATTGGAATGTCTCTAAATAAATTAGGAAGTTCTACAAGTCTTTTCCATGGATCTGCACTTTCACATTAGGTTTTCTATGGTAAAACTACAACATAAACAACTTACAATACCAAAAGCAAGAAAACTCACACATAGAGTATTCCTAGCACTGAATTGCATAATCACTATTAATATAAAATGAATTGCAATACCAAAAGCAAGTAAACTTGCACATAAAGTAATCCTAGCACTGAGTTGCCTTGCCATACAGGAAGAAAGCCAAGCAGTGTCATGTGCACAGCAAGAGTATGTATAGCCAGCATTACTCATGCCTTTGAAAACAGGAGGCAGCTGCTCCAAGGAGACCGTGGGGATGTGATGGTTGCCTGGAAATCAATAAACAGGTATATCGGACATAGTTAGAAGCACGAGGACTTGACACAGTCACATATGTTTAACAAGCATTGGTGAAACAACTATATAGTGTAACAAGCATTGGTAACATCAAGTACATATCAAACATTGGCAATATCTATGCTGAAATGCAGACAGTACAATGACGTTACAAGCAACCCAGTGGTGCTACACGCACATGATTAAAACAATGCTCCTGAGGATGTTGACAAATTAGGCAGAGTTGTTGGGTCCTGACAGCGCCAAGGACATAAGGTACAATCCTTAGCAGACCTGAACTTGTGACTTTGTCCCAGCACGATCAGATAACCACAGTGGGCATTTTGTGCTTTTTAGCAGTATTTTTTACCTAGATCTTTAAAATTGCAAATCTCCGGTTCTATTGATTGAAATTTTGCCGCTCTCAATTTATTAAATTTTACTTTATTTTTGTAAATTGTTGTGGGATTTTTCTTGTGTTGGGTTTTCACTATATTATTGTTTGAAGTGCTGCATTAATACTTTACACACTACCTCTAAGTTAAGTCTGGCTGCTTTGTGCCAAGAAAGCAGAGGGTTAAGGGCTAAGCACAGGTTGATTTGAGGATTGCTTGTGTTTTCCCAGACAATAATTGCGCTTGCGGCTTGGGTGTAGCTTCACCCACCTCAACCAGCAATTCAATTTCCAGCAACCTTTAACTTACCATGGTGCTCCCACTCTGCCAGACTCTAAATAAGGCCCTCCGTTTTGGTGTCAAAACTTCCTACCTTGCCCCCACTAGAAGAGAGGAAATAAAGTACAGTCAACAAAGTTGTATTTTCTTTTTTCCTCCGTTTGAAAATTTGCTTCCTGCTTCAGCAAAAAACACTAAATGAAGAGATATGAAAATTGGCATGAAATTAGAACTTTAATCAGAGGAATGTCCTAGCTTAGTTTGGTGTAAATCAGTTATTAGTTTTTGAGAAGTTTGTGTTGCAAAATGTGTGAGGCATACTTCCATCAATTAACAATAGCTCCACTTTGTATATCTTAACCATTGACTAATAGACCCATCGAGGATCTGCATATTCAAATTCTCTAAGGATAATAGACTGGAAAAATAAACAAATCTGATTGGATAAGAAATCATTTTACTTTCATCAAATGCAGGTTACACAGATCTTTGAAAACAAATTTATTCTATTAGAGTATGCAGGGCACTGATGCTTGTGTCCTGACAAAACTTACAGAGGGAGCCAGAGACCAAGCAGTGACGTTTTGCATCTCTTTGCATATTGTAACACCTCACCAGCAAAGACATGGTGGGGTCCCAGATTTTGAGCTTTATTTCACTCCACCAAAGCACAAAGAAGCACTGATAGATAGCCAAGCTGCTGGAGGGAAAAATACACCACATCAGAGACCCAAAACCCCTTAAAAAATACTAAGGAATTTAAAAAAACACATTGGCATCCGCTATATGTCCCAGCATTGCCTGTGGGGACCAACCCTCACCCAGTGGTGAGTACTTTACATCACAGAGGCTGGAGAAGTGGATGTAGAGGAGTTTACGTACTGTGGTCATTGCTACAATGGTGGGGAGTTGTGCAGGCTTACATTTTTGATTGAGATTGTTGGCTTACATGACTGACAGTTTTTACACTATGGTGCATTTGTACATGCACTATGTCTTCTTTGGGAGAAAGGGCATGCAGAACCCCCACTGCATGACCTCTTACAGACACTACTGACGTTTGGGAGAGGACACAAGCTAACCTCTTGGTTACACAACACTAGCCTCTCCAAGACCATGGACTTTATGGCAAAAATCAGAGCTACCTGGGAAGGGGTACTTTGTAGAGAGTTGCTGGATGAAGAAAGATCCACAATCGAAGAGAATCCTCTAAGGTATCCCGTAACTCTAGGGTCCAGTACACACATCTCAATAAATTTCATAATACATCTCTAACACCACACAGGCTAAATATGATGGTGAGCACAGGGGACTAGGTGTGCTCTAGGTGCTCATTAATAGATGTAGGTTCATGCATATGATCTGGACTTGTCCAGTCATTGTATCTATTGGTAGAAGGTGATAGCTGATTCGGAATGCACTGTTCACAGGAAGCATGTTTATTGGGCTTATACCCTACCCAAAGAAATGTAAGGTGGGCTCCAGATTCCTCTACCTGGCACTGTTCAGAGCAAAGCAAGCAATAGCTATGCTATGTGAGGGCCCTGCCATATCAGGCGGAAGATAAGTTGTCGCCTGCTTATGCATCCCGCTGCAGAGGCCTGGGCCCCCACCTGTCCGCCCGTGGTGCCGAAGGGTGCGGTGGGTGGCTGTGGCCCCAGCGCTACTGATGTGCTGTTGGGCAGGCCACGGTGAGCTTGCAGGGAGTGTTAGTCCCTGGGCTCTCCCTGCTGCTGGGCTCCCAGTTGCTGCGGAGTATGTGCCATAATGTGGCTGGGCAGCTGGGCCAACCTCTGGGCCAACTTCAGCGAGACACTTCTGCTACACTGTAGAGCTATTTGCGCTGTGGGCGCACTATTAAGGAGCGTCCATCTGACTGCCCTGTGGTAGTTTAGTGCCCAGGTGGTTGCTGTTTTCCCGACTCTGAAGCGTGGTGGTGTGTGGCTTGAGGGTGCTTGGCGCACTTGGGGCATCGGCTGTGGGGTTTTGGGGTCTTTGCCCTCTCTTGAACATGGGCAGCGGCGACCCGAAACTGCGAAAACGTCCATTTGAGAAGCAGAGGCAGATTAGCACAACAGCTACGTCTTTGAGGGATGAGGATGGCGCGCATGATGGCCCCACATGTGATCAAGCAGTTGGTGTGGAAGACATAATGGCTAAGTTGCATGCTGGGTTCCGAGCCATTGACACCAGATTTGATTCCTTAACCACCAGGTTAGACAACATGGGAAGCAGGCTGGATAAGCAACAGACCTACCTGGAGGAGCGGAGAGTTGCATCTCTGCTGTTGAATATGGGACAGTAACGTTAATGAAGCATCCTGAGAAAGTGGAGAACAGGTTAAAAACAGTAGCTATGTAAAATGAAGTCTTGGAGGCTAGGGGCCGCTTCAACAACTTTTGTATCTCTGGAATTTCTGAAACCACTAACATTGTCCAGTTATACTTGTTCATTGAGAACCTTCTGTTGGAGCTGCTGGGGCACCAGAGCTTCACCCCGACATTCGTGGTGGGGCGGGCACATTGTACTGTGGGACCGTAGCCTCCCCCAAGAGCGCCTGCCCACCTCATCTTTTCTACTAAATGATAGGGACCAAGACACTGCCCTTTGCCCGGCCAGGGAAAAGGGTCCTTATTAATAAAAGGGTGCAGTTGTGTCACTCTTTCCCGACTTTACACCCTCTGTTCAGGACACCAGGCAGACGTTTTCTGATGTCAAGTGAGCACTCCGGAACCTTGACATTGGTTATGGCATAAAATATCCGGCAAGGCTGAGATTGGAGGTGGACAGTAAGCCACGCTACTTCAAAAATCCCAGTGATGCCGTTGCATTCTGTAAACAGCACCCCAAGCGTGGTGTGTCCCCCGGCGGGCTCGCTCTGATGCATGACAATGTGGATGCAGGGCCTGCTTCCAGAATTAGTTTGTTTCCACCGCACTAGGGCTGATGGGCCTGCTTGAGAAGTTTCATTTCGCACAGTTCTGAATTGACCTCCCTAGGTTGCATATGATAATGACATTTTCCATTGCTCTGTCGCACAGTTTCTTTATGTGGATTGCCCATTACCATTCCAAATATGCTATCACTCCTATCTGCAATCAACATTTATACCTGTCTCTCGTATGAATGACCACACGCTTCCCTGAAGCAGCGACTTACATTCCTGTGGTGAAACAGTCCCAGACCTAACCCTTATGTCTTGGAACATACGTGGCCTCAATAACCCCAGCAAAGGCAAACTGGTGCTGCAATATCTCCACAGGCATAAGGTGCAGATTGCTTTTCAGCAAGAGACGCACCTCCCTGCTGGCACTGCGCCCTCCTTCGCATCCGTTACTTTGCTTGTTAGACTACCTATCCCTGGGGGGGGTATGTATTTTTTGGTGCATAAGAATGTATTGTTTAGGCCCCTATCATCCCAGTTTGATGACAATGGCAGATATGTTATGGTTGCGGGGCTGCTCGACAATCTCAAGATTTTACTTGTTAACGTTTATGCCCGAATGTTGACATACCTGAATTTTTTCATGATCTCCATTCCCACATAGATCACTTTGAATTAGACCACATTCTGGTCGGAGGTGATCTTAATATTGCGATGGATCTGGAGCTAGTCACCACCTCTCACACCCCGGGATCTAAACCCTGATCCCTCCAAGCCTTAAATGACATCCGTGAAGCCTTTGCCCTACATGACCCCTGGAGATTGTATGGAACTGAAGCCCTGGCCTGCACTTTTTGTTCAGCATCCTATGGCACCTGGTCGCATATTGACTATTGGCCTCTTATTAGTGCTGTCACTCAGTGGGTCACAGCTGTCAAGTATCTGCCCCACACACTGTCAGATCACTTACTGGTACAAACCACACTTTCTATTCCTGTGATCAGGTGCACTAGGAAATGCTGGAGGTTCCCTGACATGGCACTTCAAGATGCACTGTGCATGCGCAAACCTGAAGGAAGCAATTACAGAATTTTTCAAGTTACATGAAGGTTTGTTGGGCACTTGGGCGGTGCTGTGGAATGCCTCTAAGGCATACCTCAGGGGTACTTGCATATCTTCACATTCAGGGATCCTGAATGTCGCAGTCTAGCCGGAGTGGAGATGCAGCTCACAGATATTGATCGGGAGCCTGGAATGACAGAGTTATATCCCAACTTCACCTCCATAGACTGTTGCTTGATGATTTTAATGAACTGGTAGAAAGAGAGGCACATTACATGGGCAAGTACGATAGGGCACGTAAATACGGTGAGGGCGACGGACCTGGGAAGATGCTGGCCAGACTATGGTGTCCCTCGTACCCCGCGTCACACATACTTGAAATTAGGAGGTCTGATTATATCCGAGCCGTCAGCACTGCATCTGTCCAGTCTGAGCTCTTTACATACTACTCCCACCAGCCCATACTACCACACCCACATTGCAAAAATACTTAGATGACATCGCAATGGTGTGGTTAATCACTGCTTTACAGCAGTTTCTTAGCGAGCTTTTCTCTACTGAGGAGGTTCTACAGGCAATAGATTCATTGGAAGGGGCATGTTGGGTTCCCACCTCATCTCAGTATACGCAGAGGCACTGGACGCTGGGGTTCTCCCCACAACAATGTGTGAGGCAGTTATCATCCTTTTGCCAAAACCCAGAAAAGACCCTCTCCACTGTGAGTCATATAGACCACTTTCCCTGTTAAATTTTGACAATAAGAATTTGGCCAAAATTATCGCCACCCGCCTCTTCCTTTTATTAGACAATATTATCTCTCCTGCTCAGTCTGGCTATGATCCATGCCCCTACCTCCCTCAATCTTTGATGTGTTTTTGCAGTGCCCCCGGAGATACTGGCAGCTATTGCCTTACTGGATGCTGAAAAAGCATTCCACTCTCTTGAGTGGCCCTTTTTACATGCCATCCTACGTAAACTTGGGTTTCCCTGAGGTTACACTGATTTGATCTCTCTGCTGTACTCGCAGCCCAGAGCTGCCATACGACTGAACGGGGCACTCTCCTCTTCTTTTCCCCATAACACGCGGTACCCAGCAGGGATGCCCTCTTTCCCCCTTGCCTTTTAAATAGAGATGGACCCTCTGGTACGCCACTTGTGGGAGAGGCACATAGAGACAGGACTACAATTTACCAGCGGGCCACTCCTCGTCCTGCTGTATGAGGACAATATACTATTATGTATCCACCACCCTGCCACTAATCTCAAACCCATACTAGATGAAGTAGTCCACTTTGGTGAATTCTCGGGGCTGCATATTAACTGGAGTTTTTTTCCACTGACCCACAACACCCTTCCATCCACAGTTGAATTCCCCCTGAGATGGTGTGCTGATTCCATGAAATACCTTGGTATTCATATTCACAGAGACAGGGTTTGTTTGTTTAAGCTATGGGCCTGCCGTGGAGAGACTCACCATCCAAGTGGACAGATGGGTGAAGCGACCACTGTCTATGGTGGGCCACATTTCACTTATTAAAATGGTGGTTCTCCCACAATTCCTATATCTCTTTTTGAACATTCCTGTGCCGTTAACAAACTCCTTTTTCGGGACACTCCGAGGTTTGCTCATTCAGCTGGTGTGGGCGGAGAGGCATTCCTGTATTTGCTGGGAGGTCCTTACCCTTCCATACGAACGGGGTGGATTATGGGTTCCCCATCTTCAGCTCTACTACCTTGTGGCACATGTCAGTATTCACACAAATGGTACCACCCTGATGCTCGCCTTTCCTACCTCTATATTGCGCCTTTTTCCCAGTACCACCCTGATGCTCGCCTTCCCTATTCAATCCCAGAGTGAGATCTAGCAGCTCCTGTATCCCTGGAAGTCCTCTTGCCTAGAGGAGTTGCCCTGCACTGCAGAGATATCCAAACTCTCTCTACCACTAGCTGGGCACTGAGTAGACTGGTCCGCCTACATCAATGCGACACGCTATATTCCTCAGCACTGATATTGATTAATACTTATTACGCAGGAGGCACTTGTTCAGCGAACATTACTAATGCTCAAACTTCAGACCCTGGGTGATGTCTTTCCAAATGACCACATATTCTTGCGCACAGCGGATACCCACTTTACGGATGCCACCCATTTACAACACTTTGTACTTTGTCACTTACAGAGTGCTTTGCATGCGTGGTACCTCACTTATCCACTGGCTCTGGCTGATTTTGCTGACCTTTGGCCAGGAAATCACTCCCCACGCGCACAGCACCACCCTGCTGTACCCGTGTCCTCCCACCCCGCCCTCACTGCTGCCGAGTGTCTAGTGGTAAGCGTAGTGCAAATTTTCTGGCTATTCTGTAATTTTGTACTGTCTGTTTTTCTGTACCTCTATATTGCGCCTTTTTCCCAGTTTTCTGTGCCGCTTGTGTGCCCCTCTGTCCCCCTTACACTCCGGCACCCCCGAGCCGCGCTCATTCCCGCCGCTGAGTCCCTGCGGCCCCGCCCCCCTCACGCCCCCATTCGCTACCTCCTCCCGCCTCCCAGCTGTTCCTTCCTCCCACCTCCCCTTCTTAATGGTGGTCGCTGTGCTACTGCGTGCAGCGGGTGCACCGCTAGCTCACCGGAGGCGCACCAGAGGCAAGCCCATCTGCGCCCGTCCGCGCCAGGACCGGCCCCGGGGCCAGTCCCCGTGGCCCGCGAGGCCCCGCACCACTGCATGCTGTTACTCTGCCAGCGACCTCCACGCCCTCAATCCAGGACACTCCTCCACCTGCTTCCAGTCCACCCCGAAGAACACCAAAGGACCCTTCTCCTGCCAAGCCTGCCACTACACCTGCACCCTAAAGTGCCACAACAGTCTGGCCGACAGCCAACTCAACTGCATTCTACTCAACACCCGATCCATCCACAAACACGCATTCGAACTTTGGGACCTGCTGACCTCCACTACACCGGACATCGCCTTCCTCACCAAAACCTGGACGAACTTGGTCTCTGAACCTGACATAGCCATCGCCATCCCTGAAGGCTACAAGATCACCAGAAGAGACATCACCAACAAACCAGAAGGAGGAATCGCCACGAGCACAGTTCTGCAATACCATCACCGACAACGCCAGCACCCAGCCCCTCGCCTCGGCAGACTACATCCTCCTCGGCGATCTGAACTTCCATCTAGAAAACAACAATGACGTCAACACCAACCACCTGCTGGACAACCTCGGCCTCAAACAACTCATCACATCGCCCACTCACATCGCAGGCCACACACTCGACCCCATCTTCTCTGCCAGCAGCCATGTCTCCTTTAGCCACACCACTGAACTCAAGTGGACAGACCACCGCTGCATACACTTCTCCTACCTGAAACCAACCACTCACCACCACCGCACACAACCCCCCGATGCAACTGGAGCAAAATCTCAACAGATCAACTGATCTCCACCCTTGCCAAGGCCCCGCCTCCAGGAACCTCGGACCCCAACACAGCAGCCACTGACCTACATCACTGGTTAGAAGACTGTGCCAACACCCTCGCGCTGTGCAAAAATCTTCAAACACCCTACACAGCGCCAAGGCCAGCTGGTTCACCCCAGACCTACAGAACTCCAGACGAGAATGTCGCAAAGGGAGAAGACCTGGCGCCAGGATCCTACCGAACCCCACCTCACCACACTCAAGGAGTCTATCCGCAAGCATCACCAGCTGATCTGCAGCACCAAAAGACAAAAATGCTTACAACAGTAAAGAACTCTTCGGCATTGTCAAAGAACTCTCCAACCCCAGGACCTGCTCCAACAAACCCCCACCCTCGCAGGAGTTCTGCTATGCCTTGCCACCCATTTCCACCGCAAGATAGAAGAAATCCACAACAGCTTCAACCCCAAGACCCACCGACAGAGCACAGATCCCCACAAACACAACGCCCCGAGCAACACCAACCTCCTTCACACCTGGACCCTCGTCAACAAAGAAGACATCACCAACACCATGGCCTCCATCCACTCCGGATCCCAATCGGACCCCTGCCTTCACCACATCTTCAATAAAGCAAGCAACATCATTGCACCCCACCTCTGCAACACCATCAACAGCTCTTTCGAGTCAGCCACCTTCCCAGATATCTGGAAACACGTGGAAGTCAACGCCCTACTTAAGAAGCCCAAGGCGGACCCAGACGACCTGAAGAACTACTGACCGATCTCCCTCCTCCCCTTCCCAGCCAAGGCCATTGAAAAAGTCATCAACGCCCAACTTTCCCATTTCTTGGAAGACAGCAAGGCGATCAACAACTCCCAATCCGGATCCCGAAAACATCACAGCACCGAGACCGCACTCATCGCTGCCACGGATGACATTAGGACCATGCTCGACGAAGGCGAAACCGCGGCACTCATCCTCCTGGACCTCTCCACAGCCTTCAACACGGTATGCCATCACACCCTCCGTACACGACTCCACAACGCCGGAATCTGCGACAAGGCGCTCAACTGGATCTCGTCCTTCCTCTCCGGCAG
Source organism: Pleurodeles waltl (assembly GCF_031143425.1). Taxonomy (NCBI): domain Eukaryota; kingdom Metazoa; phylum Chordata; class Amphibia; order Caudata; family Salamandridae; genus Pleurodeles; species Pleurodeles waltl. Next base: position 454,736,253 of record NC_090443.1, read on the forward strand.
AACCCAGAGAATCTGCGTTCAACCGTTCGTGTCAGAGGCCTCCAAGATCATCTGTGGTGTCCCCCAGGGATCATCCCTCAGCCCAATGCTCTTCAACGTTTACATGGCCCCTCTCGTCAACATCGCACGGTCCCACCACATCAACATAGTGTCCTACGCAGACGACACCCAGCCGATCCTCTCCCTCATGAAAGACCCTACCACTGCAAAAAACAAACCTCCACAATGGACTTCACGCCATCTTCTGCTGGATGGAATCGGACCGCCTCAAGCTAAACACCGACAAAACTGAGATCCTCATCTTTAGCTCCGACCCCTCAGCACCAGCCTCCCACTCACCACCGTCCCCCGCATCTGCCGCACCACTGCCAAAGGAAGATACTTTTCTCACCTCGCCGCCAAGACCTGGAACTCCCTACCGCTCCACCTACGCCAGACCCAGGACCTCCTGACATTCAGGAAACACCTCAAGACGTGACTCTTCGACCAGTAGCATCCCTCTCCCAGCGCCTTGAGGCCCTGACGGGTCAGTAGTGTGCTTTAGAAATGTTCTTATTGATTGATTGATTGAGTAAGAAGAAAATACAGGGGAAAGAAAAAGAGAGATAGGGTAAAGGTAAAAGGCTTTGAGGTGAAGTGAGGGTGGAGTAATTAAAGGAAGAAGACACTACAGTGAGAAAGGTGAGTGATCAAGAGACAAAGTCAGGAGGAAGTGTGTTTTAGAGAGACAAAGATGGATAAAAGAGACACCAATAATACTGTGACAGAGTGAGGTGAGAAAGGATAGATATGGAAGTAGGGGAGGTAGTGAAAGGTGCAATAGAGTGGAAAAAGAGACAGAACAAATGAGGAAGTCAGGTGAGAGAGAGGAAGCCATCTTTTTTATTGTGATTAGTGAGAAGGACACAGTTAAGATAGATGGGCAGGCGAGAAAGTGTCAGCAACAGGTAAGAAAGACATATAACAGATAGAAAAAAAGTTACCCAGTTCACAAAGAGCTGAGGGGAGGGAGACAGCGTGTCAAAAGTCATATGACATAGGGCCATATGTACCAAAGCTTTTTCCTATAGACACAGAATGGGTAAAATCCATTCCTACATCTGGCCCATATTTTCCTGTGATATTATTGGGGTTAAAACATATGGACCCATATTTATACTCTGTTTGTGCCAAATGTGCGTCAAAAAAGTTGACGCACATTCGGCGCAAACCGTGCATCATATTTATACTTTGATGCCAGAGCCAGCGAACGCCAAAATTCCGCTGTGTGCATCATTTTCTGGATGCGGAAAACTGCCTTGCGTTATTGACATGCAAGGTAGGTGTTCCAGTCCAAAAAATTACTTAAACACCTGTGCTGCATACTTATGCAACCGCGCAAAAATCCCGCACGGCCGGGAGGCGGAGTTGTAAAATGACGCACAGCCCAGTTAGCGTCAAAAAATAACGCCTGTGTCAGGGCAGGTGTTAAAATTGGGCAAACACACCAGTACTTAAGGAAAACACACACAATCAACAGCAGAGCTCCAAAAGGGAGAAATGGAGGTGCTATTCATCCAGCATGCACGCAGACGCAGAGCACAGGACCAACAGCAGCAGCTTCCACCACACCAGCAGGGACTCCGAAGGCAACGCAGAAGGCAAGAGAGGATATTCCGCACCAGGACAACCGTTCTGGGACTCTGGCAAAAAGACATCATCCAGAGGTACAAGCTCAACTGGCAAGCCATTCAGCAGCTGCTGCGCAACATTGAGCCACAGTTGGCACCCAGCTTGCAGACACCCCACACCATTCCACCAGAAACCAAGCTGCTAGCTGTACTCCACATGTTGGCAAGTGGCTCCTTTCAAACCACTGGTGCCCTGGTTGCCGGGATCTCACAGCCCTCATTCTCTGCCTTCCTTCCCAAGGTACTGGATGCCATCATCTCCCTCACACCCTGCCACATCAGCTTCCCCAACACACAGCAGAAGCAGCAGGAGACCAAACAGGTCTTCTACCGAATCAATGGCTTCCCACACATGCTTGGTCCCATTGACTGCACACATGTACGCATTGTGCCACCTGCTGCAACCGAACATCTATACCGCAATAGGAAGCACACACACTCCATCAATGTGCAGGCCATTGTCGATCACCAGGGGTTGATCACCAACATCCTGGCAAGGTATCCTGGGAGTGTACATGATTCATTCATCTTCCGGCACTGCACCATCAATCAACACTTCCAGGATGTACGATATGGCATTGGCCTACTTGTTGGTAAGTACAGAAATCTACTTATATACACACTGCACAACAACCTTCTAGGACAAACAACACATACACCACAAAATTGACACGTGGCCAGGAACACACTGAGTTGTGACACCGCTAGGCATGTTTGATATCCTCACACAATGGGATACACGCCTTTGGACAAATGATAGAACCAAATAACAACAGATGCCACTCCACAGACACAAGGGAACAATTTAAAACAACACAATGACAATGACATGGCCTTAACTGGCAGTACAACTTGGCAGATTAATCTTTCAATATCACATCAAGAACACTCAATCAAACACCCTTCCAAGCAATAAGTACTGTGTAAGGGGTGTGTAATGTGTTTTGCTGCAGGTCAAACACCATGACACACATAGCATAATGATGACTACAATGAAGGTGACATGGAATCATTGAAGCTGTACCAATATTTCACATCACTCCTGCTCTGACATTGCCCACTACCAATAAGCAAGTGGACTGTGGTGAGAACACATATTGATGTGACAATATTGAAAGTGCACATTCCTACACATACGGATTGAGACAACTCCATACACACACAACAGATGTACAGGCATATGGACCTTCTGACACTCAAAATGACAACCTCACAACCAAGTTAGCCAGCTGAACAAGAACATGTTCAGTAGTATAGGTACACGTTAGAACCGGAGTCGACTTGGCAAGGGCAGATAAATAGGTCTGCAGATAATTTGTCACACATGGGATATTTGTGCATAGTCAATTGTCAACACATCAGTGCTGACAACGTATGGAGATGTGTTGTACATTGTCACCTTGCCAAATCTAAGGTCCTCACTGATGATGAACTAATTCTATTGCATATGTTCAATTGGATGGGATGTCCAGGCCATAAAGATGCAACCGTGTTACCACCACTGTGGAATTTAATCTGTGTATGGAAGTATTATGTCACCCCCAGTTAAGACACATGGACACCTCTTTCACATGACATAATGCAAGGGAGTACACAATGTACCTGGTTGCCAGGGAGCAAGACATGCTGGACCACCTGGGGATTGTGATTGGGGGCCCTGTTGGTGAGTACAAATCAGAGTAATGTGCACATTTAAGTGCTCTGTAGTGACAGTAGCAAAAACATTGCCTGTAGCAGATTTGTTCAAATGCTGCAGGCAATGTTTTTGGACATGTGGAATGCAAGTTAAACATACGGTTGCCGTGAGTTATACAATAATTCCTACACATTACCGTCATTTGTTGATGCAACAGCTGCACTAACTTACTAACCACAACAGGAGCCTGTAAATTAGTGCTGTCTTCACGTCAATAGATGATGCAAATGTGGCTCTGACATATGTTTTATGCATGGTCTGGAGTGTACCAGGAAAGACATGTTTTTAATCCAGATATTTTCAGGAAATAATGTGTCCCTCAATTATTTCTGATACATTTCTGAACTGGATTCTGAAACATACGTAACAAGTTATAGCTGACATCAGGTAACATCTTAGACTGATATTTGGACTTTGTTGTGTCACAATTAAATTAGGGATGGATGCCAAAAGTAATGCACACAGGTTCATATCAAAATGTTTGGTGCAACTTACCATAGCTGTGGTACATAAAATGAAGCAAATGATACAAGTTGAGGGGTAACAACTAACCCTGGCCCTCTGTACATTGTACCTGTGTGTTTTACATTGGTCTTAGTCACAATAGTTGGGTGACTGGTATTGCAGTCCTCCAGGAAAGTGGCTTTGCATGTCTCTCATGGATACACATGATGAGAGGAATACACTCCATAAATGAGTCTGCAAACAAATGATGGAGCATGTTGCCACTGCATGTGTGCAGATATGTGCGTATCACTCACTGGAGTGCCCGGGTCTGTACATGTTTGCAGTGGTATGTCGGATGCTGTATCATCATGTCTGAGAGGCTTGACTTTCTGATTTAATCTTACACACAGTACTTGTATTTGGAAGTGTTGTACAGTGCACAGACATTGAGCACATTTCTGCCTTCCATGCTTTAAGGTGGACCTGCCTCATACACTATCGGAGAGGTGGCTCGATTTGTGGACCAGGCATCTCCAGTAAGTGTTGATATTTATGTTCTGTGTTGTGTTTGCTGCTGTTGTGTGATTGACTCATGTGTGTTGGACACATAGCAAGGTGTGATGCGCTGGTCAAAGATTGGATATGTTCCTTGAGTGGAGTATAATTTTTTTCCATCTTTGAGTTGGGCAATCATTAGCGTATAGTCATATTTTGGGATTGTAGGGCAGCCCTGTAGGCACGGCCATGTGAATAGGGTGACTTTTGTAGATAAAACTTAAAATCAGAAAATGTAGCAGAGGACCATATTTGTGATTTAGTCAGCAAGTCAGACCCTGATTCTTGCAGAATAGTGATGCCAAAGTCTTACCCACCGACTTGAACGTTCCTATTCACTAATGAACATGTTTGACTGTATGTTTGACTTCCTAGCAGCATGTAGCTCCACATGTTGTGCTACGTGTATGAGGCACTTGAGTACAATGTCCTAGGTGTGCATGCAGTTCATAGCCATATGTGAGCTTGCATCTATCTGCTTGTTGTAAGTCATGTGTTACTGGTAGGAAATGATGTTGACAATTGTCTGCATTTCCAAACATTAGTGTGGATGGGATTGTCCAAGGTTTGGGTGTATCCTAGTTGGACATCCTCCTTACCTGTGGTGGACTGCCCAAACCCATGTACAGCTGTCCAAAGATTCATGGGTGTCCTTGATGTTTGAAAGTATTTGTTGTTTGTCCACCCCTCCCTCAGGCACAGGCGTAAGGTTTTGAAAAGTGTACCTAGGACTGATGATCCAAGTTTAGTACACAGACATGTAAATCTGTAAGTCACTTGTCCAAAACTGGGATACCCACTCATGATTAGCAACTGCATTATATCCTGGCAATTCCATTTACAACTCACAGATCTTGTGGCCCTTGATTGTCATCCAGAAGTTAGTCATTAGTTGGCCTGTCACATGTGGAGGACTTGCAGCATTTTTTACGTGACAAATGGCTGAACAATGATGCATAGGTAATTTAAGTTGTTGCCCATCTTTTAGAGTATTGCTGTGCTGTTTGATAGGACATGTGTAGGCTGCATCGGCATGTACTTCCTCAGGGACAATCAGTGATCTGTATGATGGTATGGGCTGTTTCTGGTACATTAGATGTATTGTCTGATTTACATCATATCATACAATGAAGTACCTAATGTTTGGTTTTATATTTGTTTTAACAGCTGCCAATATGAATCCCATTCAAATTCGGGAGTTTCAGCGCAGGGCGATGCGTTACCTCCACATTCTAGATATGGAGTCTGGGTTCCACAACATGGCAAGGCGTTATCGCCATGAAAGAGCCTCCAGAGTAGGGAGGGCATTTGTCCAAGTGGGCCCTTTGGTGTCCACCACAGCCACCACCACCAGCACCACCACTACTACCCAGGTGGCAACAACCTAAGCATGCACCTTTGCTGGACCGTCAACCTCCACTGCTCCAGAACCTGTCACAGCACCACCTGCACCTCCTGCTACAGGCATGGCACAGACAAGGGGACATACATCTTCATTTGCCACCCAGACCACCCATGCTGCAGTCATTGACCCAGCAGAGTTTCAGCGGATGCAACGGAACATTGACCGTATGTTGAGGAAAATGACCAGGCTGCAGTAGGAGGTGGTACAAGTTAATAGGAGGGTGTGTGCCATAAGGAAGACCCTGTGGAGGATGAACTTGTAAACATTTTACGTTCAGCCATGATTCCCTCCCCTCCCTCCTCTTTCCTAGTTCTTTTATTTAGAGGGTTTAGGGGGCTTAGTGTTAGGTTAAAATAGGCTGTTAGTTTAGTTAGTAGTAGTGGGTGGGGGTATGACACTTTTAATATCTGTTTTTTTATTATGTGTGTGGGTAGGTGCGTGGGGGATGATGTTGGGGTTTTGGTGTTTTAAAAATATATATATAAAAATACGAAAAATATATATTTGTTTAGTATAAGATAGTATGCGCTAAGGTTAGTATATGTTGTCCTCCATGTGTCCCGTCTTATAAGCGGGGTGTGGGGTTGATGTTTAGATTGTTTTGTTAAATGTGATAAGTACGTTTAGCTTAGGTTAGTTAGGGCCAGTTGTGGGTAATGTGTAGTTAGGATAGGTTAGGTTCGGTAAGGTGTTTCCCCTGGTTTTAGCTTCTGTTTTAACAGTTTAAACAATATTTAGGTAACCCTTTACAGTATGTGTCACATGCTTGGGGATCAGGGCCTTGGCATGGGTGAACAGTGTCTCTTTAGTATTAGCTTTTATGTCCCATGCTGCAACCAAATCCCAATTGAGCTGTTACATTGGCAGCTACACCAAAGCTACTTTGCTAAGATTCTGCCATCCATTGCACCCACCACTCAGTGCTACTATGTATCCCAAAGTGTTGTTGATTTTTTTTAATGTTTTCAATCTCACAAACTTTGCGACCAGAATTGGTATTGAGGACACTGTGTTAAGTCTTCCTGCAGCCTGATGTCCAAGCAAAGCCTTATAAGGTAAGTGGTAGTATACTCTCATGTAGTATGGTATACATAACTCATGCCTATAATTTGTTACAATGTTTAGCCAGGTTACATATTGGTACATACACTCATACACATCCATTCATGCAGTATGGTGTGTGTTAGGTAAAATATGGGTCAAATGTCACATACGTAAGTTTTGGCTTGAAGAAAAAGTTGAAGGCAATATTTTTTGGCTTAGACATCCCTTGAGGAAGCGTTATTCTGTCCAACACAGCATTATGGTGTATAGTTTCTATTTTCCTCAGAATTAACCCTCAGGAAGGGAAGATGATGGTATAATCTAGACCACTGTGCATAGTTATCAGCCAACATTCTTTCAGGTCAGTTGTATTGACAATCTATAATCATTGACCTGAGGTAAACATCACTGATGGCCATCACGGTTGAAATGTTACATTACACAGAGACAAAGTTGTTGTGTAAGTGCTATTTATTTGAAAGTGCTGTAGTACGTTGTCCATGATTATGAGTCCATTAGTGTGACACCTTCCATTGTGATCTACACAAGTGCAAAAGGACATGTAATTTGACATGCTGGGGTGAAGTGTCAGACAGTGCAAAGGGGACAGGATTTGCCAATGAGTTAGTGAGAGACAATTACAGGGCAGGGTGACAAGATAAACAGTGGGCTGAAGAACAGTGCTTTGAGTGCAGCTGTTGAAAGACTGGCATGTTACAAAGCACAAGACCTTGGTTATAGGTGGCCATGTGGCAGGGACTAGTGCTACCGGGTACTCTTACGGGCGAAGGTGATCTGTTCCACATCTTCATCTTCTGATGTGTGTGTAGTCTCCCTTGCCCATGGTGGTGGTGGTTGTGAAGGGGCAACGCACACCTCAGTGTTTGAAGGCGTGGAGTCAGACAGCCCGGTAGCTACCAACTGTGGGGCTATTAAGGGTAGTACTGCAGCAAGGAGGAGCTGCTGGATCTTAAGTATAGCAGCCACATCACTGTAGGCAGCCAGGTCCGCCCTGAGGGGTTCAATATTGCATTCGTGCATGCGTTGACAGGATTGTTGTTGTAGGTGTTGTGTCAACTCTCTTACAGCTGTGCTGATTTCCTTCAACCTTTTTTCAAGTTCCTGCAAGATTGATGTTCGCCCTTGCATGGCTGCTGCCTGTTCTGCAGTTGACATCATGCACGTATGCACCCCCTCTAGGCTGGCTGCCATATTTTCCATCCCCACCCACACCTCCTTGGCCAGCTCCCGCTGTACTCCAACTACAGCTCTCTCAAAAAACTGGTGCCAGTGTCGTCAGAGTCCTCAGCTGTGTTGGAGCTGGCAGGTCGGAAAATTGGGGTGGTAGGTGGGTCCTCTGTGATAGCTGCTACGTCTGTGCTCCTCCTGGTGACTGAAGGTGGGGTCTGGAGGGTCCCAAGGACATCTTGGAGCGTCTTCTGGCTGATGTTTGTCAGCTCGTCATCCATGTCATCAGGGTAGTCCTGAACAGGCATATCCTCAGGAGAGGCATTGTCCTCTGCAATGAGATATGGTACAATTAGTGTGTCTGTGTTGTGGGATTTGTAATGTGATGTGCCTGCCTTCCTATTAGTTGCACATTGTGATCTTGGTTCCTGTTCATTGTTACTGTCTTTCAAATCAGCATTCTCCCAGGCCTATGCCCCACCTGCATGTCACATCTATTGTGGTCAGTTTGGGGACTTGTCAGCATCACATCCTCTAGGTGTTGGTTCTGGCCAATTTGTGAAGTGCCACTTTCTTGTCCTACTCAACCCTCCGTCTACTTCTATTCTCATGGTGAGGCCTTTCACTGGTTGTGGATGTTCTGATGGCACTTGCACCACACTTAACATTCTGGAACTGACCCAGTCTCAGATAGTTCACATCCACCTATATGTTGCTGAGACCTAGCATATACTATGTATTGCATTGGCATGGCACAATACGGGTGTCAGCATTGGTAGTGTGTACTGCTGATGTTGGTAAATGTCTGCTACATTGGATTGCACTGATGGTCCTAGCAGTGTTCCAGTTCCTCCTCTGACTGTGCAGGTGTGTTTCACTAGCCAGTTACATATGTCCTCCCCCTCAATGCTGTTGTCTGAGTGAGCAGTATGACATTTGGGATGTTGCATGATGTCATTGGAGCTATTGTGACCCAGGCACAGGGTGGACCCTGACATATGCAGCATGGGTATGACATTAGTGCTGTGTACCTCATAATGTTTATGACAATGGCTGATGTTTGTAACAACTATGGACAATCACATTTGACAGGATTGGAATATTTGTATTGATTTCAGGGGATTGATAACTTTGTCATCCTGAACCCTCTATTTTGGGTGTGTTTGATCCATGCGGACGTTACTGCCATTAGCTACTTGACCTGCACATACAGCAGAGGTGGTAGTGGCAACTGTTGTCAATGTTAAATTCCACTTGCATATATGGCCTGCGATTGTTAACTTGAGCACTAGTTCATGTAGAGAGAATACTAGCTGACGTCTGACAGCAGGCCAGTTTAACATTGTACCCTACCATCCTGGCCTGGCTTTACCTTTCCAACTTTTCTTGGCATGGCAGCATATCCCCATGCAAAGGTTGTTGGTGTAGTGTAGTACTGTGCCCCAGGCCCCAGGTTTCCTCTGAACGGGCCATGCCCCCGTACCGTGCCCCTTTACCCATGCCACTCCCTGAATGTCATGACTTACATGCATTGTGTAGTAGGTATGTCACCCCCCCTGGTTGCAGTTAACAATTAGGCATTTTAGTTCCCCATGCGACTTACCCTGCATCTGTGTTGTTTCCTGGTAGTCTGCGCTGTCCTGTCCTTGAATCCCTGTGACGATCTCCTCAGGGATGACGGCTGCCACCAACTCCTCCATGTGGTCCAGGGCCTCCTGCGGTGCTGAACTCCCACCTCCAGTCTGCAGTGCTGCCTTCTTGTTCCTGGCCATCTTTTCCTTGGTCCTGCACTTGCAGCCATGGCAGCGTTTCTTGCACTCAATGACTGTTCTACGTACTTCTGTCACACTGTTGATCTTGTCAACAATTTGTTGCCATATTGCGTCTCTCCTACTAATTGGCAATGTTGAGGTGACAAACAGTTGGTGCTGGTGTTCCGTCACCTCTTTCACCAGAATTTCTTGCTCCTCTGCACTAAAGCGACACTTTCTTTTCTTCTTCTCCCTGTCCTGGGTCTTCTGTGGGTCCTCCTGGCTGGTTCCTTGTCTGTTGGCATCTTCCTGGGGTCTGTGCAAGCATCTGGGATCCATTTTGGCTCTCCTTAGCACATTTTGCTTTGCTTCAAAAATTGCAATTGCGTCAAAAAATGGCACGAATCCGGTTTGCGACGTTGTGAACCTGAACAGTCATTTTCGCCGCTTTAACGTAATTTTTCTTTACGACGTTACGCGTTGGTTTGACTAAAAAAAATTACTCACACCAGTGGTTTGCGCCGCAGTGCGTCAAAGTATAAATTTGATGCCCGAACGGTGCAAATAAATGGCGTTAGCCAGCGGTAAAAAAAATTACGCAAAACTGCGTCTGCGCAGTTTTGCTTCAAGTATAAATATGGCCCATAATGTCACTTCCGCTACCCCTGGTATTTTGCTGAATCAACGCCCATGTACTTGTCTCTTACGGTCAGTTTCATGGCAATCCAAGTATCACCCCTTTAGAGTACTTACATCCAAAATACCCTGTCAGGAAGCCTATGGGCGATCTTTATCCTTTGGCAGGCTTGTTGGCTGATGAAGATGTGTTTTCACAGCTCGATAGTGAGCAGTGCCTTGGCCGATATAGGAGGGAGAGCTATGTGAGCCCTTCTCTACTATCACATTAGACTGTGAAAGCCCCTTATTTACTTCGATAGGTGTCACAGGGGCAGATATCCATACACGTGTTTTGTGTGTGCATGTGTGTTTCTGTTTGAGTTCATTTGAATTAAGAAGGATCCTGGGGACGTGCTTTCTCTATCTTATGAGTCAGTAACAAATGGAGTTAGATTTCTATAAGATGAATCAGTTCTTTTTTGATCATGCATTATTTTGTCCTCAGTGGGTAAGACCTGGAGGCATTTGGTCTGGCATTATGTCTGCGGATCATCCTGCCCCATTTCTTTTTATGATGACCACTGCCACACTCTTTTGGTTGGCCAAATCGTCCGTCTCTAAATTACACACACAAGTGCAACCTCTCTAGCTCTGCTCTACCTTAAAACAACCAACACCCATCTCGGTGACCTATTACAGAGTAGAAATAAACAGATGTACATACTATAAGTTGAATACCACGTTATATGCCCAGCTCCCTAAATAGCTCCTGTTATACATCAGTGTATCTATCTGGAGCACAACCATGCCTCTGAACAAATGGGTAGTTATGAACATACACGCTACCCAAATACATCCGAAACGAAACATACCACTGCAAACAGCAGCCACAAATCTCCAGATAATCTGTGTTTGACCTCACATTAAAGGTGACATGAACACCCAGAACCAAGGCTTTTATTTACCACAAATATCACAGTGAATCGATTTTGTGTAAATCATACAATTCATCAGTCTCCATTTGTTGGGCAAAATGTGCGGGAACAAAACACAGAAGGCAACTCCACAAATAGTATCTCATACTACCAAATTAAATGAAGATCTACCAACAGTTCTATGTTTGTGGGTGAATGGATATATGTGCTCTTGAAGAAGCTCATAATTTCCTGAAGCAATAGAAAGATACTCCCATCTACACCTTTGTTTAAAAATTGAAAGAGAATTGTTCTTTACCAGGTGCTATTCTAGAAGGCAAACCGAGTTTTAAACCAGTGGTTTTGGAACCATTTTTAAAGTGGGGGTGCTGCCCTCAATGTTACATCATGGAAGTCATAGCGATTGGGAAAAATGCAATCAGTGCACAAAGAACAAGTATCACAAAAGAGCCACGCTTTCTCAGCAAGGCAGTGGTAAGGGTTTGGTATGTAGACCAGTGGCGTATTGTGGAGCACATTTGCAACTAAGGGCCAGATGTAGCAAAGGTTTTTCCCCATTTTGTGTCTATGGGAAAAAGTGTTTGTACATATGGCCCTAAATTACCAAAGCAAGGTGTGAAAGTGCGCTGTCATATGGAGACAGCACATTTTCTATTTCATGTGCCACGAAAGTTGAATAGACTTGCATTTTAATGATAAAAGTATATAGGGCAGAAATATTAGGCAATGTGTGGGATTTCAGTGAATATCTATGATTTGTGCATCACCAAGAAAGGGTTTTAATGTGTTTTGATCATATTAAAATCTTTGTTTCCATCACACATCAGTATTACAAACAAGTTTGCTTTGTTTGTGCTTTCCTAAGTGCTGAGATACTTTGAAATATTTGTGTAGTTCATTTACAAACTCCATTTGGTTGAGTGTTAGGAAACAATAAGCATCCAGCAGGATTTCCTTTCACACTCCATGTAGGCCAGCAAGACTTTCACATAGTTCACTTTTCAAAATTACCTCACTTCCTAGACACAGATGGAAAACCAAACATGAATCTGCCTCTTAAAAGAATAAGAAGCAATATATCAGAAGGACTTGCCTGACATTTGGCCTCTGTCTTTGAACCACAGCAAATGTGACAAGATACAAACAAAATTTAAAAGCATCTTTAAAGCACATTCACCTTCTGACCTCAAGCATGGTTATTTTGGGGGTGCTGCAGCACCTCCTGCCGCTGTACTTCAACCACCTATGGCCCTTACCAGTCTTATAAAGGATGAGCAATGTACCTCTGTTGAAGGTTAAGGCACTGCTACTCTATCATACTTGACAGTTTGTTGACTTGCTTCCTTTCCTCTACAACAATCTTTTCCCTAATTTGGGCCCTAATTCCACACCTTTCTGCCTTGAAGTCACGCCCAGTTATAACTCCCTGATATGATGACAGTAACTGGCATATATCTACTAAAGTGAACTTGTGCAATCTATGGGTAATGCTAATGATGACTAGCTTACTTGTGCGTATGGTAATTGTGTATGCAAAATCAATGCCCCAGTTTGATTCCAAACATCAGTTCAGTTTTTGACCAGATAACTTAAAAGCTTACTCTGCCATCTCCTGGGTGCTGCAGGACTCAGATTCGATTCCCAATAAGGTTGACTCACCCAGTGTCTTCTTAAGTATTTTGGGGCCCCAGGCAAAAAATATTTTGTGGGCCCTTGTTCATGGCAACTTATGCATTTTATTACCCTTTTTTTGCTAATTCAAGCCCTATGTTGTTCAACAATATTGGATTATAGTTAAAGGTTAGGATACAAAAATACACAGCAGAGAGTTAGAGAGAAAATTCATTTTCCAGGCCCCCCCTTAGAAGTTAGGGATCCTGGGCAATTTCTCACTTTGGCCATGTCTTAAGACGTCCCTGGACTTACCATTCTTTGCTTTTTCATGTCAATAACCTGAAAACAATTAACTTGAATAATAGTAACACCAGTTACTTCCAGAGCTTAGAAACAGCAGAAGTGTGGCACGCAGCACAGTGTGGTAAAGATGTTGTCAAGCGGGAGGCAGCTTGCTAAGCCATCTTCTGAAATTGCATGTGAAGGAGAGAAAATTACCTGCTAATCCACCTCATTTTACATGAGGGGTGATCACAGAAAAGCAAAGAATTAAAGCCCATATTTATACATTTTAACTCAAACCAGCGCCGGAGCTGGTTTGCGTCAAATACGTTTACCGCCGGCTAATGCCATTCCTACGCACCATGCGGGCGCCTTATTTAAGGAATGACATTAGCTGGCACTGCGGACTGGTCAGAGTTAAACAAAATGACTCAAACCAGGCAGCGTCGCCGTAGGAGAAAATGGGGGTTGTGCGTCAAAAAGTGGTGCAAGTCAGGTTTGAGGCAAAAATCATGCCTCAAACCGGACTTAAGCCATTTTTTTACACACAACCCCCATTGAAATGACTCCTATCTTAGAAAAGACAGGAGTCATGCCCCCTTGCCCAATGGCCATGCCCAACGGACTTCTTTCCCCAGGGCATGGTCATTAGGTACAGTTGCATGTAGGAGGGCCCAAATTAGTCCCCCCCTAAGCCACTTTAAAAAAATAAATAAAAAAAACGTACCTCAACTTACCTGTACTCACGTGGGATGGGTCCTCCATCCATGGGTGTCCTCCAGGGGTGGGCGAGGGTGGCAGGGGGTGTCCCTGGGGGCAGTGAAGGGCACCACTTGGCTCCTTTCATGGTCAGAGACCATGAAACTGAGCCCACAGGTCCCTTAACGCCTGCCCTCACCCAGGCGTTAAAAAATGGCACACATCAGGCTGTGCGCCGTTTTTTAAGGCCCGCCCCCTCCTGTGCGTCAAAATGACACAGGAGTATAAATAAGGTGCACAGGCCTTAAAGTCATTTTATGGACGGGAACGCCTACCTTGCATGTCATTAACGCAAGGCAGTTTCCTGCATCCCAAAAATGACGCACACGGAGGAATTTTGACGTCCGCAGGCTCGGGCGTCAAAGTTTAAATATGGTGCACAGTTTGCACTGAATGTGCGTCAAAATATTTGACACACATCCGGCGCAAACAGAGCATAAATATGCCCCTAATTGTGTTATGGGTGAGTTAATGTAATTACAGTTTATAATTTGTTTTTATACTGATCTGATATGTTTATTGCCACTGACTGCAATTAACACAATTTTATTCTAAGCTCTAAGCACAATTCATTTTCAACATTCTGAATCACTGAACAGGAAGGAAATGATGTAGGTGATTACTGTAAATTTACAAACTCTGTTTGAATGAGTATTCCATGCTGTAAATCCTCGGAAATGTAGTTGCATGTCCATTTGATGGCAGGTGCTTTAATCTTAATCATCAAGCGTAGAGTCATTGGGATCTATTTATCAAATGATGATACCTAGGTATCGGGTGATTCATTATTCTTCTGTGATGTAAATCTATTTTTTTCACCTTACACTTATAGGTGTATATTTTACCAAGAGTAAAGTAAATATTTGACATCAAATACATGCAAAGGCAGTGTAACTATGCTGCACATGCTGAACGAGCAAACATTGGAAAGTCAATGGGTACTTGTGGCTCATCACCACCCTTGTCTGAGTGCTATTTGTATATAGCTTAAAGGTCTTGGGTTGCTAGTTTCCAGTTCAGGAAGGACCTGACCTGGCAGTTGGAGTTGGACTACTCCCATTTGTATCAGTGTCAAGACTTATTTGCATATGGCTAGGTCCAAACTGAAGTGAAATGGAGTAAAAACAACAAAAGAGCTGGACCCAAGTAATTAGCAGTGGCTGAGCTGAATTCAAGTTTTCCACACACCACTCTTTTGATGCTTCAGTGCCATTTACATATGTACTATTTTGCAGCCATTTGTCCTCCTCCAGGTTTCTCATTACTGTTTTCATCATGTTGTTTATCTGCCCCAGTGCTTAATATGAGCCGGTGGTTTCTGGTGCTCAGCATCAGCACTTAATTTTCAACACTGGTACTTATGAATGCCTGCCACATGGTGGTGGTGTTTGTGTGATTTGGAGATGAACACAACAACAGTGTATGTTAGATCAAGATACATTAAAAACAACTAATACATCACACCAAATCCATTCTATAGCTTTGGGGGCCTAGAATAGTGCTCCTATATAAAATGTGTAAGTAATTGGATTTCCATGATTGGCATATTTGATTTACTGGTAAGTCCCTAGTACAGTTCACTAGAGGTGCCCAGGGCCTGTAAATCAAATGCTACTAGTGTGCCTGCAGCACTGGTTGTGCCACTCACATTAGTAGCCCTGTAAACATGGCTCAGACCTGCCACAGCACTGTCTGGGTGTGCAGCTTTACACTGTCAATTTGACTTGGCAAGTGTACCCACTTGCCAGGCCTCCTCCTTCCCTTTTCTTACATGTAAGATACCTCTAAGGTAGGCTCTAGAGAGCCCTATGGGCGGGGTGCAGTGTATGTTTACGGTAGGACATATAGTAATGCGTTTTATATGTCCTAACAGTGAAATACTGCTAAATTCAGTGTTCACTGTTGCAAGGCCTATCCCTCTCATAGGTCAACATGGGGCTGCCTTTAAATATGTTTTAAGCGTAGATTTCGTTTGGAAGTGGATAGACATGTTGAGTTTTGGGTCTCTGAGCTCACAATTTAAAAATACATCTTTTAGTAAAGTTGATTTTAAGATTGTGTGTTTGAAAATACTACTTTTAGAAAGTGAACATTTTCTTGCTTAAACCATTCTGTGACTCTGCCTTTTTGTGGATTCCCTGTCTAGGTAATTTTAACAGTTGGGCTGTTTGCACCTCTCTCTAGACAGTGACACAAAGGGAGCTGGGGTGTAGCCTTCATATGCTGATGAGCCATCTGTGCTAGGAGGGAGGGGAGGAGTAGTCACTTACACCTGAAAGGGCTGTGCCTGCCCTCACACAATGCAGTCTCCAACTCCCTTGTGTGTGTCTGGGGCCTGGCCTGGGCAAGGCAGGATTTCACAAACAAGAGGGACTTTCTTTGAAGTAGCCCTACTTCAAAGGCCAAAATGGGTATAAGAAGAGCACCCAAAACCACAGACTTTAGATCACTTCTGATATCAAGAGGAACCTCTGACTGGAGAAGAGCTGAGGAGAAGAGCTTCCCTGCCTGTGACTGTTCTTTGTGAGCTATCCTGCAGTTGCTGCTTCTGCTTGTGAAAGGGGACAAAGAGTGGACTTTGTTGTGCATTACTGCTTGTGAAGAAATCTCCAAGGGCTTGCCCTGAGCTTTTCTCCTGTTGTTGAAGTCTCACGGCCTTCAAAGACTTCCCCTACCAGTACCTGGACTCTCTGCTGAGACTCCTGCCCTGCCAAGTGGTGCCCTATCCTGTTCCTGGGCCTTGACAGGTGAAGCTACAGACTAAGATTGAAAATCCACGCCCAGACCGCCATGTGGGGAAATTTCTGACACAACCTCTGTGATGCGGCTGAAGGAACGACGCGCCGCCGGCTTCGTGGATGAAATCGACGCTCTGTCTGCAATGCGATTGGAGGAGCGCTGCATGCGGCTGGAGAAACGAAACACCACACCACTACCAGAGGCTGGTAACACTGCAACCCACACAGTGCAGTTTTGCTGATACCGTGCTGTAGGATTTTCAACGCAAACCTGTCTGGGTGCGGAAAAGCATCGTAATGCCTGCCCAGACCCGAGTGCTTGCCCGGATCGACGCATCGCTCTCCTGCAGAGAGAAAAAATTACGCACGCCGACCTGACCAGAGAAGGAGAAACAATGCACGGGTCTTGCTTGCAGGTGACAAATCGACGCATCGCTAATCTTTTTTGACGCACACTCGCCCGTGCGTGTTATTTTGACGCTACCCAGGTACTTTTCAATGCTAACATTGTTTTTACTGTTTACAAAAGAATTTAAGACTCCTTTGCTTTTAAAATTAATAACTTGACTTGTGTATGTTGGATTTTTGTCGCTTTGGTCTTGTTTTGTTTAGATAACTATTTCCTATATTTCTAGACCTGTGTTGTGTCATTTTGTAGTGCTTTCACTGAGTTACTGTGTGTGTTGGCACAAATACTTTACACCTAGACTCTGAAGTTAAGCCTGCCTGCTCGTGCCAAGCTACCAAAGGGCTAAGCGCGGTTTAGCTGAGGATGATTCTCCTTTACCCTGACTAGAGTGAGGATCCTTGCTTGGACAGGGGGTAACCTGACTGCCAACCAAAGACCCCATTTGTAACATTGGTGATCAGCAGATGGGATTGGACTTGTATTTGTCCTTGACATAGAATGATTAAGTGTACACTACTGTTTTCAGTTCAGACTACTACGTGATCACATACTACTTGTCTTGTGATTTTTTGCTTTTTCTCTGTGGGACTCTTTTTTGTTCTACTTCCATATTTTTGCTGATCCCTTGAATGACTTTTCTTGAACTTCCCTGGGAACTTGTTTCTGCTTTTGGAACTTTGCACTTTGTTGACTTTTCATTATGTCCCAATATGGAGATGCATCATCTGGAGCTGCTTTTGACCGAGGGAAACGAGAGTTATACAGTGGCTCAGTTGAAGCAGTTCTGTAAAGATTTTGCCTGTCCCATTATGGGCTCCACCAAGAAGGAGGAGCTGCAAATGGCGCTAAGGGCCTGGGCGACCGCCAAAGAAGCTGAGGGGCACACAGAGGAGGAGGAGGATGAGGAGGATGAGGTGCAATCCATTCACAATGGTATAGTGGGCGGGCCTGTTATGTCCAGAGAGAGTCTCCAGGGCAGGTAGCAGTGTGTCATCCAAGGGTCTGACCCCTGAAGAATTATAGGACAGACAGACAGAGAGAGAATACCAATTGGAGCTGGAGAAGCTCAAGTTCAAAATGGAGAGGCAGGATAGAAAGATGGCCATTGAGGAAAAGAAGATGCTACTGGCTCATGAGCTTAGCTTGAAGGAGTTAGATCGGAGGAGCCAGTCTAGTAGAGATTATAGCAGCAATTTTACAGTGCAGCCTGAGAGGAGGGTGCACATTCCTTAAGATCTTGTGAAGGATTACAAGAGTGAGGATGACATATACTTGTGGTTCAAGGGTTTTGAGTCTGCTCTCCATATGAATCTGATCCCTGAAGCCCATGGGGGGTAGGTCTGTGGAAGCACTTTGAGGTAGAGGGGGGGATACTCTGAAATCCTTAGGGGATTCTCAGGAGCTTACCTACTCTATCATGAAGGATGCCCTACTCACAAGATATGGTTTCACCCCTGAGCAGTATAAGGAAAGGTTCAGGTCCTAAAAGAGGAAGGAATCCCAAACATGGTTGGAGTGTGTTGATTCCTTCTGCAGGTCACTGGATAGGTGGGTGAAGGGCAGTAAGGTAACAACGTATGAGGGACTTTACAATTTGATTGCTTGGGAGCACTTGTACAGTTTATGTTTTCCAGAGCTGCGCCAGCACCTAATTGACCGCAAGCTGACTGACCCCAGGAAGCTTGCTCAGGAAGTGGACCACTGGGAGAGCACCAGGGTCCAAAATAGGTATGGAAGAGACCACGCTAATGGTGGGCAGGGTCCCTCTTAGAAGAAGGGGGGGTAAGGGTAAACAGGAGGATGTTCTCTAAAGGGGGGCCCCAATCTAATTCCCAGGGGAAGGATTCCCAGCCCCTCATTAAGAAGAAGCCATGGTTCTCCAAAGGGACACCAGTGGCAGGGGGTCCCCCACGTAAGTGTTATGCATGTTACCAAGTGGGTCATGTGAGGGGGACTCCAAATGCCCCAAGCGTACACCGGCACCTACTGGTGCACTGTCCCAGGGTTTGGCTAGTGTAGCGCTTTGGGAGGAGTTGGTTCCAGGTGGGTGGGAGACAGCTGAGATGATCCTTGTCTCTCTAGGGAACAGTGAGATGGTCCAGAGAATCCTAGTGCCTGAGAACACTAAGAGGTACAGGCAGTGGGTGACCATCAATGGACAGAGAGTGGAGGCTCTAAGAGACACAGGAGCCAGTCTGACCATAGTGAGGGGTTACCTGGTGCCTGAAGAGAAGATTGATCCCAGTGTACTTCACCAAGTAGTTCCACTGGACAACTCAGAGCGCCTGTGCAGAGTGACGCAGGTTCCCTTTGAATGGGGGGGGGTCTCACGTTCCTTGAAGGTAGCTGTGAGTCCAACCATGCCTCTTGATTATTTGCTTGGCAATGACCTGGAGGATCCCCCTTGGAAGGAGGTGAACACAGGTCACACTTGGAGATGTTGGGTCTGGCTGGGTGGGTATGCATATCCACCAGGTCAATGGCAGCAAGTCAGGGTGGTGAAGAGCCCCTGGAGCCTGAAACAGTGGCCCAGAGAACCACCAAAAAGAGGAAGGGCAGGGGGTGTGGGAGACTGGCCCAAGAAGTTCCCACGGTCTGGCAGGAGACGGAGCCTGAGGATGACACCCTGGAGCCTACAGGGGAACAAGTGGCTGAACTGGGGGAGGTCCCTGAGCTGTCGCAGTGGCAGCAGGAAGGGGGGGCACCAGGGAGGCATTCTGTGAGGCACAGAAGACATGCCCTACTCCAGAGGGTTTGCAGCAGCATGCTGCAGACCAGGCGGCTGCCAAGGAGCCAGGATCCTACCTTATCTACTTGCAGGATGGCCTCCTGTATAGTGAGCCTAAGGTTCCTGAGCCTGGGTCAGCCCGTGTGCTGGTGGTACCCCAGTGCTTCAGGGCCTTCCTACTGGGGTTGGCTCATGATGTGCCTTTAGCAGGACATTTTGGGCTGGACAAGACCTTTGAATAGCTTGTCACCCACTTCTACTGGCCCCTAATGCTTAGGCACTCAGATGCTCATAGTAGGTCTTGCAAGACTTGTCAGGCAAGTGCCAAGTGTGGGTGGAAATGTAAGAATCTCCTCCAACCTTTTCCTGTAGTTAGTACCCCCCTTTTAGAGGGTTGGTTTTGACATTGTGGGGCCTCCGCATCCCAAGACAGCCATGGCAACAGGATCATCCTGGTCTTGGTGGACCTTGCCACCCGGTACCCAGAAGCCTTCCTCTGAGGTCAATCACTTCCCCTGTGGTGGGTCGTGCACTGATGTTTTTTTTGTAACTGCATGGGGTTCCCCAAGGAAGTGGTATCTAATAGGGGTACCAACTTCATATTTACATTTATGAAGTCTCCGTAGAAGGTGTTCGGGATAATCTACAAGTTTACCACACCTTACCACCCCCAAAGCAATGGTCTGGTTGAGAGGTACAACCGCACCTTGAAAGGGATAATCATGGGCCTGTCAGAGCCCTTAAGACGGAAGTGGGACGTCCTCTTGCCATGCCTTCTGATCGCTTTCAGCGAGGTTCCTCAAAAGGGACTTGGGTTTAGCCCCTTTGAGCTGATCTATGGCCACCCTGTGAGGGGACCATTAAGTCTGTTAAAGGAGGTCTTGGAAAAAGCTCCTAATAAAATCCACCAGGATGTATTCAATTACATGCTGGCACTGAGAAACCAGATTGCCCGCTTCAGGAGTCTCGCACAGGAAAACCCAAAAGCAAGCCAGGAGGACACGAAACGCTGGTATGACCAGAATGCCACTCTGGTCGAGTTTCAACCTGGTCAATAAGTGTGGGTGGTGGCATCAGTGGAGCCTAGGGTGCTCCAAGACAAGCGGACTGGGCCATTTGAGGTGGTGGAGCCTAAGAGTGAAGTCACCTACCTGGTGGACTTGCAGACTCCCAGGAACCCTTTAAGGGTTCTGCATGTTAACCGGCTCAAGCCACACTTTGAGCGGCTGAACTGTCCATGCTCCTTGTAACAGATGACAGGGAGGAGAAGGAAAGTGAGCCTCTTCCTGACCTCCTGTCTGGAGGAGAGAAAGATGGGTCCTCTCCCCATCCCTGACAGCAGAGCAGCAGAGGGACTGTCACCAGGTGTTGGGACAGTTCGCCTTACTGTTTTCCTTGATCCCAGGGGTCACACCCTTGTGCACACATGATGTGTACACTGAGGACAGTACACCCATTAAACAGAAAGTTTACAGCGTGACTGACAGGGTCAGGGCTAGCATTAGGGTGTGGTATCCAAAATGTTAACCCTGGGGGTTATTGAGCATTCCAGCAGTCCTTGGACCAGCCCTGTGGTATTAGTCCCAAAGGCCGCTGCACCTGGTGCCACTCCAGAACTCCAGTTCTGTGTGGACTACCGGGGACTCAATGCGGTCAGTAACACTTACGCACACCCCATCACTCGAGCTGATGAGCTCATAGGCCAGTTGAGAGCTGCCACCTACCTCAGCACGTTTGATCTAACGTCTGGGTATTGGCAGATTTCCTTGACTGAGGGGGCCAAGAAGAGGTCTGCATGTTCTACCCCAGATGGGCACTTTTAGTTTAAGGTGATGTCATTTAGGATGAAAAATGTCCTTGCCATCTTTCAGAGATTGGTCAACCAGGTGTTGGCTGAGCTTGATGAGTTCAGTGCCGCCTACCTGGATGACATTGCTGTCTTTAGTTCCACATGGGAGGAACATCTGCAACACCTCTGCAAAGTGTTGACGGCACTGTAAAAAGGCAGGCCTCACTATTAAGGCAAGCAAGTGCCAAATAGGGCAGGGTTCTGTGGTGTACTTGGGACACCAGGGAAGAAGTGGCCAGGTGGCACCCCTACAGCCAAGAATTGACACCATTCTGGCTTGGGACCCTCCTAAAACCCAGACTAAGGTGAGAGCCATTTTAGGTCTCACTAGCTACTACATGAGGTTTGTCAAGGGGTATGGTACCATTGTTACCCCCTTGACTGTGTTGACTTCTAGGAAGCAACCAAAGAAGGTGATCTGGACAGAGGCTTTAAGACTGCTTTTGATGCACTGAAGGGGGCCATGTGCACAGCACCTGGGCTGAAGGCACCTGACTACTCCAAGGAGTTAGTTGTGCAAACAGACGCCTCAGAGCATGGTTTAGGAACAGTACTCTCACAGCTTAATGAAGAGGGCCTAGATCAACCTGTGCCTTTATTAGCAGGAGCTTACTTCCCAGGGAACATAGGTGGAGTGCCATAGAACGTGAAGATGTTGCTGTGGTCTGGGTGATGAAGAAGCTAAGACCCTACTTGTTTGGGACTCACTTCCGGGTTCAGACCGACCACAGGCCCCTCAGATGGTTAATTCAGATGAGGGGTGAGAATCCAAAACAGTTAAGGTGGTCCATTTCCCTACAGGGGATGTACTTTACGGTGGAACGCCGCCCTGGCACAGAGCACACCAATGCCAATGGTCTGTCCAGATTCTTCCACCTTAGTGATGAGAACTCCCATGAGGATGGGTAGTTGCTCCCCACTTTCAGCTGGGGGGGACATGTGTTGGCTTTGGCATCCTTGGTGTGATCTCCCCTAACTTTTTGCCTCTGTTTCCCAGGCTTTTTGGACTCTGTTTTTGCTGTTTTTGTTACTCTGGGCACCTTACCACTGCTATCCAGTGTTAAAGTGCAAGTGCTCCTATATCAAATGTGTTAGTAATTGGATTTCCATGATTGGCATATTTGATTTACTGGTAAGTCCCTAGTACAGTGCACTAGAGGTGCCCAGGGCCTGTAAATCAAATGCTACTAGTGGGCCTGCAGCAGTGGTTGCGCCACCCACATTAGTAGCCCTGTAAACATGGCTCAGACCTGCCACAGCAGTGTCTGTGTGCAGTTATGCACTGCCAATTCGACTTGGCAAGTGTACCCACTTGCCAGGCCTAATCCTTCCCTTTTCTTACATGTAAGATACCTCTAAGGTAGGCTCTAGATAGCCCTATGGGTGGGGTGCAGTGTATGTTTAAGGTAGGACATATACTAATGTGTTTTATATGTCCTAACAGTGAAATACTGCTAAATTTGTTTTTCACTGTTGCAAGGCCTATCCCTTGCTATGTGGAGTTTGGGGTCTCTGAGCTCACAATTTAAAAATACATCTTTTACTAAAGTTGATTTTAAGATTGTGTGTTTGAAAATACCACTTTTAGAAAGTCCGCATTCTCTTGCTTAAACCATTCTGTGACTCTGCCTGTTTGTGGATTCCCTGTCTGGGTCAGTTTGACAGTTGGGCTGTTTGCACCTCTCTTTAGACTGTGACACAAAGGGTGTTGGGGTATAGCCTTCATGTCCTGATCAGCCATCTGTGCTAGGATGGAGGGGAGGAGTGGTTATTTACACCTGAAATGGCTGTGCCTGCCCTCACACAAAGCAGTCTCGAACCCCCTGGTGTGTATCTGGGGCCTGTCCTGGGCAAGGCAGGATTTCACAAACAAAAGAGACTTTCCTTTGAAGTAGGCCTGCCTCTAAGGCCAAAATGGGTATAAGAAGAGCACCCAAAACCACAGACTTTAGTTCACTTCTGGATATCAAGAGGAACCTCTGCCTGGAGAAGAGCTGAGGAGAAGTGCTGCCCTGTCTGTGACTGTGCTTTGTGGAACTATCCTGCAGTTGCTGCTTCTACCTGGTGAAAAGGGACAAAGACTGGACTTTGTTGTGCATTCCTGCTTGTGAAGAAATCTCCAAGGGATTGTCCTGAGCTTGCCTCTTGTTGTTGAAGTCTCAGGGCCATCAAAGACTTCCCCTGCCAGCACCTGGACTCTCTGCTGAGACTCCTGCCCTGCCAAGTGGTGCCCATTCCAGTTCCTGGGGCCTTGACAGGTGAAGCTGGCAGACCAAGATTGAAAATCCACGCTCAGACCACCGTGCGGGGAAATTGCCGGCGCAACCTCTGTGACGCAGCTGAAGAAACGAAACGCCACTGGCTTCGCGACAGAAATTGACGCTCCACCTACAACACGGTTGGACGATCGATCCATGTGGTTGGAGAAACAACGCGCCACACCGCTACCGGAGGCTGGTAACATCGCAATCCACACAGCGTGGTTTTTCTGATACCGTGCGGCAGGATTTTCTAAGCAAACCTTGCTGGGTGCAGAAAAACGAAGCAACGCCTGCCGGACCCGAGTGCTTGCCAGGATTGATGCATCGCTCTCCTGCGTAGAGGAAAAACAACGCACTCCAACCCAACTGGAGAAGGAGAAATGACACACGGTCTTGCTTGCGGGTGAGAAATCGACACTATGCTAACTTTTTTCAACACACACTTAACCGTGCGTGTTATTTTGATGCTACCCAGGTACTTTTCAACGCTAATAGTGTTTATGCTATTTACAAAAGGATAAGACTCTTTTGCTTTTCAAAGGATTTTTGTCGTTTTGGTCTTGTTTTGTTTAGATAAATACTTCCTATTTTTCTAACCCTGTGTTGTGTTATTTTAAAGTGTTTTCACTGAGTTAGTGTGTGTTGGTACAAATATTTTACACCTGGACCCTGAAGTTAAGCTTGCCTTCTCATGCCAACTGCCAAGGGGTAGAGCGGGGTTTAGCTGAGAGTGATTCTTTTTTACCCTGACTACAGTGAGGGTCCTTGCTTGGACTAGGGGTAACCTGACTGCCAACCAAAGACTCCATTTCTAACATGAGGTATCATGGATTTAGTGTTGGACACCTCTTAATACTGGGACATAAACAAGTGGAAGTAAACCTTCAAGGTCTGGTACTGTGAATTGCAGATTAGAGAATTTTGCAGCAGTCTTTGTTTCAGAGAACAGATAAAACATACGTTTGAGTTTATTTTTAATTTACAATCTCTGTATTTGATCTTTTTGCAAATCATAGCCAACATCGACATCCTGTTTGTTAAATAAGAGCTTTTTTTAATTTTGGGTGCATCCTGGATATTCTAAGGTATATTTGTGTCTTCAAGAAAATCAAAAAAGAACAACTGGCATCCTTGGAAAATGAGTGACTTTGTAAATGTACCCATTTGTTAACTCTTTATCTAGTACTAAAATTATCTCAGGAGTGTACCAGTTAATGCTTTAAAATCTCATCTAGATCACGTGTACGAGGATTTTTTACTAGTTCTCAAGAACAATAAGTTTACGGATAATTATTAAAGACAGAAGGAGCAAAAAACTCTGTTCAGTGGTATTGTCAGTACCAATGATAGTTCAGATTCTTTTATTGAGAAGAATGAAATTAATTTCAAACATCAAAACACATTAACATTTGACAGCTGGTGTGAATCATATGTGTTAAAGCAACGACGGTACAGCCCTGACTCAAATGTTATTTCAAAGGATTTGTAATTATGCCTCAGTTTGCAGGCTGTGGGCCATATCTCGTCTATAATATGAATTTGACAGTTTCATTGTATGGAAATTGGAATTAATTTTATGGAGGCTGCTGCGTCAAGTTTATAAGCGAATAGCTTATTAGGTCAAAACACAGTTCACTGTCAAAACCCCGCTTAACCCCGTGCAAGTACGCCACAAGGACACACAGGCTTTTCCCCAGAAAATGTGTTATCGTTTTAAGTGGTACCAAACAACATTAAAGTCAAGAAATAATACAATAAGAATTTTAAGCTAAATTAGGAAAATCAAGATAGTAGTAACTGAAATTTCATCAAAACGGTGCACAATGTATTAAAATAATATGAAGCATCCATTGTGAGGTGTTAAATTCAAAAGATACCAAGAAAATGCAAAGCTTCAATGCAATTCAATTGAGAGGCTGGACAAGGCCAAGGGACAAATTGGCATAATGTAAAATGCGTGCCCCCACCCCCCAGCAGAATGTGAAGAGGGCCCCATAAGGTCCATTAATCTCACAGACATTTATTGGCCTTGGGGCCCTTGGGGCCTAATGTGGCACTCTTAATGGATTTGGGGGCCCCTGAAGTGTATGGGTTGCAGGGCGGGCATTAAAGGTACACTATAGGGACACTTATCTAATGTATAAAAGTAGGGTTTCCTACATATTTACATAGTTTATTTTTGCCATATTAAACTGAAATATTTGAGGTTGTAGCCAGTCAGGTCGGAATGGTAAGCCTGAAGTCATGCTTGTCGTGTCACATATGTAGTTGTTAAATGTATAGTGCACCCTGCATATGGCATTTAACCCTAATGCCACGGGTGCATTCCCTGCACCAACTTTCTGTGTGCTTACCTAAAAGTCAAATCAGTCAATTGGGTGCAGTCACTTTTACCTCAATGGTCAGGGAACGAGCACAGACTTTGAGACTGAAGGGTAGACTCAGTGTCCAGAGCAGTGCTTAATTTGTAAATGAAAAGGTGCCGGTGCCCAAAGCCCTCCTCTTAAACATGCGGCGGCTGCAATTAAGGCCCATATTTATACTTTTTTAGCGCCGCATTTGTGTCATTTTTTGATGCAAAAACAGGGCAAACTTCCAAAATACAATTGTATTTTGCAAGTTTGCACCGATTTTGCGTCAAAAAATTACGCAAATATTGCGCTAAAAAAAGTATAAATATGGGCCTAAGTGTGTGAACACGGAATACTGAGGCGGAGCCAATCCTGAAGCCATCTCGGGCCTCTTCAACCCATATAACGCACTCCCTGCCGCTTCAGCTCACTCTATCAGCTTTCTACTTTCTCCCTTTGTGACGCTTTTTCGTTTTTCCCTTCCTCCGTCTGTCCCATATGTGTCTTTTGCTCGCAGCAAATGCTTGAGGCTCAAGAATAAGCCCCGGCCCTCGAAAATAAGTGCTGGTGCTCAGCACCGGAAACAACAAGCACAAATTAAGCAGTGGTCCATAGTTAAAATGCAGGCACAACTATTTCAAAAAGGTGAAAAAAAGCATGGCAGGCCATAAGTAAAGATTAAATTGCTACACAATGCGTAAATAAATTCCTTGTACTCCATTTCACCACAGGCTAAAATTGTGTTTTTGAAACCTTTGGGGGCTTATTTACAATTTCCTTGTGCCAACCTTGCATCCTTTTCTTTCACGCAGCAGTGGTACTGAGTAGTCTCCCACAGTGGGCCACAGTTACAAACTGGAGCAATGAGACCATTGCACCAGTTTGTAAAGCTTGCGTCACATTATACCTGTGCCTTCTGTTAGAAGCCATGCAGAACTAGTGCAGTGAAATTTACAGCATTTCACTGCATCATTCTGCTACTTCACTGCATCTGAATTTTAATGCCTTTTCAGAGCAGGCGTTAAACTGACACAGGGCTTTTTAACATAGGAGCTTTCCTTGCATTGTTGGAATAGCGTCATTTTTTTACGCTAGTCCAGAAATGCATGACTTTAATGCCACAAATGCACCAGAATTTCTGGCACACCTGGGAAAACGTGCACCATGGAGCTCTGTATTGTAATCACAGCGCATCCACTGTGTTGTCAGGGGGGATGCAAGGCAGCGCAAGAAATCTGACGCATTGGAGCTGATGCATCAGATTCTTGATGTTTAAGCTCTCTTCATGCGATTCAGGCTTTAGTGTTAGCTTATACAAGGTCTATAACTATTATTACACCATGGCAGTTGTAGTATTTATGGCAGACGGATGTATTAAAATCTGTATCTGGATTGATTGGTCTGCCTCATGTGTATATACAGCACATTGCACCTACTAGGATGGGACACCCATGTATGGCAGAGGCTAATTAACCTTGGGTGAAATTCCATTTACAACCGCTTAATCTTGCGTTTTTTCTGGCATTTCCTGTTACGAAGTTACATTAAATGCTCACGATACTGCCATTACACTATGTCATGTAAGAGGGATATATTTCTGGTAAAAATCCTATTGTGTTAGTGAGGAAACGATGTGAACAAACTGAATGGGAATGTGTTAAGATGCGGAGACAGGTAAGTGTTGATAACAGCTTTATTCCTTTGCCACCAACCCAGGACAGAGCGGCTACACTCGACGCTCACTCGGTCCAACTGCCGCCAAACCCCTTTCGCTCCTCTGACACATGGAACCCTGATGATATGAGAGTTCTCAGATGTGCCTTGGCATACGTAGATAATTACAAGACAAGTAACCAAGTGAACATAACACATCCCCCTTACCCACAATCAAAGACTTAAAGAAAAGATAATAAGTAAATCTTAAAAAGAAAGAAAAATAATAAATACATACTAAGGAGAAAAATAACCTACTACATATTACCATAAAGGTTTACACTATGATGCAATAATATTCAAAAATGCCAAATCATGTTAAGCACAGTACCAATAGGTTTTAGTGCACAAAGTCTTTCAACCATTTCGGTTTGGAGCGTAATCTGGAAGAAGCATTGGTCTGAACCTCGGCTTTGGACTCATAACAATTTTCCTTCTCTGGGTTCTCTGGAGAAGTGGAATCTTTCACCTTCTCTGGGTTCTCTGGAGAAGTGGAATCTTTCACAATTCTAGACATACTCCATACATCTCCATTATCCAAAACAACGACATTTCTTTTGACTTCCTTAATACAGAAAGGACCCTTGAATCTTGTCCTCCCCTTTGTTATAAAGCTAGGATCCTTTACCAACACCATGTCACCAATCTTCCATTTAATTCTGGAAACACCCCATTTTGAATCATAATGCAATTTATATTTAGATTGATAGTTTCTCTTATGGTCATATGCCTCAATAAGCTTCTTGTGGTCAAGATAATCAAAATCCTCCAGCCCCAATCTGTTTCTCATCCAAGCTGGAAACATTTTGGTGCACCCTGACCTTCCTCTCATATACTCGAAAGGAGCAATCTTAGTGATACCATTGGGTGTATTCCGATATGCCCACCACAAGTCTCTGAGTAGTCCAGCCAATGGAGCTCTGGTCACAACAGCCTCCTGTACACATGATTTAACCATCCTGTTCATACGCTCTGCAACACCGTTGGCTTGAGGTAAATATAGAGCTGTCCTTAAATGTACCACGGCCAAAGACTCCAAGAAAAGTTTCATTTCTTGAGATGTCAGCTGCACCCCGTTGTCTGTGACCAAATGACTAGGCACACCTTCCCGAGAGAATTCTTCCTTCAGGAACTCTATAACCGTTCTGGTGTCTATTGAACACACACACTTCGTTACCACCCATTTCGACGCATAATCAACCAACAACAAAACATACCTTTCATTGGCAGGCAAAAGATGAAATGGTCCCATGAAATCAAGAGCTAATTTCAACCAAGGCTTCTCAGGAGTTTCTACAGGGTAAAGTGGAGCTTTCTCTATAACCTTACTTTTATCATTGCATGCACAGGATACACAATCCTTCACGACAGCCTCTGCATCACGGTCTAGCCCCGGCCACCAGTACACTGCTCTCAATCTAGATTTGGTCAAATTTCTGCCCAAGTGCCCTTCATGAGCTAAGTTAATTATTTTACCTCTCAAAGCAACTGGAGGTATGGATTTAGTACCCCTAAATAATCCACCATCACTCAAACTCAACTCATCTCTTACATTCCAATATTTCCTCAAAGAATCAGAGATGTCTTTATACTCTGGCCAACCTTTCACAGTGAACTCTACAAGAGATCTCCTGTCAGAATCCTGTTCAATTGCCAACATCCACTCATCTTGGGTTATAGCCATTTCTCTCACCCAATTGATCATCATCAATACATCAGAAGAATCATCAGTGGAATCATCATTGCAGCTGACAGAGGCACGGGACAAAAAATCTGCTACAACATTCTTAGGTCCTGGCACATATTCCACTGAACAATTATATTCCATCAGCCCTTCTACCCATCTTCTTATCCTAGGTGTAAGGTCATCTCCTTTTTTTGCAGAAAAAATTTGGACAAGGGGTTTATGGTCAGATCTGACCACAAAAGGTAAACCCCATAAGTAAAATCTAAAATGTTTGATTGCCCACATACATGCTAGTGCCTCTCTCTCTATCACCGAATAGTGTTGTTCAGCTTCTTTAAGAGAGCGAGACGCAAAGGCAATAACCTTTTCCTCCTGGTCTATTCTTTGAATTAAAACGGCTCCTAAACCCTTGACACTTGCATCCGTGTACAAGAAGGTTTTAGCGAAAGCATTAAAATGTCCCAGAGTGGGCATTTTGCTGATACTATCTTTGATAGATGTGAAAGCAGAAGTACAATCAGCAGCCCATGTAAATTCACTTCCTTTCTTCAGAAGAGATCTTAAGGGTAGAGTTACACTAGAAAAATTAGCAATGAACTTGGAATAATATTATGCTAACCCCAAAAAGGATCTGACACCATCCCTATCCTTGGGCTCAGGTGCTCGGATGATGGAATCAACTAACTCTAACTTGGGCTTTATTCCTTCACCCGAAATAGTCTGACCAAGGTAAGCTACTGAAGTGACCCTAAAATTGCACTTCTCTTTTTTTACAGTAAGACCTGACTGGGCAAACTTCTCCAATACTTTTCTGAGGATCTCATCATGATCACTTACAGTCTTACCATGGATCAAAATGTCGTCTTGAAAAAATAAAATCCCAGAAATCCCTTCAAGAGTTTTCTTCATGACTCTCTGAAAACATGCAGCTGCTGAAGCCAACCCAAAAGGCATTCTTAAGAATTGATTTGCTCCCACTGGTGTCACGAAGGAGGTGAGATGCCTAGATTCGGGATGTAAGAAAATCTGATGGTAGGCAGAGGATAAGTCTAACACACTGAAGATTTTCGACCCTCCCAACCGCGATAATTGCTCCGATATGTTTGGAAGAGGTTGATGATCTACCCAAATGTGCTTGTTTAGATCTCTAAGATCCACGCACATGCGGATCCGCTTTCCATTATCCTTGGGAACCAAAACCACGGGAGCAAGCCATTCTGAAGATTCTATTTCCTCAATTATACCCGCGTCTAATAACTTATTCAATTCAGCCTTGAGAGGCTCTATCATCAGTCTTGGAACTCTCCTTACTCTGTGCACTGCCGGAACCGCAGCCCTTTTTAGTATTATTCTGTGCATGAAATTGGTTAAACACCCTAGCGTGTCACTAAAAACTTTAGGAAATTCTTTAAAAATGTCTAAGTTAGTACTACCATCACTCACCACTGAAACTTGAGAATCAGAGTTAGGGTCTAATCTAATTCCCATGTCACGCTGGTGACGCCAACCTAGAAGATTATTCCCTCGCTTGGCTACGTAAACTTTACCTATTGTGGATTTATTCTGAAACTGGATCTTCATAACCTTGTAACCAATTACATCTATTTTCGTTCCACCATAACTGACGGGGTTGATGTCCGGTTCAATTAAGGAATTGCAGTTCCCACCAAATACCGCTTGCCAATTCTTGTCGCCTACCATAGTGTACGGGGAACCTGAGTCTGCTAAGACTTTAATAACCTTGTTGTCGAGATGAATGGTGCATTCAGGCAAAACAATGGGCCCATCATCAATCATACTAGAGCTAATTCCTACATGGTTAATATCAGGCTCAACACACAGGATCATTTTGTTGACATTTTCAGCAACAGCATCCACAGCACATTGTTTGTCATTATTACAAATCCTCGCATAATGGCCCTTCTTCCCACATTTCCTACATGTTGAGTAGCGTGCAAAACAGTTTGGTCTATTCGCTGTGTGCCCAGCATTGCCACATCGATAACAGGGCAGTCCTGAATGTTTCTTTTTCTCATGCGACAGTACAGAGACCTTGTCGTCCAAACCAACTCTCGAAATCTCCTGCTGAATGCGTGTTGTTTGTGCCAAGCACGAATTGTCTTCTTCATGGTTATTCATTTCTTTGATCCAGCTATTGGTGCTCTCCATACCTTCCACAATCGCAATGGCTTCTCGCAAATTGGGGTTCTTTGTTAAAAGCTTTTCTTGAACTCGTTTGCTGTTCGTACAGCGGACTAATTGATCATGAATAAGTGAATCAGAGATGTCTCCAAAGTCACAAGTACGTGCTAAAGTACGTAAAGCAGCAACAAAATTCCCAACACTTTCCAATCTACCTTGAGATCTCGCAAAAAAATTGTGTCTCTCCAACACAACATTAAGTTTGGATTCAAAATGAGCTGCTAACATAGTTATAGACATATCATAAATATCTCTTGGTTCACCTTCCGCCCCTCCAATGGGTAATGTTTCAAGACTGTCATAAGTGTTCCTACCTTCAATGCCCAAATTATGTAAAAGAACAGCTTGCTTCCTAGCTGGGGAAAATTTGTCCCCACCAATTGCTATTAAATAAGAGTCAAATAGATTCTTCCAACGCTTCCGGGGTAAAATGGGCTCACCTTTGTCAGAGAGGAAAGGAGGAGGTTGGGACATCGTGGTTGCAGTCATTATGTAACAGACACTAAAATCCCCAACAAACTTCAAAAGGAAAGAAAATCGAAAATCTATTCAGAGGTGAGTAACCTAGCTTCTTCTTACAGTTACATGGTAACTTAAAGCTGTCGAATGGAGGAATGCAGCGCTTCAAGGTGGTTGCTAGGTAACAAGTATAATGTCAGAGGAGTCGCGAGGCCGGATCACGCGCAGCAGCCTCACGCGATCAACAGCCAGGAAAAATATCTCTAAAATGTTTGAAAAACGTTGCGAGGAGACGCGCTAACGTTACCATGTGTGAAAGGCGGAGTTAAACAAGATCGTTGCGAACTGCGGTGATCGCACAGCCAGACCCGGCGTGAACTGCGCAGCGAATCGCAGCGGCACTTCCTCTCAGTCGGGGTCAGCAGGGCAGCAGAAACAGAGAGACAGACCTGAACAGCACGACAGTCCGGTCCAGTAGAGACAGTCCAGAAAAGCACAATGGTCCTACAGGAACTACGCAAAAGCGGCAGCAATCACAGGAACAAACGAGGCAAAATCCAACGGTGGGTCCGGGGTTGGTGGCAACGCCTGTGAAGATCAGGCTCTCGTCGCCAGTGTTAAGATGCGGAGACAGGTAAGTGTTGATAACAGCTTTATACCTTTGCCACCAACCCAGGACAGAGCGGCTACACTCGACGCTCACTCGGTCCAACTGCCGCCGAACCCCTTTCGCTCCTCTGACATATGGAACCCTGATGATATGAGAGTTCTCAGATGTGCCTTGGCATACGCAGATAATTACAAGACAAGTAAGCAAGTGAACATAACACAATGGCTGTTCTCATCACATGCTAAGTTGCAGTATTTTAAGAGCAAAATGAGTCCTCATGACAAAAAAGAATGCGAAGATGCATTTCATGCTAAAAAAACAGCGCTAAATGTCTGACCTTCATTTTGCTTAATCCTGCATAATTCATTGTAACGTTTTGGGTAAATCCTTTTGAGAAAATCACACGAGATTTGGCCAAGCCTAAACAAAACATCCAGTAAACTATTTGAGTCAAAAGTATAATTCAGCTTATCAAAAAATCCTTTACGTTGATTAATGCCTGTGACCACTTTAAATCAACCTGCATTGTGACACCAAGCTTGTGGGTGGCCTAAGGCTACATTTTCATTTGTGGATATGTTAGCTTTAGAATTCATGCATCAAATTACCTTCCTAGCATATTGGACTGTCTGCTAGTCAACTAAATGCATTTGTAAATATTCATCTTTGAAAGCATATCTGCATGCATGTCATTAACAAATGTGAGTTTTTTTGTAGCTTTAGTATAGAGTTCAACAAGGTCAAGAAAAAAGGTCATTCAATCACCCAGTTTGTAAATGTACGCAGTATTATAAAGAACAATTTACTACAAACGGCCAATTTTTTTAATTCAAACAAGGCGGCACAAACTTTCAAAATATTTATCTAACCTTACTTTTGCATCGATGCTACAAACCAAATAAAATCGCTCCACTTACAAGAACCATCTGGTTCAGAATCGCATTACGCTGAACACAGAGCGATCTGTTCACATCTGCCTGCAAGTTATGTTTAAAAACATATGTTGACAAAGTATACATTAAATTAAATATCTTAAAAATACCCAGGAATAATGACCATTTATTAAGAAATGTAACCACAAATGTATTTAGTATCAATGAATTCCTAATTCTTTCTCAGTATATATCATGGTTTGTGGATTCTTCCATTAGAAGAAGTTTGCTCCTTAATTAGACTTTTGACAGTTCTATAATGAAAATGTTTACACTTAATAAAATTTGATTAATAACTCAATTAATATTCCCACCTCAGATGACTTATTCTTTCAAAAAAATATTTTTCACTCATTCCACGAGATATTGTGAACATTATGTTTCCTCATCAAAGCAGCATCATAGTAAATTATGTGATCGGAATACGGAACTCTGCCCAACTCTGCAGCCTTAAATCTGTCGACATCTAGTTCACCAAAAAGTTGATCTTCCATTTTGAAGGTATTTCTGAACAGAATTCAGTTCACTTTACTTACATTTTTGCCTTACACTGTGGAATGGTTTTGTACTCCTATCAGCCCAAAATAACAACTGCCTCCAGATTACAAGACTTGTTTGTAAGTTTGTTTTATGACAAAGAGCAAATTACGTCTTGTCTCATCAAGAGTTTTATGGTTGGAAAAGCAGTATACACAATTTTTGGGACGGAAGAGTCCCCTGCACGGTAACTGGTGTGCACCTTTGCCGAGTGGGCACCTTCTGCTATCGATCTGGAACCCTGGTTACGAAAATGGTCATGGAACATGCACAGATCGTTTAGATCGTAAGATAGGCCTGCCTCGATGGACTTCAGTCTACCATACATCGGGAGGGCGCAAAAACACTTCCCACAAAATGGGTTGGGCCACTGCCCTCACCCAGAGTTTTGGAATACAAGTGTAGTGGTGGTGGACCCAATCAGCCCACTCCATTAAAGTTCTGCCGCTGGATTCGCAAATCTCTTAGCCTTAATGAGAGGAATATAGCACTGTGAAACATGCACGAATTTATGCATGCTAAAGACTCCATGTATGTGTGCCTGTGAAAGTACATTATATGGAGGCCCATGTTTTCCGTTTTGGGAAGCCCAGACCCTAAAAAAATCTAAGATGGTTATGTGGAATGCAGACCCAGACAGGCCATCTGGATTACTGGCATTCCTAGGGCTAGCTGGAGAGCTACACTGGGAGGAGAGTAGACCATCCCCTGTGAGCATTAAATGCAAATTAGGACCTGGGAAGTGTACTCGGCAGGGAGGCCTTAATGCATGGTTAATGGTACATGGTGGGACTGATAAGGTACACTCTACAGGAACACAGAATCTTTGAAGATGAAAGGCTTAATCCCTTGAACCTTTGAGGTGAATATGTTGCTAGAGGCTGACACCCAGCTGTAACACTTTGCTGCATCCATGACCTGGGTTGTCGATCCATCAGCTCTGGTACCACCTCTGCTTGGGCAGACAGCCCCAAGGACTAAGAACAGAATGTAGGAGCGTAACTCACACAACACAAATTTCATAGGGCCTGGGACCAAAATCACATTTATGTCTGAGGAGACTGTAAAAAATGTGAAGCTGAAAACTGCCTTGTTGTTCAGAGCTGTGACCAGATCATCTCGACTGCAACCAGGACCGAGGATTGAGGTCTGCTGGGAGGGCGACACTGCCTAAGATGACAAGAACATTTGCTCTGAGCCAGGCACACCAGCCTAGCTGCCTGCCAAGATCAGTGTGACTTGTGAGGAGGGGCAGAACCTAGAGAGAGCAAGGCCAAATGGGAATTTTGAGACAAGGAGCCAGGTGAGCAAGGTGTGAGGCCAAAGTTCCTTGGGGACCGACTATGCTGTGGGATGGCCGCAATGCACTGAGAGTCATTTGGCTGTGTACTGCTGCTCAGTGACATCATTGGGATTTCTGCTTTTTGAAATCGTTTGGGGCCATCACCAGTGCTTAATTTGTGCTGGTTGTTTCCGGCGCTGAGCACCACCACTTATTGTTGAGGGCCGGTGCTTATTCTTCGCCCCCCAAGCATTTACTGAGGGCAAAAGACATGTATGGGAAAGACGGAGGAAGAGAAAAACGAAAAAGCATCACAATGGGAGAAAGTAGAAAGCTGCAAGAGTGAGCTGAAGTGGCAGGGAGCAGCTTTAAATGGAATGAAGTGGCACGAAATGGCTTCAGGATTACGCTGCGTCAGTATTCCATGCTCGCACATTTAATTGCAGCAGCCGTGTGTTTAAGAGGAGAGCTTTGAGCACCGGCACCTTGTTATTTACAAGTTAAGCACTGGCCATCACCCAAGTGCTTTTTCAGTGACACTGACACTCTACCTCCCCTTCCTAAGCCTTGGACTGCAGACTCATGTTACCACTGGGATTCAGGTGCATAATAGGTAGTACTTGGCCCAGATGTGCAGAGCTCATGGAGCGGGGGCAGCACAGCATTAGCAAAAGGCCCTATTCACCAAAGTGGGACCCAGCAATCCCCGTCTGCACTGTGGTCCTCTGAAAGGGGTTCTGACAACAATGTACAGAAAAATGCATGCTTTTACTTCATTGTTGTGCAAGCCTTTTATCTTCCATCCATGTATGACATCTAACCTTCCAACTGACCGCAGCAATTTGGGTGGAAATTACAATATTTCCTCTCCCCACATTTTTTTCAGGAAGACTATTAAATGTTTTTTCTACTAACAGGCATTTACCACCACTTGCATCATATTTCCCATACTGGTTCTTCTCATCGCTTGTACCCTTACTGGCTCATTAGTGGTTCGTGTACCATTCTGATTTGCTCTCCCTGGCCGGCCTTCTGATATGGCATTGGGAATCTTCTGTGCTATTTCTTCAAGCATGTCTGTAACACCTTTCCATTGGGGACACTACACCATACTACACAAATTATTGTTAAATACAGAAGCTCTATAACACAGATTTCTAATTCAGAAGTTACTTCATATGATTTTGTGGGCAGTAGTGTGGGAAATCGAGACAGTTTGAGTAGTTAGAAAGGTCAACATCGCTATGGAAAATGCTCCCCCGTTTGAATGACTTTGGTAATCATCAAAGAGGGTTAAAGCAAATCAATTCAGTTTTGGATAAAATACATGAGTGATTGGATGTGAGCTTTACAAACGTTTATAGGAGGTACACTAAGCAGCAGGATTAACTTGGAGTTGAGTTTCAGTAAAATTGTAGTTAGAATTATCACTCTTGAGGACCACCCAAAGACATAGTAAGTTTAAAACCAAGCCTTCCTATTAATGTGTGTGCAACTGTATTCTGATAATGGTATGAAAATAAGGATGACTGCCTTAGATCCTCTGACTATAACATGGTCTACCCAGCTGTGTGTGCCTACTTTACCTTCAGAACATTTGACTTTGCTTTCTAGAGACGAGAATAATTGTAATAGAAAGTGGGAAATTGTTTTCTGGTGGCTCAGGAGCACCTTTGCTGCTTGTATGGGGCAGATGGGAGTAGGGAGGAATCTTGCTTTTAGAAATCTTGGAGCACCCTGCTTTGTGTCCTACATAGTGGGACTGCCTCCTCTCCGACGTGACAGTGGCATAAGTCTGTGTTCTGGTGGTAACTATTCACTTTCCAGTCTATGAATAAATGCTCTCCTGGTGTTTATCTACTATATCCTAAATATTTTGGATGGAAAAATATGCAAAAATTATGCTCTCTATCTATCTGGAAAAATTCTTTATAAAGGAAATTATACAAAACATATAAAAGCCCACATAAACCGGACAAAATAGTTAAAGCAAATAATCGATTAAATAAATAAAATAATTTATGTTCTACAACAGTGGTTTCCAACCTATGTTCTGGGGACCCCTGCCTGGGGGTCTGTGAAGCCTCCTCCAGCGGTCCGTGACCAGCTTAGAAAATTAACTAATATTAACTGATTCATAAAGTGTATATTAATAAAGTGGCTAAATGTACAACTTACATTTTTAAAATGTTATATAATGTCAAGGAATTTGAAATTGGTGGCTAAAAATTAAATTAGTATCCTCAAATTGATTTGTGGGAGCAGTGTAGGTGCATCAAACAGAATATGCATTGACAGTGTGTGGCTTCAATTGAATTTAGAAAATCTCGAACCTTCCAATTACATTTTACATTTTTCTTTTTTTATTTGTGTTTGTGTTTTATGGAATGCTTGTTTGTATATTTTTTGTTAATTTGTTTGCAGTTTAGATCATCAACAATGTATATGCTTGGCTTCCAGGAATGACCTAGAGCGGGGAGTCCACAGATTCTAATAATGACTCAGTGGGGGTCCCCGGGTTCCAGTAATGATAAATTGGAGGGCCACAGATGTCAAAAGGCTGGAAACCACTGTTCTACAATGTCCTTGCATGTCCTTGTGAAAATTAAGCACTACCTGTCTTGAGAAAGGCAAATAAGGTCAAAACACATAAATGCCCTTAAAATAATTTGTGCATCATAGCTGGAGTGCATGTTTTCCTTTGAGAATAATAGAGAGAATACAGTATGCACATTACAAATGACCTTTGAGTTTTTTCAGTGAATATGTACCGTTGATTAAACAAATGCAATAATGAGGTATAACCAAAACAAATTATAATTTTACCTTAACCCTTGTTTTTTCAGTCAATATTTGACTGTTTTTGATTGTGTATCATCTGCAACATTTCTGTGCCCAGCCCTTCGCCTCTTCTTCTCTCCTAGCTAAATCTGGCAAGCTACTCCACTTCCACCGAAAAGCCTGCTTTGTCTCTTTCCATGAATGCCTTCTTTTTTGTGTTCAGTAATCAAATCAGATTTCTGATAACCTAAGCAGAAAAGTAACTTTATGAAAATGTTACAACTGTCTAAAGGTAGTACTGGCAGAAACTGCACCTCTTTGTGGTGTCCAATCTGGTATATTAGTACATTCGCTCAAAGTGGTGCAAGTGGTCAGATGCCCTACTACCCTAAGGCAAACAATTTAATGTATACAGAAATACACAATGTACAGAAAAATAGATATGACCACAGCACTCAAAACATATATGGTTACAAACACAAATGCAAAGTCTGATGTGAGAGGTCCGTTTGTGAATAGTGCAGTACTTTTCTTTGTGTTCCAGAAAGATTTTTATTTGGTTCAATAGTTGGATTAATCATAGGCCATTTACAGTGGTAGCCTTTGGAAAATGTATGTATTCAAACACAGCCAACACCTGTTCCATCACACAGTGACTTTTTCAAGGCTGTAAGAGACATAGGGGGCTATTCCGACCCTGGCGGTAAAAACCGCCAGGGCCGTGACCGACGGAAAGCACCGCCAACAGGCTGGCAGTGCTTTCCTGCCCATTCTGACGTTAGAAAAGGGGATCCGGCGGTTTCCCGCCGGATTACCCCTGGCTGGGCTGAATCTCCATGGCGGCGCTGCTTGCAGCGCCGCCATGGAGATTCTGACCCCCTTCCCGCCATCCTGTTTCTGGCGGTTTTTACCGCCAGGAACAGGATGGCGGGAACGGGTGTCATGGGGCCCCTGGGGGCCCCTGCACTGCCCATGCCAGTGGCATGGGCAGTGCAGGGGCCCCCTAACAGGGCCCCAGCATGATTTTCACTGTCTGCTTAGCAGACAGAGAAAATCGCGACGGGTGCAACTGCACCCGTCGCACCCCTGCAACACTGCCGGCTCCATTCGGAGACGGCTCCTTTGTTGAAGGGCCTTTCCCGCTGGGCCGGCGGGCGCTCCCTTGGCGGGCACCCGCCGGCCCAGCGGGAAAGTCGAAATGGCCCCGCGGTCTTCTGACCGCGGAGCGGTCTTTTGACGGGGGAGGTTTGGCCGCCCGCCAAACTTGGAATGACCCCCATAGTATACAGAAGTTTAACTTACTGTCAGTACACAGAAATAGAAATAAAAAGGTAAAGGAAAAAGTATTACAAACACATAAAAATCTTTTTAGATACGAGAGGGCTCAGACATGACAGAGGTGACTAGATGTGTGGTAGTGAAATGATTTGCATACAAGAACTGTGAATTATAGTGTATGTGAAGAAAGGTTGAGAAAGTAAGGGAGTAAAGTAACTAAAAAATGTCAGTGCTGTAAAGCTCTAGACACCCAAGGTGTTCAGAGAGAGCAGCAAAAAGTGAGTTGGATATGGATACCTGAAAACTCAAGTGTGTGGAAACAACTAAATGAATAGACGCATTGATGAGGAGCTGAAAACAGACTTGCGTTGTGGCAATAGGGTTCTGCCATATTGAAATAGGGGAATTGTTTAATTTACAGTGCATTGAAGAGCATGGGCCGCAGAAGAATGTAGTGGGCTTCAAGAAATAGCGAGGATTGGGTGGCAGAATTTCTCTAATCAGTGGCTTGTGCACAAGATACATCTGGCACCTTGACCAACATCTTCTCAGAACAATCCTGGAACTGTGCTGGGAGAGGAGTCATGTCTTTTCACTCCTTCTGGAAAAAGAGGGCTGACTCAAGGACTCCTGAATCCTGGTGGTACCCAGTGA
Source organism: Pleurodeles waltl (assembly GCF_031143425.1). Classification (NCBI taxonomy): domain Eukaryota; kingdom Metazoa; phylum Chordata; class Amphibia; order Caudata; family Salamandridae; genus Pleurodeles; species Pleurodeles waltl. Next base: position 454,776,688 of record NC_090443.1, read on the forward strand.
ATGGAGCTACTCTCCAAAGGGCAATTAGTTAATTTCCTCTTTGCCTTTTTCAGGGACACAAAATCATAAGGAGTCCAGTCTTGAAAAAAAGACCCAGGTAACCACAGTACCAGAGTACTGGACCCCGTACAAGACCTGGCTGTAATGAAACCTGCTGCCTTGAAGCCTGCTCTGAGGATCTGGTGCTGTAGGACTGAGTACAAGGAACGTTCCCAGCAAATGGAGAACGTTGGACTTAATCTTTTTTCCACCTTCAGAGCATCACAGAGCATCACAAAAAGGCATGTTGGCCTGCCTAGGGAGCTCACAAACTAGATGGGAAAAAAACAGGTTCTTTCTGATCTGAGCTTTTTGCCTCATTAAAAATTGGTTCAGCTCAACCTCGTGGCAATGGTATCCCATGTCATAGAGTTCTGAGCTACCTCCAACTTCCAGTCTTTCTCCACTGGATAAATATTGGGGGTTATTACAACTTTGGAGGAGGTGTTAATCCGTCCCAAAAGTGACGGTAAAGTGACGGATATACCACCAGCCGTATTACAAGTCCATTATATCCTATGGAACTCGTAATACGGCTGGTGGTATATCCGTCACTTTATCGTCACTTTTGGGACGGATTAACACCTCCTCCAAAGTTGTAATAACCCCCATTGTCTTCTAAATAAGTAATGCATATAAAGGTTGAACCTCAGATTGGGGTGACGTGACAAATCTGTCCGTACCATTAATGGATCTTGATATCTATGAAATCAAGGTTTGTTGTGCTTGGAGCTTTTTGGCACCAAAAGCAATGACTTTAATGGGAGCACAGCAATGGCACATCCAAATTGGATGGACCCTCGCCATAGCCTTGGACCTTGCCCTGCTTGTAGATTTCGAATTTCATTTCAGAGATTACGTCAGATGGTAAAATCTTTGACTGAGATTACCTGCTAGGTGTATCTGACCTCTGTTCCATTCCGAAGTCCTGTGCAGTGTGTAGCATATTTGACTATACCAGCACTATCAGATCCAGAGGCGAGTACCGCACTCAGAACACCCCATAGACCATCAGAACAATGCTATATATGCAGATTTTGAGTGCAGAAGAGGGTATGTTTCCACAACGTGAAAGAACTTCTTAGCAGCACATCTTGCCCAATTCCTGGATTGATCACGCCCTCCAGGCCTCAAATGTTTTTTTTTAATTTCCTGTGCCTTCAAGTCATTTTGCCCTATTGTATGCATGTTGCTCTGCATTTCAACCTTTCAGCCTATCTGTCTCACCTATCACTCTGACTTTCTTCATGCCTAATGTCTACCCACCATCCACACACCTAGCTACAGTGTCACCAAGTTCTTCCCCCTTAGTCTGTTCAGTCAGTCTTGTCACTTATCTTCCTCTTTGCCTGGCAGCTGGTTTGCCTGCCTATCTCTATCTGTGTCTCAATGTCTCTCCTCTTTGTGCTTAGAAGTGCAGGGTATGTCTTTCCACCAAAGAGCTATTTTATTGGCACAGCAGGGGCTTTTTGTGTAAAGGTTTTTATTGGCATTCATGCACCATCAATATGCAGTAGTGACAAATAAACAGGAAAGTGTAGTAACAGCAGGTTGAAGTGTAACAACCATCATCAGAGAACTCCCATCCAAGCCTGGGTCCCAGAGCATGTTTTCAGCCCAGACAAATATCATATCATTAACATGAAAGCAGTTCAGTCACCGCAACCTCCCCTAATGCTGGGTGAAACCCAACCTCACGTACCCCCTACTCCTGGGGATTCCAAACCCCCTAAATTACACAGATTACAGTGGACAGGCATCAGTGGGTCTAAGAAGTCAGTACGCATTGCAGTCCCAGTCTGCAAATTATCCCTCAGCTTATTGTCCAATGAGATTCATGCATTTGGCAGTCCCCCGTATTCGCCTTTTCATCCATGTCTTTTCTTCAGTCAGCGTTCTTTAGCGTATTCGGGGATAACCAGTGAATGACTATTCTACGTTTAGCAAGTGTGAGCCATAGAAGTAATAATTTTCTACTGAACTTCTTTTCTTTTTGACTGGAAACTGTCCCAGTAGGCACTGTCCTTTATCCCGGGGGTGTCCCACCCCATGGCTGCACTCAGGAGGACAAGTCCCTCATCTCAGTACCTGCATAGGCATGGGCAATCCCAAATCATGAGTATGAAATCCGAATCTATATGATTGCATCCGGGGCGTGCAGAGGACCTATCTGGGTGATTAAAACATAATGAGATCATGTCAGGTACATCGGATGTATGAATATTAAATTCAATCAGCTTAAATCGGGCTTTAGACGACGCAGTCCTGACCCCTTCATGTATGGCCACCCAATCCTTTGCCAGCAGAGGTGTTCTCAATATGTTATGTCATCTGATGTGCACTGGAAGTTTGGTGGGGGGTTAGGTCTTCCCTCAAGGCCCTATATAAATGTGAAATCAATCTAAGGCTACCTCCTAAATTTAGTATAGCCACCAAAATATGAGACTCTGAGGGAGTCTCAGGAAAAGGGCCAAATTCCACGAGCTGTTGCTGCTATTTTGGAGTATTGAAGAAACTACCCTATTCCTAGGTTGAAGGAAGTCGTAGAGTCAGCAAATGTAATAATACGGTCTTCTGGATGCAAGTTCCTCAGGGCCCCTTGCACCATTTAGTTATAGACATTGACTTTGCAATCAACAAAAAAAGGATGAAGTGCCCATATTGGAATATCAAAGGCAAATGGAGCTCTCATTAAAGTCATCCTGACTGTTCTCTCAGAGGTCCTGCAGACCTGGCTCACTAAAGTTGGTAAGGTGGGCAAGACCCTCGCACCCATAATCCGTAACTCAGAGAGGGCATTACTTCCACAGGTGCACCGTAATAGCTGGTTTTCCCATTTTTCTCTGTCACCAAACCAATACACTGCACGTTGTAGCTGGGCCACAAGATAATATACTTCCATATCCAGTAATAAGAGGCTTCCCCCACTTCAGGTACATTTAAGTGTAGACAGGCCATGTGTTTCCTCATCGAGGCCCATAACAATTCGACAATTAGTTTATCCATTTCCATGATCACTTGCCTAGGGCTCTCGTACAGTGTTCCCTAAAAAACAATGAGACAGCAGGGCACTGTAATCATTTTGACTATTGCCAGCTTCCTCTTCAAAGACAGGTGCAGAGTGTTCCAAAACATTATTGATGATTTTAATCTCTCTAACACTCTCGCCATATTGGCATCCCCAAACTCCATTACTCTGTTAACCAGTCTAATCCCCAGGTACCTGATGCACTCTCCCAGGTCAATTCAGTCCAAGAAAGGCCACCTTTCGTTTACCTGCCAATCCTCCCATTGGGAACAATTTAGATTTGGTGTGGTTAACCACCAAACAGGATATTTCACTGAACTTAGGGAGGAGTGCCAACATCATAGGAACTGTATCTATTGGCTGTAATAAAATAAGTAGGGTATCATCAGCATATGGGAGATCACATGTGTGTTCTCCCCTATCTGCACACCCCAGTCCCACATGGAGTTGCACACCTGACACTCCACCTGCTCCATTGCTAATGCAAATAACAGAGGGGATAGAAGAGAATCCTGTTTAGTTCCACAATGAAAAGAGAATTGGTGTGGCACCATTCCCCCAACCCTCACCCTCGCTGTCGGTTTTTCGTACAATATCTGCACTCATTTTGGGAAAGAAGCCCCGATGCTCACTCCTCACAGCATCTTCAATGCTTGTTCGATGTCAAGGATGGCTAGCTCATACAGGTCTTTGACTGAGGCCAATACAAGCCAGACCAATGAGACCCTCATTAAGTTACAGAGGGTGTTCCTCCTCAGTAAAAAAACACCTGGGTCTTCGTAAACTAACCAAGACTGTGTCTCTCCCAAGGGTAGCACTGTGGATGCATTCCTGTAAATGGGGAGCAAATACCTCCATGATGCCCCATTGCATACAAACTGCTCCAGCTCTGGGACCTATTTCTAAACTCCTGGGTCTGAGGAATTATTCCTCTCTGTTCCAAAGGGTGAGGAGGCAATAAATCAAATTATTCAAATTAATTACAGTGTAACTTGATGGTCACACATTCAAATTCAGAGACCAACTCATAGTTTAAAGTGTGTCATGTAGACTCAAAGTCAAAAACTTACATATATAAATCTCTAAACCATAGTATAAATGTACAGAATAACCAAAGGCGAATCAAAATGTTGCACAATATGAAATTTAACTAACATGTAAAAGACCACTAATTCAAAAGTGACAATGTGGAAAATAAGGAAAAACAATTGAGGTATAGGGTTCTAATCCAAGTTTTTCTGCCTAACAATTTAATCTACAATCCTAACTATGCTAATATTCTATAGGTTCAGTAAAGTAGTCAGTACAACCAAACTTCTGGAAACGTTTCCATCAAAATAATTATGGAGGCATGAAGTCACATGGAATTTAGGCCCTGATTTAAGAAAAATGATGCTGCACCCCTTACAAAACCCCTCAATGCCACCATGTCTGCGGTGTATCTAAAATATTGTGCACCATGGCGGTAGTTAGGGGAACTAGCATCAAAATTTTGCTCTCTTTTCAATTCTGCTTTTTTCTGTCATTATTTTTATTTCTATTTTTCTTTTCTTTCTTTCTTGTCTCTTTCTCACTCCTTCAGCCTTTCACTCTCCCCGCATTTCCCATGCTGCTGCTGCCCCCTCCATCCCTGCAAAGCACATTCTCACACTTCCACCTCCCAGCTGACCAGACCTCAAGCCTCCCTCCCACTCTAAATGGTGACTGCTGTGCAGCCATGCACAGCTGGAGCTCTGAAGGCACACCAAAGGCAAGCCCATCCGCGCCTGGACAGCGCCCACTGCCATGAACCCTGGTCCTCAGACCTTTCATCACTACAACGCGGAGACCCTCCACATGCTAAACACAGGACACTTCCAGGACCTTCCATTACGTATCACCCAGAGAGACTCATAGAACATTCTGCTCCTTCCGCTGCCACCACACCCTCACCCAACAACAAGCACCGGACCCTCCCACCACTGAGTCATCGAACACCAACCCAGAGCATCTCAGCTTCATCCTCCTCAACAATTACTCCCTCCACAAATATGCCACAGAACACGGACATCGCCTTCCTCATTGAAACTTGGACAAACCCAGCATCTGCACCGGACATCACTATCGTCATCCCCAGTGATTACAAACTGCTCTGCAGAGACCGGCCACCTCGCTCAAGTGGCGGCCTGGCCATTGTACACAAATCCTCCCTCTGCTTGACAACCAATGCAGAAGAACACTCCCCACTCATGGCGCACCTCCACTTCCAGATACACGCTACACCCAAGTCAACCTCCTGTGGCACCCTCATCTATAGGCCACACGGCCCCTGCCCAGCCTTCAGTGACTCCATTGTCGACATCACTTCTCCTCATGCTCTCGCCTCAAACTACTTTCTCTTCGGCCACCTCAACTACCTCATTGACCATAGCAACAACACCAACACTCCTTTCCTGCTCGACAACCTCAGCACAACAGGACTAAAGAAACTGGTCACCTCATCAACACACATCGATGGACACACACTCAACGCCATCTTCTCCACCAGCAACAACATCACCGTCGACACTTCCACACTTCACTGGACTGAGTACCATTGCATCCATTTCACCATCACCTCACCAACCACCCACCTCCACACACTGCAAGCAGAAAATGGAACCGGATCACTGAGGAACAGCCTTCCAACACCCTCAGCACGTTCCCCCTACTCCTCACCGCAGACACTAGCGTCTCAGCATAGAACTTCCCCCAATGGATCTCCAATTGAGCCAACACCCTAGCACCTCTCTGTAAGACCGCAGACAAACACCACCTCAAGAAGGCCAGCTGGTTCTCCACTGCACTCCAGGACTCCAGGCGTACCTGCCGGCGGTTAGAGAAAAGAAGGAGGAACAGCAAGTCCCCAGAAGACTTCAAGGCCTTCAAAGCTTCCACCAAATCCCATCACCACCTCATCAGAGTCATAAAGAAAGCCACCCTGCAGGACTGCATCAGCCCCACAGTTCACAACAACAAAGAGCTCTTTGCCATTGTCAAAGAGTTTGCCAAACCCTAATCAGAAACTGCAAGCATCCCTCCATCTCAAGACCTCTGCAACAAGCTAGCCAACTTTTTCCACCAGATAATCAAAGACATACATGACAGCGTCAGATCACAAGATCCTCCGAGCCCTCCGACAACTTCGCAGATCCGCCCCATCAAACCACAACAAGCCCTGCACCCCTGGACCATACTCACCACAGATGAGACCCACACCATCATGAGCAGCATCCACTCCAGAGCTCCTATAGACCCCTGTCCTCACCACATTTTCAACAAGGCCAACACCCGCTTTCGAAAAGGTCTCACATCTCGCCCTCTGTTCCAGGCTCCACGCAGGCAACATCTGCAGAAAGGCCCTACAATGGATACCCTCCTTCCTGTCTGGCAGAACACAGAGAGTCAGACTCCCACCTTACCTGTCAGAACCAACGGAGATAAGCTGCGGAGTTCCACAGGTCTATTCCCTAAGCCCAACACTCTTCAACATCTACATGGCCCCGCTTGCATCCATCATCAGGGACCATGAGCTGAACATCGTCTCCTATGCCGACGATACCCTGTTGATCATCTCACAGTCTGAAAACCCCAAGAACTTCCACAACAGGATGGAAGCCATTGCCACCTGTAAGAAGGACAGATGCCTCAAGCTCAACTCTGACCAGACCAAGATACTGATCCTGGGAACATCCACATCAGCCTGGGACGACTCCTGGTGGCCATCGACCATTAGCACCCCCCACCCCAACAAACCATGCACGCAACCTCGGCTTAATCCTGGACTCATTGCTGACCATGACCCGCTATGTCAACTCAGTCGCATCCTCCTGATTTCCTACACTCCGACTTCTCTGGAAGATCTATAAATGGATCTCAAAGGACTGCCTCAAAACTGTAACCCATGCGCTGGTTACCAGCAGACATGACTACGGCAACACCCTCTATGCTGGTACCACCCAGAAGAACCTGAAGAACTTATAGCACTTCTAAAACGCATCTGCCAGACTTTTCCAGGACATTCCCAGCTGCAAACATATCTCCAATCACCTAACAGACATCTACTGGCTTCCCATCGAGAAAATAATTAACTTCAAGCTCCTCGTCCACGCTTACAATGCCCTCCATGACCTAGGACCTGCCTACCTCAACCACTGCATCACCTTCTACTCCTCCATCAGACCTCTCCATTCAACAAGCACTAGCCACCATACCCTGCATATGGAAGGCGTCAGCTGGTGGAAGATCCTTTGTCTACCTCGCAGCAAAGAGCTGTAACACCCTGTCACTGAACCTCAGGCAGTCACCATCACGACCTCAATTCAGGAAGCACCTTAAAAACTGGCTTGTCAACTGAAGCTCAGAGGACAAACCCCCTTAGCGCCTTGAGACACTTACAGGTGAGTAGTTGTGCTTTATAAGCCCTGATTTGAATGCGAACAGCAACAGAGTTCAAAGTTTACTGAGCAACAATGTGTAAATCTTCATTAGACTTCCCTAACCCTCCTCTGTGTTCTTCGAAATGACAACCCTCTTTCTTATTTTACTGGGGCCTAGGAAATCTTCCAAATTCTCTATTCTAATCACCAAAACTTTCTCTATCATCTACATGAACCAAGTTCATTGAGGGCAGCCAAAATTCAAAATACAACTCAACCACAACGTCCAGCTCATGGAGGTTCAGTAAATTCACTCCAACATTTCCAGAACTCTTTATCTGTGACTGTGTCATTTGTGAAGTAAGTTCACTCTGGTGAAGAAAAACCTACAACTTGGCATTCTTATTATTTTTGATCTCATTAGTGCTACACCTTTGTTGCCACTTTTACTCAGATCAGAACTTCCTGCTTTTTCGGAAATCGTTGGTGGTACACTTTCTTTAGGCAGACTCACTTTCCCTCTTACCTTCCTTCAAGCTTCCACTCGCTTTTTTCCAGCACTAGTTCCTTCTTCAGGGTCTGATTCTGAGTCCTACTCATTCACCACATGAATTTGTGTCTATTTCAGTCTCAGATGTGAGTTCTTCAAAACCCCCTCAGCTTTCTCAAGTGATGCTTCTAGCTCAGTCTGGTCCCCAATAGCCTGTGTGCCCTGTTCTTGTTGTCTCTCTTGCACCACTGGTTCTTCGGTTACAGGTGCGGTTGTGTCGAGGGGACCCTCAACTCTGTGAGTATGGGAAGCGTTTTTTCCAGTGGGGGAGACCTCCACTCTTTAAAGCAATCTTCGTCACTAGGATCTCCTGGCAAGGTCTAAGCCAGTGAGATTCTAAACATGTCTTCCTGACATGCTTCTTCCCCAAGACCCAATCGCTTGGATTAAGGTCATGACATTGTTCTTGAAGTGGAAGTGTTGTGGCTACTCCAACTTGATGAGACACAAAATGCACCACATCAGCTAGTTATTTGCAATAGTCTAGGACCATATCATCAGTGATATTCACATGTGAATTTGCAGGAATCTCTGGCAGTGTCATCGCCCTCCGAGTTATGATCACATGGGGGGACAGTCCAGTCTTTTGATCATTTACACTCCGCAAACTATTTAATACAAGAAGATGAGCATTAGGCCTGAAGCACATACTTTTGCCAGTCTGGATTTCAGCGTGCCATTCACTTGTTCCATAAGACCCGAAGACCAAGGTCTGTATCTGCAACATAATTGCTGCTCCATTTTCAAAGCTGCGCACAACAGTTTCAGGAAATAATTTTTAAAATTGTTGGGGGTTCATTTTACACTCTGCTTGGACACACAGATTTTAACTTAGGTTAGGCCTGTGGCCTGTGTCCTTTTAATTACCTATGTGCTCTAATTTCATTTATTCAGTTTTATTAATTTTTAGTTAATCTGCTCTCAGTGGGGATGTTTTTAATTTCTAATCAGCTGTAATTCTGTGATTCTAAGAAAGCATTGCTATTATTATTCTGTGCATGACATTTCACCATGTCTCCATGTCCAAGGTTGATGAGTCCAAGTACATGATAATCCAGCTAGCAATTGTTGCCAGAAGAGTTTGTAAACAGTCCAACACTTAGGCACTTGTCCACATCAGTACTTTTCATGTACTGAAAATGTGTTTCTTATAAAAACACTGTTTAGGCTAAGGTAAAATGGTGAGGTTGTTCCAGCCAGGATTCCATCCACGCTGCATGCCAGTTATTTGCTAACTTTGGCCTTGTCTCTACAGCCAACCCCCGAGATGGCAGGCAGACCCCTATCCTTCAGGTAATAAGGGTGGGTGCTCCTCCCATGGACTAAGTTTTGATAGAGTTGGGGAACTGCCACTATGCTCTCACTTAGAAATTAGGTGTTAGGTAGAATTCACTTATATATGTTATTCCAATATGTTGGGACTGTTATTTTCTTCTTACTGGTCACCACCAGTCTAATATTGTTATGCCTCATTGCCCTAACAATTGTAGCTCATATAATTGATCATAGATTGCAGTCTTTTAAATAAGTGTATGGAAACTATTCTGTATCTCTTTCTTTGGTCTATGTGTGTGTATGAGACTTTTTGCTAATGAGAGAAAGGGGTGAAACTTGTTGACCGCGACTTCCCCCAGAAGTGTTATGTTGGCTACCACAAACCACCTTTTCTTCCAGGTTTTATTGAGGTGCTGCTCGCCAGCCAAAATGATTGGGCTGACAGCTGATAAGACGGTGTGTCACCAACAAATGGCAGTGCTGTCACTCCTAATCCAGCAGTCTCGTTCTAACTATGGGAGTCTTACTTGATGACACCAACGATGGTCAGGCACTAATTATACAGGTCCCCTGTCCACACACACTAAGGTACCCCAAATACAATTTTTCAGAGGCGTCTGTGGTCTTAGGGAAAATCCTCCTCAGCTGAATAGGGAGCACCTATTTAGGTTGTAGATTGATCAAGCTTTGACCTTAAAAGTATTACCCCATTGGTGTTCCAAATTCTCATACCTATTTCTTGATATAGCACAACCATTAAATATTCAAGAAAACTGTAGACAACCTGCTACATAGTTTCTTTAAGCTAATGGCTTAACAAATGAGGGCGGGGATGTCACATTCATAGTGTTGTGGGTCGTTTGGACACAGTTTGGACACAGACTGCTAGCCCAAGCTTAGCTTAGCCTGTGCCTTTTTGTCCACTTCTCATGCACTGCTGTTTTATTCATTTTATTTTTCTAAAACCTCTTAGTGGTATTGTTTTAATTTCAATATCAGCTGCTATTATGTGAAAGCTACATTATCAGTGCTATGGATGACATACGTTGCTTAATGCTCTTTTCCTCAAAATTACAAGAACAGACCGTGAGGAAAATAGAATAATATTTTGTTTTGACGGCCCCAAGACTGTGTAAACAGTCCAGTGCTTAGGTACATACCTGCATGAGGCGTCTGTACATGAACATAAGCATGTCCCCTATAATAACATCTTGTAGGACAAAGGGCATTAGAGGGGGTTCTAGGCAATTTCCATCCATGCTGCATGCTGGTTTTCAGTTTTCCACAGATCCTGATCTGGAGACTGGCGACTTGACCTTATACCAATGTATCGGGGTGGGGTGTGCTTCTCACGGACACTGTACAGACAGATTTGGCTTACATTGGAATGCTCTCGCTTAGAGGCTCGAGATGAGGCTTTTAGGTATGTATTGCATAATCATGTCATGACAATTTGTTGGGGTTATTTATATTTACATCTCTAATCTTCATAAGCCCAATTTTGTTATTCCTCTTTATCCAATCATTGCAGCTCATGCATTTAACCATAAATTGCAGTGTCTTTAATAATTGTATTGAAAACTGTCATGCATCTATTTTCTTGCCTATGTGTGTGGAAGAGACTTTTATGAGGAGAGACAATGGCAAGGCTTGATTCACCATGATTTTCCCTGAGGGATTTTTCAGAGTTCCATGAAAGGCTGCCACAAATCACTTTTACTTCTTGGGTTTTGGTGAGGTGCTGTTGGTGAGCCAGGAGGGTTGGGCTGACAGCTGCCAACTGGGGGGGGGGGGAGTGACTCAGTCACCTACAACACAGAGGTGCTGCCATTCCAGATTCAGCAGTCTCGTCAGAGAGTGAGAGTCTGTATGACATGGTGCCACCAACAATGGTGTAGGCACTAATTTTGCGAGTCTCCTGAGTATCTCTGTCTCACACATACTGAAAGTACCCTAAATACATGGAGACGTCCGTGGTCTTTGGGGCAATCCTCCTCAGCTGAATAGCGATCACCTATCTAGGATGTTCAACCTTGAACCATAAAAGGACCTTTCTCACATGTTGGTATTCCCTAGCACCTGTTCTCAAATATTGCAAATACTGTAAACATCAGGGATAACTGCAGACAGCCACTCACACAGTTTCTTTTGGCCCTTGGCAAAACAGAGAAAGGCGAGGCTATCACATTCATCTTGGAAGCCCACAACGCATATAGGACAGAAATGTTCTGCTCCTGGATCAACTTTCTTGAAATAGATGCAGATACACATACATTCCATGCATACAGAATAGCAAGCTTAGCACAACAGTACCTAGCTTACCAATACTTTGAGATACCTCCCTCTTATCAACAACATCAAAACCTGTCTGTCCAATGGTGCCCTTCCAAATGTAATATCACAACATATGATGGAAGGAGTGTTGAAACTTTTCAAACACTCACCCTGAGTCACAGATCTGGGTTTAATCCATTGTCATTTTGCTTGCTATGTCACCCCAGTTCGTACCGAGCTATATGCAAATCAGTCTTGACCCTGCTCCCAATAGGAGCAGTCCATCCCAAACTGCCAAGCCAGGTCCTCCCTGGACAGGATTCAAGCATCCTGGGACCGGTTTCAGGGTATTACCCTTCATCAGCCAGGCTAGGTTGAGTATAGTGGCGCATCAAGCAAGAGACCTACATCTGGGCATACCCTAGCCACTTAGGGCACACAAGGCGATATCACAAACAAAAATTTAACACAACCTATTAGTTTGGGTCCTTCAAGCAATGATGGATCAACTTGGCCAACACTTAGCACATATACGCCACATCCCTATGTGCGTGCAATGCAAGTAGCTGATGTACACACACTTTACAATGAGCTAGTAGCAATATATTGACAAGTAACACAATTCGTGATGTGGACTTTGAACACTGCCCCAGCAAGGGCTGCTCCAGTTGCTCATCAATTGGCTGTCCTGAGAATTAATCCAGCATCAGTCCACTCAATAATGGGAAAAGCACCCACAGAGTGGGAGAAGATTCCGTTCTGGATTGCACAAAAAACAAATCAGCAGAAGAAGTGTTTCCCCATATGGGATCCCAAGACAAACATAGAATTCTCACCATGCTAGCTTTTCACTTGGCATAGTCCCCTCAATAGAAGACTGTAACACTTGGGGTTCAGTCTTTGCTGCAATATACACTACCATGCATGGTACCTAGACACTTGCCAATATAAAGGAAGTGTTCAAGCAAATTAAAAACAAACACAGGGACGCCCTGGATGTAGGGATGAAACTGATGCACAATTTTGACACAGTGTCCTCAATCATTTTAAGTAACAATAAAAGAGAAGCAGAAGTGTTGGCCATTCGTCAACGGCTCCAAGAGTTTGTTTAACAGGAACAGGAGCATGAACTGCCAAAGATTTTTTCTGAAACCTATACTAGTGTAGGTCGGAATAGTCTGGGGGCCAGACCAACTAAACCACAAATACAAAGTAAAACCCCAAAGGAAGGAACTAAACAAGCACACAAGGGTTCTAAAAAATGCTGGGATAAACAAAAACAAAACAAAGACAGAGGTCAGAGAGGAGAATCTCCACAACCGGAGTCCTTTGAAAGAAGATATAGGCCCTCATTAAAATTTTGGCGGTCTTCCATGAAGACTGCCAAAGCCGCGGGTGCCAGAAGACCACCAGTGCTGGTGGTCTTCCACCCATCATATCACGGGTATTGTCAGATTACTGCCATACTTTGGGCGGAAATCCAGCAGTAGTCGTGCTAGCTGGTGTAGCCGCTCTGACAGTTCCATCACCCGCCTGCCCCGCATAATATGGCCTGGCAGTATCCTGCAGGCGGGGCACTGCCAGTGGTGGAAGTGACTCTTCCCTTTCTCCGCCAGATGACCTTCTCCCCGGAGCAGGTAAGGTGATCATCTGACAGGGAAGGGGAGTGGGGTGTTGGGGGGGTGTTGTGAGTGTATGAGTGTGTAGCGTCTGCATGTGTGCATGAACATGTGAATGCATGGTTGTATGCATGTCTGAATGTTGAAGTGAGTGCGTGTCTGCATGTAAGTGTGTATGTCTGTGAGTATGTGTGTTTTGATGGGTGTGAGTATGCATGCTTGAATGCATGTATGAATGTTGTGAATGCGTGTATCAATGCACGCTTGAATGTGTGTATGAATGTTGTTGTGAATGCGTGTATGGATGCGTGTGAGTGAATGTGTGTATGTTAGTGTAGGTAAATGGGTGTATGCTTAGTGCGTGTGGGTGTCTGTGTGCATGTATGCGGGAAGGGGTGGAGGTTGGGGAGGGTGTGCTATGGCTGAATGGGGTGTTGTGGCTGAAGGGGGGTGTGGGAGGGGAGCTGTGGCTGAAGGGGAGGAGGGGTGGTCTAGTGCTTGCTGGGGTGGTGGGGAGCCATCTACTGGTGACAGGGAAGAAATTCCGCCATGGTTTTCATGGCGGTGCAATCAGTGCAGAAAACATGGCGGAAAGCCAGCTTCTAATACCACTGCGGTCTTCTGTGGACCGCCGGGTCGGAGATGATCATCTCCGGCCTGGCGGTTCGGACCGCCATGGTGGAATGAGTGTAAATGTGGCGGGTTGGCAGAGGCCAACCCGCCGTACTCCTAATGTGGCGGTTGGTGGTGGGACTGCAATATTTACCCTGGCGTTCAAAAGACCACCAGGGTCAAAATGAGGGCCATAATCTCTGAAATAGAGAAAATATAAAAACTCCTGATATATACCAATATACGGATACACGTCCCTCTCGTTCGTTTTCAGGACACACCATACCAATGGATTGAGAAAGTGGGATGGTCTGGAACGCAAAGTGACTACACAAAGCCGAAGAAGGACTTTCTACGTTCCTCAGAAGCTTATGTAAAAAAGAAGACAAATCGCCTCATCAGAAACCCCAATTCAAAAATGCCAGCCATGCTCAGAACACTGTTGCAGAACAGGACGTGGGCAGTGTCCCTGCTAGACACTATGCAGCAGAGGTCTTGATTTGTCACCAGAATCTTATAGATCAACTGGATGTGACAGCAAGTAAGGACTTTCGTGTCATAGAGACAGTGGGCAGACGCATCTCCCCACCTGACAGGGTTTATGAATTCAATATCCAGATAGATGGAGACATAAAGCACACAATAGAAGTAATATTCTGGGGATATTTAAACTGTGATACTCTATTGGCAGAAAAGGCTTGGTCAACTGAATTTATCCGCAAGCTCCCACATAGGAAGATGTAATTTTGCCTTCTTTCTCAGTCCTGGTTCCAGACACGGTAAAGGAAGCCTATGCAACCCATTGGACTCTGGCACAGGCTCCTGCTCTGTACCACAATCACGTGGGGTGGGATTAAGAATCACCCTCTCATGTAATATCAATTAGATATTCATCAGAGCCTCAACCCAAATAATCTAGTAAACACGAGGCTAAAGCTCCAATGAGAGAGATTCTCACTCAACTGGAATAACAGGGGGTAATTGAACCATGCGTCTCTGCAATGAATAACCCATTATTCCCTGTTGCAAAACCAGATCATTCATTTGGAATAGTCTTAGTTTATAGACATTTGAATTGTCACACTTGCACCTATGCAATACACAGCAACATAATGCGCACAAAATACAAAACAACCTTGGATGTTTCCAGCATTTAGAGCACCTGAAAATCGTGACCTCAGTGCTTTTTGCTCATTAGGCTTGCAGTGTCACTTTTGTTTATTAACTCAGGGTTATAAGAACAGCCCTCGGTTGTTCTCAGCCCACGTAATATCAGTGCTACATGTAAATGAACATGAGGCATTGTCTTGCGTGGATGATATTTATCTCACAGAAGACGACCTCAACATACATATGGTCAGGGTGGATCAGATCGTATTATGATTCCTGACTAGGGCTACAAATTCAATTTAAAGAAAACAAAACATGCTTCCTTAAGTGTCCTAATTCTGAGATACAAACTATCAGATTAAGGCAAGAGCATGGCCCTGCACTTTCTAGAAAAATGCACTCAACTTGAACATTCAAATACCATTATGAAACTGCTGTCATTGCTGGGTTTCTTTAACTTTGGCAGAAGGTACATACCTGATTATGCTCAATGCCTAAAGCCACTCTATGATTTAATTAATCCAGTTTTTTTGAGCAAACACTGGACAATAGAACACAAATGCATTTTCAGAGAACTGCAGCAGTACATGCTAGAAACAAAGAGTTTACACAAACATGACAACAAAACAAACCTGGTCATCAGAATAGTTGCTGGTGCCCTCGGCTTTACCTACGTCACATTCAGTGATGGTGACACAGTACCCATATTATACAAATCACATTTGTATTCCAATGCAGAACAACATTTTGCACCTACAGAAAAATACTAACTGCTGTCATCAAGGAGAGGTCACTTGCCCAAGGGAAACACAATATTGTTGTTACCCGGCTGCCAGCCCTTGAGGGGGTCACGAAAGATAAAGTTCCAAATGCAAAAGCATTACATCCACTTTGAATTCAATGGTCAACCTCTCTGACTGCATGAATGTTTATTACATCTTTGACCCAAAACCTCAGACCCAGGAATTTCTCCAATATGAACAAGAGTACACCACACCTACTAATATATTACCATTAGACCAATACGAACTGTCATTTATACTGATGGATCAGCATAACCAGCTGTAGTTATTAAACATCAATACTCAGCCTTCTGCACAGTGGTAAGCAGAGTGATGAGGGATGACACATTACACCCTCAGAATACCTACACGCAGACACTAGGGGACTTCACTGCACAGTTGGCAAAGCTTAAGCTTCTTGTCCTGGCACTGGAACATATTGATCCGAACCAACCAACACTAATTGAATGAATGAACGAAGGAATGTTGGAAACTTATAAAGCGCACACTCATAGAGTGTCCCGGCGCTCCAGGTGAGACTAAAGTATGTGATTCATATTAATGTGTCCAATCCTATAACAACTATATAAACCATTGGCACCTGGGTTTCAGAGATGCAAAAAGGAATACCATCAAATACAGAAACTTGTGAGGGACGATAACTGACCTACGGGACAGACTACCAAAATGTCATGTAGTACATACATTGGGCCACCAACATGTAGGAGTACACGTTGTAGGAAACACTTTGGCTGACAAAGCTGCCAAATCAGCAGCATCTATGGCTTCTATTGCTCCAATTACTCGTTCTCACATGAAACTGGACAATAAGACATTGGCTGCCATGAAAGCCTTAGCCGAAAGCAAGCCCCTACCAAAGGCAAACCCTACTGAATATACCTACCAACTCAGTGCCCAAAATATTGCATTTGCAACAATTCCAGGGCTGGGCAATCATGTGATCACCAACCAAGGTCAGAGACCAGATCTCATCAAAGCAGTGCATGAGGGTGTTTTTTCTGCCCATGCTGGTGTACTAGCTACTATATCCCTGTTACACAAACACTATTGGTGGCCGGGTCTATGCAAACAGAAAAACAGTATGCCCTTTGCTTTGACATCTGTCAACAAATTAAGGAGTCCACCATCAAACACCCACCACAGATACCCCTCCTAGTGTCCAACAAACCACTACAATGTGTATACCTGGACTATTGCAACCCCTTACAATCTGATGGTGCATGCAAATACATCATAGTCCCTGTTGATTCTTGTTCTAGATTCCTGTGGGTATAGCCACAATGATTGGTTGACACCCAAACTTAGATTTGCGAGTTTTCATCTGGACATATGTGGTTGCAGCATTCTAGTTGGACCAGGGCCCTGCTTTTGCCTCCAGGGCATTCAGGGACACCATGGCAACGATGTGTGTTCAACTCTATTATTCCTCACCATATCATCCTAAGGGAAATTCTGATGTATAGAGGAAAAACTGAGACTTTAAACAATCCTTAACAGCAAGAGTATTAGTTTCTGGTTGTAGTTGGCTTCATCACCTATATGGAATCCAGAGAGCATTAAATAATCTGCCCAGAAGGTCCTTTGGAGGACGCACCCCTTATGAAGTCTTGTTTGGGATACCTATGAAGGTCTCAGATCTTGATGGCCCTGGTGCAGAGGCAGCAGAAACACGATTTGACATAAATGAACATGTCACTGTTTTACAGGACACACAAATATTCTGTGATGAAAATTCATCTGCCCATGCTACCACCTTGGGAAAGAGAGATTTGCCAATATCAACAGGCTAGATTCCTAAAGTTGGGGCTCTAGTATGAGAGAAAATTGCTGTAAAGAAATAATTTGGCCCATTCAATAGAGCACTGGTTCCAATTCTTGGAATATATGGTACCAGAACTGTCATCATATCACCACTTTAGCAACACAAAAGGATGATGAACAGAGTGCTGAAACTTTTCAAACACTCACCCCCAGTCACAGATATGGGTTGAATCCATTGTTCTTTTGCTCACCATGCCACACCAGTTTGGACCCAGCCATATGCAAATCAATCTTGACCCTGCTCCCCATGGGAACAGTCCATCCAGTAGTGCCAGACCAGGTCCTCCCTGGACCAGAAACAAGTATCCTGCGACCAATTTTGTGGTATTGCCCCATATCAGCCAGGCCTGCATGAATCCGATGGCACAGTGAGCAAGGGACCCACGTCTCAGCATAACCTGGCCACTTAGGGTGACTTTTGCAACACATAAGGATGATGGACAGAGTGCTGAAATGTTTCAAACACTCACCCCCAGTCACAGATCTGGGTTGAATCCATTGTTCTTTTTCTGACCATGCCACACCAGTTTGGACCCAGCCATATTCATGGTGATCATAAGAACAATGAATTTAACCAGATGTGTGACTGGAGGTTAGTGTTGAAATGTTTCAGCTCTCTATTCATCATCCTTTTGTGCTGCATCATATCACTGCTTTCTGGTTCTAAAGAAAACTACTTTGTTTCCATTGACAACACCAAGTTGTACCATGTGGCCAATTCTGCACAGAAGACCATGAGGATTCCTGGGTAGTTTCCTATCCTCCCTCACTACCCAATGGGATTTACCTCTTCAAGCACTCAACAATGCTTTTGCAAGTACCAATGTTATAGTTGCCTCCTCGAGCTTGGGGAGGGCAGAGAACAAACTTCTGCTACTTCCATTCACCACTTCACCAACAAAGAGCATCCAAACTATGGATATCTACTATTCCAATTTAACACAGATGGATGACATTGTTTATTATGAACCACCACCATTGGGCCCATCTACCAGTTCTGCCTCGGCTCCAGTCCTTGCACAAACAGCTTCTGGTTATTTTGTTGACATAAAAAATCTTTCTGTAAATTCATCTTCATCTGCAACAGTACCTGATTCAGCAACACGTAAGCTTTATAACTGGCTTAAAAACAGTTCTTTGGTTTGTCCATGATACTATCTATGGATAAATCTGACATTTCTTGCATTCCTGCTTTGGATTGTGTTGGACTTTTCATCCTTGGCATGGTCTCCCTTAACTTTTTGCCTCTGTTCCCCAGGTTGTTGATGTGTGCTGGTCTCTGATTTTGCTGTTTTTGTTACTCTGGGCACTTTACCACTGCTAACCAGTGCTAAAGTGCAAGTGAACCTTTACAAAATGTGTATGTGATTGGTTTATCCATGATTGGCATATTTGATTTACTAGTAAGTCCCTAGTAAAGTGCACTAGAGGTGCCAGGGCCTGTAAATCAAATGCTACTGGTGGGCCTGCAGCACTGGTTGTGCCACCCACATAAGTAGCTCTGTAATCATGACTCAGACCTGCCATTGCAGTGTCTGTGTGTGCAGTTTTACCTGTAAATTCGACTTGGGAAGTGTACCCACTTGCCAGGCCTAAACCTTCCCTTTACTTACATGTCAGACACCTCTAAGGTAGGCCCTAGGTAGCCCCAAGGGCAGGGTGCAGTGTATGGTTAAGGTAGGACATTTAGTAATGTGTTTTATATGTCCTGATAGTGAAATATTGCTATATTCGTTTTTCACTGTTGCAAGGCCTGTCCCTCTCATAGGTTAACATGGGGGCTACCTTTAAATCTGATTAAAGTGTAGATTCCCTTTGGGAGCGGATGGGCATGTGGAGTTTGGGGTCTCTGAGCTCACAATTTAAAAATACATCTTTTAGTAAAGTTGATTTTAAGATTGTGTGTTTGAAAATTCCACTTTTAGAAAGTGAGCATTTTCTTGCTTATACCATTTCTGTGACTCTGCCTGTTTGTGGATTCCCTGTCTGGGTCAGTTTGACAGTTGGGCTGGTTGCACCTCACACTAGACAGTGACACAAAGGGGGCTGGGGAGTAGCCTGCATATCCTGATAAGCCATCTGTGCTAGGAGGGAGGGGAGGAGTGGTCACTTGCACCTGAAAGGGCTGTGCCTGTCCTCACACAATGCAGTCTCCAACCCCCTGTTGAGTGTCTGGGGCCTGGCCTGGGCAAGGCAGGATTTCACATTCCAAAGAGACTTTTCTTTGAAGTAGGCCTACTTCAAAGGAGAAACTGGGTATAAGAAGGGCACCCAAAAACCACAGACTTTAGAACACTTCTGGAAACAAGAGGAACATCTGCCTGGAGAAGAGCTGAAGAGCTGAGGAGAAGTGCTGCCCTGCCTGTGACTGTGCTTTGTGGATCTATCCTGCAGTTGCTGCTTCTGCCAGAGTAAGAGGGCAAAGTCTGGACTTTGTGTGCCTTCCATCTTGTGAAGAAATTTCCAAGGGCTTTATTTTGAGCTTGCCTCCGGTTGTTTGAAGTCTCAGGGACAGCAACGACTTATCTCTGCCAGCACCTGGAGTCTCTAGTCCCTGGGCCCTTGAAAGGAAAGCTGGTGTAAATCCAAGGAAATCGACTTCGGACAACTTCGGACCGACGCCGCTGCTGAATCCGGGGACGCCGCCTGCACCCGATGCCGTGACCTTCGCTGGAACGCGACGGTCTTCACAGGCCGACGCCGCTGCAGCCCCGCTGAAGTCTGTGACTCTGTGGAAGTCGCTGCACCACATCGTGACTGACGCCACTAAGTGTGCGGATTCAACGTTTCGCACCGACGCCTCGATCCCCGACTTCGCGCATCGACTTGTTTTCACTCTTCACCAAAGGTACTGTACTTGGGGGTCTACGCGACTCCGTGTCCGGCGCCGCTGGTGTCGGCTTGTTGGGAACGACGCCGTCATGACGCTGTGTTAACAACTCATTGAAGCATTTTTGTTTCTAAGCGCTATTTTTTTTAGTTTAATCTTTAAAAATTCATAACTTGACTTGTGTATGTTGGATTTTTGTCGTTTTGGTCTTGTTTTGTTTAGATAAATATTTCCTATTTTTCTAAACTAGTGTTGTGTCATTTTGTAGTTTTTTCATTAAGTTATTGTGTGTGTTGGTACAAATACTTTACACCTAGCACTCTGAAGTTAAGCCTACTGCTCTGCCAAGCTACCAAGGGGGTAAGCAGGGGTTAGCTGAGGGTGATTCTCTTTTACCCTGACAAGAGTGAGGGTCTTTGCTTGAACAGGGGGTAACCTGGCTGTCAACCAAAGACCCCATTTCTAACATTGGTAATCAGCGGTTGGGATTTGGACTTGTATTTGTACTTGACATACAGTAATTAAGGGGCATATTTATACTCCTTCTGCGCCGAATGTGCGTCAAAACTTTTGACGCACATTCAGCGCAAACCTTGCCTCATATTTAAACTTTGACTCCCAAGCCTGCGGAAGTCAAAATTCCGCTGTGTGCATAATTGTTTGGATACAGCAACCTGCCTTGCGTTAATCATATGCAAGGTAGGCGTTCCGGTCCAAAAAATGACTTTAACGGCCGTGTGTCATATTTATGCTTTCGGCAAAAATTACGCACAGCCCGGAGGCGGAGCCGCAAAATGACGCACAGCCCGATTTGCATCAAAATTTAACGCCTGGGTCAGGGCAGGTGTTAAAATGGGGCAAACACACCTGTATTTAATCAGAACACACAGAAGCAACAGCAGAGCAGCAGAGCAGCAAAAGGGAGACATGAAGGTGCTTCTCATCCAGCATGAACGCAGACGCAGAGCCCAGCAACAACAACAGCAGCTACCACAACACCAGCAGGGACCCCAAAGGCAGCGCAGAAGGCAGGAGAGAATATTCCACACCAGAACAACCCTTCATGGCCTCAGGGAACATGACATCATCCAGAGGTACAGGTTGAACTGGCAGGCCATTCAGCAGCTGCTGCGAAACATTGAGACACAGTTGGCACCCACCTTGCTGACACCCCGCACCATCCCACCAGAAACCAAGCTGCTTGCTGTACTTCACATGCTGGCAAGTGGCTCTTTTCAAACAACTGGTGCCCTGGTTGCCGGAATATCACAGCCATTATTCTCTGCCTTTTTGCCCAAAGTACTGGATGCCATCATTGGACTCACACCCCGCTACATCTGCTTCCCTAACACACTGCAGAAGCAGCAGGAAACAAAACAGGGGTTCTACCTCTTTAGTGGCTTCCCACATGTCCTTCGTGCAATCGACTGCACACATGTACGCCTTGTGCCACCTGCTGCAACTGAACACCTCTACCGCAACAGGAAGCACACACATTCCATCAATGTGCAGGCCATTGTCGATCACCAAGGATTGATCACCAACATCGCAGCAAAATATCCTGGGAGTGTACATGACTCATTCATCTTCCGTCACAGCACCATCAATCCACACTTCCAGGATGGACGGTATGGCAATGGACTACTTGTTGGTAAGTACAAAAACCTACTTATATTCACACTGCACAGCAAGCCTCTAGGACACACAACACATACACCACAACAGCAACATGTCGACACGAACACACTGAGGTTGTGACATCGGTAGCCATGTTTCATAGATCACCATTGAACCTGTCACACATCTGAAATTACTGTACAGCCTAATGTTAAGACGTCAATGATCACAGCGTTTGGAGTGTATTGCCTAAATGTCACCTTGCAAATTGTAAGTGTTTCAATTATATTTACATTAATCCATTGCATAAGTCTAAAGGCATGTGATGTCCAGGGTACATTGATATGAACGTGTTAACAACACTGTCAATTTTAACCTGTGTATGGAACTATCATCTCACCCCCAGTGAAGACACATGGACACCTGAATCACAAGTCACAATGCTAGGGAGGGCACACTGTACTGCAAATCGCAAAACATACTGCTGACAACCGGTCAGCAGCCAAACACTCGTTCAGCCAAGGAAACAACACAATGCAGATGGTACATCCTACAAGCCTAGGATGCAACACAATAACACAAAAGAGTCTCAGACAACACAAGACAACTACTGCCATGCAAGCTGATATAAGTGGTGCAAGCTACATCAACATGATCCCATTAATTTTCTCTTTCAGCTGATCAGGGGTATGGGATCCAGCCATGGATTATGACACCTATTGTCAACCCAAGTACTGCAGTAGAGCGTGCCTACAATGACACACATAGGAGGACACGCAGCATAGTCGAGAGGACCTTCGGCATCCTCAAGTCGAGATTCAGGCGCCTCGACATCACTGGTGGTAGCCTCCTATATTCCCCTGAAATGGTCTGTAAGATCATTCTAACATGTGCCATACTGCACAACATTTGCATAAGAAGGAACATTCCCCTCCTCAAAACAGAGCGACACATGCCTGAAGAGGAGGAAGAGGAGGATGGTGGCCTGCAACATGAGGGGGAACAACAAAACACAGCCGCTGGATTGCGTAGGCCCCAACATATATTGAACAATTTCTTTTAAATATAATCACCACTTTATGAACTAATGTAAATAAACACCGATAATAATCACCATACCATGGTCTGGGTAATCATTTGTGCTCACCTTTATCTCTAACTATCAGAATAAGAGTGTTGCCTCATGGAGCATTGCTGATATTCCGATCAGGACACAGAAAATCCCAGAGCAATTGTGATGTGTATCATACAACGGTCACATACACACACTCACACTGTAAATGAAATAGATCATGTACATTTCACCTTTGAAGGGCAATAGCAGAGGACCACACCTATTTCACA
This sequence comes from Pleurodeles waltl, assembly GCF_031143425.1. NCBI lineage: Eukaryota > Metazoa > Chordata > Amphibia > Caudata > Salamandridae > Pleurodeles > Pleurodeles waltl. The sequence goes on from NC_090443.1 coordinate 454,800,007, forward strand.
CATACATGTTGGAAACATGGTTCATCGCAGCATATGGCACACAACTAAGACACCATCACTCAATAAGGGGAAAACAAGCCTCATAAATGAGGCAGTTGATGTGCTTTTGCATCAGTAACAGGAATGTATGACCAGACCCTTGACAGCAGTAAGTCCAACTGTATCCAAACTTTGCAAGGACTATCTGTGACTAGAGTTCCATATAAGCAGAACATAGATAGCAGAAGTGCCACACATATGACAAGCATTGCACACATGACATTCCATGTATATGTCAGCCCATTTCTTCACTCCTGACACACCCATGCACCTGGTCACAACCCACCTGTCTGAAGAGGTCCCTGGAATAGTAGTATGTGTACCCTAATATTACCTCCTCTTCACACACAGACTAACAATAGTAATCCAGTGTGCTACACCCTTTCCTATGGTATACCATAGTACATCTGACTGCATGGACGTCAGGTCAATTAATACACTGCCTTGTGTTTCTAAGCCCTGTTATCACCTGTAGATTGCTTCCCGTGTGAAATGTACTGTTGGCCATTTGAATGCAAATCTCACCTACAGGACTTGTGAGAAACTGATGCAGCCCACACCTGTGATCAACTCCATGCACACCACCCATTTCAACATGCACTGCCCTTGAGGATGCCTGGAACAGCATAGAAGTTGCCATTTTGTCAAATACACCGTTATGCATTGCTAGTAATGAAGCCATGTAACACAGCCCTTGGTTTCATGTGTCACCTTCAAAAACACAGGACATATACAGTTTTACATGTCAACTGTCTAGTTCTTCCTCCGACCAGTCTTAGTCAGACCACTGATTATGTAACTTGTGAAATTTCTGGATCCTGACTGACCCTGCATCCTGTCAGCCTGACTGGCACCTGTCTGTACGTCACCCTAAAGATTCCCTGTGGCTACATATTTACCACACTTGCTTTACCAAACCTCTCATTCCTCAGAGGGTATTTTGTCATGTGCTTCATCAATACATACCCAAATACAATGTATAGCATCATCTGCCTTTTAATTGTACCATAATTGTTAAAATGTCTTTGAATACCAAAATCATGGCCCATCCCTTGTCTGGGTCTCATTTATGCATGAACGATAAAGTGTGACAGTGTCCCAGGGCCATATGCAGGGATTGGGTGCGGTGCCTCCAGCAGAACCAGCAACCTCTGATAATGTCCATGAAAAGTCCACAGATGTTAGGACCCTGACAGTTCACACACTGAATTACATTGCTCACAACATATTGATGGGCCTTGTGTGGTGAATAGCTGTGAAAATAATCAGCACAGAGGCTATGATGTTCCCAAATGCAGTGGGAATTTCAGAGGCCAACCTGTGTACAAATGTGGTAATGACACGTGCCGGAACATGACACCTGAGACATGATCTCACTCAGCACACCAAGGTTGCCCTGTTGACAGTCTCATTACACGTCTTCAGTGACAGGGTGGGACCATCCCCTTGTAGGTTCTTATGTCCTCATTGACTTTACTCACATTGATCTCAGGAATAGCTGCCACTGACTCATGATGAGACCTGGACGTAACTGTGACAACATACACCCCTAAAAATATACAGGATCAACATTGGACCACACACATGAACAAGACACCTCTGTGCAATTGATCACTGGAAATATGTGGACACGTGCTGCCTCATATGCTGGTCCACCACAGACACTGGAGAGTTGTGGCTCAGTTATACGACCTCAACTGTGGGGTCATAATACATTTGTGGTTCACCTTTGGCTGTCTGGGCCAATTACATGGTAGCCACTTCGTCAATGCATGTGCCTGACTCACTGTGGGATTTACCAACAACTGCCAAGGAAGCAGTTACCAAAAATCTAGGACATGGGATGGTGAAATTGTGGACCATTGACATGAACAAGCATCTGCCATCTATCTGGTGCATGCTTTGTCATTTGTGGTGTCTACGTTATCCAAAATCTTGGAAGTGCACACACCGGATGTTGCCACATGTATGACTAACACATGTCCTCTCTCATTTCCACAATGACTTGCATCTAAGGTTTGGACACATTGACTTCACATTCTTACAAGCATATGTTCAATAATGCATCTTGTGATGCACACAAACTGGGTCAACAACTACATTAGTTGCCACTGCACACACATTGAGCCATAGGCATTGAGGTATTGTACTTATGTACGTCACCTTGCTATCCTCTCCTGATGCCAAACATGCCCAAATTGTGCAATACATAAAAGTAGGCCACACATATGGCCATCTAGTGCGTCAGCCAACCGTCAAAATCCTGTTAAGGAAGTAGCGGGTCATGGTCCGCTGCAGTATGATGTCTCACACGTGAACATACACCATCAACACCAAAGTGGGTGCAATCAGCCTTTCTCAGTTGTGTCCCAAATGTAACATGACATAAAAATTGAAAAAATCCCCAAAACCAGTTCCTGCACTGAATTGTGAAGTTTTTAGCGTTATGCGTCATTTTTTCCCACCAATACAGATTGTGCGTCATATTTTTTGACGCACAGGAGTGAAAATTAGGCCGCATCCAAATAATTGTAAAGACAATTTACTATTATTTGGATGCAGCCTAATTTGCACTCCTGTGCGTCGAAAAATATGCCGCACATTCTGTATGCATGAAAAAATATGACGCATAATGATAACAACGGCGTCCATTTTATGCAGGATGTGATGTAATAGGATATCCTGTTTACAGATTATGTACAGTGGGTGTACTTTCACTTTCACTTTGCAGTCTGTGAATCTTCTAGACTGTGTGGCTGTGTTCAGAGTGTTGTCCAGTGATTTTGTGCTTTGGTGTCGTGTGTGCTATCTTACTTGCTACTTTGTGAAATAAATATTGTTGATGTACACTGTCTGTGTTTTGTTTACAATTGTCCAGTATTGTAGTGTATTTGTTGTTTGTGGGAGTCTGTTGTGGGTCGTGCTACTTTGGGGATAGTTGGGCTCTTTTAGTTGTTAAGTTTACTTTTTTTTTCGTATTCCTACTTTCCCCCTTTTTTCCTTTCTTCTTCTTTCTCCCCTATTCGCCTTTTCAGTGCTGAGATGTTAGGTAGACCACGTCTTGGCAGGATGGGTGAGGAGGAGTTGGGGGGGTTTATATAGCTGGTGTGCCATTTCCTCCCACTCATGATCGAGGCAGGGCGATACAGGGGGATCACACTGAGGCATGAAGAATCCGGTGGGGAAAGGTGCTGCATCACTTGCAGCGTGTGTATGGGAGCCAGAGGAATGACCACCAGCTGATGCACCGCTGGGCTGACCTCATCACCAGGGAGCAAGATCTGCTGGACCACCTGGGAATAGTGATTGGTGGCCCTGTTGGTGAGTACATATCATGTAAATGTGCACATTTAAAAGCTCTGTAGTGACATCAGATGATTTGTACAATATCTGCCAGCTAAGTTGCTGACTGTGTGTAATGCTGTGGAAACATTCAGGGTAATTGATGCACAATGTGAAGGATCACACTTGCTAGCTGTCAGGAAGCACGTGCTCTGCAAACTAATACTTTTGCTTAATGTAATATGGTGCCACCTTTGTGTCAGACAACAAAACAAAATATGAGCCAATCATGTCTATGTAGGTCACATTTGCCAGTGAAGTATAGATGTACTAAAATATTGGCAAACTTTGTTGATGCAAGAGCTAGACTGACTTTAGAAACACTACATGATGCAGAAAATGAGTGCTGACTTCACGTCAATTGATGATAGCAATGTGGCCCAGACATATGTCTCATGTGTGTCTGGTGAGTGTGTAAGGAAAGCGTTCACGAACGTTCTATGAATGTTAGGGATTATTGTGGTCCTTCATCTTTTTGGATACATGTCAGATCTGGATTTGAAAACATCGGGAAAAGGTGTAAGGTGCCTTCAGCTAACATCTTAGACTGGTATTTGGAGTTTGTTGTGCCACTTTCCAATTAGGGATGGCAGTCCAAAGGTATGCACATGGGTTCATATCTCTATGTTTGGTGCAAATCACCATTGCTGGGCCACATCAAATGAAGAAACGGGTAACAACATGAGGGCTTACAAAAGTCCCTGTCTCTCTGTACATTGTACCTATGTATCATAAATGTGTCATGGCCACATAGGCTGTTTGACTGGTAATGCAGTCCTCAAGTAACCAGGCTTTGGATGTCTCTCTTGGATGCACATGATGAGACGATTACACACCATTATTATTTCTGCTCACTAATGAAGGAGCATGTTTGCCACCACATGATAGTTAGGGCCACTGCATGTGTGTAGATATGTGTGTAACTGTCACAGGAGACCCATGCTATGTACATGTTGGCCGTGATATATCAGATGCAGTATCATCATATCTGTATGGCTTTCATTACATATCCCCTTCTGTGCCCAGGATGTAATGGTTACGTCCTAAGGCACAGTGCTTGTGTGCCCAGGACGTAACCATTACGTCCTGGGCACAGAGCCCAGAGAGAGCGCTAGCACTCCCTCTGTGGGGTTCCACCCCACCCCCCAAGGCAGGGATGGAAGGGGAAGCCCTTTCCCTTCCACCCGACTCCCCTACCCCCGTGACGTCAGCGCACAATCGCGAGCTGATTGTCACAGAGGCCTCCTCCCATCACGCTGGAAGCTCAGCTTCCAGTGTGATCGGAAGAGAAATGCTTTGCATTTCTCTCCCGATCACGTGGAGGAGGCCGGAGAGGCTTCAAAGGGAAGGAAAGGAATTTCCTTCCCTTTGAAGTCTCTCTCAGCGTTTTAGCAGCCGGATTGCTAGCAAATTTATTTTAGGCCATTTCTGCCCCCCCTTGGGGCAGATCGGCCTATTGTTATTAGGCCGATCTGCCCCCAGGGGGGGCAGAAACCTCTAGGCGCCAGGGCAAAAAAATGTTGTGTTTTATTTTTTGTTTGTTTGTTTTTTTAGAGATGGGGAGCGACCCATTAGGCAAGGGTCGCTCCCGTGGGGGGCAAATTGTATTTAGACCATTTCTGCCCCCTTTGGGGGCAGATCGGCGGATTTTAGGTCAATCTGCTCCCAAGGGAGGCAGAAACAACTAGGCACCGTGGATTTTTTTTTTGCGCCAATGTCACGCAAGGGGAGTGACCCTGTAGGCAAGAGTCGCTCCCTGGGGGAAGTTGGGGGGGCAAATTTATTTAAGGCCATTTCTGCCCCCTCCCCGGGGGCAGATCGGCCTATTGTTATTAGGCCGATCAGCCCCCGGGGGGGGGGGGAGAACCCTCTAGGCGCCAGGGATAAAAAAAAAAAAATGTTTGTGTTTTTAGAGATGGGGAGCAACCCATTAGGCAAGGGTCGCTCCCCTGGGGGGCAAATTGTATTTAGACCATTTCTGCCCCCCTTGGGGGCAAATCGGCCGATTTTAGGTACCAACTAGGCACCGGGGATCTATTTTTGTGGGCCAATGTCACGCAGGGGGAGCGACCCCGTAGGGGAGGTCGCTCCCAGGGAGGGGTTGGGGGGGCAAATTTATTCTAGGCCAGCTAGAGGCCAAAATCCACAGGTAGGCAGTTTGCAAAAAAACACCTCTGTTTTCTGTGAAAAAATGTGATGTGTCCACATTGTGTTTTGAGCCATTTCTTTTCGTGGCGCTAGGCCTACCCACACCAGTGAGGTACCATTTTTATCCGGAGACTTGGGGGAACGCTTGGTGGAAGGAAATTTGTGGCTCCTCTCAGATTCCAGAACTTTCTGTCACTGAAAAAGAGGAAAAAGTGTTTTTTTGGTCAAATTTTGAGGTTTGCAAAGGATTCTGGGTAACGGAACCTGGTCAGAGCCCCACAAGTCACCCCATCTTGGATTCCATTAGGTGTCTAGTTTTAAAAAATGCACAGGTTTGCTGGGTTTCCCCTGGTGCCGGCTGAGCTAGAGGCCAAAATCCACAAGTAGGCACTTTGTAAAAAACACCTCTGTTTTCTGTGAAAAAATGTGATGTATCCACGTTGTGTTTTTGGCCATTTCCTTTCGTGGGCGCTAGGCCTACCCACATCAGTGAGGTACCATTTTTATCGGGAGACTTGGGGGAACGCTGGGTGGAAGGAAATTTGTGGCTCCTCTTAGATTCCAGAACATTCTGTCACCGAAAGGAGAGGAAAAAGTGTTTTTTTGGTCAAATTTTGAGGTTTGCAAAGGATTCTGGGTAACATAACCTGGTCAGAGCCCCACAAGTCACCCCATCTTTGATTCCCCTAGATGTCTAGTTTTAAAAAATGCGCAGGTTTGCTAGGTGTCCCCAGGTGCCGGCTGAGCTAGAGGCCAAAATCCACATAACATGTGAATCTCCTTTCGTGGCCGCTAGGCCTACCCACACAACTGAGGTACATTTTTATTGGGAGACTTGGGGGACTACAGAATAGCAAAACAAGTGTTATTGCCCCTTGTCTTTCTCTACATTTTTTCCTTCCAAATGTAAGGCAGTGTGTAAAAAAGACGTCTATTTGAAAAATGCCCTGTAATTCACATGCTAGTATGGGCACCCCGGAATTCAGAGATGTGCAAATAACCACTGCTTCTCAAAACCTTATCTTGTGGCCATTTTGGAAATAGAAAGGTTTTCTTGATACCTATTTTTCACTTTTTATATTTCAGCAAATGAATTGCTGTATACCCGGTATAGAATGAAAACCCATTGCAAGGTGCAGCTCATTTATTGGCTCTGGGTACCTAGAGTTCTTGATGAACCTACAAGCCCTATATATCCCCGCAACCAGAAGAGTCCAGCTGACGTAACGGTATACTGCTTTCAGAAATCTGACATCGCAGGAAAAAGTTACAGAGTAAAACATGGAGAAAAATGGCTGTTTTTTTCACCTCAATTTCAATTTTTGTTTAATTCAGCTGTTACTTTCTGTCGGAAACACTTGTAGGATGTACACAAATGACCCCTTGCTGAATTCAGAATTTTGGCTACTTTTCAGAAATGTTTAGCTGTATGGGATCCAGCATTGGTTTCTCACCCATTTTGGTCACTAACTGGAAGGAGGCTGAAAGCAAATTAAAATGTCAAAATTGTATTGAAAAAGTGGGTTTTCCAATTCAAGTCTGCCTGTTCCTGAAAGCTGGGAAGATGGTGATCTTGCTACCGTAAACCTTTTGTTGATGCCATTTTCAGGGAAAAAACCACGAGCTGCCTTCTGCATCCCTTTTTTCCCATTTGTTTGAAAAAAACAAAATTTTCACTCTATTTTGGCTAATTTCTTGGTCTCCTTCAGGGGAACCCACAAAGTCTGGGTACCTCTAGAATCCCTAGGATGTTGGAAAAAAAGGACGCAAATTTGGCGTGGGTAGCTTATGTGAACAAAAAGTTATGAGGGCCTAAGTGCGAACTGCCCCAAATAGTCAAAAAAAGGCTCGGCACAGGAGGGGGAAAAGGCCTGGCAGCAAAGGGGGTATGTCAGCTTACACATTGTTTTGTCTTTGAAATTGTTGGTCAGTGCACAGATTCTAAGCACATTTCTTCCTTCCATGCCTTACAGGTGGATCGGCACCCTACACTGTGGGAGAGGTGGCTACATTTGAGGACCCCGACCACTCCAGTAAGTGTTGATATGTCTGTTATGTGTTGTGTTTGCTGGTGATGTGTGATGGACTCCTGTGTGTTTAACACATAGCAAGGTGTGATGCGCTGGCCAATCATTTGTCTTGTTCCATGAGTGGAATTTCAGTTTCTCAAAATTTTTTAGTTGCCCAATGCTCATCCTATTGTATTATCTAGGGATTGTAGGTCATTCCTGTAGGCCCCGCAATGAGAACTGGGGTGAGTTATGTGGATAACACTTGTATCAACAAGAGTCGCACTGGAACTCATCTCAGATTTAGTCTGCCAATCAGACCCACATTCTCCCAGATTGGTACTGCAAATCACTTTCCGCCAGACTTCTGCTTCCCTATTCACCAAAGTACTTATTAAACTGTAGTTTGAACTTCCTAGCAGCATGTACTTCCACATGTAGTGCTACAAGTATGTGGAACTTGAGTGCAATGACCTAGGTGTGCATGCAAATCATGATCATGGGTGTTCTTGCAACTCTGTGTCTGTTGTAAGTCATGCCTTACTGGAAGTATATGATGTGGACCAAGGTCTGCATTTCCTGACATATGTGGCGCTAGGATTGGTCAAGGGTTTGCTATCTCCTGATTGTTTATATACCTTACCTGTAGTGTGTGTGTGTAGAGCCAAACACGTGTTGAGCTTTCTATACACTCCTGGGTGTCCATGTTGTTTAGAATTGTTAGTTGTTTCTCCACCCCCCCCTCAAACACAGGCATGGGTTTGTGAATAGGGTACCTAGGACTGATGCTACCAGTATGTTACACATACATGTGAATAAGTGAATGTTTGGTCGGAACCTAGTATACACACTCAGGTATGGCACATGAATACTATACTAGTAAGTCCAATTACAACTTGCATTCCATGTGGCTTTAGATTTCCATCCTGTACACTGACATCTGTAGCCCAGGCATTGGCAGAGGATGTGCAGCACGATTGTTAGCTAACAACTGGCAGAACTCAGATGGCAAGTTAATGCTAGTTGTTACCCATCTTGTAGGTTTTGGATGTGCTATGTGTGATATGACCTTTGTAGGCTGGCCTGCCATGTACTTCCTCAGGGACATTCAATGATCTGTATGGTGATATGAGCTATTACAAGTACAGTAGATGTATTGTCTGATTTACTTCTTGTGCCATTTCACACAATGCAGTTCCTAATGTAAATTGTTTGCCTTTGTCTTCACAGCTGCGAACATGACACCCATCCAGGTCCATGAGTTCCAGAGGCGGGCCATGAGATACCAACATATCCTGCTGGGAGAGTCGGGGTTCAGGAGGATCGCCCGTAGATACCGGAATGAACGGGCCTCCGGAGCATGGAGGGCTTTCCCACAGGGTGGCCCTACTTTGCCCACCTCAGCCACCACCAGCACAATCCCCAGTTCCACCCAGGTGGCACCACCCACAGCTCGGACTGTTGTCCCAACGTCTGCAGTTGTTCCAGGCCCCAGCAGTGCAACACGTTCAGGGCAGCCCACAGCCATTGACTCTACACGCCCACAAACCTCCTCTGCCGGTGCCCAGGCTGCCCCAGCTGCTAGAATTGACCTTGCAGCTTTACAGCAATGGAACGTAAAATGGACCGTGTGCTACGGAAAATTAGTCATCTGAGCCGGGATGTTCGCCATATGAACAGGCGTGTGCGGTCCATAAAGCGGACCCTCCGGAGGGCCAACCTCTAGACTTTTGCATATGGACATGATTCCCTCTCCTCCCTCCTCTTTCCTTGTTCTCATACTTAGGGGGATTAGTGTTAGGTTAGTATAGGCTGTTAGTTTAGTTAGTGTTAGTGAGTGGGGGGTCCTGAATCATTCTATTTTTACTTATTAAGTGTGTGGGTGGGTGGATGGGGGGCTATGTTGGGGTTCTTGTGTGCTTAAAAAAAATGTCAAAAATATCAAAAAATGCAAAAAAAAATATATTTGTTTAGGATAGTATAGTATGTGTTTAGGTTAGTATCTGTTGTCCTCCATGTGTCCTGTCTCATAAGAGGGGGTTGATGTTTAGAATGTTTCGTCACATGTGATAAGTAAGTTTAGGTTAGGTTAGTTGGGAACAGTTGTGGGTAATGAGTAGTCAGGGTAGATTAGGGTAGGTAAGACTTTTCCCTCAGTTTCCTCTTCTGTGATTACCATTTAATAAATATATAGTGAACCCTTTACAGTATGTGTTAACTTCTTGTTGATCATGACCTTGGCATTAGTGTACATGAATTTTCTACTATTACATTTGTGTCCTATGCTACGAACAAATCCCAAATGAGCTGTAAGACTGGCAGCTACCCCAGAGATACCTTGCAAAGATTCCACCATTCGTTGCAATCACCAATCACAGTTAATATGGATCCCAACGTGTTTTTGTCAATAAGTATGTTTTCTAAGTCACAAACAATGCTTCCAGATTTGCTATTGGGGGAACAGTTTTAGGTCTGACTTCAGTATGATGTTCAAGGACACCCTTATAACATGAGTTGTTGTAAGCACTCTTGTAGTATCATCTTCATGACTCACATAGATCATTTGTGACACTGTTCAGCATGAGTACCTATTTGGATGTAAACTCAGACACCTTCATTCATGCAGTTTTTGGAGTGTTTGCTTAGATTTGTGTGCACTTTTATATGTGTTAGTATTGCATGGTGACAACATTTTGCGGCCACTATTTGATGACTTAGATATCCCTTGAGGAAGCATTATTCTGTCCAACACAGCATGATGGTATATGGTTTCTCACTTCATCAGATATTACCCTCAGGAAGGGCAGAGTATGATGCAATCCTGGCCACTGTGCAGATTTATATGACTACATAATTTCAGGACAGTTGTATTGACAAGCTACGTTATTTGACAGGAGGCACATTTCAGTTATCTACTGCACAGTTCATGTGTCACATTACCCAGAGACGGATTTGTTGTGGAAGTGCTATTTATTGAAAAGTGCTGTAGTGCTATATGTACATTGTCAATGATTCTGAGTCCATTATAGTGACATCTTCCATTGTGATCCTACACAAGTGCTAAAGGAAAATGCATTTGACATGCTGGGGTGATGTGTCAGACAGTGCAGAGGGTCAGGATTTGCCAATGAGTAAGAGAGAGACAAGCACTGGGGAGGGTGCCAAGATTTACAGTGGTTAGCAGAACAGTCATTGAGTACAGTTGTTGTAAGACTGGCATGTTACAAAACGCAGGACCTTGGTAATAGTTGGCCTTGTGGCAGGGACTAGTGCTTCCGGGTACTTTTCCGTGTGAATGTGATCTGTTCCATGTCTTCTTCTTCTGATGTGTGTGTTGCCTCCTCTGTCCTTGGTGGTGGTGGTTGTGAAGGGGCAACACACACCTCAGTGTTTGAAGACGTGGAGTCAGACATCCCGGTCATTGCTACCTGTGAAGGTCTTAAGGGCAGTACTGCAGCAAGGAGGATCTGCTGAGTCTTAAGAATAGCAGCCACATCACGATGGTATGGAGCCAGGTTGGCCCTGAGGAGGTCATGATTGCATTCGTGCAAGCAGTGGAAGGTTTGGGGTGTGAGGTGTTGTGGCAACTCCCTTACTGCAGTGGTGAATTCCTTGACAGTTTCTTGTAGTCCTTGCAGGATGGATGTTAGGGCTTGCATGGCTGCTGCCTGATCTGCAGATGGCATCATGCATGAACGCACCCCCTCTAGGCTGGCTGCCATAGTTTGCATCCCCACCCGCACCTCATTGGCCAGCTCCTGCTGTACCCCAACTACAGTTCTCTCAAAGCTGGTGCCTGTGTCGTCTGAGTCCTCAGCTGTATTGGAGCTGGCAGGTCTTACAATTGGGGTGGTGGGTGGATCCTCTGCAATGGCTGCTTGTTCTGTGCTCCTCCTTGTGACCGAAGGTGGGGTCTGGAGGGTTCCAAGGACATCTTGGATGTTCTGCTGGGGAATGTTTGTCAGCTCGTCATCCATGTCATCAGGGTATTCTGGGACAGGCATATCCGCAGCAGATCCATTGTCCTCTGAAATAAAATGGGGTACAATTAGTGTGTGTGTGTTGTGGCTTTTGTGATGTGACATGCCTGCCTTGTGATGATTTCACATTATGATCTTGTTTCCTGTACATTGCTCCAGTCTTTCAGATTGGCATTCTCCCAGGCCTATGCCCCACCTGCATGTCACATGTATTGTGGTAAATTATTAGATTTGTAGGCACCATCGCCTCTAGGTGTTGGTTTTGGCCAAATAGTGATTTACCACCTTCTTGTCCTACTCAACCCTCTGTCTACATCCATTCTCATGGTGAGACCTTTCACTGGCTGTGGGTGCTCAGATGGCACTAGCAGCCCACTTAACAATCTGGACCTGCCCCAGTCTCTTATCTTTCACATCCACTTATATGTAGTTGACATGTAGCATATCCTATGCATAGCATTGTTATGGTACAATATGGATGTTGGCATTGGTAATGTGTACAGCTGATGTTAGGGAATGTGTGGTACATTGGATTGCCCTGATAGTCGTAGCAGTGTCCTATTTTGTCTTCTGACTGTGCAGCTGTATTTCAGTGACCAGTTACATGTGTCCTCCCACTCAATGCTGTTGTCTGAGCAGTATGTCATTTGGGATGTTACATTGTGACCCAGGCACAGGATGGACCCTGACATATGCAGCATGGGTGTGACCTTAGTGCTGTGTAGCTCCTAATGTTGATGACATTTGCTGATGTTTGTAACAACTATGGGCATTGACATTTGACAGGACTGGAGCCTTTCTCTTGTTTCAGGGGATTATTGGAGTTGTCATCCTCAACCCTCTAATTTAGGTGTGTATGATCCATGGGGAAGTAACTGCCATTGGCTACTTGAGCTGCACACAGAGCGGAGGTGGTAGTGGCAACTGGTGTCACTGTTACATTCCAGTTGTCGGTATGACTAGAGGTTGTTAATTGGGCCCTAGTTAATGTAGGGGGGTATAGTGGCTGATGTGTGCCAAGATGTCAGTTTGACGTGGTGCCCTTCCCTCCTGGTGTGGCTTTACCTTTGCTCAATCGTTGGCATGGCAGCATGCCCCCATGGGACTGTTGTTGGTGTAGTGTTATGGTGTGCCCCAGTTTCTCTCTGTGCAGGCCATGCCCCTATGCCATACCCCTTTACCCATGCCACTCCATGTATATGATGACTTCCATGCATTTTGTGGTCGGTATCCCCCCTGCTTACAGTTGACATTAGTGCATTATAATTCCCCATGCGACTTACCCTGCATGAGCGCTGTGTCCTGGTAGTCTGGGCTGTTCTGTCCTTGAATCCCTGTGACGATCTCCTCAGGGATGACGGCTGCGACCATCTCCTCCATGTGGTCCAGGGCCTTCTGATGTGCTGGACTCCCACCTCCAGCCTGCAGTGCTGCCTTCCTGTTCCTGGCCATCTTTTCCTTGGTCCTGCGCTTGCAGTCATGCCAGCGTTTCTTGCACTCAATGACTGTTCTGCGTACTTCAGCCACACTGTTGATCTTGTAAACAATTTGTTGCCATATTGCCTATCTCCTACTGATTGGCAACTTTGAGGTGACAAACAGTTGGTGCTGGTGTTCCTTCACCTCTTTAACCAAGATTTCCTGTTCCTCTGCACTGAAGCAACACTTTCTTTTCTTCTTAAAAGTGTCCTGGTTCTTGTGTGGGTCCTCCTGGCTGGTTCCTGGTCTGTTGTCATCTTCCTGGGGTCGGTACAGGCATCTGGGATCCATTTTGGCTCTCCTCTGCTGAAATTGCTGTGTTCGTGGGGAATTTTGATGCTATTACGTCAAAAAATGCCGCATATCCGGTGTGTGGTGTCGTAAATGGACCCACAGTCATTTCTGCCGCATTAACGTTGTTTTGCTTTACGACTTGACGCTGCGGTGTGCATAAAAAAAAAAGACTTACACCTGTGGTTTGCGCCGGCGGGCGTCAAAGTATAAATTTGACACCAGCACGGCGCACCAAAATGGCGTTATCCGGAGGTGATATTTTTGACGCAAACTGCGCTGGTGCAGTTTTGCGTCAAAAAGTATAAATATGGGCCTAAGTGTTCACTACTGTTTGAGTTCAGACCACTACGTGACCACATACTACTTGTTTGGTGATCTTTTGATTTTTCTCTTTGGGACCTTTTTTTTGTTCTACTCCATTTTTTTGTTGCTGATTCCTTGATTGACTTTCTTTGGAACTTCATTTGGGAACGTGTTTTTCTGCCTTTGGAACTTTGCACTTGTTTTTGAATCTTCATCATGTCCCAAGCTGGAGATGCATCAGTTGGAGCTGACTTTGACCTTGAGAAATTGGAGAGTTATTCCAAAGCTCAGTTGAAGCAGTTCTGTAAAAGTCTTGACTGTTCCATTAGGAGCTCATCCAGGAAGGAGGAGCTGCAAAAGGCGCTAAGGGCCTGGGTGACAGCCAAGAGCACTGAAGGGCACACAGAGGATGAGGGAGATGAGGAGGAGGAGGAAGAGTGTTCAGTACACAATGGTATTGTGGGTGGGCCTGTTATGTCCAGGGAGAAGGTCTCCAGGGCAGGTAGCAGTGTCTCATCCAAGGGTCTGACACCTGAGGAGTTACAGGACAGACAGGCAGAACGGGAGTACCAATTGGAGCAGAGAAGGCTAGCTCTTGAGGAGAGGAAGTTAGTGATGGCTCATGAGCTTAGCTGGAAAGAGATGGATCATAGAAGCCAGTCCAGTAGAGATGGTGGCAGCAACCCTACAGTGCAGTCTGAGAGGAGGGTGCACATTCCTAAAGACCTTGTGAAAGATTACAAGAGGGAGGATAACATATACTTGTGGTTCCAGGGGTATGAGTCTGCTCTCCACATGAATCTGGTCCCTGAAGCTCATTGGGGTACGGGTCTGTGGAAGCACTTTGAGGTAGAGGGGAGGGATACACTGACAGCCTTAGGGGATGCTCAGAATCTCACCTACTCTAACATGAAGGATGCCTTGCTTACAAGGAATGGTCTTACCCCTGAGCAGTACAAAGATACGTTTAGGTCGTACAAGAAGAAGGAATCACAAACATGGTTGGAATGTGTTGATTCTTATTGCAGGTCACTGGATGGTTGGGTGAAGGGCAGTAAGGTAACTACGTATGAGGGGCTTTACAATCTGATTGCTTGGGAGCACTTGTACAGTTTATGTTTTCCAGAGCTGCGCCAACACCTGATTGTCAGCATGCTGATTGACCCCAGGAAGCTTGCGCAGGAAGCGGACCGCTGGGAGAGCATCAGGGTCCAAAAGAGGTATGGGGGAGACCACGCTAAGGTTGGGCAGGGTCCCTCTCAGAAGAAAGGGGGGGTAAGGGCAAACAAGGGGAGTTCTCTAAAGGGCCCCAAACTGATTCCCAGGGTAAGGATTCCCAACCCCCCAGTGAAAAGAAGCCATGGTTCTCCAAAGGGAAACCAGTGGAGCAGTAAGTGCTCTGCATGTGACCAGGTGGGTCATGTGAGGGGGGACCCCAAATGCCCCAAAAGTACACTGGCACCCAATGGTGCGCCATCCCAGGGTTTGGCCAGTGTAGCGCTTGGGGAGGAGTTGGTTTCAGGTGGGTCGGAACCAGCTGAGATGACGCTTGTCTCACTAGAGGACAGTGAGATGGTCCAGAGAACCCTAGTGCCTGAAAACACTAAGAAGTACAGGCAGTGGGTGACCATTAATGGACAGAGGGTGGAGGCTCTTAGAGACACAGGAGCCAGTGTGACTACAGTGAGGAGTCAGCTGGTGTCTGAAGAGCAGATTGATCCCTGGGTACTTCACCAAGTAGTTGCAGTGGACAACTCAGAGCGCCTGTGCAGAGTAGCGCAGGTTCCCTTTGAATGGGGGGGGTCTTAGGTTCCTTGAAGGTAGCTGTGAGTCCAACCATGCCTGTTGAATGTTTGCTAGGCAATGACCTGGAGGATTCCCCTTGGAAGGAGGTGGAACACAGGTCTCACTTGGAGATGTTGGGTCTGCCTGGGTGGGTATGCGTATCCACCCGGTCAATGGCAGCCCGTCAGGGTAATCAAGAGCCCCTGGAGCCTGAAACAGTGGCCCAGGGGACCTCCAAGAAGAGGAAGGGCAGGGGGCGCCGGAAACCGGCCCCAGACGTTCCCACAGTCCGGGAGAAGGCGGAACCTGAGGGTGATGCCCCAGAGCCTACAAGGGAACAAGTGTCTGAACTGGGGGAGGTCCATGAGCTGTCACAGTGGCAGCAGGAAGGGGGGCCCACCAGGGAAGCATTCTGTGCAGCACAGAAGACATGCCCTACTTTCAAAGGTTTGCGGCAGCAGGCTGCAGACCAGGCGGCTGGCAAGGAGCCAGGATCACACCTGATTTATTGGGAGGATGACCTCCTGTATAGCGAGCATACAGGGAGGTGCCTCAAAAGGGACTTGGGTTTAGCCCCTTTGAGCTGATTTATGGCAACCCTGTGAGGGGACCTTTGAGTCTGGCTAAGGAAGCTTTGTTGAAAGCTCCTAGTAAACCCCCCCCAGGATGTATTCAGTTACATGCTGGCTTTGAGAAACCTGACTGCCCGCTTCAGGAGTCTCGCTCATGAGAACCTGGAAGCAAGCCAGGAGGACATGAAACGCTGGTATGACCAGAATGCCACTCTGGTCGAGTTTCAACCTGGACAAAAAGTGTGGGTGATGGCACCAGTGGAACCTAGGGCGCTCCAGGATAAGTGCACTGGGCCATTTGAGGTGGTGGAGCGCAAGAGTGAAGTCACCTACCTGGTGGTCTCCAAGGAACCCTTTAAGGGTCCTGCATGTCAACGGTCTCAAACCTCACTTTGAGCGGACTGAACTGTCCATGCTCCTTGCCACAGATGATGGGGTAGAGGAGGAGAGTGAGCCTCTTCCTGACCTCCTGTGTGCAGGAGAAAAAGATGGGTCAGTGGAGGGAGTGATCCTCTCCCCCTCCCTGACTGGTGAGCAGCAAGGTGACTGTCGCCACCTGTTGGGACAGTTTTCCTCACTGTTTTCCCTGATCCCAGGAGTTACACACTTGTGCACACATGATGTGGATACTGGGGACAGTACACCTATTAAACAGAAGGTTTACAGGGTGACTGACAGGGTCAGGGCATGCATTAAGGATGAGGTATCTAAAATGCTTACCCTAGGGGTCATTGATCACTCCAGCAGTCCTTGGGCCAGCCCAGTGGTATTGGTCCCAAAGGCTGCTGCACCCGGTGCCATCCAGAACTCAGGTTCTGTGTGGACTACCGGGAACTCAATGCGGTCAGCAAGACTGCCGCACACCCCATCCCCCGAGCTGATGAGCTCATTGACCGGTTGGGAGCTGCCAAGTACCTCAGTACGTTTGATTTAACATCTGGTACTGGCAGATTGCCTTAACTGAGGGGGCCAAGGAGAGGTCAGCATTCCCTACACCAGATGGACGCTTTCCATTCAAAGTGATGCCATTTGGGATGAAGAATGCCCCTGCCACCTGTCAGAGGTTGGTCAACCAGGTGTTGGCTGGGCTGGATGAGTTCAGTGCCACCTACCTGGATGACATTGCTGGGTTTAGTTTCACATGGGAGGAACACCTGCAACACCTCTGGAAAGGACGGCTGGTGGTATATCCGTCACATCTGAGACGGATTAACACCTCCTCCAAAGTTGTAATCTGGCCCATAGTAATGTGTTTTATATGTCCCAACAGTGAAATATTGCTACATTTGTTTTTCACTGTTGCAAGGCCTGTCCCTCTCATAGTTTAACATGGGGGCTACCTTTAAATCTGATTAAAGTGTAGATTCCCTTTGGGAGCGGATGGACATGTGGAGTTTGGGGTCTCTGAGCTCACAATTTGAAAATACATATTTTAGTAAAGTTGATTTTAAGATTGTGCGTATGAAAATTTCACTTTTAGAAAGTGAGCATTTTCTTGCTTATAACATTTCTGTGACTCTGCCTGTTTGTGGATTCCCTGTCTGGGTCAGTTTGACAGTTGGGCTGGTTGCACCTCACACTAGACAGTGACACAAAGGGGGCTGGGGTGTTGTCTGCATATCCTGATGAGCCATCTGTGGTAGGAGGAAGGGGAGGAGTGGTCACTCGCACCTGAAATGGCTGTGCCTGCCCTCACACAAAGCAGTCTCCAACCCCCTGGTGAGTGTCTGGGGCCTGGCCTGGGCAAGGCAGGATTTCATATTACAAAGAGACTTTACTTTGAAGTAGGCCTACTTCAAAGGAGAAACTGGGTATAAGAAGGGCACCCAAAACCACAGACTTTAGAACACTTCTGGAAACAAGAGGAACCTCTGCCTGGAGAAGAGCTGAAGTGCTGCCCTGCCTGTGACTGTGCTTTGTGGAGCTATCCTGCAGTTGCTGCTTCTGCCAGAGTAAGGGGCAAAGACTGGACTTTGTGTGCCTTCCACCTTGTGAAGAAATCTCCAAGGGCTTGATTTACAGCTTGCCTCCTGTTGTTTGAAGTCTCAGGGACAGCAAAGACTTCTCTCTGCCAGCACCTGGAGTCTCTGGAGAGACTCCTGCTTTGGCAAGTGGTGTCCTATCCAGTCCCTGGGCCCTTGATTTCCAAGGAAATCGACTTCAGACGACTTTGGACAGATGCTGCTGCTGAATCCGTGTACCCCGCCTGCACCCAACGCGTGACCTTTGCTGGAAAGCGACGCTCTTCGCAGGCCCGACGTCGCTGCAGCCCCGCTGAAGTCCGCAACTCCGTGGAAGTCACTGCACCACGTCGTGACCGAAGCCACTCGAAGTTTGCGGATTCAACGTTTCGCACCGATGCTGCGATCCCCGACTTCACGCATCGACTTGTTTTCACTCTTCACCAAAGGTACTGTACTTTGGGGTCTACGCGACTCCATGTCCGGCGCCGCTGGTGTCGGCTTGTTGGGAACGACTCTGTCACAACGCCGTGTTAACAACTAATCGAAGCATTTTGTTTCTAAGCGCAATTATTTTTTAGTTTAATCTTTAAAAATTCATAACTTGATTTGTGTATGTTGTTTTTTTGTCGTTTTGGTCTTGTTTTGTTTAGATAAATATTTCCTATTTTTCTAAACTGGTGTTGTGTCATTTTATAGTGTTTTCATTAAGTTACTGTGTGTGTTGGTACAAATACTTTACACGTAGCACTCTGAAGTTAAGCCTACTGCTCTGCCAAGCTACCAAAGGGGTAAGCAGGGCTTAGCTGAGGGTGATTCTCTTTGACCCTGACTAGAGTGAGGGTTCTTGCTTGAACAGGGGGTAACCTGGCTGTCAACCAAAGACCCCATTTCTAACAGATTGGTATTGTCATTGTTTTCTCTCTGCTGATAAATGGCCATTATCTTTCTGAACTCTGCTGTTGAACTTGTGGATGAGGTTTTCACACCTTTCCTTTCTTCCCTTAAGGTCCAAAGAGACTTATCTCTTGTGATCATTTCAGCCGTTCCGATTCCTGATAGGATTGTGTGGGATAAAGTACCATATGATGTGTTTGGTCCTACTGAGGTCATGCAAATTCCATATATTTACAAAGTTTCCATGAATTATATCATTACACCTGGTGTTTTTTCTGATGATTGGGATGTTAAAACAGTTGATTCCATGCTTTTTGAGCTTGAATATTATACTGTATTTAAAAGTGAAGATGTATATATAAATACAACAAATTATGGGGAAATGTTTTCTTACCACCCTTGTGGACATCATTTTCTGCACCGAGCTAGTACCCTGAGCTCTGTTTTTAATTACACTCAGTGGGATCATTTTGTGACTCTTCCAGTGGGGGGGAGTTCCAAAACGTATGTAGAAAAATCTGCATATTTTGCTGGGCATGATGTTTGCATATTTTGCTGGGCATGATGCTAAAAATGACTCTGCTGATTTAAATAGTGCACGGGGAATGCGTGATTGGCAAATACAGGGTAGGGAGGCCTAATTTAGAGCATTCCTTATTCCCTTACAAATAATATTTCTCGATAACACCATTCAACTAACAACCTGTGTGGTGTTAGAAAAAATAAAAGAACTGCATGTGCCTAATATCCTGACACCAGCAACATTTCACAAATGGTAGACAGGTTTAAATACCACCAAAGAGCAGCTTACTATTTGGGCTCAAAATGGGGCCTTTAATTCCTTACTTTCACGCCCTTGTGGGTGGTTGTTGTGACCGGTGGACACAAATGGTTGTCAGGTACGTTTGGTAATTCCATACAGGGTTTCAGCACAAGTCGACCAGACCCTCGTTATGTCACAGTTCAAAATCCATGTATTGTTGCTACATATAGGTGGTCATTATGACATTGGTGGTGACTGTTAAAGTGGCAGTAATACCGCCAACAGGCTGGTGGTAAATACCGCCAAATCTTGACCATGGCGGTGATACCTCCCTTACACAGCCAATGTACCACACCAACCGCCAAGGTGTTAACACTAATTTATGCCAATATCCACCATTTTGCCATTCGATTCTAAGTGCAGGTGAAAATGTTTCTGCTGAAGGTAGTGCTGCTGTGTTTCTGCTGGAGGTAGTGCTGCTGTGTTTCTGCTGGAGGTAGGGGCTGCCTGCCTTCTGCTAGAGTTCAGGGCTGCTGTGTCTCTGATGGAGGTGAGAGCTGCTGTGTTTCTGCTGGAGGTGGGGGCTCCCTGCCCTCTGCTGGAAGTGAGGGCTGCTGTGTCTCTGCTGGATGTGAGGGTTGCTGTGTCTCTGCTGGAAGTGAGGGCTGCTGTGTTTCTGCTGGAGGTGGGGGCTCCCTGCCCTCTGTTGAAGGTGAGGGCTGCTGTGTCTCTGCTGGAGGTGGTGGCTCTGTGACCACAGCTGGTGGATTGGGAATCTTGCCCATCATTGGTGGTTGAGTAGGCCCCTTACCTTTCATTGGTGTTTGAGTGGGAACCTACACTCTCATTGGTGGTTGAGTGGGAACCTTCACTTTCATTGGTGGTGGAGTGGGAACCTTCACTTTAATTGGTGGTGGAGTGGGAACCTTCACTTTCATTGGAGGTTGAGTGGGAACCTTCACTTTCATTGGTAGTTGAGTGGGAACCTTCACTTTCATTGGTGGTGGGGTGGGAACCTTCACTTTCTTTGCTAGTGGAGGGGGATCCATGTGTCCCCTCTAGTGATGGATCCTGTTGACCTTAGACATATAACTTGTGTCCTTGCCCCCAGGACTAGGAGGTGCCTCCACTATCCCCATCTAATGTCCCTTGCTTTTCACCACCCTAATCCTCCCTTTCTGAGGTGTGCTTTCAGTAGGAGTGACAGCCGTCACACTCTGGGGTCCCTTTGTGACAGCAGCTGATGAGTTGATGGGAGCAGTGACAGACTGTTTGGCTGAGGTTCTGGGCTGGGTTGTTCGGATCCTGCTCTTATGGGCAGGACAGGGAAGTGGAGGGGGAGGGAAGAGGTCAAGATGTGCAAGGAAAAGCTTCTTGGGGCATTGGGGTGGGATGTGGGAGGAGGGATGGGAGTGGAGGTTGAGGGGGTGGTTGTCGGAGGTGTACGTCTGCTGGACTTGGGTGCAGGTGAATGGGCAGTGTGCATGTGTGAGGTGGATGGCTGTTGGGTGTCTGTGTGTGTGTGTTTGTGTCTCTTGGGGGGCAGGCAGGGGTGGGAGAGGACAAAGGGGACGCATGGATGGATGTTGTGGAGGTGTCTGCAAATGAGGTGTGTGTGCTGCATGATGTGGTGATGGTGGTTGTGGCTGTTGATGCAGTGCATGCAGGTGTGGGCGTGGATGTGTCTGTGAGGGTGGAGGAGGAGGAGGAGGCGGGAGACAGTGGAGGCAGTGGATGTGGTTTTGTATGCAAGTTTCTGTTATTTGTGTGAGTGCACGGGCCTGAAGTGTGCTGCCTGTGTTTGACTGTGCTACTCTTGTGTTATGTTGTGAGTGCATGCTTGTCTGTATCTGTGCCTTGGATGGGTTGGGATTGAGGAGATTGGGACTGAGAAGTGGTAGTTGGAGGGGGGCGGGAGGAACAGGGATACTGGCTGCCATCAGAGAGGAGGGCAGAGCCTGAAACAATCTCTGTAGGACAACCAACCCACTGTGGATGCCCTCCAGGTATGCACTGCATTGCTGCATCTGTGATGCCAGCCCCTGGATGGCATTCACTATGATTGACTGCCTTACAGATTGGATCTCAGGAGGTCAATAGCCTCCTCACTGAGGGCAGCAGGGCTCACTGGGGCAGGGCCTGAGGTGCTTGGGATGAAGGAGATGCCCACCCTCCTACGTGAGCGGGCACTGACAACTCAGTGGGGGGCTACTGGGAGGGCGGTGCTGGTACGGAGCTGGCAGATGTAACTGTAGCTGGGGTGGTTTCAGAGGTGTCTGCCTCCACCAGGGAGCTTCCACCGGGGAGGAGTCAGAGTCAGTGTTGTCACCTCCTGTCTCTGCCGTGGTGCTCCCCTTGTCCTCTGTCCCACTGGTCCCCTTCGGCGTTGGTGGACTCAGCCTCCTGGGTCCTGTGGAATGCAGCTCCCTCAGTCACCAGGGCCCCTGCTCCTCCACCAGATGATGCTAATGCACAAATGAACAGGACGACAGAAGATAACACAGAGAGAGAGAGAAAGGTAGCAGTGGGTCAATTACAGCAACAACACCACAGTTGGCATACACATTACCATCACACACATGGATAAGGATTGAGCACTACACATCGCACTGGCATTACATTGGCTAAGTGCCACAGCAAGATGAGAGCCAACCACCACCATCTGCACCCCTCCTGGGACCCACTAAGCCCTGCCTCGCATGGAATGATACCTATCTCGGTTACCAGATTTTTCTATACATCCATTTACTTTGAGGTGGATCACACAGCAATGGCTGAGCTGTCATTAATGGCTTAATGGCTGTCATTAAGGGGCCCCCACTAACTGAAACCCACCACCAGGATCCCATGCCACCCAAAATATAATTGTTGTCACGCTCACTGTACTCACCCCCTTGTGGCTGCTGTGCTGCCCTCAAGCGCCCATCCAGCTCAGGGTAGGCCACCGCCAGTATGCAGGCCATCAGGGGGGTCAGGTTCCGATGGGTACCCCGCCCTCATTGGGAAGCCATCCCCAGCTGGGCCTCTGCGGTCTTTCTGGCCCAGCATCTCAGGTCCTCCCACCTTTTCCTACAGTGGGTACTCCTTCTGCAATAGTCCCCCAGTGTCCACATTGTAATGAAGTCAGGAGCCTGGATACAAATATGTAGGTCCTTTATTAGGAGTATCTTATCCAGAATCACAGGAAAACACCTTCTGTCTAACAGCTCGCCTCCTGTCTAACCGCCCTCCTCAAGAATCCACTCAGAACATCCACTCTTAAACACTCTAATCTGATGTCAAGGTGACATCAGCCCCAGACACAGATTCCTTCCATTCTGCCATCTACCACACACCTTCCCCCTAAAAATGACAAAAATGTTACAGTAAGGAAAACCTTAAAATTGAAAAAACAACTGTTACAAAAGAGTACATTCAAAAGTTTAAATCCGTGAATATTTCTTTGAAATTACCACCCGATTGAGATCCATACTCTCCCATCTCTGATCTTTACAGCATTTCTAAACAGTTTTATGACTTCAAATGGACCCATAAATTGCTTCCACTTTTACACAACGTTGGTTGCTTAATTAAAACTTCGTCCCCCACTTTCACATCAATTTCACATGTGTTCTTCTTATCATCATAATATTCCTTCCTCCTTTGCACACATTTACTTTCATGCTCATCCCTCTCTCTCATGTCATCCCACAACACACAGTCATCCTTTCCCCTACTTACCCAACCTGGTGCCAACAAAGTATTGGCTTTACGTACTCTAAAGAGTTCAAAAGGGACTTTACCAGTTGTTGTATGGGGAGAAAATCAATATGCATGCAGAAAACTTTTTAGACCCTCCTTCCAATTCCTGTTTGCCGCAACCTCCAAATGTATGCACTCCTTCACACTTTTATTAAATCTCTCGACTGTACCATGTCCTTCCGGATGATATAAGGAACACTTCTTATGTCCAATCCCTCTTTCTTGAAGATAGGATTCCATTTCCCTTGACAGAAACTGTGGACCATTATCAGTCACAATAGCACTAGGATAACTTTCATGATTGAAAATCTCACTTAGAAAATCTAGTATTTTTTTAGTTTCCATACTACAGATGATGCATAATTCAGCCCATCTAGAAAATTGATCGACTAAAACCATAATATAGTTACATTCACCTCTCGCATGAATGGGTCCAACCACGTCAACAGCTACAACCTCCCATGGTTTGTGCGACCTCTCTCTAACCCCCATAGGCGGTACTCTGGCTTTATAGACTTTGGGGGTCATTCCTACCCTGGCGGTCTATGACCGCCAGGGTAGGTGACGGAGGAAGCACCGCCAACAGGCTGGCGGTGCTTCCGGGGGCATTCTGACCGCGGCTGTAAAGCCGCGGTCAGAAAAGGGAAGCCGGCGGTTTCCCGCCGGCTTCCCGCTGCCCCAGGGAATCCTCCACGGCGGCGCTGCAAGCAGCGCCGCCATGGGGATTCCGACCCCCTTCCCACCAGCCTGGTTCTGGCGGTTTTCACCGCCAGAACCTGGCTGGCAGGAACGGGTGTCGTGGGGCCCCTGGGGGCCCCTGCAGTGCCCATGTCACTGGCATGGGCACTGCAGGAGCCCCCTAACAGAGCCCCACATAGATTTTCAGTGTCTGCGTGGCAGACACTGAAAATCGCGACGGGTGCAACTGCACCCGTCGCACCCCTTCCACTCCGCCGGCTCCATTTGGAGCCGGCATCCTCGTGGAAGGGGGTTTCCCGCTGGGCGGGCGGGCGACCTTCTGGCGGTCGCCCGCCAGCCCAGCGGGAAACTCAGAATGACCGCCGCGGTCTTTTGACCGTGGTACGGTCTTCTGGCGGTGCCCGCTTGGCGGGCGGCGCCCGCCCCCGCCAATCTAGGAATGAGCCCCTTTGTCTCTATTGCAACAATCTGGACAATCTCTGATCTTTCTTTCAATCATGAGATCCATGCCTGGCCACCAGTAATTAAGATGGGTTCTGGCTTTGGTTTTGCCCATTCCTTGGTGCCCCTCATGTCCTGAATCCATTATTTTCTCCCTTAATATAGCAGTAACTACCAATCTGGTACACGCAAAAGCACACCACCCTCTATAGATAATTCCTCTTTCACTTTCCAATATCTTCCCAACTCCTTCTCACGTTTGGCGCTCAAATTCCATCCTTCACTAACCTCTTTGCACACTTGTTGCAACACAGAATCCTCTACAACTGCATTTACCCATTCCTGTCTAGTTACAACTCCTTCCATAATACTGCACACACTTATTTCACTTTCCAGATTCTTCTCCAAATGGTCTTCCGTCTCTGTATTAAGTTTAGACAAACAGTCAGCCATCCTGTTATCAGGTCCTGGAACATAAAATACCATGAATGCAAAATCTTGTAGACCAATAACCCACCTACTAATTCTACTGGAAATCGTATCAAGTCCCTCACTCATGAACACTTCCACCAAAGGTGTATGATCAGTGAAAACTTGAAATTCCTTTCACCATAGGAAATTTCTTAATTTGTGAACAGCCCAATACACACTCTAAGCTTCCTTTTCAATCGTGGAATAGTTGATCTCAGCCTCTCGCAAAGTCCTAGAGCTATATACTATGGGTTTGAGAACCCTCTCATCTGTTTCTTGCAACAAAACCACACCTAAACCTTTCATACTGGCTTCCGTCATAATGACACTTTGTTTTTCCAGATCAAACAAATTCAAACTCTCAGCACTTGACAAATCCCTTTTTATACTCTCAAATTCTTCCTTACATTCTTCATTCCACACAAATTCACAACCCTTCTTCAGAAACCTCTGCATGTGCACCGTTTTAGATGCTAAATTTTGTATACACTTAGCATGAAATTCTACCATTCCAAGAAAGGACAACAGTTCCTCTTTCTTTTCCGGATCACGCAGATTTAAAATGTTCGTTACTAGACTTTCTTTCGGGCACACAGCCTTTGAAGTTATTTTGTGACCCAGATATTCAATTTCGGTTCTGCTGAAGGAACATTTTTTAAGCTTGAGAGTTAACCCATGTCCCTCAAAATGGTAAGAACTCTCCTAACTCTCATCTCATATTCTGCCTCCGTTTGTCCATGTATTAGGATGTCGTCTTGGAAACACTTTACCCCCGGCTCTGAACCAAACAAATTGTACATTATGCGTTGAAACACTGCTGCTGTAGACACTAAACCAAACGGCATCCTTTTAAATCTGAAGGTCCCACAAGGCGTGATAAATGTTGTATAGTCTCTAGAGTCATCATGTAGCATGACTTGATGGTAAGCCGAAGTTAAGTCTAAATTGCTGAAAAACTTTGACCCATGCAATAACGTGACCATCTCAGTTATGTTTGGCAGAGGAAATTGATCACTGATCACGCCCTTGTTTAAATTTCTCAAGTCCACACACAACCTGATTTCTCCTGTTTATTTGCATGCCACAACAATGGGAAAACCCCACTCGGATGATTCCACAGGTTCAATTATATCTTCGTCACACAACCTCCGTATTTCTCTTTCAACATCATCCTTCATCGAGATTCGGATTTGGCGTACTTTGGCCACCACTGGTACCGCTCCTTCTTTAATCTTTATACAATGAACATATTTTTTTAAACAACCCAAATTGTCACCAAACACTTCGCTGTATTCTTTAACAAATCTAGGTGGATCCTCTACACTACCACCATCGATTGAAACTGCACAAACATTTTGACATTTTGCAATGAACTCTTCTTTAATCATGACAGGTGTGGAAGAATTGGGATCTAGAATGATATTTAGATCCCTTTGGTGTGGCCAGCTCAACACACTATCTCTTTTAACAGGAACGTAAATTTTCCCAAACACAGTGTCCTTTATAAATGTGATCTCTGATTCAAAATAACCTCTCAAGTTTATACTTTGACCACCGTAGGCACCCGGAATGACATCCGGCTCCTTTAAGTCAACTTTGTGGCTAAAAGTTTCGTCAAGGAAGTCACTCGATACTAAAGTTAACCATGCTGCTGAATCAAATAACACTTCACTGCTAACTCCTAAAATGGTAACTTTATCCTTTGGATAACTCTTTTTCTGAGCGTTGTTAGAGACTGACAGTATACAATCTTCAACGACCTTTACTGATGTTTGACTTTTTGTTGATTTACAACATTTGGCGAAATGTCCCTTTTTATTGCACAGTCTACAGGTCATATTTATAGCAGGGCATTTCCTATAGGATGCAGAATGCCCATTGTTGCCACTCCGAAAGCACCTTGCATCCTTGAATTTGGACCATTGCTCCTGAGTCACTCTGTCCTCTCCTTTGTCACAGTCTCCTTCTTTCTTTACAATTTCTTTTTTCGCAGTAATCTTATTTATCGCCAAATTTCTCCCTCTTTCCAATTCTTCAACACAAGCTAAAGTGTGTTCCACACTTTTAGCTCGCAAGATAACTTCATGCAAAGGCGGTTCATCCTTGCTCCACAATTCCTGTCTCACTTTATCACTCGAACATCTCAACATAAATTGGTCTTTAATGCGCTCATCAATCATGCTCCAAATTTGCACGTAGAAGCTAGTTTCCTTAAAGCCGTGATATATTCTTCTATAGTTTCCCCTGGCTTTTGTTCTCTCATGCCAAAATGGTACCGCTCCAATATAGTGCTGATTTTAGGTAGGAAATGCAGATCTAACTTCTTTAAACACATTTCAAATTCATTTAAATCTGTACCTTCATCTCCCGCATCCGGTAAAGTCTCAAAAATTTCCTGACCTTCACACCCTATACAGTGCATAAGTAAGGTTGTTTTCCTTTCATTGGATAAGTTGGTGCCACAAACCCTAGACTAATAAGAAACGTCTTTTTCCATTTGGACCACTTGATAGGTGGGTCCCCTGGTACGGTGAGAAAAAAAGGTGGAGGAGAAATCTTCTGCATACTCTGTTACTTTTAAGAATTTTTTTTTTTGTATATTTAATAAATCTGCTTTAATAAACTTCAGTTTATTCCAGTTATGAGACCAGATAATAGTTTCACTTTTGTAGACTCTCCATTTTATTATGAAAAAGTGTACACCTTCAGGGTGTTTTCGTTGGGAGATTCCCCTAGTATTACTATTTTTTTTTTCCTAGTTTAATAGAGCAATCAAGTCTTCTTGAAAAGTACAAGCGCGGAGCAGGAAATCCACTTCAGCGCGGAGGTAAGAGAGAAAAGTGAGCGTGTGTGTTGAAACTGATGTACGTGCGAAAGTCACGTGTAATTTTTCGATTTTACAACAGAAGTGCATGCAACGGCACACGCCACAGTTTAATGACAGCTAGTACGAAGAAGACTGGTGAGATCCTCCGGTCATTGCGGCGGGGCACGCGCGCAGGAGCATGCGTCAGTCTACACCAGACTCAGTCCTCCTGTCAGAGCGATGTAAGTACACGCGCAGCGGCAAGCGTCAGTTCTCACCAGAGTGCGTTTTGAATGTAAATGCACGAGGGGAAGCGCGCGGAAAAGAAAGTCAATGAAAATAACTTCCCCAAATGGATATGCCTTAAAATAATAGTAGGTAGAGCTCACCAGTCTACGCAGACTGCTCACCATAGTAGAAACAGCAATCCTTTAAATGGTGAAAGCCTGAAGTTCACAACAGGTAAACAGCAAACCTTGAAAGTTCCGATGAACATCTCCAATATCCATGTGTTAAGATACTCCTTAGAGATCCCATCCTCGTCGCCAAATGTAATGAAGTCAGGAGCCTGGATACAAATATGTAGGTCCTTTATTAGGAATATCTTATCCACAATCGCAAGAAAACACATTCTGTCTAACAGCTCTCCTCCTGTCTAGCCGCCCTCCTCAAGAATCCACTCGGAACATCCACTCTTAAACACTCTAATCTGATGTCAAGGTGACATCAGCCCCAGACACAGATTCCTTCCATTCTGCCATCTACCACACACATGTCCTTGACGATGGCACACCACAATCCCTTCTTCTGAAGGTCGCTGACCTGCAGAGGTAATACAGACAGGAGGACACCATTAACCATACAATCCAGCCTGTCACAAATATGGTCCAAAAATACAATTTTCATCTCCATCGGCACACTCATCACCCGGAGCACTGCATGTGTACTACCATCAGACATACCCCCCACCCAAATTACACACTTCTAGCACACACATCTCCATGCAACCTTGTCACATGCATCATGCCCATGGTGTACTCACCTGTTGGTCTAGAGGCCCATACTGCTGTCCATACAGGGGTAGGACCCCATCCACCAGGTCCTCTAACTCCTCCAAAGTGAAGGCAGAGGCCCTTTCCCCTGTCACATAGGCCATAGCAGAATCCAGACACAGCTCACAGCAGCACACGCAGTGTAGGTGTTGTCCTGTGGAAAGTAAGGAATCAAGTGAGGTTTTAGACAGAAAATGGCGGTCACGTCCGCGGCGGTGTACACCGTCACCACCGCCTGTGATCCCCATTGGACACTGTACTCCATAGACCCTTATTTAGGCCAATGAGGAATAGCATGGCGGTGCAAGACCACCTTCCGCCATGACGCTCAACGCCGGCGGAGTTACATCACTTCCGCATGTCCATACTTACAGGACAGGCGGTCGTCATTTTATGGTGGTGGACAGCATTCAGAACTATTAAACTACTTCATTTTTATAAATTGCACATACATTGCCATTCATATTGTCCGATTACATACATGCTCTATGTACACTGAGGTGGTGGTTCCACTGTTCAGATTGTGGCACCCTATTCACTCTTGTGTCCATTAGATAAATACCACTGTGAAGGAATAGGAGATGGAGACAAGAGCCGGTGTACAGACCCCTTGAGGACTTGGCTACACTGGAGGACAGGCTCATAATACTGACCTATAGACTGGATAGAGCCACAATCACAGAGCTGTGTACTCAATTGCAGCCTGGTCTGATATCAGCTATCCGTCATCCCACTGGGATCTCCCCTCTTGTACAAGTTCTATCAGTGCTCCATTTCCTGGCAACTGGTTCTTTCTAAGTGACAGTGGGCTTGGCAGCAGGAAAGTCACAGCCAATGTTCTCAATAGTGCTGGCAAGGTTTTTGTCTGCCTTGCTCAAGCACATGTGCAGCAACATCGCTTCCCCCCAAGTGGAATATTTGGCCACTGTGAAGGCTGGATTCTATGCATTGGGACATATACCAAATATTATTGGGGTGATTCACAGAACACATATTGCATTTGTCTCCCCCAGGCACAATGAAAATGGTATTCAGGAATCAAAAGAGTTTCCGCTCACTCAATGTGCAAATGGTGTGCCTGGCTGACCAGTACATATCCCATGTCACTGCCAAGTATCCTGGTTCAGTGCATGTCACCTTCGTCCTGAGGAATAGCAGCATCCCAAATCTGATGGCACAACTACAGAGGCACAGGGTGTGGCTATTAGGTGAGCCAGAGTCTCTACCTACTGTATGTCAGTGTCTGCCTCAGGAGTCATCCCCCATACCATTGTGTAAGGCTAATGTTTTTCCCTCAAAGCTTGCAGGTGACTCTGGCTACTCAAACCTATCGTGGCTCCTGAATCCTGTGAGGAATGCCAGGAAAGGGGCTGAGAATCGGTATAAAGATGCACATGGGTGAACCAGGCAGATCATAGAACGTAGCTTCGGACTCCTGAAGGCCAGGTTCAGATGCCTCCATCTGACAGGTGGATCCCTGTGCTACTCCCTGAGAAGGTTTGCCAGATAGTTGTAGCATGCTGCATGTTGCATAACCTGCCCCTCAGACGACATGTGCCTTATCTGCAGGAGGAGGATATTGGAAATGGCCCTGTGGCAGCAGTGGACCCTGAGGACAGTGAGGATGAGGAGGCAAAGGATGTGGACAACAGAACATCAGTTATACAGCAGTACCTATAATGACACACAGGTGAGACAGTGGAACTGAGCATTCCTCTGATTATTTATCCTTTCAGTGTGGCTGTAGCCTGATGGCAGTCAATTCCTTTGCATCTCAATTGACCGTTACCTATGCCTTCTCATTTTGCAGATGTTGATGTTATAACTACTATGTACTGATGTGATGAATACAGACAGCTACAGGTCATTATTTGTATGCTATCACAGAGTTCAGGTTATTTGCACAAGATGTAACTGTTACCATAATTTCACATTTTCTTCACATAAAGCACTATCATTCAAGTTGTGTTCAAGGGTGTTTATTGTAGTGAAATTTATAGACACAATAGAGCAATGGAATGGGGTGATGGTAGAGGTAAGTCCATAGTATTGGTCCAGTCTGTTTGTAGCAAAGGTCCAGTGTCGAAGAGGCCATAGGAAGGGGAGCAAAGGTGGTTCATAGTGGACAAGTTGACAGAGTGGGACTCAAGGTGGACATTCAGGAGGGTCACATTTCCTGGCGGTGGTCTAGGTCTTAGCAAGTGTCTTTGGCATCAGTCTGGGTTGCAGGGACCGTTTGCGGGAGGTTCACCTTCTGCAGGGGGAGGGGTGCTAGTAGCCTGTGGGTCCTGTGGCAGGGCCTCCTGTCCACTAGTTGCAGCAGATGTGGTGGGCTATTCAGTTGAGTGGCTACTGAAAGGGGCCCACTGGTTTGCTGTAAATTCCCTCATTATATTGGCTATGCCAGCCAGCACCCCTGCTATGGAGACCATGGTGGTGTTGATGGCCTGACAATCTTTCCTGATCTCCTAATGGTATACCTCCTGCAGCTGCTGGTTCTTCTGCATGAATCTGGCCCTTCTTGTCCTGGGATTGTTGCTAAGCCCCCAGGACATAAGTGAGTGTCTCCAGGAAAGTCGGTTCCCTAAGCCTGTCCTCCCCCTGGCACACAGCTGTCCTCCCAGCGTCCCTGTCCCCCTGTGCCTGTGCCTCCTGACCGATGTGCCCACTGCTACTGACCCCAGAACCCTGATTGTCTTGGCTGTGAGGTGTGGACTGGGTTCCCTGTACAGGTGGGCACACTGCTGATTGACTTGTCCTGGGGACAGAGGTGTGGGGACATTGGTTGGGTGCTGTGGTGTTGGAAACTAAGGTGGGAGGCTCTGTCGTGGACTGGGAGTGGGCTGGGTTTGCCGACTGACCAGTGGTCTCTGATGGACCAGGAAGTTCATCGAGATCCAGATGTCCAGAGTTACTGTCTTCACTGGAGGCATCTTCTGTTGGGGGACTGGATAGCCGTGGCACCTCTTAGCCGCTGGGATTGGCTGGGCACCTGCGGGGATGTAAGTGATGTATTATGCTTCATGTATGTGACATATTGTACATCCCTAGCTTTCCCTATATCGTTGCTGTTGCCCTGCAACCTTTGTTTCTCTATGGTGATGTATTGTGTGATTGTTAGTTTTCCATGCTGTGCATGCATTGGTGGTGGGTTTACATGCAGGGCTGGGAGGGCTGTACATGCAGTGGGTATGGCATGCAGGGCTTGGCATTGGGTGTTAGTCATATGTGTAGGTGCACTGGGTGGGATGGAGTGGTGTGGAGTGATGGGAGTCAGGGTGAGAGGGGTGAGATGGCATACAGGTATAGGGGGGTGATAGATAGTAAATTTTGACTCACCAGTGTCCAGTCCTCCGGCTATTCCTGTGAGTCCCTCAGGATTGCCAAGATTTGCTCCTTCCAAGCTGTCAGCCTTGGGGGAGGAGGTGAGGTCCTCCGCCAGTTCTCTGGATGGCGAGCTGGTACCTTGCTGCCATGGATCGTACCTTCCCTCGTAGGTCGTTCCACCTCTTCCTGATGCCGTCCCTTGTTCTTGGATGCTGTCCCACGGTGTTCACCCGGTCCACAATTCTCCACCATAGCTCCATCTCCCTTGAAATGGATATTTGCTGTACCTGTGCTCCAAACAGCTGTGGCTTAACCCTGACTATTTCCTCCAACATGACCCGCAACTCCTCATCTGTGAAACAGGGGTTCTTTTGTGAGGACATGGGTGTTGTGTGGTGTGTGTTCTGCAGTGCGTGTTGCATAATGTGGTGGGGTGTGGGGTGTGGGGTGCATGACAGATGGCTGGGTGTTAGTGGTGTGTGTAGTTGTGTCTGTGATTTGAGTGTCTGTCTTGTGGCTATTTTTCATGTTCGTAAAGGGTTGTGGGTAATGTGGGTGCATGTTTTATAGTGCTGTTGGTGGGCGGGTGTGGTGCATGTATTTGTGTCAGGTGTGTGTTTTTGGTATTGGCCAATGTTGTGTTGTTTTGTATTTGGGTGGCCATCGTGACTGCGCCGGTGTGTACCGCCTATGGTTTACCGCAGTTGAATGACCACAGTGGTGATTTTGTGGGTCATAATGTTGAGGGCATTGTGTTGTTGGCGTGACGCTGTGGGTGTTCATACCGACAATTTAACACTTAGCTTTGATCTGGCGGATTTGTGTTTGTGACAGTATTCTGTCAGTTTAGTGTGTGTGTGTCATAACATGGTGAACGGATGTTCGCGCCTGCGATTGTATATTAGCGGCCATCACCGTGACGGTAAGGGGGATTTACCTCCAATGTCATAATGAGGGTCAATGTGTGGGTAAACAGTGGTTACATTCCTCCACATTAACACATGTCAAAGAATACCTTAGTCTCCTGTCAGAAGAAGTCGACATGCAAGATTTCTTGTTGGGTTCTAGAAAACCATGCTAAAATGTTTCCTATCTTCCATATATAATACAATTTGGAAGCTTTTGCAAATGGAAGCTGTTGCAAGTCTAAGGCAGATTGATTTAAAAAAATGGAAAAGGCTTTAGTCCATAATGGTATGAGCACATTGTCCAACCTCATTTACATGCTAAATAACATTGTGCCATCTGCAATAGACAATATTCAGAATGATATGTTAATTTGTACACCATGTACAGAGCCAACTTAGGTCCATTATTCAGCTGGGTTGAACAATGCTGTTTCTCATTAGGGGTTGTGTGCCCTGGCAGCACATTAGCTCTACTGAATTATTTGCACCTGTAATTTGACCAGACAACAAGAGATAATGGCTAAAAGAGAAGCTACTTAGAGCATGCTTAACATTGATAAATTGAAAAAGTTGTCTTTTACTGTCAATCAGACACCCTTTTCTATATTTCAGTAATCAACTACCCTTTTCTATATTTCAGTTTAGCGAGTGTTTGAAACATTTTGCAGGTTAGAAGATTTGAGCAGTTAAGGGACAGTTACATCCATGAGGGGTGGGAGTTGCCTTTCACTAATGTTTAAAAGGTGAAACAGGGGTCTTTCTTAGTTGAAGTGAATGTGAGAATACTATTAGTCTTCTATAATTTGCAAGCCGGTGTTGTTAAGCAGCACTTGTACTGCTGCCATACCTAACTTGCCATGCTATCTGAAGGGTATTTTGTCTCTTTGATTCACCAAGTACTGCGCAGTGAAAGCAGTTACGGAATGAAGCCTGAATTTGCCTACGTCATTTCATTTCTCAAAATTGTAATTTGCTGCAGCCATCTGTTACATCCCCCCACACAAGAGATAAAAGTAGGAGAAATGTGGCAGCACATCGCTACTTGAAATGTAAATTTTTCAAGCTGAGCAGAAAAAAGGCACTATCATTCTAAAATATGTAGCTTTGACATCAGCCAGAGAGACCTATGACCTTCAACTTGCAAAGTCATTAGCAGAGATACAGGCCTTATTAAATATCAACTTCCCCAATCATTTTGGAGAGTTTTAGGGGGTCATTCTGACCTCGGCGGTAAAAGGCCCTTACCGCCGGTCAGAAGACCGCCATTCTACCGCCGCGGCCGCGGTAAACCGCCACGGTCATTCTGACCCACAACGGCGGAACCGCCAAAATCCCGACATCCAAGGAAGGCCGCCACATCAGCGGGCCGCGGAAAACTGGAGATGACCAAACCTCCACCGTCACGCCAACACAAACACGCCCATGCCATTCTGACCCACGAATCCACGCGGCGGTCTTTCAACCGTGGTATTCCATTAGCGGTACACACCGCTGCGGTCAAAATACACACACAGCTCCAAAACACAGCCACATTGGACAATTTGAAATACACACACCTGACACACATACAAACAACACTCCCACACATCCAACCAACTATAAAACACACACCCACATCACCCACAAACCCCTACGACCGAAGATCATAGACGAAGGAGAGAGAGACACATCACAGAATAGAGAGCTACATCACACAGAGGCACACTACACCATCACACACACCACATAGAAGCACAAAGCACCACACACCAACACACTCTTCACCATATACACCACCCCACACCTCATCCACACCACCCCATGGCACCCCAAAGGCACCCACGCTTTTCGGACCAAGAACTCCGGGTCATGGTGGAGGAGATCATAAGAGTCGAACCCCAGCTCTTCGGCTCACAGGTGCAGCACACCACTATAGCCAGGAAGGCGGAGCTATGGCAGCGGATCGTGGACAGGGTCAACGCGGTGGGACAGCATCCCAGAAATCGAGAGGACATCCGCAAACGTTGGAACGACTTACGGGGAAAGGTGCGCTCGATGGTCTCGCGACACAACATCGCAGTGCAGAAGACTGGCGGGGGACCCCCACCCACACCACCCGAATTCAGAGCATGGGAGCAAGAGGTACTAAACATCCTGCATCCTGATGGCCTCGCTGGAGTACACGGAGGAATGGACTCTGGTAAGTACAATCTCAACTACTTCACCCCCCCCAGCATGCCAACCCCCACCACCACCCTCACCCCCAACCCCCCATCACACATCCTCCCTGAGAATGTCTCCCCAGCACAACCCACCCAACACCAACCCCTGCATGTCACCACAAACTATGGACACCCATCACCTAAGCATGACCACTGCACATACCCCCCCCCCACTCCCCCACAACACCTCCCCCAAGGGAATGACAGCACTGGGGGACAAGGGCACCCATAAATCGCACACAATAGCACACACAGAAACAATAACCATACTCTCTTACCCCATGCAGGACCCGAACGCCAACACACCGGCCAGGAGGGTCCAGAAATGTCCATCCCCCCCCCCAGAAGAGGCACCCAGTGATGACAGCAGCTCTGTCGACCAGCCCGGACCATCGGGGACCTCTGGACAGTCGGTTCCCCACACACAGGCCACAGCAGACCCAACCCCCTCTGGGAACAACAGCACAGCTCCCACCCAGTGGGCCCATGGCTCTGTCTCTAGGACAGGTCAATCAGCGGTGTGTCTGCCACTACAGGGCCCCCAGGCTAACCCACCACCCCAACAACAACAGGGACCTGGGGGCAGTGGTAGTGGGCACACCGTCCAGGGGACAGAGTCCGGGGGAAACAGGGCAACTCGGAGGGCTGCTGTGCGACGGGGGGGGGAGGAGAGGCCCAGGGAACCGACTCTCCAAGAGGCCCTCACCACCATCATGGCAGCCTACCACCGCTCACAAGAGACGATGGCGACGGTACTGGCCAGGTTCCAGGAGATCCAGGCACAGCAGGAGGAACGCTACATGGGGTTCAACAATCATCTCACCAACATCTCTACCGCCATGGGGAGCCTAGTCCAGGCCCTCCACCGGATAGAAGACACATTGCGGGACCATGTGGCACCACACAGGGCCCCTGTCACTAGCCCGGACCAGGAACAGCCTACCACCTCCGCCGGCGCTAGTGGACAGGAGGCCCCACCACAACGACAGGCCACCAGAACCCCACCTCCTGCTGAAGAACAACCACCCCGCAAGAGGAGCCTGAGATCAAAAAAATCGACAGAGTAGGATGTCAAGACCCCCACCAGTATGAGATACCCCCTGAAGTCATCCCACTGTCCCACATTGCCACCCTGTCCAACCTTGAACTGCCCCTGCTCCATCCTTCCACAGGCATATGGACAATGCACCTGTGAGACTGAGAACTGGACTCTGCCATGGCCATTACTCCAGCCCCACCCATCACCGTGTTTATATCATGTACCATTATCTAGCACAAAAAATAAATCACTCAATGCACTGAAATCATGCTGGAGTCAGGCTGTATTATTTACAAATGTAAAACACATTACCGATCAATTATGTTCTGTAAACTTTGTGCTGAACACATACCGAGATCAATAAGCATTAGTCCATGGGCTAACCAAGCAGAAGTCACGCAGTGGGTCATACAGCACTGAAAAGGGAAGGGAGAATCAAACATCAGTTTCAAATAACTGGGGGATCATAGACAAAGTTGAGAAAAACGAGGCAGTCAGGAAAATTAAAATGGCGTGTGTGATTCTAACCTGTGTGCTACTGAAAATACTGTTGGATAACTCTGTCCCTGTTGTCTGGGTCGTCCTCTGAGTCTTCCTCCTCTTCACTCTCCACAGGCTCTACAGCTGCTTCAACACCACCATCTGGACCATCCTCCTGCAGGAAAGGCACCTGACGTCGCAATGCCAGATTGTGAAGCATACAGCAGGCCACGATGATCTGGCACACCTTCTTTGGTGAGTACATCAGGGATCCCCCTGTCGTATGCAGACACCTAAACCTGGCCTTCAGGAGGCCAAAGGTTCTTTCAATGACCCTCCTAGTTCGCCCATGGGCCTCATTGTACCGTTCCTCAGCCCTGGTCCGGGGATTCCTCACTGGGGTCAATAGCCAAGGCAGGTTGGGGTAACCAGAGTCACCTATTAGCCACACACGTTGTCTCTGTAGCTGTTCCATCACAAAAGGGATGCTGCTATTACGCATCACATACGCGTCATGCACTGACCCAGGGAACTTGGCATTCACATGGGAGATGTACTGGTCAGCCAAACAGACCACCTGGACGTTCATAGAATGGTAACTCTTCCTGTTTCTGTACACCTGCTCATCGTCTTTTGGGGGGACTAAGGCTACATGGGTCCCATCAATGGCACCAATTATGTTGGGAATATGTCCAAGGGCATAAAAATCACCCTTCACAGTGGGCAAATCAACCTCCTCTGGGAATATAATGTAACTCCGCATGTGTTTCGTCAGGGCAGACAACACTCTAGACAACACCTTAGAAAACATTGGCTGAGACATTCCAGATGACATGGCCACTGTTGTCTGGAATGAGCCACTTGCAAGAAAATGGAGGACTGATAGCACCTGCACCAGAGGGGGAATTCCTGTGGGTTGGCGGATGGGGGACATCAGGGCTGGCTCCAGCTGGGCACACAGTTCATGGATGGTGGCACGGTCAAGTCGGTATCGTAGTATGATGTGGCGTTCTTCCATTGTCGACAGGTCCACCAGCGGTCGGTACACGCGAGGATTCATCCTTCTCCTCGCAAATCCCAGAGGACGGTGCCTAGGAAGGACAACATGGAGCACAGAGTCAAGATAATCACTGGTACGTTCACCACTGCTTGCATGGCACACGGTTATCTAGGTATAGAAAGGCGTGTATGTGTGGCAATGCCAGGCCTAGGCCTGTGTGTCGCAGTAGAGATTATGCCATGTGGGCCCTTGAAATGGCGGCTGCCTGACCTGTGAAGTGGGACAATGGGATGTGAGGTCACTGCGCTGGCGGAGCACACCGTGGCGGTAGGCGGTCGAAGACCGCTATACGGAGCCGCATTGGATAACATTGAAGCCTATGGGTTTCAGGAGCCAATGACGATGTGCGCCGGCGGTCGCGTTACGCACCGCCGCGGGCGTGACCGCCATTTTCTATCTGCTTAATCACTCGAGACCTGATCATCCACAGGAGAGGACCTATACTGCAAGTGCTGCTGTGAACTCGGTCTGGAAGTGACAATGGCTGCTGCGACTGGGGAAAGGGCCCCTGCCTTCACGTCTGAAGAGTTGGAGAAGCTCGTGGATGGGGTCCTCCCCCAGTATGCGTTACTCTACGGTCCTCCAGACCAACAGGTGAGTACACCGGGTGCACATGGAATGGGCGATGCCTGTGTGGAGTGGGGTGGATGTAAGTTGGTGGGGTGGGGGGCGAATGAGGAGTGCAATGCACGACAGATGAGAGCATGTGCTATATTGCAAGGTTGGGGGGGGGCAATCACATCTAACATGCAGTAAGTTGATGATTGTTTCCTTCCCACCCTGTACATGTCACATAGGTCAGCGCCCATCAGAAAGTCGGGATTTGGCGTGCCATCGCCAAGGAAGTCCGGGCCCTGGGGGTCCACGTCAGACGGGGCACCCACTGCCGCAAGAGATGGGAGGACATCCGCCGCGGAACCAGGAAGACCGCCGAGTCACTGCTGGGGATGGCCTCCCAACCTAGGAGGGGTGCCAGTCGTACCCTGACCCCCCTGTTGTCCCGGATCCTGGCGGTGGCCTACCCGGAGTTGGATGGGTGCTTGAGAGCATCACAGCAGACACAAGGGGGTGAGTATCAGCACATTCAGCTATCTTTCTGCGCAGTGGAGGCGTCTGGGTGGGGGAGGAGGGTTGGGGGTGACATTAGGCCAGGGCGCTTTCTGTAGTGTAGTCCTCTCCCTTAGGCATGGCCCTGTGCTCCCGGCCACCACCTCCGTAGGGTGACAAGTCCAGCTATTGATGGTCCAGCCTCACACATGTGCGCGCTTGTCGTCTCCTGACCTGTTGTCCGAGTCAGAAGTACTGAGTAGTGTGCCCCGAATGCGCGGCTTAGTGCATGCGGCTCCTGTGTCTGTCCTCTCCGCCAACGGTGTTGACATTGCATGCACTCAACCAGGTTATCTCTTTCTCCCCCCACCCTTCTTCTTCATCTTCTTGTGCATGTGTGCATTAGCATCATCAGGTGGAGGAGATTTGGCATCGGAGCACGAGGGAGCTGCAAGCCACAAGGCCCCGGTGGGCACAGGAACAGACACCGAGGGCCCAAGTGAGCAGGAGGGCGAGGGGAGCACCACGTCGGGGACCGCTGGTGAGAGCAGCGACAGCGACACGTCCTCGGATGGGAGCTCCCTAGCGGTGGCGGCAACATCCGGGCCCCCCGCCTCTACAGGTACAGCCGCCACCCAGCGCACCAGCCCCGCCCTCCCAGCAGCCCCTCAGCCTACGCTCCGTGCCCGCTCACCCAGGAAGGCGGGCGTCTCCTTCGCCCCAGGCACCTCAGCCCCTGCCCCTGTTACCCCTGCTGCCCTCAGTGAGGAGGTCATTGATCTCCTCAGGACACTCATTGTTGGGCAGACTACCCTTTTGAATGCCATCCAGGGGGTAGAAAGGGAGGTGCATCGGAGCAATGCCTACCTGGAGGGCATTCATTCGGGTCAGGCTGCCCATCAACGATCGTTCAATGCTCTGGCCTCAGCACTGACGGCAGCCATTGTCCCTGTTTCCAGCCTCCCTCTTCTGACTGCCTCCAGCCTGTCTCTGTCTCCTGTTCCTCAGCCTATCCCATCCACACCATCTGACCAGCCTGCATACAACTCAACACCCAAGGGCAGCTCATCCAGACACAAGCACCACAGATCCCACAAACACTCACCCAAGCAACACACAGATGCAGACATCCCAACAGTCACTACCACCCCTGTGTCCCCCTCCTCCTCGTCTCCCTCCTCCCTCCCTGTGACGTCTCCACTCACACCTGCATGGACACCAACATCAGCCAGTGCTTCCATCACCACCACACCCTCCTGTACAGTCCGCAAGCGTGCAGTCACCACCCCCACTGCCATTTACACGTCCCCTGTGTCCTCTCCCACTGTGTCTGTCACCACCCCTTCCAAGACACACAAACGCAGGCAGACACCCACCCAACAGACATCCACCTCACAACAGCCTACAGCACCTGCACCTTTACCCAATGACAGCACACCTGACTCTCCTACAACCACATCCTCTTCCTCTTCCTCCACTTCCATCTCCACTTCTCCTACCTTTTACCTTGGCCCTAAAAAACTTTTCCTGGCTAATCTTGACCTCTTCCCCTCCGATGACCTACCCCCTCCATCTGCAAAGAGTCCCAAGAGCACCACAGCCACCACCAGCCCAACTTCGGGTGTCACTGTTGTGCATGGGTTCTGGAGCCCACCCTTTGCCAGCAGTGACACCTCCATCAGCAGCAAGGACACATCCAGCCCCCCCCCCCCCGGCAAGGAGCAGAGTTCGCCCACTTCACCAGCCACAACATCTAGGGGAGGCAAGGGCCCGAGAGCCCCATCTAAGGAGCATAAGGGCAGCAGGGCGGAGACATCAGCCAGCAGGAGCGCGGAGCAGGTGGGCCCCACATGCCACATCCCAGCTGTAAAGGAGGACACCAAAGGGCCCAGGACTCCGTCACCGAAGGGCCCAGGAACATCACGGCCGGAGGGCGTCTGAGCACGGAGTCCAGGCCAGGTCTGGCTCCCTTGAACCTACTGGATGTGCACCGCTGAACAGGGCCCGCCGTGCAGAAGAGCACCGCTGAACAGGGCCCGCCGTGCAGAAGAGCACCGCTGAACAGGGCACGCCGTGCAGAAGAGCACCGCTGAACAGGGCCCGCCGTGCAGAAGAGCACCGCTGAACAGGGCCCGCCGTGCAGAAGAGCACCGCTGAACAGGTCCCGCCGTGAAGATAGGCACCGCTGAACAGGGCCCGCTGTGCAGAAGAGCACCGCTCCACTGGGCCCTTCCTGTCAAGCACCGCTCCGTTGGGCCCTTCCTGTCAAGCACCGCTCCGCTGGGCCCTTCCTGTCAAGCACCGCTCCGCTAGGCCCCTTCATCTCAAGCACCGCTCTGCTGGGCCCCGCCGTCTCAAGCACCGCTCCGCTGGGCCCCTTCATCTCAAGCACCGCTCCGCTGGGCCCCTTCATCTCAAGCACCGCTCCGCTGGGCCCCGCCGTCTCAAGCACCGCTCCGCTGGGCCCCGCCGTCTCAAGCACCGCTCCGCTGGGCCCCGCCATCTCAAGCACCGCTCCGCTGGGCCCCTTCATCTCCGCTGGGCCCCTTCATCTCAAGCACCGCTCCGCTGGGCCCCGCCGTCTCAAGCACCGCTCCGCTGGGCCCCGCCGTCTCAAGCACCGCTCCGCTGGGCCCCTTCATCTCAAGCACTGCTCCGCTGGGCCCCGCCGTCTCAAGCACCGCTCCGCTGGGCCCCGCCGTCTCAAGCACCGCTCCGCTGGGCCCCGCCGTCTCAAGCACCGCTCCGCTGGGCCCCTTCATCTCAAGCACTGCTCCGCTGGGCCCCGCCGTCTCAAGCACCGCTCCGCTGGGCCCCGCCGTCTCAAGCACCGCTCCGCTGGGCCCCTTCATCTCCGCTGGGCCCCTTCATCTCAAGCACCGCTCCGCTGGGCCCCGCCGTCTCAAGCACCACTCCGCTGGGCCCCGCCGTCTCAAGCACCGCTCCGCTGGGCCCCTTCATCTCAAGCACCGCTCCGCTGGGCCCCGCCGTCTCAAGCACCGCTCTGCTGGGCCCCGCCGTCTCAAGCACCGCTCCGCTGGGCCCCGCCGTCTCAAGCACCGCTCCGCTGGGCCCCTTCATCTCAAGCACCGCTCCGCTGGTCCCCGCCGTCTCAAGCACCGCTCCGCTGGGCCCCGCCGTCTCAAGCACCGCTCCGCTGAGCCCCGCCGTCTCAAGCACCGCTCCGCTGGGCCCCTTCATCTCAAGCACCGCTCCGCTGGGCCCCGCCGTCTCAAGCACCGCTCCGCTGGGTCCCGCCGTCTCAAGCACCGCTCCGCTGGGCCCCTTCATCTCAAGCACCGCTCCGCTGGGCCCCGCCGTCTCAAGCACCGCTCCGCTGGGCCCCGCCGTCTCAAGCACCGCTCCGCTGGGCCCCTTCATCTCAAGCACCGCTCCGCTGGGCCCCGCCGTCTCAAGCACCCCTCCGCTGGGCCCCTTCATCTCAAGCACCGCTCCGCTGGGCCCCTTCATCTCAAACACCGCTCCGCTGGGCCCCGCCGTCTCAAGCACCGCTCCGCTGGGCCCCTTCATCTCAAGCACTGTTTATGGTTCACTGTGCCCACCATGCCTCCTCCTTGACCAGTGGAGACTGTTATCCACTTGAGAGACTGTGGCTTTGCACTCCCCAGGATGGCAGAGTGGGCAACCCACCCACTGTAGAGACTTGAGAGACTGTGGCTTTGCACTCCCCAGGATGGCAGAGTGGGCAACCCACCCACTGTAGAGACTTGAGAGACTGTGGCTTTGCACTCCCCAGGATGGCAGAGTGGGCAACCCACCCACTGTAGAGACTTGAGAGACTGTGGCTTTGCACTCCCCAGGATGGTACAGTGGGCAAGCCACCCACTGTAGAGACTTGAGAGACTGTGGCTTTGCACTCCCCAGGATGGTCCAGTGGGCAAGCCACCCACTGTAGAGACTTGAGAGACTGTGGCTTTGCACTCCCCAGGATGGTCCAGTGGGCAAGCCACCCACTGTAGAGACTTGAGAGACTGTGGCTTTGCACTCCCCAGGATGGTACAGTGGGCAAGCCACCCACTGTAGAGACTTGAGAGACTGTGGCTTTGCACTCCCCAGGATGGCACAGTGGGCATGGTGGCCCCTTCGTGGATCTTGCGTCGTGGACTCATGTGGCTGTGGTGCCCCCCCCTTCCCTTCCCCCTGAGGTGCCTGTAGTATTTTCATCAGATGCCCCTGCAGTGTTCTCTCCAAAGGACTGAGGTCTCCTGTGTGGGCTTTGCCCTTGTGTCGCTACACTGTAGCCCACGGACTGTTCCATTGGACTTGGATGTAGCGGACTAATTGCCTCGGTTCGCCATGGCAGTGTGTATAGTATTATTTTGTTATGGATATTTTGCATAGTTGCCGATACGTCTCAGAGTCTATTTTTTATATAAAAATTTTGTTCACAATTTTATTATGTCTTTGCATTTTTCAGGGGGGTTTGGGTGGTGTCACTGTGCATTGTTGCTCTGCATTGGTGTGTACATAGTTTGGGGGGGTGGGGGTCGCATATGTGTGTGCCCGTAACCTTTCCTCCTCCCCCCTCCTGTGTGTCGTAGGTGCAGTACTCACCGTTGTCGTCTGCGCCGGAGTTCGTACTCGTGGTAGATGAGCAGGTAGACGAGTGCAGGTAGGATGTTTAATTCGGGTTCCATGCTGTCCTCCGTACTCGTGGAGTGTGTTTTGGTGAGCGTTTTCCCGTCCGTAGTCTGTTTCCGCCGTGTTTTTATCGGCGGGGCTCCCGCCCCGGAAAAGGTGGCGGATTAGTGAGTTGTGATAGTGTGGGCGGTACATTGTCTGCCGCCTGCCTGTTGGCGGTGACCGCCGCGCTGTTTGTCTGTACCGCTGTGGCGGTCGGAGTGTTAATGTGGAGGGCTGTGTTGGCGGTTCCCGCCAGGGTCAGAATTCCATTTTTTGGACCGCCGGCCTGTTGGCGGGTTGGCCGCCGCTTTATCACCGACCACCAGGGTTAGAATGACCCCATTAGTGAGGAGAATTTTCAATGCATCTAACACTGCAGGAATTGTGCACTTTTTTAAGGCTGTCTGGTCTGAATTTGTTTGCATCTTCCAGACTATATTGGAGTGACACCTTCAGCCATCCATTCTCTCTTCCCGAGTGCCTTTGGTGGATTGCCAATATTTTTGGCACTGATTCATGACATTCTCCTGTTGCTATGTTTTTTACGCA
This sequence comes from Pleurodeles waltl, assembly GCF_031143425.1. Lineage (NCBI taxonomy): Eukaryota > Metazoa > Chordata > Amphibia > Caudata > Salamandridae > Pleurodeles > Pleurodeles waltl. Next base: position 454,844,044 of record NC_090443.1, read on the forward strand.
ATGGCGGTCCCATCTAAGCTAAGCAGAGTAATGGAGCTCCCACCAGCCCTTCTGTGTTGTGATTGCATGATGCAGTACTTAGGAGCTTCAATCAATCAATCAATCATAGTATTTATAGAGCGCGCTATGTACCCGTCAGGGTTTCGAGGCGCTGAGGGGGGGGGGGGGGGGAGGGGAGTGCTGCTGGTTTATCGGTCGAAGAGCCAGGTCTTGAGGAGCCTTCTGAATGCGAGGAGGTCCTGGGTCTGGCGAAGGGATGTGGGGAGAGAGTTCCAGGTCTTGGCGGCGAGGAAGGAGAAGGATCTGCCGCCGGATGTCTTGCGCTGGATTCGGGGTACGATGGCGAGGGCGAGGTTGGCGGATCGGAGTTGACGTGTTGGGGTGTAGAAGTGAAGTCTGGTGTTGAGGTAGGAGGGTCCGGTGTTGTGAAGTGCCTTGTGAGCGTGGGTCAGGAGTTTGAAGGTGATCCTCTTGTCTACCGGGAGCCAGTGGAGTTCCTTTAGGTGAGGGGAGATTTGACTTCGGCGGGGTATGTTGAGGATCAGTCGGGCGGAGGCATTTTGGATACGTTGGAGGCGTTTGATGTCTTTGGTTGGGATGCCTGTGTAGAGTGCGTTGCCGTAGTCAAGTCTGCTGCTGACGAGGGCCTGGGTCACCGTCTTTCTGGTTTCTGTTGGAATCCACTTGAAAATTCTGCGGAGCATTCGGAGGGTGTTGAAACAGGAGGAGGAGACGGCGCTGACCTGTTTGGGCATGGTGAGGGCGGAGTCCAGGATGAAGCCGAGGTTTCTTGCGTGGCTGGCAGGGGTGGGTGGGGGTCCGAGGACGGAGGGCCACCATGAGTCGTTCCAGGCCGAGGGGGTGCGTCCGAGGATGAGGACTTCCGTCTTGTCGGAGTTGAGTTTCAGGCGACTGTTGTTCATCCAATCGGCGATAGATTTTAGTCCCTCGTGGAGGTTTGTTTTGGCGGTGAGCGGGTCTTCATTGCTGGAGGAGCTTGGGCTGAATTGGTCATTGACATTTTATCCAATACTGACTTGTGTGCAGCCGTTTTCCACTGCTTGTGACGCTTCTTTGCCTGTGTACCAAAGGTGTGCCTTGTTGTGCAGGCTGTGCCTTCTGTGGACATGGATCTGTTCATGTTCTCACTGAGGGATCATATTTATCTGAGTAAAACAACACCAAAACAAAACAAATCCAACATAAAAAAGTAAAGATACACATTTTCAGAGATTAAAGAAATAGTATAGCACTTAGGAACATATTAGATCCAACTGTGGCTATCACTGCGTCTTGATAGAGTCACTCCCAACAGTCTGACACCACTCATGAGGGACTGTGGGCTGGTCACGGAGTTGCACAGACCCCAGGTTCAGTAACTTGGAAAACAATAAGAAAACAAAGATATTGCATGAGGTCAGGGAGGTGAGGTCTCACTGGAGCCTGTGCAGCGTCATTTCCTTACTTCTAGTGACAAGATGAATCTTTGGTTCCTTACTGCTAGGCAGCGGATGTTATGCATCAGTTCCTTATGGTTTCAGGGGAGGTGATGTGGTGTCAGTTGCAAGGCATTAATCATTTACGACCCAGCATGGACAATGAATCCTGCCGGTAAAGATGCAAGGTGTTGACTTTACGGTGTTGTGATCACACCATGGGGCCACAGTTGCTGAGGTGGAGTCAGGTCCAGGACGTCGGGGGCACGGCACACAGAACTCATGCTGTGGAGGGACTTCAGAGGTGCTGCAGTAGCGTTGGGCCTGTGAGGCAGGTTGCTGTCATTGCATCAATGTGGACCATGGCTCCATGCAGGCAGCGGCATGTAGTCAGAAAGCGGCGTTCTAAAGTTGCTCTGGAATCGATGTGCTAAGTGTCTTCTTAGTTGCACCAGAGTTCACTTCCAATGGGCCCAGGAACTGGATTTGGCACCACTTGGCAAGTCAGGACTCTTAGAAAGAGAGCCCAAGCACTGGCAGGTGAAGTCTCTGATGGCCCTTAGTTTTCTGAACAGAAAGCAATTCAGTTCAAGCCTTTAGAGAACCTTGGAAAGCAGTATGTAGAAAGTAAAGTTCAGTCCTTTCACACCCAGACAGAAGCAGCAAGCAACAGGCCAGCACAGGAAAGCAACAGGCAGAAAGGCAGTCCTTCCTACAGCATCCAGCTCTTCTTCCTGGCAGAATGTCCTCAGTCCAGAAGTGTTCTAACTCTGTGGTATCAGAGGTCCAGTACTTATACCCATTTCTGTCTTTGAAGTAGGCAAACTTCAGAGAGAAGGCTTTGTAGTACACAAGACCACACCCTTCCCTGCCCTCACCCCAGACACACACCAGAGGATTGGAGACTGATTTGTGTGAGGACAGGCACAGCCCTATATGGATGTGTCAACTCCACCCACCACTCTGATCGGAAAGACACATCAGCTTGTTGATGAGCCATCAGGTAATGCAGGGCACACCTCCACTCCCTTTGTCTGACTGTCTAGAGTGCATTCACAAACAGCCCAACTGTCATCCTGACCCAGGCATGTATTCAGCAGGCAGGTAGAGGCACAGGATGGTTAAGCAGGAAAATGCCCACTTTCTAAAAGTGGCATTATCAAACTTACAACACAAAAAACAACTTCATCAAAAGTAGTATTTTTAAATTGGTAGTTGACAGGCCCCAAACTCTATGTCTCTATTTGCTACCAATGGGAAATTACACTTAAAATATATTTCTAGGCAATCCCCATCATACAGGAGAGATAGACCTTGCAATAGTGAAAAACGAGTTTAGCAGTATTTCACCATTAGGAGATATAAAACACACCAGTACATGTCCTACCTTTTAAATACACTGCACTCTGCCATGGGTTTTGCTTGGGCCTACCTTAGGGGTGGCTTACATGTAGTAAAAGGGAAGGTTTGGGCCTGGCATGTCGGTGCATTTGCTAGGCCAAAATGACAGTTTAAACTGCACACACTGCAGTTGCAGGCCTAAGACATGTTTGCGGGTTTGCATGTTTGCACTCATGTGGGTAGCAAAAGCAGTGCTGCAGGCTCATTGGTAGCATTTGATTTACAAGCCCTGGGCACTATACTAGGGACTTACTAGTAAATCAAATAAGCCAATCATGGAGAAACCAATCTCCAATATATTTTAAACAGAGAGCATATGCACTTTAGCACTGGTTAGCAGTGGTAAAGTGCCCAGAGTCCTGAAGCCAGGAAAAGCAGGTCAGAAAAATAATAAGAAGAATGCAAAAAGTGTGGGAATAACCCTGCAAAAAGGACCAGTTCCAACACACCACTTGTGGATTTCCTAGCTTCTTCAACACCTGTAGGGGTCAGAAGTTTGGGCCCCTTAGTTGTGCCTATGGTTAAGACTTCTGCACTCATATGCCCTGTGAATACCTCAGCTAATGTGCTGGTCAACTTGTCACCTGCCGAGGTGGAATCCTTGTTGGCTTCCATCACCATTGAAGACATCAGAGATTTCCTGCAGGGCCATAATTATTTGTTGTCGATTTATTGGCATTTTTGTCTCAAATACTAAATTGCTCATTAATTTGGCCTACATGTTGGCCTGCCTTGCTCATCATTCTTCAAAAAAAAAATTGTGCACTAACTCTACTATCACTCTGTCAACAACGACCTGCCCCCAAAGATACAGGGTGCCTGGCTGGACCGGCAAGACGTTGCAGTGTTTTGTCTCTTTCTCTTCCACTCCCCCTTTCCATTTGGGACACCTGCCGGAGTTTCTGTGTTCACTAGGAAGTGCCGAGAGGTGTTCCTGGGGGTCGGGGGCATTCCATCACCCCTGCAGGCATCCTGCTTTTCAGGTGAGTGGCCCGCCTCAACAGGCATCATGCACCGACCCAGGATGCTTAGCATTGACATGGGAAATGTACTGGTCTGCCAGCACACCATCTGTACATTCATAGAGTGGAAACTCTTCCAATTTCTGAACACCTGTTCATTCTGACGGGGGGTGAATGCAAAATGTGTTCCATCAATTGCCCCAATCATGTTGGGGATATGTCCCATTGCATAGAACTTGGCCTTCACTGTGGCCAAATTTTCAACCTGGGGAAATACAATGTAGCTGCACATGTGTTTAATCAGGGCAGACAACACTTTTGTCAGCACTATAGAGAACATTGGCTGTGACATTCCTGCTGCCAAGCCCACTGTCACTTGGAAAGAACTAGTTGCCAGAAAATGGAGAACTGATAGCACTTGCACAAGAGGGGGGATCCCAGTGGAGTGACGGTTAGCAGAAATTAGGTTAGGCTCCAATTGGGCTCACAGCTCTGTGATTGTGGCCCTGTCCAGTCTATAGGTGAGCATTATGTGCCTGTCCTCCAGTGTATCCAAGTCCACCAGGGGTCTGTCCAAGGGGATATGTCTCCATATCTGGTGATGTACGCCGGCGGTGACGGTGGGAGGACCTGAGACGCTGGCCACGGAAGAAGGTCAGAGGCCCAGCTGGGGATGCCTCCCAACGAGAAAGGGGTGCCCGTCGAACCCTGACCCCTGTGGTGTCCCCCGTTCTGGCGGTGGCCTATCCTGAGTTGGATGGCCGCTTGAAGGCATCACAGCAGCCACAAGTGGGTGAGTACAGTGCCCATCGTGACAACTTACGGCTGGTGGGGTGGTATCTGGTTGGAGGATGTGTGTCACTGGTGCCCCTAGGCCAGGCCTGACATTTCAGCGTAGGTTTTCTGGTGGCTAGGGTTCAGAAGGGCAAATCTTGCTACCTAGCTCGTAGACATCCACTACTGGTCAGGGCTGCGTGGGTCCCAGGTGTGCTGTAGTTGGCAGTGTGTGCCCCTCCCCATGCCTTGGCTGCTAACTATTTCTCTTGTAGTGCTATGGCATATTGAGTAGGGCTGTTCCCTGTGTGGGGGTGCTGTGTACGCCGACGGTGGTATTGGTGCAGCCACTGACCAAGTGCATCCTTTGTCTCTTCCCCCCATTTTTGCTTTATCATCCTGTCCTTATGTGCATTAGCATCATCTGGCGGAAGAGCAGAGGCACCGGCGACGGAGAGAGCTGCATCCCACGGGACCCAGGAGGCAGAGTCCACCGACACTGAGGCCACCAGTGGGACAGAAGGCGAGGGGAGCACCACGGTGGAGACTGGAGGGGACAGTTCAGACACAGATACCTCCTTCGGTGGAAGCTCCCTGGTGGTGGTGGACACTTCTGTGACCACCCCAACTACGGGTACAGCCACCACCCCACATACCAGCATCGTCCTCCCACCAGCCCCTCAGCGTGTTACCCATGCCCGCTCACCCAGGAGGGTGGTCATCTCCTTCACCTCAGGCCCTACTCCAGTTAACCCTGCTGCCCTGAGTGAGGAGGCTATTGACCTCCTGCGATCCATCTCTGTTGGGCAGTCAACCATTGTGAATGCCATCCAGGGGCTGGCAGCCCATTTGCAACAAACTAATGCATTCCTGGAGGGCATTCACTGTGGCATGGCAGCCTAACAGAGATCAATCCAGGCTCTGGCCTCCTCTATGATGGGAGCAATTGTCCCCGTTTTCTAGCCTCTCCCTCAACGTCCTCTACCCAATCCCATTCCCCTCAACCCCAACCTCAAGCACAAAGGCGGACCAGCATGCACACAAGATAACACACAGGAGTGGTTCAGGCAAACACAGGCATACACATCTTCCCACAGGCACTCACACAAACAGCATCCAGATGCAGACATACCAACATCCACTGCCTCCACTGTGTCCCCCTCCTCCTTGTCGTCCACCTCCCTCCCAGTAGTGTCTACACTCACACCTGCATGCACTACATCCTCATCCACTACCACCATCACGCCTATCAATACACTCCCCTCACCGGCAGTCACCAACCCCACATCCATGCACACGTCCCCTGTGTCCTCTCCCACTGTGTCTGTGCCCCCTCCTCCCAAAGTACATAAACGCAAGCACTCAGCAACCCAACAGCCATCCACCTCACAGCAGCATCCAGCCCATGCACCTACACCCAAACACAGCAGACAGACCCCTAAGACAACCACTTCCTCTCCTTCCACTCCCGAACCTTCACCCTCTTCCTGCCCCAATGTCCCTAAGAAGCTTTTCCTCTCCACCCTTGACTTCTTCCCTAACACTCCCCCCCGTCCTTCACGTTGGGCCACGGTGGTCAGAACCCAGGCGAGCACCTGAGCCACCCAGTCCACAGCCACAGTAGTGTCGACAGCTACTGCAGGTGGGAGAGGATCCCAGGCACCAGGAAGCAAAACTGAAAGGGTGCCTGCACCAGGTGCATCAAGGAAGGGCAAGGAGCTACCACCAGCTGTGACATGGAAGGGCAAGGAGGCACCACCAGCTGCGACAAGGAAGGTCAAGGGGCAATGCCCAGCTGCTGCCAGGAAGGGCAAGGGGCCTGCACCAGCAGGCAGGAAGGACAGGAGGCCTGGTGCTGGGACTCGTTTGGAGCCCCCACCACCAACCATGGTGGTTCAGCCATCTGAGGCTGCAAGGGAAGGGCTGGAGCCTCCCCCCACCACTGCCAGCACCGCCACCAGCACTGCCGCTAGTACCGCAACCAGCACCGCCACCAGCACCACTGCCAGCAGCAGCAGCCCCAGTGGGCAGCCGTCCGAGGCTGTAGGGGATGGGCTGGTGCCTCCCCCCACCACTGCTAGCACCGCAACCAGCCCTGCCACCAGCACCACTTACAGCAGCAGCAGACCCAATGGGCAGCCGTCCGAGGCTGCAGGGGATGGGCTGGTTCCTCCCCCTACCACTGCCAGCACCGCCACCGGCACCACTGCCAGCAGAAGCAGCCCCAGTGGGCAGCCGTCTGAGGCTGCAGGGGATGGGCTGGGGCCTCCCCTCACCACTGCCAGCACCGCCACCAGCATCACTGCCAGCAGCAGCAGCCCCAGTGGGCAGCTGTCTGAGACTGCAGGGGATGGGCTTGAGCCTCTCCCACCACTGCCAGCACCGACACTAGCCCCACCATTGCCACCGCTGAGCAGCCGTCAAGGCCGGTAGACAGTGTGTAGTCCTGCCTCCATGGGCTGTTGTGCGTCCTGGCCCCTGTAAATCCTGTGGGTCTGACACCCAGGTGAGAGACTGTGACCTTGCTCTCCCCAAGATCTGCATCACCAGGAACAATGCCCCCTCCAGAACCAGTGGAAGAAGCCATCCACTCACCCCATCCTTCCCAGGATGAAGCACACTGGGCACAATGCCCATTCCAGAACCAGTGGAAGAAGCCATCCACTCACCCCATCCTTCCCAGGATGAAGCACATTGGGCACAATGCCCCCTCCAGAACCAGTGGAGAAGCCATCCACTAGAGAGACTGTGGCCTGCACTCCCCAGAACCGAGCAGTGTGCAAACCACCCACTTGAGAGACTGGCCTCGCACTCCCCAGGACCAAGCAGTCGGCAACCACCCACTTGAGGGATTGTGGCATTGCACTCCCCAGGACCAAGCAGTGGGCAAACCACCCACTTGATAGACTGTGGCCTTGAACTCCCCAGGACATCGCACAGGGCATGTAGCCCCCTCCAGGACCAGTGGTGCTGTACCATCTTCTGGCTGAGGTGCCCCCCCTTCCCCGTCCCCCATAGGTGCCTGTGAATTTTTGACCTGATGCCCCTGCAGTGTTCTCTCCGTGTTGTTGCAGGAGTGAGGTGGGGCCTTGGCCTATGTGTTGTGGCCCTGTGGCCCACAGACATTGAGGACTGGGCAGTGTCCCTACATTTTTAAATATGTATATACTTTTGTATTTTGATGCACTTATTCATGTTATTTTATCGTATTACACTCACTTTCTTCAAATCATTTTATCCTTGCATTATTCCTGAGGGGTGTGGGGTGAATACATAATGTTTGTACATCTGGTTGTGTGTATGGTGTTGGGGCTGGGGGTGTTGCGTGTTGAGTGTGTGTGTCACTCTTGTTTTCCTCCCCTCTCCCTTGTGTTCTAGGCGGCAGTACTCACTGTGGTCGTCTTCGCCAGCGTTGATGTTCATAATGCAGAAAACGGTAGACGAGCATCGGAAATATGTGCAGCTCAGGCTCCATGGTGTTGTGGTTGTTCCCTGAGTCTCCACAGGTGAGTCTTTTGACTTCTGTGTTCTGTTTCCGCCATGCTTTTGATGTAGTTGGTACTGGCCCCGAAAAGGTGGCGGATAGGCCTGTCGTAATAGTGTGGGCGGTACATTGTCTTCCGCCTGGCTGTTGGCAGTTGCCGCCGTGGTGCTTGTTGATACCGTCGTGGCGGTCAGTGTGTTAAAGTGGCTGTCTGTCTGAGCGGTTTCCACCATGGTCAAAATTCCATTTTGGTTACCGCCGGCCTGTTGGCAGTATTACCGCCGCTTTATCACCGACCGCCAGGGTTGTAATGAGGGCCTAAGTTCCTTCTCAGCCAGGTGGGTCATCAATGCAATAATGCCTTGCTTAATAGCTTCTTGGGTATTTAATGCTACCATTAGGCCATCGACATACTGGATCAAGACTAAGCTGCAAGGCATGACAAAAGATTCACATTTTTTCTTTACAATCTGATTAAAAATAAATGGAGATTCATTATACCCTTGTGGGACACAACACCATGTTAAGACTCTATTTCCAAGCTGAAATGCAAAAAGGAACTGAAACGGTACTGAAAAGAAGGCCTGACACAAATCAATGACAACTTATTTACACAAGGAATCTGGGACACTATTACAGCTGGCTTCGGTACTGTGGGGCAACAAGGAACAATAACGTTATTTATTCTCCTCAAATCCTGTACAATCCTGTATTTGTCACTTGGTTTCTTTTGGCCCATAATAGGTGAGTTACGAGGACATTATCTCCTTCAGAATTCCCTGCTGTATCATGGATTCAATCAATGGAGTCCCCATCAATTGTTTCTGGTGGCAAATTATATTGTGAGGTTCTCAGGAATTTAACATTAGGTTTGATCGAAATTCAGACAGGTTCTACACCGTTGATCAGTCCAAGATCCCCGTAAAATCCCACACCTCATGTTTGATGGTTTCTCTCAAATCTGGGGTCAAATGATCTAGTGCTAGCAATGTCAGCATCATGCAAGTTGGTTCACTTTTCATTAGCTCATAAATGGCATTCTTATCATAGGCTTGCCCTTCTATTCCTGCTAGAGTGCAAATTGTATACCACAGTTTACCTTTGCAAGCAAGTCTATTCCCAAGAGAGTCACTGGACTGCAATCAGATATGATAAACTTGTGTTTATGCTCAAAAGATCCAATTGTCACTTTAATTGAGGCAGTTTCTTGAGCAGTCATTTGTTTATTTTCCACACCAACAACTTAGATTGTTTTTCCCAAGAGGGGTAGGTTTGGGACTTCTTCTGTTCTCAAAGTAGAATGGGTAGCAGTATGAACTAAGAGTGACACAGGACGGCCATCCACTTCACTGTCTAAAAATGGTTCACTCTGGTCCACCTTTAAGGCTGCGCCAAGTACACAGTCTTCCCTCCCCCCTCAGGCACTGTCAGGATGACTGATCAGAGCCATTTCCTTCATCCAAATTAAACAGGGGAAATTGTTGAAACTGATTATTATCCTGCATCAGATTCATATTAATTCTCAAACCCTGATTCATATTCTGACGTGACCCAACAGCATTTTGCTGTGGCATCGCAGGGTGAGAAACCTGCATTCTTGGAGCTTTTTTTTTTTTAGACTATTTACATCCATCCCTGCACCTAGATCTATAGGAGCTCCTCCACCTCTACCTTGCATGGGATTTTGTGGTTGCTGGTATACACCTTGCATTGTGCCCACATTATTTACAGCTAGGGACATCTGGCTAGTTCTTTCTGCAGCTTTTCATTTGAACAACCATCATTTTTTCCTTCAGCTTTTTCTGTTTAATCTCTATCTCATTGTGGCATTATTTTGCATGATGAAAATATCATCAATAGACTTATTTTGCTAGTAGATCAAATTTTGCAGGATCATCATGCATATTTCTGACTTCAACCCTGTCACAAACCACAACACGAAATGTCCGATATCCTTTGCCTCCAACGTCTCCATATCACTGTAATGTTTGAATGCCTACAACAACCTCTCATAGTAAGATTGAAGTGACTCCTTTGGTTCTTGAGTCGTTCTGTCAATTTTGACCCAATCAATATCCTGAGGAGGCACTTTACCTTTCAGGAATGTCATGGCCTCATGATATTTCTTCATTATCAATAGTGAAGGACCCTTGATCAATGTGTTTCTAGTTGTTCCCACCTCAGGTCATCTAACAGCTATCTTACATTCTGTCCACTGGTCACTCAGAAAAACAATGTCAGACAACATATTCAGATCAACCCACACCTGTGAGATTTTCACAAATCTTTCAACCTGTCAATACCATTTCACTGGCTTCTCTCATAATTTTGGGAACTCATTGGTGAATGATGCAAGATCACGTCTGCTCCATGGCACATGAACATAACCTCCACCAGGCACTTCTCTCAAGGGAAAGGTTGTAACACCTCCCTGTTCTCTGACCGGGGGTGGATCCACAGAAGATTTCTTTACTTCCTTCTTTTTCACCCATTTAGTCTCCCATGTATCTAATCCATCCCATTTCCTATTATTTTGAATTAATTATTTAATTTGAGTTGTCATCCCTGGAGTTCTCATATCAGCAATGTCTTTTTTACTAAAGCACATTTGATAGCTCCTTAGCAGGGCCTTAGTTTTGTTGAAATCAACCTCATATTTCTGAGCCAATTCTGCCAAATTATGATGAACTTGACCCGCTCTCTTAGTGGTGTCCCTAAGCATAAATACAAGTTCATCCTCCTGATAAGTCTACAATCGTTCCAGACCAAGATTTAAAAAAATAATACGTCCAATTCTACTGTCAACTTTCAAACCTCCAGAGTTCTCTCTCTCGGTGTTGATGGAAGTGTGCCCTGACGCACTTCTGTACTCGTGCTTTCTTTAGATGGAGTACTTCCATTGAAAAATTTTACCCATTCATCTATCTCTTCCCTAGAGGAATCTTTGGTGAGGACCCATTCACCTGTGCACCATTCTCCAAATTCAAAGGCGGTTCCCATATAGGAATAGTATGAGTGGGCATCTGATATGGGGCTATTGAAGTGCATCCTGACATACTCAAAGTCGTATCTGCACTTGCTGCACACAAAGCGCTTATATGTGTATAGATTAAAGTACCAAACTCTTGAGTCCTTGAATTATTTAAAGCGTTTGTTGATCCTGCAATACTATTGGGTACTGCTAAGTTATACATATTTCTCCCAGAGCCTTTTGATTTATACATAGGAACTACCAGGCCAACAGTAACTGGGACTGTGAGTGCATCAACATTGCTCATGGTGGAGTCACCTGGGGAGCACTCTCTAAAACCCTCACTTCTTTATTCACAAGTAAAGCTAGTAAAAGTAGGTCCCACAGGACTAAGAGCCTTTCTATTCGGGGCAGTAGAAAAAGGTAATTATGCCACTTCCTCCAATACCATTGTTTCCACTCTCACCCCTACCGTCATTATAGGAGATTGGGCATTCAGATAACACATCCACAAGACTATCCCCAGAATCATCATCATCATTTTTACTCATGTCATCAAGCTCCTTTTGCTTCTTCATGTTTCGTTTTCCGATTGTCTTTCTTCCCCCTTCTCCCTCAGTCACATCTGTGCTCAAAGCCAGCTATAGCTTAACCCCTTTAATCATGTCTGTTCTCCACCTTTTCTGCTCAGTGTCCCATCTAGCATCCACATAAGAATGCATAGCTTTATTCACTGTGCCTTGATATCTCTCCCTTTTCTTTGCATAAGCAGCACGCTCCCAAGCATTCAGTGTTTCATATTGTGCAGGTCTAGGAGGTGGCTTCATTTCATATAGCACCCTCAAGTTCTTAAAAATTCTCTAATTAATTGTGCTATATTGTGGGAATCTCATAGGCCATCCTTTTCTGTGATCTTGTACCAATGACCAAGCCAAACACATGTATAAAGGCCCACATTAATCGCCATATAATGACCAGGAGTACCTTCAAGAGGAGTCACTTTGCCCTCTCTACTAGGAATATGAATGTAACCCCTGAACAGATCTTGCAAAACTTTAAAACATTTCATTTTTCACGCATTTTCAGAAGACTTCAATGCCATATTCACATTCCTTCCTTCTACACAATCACCAATCGCAGTGCAGCACCGTATGATGTTGTCCACCAACAGCAGTGCAACACTTCACCAACCGACCTATACCAGCATGGTAGACTGTGACGTAGACCTCGCTTCTCACGACAGTCACCCTCCTTTACAATATGCACACATGCTCTGTTCGCAATATCATATGCACACACAGAAATATAAAACCTTTGTCTGCTCTACTAAAATGAATAGTTTCAAACAAACAAGAAAGTTTGCAATCACTTCTGATGAACCCTCGACCTGCGGGGCATCATCAAGACCAGTATAGCTTCTCTCTGCATATTAAGATTCACTATACCAATCACCTCACATTCACACAAAGTAAGTCCCTATCTTAACCATGCCGTTGACGACGTCCCTGAGCAGAGAACATAATATGGTGTCTTCTAAAACCTTTTAAACTATCTTGGGATCTTAGGCCACACCGTTCCCTGATAACCTCTTCAACCTCTTTATAACTCATCGCGCTCAGACAACATGCAAAAAACGTCTCCGCTAGACATCACTTTTTCACACAATCACTGCAACCTAAATGCAACTATCACAATCTGCAAACCTATTACTACTCACCCATCCTCTGACAGCACAACTCTCCTACGAATCCCCACAATTCCACCAATCTTTCAAGTCTGGATACAAGCATCAAATTTGGCCACTGGGGACTAACTGTTCTGGACCCTAATTCCAGTTCTCCACATTTTGGAAAGAGAACCATCCTTGTTGCTACCATCTTCTCCAACTCTAGGCCCTAATTTTAAATTCCAAGGTCCGATTAATTTTTCTAATCCGAAGGGTCAGGAGACAATAAATCAAATTATTCAGAAATGCAGAAATCAAGGAAACAATTGGTGCACAGAGTTTGAATCCCAGTATTCCTGACTAGCAGTTTAATATAAGACCCTAAATATGCTGATATTCCATAGGTTCATGAAAGTAGTCAGCACAACAGAATGTCTGACGGAGTTTCCATCAAGAGAGGTATGGCGGCATGAAGCCACATAGAAATTAGACTTCAAGAGAAGTATCTAAGTTGGTCCGCTCTCAGCTAAGGGCAGAGGGAACCTGACTATCACTGCTAACTAAACCACACCTACATCTTGTTTCTTCCAAGGATGATCTCATAGGCAAATACCTCTGTAGTTCAAAAACATAGTCAGAAATTCTAAATTGCTAATTGGACATTCGGCCTTGTGGGTTTTCGGTGTCAACCTTGGTACACCCTTGCACTCTGGAATTTCACAAGAGTTACAGCTGGCAGCTCAGCATATTCCTCACAACCTTGATAAGCACTCCACCAGGCTTTTCTTATCATCTCAAATAATGAGCCCCCTATTAACTCTTTGTCAGATCCTGACACCTGAAGCTTTAGTAGAAAAACATTCAAAAATCAAACAGCACATTGAAGGTTGAAAAATACAAAAAAATATACGGGCCCTCACTTTGGCCAAACTAATTAAACACAAATACATTTTCAGGTTAAGTGAATTCTAAACAAATCTTATGTTAAATGAATGTTTATAAAGAATAGTATTTCTAAACTACTGCCACATAAACATTCTTTCAAACTATGATAAGATATGGCATACATAAAGCATTGCATTTGTCTGTGCACTTAACAACTATATTTTACCATGCACCACGTTAAAGAAACATTTCTTTCCATTCAGCAGAAAAGAGCTACCCTTTCATTTCATGATTTAAGAGGCGTAATGGCACAGCCAAGTTACTCTCTCTCAACCCTCCCTCTGATGACTTTTAGAGTCATCATAAATCTCCTTTTAGTCTTAAATGAGACTCTCTAAAACTTGGTTCTTTTACACAGTTTTTGCCTTGACTCAACCAAACGCTTCAAATCATCATAATATTTACACTGACTATCTTCCAATTCAACTTCTGATCTCTCTCTTTTCTGACCTCTCTGGATCTTCCTTCTCTGGAACAACTTGTATCCAATCATCAAAACTATTCCCACTATTGCAATATTCAACAATGGTCTCAATACAAAGCCTACAATTCCCCTTCCCAAATTCCTAAACCACCTGCCTATAGCAGAAAATCCATTTACAATTACTACCAATGTACCAGTCAGTTCCAACTGTTTCCAATTTCGTCAACCCTGAAATATTCCAGACATACTTTTCGAAATCCTTACTTTTAACCATAATAAAGGCACAACATTGTTAAACCTTTAACATCTGACAGACTCTGGCCTTTTTTGAGAGCAACAAATCTAGCACAAGCCAATTTTGTAAAACCATTGATCTTATCACAACCATCTAGGTATTTACTAGGAACAATGAATTCACTGTGTTAGTAGCCAATTTATCCACCATTGTTGACAGCTTTCTAATCTTCGTATCATTCAAGGTCTCTCCCACTGATGCAATTAATGCACCAAATCTATCTCCCACTATTTCTGTAGCACTAGCTCCTCATCTAGTTCTGTGTTTCACCTTCCACACAGGATCTTCAAGATGTTCCATATGATAAATCTTTGGAAAAACTACTTCTAGATAGCACATACCATGCCATCCTTTCGACAACTTAAATTGTGCATACTTCCCACAAGTAAAATATCCTCCAGGAATCACAGGATCCTTGCCATCCAAAAATAACTCATTTTTTCCCCTGATATCTAAAACGTAGTCGCATTCACTCTTCCCTATGGATAAAGGATTGATGTAGATCAAAATGTATGCACAATTTCCCTTTGTGTTGCCAGTTTAGAGATAAAGCTGGCAAATTCCCCTGCACCTGGTGTACTATTTCTTCCTTCTTCAATCTGTGTTGTGTTGCAAGATCATTATCTATTTTAGATTTGGTTTCTAATTCCCTCCTTCGATCCTCCACTAAATTAAAAATGTTATTTTCTATTTCTGTCATTGAACAGGTCAAATTGTGTCTAGGTGCACATGCAGTGTCTAAAGGTTTTGATGACACAAACTATTCTCCTGCACTTTCTGCACCTTTAAAATACAGGTTCTTATTCAGGTCCTGAAACAAAGGAACGTCTGGCAATACCAAGTCATAATTCAAGAAATAATATTGAAAATGCCCCTCATTGTAAAATATACATAATAGCAAACTACAAGAAATCTCATATGACAATGGGATTTGATGATTTATTATGTCTTCTGACACAGAAGCAGATAACTGAATACAGATATAGCAGGCTCTAGAATTCATTGTATTTACATATTCATACAACAGCTTAAAATATACATTATCTGAATAATCTCCTCTAGATTCGTATAACGTTGTATCATATAACATATAGACATTATTATTCTTAGGACTAAGAGTTTGTTGGGAAACACTAGGAGATAGCATCTTCTCTTCAGAGTGTGTAGAGGAAAGTGCACCTTTTAGAAACATTCCTAATACTAAAATGGAAATCAAAAATAATGCACCTATTATGTATTTACTCTTATTATTCCATGAATGTTGTTAGGATCAGGTCTATTTTCAAAGTAAATACCACAGCAGCAAAATATGTCTTCCTTGATTTCACCAATGCGAATAGCAACAGATTTAAAAGTTCATTGATCAACAATGTGTAAATCTTTGTCAGACTTTCCTAACCTGAATCTGTGCTATTCTAAACGACAGCTCTCTTTCTTCTTTTACTGAGGCATAGAAAGTCTTCTAAATTTTCTACCACAATCAACAAAAATGTCTTTAACATCTCCACAAACCAAAGCCCATATTTACACTTTTTTGCGTCGCATTTGTGTCACTTTTTGACGCAAAAGCAGTGTAAACTTACAAAGTACAATTATATTTAGTAAGTTTGCTCCACTTTTGCATCACAAAATGACACAAATGCGGTGCAAAATAGGTATAAATATGGGCCCAAGTTCATTGAGGTAAGTGAAAATTCAAAATACAACTCAAACACGATGTTCAGTTCATGGAGGCTCAGCCGGACGAGTAAATTCACTCCAACATTCCCAAAACTCTTTACCTTTGACTGTGTCATTTATGAAGTAAGTCCACTCTGGCGAAGAATACCTACGACTAGGCACTCTTGTTCTGTTTGATCTTTTTATTGCCACACCTTTGTTGCCACTTTCACTCAGATCAGAACTTTCATTGGTGGCACACATTCTTAAGGAAGACTCACTTTCCCTCTTTCCTTCCTTCTAGGGCAACGGTCTCCAGCTTCCACTTGCTTTCTTCTAGCACTAGTTTCTTCTTTGAGGTCTTATTCTGAGTCACACTAATTCATCAAAGGGCAAGATTTATTTGTCTCTGTTTTGGTCTTGGATGTGACTTGATCAAGACTCCCCCTCAGCTTCCTCAGGTGCTGGTTCTGGCTCAGTCTGGTCCCCAACACCCTGTATGCCCTATTCTTGTTATCTCTCTCACACCAATGGTGCTTCTGGGAAAGGTGCTGTTGCGTTGAAGGGACTCTCTACTCTACGAGTATGAGAAGCATGCATCCGGTTGGGGAGACCTCCACAAATTATAGCAGTCATCATCACTAAGATCACCTGGTAAGGTCCAGGCCAGTAAGGTTCTAAGCACGTCTTCCTGACATGGTACTTCACCAACAGCCTGGATTAAGGCCATGGCATTGTTCTTGATGCGGAAGTGTTATGGCTGCTCCAACCTGATGAGTCACAGAACACACCACATCAGCTAGTCCTTTGCAATAGTCTAGGAACATATCACTAGTAATATTCACAAGTGCATTTGCAGGAATCGCTGGCAGTCTCATTGCCCTCCCCGTTATGGTCTCATAATTGGACAGTCCAGTCTTACAATCAGGTACATTCCATAAACTCATTACCACAATAGAGAGGGCATCAAGCCACTTCAATGGTGTTGAAGCACACACTTTTGATAGTCTGAATTTCAGTGTGCCATTCACTTGTTCCACAAGACCCGAAACCTCAGTTCTGTAACTGCAATGTAATCACTGCTCCATTTGCAAAACTGTGCTCAACAGTTTCAGGACCTCGTTGTTGAAATGACTTCCTCGATCTGAATCCAGAGAGGTTGGGATATCAACCGTGGACTGAGTCTCCTCAATAAAATATTAGCTACAGTGAGACTATCATTGGGTAAGCCTTGGCTCAATGGGAAAAAGATACACACTACAACCAGATCATACCTCAATCGATTGCACATGGGCATCTCAATGACACAATGCTTCAGCCATCAGCCTGAATTTAGGATTGAATCAAGTTATTCTGAACAATCTCATAATGCCATTCCTTCAATTATGAGCTGGACAATGGAAATGTCTAACCATAGGAGGTAACAGACTCTTTGGCAACACTGGTCGTCCATTCTTTGAAACCCAAATGTCATAATCTCTCTTGACACAGCCTGCTCAAACCGAACTCTGTTATTCCTCCTCATTCCAGGTATTAACGGTCGTCAACAGGAGGTTAAAGTTAGTCTCATCCATTCCTTCATTTGTGAAATCACCATTGAATTTCCAGTATTATGTGCATAATACTTTGCATCTTCATTAGTGTTCCTATTGCCCTAAGTCACACCATCATCTACAGAATAATGTGCAGGACACTTAGCCACTGCAATCTGCTAGGGCAATTGTAGTGTGTTGAGGAGGTTTCTCACCTGTTTGCCGTTCCAGCTTGGAGATTCCAGAAGACATTACAAAGCCTTGCTGAGACAACAGTTGTCCGAAGTCATCAACAATGTTAAAGCCATACTGACTACCAGAAAAGATTGTCACTTTCAACTGATTGGAAACACAATATGCTCTCATTAGAGCAATCAAATCGGCTACTTGGGCAGATTCTACTCTTTGAAGCCACAGAGTGTCAACATCTCCAGAAAGAGTGCAAACAGCATAGGCTGCTCTCAGACTTCCTCCATTGTCTCTCAAGCATGAGCCATCAACATAAAGGACATAATCAGATTCAGATAATGGTTCATCTCAGATGTCTGGTCTCGGTTTGGTGCACTGTTCAGTGACATCATGACACTTGTGGTCTCCTTCACAATCTTAAACAAATTCTTGATTGGATATTGGCAACAGAGTCGCAGGATTCAAAATCTTACAATGTTTTATAGATATATTCTCTACAGCCAGAATGATCTGATTGTGCTTAGTAAGTCGCGTGCTTGTAAGATACTGTGCCTTGTTCTAATCAACAAAAACGCTCTATGTTGTGGGGAACATACAAAGTTAATGGGAAACGCATGACAATATTTTCACATATCTTTATTCTTGTGCTGACTGCTGCTACTGATTTAAGGCAGCCGGACAAAGCAGAAGCAACAAGATCTATTGTGGCATAAAAATGTGCCACTGGTCTCTTACCATTTCCATGCATTTAAGTTAGAACTGAGAGACCACAGTCCTCTCTCTCACTGTAGAAAAGTGCAAATGATTTGGTATAATCAGGCATCTCTAGAGCCAAGGCACGACAGAGGTATTCTCTCAGCTCTAGGAATGCTACAAGACAGTCATTATCTCATGGTCCCGGATGAGACACATCCTTGTGTGTCAGCCTCTGTAAAGGCTTGGCCATCAGGGAAAAGTTGGGTATCCACTGTCAACAGTAGCCCACCATTCCCAGAATCATCCTGACTTCCCTCTGTGTGGTTGGAAAACTCATTTTCAGTATGGCTGAAATCCTCTCTTGTGACAATTTTCGCACTCATTTTCCAATGGGGTGTCCAAGATACTGGGACTGCATTTTGACAATATTATAACTTTCCTGGTGACACCTTAAGTTCATATTCAGCATTGCCATAGTGTCTTGTTTAGAAGCTTCTTGGATATTTAATGCCACTATTAAGTCATCGATATACTGGATCAAGACTAAGGCATGACTAAAGATTCCAATTTTTTCTTTAAAATCTGATTAAAAATAAATAGAGATTCAGTATACCCTTGTGGGGCACAACACAATGTTAAGACCCTCTTTCCGAGCTGAAATGCAGCAAGGAATTGACTGTCCTCCTGCAACGGTACCAAAAAGAGGGCCTGGCACAAATCAACGACAATGAACCACTCATTCCCACATGGAATCTGGAACAGTATTACAGCTGGATTCGGTACTATGGGGCAACAAGGAACAACAACGTTATTTAATTTCCTCAAGTCCTGTAGAATCCTATATTTGTCACTTGGTTTCTGAAGGCCCATAATAGGTGAGTTCCAAGGACTTCCCTTATCTCCTTCAGAACTCCCTGCTGTATCATAGATTCAATCAATGGAGTCCCCAGCACTTGTTTCTGCTATTAAATTATATTGTGAGGTTCTCGGTAATTCAGCATTAGGCTTGATAGAAATTCAGACAAGTCCTACACCTTTGATCAATCCAATATCCTTCCCCATGAAATCACACACCTCATGTTTGATGGTTTGCCTCAAATCTGGGATAAAATCATCTAGTATTAGCAATGTCAGCATCATGCAACATGGTTCATTTGTCATTAGCTAAAAAACAGCATCCTGTTTCCTTGGGTTTGCAGTTCTATTCCTTCTGGACTGCAAATAATAACACAGTTTATATTGGTAAGCAAGTATCTTCCCAACAGATTTATCAAACTGCAGTCACACACGACAAGCTTGTGTTTATCCTCAAAAGATCATGTTTTCACTTTAACTGGGACTGTTGTTTGAGCAGTCCTTTGTTTATTCTCCACACCAACAACGTAGATTGTTTTTCCTGACAAGGGTACGTTTGGGACTTCTATTGTTCTCAGAGTAGAATGGGTAGCACCAGTATCCACCAAGAATGATACAGGATGGCCATCCACTTCACTATCTATAAATGGTCCACTCTTGTCCACCTGCAAGGCTGTGCCAAGTACGCAGTCTACCTCCCCCCTTAGGCACCATCAGGCTGACTAATCTGAGCCATTTCCTTCATCCAAATTACACAGGAAGAATTGTTGAAAGTGATTATTATCCTGCATCAGATCTGTATTCATTGTCAAACCCTGATTCATATTTTGCTATGACCCAATAGCATTTTTCTGTGGCATCAAATGTTGAGGAAGTTGCATTATTGGAGCTTGGGGTACATTCAAATTTTGACTTTTAGGTCTTTACACACCCTGCATCTGATTGGAATTATTATTCAGAGAAGGTAGAAATCCAGCATTTTGAGCTTGACTAGCAGGATTTAAACAACATTCCCACTTCCAATATACCACTCCATTGCAGATGTCACTCTGAGTGGATCTTTTTAGACTATTTACATCCATCCCTAAACCAAGATATATAGGGACTCCTTGACCTCTACCTTTCCCGGGATTTGGTGGTTGCTGGCATATACCTTGCATTTTGCGGTGTGGATTAAAGGAACACATTCTCTAGTACTTGGATGATTTGGAGCATTTGTTGATCCCGCAACACTATTGGGTACTGTAGGAGGCTGGACTGGCTTGTAGTGAGTACCAAGGGGTACTTGCACCTTGCACCAGGCCCAGTTATCCCTTATTAGTGTATAGGGTGTCTAGCAGCTTAGGCTGATAGATAATGGTAGCTTAGCAGAGCAGCTTAGGCTGAACTAGGAGACGTGTGAAGCTACTACAGTACCACTTAGTGTCATATGCACAATATCATAAGAAAACACAATACACAGTTATACTAAAAATAAAGGTACTTTATTTTTATGACAATATGCCAAAGTATCTTAGAGTGTACCCTCAGTGAGAGGATAGGAAATATACACAAGATATATATACACAATAGCAAAAATATGCAGTATAGTCTTAGAAAACAGTGCAAACAATGTATAGTTACAATAGGATGCAATGGGGAAACATAGGGATAGGGGCAACACAAACCATATACTCCAAAAGTGGAATGCAAACCACGAATGGACCCCAAACCTATGTGACCTTGTAGAGGGTCGCTGGGACTATTAGACAATAGTGAGAGTTAGCAAAATAACCCTCCCCAAGACCCTGAAAATTGAGTGCAAAGTGCACCAAAGTTCCCCTAAGGACAAAGTAGTCGTGTTAGAGGAATAATGCAGGAAAGACACAAACCAGCAATGCAACAACTGTGGATTTCCAATCTAGGGTACCTGTGGAACAAGAGGACCAAGTCCAAAAGTCACAAGCAAGTCGGAGATGGGCAGATGCCCAGGAAATGCCAGCTGCGGGTGCAAAGAAGCTTCAACTGGACAGAAGAAGCTGAGGTTTCTGCAGGAACGAAAAGGGCTAGAGACTTCCCCTTTGGTGGACGGATCCCTCTTGCCTTGGAAAGTCGTGCAGAAGTGTTTTCTTGCCGGAAGAACGCCCACAAGCCTTGCTACACGCAAATCGTGCGTTTGGCGTTTTTGGACGCTGCTGGGGCCCAGGAGGGACCAGGAGGTCGCAAATTGGACCTGCAGAGAGAGGGGACGTCGAGCAAGACAAAGAGCCCTCACTGAAGCAGGTAGCACCTGGAGAAGTGCCAGAAACAGGCACTACAAGGATGCGTGAAATGGTGCTCGCCGAAGTTGCACAAAGGAGTCCCACGTCGCCGGAGACCAACTTAGAAAGTCGTGCAATGCAGGTTAGAGTGCTGTGGACCCAGGCTTGGCTGTGCTCGAAGGATTTCCGCCGGAAGTGCACAGGGGCCGGAGTAGCTGCAAAGTCGCGGTTCCCAGCAATGCAGCCCAGCGAGGTGAGGCAAGGACTTACCTCCACCAAACTTGGGCTGAAGAGTAACTGGACTGTGGGGGTCACTTGAACAGAGTCGCTGGATTCGAGGGACCTCGCTCGTCGTGCTGAGAGGAGACCCAAGGGACCGGTAATGCAGCTTTTTGGTGCCTGCGGTTGCAGGGGGAAGATTCCGTCGACCCACGGGAGATTTCTTCGGAGCTTCTGGTGCAGAGAGGAGGCAGGCTACCCCCACAGCATGCACAAGCAGGAAAACAGTCGAGAAGGCGGCAGGATCAGCGTTACAGAGTTGCAGTAGTCGTCTTTGCTACTATGTTGCAGGTTTGCAGGCTTCCAGCGCGGTCAGCGGTCGTTTCCTTATCAGAAGGTGAAGAGGGAGATGCAGAGGAACTCGGATGAGCTCTTGCATTCGTTATCTAAAGTTTCCCCAGAGACAGAGACCCTAAATAGCCAGAAAAGAGGGTTTGGCTACCTAGGGGAGAGGAAAGGCTACTAACACCTGAAGGAGTCTATCAGCAGGAGTCTCTGACGTCACCTGGTGGCACTGGCCACTCAGAGCTGTCCAGTGTGCCAGCAGCACCTCTGTTTCCAAGATGGCAGAGGTCTGGAGCACACTGGAGGAGCTCTGGACACCTCCCAGGGGAGGTGCAGGTCAGGGGAGTGGTCACTCCCCTTTCCTTTGTCCAGTTTCGCGCCAGAGCAGGGGCTAAGGGGTCCCTGAACCGGTGTAGACTGGCTTATGCAGAATTGGGCACATCTGTGCCCAACAAAGCATTTCCAGAGGCTGGGGGAGGCTACTCCTCCCCTGCCTTCTACACCATTTTCCAAAGGGAGAGGGTGTCACACCCTCTCTCAGAGGAAGTTCTTTGTTCTGCCATCCTGGGCCAGGCATGGCTGGACCCCAGGAGGGCAGCTGCCTGTCTGAGGGGTTGGCAGCAGCAGCAGCTGCAGTGAAACCCCAGGAAGGGCAGTCTGGCAGTACCAGGGTCTGTGCTACAGACCACTGGGATCATGGAATTGTACCAACAATGCCAGGATGGCATAGAGGGGGCAATTCCATGTTCATAGACATGTTACATGGCCATATTCGGAGTTACCATGGTGAAGCTACATATAGGTAGTGACCTATATGTAGTGCACGCGTGTAATGGTGTCCCCGCACTCACAAAGTTCAGTGAATTGGCTCTGAACAATGCGGGGGCACCTTGGCTAGTGCCAGGGTGCCCTCACACTAAGTAACTTTGCACCTAACCTTTACCAGGTAAAGGTTAGACATATAGGTGACTTATAAGTTACTTAAGTGCAGTGTAAAATGGCTGTGAAATAACGTGGACGTTATTTCACTCAGGCTGCAGTGGCAGGCCTGTGTAAGAATTGTCAGAGCTCCCTATGGGTGGCAAAAGAAATGCTGCAGCCCATAGGGATCTCCTGGAACCCCAATACCCTGGGTACCTCAGTACCATATACTAGGGAATTATAAGGGTGTTCCAGTAAGCCAATGTAAATTGGTAAAAATGGTCACTAGCCTGTCAGTGACAATTTGGAAAGAAATGAGAGAGCATAACCACTGAGGTTCTGATTAGCAGAGCCTCAGTGAGACAGTTAGTCACTACACAGGTAACACATTCAGGCACACTTATGAGCACTGGGGCCCTGGGTTACCAGGGTCCCAGTGACACATACAACTAAAACAACATATATACAGTGAAAAATGGGGGTAACATGCCAGGCAAGATGGTACTTTCCTACACAACCCCCCCCCCAAACGAAGGACAATAAGACTATCCATTACCTGATGAGTCTTCATTGTCTAAGTGGAAATATCTGGAGAGTCCATCTGCATTGGAGTGGCTACTCCCAGGTCTATGTTCCACTGTATAGTCCATTCCCTGTAGGGATATGGACCACCTCAACAATTTAGGATTTTCACCTTTCATTTGTTTTAGCCAAAGTAGAGGTTTGTGGTCTGTCTGAACAATGAAGTGAGTGCCAAACAGGTATGGCCTCAACTTCTTCAGAGCCCAGACCACAGCAAAGGCCTCCCTCTCAATGGCAGACCAACGCTTTTCTCTAGGGGTCAACCTTCTACTAATAAAAGCAACAGGTTGATCCTGGCCCTCAGAATTAAGTTGTGATAGGACTGCCCCTACTCCTAATTCAGATGCATCAGTTTGGACATAGAATTTTTTAGAGTGACAAGGGCTTTTCAGGACAGGTGCAGAGCACATGGCCTGCTTCAGCTCCTCAAAAGCTTTCTGACAGCTTGCTGTCCATAATACCTTTTTAGGCATTTTCTTGGATGTGAGGTCATTGAGAGGGGCTGCAATGGAGCCATAGTTCTTAATGAACCTCCTGTAATACCCAGTGAGGCCTAGGAAGGCTCTCACCTGAGTCTGAGTGGTAGGGGGAACCCAATCAATAATAGTTTGGATTTTCCCCTGAGGTGGTGCAATCTGTTCCCCACCAACAAGGTGTCCCAGATAAACCACCTTACCCTGCCCTATCTGGCACTTTGAAGCCTTGATAGTGAGGCCTGCCTTTTGCAGAGCCTCCAAAACTTTCCAAAGGTGGACCAGGTGATCATCCCAGCTGGAGCTAAAGACAGCTATATCATCCAAATATGCTGCACTGAAAGCTTCCAGCCCTTGCAGGACTGTGTTCACCAACCTCTGAAAAGTGGCAGGTGCATTTTTCAAACCAAAAGGCATTACAGTAAACTGGTAATGTCCTCCAATGGTAGAAAATGCAGTCTTAGGTTTAGCATCTTCTGACAATTTGATCTGCCAATACCCTGCAGTCAAATCAAAAGTGCTTAGATACTTGGCAGATGCCAGTGTATCTATAAGCTCATCTGCCCTGGGTATAGGGTGAGCATCAGTTTTGGTTACCAAGTTGAGACCTCTATAGTCTACACAAAACCTCATTTCCTTCTTTCCATCTTTAGAATTGGGTTTTGGTACCATTACCACAGGAGAAGCCCATGGACTGTCAGAGTGCTCAACCACTCCTAGTTCCAACATTTTCTGAACTTCTTGCTTTATGCAGTCCCTGACATGGTCAGGCTGCCTATAGATCTTACTTTTGACAGGTAAACTGTCTCCAGTATCTATAGTGTGCTCACACCAAGAAGTGGTGCCTGGCACAGTAGAGAAGAGTTCTGAAAATTGTCCTAGGAGATTTATGCAATTATCTTTCTGCTCAGCAGTAAGACCATCAGCCAAAACAACACCTTCCACAAGAGCATCTTGTTCTGTGGAAGAGAAGAGATCAGGTAGAGGATCACTGTCTTCTTCCTGTCCCTCATCTGTTGCCATGAGCAGGGTGAGATCAGCCCTGTCATAGTAGGGTTTCAGGCGGTTGACATGGAGCACCCTAAGGGGACTCCTGGCAGTGCCTAAGTCAACCAAGTAGGTGACTTCACCCTTCTTTTCAACAATTGTGTGGGGTCCACTCCATTTATCTTGGAGTGCTCTTGGGGCCACAGGCTCCAAGACCCACACTTTCTGCCCTGGTTGGTACTGAACCAAAACAGCCTTCTGATCATGCCATTGCTTCTGGAGCTCTTGGCTGGCCTGAAGGTTTTTACTGGCCTTTTTCATGTACTCAGCCATCCTTGATCTGAGGCTAAGTACATAATCCACAATATCCTGCTTAGGAGCTTTTAAAGGTTGTTCCCAACCCTCCTTTACAAGTGTGAGTGGACCCCTAACAGGGTGTCCAAAAAGAAGTTCAAAGGGGCTGAAGCCCACTCCTTTCTGGGGTACCTCCCTGTAGGCAAAAAGGAGGCATGGTAGAAGGATATCCCATCTCCTGCGGAGTTTTTCAGGGAGTCCCATAATCATGCCTTTGAGAGTTTTATTAAATCTCTCCACCAGTCCATTTGTTTGTGGATGATAGGGTGTTGTGAACTTGTAAGTTACACCACACTCCTTCCACATGGCCTTTAAGTATGCAGACATGAAATTGCTTCCTCTGTCTGATACTACTTCCTTTGGGAAGCCCACCCTGGAAAATATTCCCAGGAGGGCCTTTGCCACTGCAGGAGCTGTAGTGGTCCTTAAAGGAATAGCTTCAGGATATCTTGTGGCATGGTCCACTACCACCAAGATAAACCTATTGCCTGAAGCAGTAGGAGGGTCAAGGGGGCCAACTATGTCAACCCCTACCCTTTCAAAGGGAACCCCAACCACAGGCAGTGGGATAAGGGGTGCCTTTGGAGTGCCACCTGTCTTGCCACTGGCTTGACAGGTTTCACAGGACTTACAAAATTCCTTTGTGTCCTCAGACATCCTAGGCCAATGAAACAATGGAACCAATCTGTCCCAAGTTTTCATTTGACCCAGGTGCCCAGCTAAGGGGAATGTCATGTGCCAGTGTTAGGAGGAACTTTCTGTACTCCTGAGGAATCACTAATCTCCTGGCAGCTCCAGGTTTAGGATCCCTATGCTCAGTGTACAAGAGGTTGTCCTCCCAGTAAACTCTGTGAGAGTCACTGACATCCCCATTAGCCTGTTTGACAGCTTGCTGTCTGAGACCCTCTAATGTGGGACAGGTTTGCTGTGCCACACTCAGCTCCTCCCTGGCAGGCCCCCCTTCACCCAAAAGCTCAGCAGTGTCTGCTTCCAGCTCCTCTGGTGTAGGTTCTGCACAGGGAGGGAATTCTTCTTCCTCAGAATTAGAATCCACTGTAGAGGGAGGGATAGTAGGAAGTGGTTTGCTTCTACTAGCCCTAGCTTTAGGGAGCACTTGGTCCATTGTTCCAGGATCCAAGCTTCCCTGTCCTTTTTGCTTTTTGGCCTGAGCCCTTGTCAAAGCAAAAATATGCCCTGGGATGCCCAGTATTGCTGCATGGGCCTCCAACTTCACATCTGACCAAGCTGATGTCTCCAAATCATTCCCTAATAGACAGTCTACAGGTAAATCTGAAGCTACCACAACTTTCTTTGGACCAGTTACCCCCCCCCAGTTGAGATTTACAACAGCCATGGGGTGGCTTTGTGTTATGTTGTGAGCATCGGTTACTTGGTACTGGTGTCCAAGTATGTGTTGTTCCGGGTGCACCAGTTTCTCAATCACCATTGTGACACTGGCACCTGTGTCCCTGTAGGCCTGGACCTCAACACCATTTATTAGGGTTAGTTGCTTGTACTTCTCCAAGTTATGGGGGCAAGCAACCAAAGTGGCTAAATCAATAGCCCCTTCAGAGACTAAAGTAGACTCTGTGGTCTCCCTAATCAGACCAACCCCAACTAAATTACCAAAAGTGAGCCCAGCTACTCCCTTGGATTGGCTATTAGTAGGTTTGCTCCCACCACCACTGCTATTAGTAGGGACACTAGGTGTAGCAGTAGGGGTTGTAGTGGTAGGAGCTGTGGTGCCTTTCTTTGGACAACTGGGATCTGTTGTCCAATGGCCTTTTATTTTACATAAATAGCACCATGGTTTCTTTTCCTTGTTCTGATTAAAGGAGGATTTGGACCCACCACCCCCACCAGAGTGTTTTTGTGGGCCTGATGAAGACTCATTTTTAGATTTGTCCCCACCCTTGTCAGAAGACTTACCATCCTTCTTTTTGTTGCCATCTTTGTCACCCCCTGTATGAACTTTTCTGTTCACTCTTGTTCTGACCCATTTGTCTGCCTTCTTTCCCAATTCTTGGGGAGAGGTCAGATCAGAGTCCACCAAGTACTGGTGCAACAAATCAGACACACAATTATTAAGAATATGCTCTCTCAGGATTAAGTTATACAGGCTGTCATAATCAGTAACTTTGCTGCCATGTAACCACCCCTCCAAGGCCTTCACTGCCTGGTCAATGAAATCAACCCAGTCTTGTGAAGACTCCTTTTTGGTCTCTCTGAACTTTATCCTATACTGTTCAGTGGTTAAGCCATAACCATCCAGGAG
The DNA here is from genome assembly GCF_031143425.1 of Pleurodeles waltl. Lineage (NCBI taxonomy): Eukaryota > Metazoa > Chordata > Amphibia > Caudata > Salamandridae > Pleurodeles > Pleurodeles waltl. Next base: position 454,871,729 of record NC_090443.1, read on the forward strand.
TGCATTCTTAAGAACTTGGAAATTATTAGCATCATTTTCTTTTACAGTAAGGAGCCTATCCCTACCTTTTCCACTAAATGATAGCCATAGGATAGCAGCCCACTGCTTTTGAGGGACATCCTGTACAGCACAGGCCCTCTCAAGTGCAGCAAACCACTTGTTAATGTCATCCCCCTCCTTATAAGGGGGAACTATCTTGTGCAGATTCCTGGAATCATGCTCTTTTGCAGGATGACTATGGGGAATACTGCTGCTGCCACCATGGGTATCTAAACCCAACTTCTGTCTTTCCTTCTCTAATTCTAAAGACTGTCTATCCAAATCCAGCTGTTGCTTCTTGAGCTTCAGTCTGGTTTGTTCCACTCTCAATCTATTGAGCTCCCTTTCTAACAATCTGTCATCAGGGTGGGTGGGAGGGACATTTCTAGATACAGAGGTATGATGGGAATGAACAGAAGGAGACCTGTCCCTTACAGAGGGCACCCTAACAGCTTGGCTACCAGTATAATGTGAGAGCACACCATCAGTATGGTGTGATTCAACCTCTGTACCAACTATGCTAGACTGTCTAGTAATGGGCAGGCTGAGAATTTTCTTTCCTGAACCTTTTCCTGGGGGAGTCCCTGGATCAGATTGAGAACCATTAGCTACTTTTTCACCAGATTGGGCACTTATGGCCTTATCCTGTACTCTAAGCATATTAATTAACAGTTCTAAGGAAGGATTCTTCCCTACACTCAAACCTCTCTCTATGCAGAGACTCCTTGCTCCTTTCCAGCTAAGGTGATCATATGCAAGTTTGGTCAGTTCAACATTTTTGCCTGTGCCAGACATTTTTTTGAGAGAGTTAAAGTGATAGAAAAAGAAAAAAAGTTTTCAGAACTTTTTGGAAAGACAGAAAAAAACTTTTTAAACTTTTAAGAACTTTTTGAAAGTTTTAGAAGTACTTTTCAGCACTTAGAAAAGAGTGAAAAGAGGAAATGCAAAACTTTTTGGCTATGTGTATATACACTGACCTTGTTTTGTATATTTTTCTCTTATGAAAAGTACAATGACAAGAGTGGTAAGTAGTCTCAAGCACTTATCCCACCACTGCACAACCAATGTAGGAGGCTGGACTGGCTTGTAGTGAGTACCAAGGGGTACTTGCACTTTGCACCAGGCCCAGTTATCCCTTATTAGTGTATAGGGTGTCTAGCAGCTTAGGCTGATAGATAATGGTAGCTTAGCAGAGCAGCTTAGGCTGAACTAGGAGACGTGTGAAGCTACTACAGTACCACTTAGTGTCATATGCACAATATCATAAGAAAACACAATACACAGTTATACTAAAAATAAAGGTACTTTATTTTTATGACAATATGCCAAAGTATCTTAGAGTGTACCCTCAGTGAGAGGATAGGAAATATACACAAGATATATATACACAATAGCAAAAATATGCAGTATAGTCTTAGAAAACAGTGCAAACAATGAATAGTTACAATAGGATGCAATGGGGAAACATAGGGATAGGGGCAACACAAACCATTTACTCCAAAAGTGGAATGCGAACCACGAATGGACCCCAAACCTATGTGACCTTGTAGAGGGTCGCTGGGACTATTAGACAATAGTGAGAGTTAGCAAAATAACCCTCCCCAAGACCCTGAAAAGTGAGTGCAAAGTGCACCAAAGTTCCCCTAAGGACAAAGTAGTCGTGTTAGAGGAATAATGCAGGAAAGACACAAACCAGCAATGCAACAACTGTGGATTTCCAATCTAGGGTACCTGTGGAACAAGGGGACCAAGTCCAAAAGTCACAAGCAAGTCGGAGATGGGCAGATGCCCAGGAAATGCCAGCTGCGGGTGCAAAGAAGCTTCGACTGGACAGAAGAAGCTGAGGTTTCTGCAGGAACGAAAAGGGCTAGAGACTTCCCCTTTGGTGGACGGATGTTTCTCGCCTTGGAGAGTCGTGCAGAAGTGTTTTCTTGCCGGAAGGACGCCCACAAGCCTTGCTACACGCAAATCGTGCGTTTGGCGTTTTTGGACGCTGCTGGGGCCCAGGAGGGACCAGGAGGTCGCAAATTGGACCTGCTGAGAGAAGGAACGTCGAGCAAGACAAAGAGCTCTCACTGAAGCAAGTAGCACCCGGAGAAGTGCCAGAAACAGGCACTACGAGTATGCGTGAAATGGTGCTCGCCGAAGTTGCACAAAGGAGTCCCACGTCGCCGGAGACCAACTTAGAAAGTCGTGCAATGCAGGTTAGAGTGCCGTGGACCCAGGCTTGGCTGTGCACGAAGGATTTCCGCCGGAAGTGCACAGGGGCCGGAGTAGCTGCAAAGTCGCGGTTCCCAGCAATGCAGCCCAGCGAGGTGAGGCAAGGACTTACCTCCACCAAACTTGGGCTGAAGAGTCACTGGACTGTGGGGGTCACTTGGACAGAGTCGCTGGATTCGAGGGACCTCGCTCGTCGTGCTGAGAGGAGACCCAAGGGACCGGTAATGCAGCTTTTTGGTGCCTGCGGTTGCAGGGGGAAGATTCCGTCGACCCACGGGAGATTTCTTCGGAGCTTCTGGTGCAGAGAGGAGGCAGGCTACCCCCACAGCATGCACAAGCAGGAAAACAGTCGAGAAGGCGGCAGGATCAGCGTTACAGAGTTGCAGTAGTCGTCTTTGCTACTATGTTGCAGGTTTGCAGGCTTCCAGCGCGGTCAGCGGTCGTTTCCTTATCAGAAGGTGAAGAGGGAGATGCAGAGGAACTCGGATGAGCTCTTGCATTCGTTATCTAAAGTTTCCCCAGAGACAGAGACCCTAAATAGCCAGAAAAGAGGGTTTGGCTACCTAGGAGAGAGGAAAGGCTACTAACACCTGAAGGAGCCTATCAGCAGGAGTCTCTGACGTCACCTGGTGGCACTGGCCACTCAGAGCAGTCCAGTGTGCCAGCAGCACCTCTGTTTCCAAGATGGCAGAAGAAGTCTGGAGCACACTGGAGGAGCTCTGGACACCTCCCAGGGGAGGTGCAGGTCAGGGGAGTGGTCACTCCCCTTTCCTTTGTCCAGTTTCGTGCCAGAGCAGGGGCTAAGGGGTCCCTGAACCGGTGTAGACTGGCTTATGCAGAATTGGGCACATCTGTGCCCAACAAAGCATTTCCAGAGGCTGGGGGAGGCTACTCCTCCCCTTCCTTCACACCATTTTCCAAAGGGAGAGGGTGTCACACCCTCTCTCAGAGGAAGTTCTTTGTTCTGCCATCCTGGGCCAGGCCTGGCTGGACCCCAGGAGGGCAGCTGCCTGTCTGAGGGGTTGGCAGCAGCAGCAGCTGCAGTGAAACCCCAGGAAGGGCAGTCTGGCAGTACCAGGGTCTGTGCTACAGACCACTGGGATCATGGAATTGTACCAACAATGCCAGGATGGCATAGAGGGGGCAATTCCATGATCATAGACATGTTACATGGCCATATTCGGAGTTACCATGGTGAAGCTACATATAGGTAGTGACCTATATGTAGTGCACGCGTGTAATGGTGTCCCCGCACTCACAAAGTTCAGTGAATTGGCTCTGAACAATGCGGGGGCACCTTGGCTAGTGCCAGGGTGCCCTCACACTAAGTAACTTTGCACCTAACCTTTACCAGGTAAAGGTTAGACATATAGGTGACTTATAAGTTACTTAAGTGCAGTGTAAAATGGCTGTGAAATAACGTGGACGTTATTTCACTCAGGTTGCAGTGGCAGGCCTGTGTAAGAATTGTCAGAGCTCCCTATGGGTGGCAAAAGAAATGCTGCAGCCCATAGGGATCTCCTGGAACCCCAATACCCTGGGTACCTCAGTACCATATACTAGGGAATTATAAGGGTGTTCCAGTAAGCCAATGTAAATTGGTAAAAATGGTCACTAGCCTGTCAGTGACAATTTGGAAAGAAATGAGAGAGCATAACCACTGAGGTTCTGATTAGCAGAGCCTCAGTGAGACAGTTAGTCACTACACAGGTAACACATTCAGGCACACTTATGAGCACTGGGGCCCTGGGTTACCAGGGTCCCAGTGACACATACAACTAAAACAACATATATACAGTGAAAAATGGGGGTAACATGCCAGGCAAGATGGTACTTTCCTACAGGTACTGCTAAATTATACGTATTTCTTTCAGATCCTTGTGATTTATACTCAGGAACTGCCAGGCCAATAGTAACTGGAACTGTGAGAGCAACAGTACTCATGGTGGGGTCAGCTGGGGCACATTCTCTCAAACGTTCACTTCTTAGTTCACAAGGAACGATAGTAGGAATAGGTACCACAGAACTAACAGCCTTCCTATAATGGGCAGTAGGAAAGGTAATTATGCCTCTTCCTCCAATACCATTATTCACACTCTCATCCCTGGCTTGATTATACTGGGGTGGGTGTTCAGATAATAACACATCCAAAAGACTATTCCCAGAGTCATTAGCATCACCTTTAATTATGTCATCACGCTCCTTTTGCTTCTTTCGTTTTCCGATCATCTTCCTTCCCCCTTCTCCCTCAGTCATATCTGTGATCAAAGCGGATGCAGCTTAACCCCTTCAATCATGTTGGTTCTCCACCTTTTCTGCTCAGCGTCCCATCTAGCATCTGCATAAGAACGCATAACTTTCTTTGCTCTGCCTTGATATCTCTCCCTTTCCTTCACATGAGCAGCATGCTACCAAGCATTAAGTGGTTCCCATTGTGCCAGTCTAGGAATGGTTTCATTTCATAGAGCACCCTCCTCAAATTCTCAATAATTCTCAAATTAAATGTACCGTACTGTGGAATTCTCAACGGAGCATCCTTTTCTGTGATCTTGTACCATTGACCAATCCAAACACGTTGCAACATTAATCACCATATAATGACCAGGAGTACCTGTGGGAGGTGCCACCTTGCCCTCGCTACTAGGAATATAAATGTCACCTCTGAACAGGACTCGCAAATTTTTAAAACATTTAATTTTTCAAAACTTTTCACAAGACTTCAATTCAAAAACAATATAATATCTGCAATTCCTTGCTTCAATGCAATCAGCCAATCGCAGCATGGCACTGTATGAAATTGTCCACCAATTGCAACATGATACTACTCCAACCAACCTACATCACCGCATACGCTGTGACAGAGACCCCACTCCTCCAACAGTCACCCTCCATTACAATCTGCACACATGCTGGCTATACAATGTCACACACAAACACAGAAATATAAAACCTTTGTCTGCTGTGCTAAGATGAATAGTTTTAAACACACAAGAAAGTTTGCAATCACTTCTGATGAAACCTCGACCTGCGGGGTGTCATCAAGACCAATATAGCCTCTCTCTGGGCATTATGATTCACTAAACCAATCGTCTTACATTGACACAAAGTAAGTCCCTATCTTGACTATGCTGTTGACGACGTCTCACAACGACATAACCTCTGAGCAGACAATGTAATATGATGTCTTCTACACCTTTTAAACTATCCTGAGATCCTTAGACCACGTCGGACTCGATAACCCCTTCAACCTCTTCTTAATTCATCGCACTCACACACCATGCAAAAATGTTTCTTGAAGAAAACACCATGTTTTCACACAATCACCGCAAACTAAATGCAACTACCACAATCTGCAACCCTATTAACATTCTCTCATCCATTGCCAGTACAACTCTCCTTCAAACCCCCACAATTCTGCTGATTTTCCAAGGCTGGATACAAGCATCCAGATTGGGCACTGGGGGCTAACTGTTCCAGAACCTAATCCCAGTTCTCCTCATGTCGGAAAGAAAACCATCCTTGTTGCTACCATCTGCTCGAGCTCTGAGCCCTCATTCTAAATTCCAGGATCCAAAGAATTTTTCTTCTGTGTTCCAAACAGTGAGGAGGCAATAATTCAAATTATTAAATGTAATTACAGTGTAACTAGATGGTAACAAATTCAAATTCAGAGACCAACCTATAGTTCAAAGGGTATTATTTAGACTCAAAGTCAAACCTATATATAAGTCTCAAAATCTTAGTATAAATATACAGAATCAGCAGAGGCGAATCAAAAAGTTGCACAATATGAAACTTAACTAACATAGAAAAGACCACTAATTCAATAGTGTAAATGCAGAAAATAAGGAAAACAATTGATGCATACGGTTTGAATCCAAGTTTTACTGCCTAACTATTTAATCTAAAATCCTAACCATGGTAATATCCTATAGGTTCAGGAAAGTAGTCAGCATGACAGAACTTCTGGAGATGTTTCCTTCAAGAGCGGTATAGTGGCATGAAGCCATATCGAAATTAAAGTTCAAGAGAAGTTTCTAAGGAGGTCCGCTCTGAGCTAACAGCAGAGGGAATCTGAATTTCACCACTAACTAAACCACCCTTAAATCTTGTTTCTTCCAAGGATGATCTCATAGGCAAATACCTTCTCTAGTTCAAAACCATTTTCACAAATTCTAAGTTGCTAATTGGAACTTTGGCCTTCTGGGTTTTGGGTGTCGACCTTAGTACACCCTTGTGCTCTGGAATTTCACAAGAGTTACAGCTGACAGCTCAGGATACTCCTCACATCCTCAATAAGCATTTCACTGGGCTTTTGTTATCATCTCAAAGAAGGAGCTCCCTATTAACTCGGTCTCCAATCCTGACACCTTCAGCTTTAGAAAAACATTCAAAAAGCAAACTGCATATTGAAGGTTAAAACACAGTAAAAAACATGGGCCTTCACTCTGTCCAAACTAATTAAACATCAATATATTTACAGGTTTAATGAATTCTAAACACCTCTTATGTCAAATATATCATGATTATAAAGAATAATATTTTAAAAATACTGTAAAATGTGCATTACATAAAGCATTGCATTAGTTTGAGCACTTAGCTTGTATATTTACTGTGCACCATGTGAAAGAAACATTTCTTTCCCTTCAGCAGGAAAACAACCATCTTTTCATTTCATGACTTAAGAGGCATAATGGCACAGCCAGGTTATGCTCTCTCATTACCAGCCTCTCTGTTTTATTGCGATCCCTGCTAAAGGCAGCATGCGAAGGAGAGTGGCGAGTAGTCAGCTAGCCTTACATCCCTCCATATGAAGACTTTGACTATAGTTGGTATTGACAAATCTGTGCAGGCGATACCATGTTTCTAGTAAATCTCGTTTACAGACCCTCCACTCTAAAAGTCTCTGGAGCTGTTCTATTATATTGGTCTCAAGGGTGTCCAGTCTCTGTTTTAGGGAATTTGATGTCCTGGAGAGTTATTGCCTCACCCCATAGTCTATCTTCAAGCACTCCCCACGTAGTACTATCGCGTCCCATTCTGTTGCTCTCGTCGACACACTACCCTTGTTCTCAGCAAGGTCCACCACCTACAGCAGGGGCTTGTTGGCCTAAATGTATGCTTATGCTATTTTAATGCTTGGCAAAGTGTGATGCCTCGATCTGGAAGAAGAAATACCTTTAACAGAAAAGGATATGGAGCCTTTGCTAGCTGTTCATTGACTTTGGTGCTGAAGAGATTGTGCCTTGTTTCAGTACTGGGCTGGCTGAAGGGGCACTTGGTAGTTGTTTATTGGTTGTTCGTTTCAGGGCCTCAAATCCCAGTCACTGCTCCTCATTCCTCTTCTGGCTTAGCTCTACTTAGACCTATTGACATTGCCAACGCTTCTTTAATCAGGCCTGCTCTAGCTCACCAGCGTCCGATCAACCTACTTGCTGCAATTCTTATTGGTCTCCTGCGGAGAAGCACTGTAAATATAATCATTAATTCCACAGGTTTTATTCCCATCCGTGAGCCACCTGGCCCCTTTTCCCACCTCTCGCTGCGCTGCAAGGTTGGACATTTGGTTCCATCTTGAGACTGAGACGCCATCGCTACATTACAGTCCCCGAGAGTGCGAGGCAGAGCCCTGGAAAACAAATAAACATGAATTATCCTGACAGTTTGATTCTCTGCCTATCTATTTTTTGATTTAATGAGACTGCTATTCGGCGCGGATCCATAACATCTAAAAATAGTCGGTCGCAGCAAAACCCCTTTGGTTCTGAGGGTATATTTTATCACCCGCACTTTCTTCGGAACAAGAAACAAATCCCAGCTTTTGTCGTACAATTTTTCATTCTTTGTTTTTACATTTTTCCCAATTAACTCATCAGCCATAAAAAGCACGTTCGACTGGCAGTGTAGGAAAATGAAGGCCTTTGACTGGCACGTGCCCCTGTTCCCTCCACTCCCATCTATTTCGCATATTTCACTATTTATGAAAGGGGCACGAAATGAATCCAAGTATTAAAGTAAGAAAATCAACACAGGAAAAAGGTTATACATTGGTTTCAACCGCGAGATTAATGAATACTTGTTTATGATGCTCATCGACATTTCTGTTTCTCAATTATGGTAGGAGGCGGACGCATGGGTCAATTATGGTCAGTACGCATTGCATACAATTGTATTATGCAAAATTCAGTCACACTCTTTATCATCCAGAAATTATTCACGGTTGGTTTAAAGCGACTATGTAACACTCATTTATAGAAGGGGAGAAGGGGCATCCCCAAACGTTGGCAGAGGTCCTGGACGGCCCGTTTTCTGTTCCCGCTCCTCATTTATAGTAGGGGGGTTAAGCGGAGATCTGGAAACCCCCTTCCTAGCTGCCTTTCAATTTAGGGCAGCTCCCTGACTCCATTTCCCCTGTCGTTTTTCAAAACTGGGACGTCTATGTGGCGCCAGACTTACAAGTCTTACAATCAGGCACGGCTCCTCTGTTAGGGCGGAGGAGCGGAGCATACGCCACACCTGCCAGCAGCAGAAGCTGCAAAACTTTTACCAAAAAAACGATAATAAACTATGGGCCTGATTAATGAAAAGTTAGCGCTGCCTTTTCGTCATTTTTTGATGCAAAAAGGGCGCAAACTTACAAATTTATAGCGGCACTAACTTTTCATAAATCAGGCCCTATCTTTGTAATAGTTTTTTGGTAAAACGGCATGACAAGCACTGAGGGGGAGTGCACACTGCGAATGTATGTTTGACCGGCTGTCTCGGTCAAGCCTAACACACATGCGCAGTAGGCTCTCTTCAGCCCGGCAGTGTGTTGCTGGGCTGGAGAGTGCAGGCACAGACTCCCAGTCTGCCTGGGAGTGCCCTAGCTGGGTGCTCCTAGCCAATCCTATCACTGCTCTAAGCAGTGTCTGGATTGGCTGCAGGGCAGGTTGGGAGCCTGTGCCGCAGCCTACATTAGGGGAGCGGCACGTTGGTGATGGTGGCGGCACTGACGGCTGCGACGATAAAGGTACGTTTATTAATTTTTAAAAATTAATTTCACCCATTCTCCCCTCTGTGCGCCACCTCGCCCCGGTTAGCACCGCAAGCCACTCCTGCTTATAATATTCCCCTCATGCATCAATAAAACATGTGTCAGTGGAGTAACAAAACTTGATGCCCCCTGCCAAAAACATGGCGTGCCCTCCATGCATCCACGCTACGGACTTAGTCAGGAGCACTCAGCCAGGGACCTGCTGTCCATGCACAGTGCTGGAGGGGGACCCCTGGAGCTCTGCCCCCTCCCTCCGCACCATGGGGACTTGGGGGGACTTTTGTTACGCCACTGACTCGTCTGCAGGATATCATTAGTCATATGCGTAGTAATGTAATCCCCTTTTGGTGGATCTATCTCCAGAAATAATATGTGTGAATAAATAGCCGCCACACCTACATGGCATAACAGAGCTTCCATGATGGATCATTTTCCTCTAGAATGGACTACTATCATGTACGATGGAAACATTGATGGGGAGAAATGTCTGATTGTCCCACACTCTAGTTGTACCATGGGTTACAAAAAATAGGCTGGGCATCAAAACAAAAGTGGCCCCCATTAGCAAAGTAAAAAGCTAAAAAAGTGACAATATCAATAAAATCAACAGTAGAAATCAGACTAGCTGGCTATAAAACCGGCCCACAACTGCTAACAAGCATTGGAAAAGCCAATATGTCTCGCCTATGAAAGAGCTACTGGCAATATTTTTTGCCACATAGTATACCAGTGTGGCTGTCTTTCAGCATGACTAAAAGTTAGTGATGTGGAGTGTCCTAGAGTGGAGTGTGGGAATAGAGTGTCGTAGATGGGATTTGTTGGAGTCAAGTGCAGTGTAGTGAAATAGGGAGAGTAGGAGAGGAGTTGTAGAGTTGAGAAGAGGGCAGCATAGCTCAGTGGTTCAGCAGCACAGAGTGTCATAAAGTGCAGTGTCATTGAACGGAGTGGCAAAGAGTAGAGTGTGGATGAGTAGAGTGGAGCAGGTTGGAATGGACTGAGGAAGTGGGGTGGATGGGATTGAGTAGATTGTTGTGGATTGAACTGGGGTAGAGTGGGTTGGATTCAGTGGGGCGGGGTGGATTGGAGTGGGTGGACTGGATGTGGTGAATAAGATTGGAGCAGGGTGGACTGAAATGGGGTCAGATGGGTTGGACTGAGGTGAGTTGGAGTGTGGTGGATTAGATTGATTTGGAGTGGGTGTATTGTATTAGACTGATAGGACTGGGGTGAGGTGGATTGGATTGGGGTGGTTGGATTGCATTAGAGTAGGGTGGTTTGGAGTGGGGTGAATTGGAGTAGGGTGGATTAGACTGGACTAGAGTGGGGTGGATTGGACTGGACTGGACTGGACTGGAGGGGTGGATTGGATTAGAGTGAGGTTGATTGGGGTGAATTGGGAAGGGGCAGATTCTTTTGAATTGGAGTGGGGCAGATTCTTTTGAATTGGAGTGGGGCAGATTGGAGAGGAGAAGATCGGAGCAGGCCGATTGTTTTGGACTTGAGTGGGGTTGACTGTGGTGGAATGGATTTGAATGAGGTGCATTACGGTGGAGTGGCGTGGATTGGAGTGGGGAAGATTAGATTGGGCTGGATTGGGGTGCATTAGATTGGTGTGGGGTGGACTGGAATGGAGTGGGGTGCATTTTGGTGAACTGGAGTGGGGTGAATTGGGATGGACTGTGTGGATTGGAGTGTGGTGGATCGGACTAGATCACAGAGGACTGGAGTGGAGCACATTGGAGTGAGGCAGATTGGAGTGGGGTAGATTGCTTTGGATTGGAGTGAAGTAGATTTTTAGAGGGGCAGATTGTTTTGGATTGGAGTGGGACAGTCTGTTTTGGATTGGAATTGAGCAGATTGGTTCGAATTGGAGTAGTGCCGATTGTTTTGGATTGGAATGGGGCATATTGGAGTAGGGCAGACAGGAGTGGGATGGATTGTTTTGGATTGGAGCGAGTGGATTGTTTTGGATTGGAGTGGGGCGGATTGTTATGGAATGGAGTAGGGTGGATTGTGTTGCATTGGAGTGGGGCAGATTGTTCTGGATTGGAGTGGGGCGTATGAGAGTGGGGCGGATTGGAGTAGGGGAGATTCTAGTGGGGTAGATTGGAGTGGAAAAGATGGAAGTTGGGCAGATTGTTTTGGATTGGAGTTGGGCGTATTAGAGTGGGGCTGATTGGAGTGGGGGGATTGGAGTGGGGTATATTGGAGTCGCGCAGATTTTTTGGATTGGAGTGAGGCAGATTGGAGTGGGGCTGTTTCATTTGGACTGAGGTGGGGCAGGTTGGAGTGGGACAGTTTGTTTTAGATTGAAGTGGGGCAAATTATTTTGGTTTGAAGTGGGGCAGATTGGAGTGAGGCATATTGTTTTGGACTGAAGTGGGGAAGATTGGAGTGGATCAGATTGTTTTGGATTGGAGTGGGACAGATTGACGTGGGGCATATTATTTTGGATCTGAGAGGGGCAGATTATTGTGGATTGGAGTGGGGCAGATTGGATTGGGGCAAATTGTTTTGGGTTGAAGTAGGGCAGATTGTTTTGGATTGAATGTGGGTTGATTAGAGTGGGAAATATTAGAGAGGGGTAGATTGTTTTTTATTGTATTTGGGCAGATTGTTTTGGACTTTAGTGGGCAGATTGTTTTGGATTAGAGTGGAGCAGAATTCTTTGGATTGGAGTGGGGCAGATTGGAGTGGGTTCGGACGATTGGAGTGTGGTGTATTGGAGTGGATTAGATTTGTGTAAGTGGTTTGGACTGAAGTTGGGTGAACTGGATTGGTCTGGGGTGCATTGGATTGAGTGGGGTAGATTGGTGTGACTTGGATTAGGGTGGACTGGAGTGGGGCATTTCAAGTGGGATGGATTGGGGTGTATTGCACAATTATGTGTTAAAGCATCATTTCAGAAAATACATATAAGAAAGAAACAATGTTGCTTTCCAATATTTAGGTCAAGATAATCATCATCTTTTGAGAACAGCACACACGAGCAAAAACAATAGAAAACATAAGTGCGAAGTGTGAAAAGAAGACTTGGCAAAATAAAAGAAAGTTAACTATAGAAAATAGATCTTTTCATTTTTTTGTCCTGCTAGGCATGTTTTTACGAGTCACACACCTTCTGTTTGCCTGGCGCTAAAAGTTAATAAAAAGAACAAAATAGAACCTCAATCACTTAGGGAGCTACAAATGTGCACAGATTAAGTTTAATCATTCTGTGTTTGGTCCCTGCTACTCTACAGGGAATGGGTTTGTAGTGTACTGGTCAATTAGAAGGCTGCAAAGAAGAAGGGTACTGATACACATAAATGGTAAACAGCAAGTGGACTTCAACCCCTTTGTTGTAAATAAGAGAGTCTCACAAGCAAGACACATGTGCTAGTACATGGACTCACAGGCTTGGCCCTAAAAAGTGGCTCACACACTGACCTGTCAGATCAAGCAGTGTCTGATTGCCCTGTAGGCTGTGCAATCCTGATATAGAAACCTTTGCTCTTTTGGCCTACTGATGAGAGTTGTTTGGAGGTTTTTGCCGATTGCCATGCTATAGTATTTTCCTGATGGTGCAGACCTCCCACAGAAGATGTACCTATGGTACTGATTCATAGTAAAATGCCCCCTTGCCTCACCAGTGCTCTCATCCTGAAGGTTTGTAGGTTAGAGGGAGTTAAGGAGAGCTAGGCATGGAAGATGCCAGTGCTGTCTGTGCATTTACTAGGCGAGGATGAACGCACTCCTGGGCTTATCACCACATTGGGAACTCCTGAACCTTAATGTGAACTCCCAAGAAAGCCATATGACAATTTTGCAACACAGTAGGTCTTCAGGAGGATTAGAAGGAAAGTGGTTCAGAGGTCTGAGTCTCAATTCTATTCCTTTCTGTAACAATTGTTCGATGAACTGAGGCATCTTTTATTTATACATTGACGTTTGGTCAGTGGCCATAGTGATACTACTGATGTCATTGTTACCTCTCCAACCTACCGCACCAAATATATTATAGTTGCAACTGGGGAGGTCCTGCATGGACATGGTTCCCACCTCTGGCTCTCTTTCTCTTTGTAGTTTACAATTAAGTTCAGGGCTTTCCCAAGAAGGGGTCTTTAGGGGTCCTCTCCTGTTGCAGGAAGTGTCACCATGCAGGGAGTTTCGACCCAATACTGATTTTACTTGGGAGAAATGATGCTACAAATTATATTGAAAAACAAGAAGCAGAACAAACAAATCCAACCCAACAGTACCTAGATATCGATTACTTTGTTCAAAATTAAGGGGAAGACTAACAATGCTAATTCCAATTTTTGAAACCTTTGACCAGAGCTTATATTTCCCCACTAACATCAAAAATCTTTCTTTCATTTTTGACTCTGAAATAATCCTGGAAAACATGTTGAAAGGTTATTAGGCTCCAGTTTCACCATTTGTTTAAACTCAGGCCCCTAATGTTAATTTTGTACTTTCCCTGTCAGACCTAACCTGAGGGTACTGTAGTGACCTCTGGGTTTTAATATTGCAATTGCTTTTATGCAGGACTGCCAGTTCACCAAAATAAATGCATTCTGAGAGCTCAAAACACAGGGCCCTACTACAATGGTTTATCTACACGTTTAGATTTCCCACCAGTAAATTTATTACTTTTGGCTATTCACCTTTTACAAGTGTAAAGTTACTCAAAAGTGTAGACGTACATGCCCCTTTGCAATGAAATAGGGGGAGGAGTCATCAAAAATGTAAACAGTGTAAAGTTTTTGCCAAGAGTAACTTTATGACTATTTGGTATTCTGCACATTTGGATGAAACCTTCACTATGGGGCACAGATCTCCCTTTGGTAAAGTGTAGGCACAAGCTTAAACGTTTATTGAACTTTTTAAAAAATGTAACAAAATGTATATTATAATTTACAAATCATTATTTTTAAGATATAAAAATAAAAGCATATTTTCTAAAGTTTAAAATAAAAAAAACATTTCCCACATAATGTAAAAGAACATATTTTCTCATTATGTATCAAAATCAATAAAAGTGATGTATAATGAAATTAAAGTAATTAATTTATTTGTTATACATATAAATGTTACCTTAATTTTTACATTTTGGCATGATTAATGACATATTTTTCAATAAAATAACAATTATTTTTTGTTTACAATTGTTTAGCTTAAAATAAAATGTATTTATATTTTCTAATTATCTAAATAGTCTAATCTCTTTTAGTATTAGTTTCAGTGTGTTTTTTTCAAATCCCTATCTCTAATATTTTGTATGCCAGGGTGTTGCAGAACCAAGGGTTGGACATTTGTGGTACTGAACTTAATCCAGCTCTGAGCTGGAGTACATTTGCAAATGGTTAGGGTCCTTTTTGGCTGTAGTATGTATGGAAGAGAAGATTCTGAATAGCAATGGGCTCATTCTTTTGTAGTTGGGTGTATGACTCTCATTACATGTCTCCCTAGCCCTCCCTTAATCCCTTAATCCACCCTACTCCATCCTTAACCCCTTCCATTTAGTAGTAAGTAATCCCCATATTCCAGACTGTCCTTCTGACCCTCCTACATTTATTGTGAAAACATATGTGTGCATGTGCAGGGATTGCCAAAGCTGGGGCAGAGACCTCTGCATGTAAAAAATAGAACAAATGGTTTACAGTAAGGGCTGGGGCTTCTTTCTGTCGCACCTATCACTGTAAGATCCTGCCCTCTTCCCTCTGGTGCACTGAACTCTGGGTGAGGGGTTAGCATTTATCATACACACCATTGGGCACAAGGTCCAAATAACAAATTCAGAAAGATTGAATCCCAGCACCAGTATATATTCCTCAATAAGAGCACTCCTATTTTAAATCTACTCCAAAGGTTTATCCTGATAGAGATATTCACACCCACGTCATATGATACCGAATAATGGATATGATCTATATTCAATCTCATAAAGCAGAAGACAAATTGACCAAATGTAAACTTTCTCCTTTATTTTATTTTCCGTCTTTTCCAAAATCAATCATCACTGCAAGTAGCCACCGTGTTTCATCCCCTTCTGGGACTTCATGAGCGTTTCATCATTTCAGACGACATCTTCCATAGATGAATCCATGTCCTTCATCTGTGTTATAGTCTTATACTGTTTTCCAAGAGGGCTCAGATCCTCCTTTGCAATATCCTCAAAGTCATTCTCCCTCAAAGGAAGTCACATACCTCCATTTGGGTTTTGTACCACCATATAGTCCTCATCGTAATTACGGGTCCACAGCCCTCTTCGGGTCCTATGTCCGGTCAAAGTGCCAACTCCTCGATCCACACAGTATCCACTAAAATTGTCTTTCTGACCCTACCACATTTATTTTAAAAACATATGCGTACATGTGCAGGGATTGCCACAGTTGGTTCAGAGATCTCTGTATGTAAAAAATAGTTTTCAATTGAAGTGACAGATAACTCTGCAAGTACGTTTGTAAATCAGCATTGTGTGGCAATAATGTAGTACTACTAGGTGTACTACAAAATATAGTTTATAATTGGGCCCCACTGTGTTTAAACTAAATGTTGGACTAGGATAGTGAGTACAGATCAAACATGTGCAATGTAACTCATTCCATATAAAAGATTGCCCTAACAGCAGTAACAAACTTTCAGCTGTGCCATCTCTTTTTGATGAACAGTCAGCATGATTCCTTTCTATTTGACTCTGCGTTCACATCCATAACAGGGCGTGGGCACAGAGACTTAGGGCCTCATTAGAAGTGTGGCGAACGGTCTGAGTTGTGCTCACCCAGGGAGGCGCTGAACTCAGTGGTGCCTGGCTGATTACAACTCCCCTTACTTCATCCTTTCCATGGTGGTTTCACTGGCATGGAAACTCTGGTGGTGAGGGTGTGCTGGGGGCGTCCCCTGCCCAGCACCGTCAGAATATGCATTGTCTGCTTTTCAGACAGTGAGTATTCCAATGGTGCTGCTCGGCCGGCTACGAGATAGCACTCGGCTCCTTTCAGGGAGCACAGAAGGGTCTGACGAGCGGGAATGCTCCATTACAATGTTCCCACCAGTCAGGCAGGCTAGAACATTGTGATAAGGCAGGGGGGTGCCTCCGTCATTGCGTAGCATCCTCCTTGCAAGTTTGGCGGCCCTGTGATGAGACTGGCAAACTCATAATGAAGCAAACATGGAGCTGCCAAACTTGTGGGGAGGACACCATCACCATGGTGGTGATGCCCCCCCTTCCCTAATAAAGTGCTCCTGCTGGTCAGACAGGTAGGAACAGTGCTAAGAGATAGCACTTAGCTCCTTTAAAGGAGCTGAGTACTATCTGATAGCACAGAGGTGGCTGCCCATCACCTTTAGAATGTACACTGTCTAGAATCCATTCAGTGCGCATTCCAACTGTGCTGGGCAGGGGGCCCTCCACTGCTCATACCATGAGCATTGCAGGGCCCCCCCATGACTCCTAGCACACTTTCTCTGCCAGCCTTTCCATGCCAGTGAAATCGCCATGGAAAGGCTGCGGTTAGGGAGTTGTAATCAGCCAGGCTGCGCTGAGTTCAGCGCTGCCCTGGCTGGGTACAACTCAGACCACTGTCACCACACTGGGAACCATGGTCCCGACAGGAATGGCAGTCCCCTGGTGGATCTGCCTGCCAGGGTTGTAATTGGGTGGTCGGACCTCCTGGAGTGCGGCGGTCCGTCGGTCAACGCGAGTGTGACAGTCCTCAGACTGCCACACCCATAATGAGGCCCATAGTGTTTTCCTCATTTGTTTTGGACCATACCCCAATGCAAACAAGGGCAATCCCCTTTAGGATTGCACTGGTGCTATCTGTATTACAGAAGGGGCCACGCAAATGTCTGAAATACCTAAGTACCTTAAGAGCACCAGAAAGAAGGTGCACAGCCTGCTGTGCTGTCTGGCCACTAAAAATAATACAGCCCAAGTTGGCTGGAATTCCTTGACCCTACAGTTAAGGTATTCATTGATCTTTTCCACCTAGAGACGGATGCTCAAAACACACCTCTTTTAAGGACCTCAATATGAGGTTGAAGTGTGAGTAATAAAATGTTATGCTACCTTTAGTTATTCATTAAGCCCGAGTCTTGGAGAGCTCAGTGCATGGCTTGTCGAACCTCTCTGACAAACGGTGCTGCTGACCAGATTGAAAATACCCATATAACACACTGGAGGGAGTTTAAAGAGATATAGCTATTCTGTAGTTTGGCCTGTTGTGCAAGTCTAAAATTCACAGTGGAACTTGCTTGTAAAGTGCCTAGAACATGAAAGTGTACTCTAACATATTAAAACTGTGGCCCACATTGAGGAATTTCAGCTAACTGAAGTGTTATGACGCCTTGGAAACCTTGTTTTTAGTGCAGGAGATATCCTCACCAACTTTACCTAAGTCTGAAATCTCAGGAACAGTTCAGTAGACTGATGAAAGAAAACATTCTAAAATCCAGAGTTGGTGAAAAAAAATGTAATTTGTGGCAAAAGCTATGTAATTATCTTTGGCTGAGGTGAACTAGAAGCATGCATCTTACAATTAACTTTGTGTGATACATACATAATCTAAGCTTTTTGGAATACTTCAGTCTCTGAAAAATAAGTTAGTCGACATCTTCTCAAATTCCTAGGTTAAAATATTCAGTGGGCAGAGCCATGAACGTCAGTCTGCGTTCGTCCACTTTCCTGTTGCCCGTTCTTTGCTAATTCATCAAGCCCTAAGTTTTTTTACGCAGATGCAGTATTAATCAAGGCTCCTCAAGATTTATTTGCTGTCCTGCACTTTTGTTCAGATACCACTTCCAGAATGTTCTCACTTAAAATGTTTTGCTAGCAATTTTTTCTAAGTGCAAAGGTAAAATCTGGAATTAACTCTTCTGTTCTTAGTAAAGCCATATGCTCTCATTGGTTGACAACTTTAGCAGCTGGCATACCACTACGACCTCAGAAAGCATTTTATTTTTTTACATAATTTCTCTATTTCTACTTTTCTATTTTTTTACAATAATTTTTACCAGTTTGTGAACCCTTTATACATTTTCTTTATTTACATGAATTGTCTTATTACATTTTGATTTTAGCTATGTGCTTTGCAAACATATACTTTTTTTGCTTTTTTATTGAATAGTTAAAGGTTATACTTCACACATTTTATGAGGACTGCATAGCTGTTCAGGCCAAGCTACCAAAGGTTAAACTTATTGAAACCTGTTCACTGCTGTGAGTTCCCAGGAATGGCAGTAGCTCCGGTGGGGCACAGGCACAAACTTCTTGTGGACCCCTCTTTGGTTTTCGGGCACAAGCATACATTTTTCAAAATTGAAACACTGGGGCCTAATCACAAAGGTAAATGTACATGTGAGTAAATCTACATGTGTGAATTTACTCATACACTGGAGTTACTGCAGCATGTATTGTTTTATGTCTCTGCCCTCTGAAATGAAGAGGCAGAGCCAAATTTGAAGAACTTTACTTTTCACACATAGGCAGCGATCTCCACCACCTTGGTAGAGAAGTTTGTCTCTATGAGAGGGATCTCAACCATGATGTTTGAGATCTCCCTAATGGTAAGCACAGGAAAAATAATGAACGTTTTATACATTAAAAATTTATATTTTATTTAAAAATATAAAAGAAAAAGAAATTGCAATGGTTTTTACTCTACAACAAATAAAAAAATGTTAGAGCACATTGGGTCCACAGAATAACGTTTACTAAATAAGTCAAACGAAGGAGGTGGAGAATGCCAGTAGGTGCTCGCACATCAGCTACAAATCAAGCGTAAGTATGATCAGAAAATAGTCATATGTGAGCAACAAAGTAATGGGTGCCAGGCTAGCCAAAACACCTGCCACCACAGGTGTCGAAGAGCCACACACTGAGGAGTGGGTGGTTGCCTGTATAACAGGAAAAGAGTGGCCAGGGCACACCCGTGTCGTAGATCCAGATAATGTTCAGGAATCAAGTAGATGTCCGGTCTGGAGAAATGATGTGTGAGAGTTTATTTATAGATACAAGTGGGTAGTCAAAGTCTCAATTGCAAAGACTACGTTGTAAAATAAGTCCCAATATCCAGAACAGCCAGATGATAGTAAATGGTCAGAGTTACAATCAGATGACCACATGTAGCAACAAGTCCATACAGCAAAACAGCCAACATGTGTTTCGTCTTCAAGACTTTGTCAAGGCTTTGGCCTCTCCCTGGGTCAATATTGGCCCTGGGGCCCCCGTTCCCCCAGGGCCCGACCAGTGAAGGGTGGGTGCTCATAGCCCACCCAGGGCACTCATTACATCTTTGTTTGGGGGGCCGTACTGGGAGCCCCAATGTGCCTGGGGCCCCTGAATTTTGTTCATTCCATATTGACTTGGATGACATTTTATCATTCCAAAGCTGCAATACTGTGTCTGGAGTGGTAAAAGGCTCTTGTCATTTTACAGCTCAGCATGGATAGAGCTGTGCTAAACCTATGCTTAAGGCAGTTGCTCGATAAACAACAAAATTCCTTGTCCTTTTCTCACTTGTGGTGGATGGCATTGTGATAATTCTATCCTTTAAAACATTGCTATAAAAGTAGACATTTGAGGTGAGCATTTTAGAGTGTTGCTGGTGCTGTAGGGTGCTTTATACAGGAGCTGCTCTCCACCAAAATGTGATAACTACCCAGAGTTCTCTGCTTATTTTTGCAACTTTATGCATAAAACAACATCCAGCAGTACTTTTTATTTCAGTTAAAGCAAACACACACACCAAAGTTGCTCAAGAATGGTATTTATTTCAATACAACATGCAGGGGTATAAAACAAATCCAACATGTTTTTTAACCTGTGAGACGCCTTGTTCACAGGTTAAAAAATCAACCTCAAAGATCAAAGGTTTCTGAACTGGTACCAAATAAAAATACATATTGCATCAGCAAAGTGAGATCCAGAGAAGTTCAAACCAGAGCGAAGATATGCAACTCTTTCCACTCCTTGTGAGGGCCTTGTAGATCTCCCTATTTTTAGTGTGCTGCGGCATAGTTGCAAGACTGTGGCCTATGTATTCCCAAATCTCTCACATACTTTCTGAATCTAAGGCTTGAATTCAACCCAAAGTGCTTAGGCCCTCATTACATGTGGCACAGTTTTACTCAGACTGTGGATCAACCACCTGTACACTCCAGACCTGATTATTCTGAGATAGGAGACAATGGACTTCACTTTGTTGCAGTAAGGGCTGCGGGAGGTGGGCATCAGCACAGTCCAGACCCACTCAACCTATTGAGCAGCAAGTGGGAACAGACAGTGCTCCATCTATATAAGCAGCAGCCAACCCTGAACCCTGCAACCCAAACACAACTTACTAACCACACTGTGGAAAAAAATGTAACATAAAGGACCGAGTACTTCCGGGTCAGTGTGGTTATATTCCAACCTGGGGAGAAAACTCATAATAGCCACTCTGTAGTGCTGAGGTGCTGCCCAGAATCAGAAATTTCCAGAATCCCTGCACCAAGATCCACCCAACTGGTAATGAAGGCATAAATGATGAAACAATGACACTGTTAAGGATTCTTTGGTTTTGCCTCAGAGGGCGGTCATCATCACTTCAGCAGTTGTTAGGAGCAGCTTATCAGCTTTCCCACTCCACCACATATAACAACCTGGTCAGAGGATTTCTTACTGAGACTAAGCTGAAGAGTATTAAAAATTTTAAAAAGCTGAAAAACAGGCATAGTACCCTTTCTGAAGAAGGTCTTTCCTTACCCATTGACATGGATCATACAGGTCATTGTGTCTTGTGAAGGAGCCGACGTTGTAGTCCAAAATGTACAAAATAAGTGTGCCTCATTTCTGCTAACATATCAGAGAGTGAATATCTTCGTGAATTCATGAATATTTGAAATTGTGTTTATAATAAGCAGCATATCATATTATACATGAATCTCTCGAAGTGCGCCTTCAATAAAACTATATAAAATTTAGCATAATAGTCACCTTTTCACTGCCCCTCTTTTTCACTCCTTTCCATTATTGAACAGTTATATTCATTTTTTTTTAAACCGCTTTAGTATAAATAAATGTTTTATAATGGGAATAAGCAGGCCTTCACATTTATTGGTACTGGAGAGAAGTATTTGGCAGTAGAACTCACCAAGTCCCATTAGGATCACTTTTTCAATAAATGAATGTTAGCACCTGACTTCGGAGTGGGCCACTGGGCTGCCCTGTTTCTTATGTAACGCCACAGAGGAAGCATTTCTTAACATTTAACATGATTTGTCAAGTTAATTCCCAAGTGACCAATATATTCTGTCTGTAGCTACGGGTCTCAGAAAGTGAACACACATGGAATTCCTCATGTATAGCATATTTTAATACTGGATTAGATGAAATTTGAACTTGAGTTACTCAAGTATCAGATAGAAATATTACACGCCATGCTGTTTTAAAGTAAACGACCTGCACTAAGATTACATTTCACACCTTCATCATGCTCAATTGCTCATAGCAAGCCTTGTTTCTGACCTCTGGCAGGCCTGCAATGATGTGACTCATTGTGCCTGTCAAGTGGCATTTTCTGTTTTGATATTTTTCTCTGCTTTGTCCTTCTAGCAGAGGATTGATGAAAGTTAATAACTCTGCTAATGTTTATTTCTTCTCCACCAATTGGAATGCTTGAAGGTCACGTTTCTGTTTGCCTAATTAGAAGACACCCTAATTTGCCTAATGTATGCTTCCTGGGAGCCAGCAGTCAGAGATATGTACCAGGCAATTTGCCACTAAGGTGATGATATCAATTATGAGATGTCATTAGTGATGTCATAAATGTCATAGAACATGTTATGAGTGGAGTAATATGTGACTCAGTATGCAGTGCAGGGCTGGGGTGCAAGTTATAGTTAGCTCTGCTAATTATAACTGGTGAATTTCTGTGTTTTTTTATAGTTCAAAACGTCAATGCTATCACTGACATATTCATCTAGTTATAAGGTTACTTTAACCTTTGGCTTTTTCCTTGATTTGTTTT
The DNA here is from genome assembly GCF_031143425.1 of Pleurodeles waltl. NCBI lineage: Eukaryota > Metazoa > Chordata > Amphibia > Caudata > Salamandridae > Pleurodeles > Pleurodeles waltl. The sequence goes on from NC_090443.1 coordinate 454,894,019, forward strand.
TAAACAAAAACAGATCTATTTATCAGACCTAACTACAACGTTACTATAACCATTGTTTTTTTTCAGTTAAGTCCAAGGTTTTTTTTAAACTTAAAGTAATATTGGATTTCCATATGTAAAACCAAGCCCTTGCAGTGCACAGCCATCAGTCGTACACAGCGGGGTTGACTACAGGACCTGGCCTTTGGCTAGGACCTGTGGCGACCCAACAGAAGGCAGCCAAACTTCCCCACCCACAGCCTGCCAACCCACAATGCTCCCAGCCTTTGGCTGTGCTCAGCGAGCTGTTGGCCAGCCCCAGGCATTGTGGCTAAACCCGTAGCAGGCTGCAAAACCCACACCATGCACAGCCCTAGGTGTGCACAGTGTAGGGTTGGTTTTCAGGCCCCGGGAACTCCATCCCTGGAGCAAAACAAATATAGTAAGGAGAGGGGAGGGTGGAGTCCCCTCCCCCACCCCTGATCGGACCTGAGGATCTAATCCCTGGGGCAGTGTCAATAAGAAGAGGAGCAGGGCCATGTGACTTTCCTCCTCCAGCCTTAAAAGGACCCCTGAGACCTTATTTCCTGGGGCCAAATACAATTAAACAGGGGAGAAGGGTCTGCTGCCTCCATCCCAATGCCTTACTCAGGATACATAACCCCAACCCCCTGAGCCATTTATTTTTTTAAATGGTAGTGGGGGCCTAATTGGCCCCTTCCCCTAGCCTAATTAGCCACAGGAAAAGGGGGGGGACGAGGTCAACATGCCCCCCTCCCCAAGCCTTATAAGGCCCCAGGGATACTAATCCCTGGGGCCAAGTAAAGGGAATGGGCCACATGACCCCACCTCCCCAAGCACTATCAGGTCCAAGGGACCTTATGCCCCAGGCCAGTCTTACATTATAAAGGGACAGGGGCATGTGGCCCCATCCCAGAACCTTAATAGGCCCCAGGGACCTCAGCCTCTGGCCACATTTTATCAAACATGAGAGGGGCCATGTTGTCCCCTGCAACAAGTCACTTTCAACTCTCATTCCCTGGGGCCTGCATTAATTGAATGTGGGTGTACTGGTGCCCACCCAAGGCACACACATCCACAACATTGGGGGCCACAGGGAAGCCCCAGTGCTCCCGCGGCCCTAGACAGCTCCCCACTTGTTGCAGGAACAGGCAGTGCTCCCACTCGCAAAATAAGGTTTACGATTCGCTATTAGGAATGAGTTTGCCAAGAGAGTCCCTTCCCAATAGCAAGTTGCAGGGGGATGTAGGATTTGTTTTGTGTCTGCAATGTGGTCACATAACAATCACAGTTTCCAGCCTACTTCAAGTACATGGCAAGCCAGTCGCAAATGGGAAGGTGTCCCAAGGGGACCCTTTCTCCTTTGTGAATGCCATGGGCAGTGCTGGGGCCTCTTCGTGGTGAGGATCTCGCCATGAAAAGGTCGGTGGAAAGGCGACTCATGACCAGCATGGCGACGCTGAACTCAGCGCCACCATGGCTGACCATGACTCCGACCACTGCCACCCCGCTGGGATCCATGATCCTGTCAGTGGCGGTGGTCCAACCACAAGGGTTGTAATCTGGCATTTGGACCGCCAGGAGTGCGGAAATCTGACCACCACAGCAGGTTTGACAGTCCTTTGGCCCCTCTTCTGCAACATACTGACCACCTGCAGACTAACATGGACTCATTTCAGGCATTCCTTTAAGACCCGGAAGCAATTGCAGATTTTTCAGTGTGGTAATAGAGTAGCAGTTAAAGCCCTGATACAGGAGATGACAACACATTGAAATGCAGCCAATTATATGCTGCAAGTCTGTTTGAGCAGTGCAGACAGATCTATGACTGTGTCATTCAAAGAGGAAGGGATGCAATTGGGAAAGCTATGACCATGGATGCGGACAAATGGGGCTCAGTCAAACGCCTGACACAGATGCTGCTTGCTTTTGAGGTTTTCACATGGGAAGTTAGCAAGGAGGACAGTAAAATGGACCAAGCTATCCCGTTGTTGCATCTGCTACAGGAACAGCTAAAGAAGGTGTCTAAAGGTTTGCACTCGGAGATGTGACGAAAACCCAGAAGCGCATGCCTTGGTTGAGAGTCTAAGCTATTGCTTGACTTGTGAGGCAAGGCAGCAAAATGGAATTATCTCATCCATAGAGTACATCTCTGCCACACTACTCGATTCATGCTACAAAAACATTCTCCCACTTTCATTCCGTTTTCTGAGGGGGATGTTTCAAAATACAAGCAGTGAATTATTGAGCAAGCTGAGGAACTGGAAAAAGAACAGCAAGAGCATAGTGTCCCCCTCTCCAGTTCTGGGTGCCACCTTCAACTTCTAGAGAGGGCTGTCTTGTCTCACAACAGTTAACACCAGCAACAAAAACACCGGCAACAACAGAAACTGAATAATCCGACCTAACCTCTGCATTGGCATGGTTTCAAGTGGCACATCTGAAGACCAGTGCAGAGGTGAAGGCAAAAGAGGTCAAGTAAGTGACAGCACCAATGACCCTTCAGATGATGTTCCAGGAGTATTTGGATGACCCAAAAGAGGTGCATGTGGATCTAAACCCATTGGTGTATTGGTATGGGAAGATATGCCAACGGCCAGAGCTCAGCAGGGTAGCGGTATCTGGCTTGCCCTGTTGCCAGTGTGTCTGCTATGCATGTGTTCAGTGGAGCTAGCATAGTTGTTACAGTGAGAAGGACCAGTCTCTCACCTCAAAATGTGAAGATATTGATCATGGTCAAAATTAACCAACACTTCATACCACCTGATTACACCTTTCCTGAAATACCACAGGAGGAGGAGGAGAAGAATTGGTCAGAATCAAGTAGTGTTAGCTGACCAACTTCTGGGTGAACCACCTGAGTTTGAGGACAAACTCTATTTACTGGACTGAGTACGCCAGTGTCACCATAGAACTTTTTAATTATTTCTTGATGAACTGCAATCTTTCTTTCTTTGTAAAAACAAATAGCCAGTGGAACATTTTGTTTGTGCCAGGTTTATGCTGCCCCACCATTTCTAACCACATATATGGCTGGATTGGAGTTGGACCGGTGTGTAGTGAAGTATCCCCCACATTCACTTCTGGACATTGGAGATGATGCCTGCCTCCATCACATGCCATTGCCTATCCTTTTTTGCATCACCTAGCAAGGCTGCCCCAGAAGATCATTGAGTCTGTCTATCTATCTATCTATTTATCTATCTATCTATGGACTTGTATAGCATGCTGGTCACCTGTGAGGGTATCCTGACGCTGTGAGCTGCAGAGCTCTAGTCAAAAAGCCAGGTCTTGAGGCCTTTCCTCAAACTCCCAGAGGGATGGAGCTGTTCTCAGGAGGGATGGGAGGCTGTTCCAAGCTTTAGCTACTATGATGGAAAAAGGGATTAAACAACTGCCAGTGCTATTGCCATATCTCAATGTGTTGCTACCATCAAAGAGGAGATACCATTTTGTATCTACCACTGTGCTTGGATTTGAAGAGGTAACTACTAACCATTGCACCAATGACTAATGATATATTGAGTGATTGTGAGAGATGAATTATGATGTATGTGGTGGCAGACAGTGAGAGATGGAGTTCAACTAATTTGTAAACTTGATTTCAATGATTTGTAATGTTTGGGGGCTGATGGGCGATAATTGTTTTCCTGAAAGTGATTGGTCTTTCAAAATTTGCTAAATTTACCTGCAGGGTCCACTCCTCAGCTCTGTGGACTGGAGAGAGGTGCCTTGATTTGAGAAAAGCTGCTGAGAGTTTGTTTGTTGCATGCTGGCTCAAACGTGCAACTCTTCTTTATATTCTTGTTCTGAGGCTTCTTGGTACTCTCCTGACTCCTCATCAAGCTTACCTTGCTACATTTAGTCCTTCTCCTTTACTCTATGTTACAGTTACAGTTTTTCAATATGCAGGCCTTCTCCTAGTCCTCTCCTGCATGAATAAAACTTGGTGAAAGCTCAACACTCCAGCTTGCCTACTGGACAGGTTCAGCCCAATTTGGTAATACAGTATCATTTTCATTTTAGCAATCAACAATTTTAGATCATGGTGGGTTAACTTCAATCCTCCATAATTTGTATTTTTTTAACCTAGCAGACAGGACATTTAGAGATATACTATTATGGGTCTCCCTGGGGCTGAAGGACTGTTTGCAATGCATTTAATTGAACCTTGTCATACTAATTTCCTTCCACAACAGATTGATGATGGTGTGAGGCTCAGTACCTATGAATATTGTCATTATTTCATTTGTGCAGTGTTTGCTTTGTCACACTTTTTCCCAAATCCTCTTCCACATGCATTCATCAAGCCCCTAATCCTCTTCCTCTAGGTTGAGTGATTTTTATTGAGGTGTAACTTAATTTTGTACCATAAATAGATCACACACTTGCTGGGGCGGGTGTGGTGGAAGCAACACCAACTCACTGCATGACCTTCTATTACCTGAGCATTATTCCACAACAGCTCTATTTACCCACCCACGCATCATTTGTCAACATCTTCATTCAGGCCTTGAGTTGTGTGTTAAGTAAATGCTCAAACTTGTCCAACCACTCCTGACTCTGAGCCCACTTCTCCTGACTCGAGGATTTCATTTCCTGGTTCGGTTTTCATTAAATACTAGCTACCCATTCCTCAGAGGAAATTTATATTTCTAGTTTTTATTATCATATCAGGTCTTCTTTGCTGTGTGTCAAATACCATCATCGTGGTAGTCTGGTCTCAGTCTTTCTAAAGATATGATATAATACATAACCCACTAACTCTCTGTGTTCTTTCAATCTAGTTGACAGTAACGGATAACCCTTTGATTACTCTGGCAGTTGGTGGTCACAGAGGTGGGAGTGGCATGTTGTATCTTCCCTGTTAGCATGCTAGAGTGCTACTATTGCTACCACCTCCTAAAATAAGATGCCATCTTGGGAAAACCCTGCAGTAAGAAGACTGAGGTTTCATCCCTCACTTCATCTATTCAGGTAAGAGAAGAACTATGGTAACTTGTTTAGTTAGCAATTAACTTCTACTGAAGAAGATGCTGTATGTGTGTATCTAGGTCTTTGTAGGCAAAATATGCCATCACAATAACCCCCTAGTGGTCAATATAGTTACAGCGGACAGTAGAGCAAAGGTATAAGTAATTGACATACACTTTTATTTAACTGAATTAAAAAATAGGCTGCACTAAAAGACAGCAGTAAAAACTAGAACTAAAAGACCAAGATAAAGATTTGAGGCATAAATGAAGTAAAATAAATGATCCCTTTGATTTTTATATAAATAGAAAACCCACCCTTTCCACCCACAAACAGGCTCACCCCTCTTCCCAAGCAAATGGCCCGGTCTCCAACCAAAGACCAACCAAATTCCACAACAAAAGTCTCCAACGAAAATCCAAAGAAAAAGTCCAAAGTGCAAAAACACCCAGTTCCAGCTTCCTTTCCCACCCTCTCCACCCACAGCAAGAGTCCCTTCCACCAAAACAAAAAAATCAAAAAAGGGTCAGAAAAGGGCATTCTCCACTCAGTTCTGGAGATCATCAAGGGTTGCCTCAATGTGTGACACCTGTTGGTCCAGTTGCATGAAGTGTTGCAGGACGTGGCAGTGCAAATTGTGGTTTGTGCATGGGGGGCCAGCAGTGGTGGGATGGGGATGGGCTGATAGTAGCTGGCAGTGGGGCTGACAGTGTTGCTGGAAGGCTGGAGATGCTGGCAGTCTACTGGGGGAGCTAGGACCGTCGGGTATGTTGGCTGTTGCCTGGCCTCATTCTCCTCCTCCTGAAAAGCCACCAGCCACCGATATTCTTTGCCGATGCCCTCCAGCCTCGGCGGGCATAGCCAGGCTGATATCCCCTGGCGAGTATGATGTAGAGCAGGAGTAACTTTAGCAGGAAAGGAAAAGGAAAATGACAAAATATAAACTGTGCTCTGTGCAAACAATTTTTTAAGAAGTAGAGTGGCACAGTGGCAGTAAATTGTTGATCCCCAAGGGCCATTGGAAATTGATGTGACTAATTACTAGTCACAGGGCCATTTTTTTACCCACACGTGCCTCACTGTAGTTGACAAATGACAAAAGGGTAAGATTTGAACTGGCATGAATCTATTCTGGAAGCCATGAATATTAATCACTTGTACATAAATGTGGTACATGCCAAAGGAGATTTTTCAGTGTTCTTTTTAGTGGCTGGGACAGAATTTTGGAAAGAACTAAGGACTGAAGTACTAGAAGGTGACAGAGTAAATACTGCATTAGCTGAAGCACATGCACATTTCACATTGGACTGCCGAATCAAACCACTCTGCAGCTCTGTCATAGAGGCATGGGTGACTAATGGGGAGGGAGGTACAGTGAAAACGAACTCAAACATTTCATGAGGGAGGCATAGAGCTAAGTACAATAAAGGAGTGGAATATTTCAGTCAGTCCAGGAGGATCTATAGTAAGGTCTTGGTTGGCAAAAGCAATGGGCATGAGCAAGACAAATAAAACCTTTACAAACATGTGTAGAAAAACTGACTTGGGCATGCAATCTTGTTGGTAGACTATCTGCCCTAAAAATCTGTCCTCTTAGTATTAAAGTACCAGTCCACAACATTTGTAAGGGGAGAAGGGAAAGCTAAGCTTAGTAACAAAGCAGAAGAAAATTACATACTAGTATGGACTGGAGGAAGTCGGGTACAAAAGCAAGAAAAATAGATAAATGCAGGGATAATAATAACTTAACAAAGCTTACAATGAAAATAAGTGCAAATAAAGTTAGACACACACAATAAAAATAAAAGAAAACCTATTCAAAATGAGGAGAAATTAGGGAAATAGTAGTAGTAATAATAATAATAATAATAAAAATAATAATGATATCACTAGAAGTCTTCCTGGGGCCAGCAGATCCACCAGCTTCTACACTGGTTGTAGCACTGGCACCCTAGTCTCCTCCTGGGCCCGCCTTGGATGTTGCCCTCTTCTCCCCTTTGGTATTCAGGTAAGAAATAAAGAAGATTAAAGAAAATAAAAAAAATTAGTGTCACAGTTTACCACCCAAAAATTATTTTGACAGGCAAAGGCAAACCCAGTAACTACACTTTTCTAAATCAGATTGCCTAATATCAACTCGACTCAGGTTGACCTATTAGTTTTACTTTCCTAATTCCTACACCTAAGCCTTACTCTAAATTTTCTAAACTACATTTACAACTACACACCACTAACAATGCATTCATTTTGCTACAAATGATGTTTGCTTTTCAACCACCTTTGATGGGGCAACTCAGCATCATTTTTCTTTTTTGCATAGCTGCATACTATGATGGCATCATACAACACATCACTGGGAGATAGTGATTGGAAGGGACTGCATAAACTACATAAATAAAAGTCACAGAGTAGGAATACTAACTCAATGATATTACTTATTACTATTACCACAGTCTTATTCTTGGTGGCAAGAGGAGTCTCAGTCTTCATGCATTCTGAAATAATCAGCACAATCAAGTGCTGATGAGTGAAATTAGGAAGCACTGACTGAGGATCTGGCTAGCTCAAACTGAATCACATCATACATGTTCATTGTAATGTAAAGTTGACTTATCTCTGAGAGCTAGCACTGCTGTTAGAAAAAAAGCATTGTGGAACACACACAACAAATAAATAACTACTATTCCCCGAGCCCGACACCTCAACGCCCAGCAGGTTGAGCAAGTCCTGTTTCAGGTCCATTATGTCCACCTAATGGTGTGTCAACTGCTGCTAGGTGCACTGGCCCCTAGTGTGCTGACACACCAACCAGCGCACCTCACCCCACAGCAGTCGACGGTGGTATTACTTAGATTTTAGTGAGAATTGAAAATTAGGCCCATCCCCAAACACAGAGAAACAGGGAAAACAAAATAGCTGCACCCATGGAAATCGTGTAGTAATTTGCACAATATTTGCAACGTGAGAATGTGAATTAAGCTCCTGAATGTAAAAAACATAGCGTGAATGGGCGCGCTGAGCATCTCCGCCCATTGGCGAAATTTGTGGAATTCCATGCACTGTGCCTCCATGAGCTCCACCCACCCCTAGTGTGCAGTGAGCAGTACACATACACGCAAAATACTCCCTCCTGCACCTCACTGAAGTACAAGTGGAGCAGGCAGTGCAAACTTCTCATCACAAAAGAGCATACAGCAGGCGGTTAAGCTTCCCTGATCAGTGAAGTACCTTGGAAGCACGTCCTTCATATCCCCTTGGGTCTTTTTCAGGGCCTGCCTCAGGGTGCACTGTCTCCGGAGCTTGTTTTTGGGACCCGCAGTTCCTTTGCCCAGCAGGACATATGTGCACTCAGATAGCAAGGGTGTGTTGCTCCATTTGCCACAGATTGCACATCTTCATGGTCTGGTTAGGACCTCCTCCACCTCGTAGTCTTCTACCTTCCATTGGGCGTACCTGGTAGGGAGCACCCCTGCCCTCTTCCAAGGACTGGAGGGGGAAGCTAGGTAAGGGTGCAGCAGACCACACACTCTGATGGTCTCAGTAAAAAATGTATTGTATGCTCTGCATACTGTACTCCTGGTGTCATCCTGTGTGTATTCTTTGACCATGTACGACTTCATGGGTCTATGAGAAGGTCAGTGACAGATGTAGTGTGCAGTGTGCCCGTATATGCACACAAACAAAGCTAGCATTTGTTTTTATAAATGCAATCGAGCATCCGTGTTCAGTCTGGCTGGGACGTTGGCACTATGTGGTCCATCTGCACAAATCTTGCATGGTGAGTGAAGGGATGGATCCTAAAAAACAATCTTTTCCACTACCAACCAACTACCCATGTTTTTAGCAGCCAGTTTCAAAGCAAAGAAATGTGTAGATCTCAATGACCATTGATAAGTTTGTATTTAACCTCGCTTTTTATTCAGTGATTTGTAGTTGTTTCCATCTAAAGAATGGGTATACAAGGTCCAAATGCATAGTTCAGGGTCAAACATCAGGACTGTTGAAGAGTGCCACACATGATATGGGGTGGCTTGCTGGCTGCAGGCGCACAATATTGCAATGTAAAGCCCCTCACTTCCTATTTGTCAGTCCAGCACAAGTGTGCAATATATACTTAAGGGTTTCATTCGGTGAACTGGAAAATCATAATACTGTCCTGACAACAATTGAAATGGGAGCTGTCATGAATGACAGATTCTGAATTATTTGTACAATGGTTTATTATTGATATACATTTGCTGCGCTGTATGCCATAGCAATAAAAAACATGTTCTACTTGCACAATGTACATAACATTTCCGGTTACATATCAGGCAAAAATCTCCTGTTTGTTACACAGTTGAATAGACTACTTCCAGTACCCATGTCGGGCTTTAAGGGACTCAACATGCAGAAGTGTTAATATTCTGTGTAACAAACGTTAGGAAAAGTAATTTTTTTTAGGAAAGCCCCTTTCTCTTGGCTGCCCCACAGAAGAAACGGCAATTGGTTAATTGGTTAATTCATCCTGCAAATTAGCCAATGATCCCAGTGTATTTCCTATGGCATTACTCTGAATTGCCTCAGTTATGACATCTCTGTGCACTTGCTCCTAAAATCCCTTGGCTTCAACTCACTGCGGCATTATAAAGAGGCACTAACATCAGCCGTTGTTGGACGTTGGCAAGGATGCAGGCAGGGAAACAGAGGAAACTGCTCTCAAAGAGAGGGAGCTGCTTCAGCAAAACAATTAGGCTGGGCCCCAAGGGATGAAGTCCCGGAGGCCAAGATCAGCCTTGCTAAAGGGGGAGCGCATGACGCCCATCCCTCCAAACAAATTAAATATTTAGGCTGGGCCCCAGGGATATGGTCCATGGGGCCATGATCTGCCTGGTTAGGGGGGCACAGGCCAGACGTGGTGGTCAATCCCCACTTTGCACAGCCATAGGCCATGCGCAGCATAGGGTTGGGTGGTTATAGTGATTGACCACAGGGCCTGGCTTCTCTGTCTTACTTTAGATAGAAGCCCCGGGGAGGTAGCAATCCCCGGGGCTGTGGGGAGGCTTGGTGGCCCCTGAGTTTAATGAGATTTTAGCTGTGAGGAGGTGGCTGTCCCCAGAGCTTTGCCAAGCCCAGGAGCAGAGCCAGTGCACACCCCTCCTTATTTCTCGGATGCCCCAGTTATTTGGCCCACCAGGGGTCTTTATCAAAAGGGCAGGACCCCAGCACCAGAAGTAAGGGGTCTGGGTGTTCCTACCCTGGACCCTTTTTTTTTTGCCTGGGACTCTGCTGAAGCTGAATCCCAAGATGGCTGCTATCACTTCCTGCTTGAAATGTTGGCAGTTAATTAGATATCTTCACAGGACAGTTGGACCTGCGGAGGATCCATGTCCCTGTATATCTATAATTTTTAAACTGTAATTTCTCCAAAACTACTGAATGGATTTACACAAAATCACAAAAAGTGTACTTTTGGGACCAAGGTCTAGCTTTCTGGCAAATTTGGTGGAATTTTGTTCAGCAGTTTCGGCTGTAGTTGTGTTCAGAATTTTTAAAAGTCCCATTGATATAGAATGTACAAAGAGTCTTTTGGGACCCCCCTTTTTCTCGGCCTCTGCTTGATGGGTCATCGCAAAACTTTATTCAAAGCACCTTAACTGACCAAACTACAAGTTTTTAAAATGTCGTGAAGATTCGCCAAGGGGCACCAAACTTATTGGCAAAACAATAAATGCTTTGTCCATGGTAAAAAAAAGTCCTAACTATTACTAACTAGTGGCGACCTCCACAAGGAAAGATATCTATCTATCTATCTATCTATCTATCTATCTATCTATCTATCTATCTATCTATCTATCTATCTATCTATCTATCTATCTATCTATCTATCTATCTATCTCTCTCTCTTTATATATAATTATATATATATAGAGAGAGAGAGATATTTATATATAGAGAGAGATAAATAGATAGATAGATAGATAGATAGATAGATAGATAGATAGATAGATAGATAGATAGATAGATAGATAGATGTGTGTGTGAGGTCATAAGCAGTGCATTATGGAGGTGCAAGTTATAGTCAGCTGAGGTAACTATAACTTCTGAATTTCTATGGTTTTCTATGTTGAAAATCTTAGCCTAAATATAACGTCCCTTTCACCTTTGTTTTTCAGTGAATGCGTGTGCTTTAATATATTTTCCTAACTATTACAACCCTCTAAGCTTTGTTTTTTTTTGTAAATTTCTACGTTTTTTTTTAACATGAGGACATTTTATTGCTTTATATTAATCAAACCATTGTTGATATTAGCCTATGTACTGAAATATTATAATAAAAGAGCATAGCACTTCATCTTGCTTCCTTCAAATGCACGCTTTTTTATTTAAAACAAATATATTTGCTAACAACAATGTCCCTTGAACAATAATTTTTTTTAAGATGTGTAATTTTTTCAAAATTTCCTTTTTTGAAACCAAACAACTCTATAACAAATCATTATGTAATTACATTTTCATATTTTCATTCTACTTATAAACTGTAGTGTCTGTATAACGTTCTAATTTCTAACAACAATTCAATTGTTTTTGTTTGTGTTACTTTTTAAGCGTTATCTATTCTTTTAAATAGTTTAATGTATAAAATTTTACATTTTTAATTATGAAAGGCATTAAGGGGCATATTTATACTCTGCTTGCGCCGAATGTGCGTTGAAAATGTTGACGCACATTCGGCGCAAACCCTGCCCCATATTTATACTTTGACGCCCAACCCCGCAGACGTCAACATCCCACCATGTGCGTAATTTTTGGGAAGGGGGAACCTGCCTTGCGTTAATTATATGCAAGGTAGGTGCCTTATTTATACTCTGGCGTCATTTTGACGCACAGGAGGGGGTGGGCATTAAAAAATGTCGCACAGTCTGATGTGCACCGTTTTTTAACACCTGGGTCAGGGCAGGCGTTAAGGGACCTGTGGGCTCGGAAAGAGCCCAGAGGTGCCCTCCCATGCCCCCAGGGACACCCTCTGCCACCCTTGCCCACCCCAGGAGGACACCCAAGGATGGAGAGACCCATCCCAGGGAAGTAAAGGTATTTTTTTCCGTTTTTTTTAAGTGCCATGTCAATGGAGGTTTGGCGTCCAAAAAAATGGCGCAAGTCCGGTGTGAGGCCTGATTTTTGCCTCAGACCTGACTTGCACCATTTTTTGACGCACAACCCCCATTTTCCCATACGCTGGCGCTGCCTGGTGTGAGTCATTTTTTTTTACGCGTACCAGTCCGCAGCGCCGTCTAACATCATTCCATAAATAAGGCGCCCGCATGGTGCGTTGGAATGGCGTTAGCCGGCGGTAAAAATTTTGACGCACAACTGCGTTGGCGCAGCTGTGCGTCAAAAAGTTTAAATATGGCCCTAAATCCTTAGCAGAACAAAAAGATATATACATCTACAATGGCAATTAAAAAATATATATACATTTTAGAGTGGAATACCCGTCACTGCTATGTGCATAAGAGATGTGAATAGATCGTATTTTAAACACTGTTTACGTGCATGTATAACTATTTCCTGACTTCAAATTACAATCATGTAAGTTTTGCTATCATGTTTAAATACATATTTTGTTATAGTATATTGAGTTAGCAGGTCACTGTAATACTTTGTGGGGAATCGAGCTGAATACGTGGTCCGTTCTGCAGTGTATTTGCGTAGTCGCGATGAGTACGCGATTTTGCTGTTTTTTTAACATTATGAAATTTACATAAATGCATCCTCAATATGTTATTTGAACACAGAAGTTTTGTATTTACATTGTAAAAGTTGTGTAAAACCACACAGATACGTTTTAGAATAACTTTTAATGTAATTTGTTTAAACCATGATGGAGGTGCGGCATGTCCGCGATTACGTTAGGATGCCATGCGACTTACTTAAAAATGATTTGATTGGTTGAGCACCATTCTATTACTTGTTTACTGTCATTCTCTGACTGAGTTAGCATAGCGCAACCCTGTTTTTTTGCACCACTTTTCTTTTTTTTGGTTGTTTTTGTACTCAAAAGAGAGAAAATCACGGCAACAGCTACTCCTCCAAATCAAGATGACCCTAGTGACCACTCAGAAGAGGAACAACATACTAGGAAAAGGAAAGAGAGTATTGTGTTCACCTTTTTATCAATACAAGAAGGGGAGAAGAAAGTAAATGCCCAAAAAGTTACCTGCACCATTTGCAACAAAATTCTGTCTCTGGGATGCGAGCGCAAATACTCATGTGGAACTTCATAGATGCTGAAGCATCTGCAAACTTTGCACAGTACACGTCTTGAACATGCACAGCGACAAAGGGATGGAGAAGAAGGTACATCAACAGACACAGACTCACAAGCTGGACCATCTTCTCGAGCTGTGCTTCCAACTGCACCACCAGTGACTGTTCCTGAATTCAGAGCAGTTGGACAGCACTGTCCGAAATGTCAAGCCATGTCACATTCTGGAGAGCAGGGTAGTGAAACCATTGTTAACAGCATAAAAAACCATAAGTGTTAATTTTTATTTTCATTTTTGAGTTCGATTAAGTTTACTGTTGTTAGTTCCCTAATACTACGTTTTAAGTTTTTGTTTTGGAAAAAATTGAAAAACATCCCAAAAAAAGTGTTTGAAAATACAAACAATTTAAAAAAAAGTTTAGAAAAACCCTTGAACAAAAACCAACCGTTTCTTTTTAGAACCACCCTATTTGGAACAAAAAGGAAAAATAGTTGTTATACGTTTGTTGAAAACAGTGAGTGGTAGTATAAGTGGTTTTATGTGTGAGTGATTGGCTGCGTCACGTGTTCCATAGGTCAGTGACTGGTTGCATTAATGTCTGTATAGGTGAGTGAATGGTTGTGTGAGTGACTGTATGGGTGAGTGTCTGGGTGCATGAGTGGCTGTATGGGTGAGTGACTGTGTATTAGTGGGTGTATGGGGGAATGACTGGGTGTGTAAGTGGCTGTATAGGTGAGTGACTGGCTATGTGAATTGCTGTATAGGTGAATGACTTGATGTATGAGTGGCTGTGAGGCATAGTGACTGGATGCATGAGTGGCGAAATGGGTGAGTGACTGGCTGCATGAGTGGCTGTATGAGTGAGTGACTGGGTATGTAAATGTGTGTATGGGTCAGTGACTGTGTGTGTGACTCACTGTATGGGTGAGTGACTGGATGCATGAATGGGTGTATAGGTGACTGACTGGGTGCATGAGTGTCAGTATAGGTGAGCAACTGGATGCGTGAGTGGGTGTATGAGTGAGTGACTAGGTGCGTGAGTGGTTGTATGGGTGAGTAACTGGGTGTATAAATGGCTGTAAGGGTGAGTTAGTGGCTGCATGAGTGGCTGTATGGGTGAGTAACTGGATGAGTATGTGGCTGTATGCGTGAGTGACTGCATGCATATGTGGGTGTTTGGATGAGTGACTGGCTGCGTTAGTGTCTGCATGGCTGAGTGACTGGGTGTGTGAGTTCATTTATGTGCGAGTGACTGGGTGCATGAGTGGCTTTATGTGTGAGTGACTGGGTGCATGAATGACTGTATGAGTGAGTTACTGGGTGTGCGAGTGGCTGTAACAGTGAATGAATGGGTGTGTGAGTGGGTGTAAAGGTGAGTGACTGGGTGCATGAGTGGATATATGGGTCAGCGACTGTGTGTATTAGTAGCTGAATGGATGAGTAATTGGGTGTGTGAGTGGCTGTAGCTAGGACTGACTGAACGGCTGAGTGACTGGATGTATAAGTGGCTGTATGGCTGTGTGACTGGATGCATGACTGGGTGTATGACTGAGTGCCTGAATGTGTGAGTGGCTGTGAAGGTGAGTGACTGGATGCATAAGTGGCTGTATGGGTAAGTGAGAGTGTGAGTGACTGTATGGGTGACTCACTAGGTGCATGAGTGGCTGTATGGATGTGTGACTGACTGCATGAGTGGCTGTAAAGGTGACTGACTGGGTGTGTGAGTGGCTGCATAAGCGAGTGGCTGGCTACGTGAGTAGCTATATAGATGAGTGACTGGGTGTTTGAGTGGGTGCATGGGTGAGTGACTAGGTGGATGAGTGGCTGTATGGGTAAATGGCTGGGAGTATGAATGGCTCTGTGGGTGAGTGTCGGGCTGTGTGAGTGGTTGAATAGACGGGTGACGGGTTGCATTGGTGGCTTTATGGGTGAGTGACAGGGTGCATAGGTGGGTGTATGGATGAGTGACTGGGTGCCTGACTGTCTGTATGGGTGAATGGCTGTCAGCTGTGGCTGTATGGCTGAGTGACTGGATGAATTAGTGTCTGTATAGATGAGTGGCTGGCTACGTAAGTGGCTGTATGGATGTGTCACTGGCTGCATGCGTACCTGCATAGTTGAGTGACTGGGAGTGTGAGTTGATGTATGGGTGAGTGACTGGGTGCATGAGTTGTCGTATGGGTGTGTGACCTACTGAATGAGTGGTTGTATAGGTGACTGACTGGGTGTGTTCGTGGCTGTATAGGTGAGTAGCTATGTGAGTGGCTGCAAGGGTGAGTGACTGGATGTGTGAGTGGGTGTATGGATGAGTGACTGGATGCATGAGTTGCTGTATGGGTCAGTGATTGGGTGCATGAATGGCTGTGTGGGTGAGCGACTCGGTGCCCAAGTAGCTGAATAGGTGAATGACGGGTTGCATTAGTGACAGTATGGGTGAGTGACTGAGTGCATGGGTGGGTGTACAGATTAGTGACTGGGTAGGTGAGTGGCTGTATGGTTGAGTGACTCCATGAGTGGCTGTAAGGGTGAACAACTTCATGCATGAGTGGCTGTATGGGTGAATGACTGGCTACATAAGTGGCTATATGGGTGTGTCACAGACTGCATGAGTGGCTGTATGGGAGAGTGACTGTGTGTGTGAGTGGCTGCATGGGTGATTGGCGGGGTGCA
The DNA here is from genome assembly GCF_031143425.1 of Pleurodeles waltl. Lineage (NCBI taxonomy): Eukaryota > Metazoa > Chordata > Amphibia > Caudata > Salamandridae > Pleurodeles > Pleurodeles waltl. The sequence goes on from NC_090443.1 coordinate 454,909,909, forward strand.
TGAGAGGGTGGATGGGTGAGTGCCTTGGTGCATGAGTGGCTGTATGGGTGTATGACTGGCTGCATGAGTGGCTGTATAGGTGACTGACTATGTGAGTGGCTGTATGGTTGAGTGACTGGGTGTGTAAGTGGGGGCATGGGTGGGTGACTGTGTGCATGAGTGGCTGAATGGGTGAGCGACTAGGTGCATGAATGGGTGTGTGGGTGAGTGACTGGCTGTGTGAGTGACTGTATAGGACAGTGACTGGCTACATGAGTGGCTGTATGGGTGAGTGACTGGGTGTGTGAGTGGGTATATGGGTGGTTGACTGTGTGCATGAATGGCTGTATGGGTGAGTGGCTAAATGCATGAATTTGTGTGTGCATGAGTGACTGGCTGTGTGAGTGGCTGAATAGGTGAGTGACAGGTTGCATTAGTAGCTGTATGGGTGAGTTACTGGGTGCATGGGTGGGTGAATGGATGAGTGACTGGGTGCATGACTGGCTGTACGGATGAGTGACGTTCTGCATGAGTGTCCATATAGGTGAGTGCCTGGATGAGTGAGTGGCTGAATGGGTGAGTGACTGGTTGCGTGAGTGGCTGTATGGGGAGTGAGTGGTGTATAAATGGGTGTATTGGTGAGTGACTATGTGTGTGTGAGTGGCTGTATGGGCGAGTGACTGGATGCATGAGTGTCTTTATGGCTGAGTAACTGGGTGCGTGAGTGGGTGTATGGGTGAGTGACTAGGTGCTTAAGTGTTGGTATGTGTGAGTGACTAGGTGCATGAATTGCTGTATGGGTGACTTAGTGACTGCCTCAGTGGCTATACAGGTGAGTGACTGTCTGTATGGGTGAGTGATTGGATCCATGAGTGGATGTATGGGTGTGTGACTGGATGTGTGACTGGCTGTATAGATGAGAGACTGACTGTGGAAGTGGCTGTATGGATGTGTGACTGGCTGCATGAGTAGCTGTATAGGTGAGTGACTTGGTGTGTGAGTGGCTGTATTGGGTGAGTAACTGTCTGTGTGACTGGCGGTATGGGTAAGTGACCTGGTGTGTGAGGGAGTGTAATGGTGAGTGTGTGAATGGCTGTATGGGTGAGTGACTGGGTGCTTGAGTGGTTGTATGGGTGATTAACTGGGTGCACGAGTGGATGTATCGGTGTGTGATTGGCTGCATAAGCGGCTGTATATGTGATTGACTGGGTTTGTTAGTGGCTTTATACGTGATTGACTGGCTATGTGAGTGGCGGTTTGGGTGAGTTACTGGTTGCGCGAGTGAGTGTATGGGTGAGTGACTGTGTGTGAGTGGTTGTATGGGTAAGTGACTGACTACGTAAGTGGCTATATGGTAAGTGACTGGGTGCATTTGTGGCTGAATGGGTGAATAACTGTGAATTAGTGAGAGTAAGGGCGTGTGACTCAGTTCATGAATGGCTGTATAGGTTAGAGACTGTATGCATGAGTGACTGAATAGGTGAGTGAATGGCTGGAGTGATGGTGAATGGCTGGATGAGTGCCTGTAAGAATGAGTGACTGAGTAGTATATGTATGAATTATGTATTAATGAAGCAACAATTAATTACTTACTTAGTGCTAAAAGATTGTCCTTTGATCTGTAATGAAAGAGAAAGAAAACAAATAACAGTTTAAGTTAGAAATAATTATAATATATATTAAGATGTGCTTACCTGTAATAAAAAATATATGATTGGTAACAAAAAACAGGTACCTTTTATTTTTTTAAACAGCAATTACACACATTATGTAGACATGTTATCTTCCCTTGTGCACTATTCTCAGCTGCTATACTGTTTCACTATAAAAGAAGTGTGTACAGCTATTTATCACCGGACAGTGGGAGGGGGAACAATCATATGGGTTGAAAATAAACCCATAAGCACACATTACGTTATTTAAATTGACATTACTATGCATAAAACTTCTAACTTCTATATTTGTTTCAAATAAATATAATTTGCACTCACTATAACTTCTGCATGAAATGTACTCATCCTTAAATTACTGCTCTAAAATAAAGGACACATCATACAAACATGTTGCTAATTATTACACCTGGCACAAAAGTATGTTTTTCATAAAATCAGTATCAACAAATGTATTGAAAGTTCTATTTTCCATAGCGTTTGTTGGCATCGCCCTTGAAATGCTGAATAATACCTTAACCAGTTTTGATAGGCCAAATAATATCTTAACCAGTGATGATTCATGAACAGAGAAGGCTGTGCACCCGTTTTTTTTTTTCTGAAAAGTATTAGAATACACTTTAAGCACACAGCACCTTTATAAATGTTTTTGAAGACATCACCCTTGTTAGGCTGTATGATGTCTGAAGTAGTAATGATCTGCATGCAAAGAAGACGGTATTCAATAGTTCACTACTGATCCACCTTAGAACTTTGGTTGAAGAAACAATAAATAAGAATTAGGAAATTTGAAAGGTAGTTTTTGTTTAAACTGCAGACTACTATTATTGCATTCTCTCCATCCACTTTCAGTCTTCAAATATACAATATAATGTCCAGAAGTGATATTTACTCTTTTATGGAACATTATGGCCAAAGTACAATATGTTCTGCCTGAAATTGATATCTGGCCTGCTTTATAGTTTCATTGAAACATAGCCAAAATATATTTACCACTCCTCCATTTAAACCATGTAGAGAATACATTTGATTTACATTTTGGCCGTATCATTTTTTGCCCACTCTTCATTATTAACTTTTCAAAAGGCACACTTTTAGAATCTGGCAGAGTTAAGTACAAAAATAGTTCAGATTGGATTTCAGTGGTAGATGAGAAAGAACAGTCTTCACACTCATGGTTCCATGTATAACTGAGTCCAAATAATCATCAATATTCACATTTTCATCTTCTAAAATTCCAAGGATCACCCTAATAAATCCCTGTGCATCTTATTGTGCATTTAGAGTAAATACTACAGATCCACTATATTTGTCTAATAGTTCTTGAATTCCTCAAGCAGATTGCATTACAGTTCTGTTCCGAGATAAACATTGAAGGCAATTAAATAGTACTGTGCATAATGTGTCTCCTGGTTTATCCTGGATTGTATTTACAATATGTGGTAGATGGAAGAGAACATTGAGAACGACTTTAGCATAGCAGTTAACACCATTAGGGTTATCCAACTGGTAACCTGTGCTTTCTGTCTTTTGTGCAGTCTTTTTTTGATTCTTTTGTTATTTTCTGCTTTGGACATAATACCTGTTTTCATAAACAGTACACTGTCCTAAATAAGGAGCATATTTACTTCATAATCTGTTCTGCTCCCTTAGTATCAAAATCAACCAGAAACAATCCAGATAATGTTCAAACTCTTGCCAATGCCACATGTGGCGTTCCCTCTATGAAAACTGTACTTCCGATATTAATAAATGCAGCACCAACACTTTACCCTTGAGATTTGTGAATCGTTACCGCATATGCAAGACAAACTGGAAACTGTTTTTGTCGCACGTAAAAATCTTTCACAAGCAAAAAGTGTACAACACATCATCCAATTTGCTTCACGCCATCAAAGTGATCAAACGTTATAGCTAAGAATTGAACCTGATCATGGTTAGGAACAGTAATTAAATCAACAACTTTACCCATGGCACCATTTACCAATCCTTCTTCCATATTTAAATTATGTCTTAACAGTACTCCACAGTTTTAACAAACATGTAAACACTTCTCTAGTCCAGCAGTCTTGGATACAGATTCCTCCAATGAGTTCAATTTGTGCTGTACTTTTTCACTCACCATTACATTTACTCCTTTGTGTTCTATTTTGTCAATAACAGTAGTCTCCAAAATGTCTTCTTTCTCAGGTTGTAGTAATTCTTCATTAAATGCAGCACACTCTTGAAGTGTAGGCATCAAAGAAACCACCTGTTTCCCCCTTTGCAAAAGTTATACATTAGCTCTGCTTCCATCTTATTAGATGAGAACAGTTTTTGAATAAGTTGACTTTCTAACATAAGTTGTCCCTTCTCTGTCAGGACTCCTACACTAATGTCCTTTAGAATGTTTCCTTACTCCATGTCAGAGGTTTGATGTATATTTTTCACAAGTTCTTTGTATTGACAAATGTGCCAAATATTGACACCACCAATACTTCCCATTAAGCTTCAAGTCTCTTCATGTGACAGAGTTTAGAAAACAGGCTGTCCTTTAACATGAGTAAGTTGTAGTAGGTCCCCAATAACAATCATATGTTTTCCTCCAAACAAGGCATCATATTCAGTTTTAAAAATCTTTTGCATTCAAAGCTGGACAAAGGCAAGCATTACATTTGAAACCATGCTTACATCATCAATAATCAAAAGCTTCATTTTCTTGCTACCGCATTACAAGCTTCACCAGATTACTTCTGGTATTCCAGTTTATGGTCATGTTCTACCAGTAGCATAAGTAGCCTATGTATATTGTATTGTATTTTGTTGATATTGTGTGCAGCTTGACTTCAGAGTGCTGAACTTTGGCTGCTTTGAGCGCTATCCTTAGCTACTTCACCAGCAATCATTTCTCCTTGTTGTATCTTATCATTTAACATTTGCAACTAGTTATTGAACAAGGGACACTAATTACTATCTTTAACAGCATTAAAACAATCTTCATAACAGTCATAATCTCTAAGTAGTTTCAGTTCAGCACGCCAAGGTTTTCAGCAATTGAAAAAGTGCTAAATAAAAAATTCTCCTTTCTGTCTGTTTTGACAGGTCAGTTTTCGATAATTAATTACATTTTGTTTTTCAGGTTTCACTAAGCATCCATCACATCCACAAACTCCATATTTTGCTTCCTCTCTGTTTTCACTTACACTACTTCTACATCTGTATGTCAGAAGATTTTATAAAGGCACTTCTCTTCTAGATGTGGACTTCTTCTTGAATAGTATGTATCCAACATATTTGACTTTGCAATATCTGTACTTTCTGGGTCAAACTCTGCAAGGTACTGAATTTTAAGGAAAGACTTCAATACTCTGTTTCTCGCAGAAGATAGACCAAGACTTACCCAGACGATTCTTTTTGAATTAGAGATCAAACTTGCTGATCTAAACCTATAACAGGCTTCACATGACCCCATTTCTCAATTGGAAAGCATTTTCAATCTGAAAGAAAACAATGTCTTGCTACGTGTGTTCTCTACTGAAATCTCTTCCCAGATCTCCTTCCTCTCAGTTTCTTCAGCTATCATGATGTACAATGTAACAGACTGAGGCACAGCAATGGTGTTGTCTCCAACAAATTGAATGTCCATGTTAGCATTCCACATTTTAAAAATAGCAGGATTGTAGTCATTAATATATTTGGAATCTTCAATTATTTTTAAGTAGTATGCATTGTTTGGTGATTTCCATGTCAGTGCACATCTTACTGAAGACAAGTAGCTGTTTACTGTTCCTTTTGAAATTAACCCCTTCTGTGCCGCGGACGTAGTGGTTACGTCCTGCGGCACAGTGCTGCTGTGCCGAGGACGTAACCACTACGTCCTCGGCACACAGCCCAGAGGGAGCGCTCTCGCTCCCTCTTTGTGCTTCCCCACACCCCCCAAAGTCAGGGATGGAAGGGGAAGCCCTTCCCCTTCCACCCCCGACTCCCCCACCCCCCCATAATGACGTCAGCGCGCGATCGCGCGCTGACTTCATTATCGGGTGCCGTCGCACAGGAAGCCATTTGCTTCCTGTGCGGCGTGGTGTGAAGAGGTGAGTTCCTCTTCCCGGTGGGTGGGGGGTTTGGGCTAAAGAGGCACCGGGGGAAAGGAAAGGCTTTTCCTTTCCCCCGGTGTCTCTTTGAGCATTCCTGCTGCCCGATCGCATTGCGATCGGGCAGCAGGAATGCCCACTAGACACCAGGGATTGGTTTTTTTTTTATGTATTTGCCGATTTCGGCTTGCGGGGAGCGGCCCCTTGGGCAAGGGTCGCTCCCCTTTAGGGGGCAATTACTTAGGCCATTTCTGCCCCCCTTGGGGGCAGATTGGCTACTTTTTAGCCAGATCTGCCCCCAAGGGGGGCAGAAAACACTAGATCACCAGGGATTTATATTTTATGTGCATTTATGTGTGGGGGGGTGCCCCCTTGGGCAAGGGGCGCCCCCCCCAAGGGGGAAGAGAATTGTTGGCCTTTTCTGCCACCCTTGGGGGCAGATCGGCCTTTTTTTTTAGGTCCATCTGCCCCCAAGGGGGGCAGAAGCCACTTAGGCACCAGGGATTGTGTGTGTAGTGGATGGGGGGGGCGCCCCCTTGGGCAAGGGTCGCTCCCCTTTGGGGGGCATGTCTTTTAGGGCCATTTCTTCCCCCCTTGAGGGCAGATCAGCCTATTATTTTTAGGCTGATCTGCCCCAAGGGGGGCAGAAACCACTAGAACGCCAGGGATTTTTTTTATGTGTTTATTTTTGTGGGGGGGCGTCCCCTTGGGCACGGGGCGCCCCCCCAAGGGGGGCATTAACCTGTTGGCCATTTCTGCCCCCCCTGGGGGCAGATGGGCCTATTTTTGTAGGCCCACCTGCCCCCAAGGGGGGCAGAAGCCACTTAGACACCAGGGATAGTGTGTGTGTGTGTGTGTTAGTGGATGGGGGGGGCCTTGGGCAAGGGTCGCCCCCCACTTTGGGGGCACATGTACCCAGGCCATTTCTGCACCCCTTGGAGACAGATCAGCCTATTATTTTTAGGCTGGTCTGCCCCCAAGGTGGGAAGAAACCACTAGAACGCCAGGTTTTTTTTTTTATTTGTTTATTTTTGTGGGGGGGCGTCCCCTTGGTCACGGGGCGCCCCCCCAAGTGGGGCATTGACCTGTTGGCCATTTCTACACCCCCTGGGGGCAGATGGGCCTATTATATTAGGCCCACCTGCCCCCAAGGGGGGCAGAAGCCACTTAGACACCAGGGATAGTGTGTGTGTGTGTGTGTGTGTTAGTGGATGGGGGGGGCCTTGGGCAAGGGTCGCCCCCCACTTTGGGGGCACATGTACCCAGGCCATTTCTGCACCCCTTGGAGACAGATCAGCCTATTATTTTTAGGCTGGTCTGCCCCCAAGGGGGGCATAAACCACTAGAACGCCAGGGATTTTTTTAAATTTGTTTATTTTGTGGGGGGGCGTCCCCTTGGTCACGGGGCGCACCCCCAAGGGGGGCATTGACCTGTTGGCCATTTCTACACCCCCTGGGGGCAGATGGGCCTATTTTGTTAGGCCCACCTGCCCCCAAGGGGGGCAGAAGCCACTTAGACACCAGGGATAGTGTGTGTGTGTGTTAGTGGATGGGGGGGGCCTTGGGCAAGGGTCGCCCCCCACTTTGGGGGCACATGTACCCAGGCCATTTTTGCACCCCTTGGAGACAGATCAGCCTATTATTTTTAGGCTGGTCTGCCCCCCTTGGGGGCAGAAACCACTAGAACGCCAGGGATTTTTTTTATTTGTTTATTTTTGTGGGGGGGCGTCCCCTTGGTCACGGGGCACCCCCCCAAAGGGGGCATTGACCTGTTGGCCATTTCTACACCCCCTGGGGGCAGATGGGCCTATTTTGTAAGGCCCACCTGCCCCCAAGGGGGGCAGAAGCCACTTAGACACCAGGGATAGTGTGTGTGTGTGTGTGTGTTAGTGGATGGGGGGGGCCTTGGGCAAGGGTCGCCCCCCACTTTGGGGGCACATGTACCCAGGCCATTTCTGCACCCCTTGGAGACAGCTCAGCCTATTATTTTTAGGCTGGTCTGCCCCCAAGGGGGGCAGAAACCACTAGAACGCCAGGGATTTTTTTTTATTTGTTTATTTTTGTGGGGGGGCGTCCCCTTGGTCACGGGGCGCCCCCCCAAGGGGGGCATTGACCTGTTGGCCATTTCTACACCCCCTGGGGGCAGATGGGCCTATTTTGTTAGGCCCACCTGCCCCCAAGGGGGGCAGAAGCCACTTAGACACCAGGGATAGTGTGTGTGTGTGTTAGTGGATGGGGGGGGGCCTTGGGCAAGGGTCGCCCCCCACTTTGGGGGCACATGTACCCAGGCCATTTCTGCTCCCCTTGGAGACAGATCAGCCTATTATTTTTAGGCTGGTCTGCCCCCAAGGGTGGCAGAAACCACTAGAACGCCAGGGATTTTTTAAAATTTGTTTATTTTTGTGGGGGGGGCGTCCCCTTGGTCACGGGGCGCCCCCCCAAGGGGGGCATTGACCTGTTGGCCATTTCTACACCCCCTGGGGGCAGATGGGCCTATTTTGTTAGGCCCACTTGCCCCCAAGGGGGGCAGAAGCCACTTAGACACCAGGGATAGTGTGTGTGTTAGAGGATGGGGGGGGCCTTGGGCAAAGGTCGCCCCCCACTTTGGGGGCACATGTACCCAGGCCATTTTTGCACCCCTTGGAGACAGATCAGCCTATTATTTTTAGGCTGGTCTGCCCCCAAGGGGGGCAGAAACCACTAGAACGCCAGGGATTTTTTTTATTTGTTTATTTTTGTGGGGGGGGTGTCCCCTTGGTCACGGGGCGCCCCCCCCAAGGGGGGCATTGACCTGTTGGCCATTTCTACACCCCCTGGGGGCAGATGGGCCTATTTTGTAAGGCCCACCTGCCCCCAAGGGGGGCAGAAGCCACTTAGACACCAGGGATAGTGTGTGTGTGTGTGTTAGTGGATGGGGGGGGCCTTGGGCAAGGGTCGCCCCCCACTTTGGGGGCACATGTACCCAGGCCATTTCTGCACCCCTTGGAGACAGATCAGCCTATTATTTTTAGGCTGGTCTGCCCCTAAGGGGGGCAGAAACCACTAGAACGCCAGGGATTTTTTTTTATTTGTTTATTTTTGTGGGGGGGCGTCCCCTTGGTCACGGGGCGCCCCCCCAAGGGGGGCATTGACCTGTTGGCCATTTCTACACCCCCTGGGGGCAGATGGGCCTATTTTGTTAGGCCCACCTGCCCCCAAGGGGGGCAGAAGCCACTTAGACACCAGGGATAGTGTGTGTGTGTGTTAGTGGATGGGGGGGCCTTGGGCAAGGGTCGCCCCCCACTTTGGGGGCACATGTACCCAGGCCATTTCTGCTCCCCTTGGAGACAGATCAGCCTATTATTTTTAGGCCGGTCTGCCCCCAAGGGTGGCAGAAACCACTAGAACGCCAGGGATTTTTTTTTATTTGTTTATTTTTGTGGGGGGCGTCCCCTTGGTCACGGGGCACCCCCCCAAGGGGGGCATTGACCTGTTGGCCATTTCTACACCCCCTGGGGGCAGATGGGCCTATTTTGTAAGGCCCACCTGCCCCCAAGGGGGGCAGAAGCCACTTAGACACCAGGGATAGTGTGTGTGTGTGTGTGTGTGTGTTAGTGGACGGAGGGGACCTTGGGCAAGGGTCACCCCCCACTTTGGGGGCACATGTACCCAGGCCATTTCTGCACCCCTTGGAGACAGATCAGCCTATTATTTTTAGGTTGGTCTGCCCCCAAGGGGGGCATAAACCACTAGAACGCCAAGGATTTTTTTTTATTTTTTTATTTTTGTGGGGGGGCGTCCCCTTGGTCACGGGGCGCCCCCCCAAGGGGGGCATTGACCTGTTGGCCATTTCTACACCCCCTGGGGGCAGATGGGCCTATTTTGTAAGGCCCACCTGCCCCCAAGGGGGGCAGAAGCCACTTAGACACCAGGGATAGTGTGTGTGTGTGTGTGTGTGTGTGTTAGTGGATGGGGGGGCCTTGGGCAAGGGTCGCCCCCCACTTTGGGGGCACATGTACCCAGGCCATTTCTGCACCCGTTCGAGACAGATCAGCCTATTATTTTTAGGCTGGTCTGCCCCCAAGGGGGGCAGAAACCACTAGAACGCCAGGGATTTTTTTTTATTTGTTTATGTTTGTGGGGGGGCGTCCCCTTGGTTACGGGGCACCCCCCCAAGGGGGGCATTGACCTGTTGGCCATTTCTACACCCCCTGGGGGCAGATGGGCCTATTTTCTTAGGTCCACCTGCCTCCAAGGGGGGCAGAAGCCACTTAGGCACCAGGGATAGTGTTGTGTGTGTTTTTTTGTTTTTTTGTTTGTTTGAGGGCTGTCCCCTTTGGCAAGGGTCGCTCTCCATGGGGACACACTACTAAAGGTATTTTCTGGCTTCCTTGGGGCAGACAGGCCTATTCTTTTAGTAGGCCCATCTGCCCGTATGGCAGAATCCACTTAGGCACCAATTTCTAAATGTTTGATGGTGGGGTGTTTGTCAACTGAAGAAGTCTTTGCATTTGTGATAAAAAATGTTTTCCTCCTTTTTGTTCTAGTTCAAAGCTTTTGCTTTATTTGCTGTGGCTCCTTGCGGTTTTGGCGGTGGTTGACCTGCAGTTTGCACAGTTGCATGTTTTAGGTAAGTAAAAACAATTTACTCCAAAGGAGTATTGTTGCAATGCATGAATGACATGTTTGTAGGGGGTGTACTAAATGCAGGATTGTGTGTGAAATTGTCCTTAGGTTAGTGCACAATGATATTTGTTTTGTCTTATTTCTAATTTGCCTTTCTTTCTTTATTTTTAGTGGGATATCATTGGTGATTGCTGTGTAGTTGCTGGTGAATCAAGCTTTTTCAGGCAAGTGAGCGGTATAGTTTTTGAGTTTATAACTCTTACTAACAAAGCTACACTTTGTTACTTGTCTTACACAGTGCTGGTTGTTGGTGGTGAATTTGTCCAGTTAATTTTAGCAGGAGAGATCATGGCTAGCCGCAGGATGACCGCTCAGCAGGTGGTTGGTATGCTTTTTGAGTCACAGTCTGATCATGACTATGAGACGGACTCTGCATCTGAGGCAGAGGAGGAAGTCAGAGATTCTGGCAGTGATGTTTCTGTTGGAGGGGAATCTTCTGATGATGAAGCCACACTCAGTGCAGATGAAGGGCCTGTTTTAGAGGAGGACATTGATGTGCCAATAGTGCAGCAACCTGGGGCTGAAAGGTTTCCCGTTATAAGACCTGATGTCTGGGTTGCCCCAAACATGGGGCAGCCAGAGTTGTCTGCCTTTACTGGTCTCCCGGGGTGTAACGCCAATACAGAGAACTTTATGCCTATCAATTTCTTTGAGTTATTCATGGATGATATGTTTTTGGAAGAGATTGTTGAGCAGACTAATTTGTATGCGGAGCAGCATTTGAGGGACAACGCTGCTAGACTTAGGCCACACTCTAGAGCTGCCCAGTGGAATCCCACAAATTTGGAGGAGTTAAAAAAGTTTTTGGGTTTGACTTTTTTGATGGGGTTGATAAGGAAGCCGTCACTGGCTTCGTATTGGTCTACTAGTCCCTTGATGGCAACAGCTATATTTCCAGCGACCATGAGTCGTAATCGGTATTTGCTTCTTCTTAGGATGCTGCATTTTGTTGACAATGCATTAGCCTTGCCACGAGATCACCCAGATTCTGACCGTCTTTTTAAGATTAGGCCTGTACTTGATCATTTTGTAGATCGGTTTTCGGAGGTCTATGTTCCAGGCAAAGAGTTAAGTGTGGACGAGTCTTTGGTCCTCTTCAAGGGTCGTTTGGTTTTTAGGCAGTACATTCCTAGCAAAAGGGCACGATATGGAATTAAATTGTATATGCTGTCTGAAAGTAGGACAGGATATGTGTATAGTTTCCGTGTGTACACTGGTAGGGATTCCAATATTGACCCCCCTGGTTGTCCTCCCACTTTTGGAGTTACTGAGAAAATTGTGTGGGATCTTGGTAGACGACTGTTCAACAAAGGTCACCATTTGTATGTAGATAACTTCTACACTGGTGTGCAACTGTTCAAGGAATTGTTTAGAGTGGACACAGTTGCTTGTGGCACAATCCGTTCTAACCGGAAAGGCTATCCAAGGGAGCTTGTCTGTAAAAAACTTGAGAGAGGACAGTGCTGTGCCTTGCGGAACGAGGAGCTGCTAGCTTTGAAATTTTCAGACAAGAGGGATGTCTACATGCTAAGTACCATCCATGATGAGAGTACTTCCCCTGTGACTGTTTGGGGCCAGGTTGCTAAAGTGCGCAAACCTGTGTGCATTTTAGATTATAATAAGCACATGGGAGGTGTAGATAGAGTTGACCAGAGGTTGGAACCTTATACTGCTATTCGTAAGTCTTACGTTTGGTATAAGAAGTTAGCACTTCACCTCTTCCACTTAGCAACCTTCAATGCTTTTATTGTGTTTAGGGATAGGTCTCCAGAGTCAAAGATGACATTTGTGAAATTTCAGGAGTCAGTGATAGAGAGCCTTATTGTGGTGGAACAGGCCAGAGTTCCTAGAGAAGCAGTGGTGGAGGATGTGGCTAGATTGAAAGATCGCGACTTTGCTGAGCACATTCCTCCCACACCCAAAAAAGACTTTCCAGCTAAGAAATGTAGAGTGTGTTTTCGAAGAGGTATCCGGAGGGAGACTCGAATGTACTGCCCAGATTGTCCTTCAAAGCCTGGGCTGTGTGTCGGTGCTTGTTTTAAGAATTACCACACCCAGAAGAATTTCTGGGAACAACCATGAGTTTAAACTCATGTCTGTTTTGTATTTTCATGTGTTTAGTTTCATGGTTAGCATTTCTGTCATGTTCTTAGTTAGAGCTTTTGTGTTTGTAGTTTTGTAATTCTTTCTACTTAGTTAGGGGTTCCTCTGTTAAAAAAAAGAAAAAAAAGGATGCCATTGTGTGTGGAGTGGGACTTGGCTGAGAGTGTACATATTGACTTGCTGTTGGCTACTGCAACACACTGCCAGCCAAACACCAGTCCACACACTCCCATCAGCTGGTGTGATTGTTGTATCAGGCATGTGGGCGTATGTAAGTGATGGGCCCTTGAGTGGCGCTGTCTGTCGATGTGAGTGTTGTAATGTGCTGGGCCCGTAACTGTAAAGCGGTTGGTGCCTTGTCGCGGCTTTACAGCTCACGAGCTGTGAGTCATTGGTTCAGTTTTTTGCCTTTCAGTTACTAACTGTGCATTTCATTTTTGTGAAAGCTCTTGTTAGTAAAATTTGATCCACTGAACCATCACTCACCCTCGTGCCAAATCCAACCAGTATGTGTGGTAAAAATGACAAAACCTGCTCCGCTGTAATCAGGCGTCGCAGCACACCTGTGACACGCTAGGTGCCTCAGGTGGGACCCCAATGATGAAGCATGCCACCAACATGGTTGGTGGGTGAGGGGTCTTTTTCACATAACCTAAGTGTGTTTCTTTTCAAAATTATAGTGTTTGGCACATCACGGACGTATGTGGGCACATCAAAACGATATATTACAAAACTACCTGTGTTTGGGGGGGAGAGGGCACCTATGTTTTGGTCCTGTGTGCGTCCTTCATCTAGGGAAACCTACCAAACCCAGACATTTTTAAAAACTAGACACCCCAAGGAGTCCAGGGAGGTGTGGCTTGCGTGGATCCCCCAACATTTTCTTACCCAGACTCCTCTGTAAACCTCAAAATGTGCTTAAAAAAGCATATTTTCCTTACTTTTCTTCGTAAGATCACCACTCCAGCACAAAATTCCTACTCCCCAGTGTTCCCATCAGTCTCCCAAGTAAAATGACACCTCACTTATGTGGGTCCCCAAAGCAGAGTCAGTCTAAAGATGTATAAAAGAATATGTCCTTATAAACTTGCTGTGCTATCCCCTCTATCTCTACAAGTTTTGGGCCTTATTCTGTTGCAGGCACCTGGCCCACCCACACAAGTGAGGTATCAGTTTTATCGGGAGACTTGGGGGAACGCTGGGTGGAAGGAAATTTGTGGCTCCACTCAGATTCCAGAACTTTCTGTCACCGAAATGTGTGGAAAATGTGTTTTTTTAGACAGAATTTGAGGTTTGCAAAGGATTCTAGGTAACAGAACCTGGTCAGAGCCCCGCAAGTCACCCCATCTTGGATTCCCCTAGGTCTCTAGTTTTAAAAAATGCACAGGTTTGGTAGGTTTCCCTAGGTGCCGGCTGAGCTAAAGACAAAAATCTACAGGTAGGCATTGTTTTCAATGAAAAAATGTGATGTGTCCACGTTGCGTTTTTGGGTGTCTGCTGTCGCGGGCGCTAGGCCTACCCACACAAGTGAGGTATCATTTTTATCGGGAGACGTGGGGGAACGTTGGGTGGAAGGAAATTTGTGGCTCCTCTCAGATTCCAGAACTTTCTGCCACAGAAATGTGAGGAACATGTGTTTTTTTAGCCAAATTTTGAGGTTTGCAATGGATTCTGGGTAACAGAACCTGGTCCGAGCCACACAAGTCACCCCATCTTGGATTCCCCTAGGTCTCTAGTTTTCAGAAATGCACAGTTTTGGTAGGTTTCCCTAGGTGGCGGCTGAGCTACAAGCCAAAATCTACAGGTAGGCACTTTGCAAAAAACACCTCTGTTTTCCTTCACAAATTTGGATGTGTCCACGTTGCGCTTTGGGGCGTTATCTGTTGCGGGCGCTAGGCCTACCCACACAAGTGAGGTATAATTTTTATCGGGAGACGTGGGGGAACGCTGGGTGGAAGGAACTTCGTGGCTCCTCTCAGATTCCAGAACTTTCTGCCACAGAAATGTGAGGAACATGTGTTTTTTTAGCCAAATTTTGAGGTTTGCAAAGGATTCTGGGTAACAGAACCTGGTCCGAGCCACACAAGTCACCCCATCTTGGATTCCCATTGGTCTCTAGTTTTCAGAAATGCACAGGTTTGGTAGGTTTCCCTAGGTGGCGGCTGAGCTACAAGCCAAAATCTACAGGTAGGCACTTTGCAAAAAACACCTCTGTTTTCCTTCACAAATTTGGATGTGTCCACGTTGCGCTTTGGGGCGTTTTCTGTCGTGGGCGCTAGGCCTACCCACACAAGTGAGGTATCATTTTTATCGGGAGACGTGGGGGAACGCTGGGTGGAAGGAAATTCGTGGCTCCTCTGAGATTCCAGAACTTTCTGCCACAGAAATGTGAGGAACATGTGTTTTTTTAGCCAAATTTTGAGATTTGCAAAGGATTCTGGGTAACAGAACCTGGTCCGAGCCACACAAGTCACCCCATCTTGGATTCCCCTAGGTCTTTAGTTTTCAGAAATGCACAGGTTTCGTAGGTTTCCCCAGGTGGCGGCTGAGCTACAGGCCAAAATCTACAGGTAGGCACGTTGCAAAAAACACCTCTGTTTTCCTTCACAAATTTGGATGTGTCCACGTTGTGCTTTGGGGCGTCTCCTGTCGCGGGCGCTAGGCCTACCCACACAAGTGAGGTATCATTTTTATCGGGAGACGTGGGGGAACGCTGGGTGGAAGGAAATTTGTGGCTCCTCTCAGATTCCAGAACTTTCTGCCACAGAAATGTTAGGAACATATGTTTTTTTAGCCAAATTTTGAGGTTTGCAAAGGATTCTGGGTAACAGAACCTGGTCTGAGCCACACAAGTCACCCCATCTTGGATTCCCCTACGTCTCTAGTTTTCAGAAATGCACAGGTGTGGTAGGTTTCCCTAGGTGGCGGCTGAGCTACAGGCCAAAATCTACAGGTAGGCACTTTGCAAAAAACACCTCTGTTTTCCTTCAAAAATTTGGCTGTGTCCACGTTGCGCTTTGGGGCGTTTCCTGTCACGGGCGCTAGGCCTACGAACACAAGTGAGGTATCATTTTTATCGGGAGACGTGGGGGAACGCTGATTGGAAGGAAATTCGTGGCTCCTCTCAGATTCCAGAACTTTCTGCCACAGAAATGTGAGGAACATGTGTTTTTTTAGCCAAATTTTGAGGTTTGCAAAGGATTCTGGGTAACAGAACCTGGTCCGAGCCACACAAGTCACCCCATCTTGGATTCCCCTAGGTCTCTAGTTTTCAGAAATGCACAGGTTTGGTAGGTTTCCCTAGGTGGCGGCTGAGCTACGAGCCAAAATCTACAGGTAGGCACTTTGCAAAAAACACCTCTGTTTTCCTTCACAAATTTGGATGTGTCCACGTTGCGCTTTGGGGCGTTTCCTGTCGCGGGCGCTAGGCCTACCCACACAAGAGAGGTATCAATTTTATCGGGAGACGTGGGGGAACGCTGGGTGGAAGGAAATTTGTGGCTCCTCTCAGATTCCAGAACTTTCTGCCACAGAAATGTTAGGAGCATGTGTTTTTTTAGCCAAATTTTGAGGTTTGCAAAGGACTCTGGGTAACAGAACCTGGTCCGAGCCACACAAGTCACCCCATCTTGGATTCCCCTTGGTCTCTAGTTTTCAGAAATGCACAGGTTTGGTAGGTTTCCCTAGGTGGCGGCTGAGCTACAAGCCAAAATCTACAGGTAGGCACTTTGCAAAAAAAACCTCTGTTTTCCTCCACAAATTTGGATGTGTCCACGTTGCGCTTTGGGGCGTTTCCTGTCGCGGGCGCTAGGCCTACGCACACAAGTGAGGTATAATTTTTATCGGGAGACATGGGGGAACGCTGGGTGGAAGGAACTTCGTGGCTCCTCTCAGATTCCAGAACTTTCTGCCACAGAAATGTGAGGAACATGTGTTTTTTTAGCCAAATTTTGAGGTTTGCAAAGGATTCTGGGTAACAGAACCTGGTCCGAGCCACACAAGTCACCCCATCTTGGATTCCCATTGGTCTCTAGTTTTCAGAAATGCACAGGTTTGGTAGGTTTCCCTAGGTGGCGGCTGAGCTACAAACCAAAATCTACAGGTAGGCACTTTGCAAAAAACACCTCTGTTTTCCTTCACAAATTTGGATGTGTCCACGTTGCGCTTTGGGGCGTTTTCTGTCGTGGGCGCTAGGCCTACCCACACAAGTGAGGTATCATTTTTATCGGGAGACGTGGGGGAACGCTGGGTGGAAGGAAATTCGTGGCTCCTCTGAGATTCCAGAACTTTCTGCCACAGAAATGTGAGGAACATGTGTTTTTTTAGCCAAATTTTGAGATTTGCAAAGGATTCTGGGTAACAGAACCTGGTCCGAGCCACACAAGTCACCCCATCTTGGATTCCCCTAGGTCTTTAGTTTTCAGAAATGCACAGGTTTCGTAGGTTTCCCCAGGTGGCGGCTGAGCTACAGGCCAAAATCTACAGGTAGGCACTTTGCAAAAAACACCTCTGTTTTCCTTCACAAATTTGGATGTGTCCACGTTGTGCTTTGGGGCGTCTCCTGTCGCGGGCGCTAGGCCTACCCACACAAGTGAGGTATCATTTTTATCGGGAGACGTGGGGGAACGCTGGGTGGAAGGAAATTTGTGGCTCCTCTCAGATTCCAGAACTTTCTGCCACAGAAATGTTTGGAACATATGTTTTTTTAGCCAAATTTTGAGGTTTGCAAAGGATTCTGGGTAACAGAACCTGGTCTGAGCCACACAAGTCACCCCATCTTGGATTCCCCTACGTCTCTAGTTTTCAGAAATGCACAGGTGTGGTAGGTTTCCCTAAGTGGCGGCTGAGCTACAGGCCAAAATCTACAGGTAGGCACTTTGCAAAAAACACCTCTGTTTTCCTTCAAAAATTTGGCTGTGTCCACGTTGCGCTTTGGGGCGTTTCCTGTCACGGGCGCTAGGCCTACGAACACAAGTGAGGTATCATTTTTATCGGGAGACGTGGGGGAACGCTGATTGGAAGGAAATTCGTGGCTCCTCTCAGATTCCAGAACTTTCTGCCACAGAAATGTGAGGAACATGTGTTTTTTTAGCCAAATTTTGAGGTTTGCAAAGGATTCTGGGTAACAGAACCTGGTCCGAGCCACACAAGTCACCCCATCTTGGATTCCCCTAGGCCTCTAGTTTTCAGAAATGCACAGGTTTGGTAGGTTTCCCTAGGTGGCGGCTGAGCTACGAGCCAAAATCTACAGGTAGGCACTTTGCAAAAAACACCTCTGTTTTCCTTCACAAATTTGGATGTGTCCACGTTGCGCTTTGGGGCGTTTCCTGTCGCGGGCGCTAGGCCTACCCACACAAGAGAGGTATCATTTTTATCGGGAGACGTGGGGGAACGCTGGGTGGAAGGAAATTTGTGGCTCCTCTCAGATTCCAGAACTTTCTGCCACAGAAATGTTAGGAGCATGTGTTTTTTTAGCCAAATTTTGAGGTTTGCAAAGGACTCTGGGTTACAGAACCTGGTCCGAGCCACACAAGTCACCCCATCTTGGATTCCCCTAGGTCTCTAGTTTTCAGAAATGCACAGGTTTGGTAGGTTTCCCTAGGTGGCGGCTGAGCTACAGGCAAAAATCTACAGGTAGGCACTTTGCAAAAAACACCTCTGTTTTCCTTCAAAAATTTGGCTGTGTCCACGTTGCGCTTTGGGGCGTTTCCTGTCACGGGCGCTAGGCCTACACAAACAAGTGAGGTATCATGTTTATCGGGAGACGTGGGGGAACGCTGGGTGGAAGGAAATTCGTGGCTCCTCTCAGATTCCAGAACTTTCTGCCACAGAAATGTGAGGAACATGTGTTTTTTTAGCCAAATATTGAGGTTTGCAAAGGATTCTGGGTAACAGAACCTGGTCCGAGCCACACAAGTCACCCCATCTTGGATTCCCCTAGGTCTCTAGTTTTCAGAAATGCACAGGTTTGGTAGGTTTCCCTAGGTGGCGCGCTGAGCTACAAGCCAAAATCTACAGGTAGGCACTTTGCAAAAAACACCTCTGTTTTCCTTCACAAATTTGGATGTGTCCACTTTGCGCTTTGGGGTGTTTTCTGTCGCGGGCGCTATGCCTACCCACACAAGTGAGGTATCATGTTTATCGGGAGACGTGGGGGAACGCTGGGTGGAAGGAAATTCGTGGCTCCTCTCAGATTCCAAAACTTTCTGCCACAGAAATGTGAGAAACATGTGTTTTTTTAGCCAAATTTTAAGTTTTGCAAAGGATTCTGGGTAACAGAACCTGGTCCGAGCCACACAAATCACCCCATCTTCGATTCCCCTTGGTCTCTAGTTTTCAGAAATGCACAGGTTTGGTAGGTTTCCCTAGGTGGCGGCTGAGCTACAAGCCAAAATCTACAGGTAGGCACTTTGCAAAAAACACCTCTGTTTTCCTCCCCAAATTTGGATGTGTCCACGTTGCGCTTTGGGGCGTTTCCTGTCGCGGGCGCTAGGCCTACCCACACAAGTGAGGTATCATTTTTATCAGGAGACGTGGGGGTACGCTGGGTGGAAGGAAATTCGTGTCTCCTCTCAGATTCCAGAACTTTCTGCCACAGAAATGTGAGGAACATGTGTTTTTTTAGCCAAATTTTGAGGTTTGCAAAGGATTCTGGGTAACAGAACCTAGTCCGAGCCACACAAGTCACCCCATCGTGGATTCCCCTTCGTCTCTAGTTTTCAGAAATGCACAGGTTTGGTAGGTTTCCCTAGGTGGCGGCTGAGCTACAAGCCAAAATCTACAGGTAGGCACTTTGCAAAAAACACCTCTGTTTTCCTTCGCAAATTTGGATGTGTCCACGTTGCGCTTTGGGGCGTTTTCTGTCGCGGGCGCTAGGCCTACCCACATAAGTGAGGTATCATTTTTATCGGGAGACGTGGGGGAACGCTGGGTGGAAGGAAATTCGTGGCTCCTCTGAGATTCCAGAACTTTCTGCCACAGAAATGTGAGGAACATGTGTTTTTTTAGCCAGATTTTGAGGTTTGCAAAGGATTCTGGGTAACAGAACCTGGTCCGAGCCACACAAGTCACCCCATCTTGGATTCCCCTAGGTCTCTAGTTTTCAGAAATGCACAGGTTTGGTAGGTTTCCCTAGGTGGCG
Organism: Pleurodeles waltl; assembly: GCF_031143425.1. Taxonomy (NCBI): domain Eukaryota; kingdom Metazoa; phylum Chordata; class Amphibia; order Caudata; family Salamandridae; genus Pleurodeles; species Pleurodeles waltl. The sequence goes on from NC_090443.1 coordinate 454,929,537, forward strand.
GCTGAGCTACAAGCCAAAATCTACAGGTAGGCACTTTGCAAAAAACACCTCTGTTTTCCTTCACAAATTTGGATGAGTCCACGTTGCGCTTTGGGGCGTTTTCTGTCGCGGGCGCTAGGCCTACCCACACAAGTGAGGTATCATTTTTATCGGTAGACGTGGGGGAACGCTGGGTGGAAGGAAATTTGTGGCTCCTCTCAGATTCCAGAACTTTCTGCCACAGAAATGTGAGTAACATGTGTTTTTTTAGCCAAATTTTGAGATTTGCAAAGGATTCTGGGTAACAGAACCTGGTCCGAGCCACACAAGTCACCCCATCTTGGATTCCCCTAGGTCTTTAGTTTTCAGAAATGCACAGGTTTGGTAGGTTTCCCCAGGTGGCGGCTGAGCTACAGGCCAAAATCTACAGGTAGGCACTTTGCAAAAAACACCTCTGTTTTCCTTCACAAATTTGGATGTGTCCACGTTGCGCTTTGGGGCGTTTCCTGTCGCGGGCGCTAGGCCTACCCACACAAGAGAGGTATCATTTTTATCGGGAGACGTGGGGGAACGCTGGGTGGAAGGAAATTTGTGGGTCCTCTCAGATTCCAGAACTTTCTGCCACAGAAATGTTAGGAGCATGTGTTTTTTTAGCCAAATTTTGAGGTTTGCAAAGGACTCTGGGTAACAGAACCTGGTCCGAGCCACACAAGTCACCCCATCTTGGATTCCCCTAGGTCTCTAGTTTTCAGAAATGCACAGGTTTGGTAGGTTTCCCTAGGTGGCGGCTGAGCTACAGGCAAAAATCTACAGGTAGGCACTTTGCAAAAAACACCTCTGTTTTCCTTCAAAAATTTGGCTGTGTCCACGTTGCGCTTTGGGGCGTTTCCTGTCACGGGCGCTAGGCCTACACAAACAAGTGAGGTATCATGTTTATCGGGAGACGTGGGGGAACGCTGGGTGGAAGGAAATTCGTGGCTCCTCTCAGATTCCAGAACTTTCTGCCACAGAAATGTGAGGAACATGTGTTTTTTTAGCCAAATATTGAGGTTTGCAAAGGATTCTGGGTAACAGAACCTGGTCCGAGCCACACAAGTCACCCCATCTTGGATTCTCCTAGGTCTCTAGTTTTCAGAAATGCACAGGTTTGGTAGGTTTCCCTAGGTGGCGCGCTGAGCTACAAGCCAAAATCTACAGGTAGGCACTTTGCAAAAAACACCTCTGTTTTCCTTCACAAATTTGGATGTGTCCACTTTGCGCTTTGGGGTGTTTTCTGTCGCGGGCGCTATGCCTACCCACACAAGTGAGGTATCATTTTTATCGGGAGACGTGGGGGAACGCTGGGTGGAAGGAAATTTGTGGCTCCTCTCAGATTCCAGAACTTTCTGCCACAGAAATGTGAGGAACATGTGTTTTTTTAGCCAAATTTTGAGGTCTGCAAAGGATTCTGGGTAACAGAACCTAGTCCGAGCCACACAAGTCACCCCATCGTGGATTCCCCTTCGTCTCTAGTTTTCAGAAATGCACAGGTTTGGTAGGTTTCCCTAGGTGGCGGCTGAGCTACAAGCCAAAATCTACAGGTAGGCACTTTGCAAAAAACACCTCTGTTTTCCTTCGCAAATTTGGATGTGTCCACGTTGCGCTTTGGGGCGTTTTCTGTCGCGGGCGCTAGGCCTACCCACATAAGTGAGGTATCATTTTTATCGGGAGACGTGGGGGAACGCTGGGTGGAAGGAAATTCGTGGCTCCTCTGAGATTCCAGAACTTTCTGCCACAGAAATGTGAGGAACATGTGTTTTTTTAGCCAGATTTTGAGGTTTGCAAAGGATTCTGGGTAACAGAACCTGGTCCGAGCCACACAAGTCACCCCATCTTGGATTCCCCTAGGTCTCTAGTTTTCAGAAATGCACAGGTTTGGTAGGTTTCCCTAGGTGGCGGCTGAGCTACAAGCCAAAATCTACAGGTAGGCACTTTGCAAAAAACACCTCTGTTTTCCTTCACAAATTTGGATGAGTCCACGTTGCGCTTTGGGGCGTTTTCTGTCGCGGGCGCTAGGCCTACCCACACAAGTGAGGTATCATTTTTATCGGGAGACGTGGGGGAACGCTGGGTGGAAGGAAATTTGTGGCTCCTCTCAGATTCCAGAACTTTCTGCCACAGAAATGTGAGTAACATGTGTTTTTTTAGCCAAATTTTGAGATTTGCAAAGGATTCTGGGTAACAGAACCTGGTCCGAGCCACACAAGTCACCCCATCTTGGATTCCCCTAGGTCTTTAGTTTTCAGAAATGCACAGGTTTGGTAGGTTTCCCCAGGTGGCGGCTGAGCTACAGGCCAAAATCTACAGGTAGGCACTTTGCAAAAAACACCTCTGTTTTCCTTCACAAATTTGGATGTGTCCACGTTGCGCTTTGGGGCGTTTCCTGTCGCGGGCGCTAGGCCTACCCACACAAGTGAGGTATCATTTTTATCATGAGACGTGGGGGAACGCTGGGTGGAAGGAAATTTGTGGCTCCTCTCAGATTCCAGAACTTTATGCCACAGAAATGTTAGGAACGTGTGTTTTTTTAGCCAAATTTTGAGGTTTGCAAAGGATTCTGGGTAACAGAACCTGGTCTGAGCCACACAAGTCACCCCATCTTGGATTCCCCTAGGTCTTTAGTTTTCAGAAATGCACAGGTTTGTTAGGTTTCCCTAGGTGGCGGCTGAGCTACAGGCCAAAATCTACAGGTAGGCACTTTGCAAAAAACACCTCTGTTTTCCTTCAAAAATTTGGCTGTGTCCACGTTGCGCTTTGGGGCGTTTCCTGTCACGGGCGCTAGGCCTACGCACACAAGTGAGGTATCATTTTTATCGGGAGACGTGGGGGAACGCTGATTGGAAGGAAATTCGTGGCTCCTCTCAGATTCCAGAACTTTCTGCCACAGAAATGAGAGGAACATGTGTTTTTTTAGCCAAATTTTGAGGTTTGCAAAGGATTCTGGGTAACAGAACCTGGTCCGAGCCACACAAGTCAACCCATCTTGGATTTCCCTAGGTCTCTAGTTTTCAGAAATGCACAGGTTTGGTAGGTTTCCCTAGGTGGCAGCTGAGCTACAAGCCAAAATCTAGAGGTAGGCACTTTGCAAAAAACACCTCTGTTTTCCTTCACAAATTTGGATGTGTCCACGTTGCGCTTTGGGGCGTTTCCTGTCGTGGGCGCTAGGCCTACCCACACAAGTGAGGTATCATTTTTATCGGGAGACGTGGGGGAACGCTGGGTGGAAGGAAATTTGTGGCTCCTCTCAGATTCCAAAACTTTCTGCCACAGAAATGTTAGGAACATGTGTTTTTTTAGCCAAATTTTGAGGTTTGCAAAGGACTCTGGGTAACAGAACCTGGTCCGAGCCACACAAGTCACCCCATCGTGGATTCCCCTTCGTCTCTAGTTTTCAGAAATGCACAGGTTTGGTAGGTTTCCCTAGGTGGCGGCTGAGCTACAAGCCAAAATCTACAGGTAGGCACTTTGCAAAAAACACCTCTGTTTTCCTTCGCAAATTTGGATGTGTCCACGTTGCGCTTTGGGGCGTTTTCTGTCGCGGGCGCTAGGCCTACCCACACAAGTGAGGTATCATTTTTATCGGGAGACGTGGGGGAACGCTGGTTGGAAGGAAATTCGTGGCTCCTCTGAGATTCCAGAACTTTCTGCCACAGAAATGTGAGGAACATGTGTTTTTTTAGCCAGATTTTGAGGTTTGCAAAGGATTCTGGGTAACAGAACCTGGTCCGAGCCACACAAGTCACCCCATCTTGGATTCCCCTAGGTCTCTAGTTTTCAGAAATGCACAGGTTTGGTAGGTTTCCCTAGGTGGCGGCTGAGCTACAAGCCAAAATCTACAGGTAGGCACTTTGCAAAAAACACCTCTGTTTTCCTTCACAAATTTGGATGAGTCCACGTTGCGCTTTGGGGCGTTTTCTGTCGCGGGCGCTAGGCCTACCCACACAAGTGAGGTATCATTTTTATCGGGAGACGTGGGGGAACGCTGGGTGGAAGGAAATTTGTGGCTCCTCTCAGATTCCAGAACTTTCTGCCACAGAAATGTGAGTAACATGTGTTTTTTTAGCCAAATTTTGAGATTTGCAAAGGATTCTGGGTAACAGAACCTGGTCCGAGCCACACAAGTCACCCCATCTTGGATTCCCCTAGGTCTTTAGTTTTCAGAAATGCACAGGTTTAGTAGGTTTCCCCAGGTGGCGGCTGAGCTACAGGTCAAAATCTACAGGTAGGCACTTTGCAAAAAACACCTCTGTTTTCCTTCACAAATTTGGATGTGTCCACGTTGCGCTTTGGGGCGTTTCCTGTCGCGGGCGCTAGGCCTACCCACACAAGTGAGGTATCATTTTTATCAGGAGACGTGGGGGAACGCTGGGTGGAAGGAAATTTGTGGCTCCTCTCAGATTCCAGAACTTTATGCCACAGAAATGTTAGGAACATGTGTTTTTTTAGCCAAATTTTGAGGTTTGCAAAGGATTCTGGGTAACAGAACCTGGTCTGAGCCACACAAGTCACCCCATCTTGGATTCCCCTAGGTCTCTAGTTTTCAGAAATGCACAGGTTTGGTAGGTTTCCCTAGGTGGCGGCTGAGCTACAAGCCAAAATCTACAGGTAGGCACTTTGCAAAAAAACACCTCTGTTTTCCTTCACAAATTTGGATGAGTCCACGTTGCGCTTTGGGGCGTTTTCTGTCGCGGGCGCTAGGCCTACCCACACAAGTGAGGTATCATTTTTATCGGTAGACGTGGGGGAACGCTGGGTGGAAGGAAATTTGTGGCTCCTCTCAGATTCCAGAACTTTCTGCCACAGAAATGTGAGTAACATGTGTTTTTTTAGCCAAATTTTGAGATTTGCAAAGGATTCTGGGTAACAGAACCTGGTCCGAGCCACACAAGTCACCCCATCTTGGATTCCCCTAGGTCTTTAGTTTTCAGAAATGCACAGGTTTGGTAGGTTTCCCCAGGTGGCGGCTGAGCTACAGGCCAAAATCTACAGGTAGGCACTTTGCAAAAAACACCTCTGTTTTCCTTCACAAATTTGGATGTGTCCACGTTGCGCTTTGGGGCGTTTCCTGTCGCGGGCGCTAGGCCTACCCACACAAGAGAGGTATCATTTTTATCGGGAGACGTGGGGGAACGCTGGGTGGAAGGAAATTTGTGGGTCCTCTCAGATTCCAGAACTTTCTGCCACAGAAATGTTAGGAGCATGTGTTTTTTTAGCCAAATTTTGAGGTTTGCAAAGGACTCTGGGTAACAGAACCTGGTCCGAGCCACACAAGTCACCCCATCTTGGATTCCCCTAGGTCTCTAGTTTTCAGAAATGCACAGGTTTGGTAGGTTTCCCTAGGTGGCGGCTGAGCTACAGGCAAAAATCTACAGGTAGGCACTTTGCAAAAAACACCTCTGTTTTCCTTCAAAAATTTGGCTGTGTCCACGTTGCGCTTTGGGGCGTTTCCTGTCACGGGCGCTAGGCCTACACAAACAAGTGAGGTATCATGTTTATCGGGAGACGTGGGGGAACGCTGGGTGGAAGGAAATTCGTGGCTCCTCTCAGATTCCAGAACTTTCTGCCACAGAAATGTGAGGAACATGTGTTTTTTTAGCCAAATATTGAGGTTTGCAAAGGATTCTGGGTAACAGAACCTGGTCCGAGCCACACAAGTCACCCCATCTTGGATTCTCCTAGGTCTCTAGTTTTCAGAAATGCACAGGTTTGGTAGGTTTCCCTAGGTGGCGCGCTGAGCTACAAGCCAAAATCTACAGGTAGGCACTTTGCAAAAAACACCTCTGTTTTCCTTCACAAATTTGGATGTGTCCACTTTGCGCTTTGGGGTGTTTTCTGTCGCGGGCGCTATGCCTACCCACACAAGTGAGGTATCATTTTTATCGGGAGACGTGGGGGAACGCTGGGTGGAAGGAAATTTGTGGCTCCTCTCAGATTCCAGAACTTTCTGCCACAGAAATGTGAGGAACATGTGTTTTTTTAGCCAAATTTTGAGGTCTGCAATGGATTCTGGGTAACAGAACCTGGTCCGAGCCACACAAGTCACCCCATCTTGGATTCCCCTAGGTCTCTAGTTTTCAGAAATGCACAGTTTTGGTAGGTTTCCCTAGGTGGCGGCTGAGCTACAAGCCAAAATCTACAGGTAGGCACTTTGCAAAAAACACCTCTGTTTTCCTTCACAAATTTGGATGTGTCCACGTTGCGCTTTGGGGCGTTATCTGTCGCGGGCGCTAGGCCTACCCACAGAAGTGAGGTATCATTTTTATCGGGAGACGTGGGGGAACGCTGGGTGGAAGGAAATTCGTGGCTCCTCTCAGATTCCAGAACTTTCTGCCACAGAAATGTGAGAAACATGTGTTTTTTTAGCCAAATTTTAAGTTTTGCAAAGGATTCTGGGTAACAGAACCTGGTCCGAGCCACACAAATCACCCCATCTTGGATTCCCCTTGGTCTCTAGTTTTCAGAAATGCACAGGTTTGGTAGGTTTCCCTAGGTGGCGGCTGAGCTACAAGCCAAAATCTACAGGTAGGCACTTTGCAAAAAACACCTCTGTTTTCCTCCCCAAATTTGGATGTGTCCACGTTGCGCTTTGGGGCGTTTCCTGTCGCGGGCGCTAGGCCTACCCACACAAGTGAGGTATCATTTTTATCGGGAGACGTGGGGGAACGCTGGGTGGAAGGAAATTCGTGGCTCCTCTGAGATTCCAGAACTTTCTGCCACAGAAATGTGAGGAACATGTGTTTTTTTAGCCAGATTTTGAGGTTTGCAAAGGATTCTGGGTAACAGAACCTGGTCCGAGCCACACAAGTCACCCCATCTTGGATTCCCCTAGGTCTCTAGTTTTCAGAAATGCACAGGTTTGGTAGGTTTCCCTAGGTGGCGGCTGAGCTACAAGCCAAAATCTACAGGTAGGCACTTTGCAAAAAACACCTCTGTTTTCCTTCACAAATTTGGATGAGTCCACGTTGCGCTTTGGGGCGTTTTCTGTCGCGGGCGCTAGGCCTACCCACACAAGTGAGGTATCATTTTTATCGGTAGACGTGGGGGAACGCTGGGTGGAAGGAAATTTGTGGCTCCTCTCAGATTCCAGAACTTTCTGCCACAGAAATGAGAGTAACATGTGTTTTTTTAGCCAAATTTTGAGATTTGCAAAGGATTCTGGGTAACAGAACCTGGTCCGAGCCACACAAGTCACCCCATCTTGGATTCCCCTAGGTCTTTAGTTTTCAGAAATGCACAGGTTTGGTAGGTTTCCCCAGGTGGCGGCTGAGCTACAGGCCAAAATCTACAGGTAGGCACTTTGCAAAAAACACCTCTGTTTTCCTTCACAAATTTGGATGTGTCCACGTTGCGCTTTGGGGCGTTTCCTGTCGCGGGCGCTAGGCCTACCCACACAAGAGAGGTATCATTTTTATCGGGAGACGTGGGGGAACGCTGGGTGGAAGGAAATTTGTGGGTCCTCTCAGATTCCAGAACTTTCTGCCACAGAAATGTTAGGAGCATGTGTTTTTTTAGCCAAATTTTGAGGTTTGCAAAGGACTCTGGGTAACAGAACCTGGTCCGAGCCACACAAGTCACCCCATCTTGGATTCCCCTAGGTCTCTAGTTTTCAGAAATGCACAGGTTTGGTAGGTTTCCCTAGGTGGCGGCTGAGCTACAGGCAAAAATCTACAGGTAGGCACTTTGCAAAAAACACCTCTGTTTTCCTTCAAAAATTTGGCTGTGTCCACGTTGCGCTTTGGGGCGTTTCCTGTCACGGGCGCTAGGCCTACACAAACAAGTGAGGTATCATGTTTATCGGGAGACGTGGGGGAACGCTGGGTGGAAGGAAATTCGTGGCTCCTCTCAGATTCCAGAACTTTCTGCCACAGAAATGTGAGGAACATGTGTTTTTTTAGCCAAATATTGAGGTTTGCAAAGGATTCTGGGTAACAGAACCTGGTCCGAGCCACACAAGTCACCCCATCTTGGATTCCCCTAGGTCTCTAGTTTTCAGAAATGCACAGGTTTGGTAGGTTTCCCTAGGTGGCGCGCTGAGCTACAAGCCAAAATCTACAGGTAGGCACTTTGCAAAAAACACCTCTGTTTTCCTTCACAAATTTGGATGTGTCCACTTTGCGCTTTGGGGTGTTTTCTGTCGCGGGCGCTATGCCTACCCACACAAGTGAGGTATCATTTTTATCGGGAGACGTGGGGGAACGCTGGGTGGAAGGAAATTTGTGGCTCCTCTCAGATTCCAGAACTTTCTGCCACAGAAATGTGAGGAACATGTGTTTTTTTAGCCAAATTTTGAGGTCTGCAATGGATTCTGGGTAACAGAACCTGGTCCGAGCCACACAAGTCACCCCATCTTGGATTCCCCTAGGTCTCTAGTTTTCAGAAATGCACAGTTTTGGTAGGTTTCCCTAGGTGGCGGCTGAGCTACAAGCCAAAATCTACAGGTAGGCACTTTGCAAAAAACACCTCTGCTTTCCTTCACTAATTTGGATGTGTCCACGTTGCGCTTTGGGGCGTTATCTGTCGCGGGCGCTAGGCCTACCCACAGAAGTGAGGTATCATTTTTATCGGGAGACGTGGGGGAACGCTGGGTGGAAGGAAATTCGTGGCTCCTCTCAGATTCCAGAACTTTCTGCCACAGAAATGTGAGGAACATGTGTTTTTTTAGCCAAATTTTAAGTTTTGCAAAGGATTCTGGGTAACAGAACCTGGTCCGAGCCACACAAATCACCCCATCTTGGATTCCCCTTGGTCTCTAGTTTTCAGAAATGCACAGGTTTGGTAGGTTTCCCTAGGTGGCGGCTGAGCTACAAGCCAAAATCTACAGGTAGGCACTTTGCAAAAAACACCTCTGTTTTCCTCCCCAAATTTGGATGTGTCCACGTTGCGCTTTGGGGCGTTTCCTGTCGCGGGCGCTAGGCCTACCCACACAAGTGAGGTATCATTTTTATCAGGAGACGTGGGGGTACGCTGGGTGGAAGGAAATTCGTGGCTCCTCTCAGATTCCAGAACTTTCTGCCACAGAAATGTGAGGAACATGTGTTTTTTTAGCCAAATTTTGAGGTTTGCAAAGGATTCTGGGTAACAGAACCTAGTCCGAGCCACACAAGTCACCCCATCGTGGATTCCCCTTCGTCTCTAGTTTTCAGAAATGCACAGGTTTGGTAGGTTTCCCTAGGTGGCGGCTGAGCTACAAGCCAAAATCTACAGGTAGGCACTTTGCAAAAAAACACCTCTGTTTTCCTTCGCAAATTTGGATGTGTCCACGTTGCGCTTTGGGGCGTTTTTCTGTCGCGGGCGCTAGGCCTACCCACATAAGTGAGGTATCATTTTTATCGGGAGACGTGGGGGAACGCTGGGTGGAAGGAAATTCGTGGCTCCTCTGAGATTCCAGAACTTTCTGCCACAGAAATGTGAGGAACATGTGTTTTTTTTAGCCAGATTTTGAGGTTTGCAAAGGATTCTGGGTAACAGAACCTGGTCCGAGCCACACAAGTCACCCCATCTTGGATTCCCCTAGGTCTCTAGTTTTCAGAAATGCACAGGTTTGGTAGGTTTCCCTAGGTGGCGGCTGAGCTACAAGCCAAAATCTACAGGTAGGCACTTTGCAAAAAACACCTCTGTTTTCCTTCACAAATTTGGATGAGTCCACGTTGCGCTTTGGGGCGTTTTCTGTCGCGGGCGCTAGGCCTACCCACACAAGTGAGGTATCATTTTTATTGGTAGACGTGGGGGAACGCTGGGTGGAAGGAAATTTGTGGCTCCTCTCAGATTCCAGAACTTTCTGCCACAGAAATGTGAGTAACATGTGTTTTTTTAGCCAAATTTTGAGATTTGCAAAGGATTCTGGGTAACAGAACCTGGTCCGAGCCACACAAGTCACCCCATCTTGGATTCCCCTAGGTCTTTAGTTTTCAGAAATGCACAGGTTTGGTAGGTTTCCCCAGGTGGCGGCTGAGCTACAGGCCAAAATCTACAGGTAGGCACTTTGCAAAAAACACCTCTGTTTTCCTTCACAAATTGGATGTGTCCACGTTGCGCTTTGGGGCGTTTCCTGTCGCGGGCGCTAGGCCTACCCACACAAGTGAGGTATCATTTTTATCAGGAGACGTGGGGGAACGCTGGGTGGAAGGAAATTTGTGGCTCCTCTCAGATTCCAGAACTTTATGCCACAGAAATGTTAGGAACGTGTGTTTTTTTAGCCAAATTTTGAGGTTTGCAAAGGATTCTGGGTAACAGAACCTGGTCTGAGCCACACAAGTCACCCCATCTTGGATTCCCCTAGGTCTCTAGTTTTCAGAAATGCACAGGTTTGTTAGGTTTCCCTAGGTGGCGGCTGAGCTACAGGCCAAAATCTACAGGTAGGCACTTTGCAAAAAACACCTCTGTTTTCCTTCAAAAATTTGGCTGTGTCCACGTTGCGCTTTGGGGCGTTTCCTGTCACGGGCGCTAGGCCTACGCACACAAGTGAGGTATCATTTTTATCAGGAGACGTGGGGGAACGCTGATTGGAAGGAAATTCGTGGCTCCTCTCAGATTCCAGAACTTTCTGCCACAGAAATGAGAGGAACATGTGTTTTTTTAGCCAAATTTTGAGGTTTGCAAAGGATTCTGGGTAACAGAACCTGGTCCGAGCCACACAAGTCAACCCATCTTGGATTTCCCTAGGTCTCTAGTTTTCAGAAATGCACAGGTTTGGTAGGTTTCCCTAGGTGGCAGCTGAGCTACAAGCCAAAATCTAGAGGTAGGCACTTTGCAAAAAACACCTCTGTTTTCCTTCACAAATTTGGATGTGTCCACGTTGCGCTTTGGGGCGTTTCCTGTCGTGGGCGCTAGGCCTACCCACACAAGTGAGGTATCATTTTTATCGGGAGACGTGGGGGAACGCTGGGTGGAAGGAAATTTGTGGCTCCTCTCAGATTCCAGAACTTTCTGCCACAGAAATGTTAGGAACATGTGTTTTTTTAGCCAAATTTTGAGGTTTGCAAAGGACTCTGGGTAACAGAACCTGGTCCGAGCCACACAAGTCACCCCATCGTGGATTCCCCTTCGTCTCTAGTTTTCAGAAATGCACAGGTTTGGTAGGTTTCCCTAGGTGGCGGCTGAGCTACAAGCCAAAATCTACAGGTAGGCACTTTGCAAAAAACACCTCTGTTTTCCTTCGCAAATTTGGATGTGTCCACGTTGCGCTTTGGGGCGTTTTCTGTCGCGGGCGCTAGGCCTACCCACACAAGTGAGGTATCATTTTTATCGGGAGACGTGGGGGAACGCTGGTTGGAAGGAAATTCGTGGCTCCTCTGAGATTCCAGAACTTTCTGCCACAGAAATGTGAGGAACATGTGTTTTTTTAGCCAGATTTTGAGGTTTGCAAAGGATTCTGGGTAACAGAACCTGGTCCGAGCCACACAAGTCACCCCATCTTGGATTCCCCTAGGTCTCTAGTTTTCAGAAATGCACAGGTTTGGTAGGTTTCCCTAGGTGGCGGCTGAGCTACAAGCCAAAATCTACAGGTAGGCACTTTGCAAAAAACACCTCTGTTTTCCTTCACAAATTTGGATGAGTCCACGTTGCGCTTTGGGGCGTTTTCTGTCGCGGGCGCTAGGCCTACCCACACAAGTGAGGTATCATTTTTATCGGGAGACGTGGGGGAACGCTGGGTGGAAGGAAATTTGTGGCTCCTCTCAGATTCCAGAACTTTCTGCCACAGAAATGTGAGTAACATGTGTTTTTTTTAGCCAAATTTTGAGATTTGCAAAGGATTCTGGGTAACAGAACCTGGTCCGAGCCACACAAGTCACCCCATCTTGGATTCCCCTAGGTCTTTAGTTTTCAGAAATGCACAGGTTTGGTAGGTTTCCCCAGGTGGCGGCTGAGCTACAGGTCAAAATCTACAGGTAGGCACTTTGCAAAAAAACACCTCTGTTTTCCTTCACAAATTTGGATGTGTCCACGTTGCGCTTTGGGGCGTTTCCTGTCGCGGGCGCTAGGCCTACCCACACAAGTGAGGTATCATTTTTATCAGGAGACGTGGGGGAACGCTGGGTGGAAGGAAATTTGTGGCTCCTCTCAGATTCCAGAACTTTATGCCACAGAAATGTTAGGAACGTGTGTTTTTTTAGCCAAATTTTGAGGTTTGCAAAGGATTCTGGGTAACAGAACCTGGTCTGAGCCACACAAGTCACCCCATCTTGGATTCCCCTAGGTCTCTAGTTTTCAGAAATGCACAGGTTTGTTAGGTTTCCCTAGGTGGCGGCTGAGCTACAGGCCAAAATCTACAGGTAGGCACTTTGCAAAAAACACCTCTGTTTCCTTCACAAATTTGGATGTGTCCACGTTGCGCTTTGGGGCGTTTCCTGTCGTGGGCGCTAGGCCCACCCACACAAGTGAGGTATCATTTTTATCGGGAGACGTGGGGGAACGCTGGGTGGAAGGAAATTTGTGGCTCCTCTCAGATTCCAGAACTTTCTGCCACAGAAATGTGAGGAACATGTGTTTTTTTAGCCAAATTTTGAGGTTTGCAAAGGACTCTGGGTAACAGAACCTGGTCCGAGCCACACAAGTCAACCCATCTTGGATTTCCCTAGGTCTCTAGTTTTCAGAAATGCACAGGTTTGGTAGGTTTCCCTAGGTGGCAGCTGAGCTACAAGCCAAAATCTAGAGGTAGGCACTTTGCAAAAAACACCTCTGTTTTCCTTCACAAATTTGGATGTGTCCACGTTGCGCTTTGGGGCGTTTCCTGTCGTGGGCGCTAGGCCTACCCACACAAGTGAGGTATCATTTTTATCGGGAGACGTTGGGTAACGCTGATTGGGAGGAAATTCGTGGCTCCTCTCAGATTCCAGAACTTTCTGCCACAGAAATGTGAGGAACATGTGTTTTTTTAGCCAAATTTTGTGGTTTGCAAAGGATTCTGGGTAACAGAACCTGGTCCGAGCCACACAAGTCACCCCATCTTGGATTCCCCTAGGTCTCTAGTTTTCAGAAATGCACAGGTTTGGTAGGTTTCCCTAGGTGGCGGCTGAGCTACAAGCCAAAATCTACAGGTAGGCACTTTGCAAAAAACACCTCTGTTTTCCTTCACAAATTTGGATGTGTCCACGTTGCGCTTTGGGGCGTTTTCTGTTGTGGGCGCTAGGCTACCCACACAAGTGAGGTATCATTTTTATCGGGAGACGTGGGGGAACGCTGGGTGGAAGGAAATTTGTGGCTCCTCTCAGATTCCAGAACTTTCTGCCACAGAAATTTGAGGAACATGTGTTTTTTTTAGCCAACTTTTGAGATTTGCAAAGTATTCTGGGTAACAGAACCTGGTCCGAGCCACACAAGTCACCCCATCTTGGATTCCCCTAGGTCTCTAGTTTTCAGAAATGCACAGGTTTGGTAGGTTTCCCTAGGTGGCGGCTGAGCTACAAGCCAAAATCTACAGGTAGGCACTTTGCAAAAAACACCTCTGTTTTCCTTCACAAATTTGGATGTGTCCACGTTGCGCTTTGGGGCGTTTTCTGTTGCGGGCGCTAGGCCTACCCACACAACTGAGGGTATCATTTTTATCGGGAGACGTGGGGGAACGCTGGGTGGAAGGAAATTTGTGGCTCCTCTCAGATTCCAGAACTTTCTGCCACAGAAACTTGAGGAACATGTGTTTTTTTAGCCAACTTTTGAGATTTGCAAAGGATTCTGGGTAACAGAACCTGGTCCGAGCCACACAAGTCACCCGATCTTGGATTCCCCTAGGTCTCTAGTTTCAGAAATGCACAGGTTTGGTAGGTTTCCCTAGGTGGTGCTGAGCTACAGGCCAAAATCTACAGGTAGGCACTTTGCAAAAAACACCTCTGTTTTCCTTCACAAATTTGGATGTGTCCACGTTGCGCTTTGGGGCGTTTCCTGTCGCGGGCGCTAGGCCTACCCACATAAGTGAGGTATCATTTTTATCGGGAGACATGGGGGAACGCTGGGTGGAAGGAAATTTGTGGCTCCTCTCAGATTCCAGAACTTTCTGCCACAGAAATGTTAGGAACATGTGTTTTTTTAGCCAAATATTGAGGTTTGCAAAGGATTCTGGGTAACAGAACCTGGTCCGAGCCACACAAGTCACCCCATCTTGGATTCCCCTAGGTCTCTAGTTTTTAGAAATGCACAGGTTTGGTAGGTTTCCCTAGGTGGCGGCTGAGCTACAAGCCAAAATCTACAGGTAGGCACTTTGCAAAAAACACCTCTGTTTTCCTTCACAAATTTGGATGTGTCCACTTTGCGCTTTGGGGCGTTTTCTGTCGCGGGCGCTATACCTACCCACACAAGTGAGGGTATCATTTTTATCGGGAGATGTGGGGGAACGCTGGGTCGAAGGAAATTTGTGGCTCCTCTCAGATTCCAGAACTTTCTGCCACAGAAATGTGAGGAACATGTGTTTTTTTTAGCCAAATTTTAAGATTTGCCAAAGGATTCTGGTAACAGAACCTG